>NW_027437202.1:2042183-3242183 GCF_033239565.1 Halichoeres trimaculatus | reverse complement strand
TTGATAAATGTCTGATGTTCTAACAGTCCTACTTGAGGGTCTTTATTTATCGTGTTTGACGTTTCTAAAACACTTTGTTGCTATGAAGCGAAAAAATAGTCTTTAGATGTCAAATCTGGTGCAGCTCAAATGAAGCTAAAAGTGTAGAGCTTGACTCACCTTTAATGACATGGATAGCGTTTCCTTGCTTTAAATCCCAAATTCGTACCGTCCCATCCTCATAACCAACGACAGCTCGTTTACCTGGACAGAAATAGACAAAATGCACATTTAACTTCAGGGAAATCTCAAATTTTACAATCTATCACATATTTTTACCCCAGCAAAGTAATTTTTTTGTTTCTTTTGGGTGATTTAGGACCTTCCCTCACCATCAGGAAGGACTTTCCCACAAGTGGCCTGGCACGCAGAGCTCTGGAAGGTCTTACAGTCTCCAGACGGGATCTTCCACATCCAGACATTACCGTCGTCTGTTCCCGCCAGCAGCACTGGAGCGCAGGGATGCCACTCCAACCACTGAGGAGGAAACAGGGTAGACAACCACGAATTTAAGAGATACTTAACACAGCAACACACACAGTGTGTTCCCCTCTTATTTCCACTGTAGTCTTCAACTTGAGGCACTTAGAGAGAAATTCAACAAAAACTCTCAGCCTCAGGAGTCACCTCAGTTTTACCTCATAAATTCTTCAGCCCCTGAAAATAGTTAACACAAGTGCTCACAGATGCACAAACCAAACACATACTCAGGCTATAGCCGTCTTTGTGCACACACCTCCAGATCTCCCACTTCGAAGGACCAGATCTCCTCTTTGCTTTGTATTTTCCAAACTTTGATCAAGCCGCTCATGTCACCAGAAGCCACCAGAGAGGAGTCGTGGTTGAAAACAGCACACGTCACAGAGTCTTTGTGACCTGTGAAGACAGAAAACAAAATCCTGTGTCTCATTTTGATTATTGTTGTGAAGTCATCGGTCAAGCACACCCCTCATCCTCACCTGTACACTCCATCAGAACTTCTCCATCGCTCACCCTCCAGACATAAGCCTTGTCGTCCTCTCCTCCAGTCACAGCCATGCTGTTTGTGGCCGGATCCAAACTCACACAGAACACTGATCCTGAACAGATAAAAGAAATAATAAACATCACTCTTAAACTGACTTTATTTAACTGAGTCTGAGAGTTGAAACCAAAGGTAAGGTGTTACCTACCGGTGTGTTTGGAGAAGGTGAGCTCGCTGTCATCTTGCACTGCCTCAGCTTCCATTTCATCCTCCGTCTCCCAGCCTTCGTCATCATTTCCAGCATCCTCAAAGTCAACATCCTCCAGGTCATCAGCCAAATCATCTGACGGGGACAAAGTACAGAGATATTTAAAGGTCCACTTCACCACATAAACACCCTAAATGACCTCTTTCAGAAAGAATGTGTCTTTGCTGGTGAATTTAGTTGTTTTATTCCCACTACATCTTTCAGGTACTCATATTCATTCTTACACAAGTAAGGTCAAAGGTCAACGTCTCCTAAACTAACCAAATAGTCTTCCTACTCACCTGGATCAGGTTCAGTTTCATTCAGGTCGATGACTTCAACAATCTCTTCATCTCCATGCAGCTCGATCGCGTTTTCCTGCGTGTTATCCATGCTGTTAGCACTAAAAGCTAGTAAAACAACTAAGTGCTAACACCGCCAGAAGAACCAGCTTATTTAGAGTCAGACTGCCTCACTACAAGACTCCTGACTGACTTCTGCTTTAACACTTTGGCCGACAAAACCCTCATGAATCGAAATAAAACGAGCTAAATGTCAATTTGCTCTCCCATGTTTTCCTCACATGCTACAGCGACTGTGAGACGGGCGCGTGGCGATTACGTCAAAGTGTAGTCACAGCTCTGACGGTTGTAGTCTGGTGTTTGGTGTTTTGTTGAAGCAGAGTGTCCACTAAACGGCGCCATTGTACCACAAATAAAACCGAAAACACTCCTGGAGGAGTTCAGGGAACCGTTTTTAGTGTTCGTTAGTCACAATTTATTAAAGTAGAAACCGAAATCATCAAGAAAGCTTCAGTTTTCGAATTTATGCAACGTCAGCGTGAGCCGGTAAGCTAACACTTTAGCATGTTCCGTCTACAACAACGCAGTTTGGTGTTAAAGATGGAATATTAAAGTGAATTTAAATTACATTTTATTTGCTTACTGTTTATGTTTCTGTTAACCTATTTTAAAAACAGAAGTCAACCAGTCATGCTTACAATGCTAAAATAGTAGTTTATGTTACGTAGGTTAGCTTATTTTGCCCAACATTTGTCTTCACAGTGTCACATTGTATAAATTACTTTTTGACATTCATTCTTTTGTTTTTATGTTCTTCTTCGCTGTTAAATAAGGGGAAGTCCTCCAACTACGATTCCCATTCAGCTCTACCTGCCTGCCCGCTTCCTGAACGGGGCGGAGCTTCAGAGCTGTCAAAGGTCACACCTGAAAACAACAACATGACAAGGTACCATCAATCCAGAAGTTTCTTGAATGTTTTATAGTTAATGTGGTTAAATATATCTATAATATCCTTCATATTTCTTATCAATACAAATGATTTTTTCAAATGGAAAGAGAAACTTCTAATCCAGCTAGCCTCATATAGGTTACAGATACTTATAAATCAACATCTGCTTCCACCACTGAACAGGTGTAGTGTTTCAAAACTGAAATTTATGCATTTGTTATTACTTAAGTGGTGGTTAGCAATGCATTGGTAGATTAATAGCAAAAAATAATGTTGCACAGTTGTCAATTTTAAAAATAAAGACACCCATAAATTACTCTCTACTGGCTCTGTGTTCTGAGCTTGACCTCTTTGTACAACATTTTATGGATAAAATGATGCTGCAGATCAGCACTACTGTATGTTTTAAACCAAACTCTCCTCTCCTCATATATCTTTCCATCAAAAGTCCCCCAGCCAGAGATACTTTATGAACACTTAGCACAGTTTGTCTACTTCAGGTTTTTGAGGGTTTATGTCTCCTGCTATACGCAGCTGGCAGAGCTCAGGGACTGCATGCCTGGAGAAGTTTTACAGGTTGCCCAAGCCCGCCATTTCCAGCCTCCTTTGGAAAAATACAGCCGATGTGGTGAGATGTGGAAACATCAGGGTGAGTGCTAGTTAGAAGTTCTCAATCTGATTTTACATCTTTGGATATTATTGTTACAAGAAGCTGTTGACCTTGGACAGTGGAACATTAGATTTAAGTCACACTGATTTACTCGCCATTCCCTTGCTCTCAGACTTTATTCAGCTCTTGTTTATGTTACTTCAAAGCATCTCACATTGTCAGATTTATTAGCGCATCAATCAAACTTTTGGGCACTTTTACGACAGCTAGTGGCAGCTTTGCTCTGAAGGATGATGCTGTTTCTGATCCAAGTGCTGATATTTGTCTTTATGATTAAATTAGGCCATTTTCATATCAAAACAGAACAGAACTCTGTGTTTCCATAAAACAAGCCTTTGAAATTGAAGTCAGACTGTCATGGGACACACAGTCTCCTTCAAAACGCAGACGTTGAGAATTATTTTCGGCTAATAAACCACAGAAAACTGCAACAATAATACAGATTGTCAACAAGAAATAATCATATACGGAAAGATGTTTGGATGTTTCGCCAAAGTTAGAAGCTGAGACTCTCTACAGTCTGTGGTCAGAACAGGAGTGACAGGAAATACCTCACATCAAGGATCAGGAGCTGGTCCGACCTCAGAAAACATGTGATTCAGTCTTCTGAGCAGCCAGAGGATCCCGTAAAACATCAATCATGAGTTTAAAAGGAGTAATTTCACCTCTTTGATATGTTTAGTTTTTCTTTTTTTGCATTATAATGACCCTGAGGTCTCAAAAAGTCACATATGCGCACGGTAATTGTGTTTTTTTGCACGTTTCAACTTACTTATAACTTGTCTGGCCCTGACAGTTGTGTTTTTAGTTTCAGGAACTCAAACTGACATCAGCTTTCAGGGTAAAGGAGCGATGTCTTTGGTGTAGCAGCAGACTCCCTCTTCCTGAGTGCTTTCCAGTTTTGGTTTTGTCTCTGTCTCTTCATTCTGACTATTTTTACCCAGACATACTGGAACGGCACTTTGGGTGGGCTCCCCTCTTCCGTCATCAGGACAAGCAGAGACCAGGAGCGAGCCGTCATAACAACATTTCCCGGTTTATCACTTTGGCGAGCTGGTTTATGTATAAAAAAGCAGGACACTCTGGGGTGCTGTTACTTTACAGGCACACACAGTTTGCTCGTGCACCTTGAAACACACACACACACCGGCAGTATCATTAATAAGGCCTGGGAGCTGTTGCTGTGTGAGAGGTAATTACTCCATGCAGCTCGGTGAGGCTTTGATGGAAAGTTTTAGACTAACTGGCTCGACTGTAAGAAGCCTTGACTCGGCTTCTCTTTAACAAGAACTCTTTATGGCTGCGTTTGCTCCCCTTTCTCTCCTAAATGCTCTGCTTTCATAGCATCCTGAATACATCTGAAGCCTTATTTTGATTAAATTGATATAAAATAGAAGAAAAAGTTATTTACTTCTACATTTTTTTTCTTGCTGGCGCAGCAGGGTTTCTTTCTAACGCTGAGGTCTGCCTGCTTTGTCTGCATGCTGCGTCTGACTCATGTGGGACCGCGTTGGGTGAGATGACGGCTTCCCTTCTCAAACCACTAACAGCCAGTTGTGTGTTCACTGCAAGAGGTCTGGTCCACAGCCCGCGTGTGATGTGTCTGCTGTGGTAGCAGAGCGGTAGTTTGAGCAGGCCGGACTTGCTCGCCTGTTGACTTTCCAGCCTGACTGCATTGCTGCTCCTTTTTTTTTTTCAGCTGCTGGCCAAAAAACATGAAGTATGTTTGAATCATCATCAGTCAGGATCTGTGTTTTATAGCCAGAGCCATGTAAGGTACTTTGGTTGAGATGCTTATGAAGGTGTTGGGAATAAGAGGAAGTCTTCACGGTTCTTCCCTTCAAGTCAAAATAGTTCAACTACATCAGCAGCAGTTTGTAGTAACGTCAGCTTTCTGGCTGTAATCTGTGCTCAACATGTATGAAAGCTTGTAAACAGAAGGATTACACAGAAACCCTCTGTCCTCTCAGGTGTAAGACCTTTCTTATGTTTGTATTCATATGCTAAAATATAGTTAAGAGGTCTGCAGTCATACAGGGTTTAAGACTAAGGAGCTTACTCAAGCACAACATCAGAGATGCCTCCAAGACCGACTGTCTTACGTAACGGAGCTCTTCCACACAAATTATAATCCTCTGTTGCTATGGAAACGGCAGTCCCGACGGGCCTCCCCTGTACTCCAAAAGAGGAGCGACCTCGATTAATAAATTCAGCTCAAAGCTGGGACCGTGTTAGAAATAATAAAAAAGGGACTCTTGACAGTAATAAAAGTGGTGATAGTGAAGGGAGGTCAGGGCTTTTAGCAAGTTTTAAGTACCGGCTCGGCTCAAGTGCCCTTGAGACAGATGAGGAACTGCTGGTGGACCTGAACTCCTGAGAAGGGAAAGTGGAAAGATGGTTTCTCAGAGAGAAGTGAGTAAGGTCACAGTGGTGTTAAATCTGATAAAGCTCCAATCAGAGCTAACACAGTCTCAGTGTCGTCATATAGTGGTAATATATTCCCCCTTTGTTTAACTTATATATTCTAAAAGCTGATTTTTTTAAAGATTCTGCCCCGGCTAAACGCCTTGGCAGTGAATAGGAGAAGCCATTTATCAACCTCTTCTTCTCTTGTTGGATGATGTGGCCCATTCAGCCCCAAAATCTAATCCTTCCAGAATTTGCCTTTAAACTTTATTTAGCTGTCAGAACAGCCTGAAGGAACAGGCCAGAGCAGCTCTGTGCACTCTACCTGCACTTGGTGAATAATAGCACTGTCATTGCCTGCAGATGTAGGCTATGAGGAAGCTGGTTAGCATATTACAGTAATCAAGTCAGCTAAACCAGGCGGCTGGTGTCGCAGCTAAGCCTGTGGGCGGCTGCCGAGGCGCAAAATCAAATATACAGTAATGGAAATAAAAGCATATTGGATCAGTGAAGGCGGTGGGGAAGGAGTTTCATGTTGCACGGGGCATGAATTGGATAAAAACATTTGTTTCATTTTGCTGCTGCTGGTTATGGAAAGTGTTGAATAATGGAAGGTTGGTTGGTAATGATGAATGAAAACGAGCTCAGGCGGTAAATTGCTTCCCAACATTACAACACAACCGCTGTTGTGACACAATGTGCAATAAAAGAGGGGAATTTTGCAGGGAGAAGTATAATACACGCAGATGGGAATATCAAAAGGTAGTTTTTATAAGTTAAGGAGTAATCAGACATGTAGGTGTCATGACTCTGTTAAACTGTGTCAAAGTAGCTTTTAAAAGCTCTCATAGAGTCCCCACAGAGCAGTTCACGAAATTTAGAGGAGATCATAACAATATTCTAATAGTTAAAACGACATGTTGTTAAAAAGACACACAGGCTCCTATATGAATATTACGCAGCAGTTACAGCCTAAAGAAAACATCATAAAGCAGGATAAAGTTATTAAAAACAAAGCTTTGACTACATTAGGTGCTCTGGAGCTGCATGTTAGAGCAGAACTGAAGCACTTGTTATAATAGACAGTGGAAGGTACGCTCACTTATACACTTACCTTTGATTTTCTAGTATACACAATCTCCCTTTTTAACAGCAACTTCTTACAATTAAGATACCACCTTATGATGTGATTAGAATCCTTATTTTCAAAATCTAGAGTGGCAGCAGAGTGATCAAAACTGAAAAAAACAAACAAACTCTACATTACTTTCCAACAAAAGCTAAAAAAAAAAAAAAAATTGTGCGTGAGAATAACAAATTATGTACTGATGAGATATGACAGATATACTCAAGTTAAGGCAAAATTTCTCATGTCTCAAGTATTATTGGCCCTCATGGCCCCCCTTGTGGAAAAATACACCCTATGGGAGCAAAATATCGTGCTAAAGTACCCTCATGGTAACCAGAACACATGCTAAAGGCCTGCTCAGAAGCCATACACATACTCAAGTGCATTCTTGGAAGCTCAAATGTGCTAAAGTTACTGCCAAAATGCACTTAAGTGCCCTCTTGGGATCCAAAATGCGCTCACAAGAGCCCTCTCGACAGCCAGCTGTACTCTCAAGTGCTTCTTGGTAGCCATAACCAAGCTAAAGTGTTCTCCTGGGAACTTAAAAGTGCTAAAGTAACTGCCAAACTGCATTTAAGTGCCCTTTTGGGATCCAAATTGCACGCTACAGTGCCCTCTTGTCAACCAAAACACATGCTAAATGCCTGCTTGGGAGCCAAATATACTAAAGTGCCCTTTTGGAAGCTGAAACTTGTGCTAAGATGCGTGCTTTGGAGCAATAACACACAATGAAGTGCCCTCTTGGGATCCAAAATGCGCTCACAAGAGCCCTTTTGACAGCAAGCTGTACTCTCAAGTGCCCTCTTGGTAGCCAAAACCAAGCTAAAGTGTCCTCCTTGGAGCCTAAAAGTGCCAAAGTAACTGCCAAAGTGCATTTAAGTGCCCCTTTGGGATCCAAAATGCGTGCTACTGTGCCCTCTTGACAACCAAAACACATGCTAATCACCTGCTTGGGAGCCAAATATGTTTGAGCGCCTTAAGGAAGCTGAAACTTGTGCTTTGGAGCCATAACACACAATGAAGTGCCCTCTTGGGATCCAAAACGTGCACTTAAGAGCTCTTATGGGAGCCGAAACTTAGCTAAAGCGTCCTCTTGGGAGCAGAAACACGCCAAAGTAACTGCCAAAGTGCACTACAGTGCCCTCTCGGGATTCAGAATGTGCGCACAGGAGCCCTCTTGGGATCCAAAACACGCACGCTGAAGTGTCCTCTTTGTAGCTGAAACTAAGCTAAAGTGTTCTCCTGGGAACCAAAACAGGCTGAATTCCTCTTTTGGGAGGCAAAACGCGTGCGGTACGAGCCTTTTGTTGTCCTTTCACCCTGCCTTTCAAAAAGTCTGTGCACCACTGTATGCTTACATGACTCATATATAATTATATTAACAGTAAATGCATCTTACTGCTTCCTGTTGTTGTTTTGCCATTTTTTAATTGAGTGTATTTCCCTTTTTGTTCCTTCACTTTAAAGTTTCTCATCATGAGTTTCTTTCAAAATCTAATTTCCCTTTAGGTAATAATTTAGGTAATAATAGTAATCCATCTTTGAGATGACACAGTATATAATCTAACCAGCAAAGGAACAAATTAAATTAAATTCAGTATAAATTGCACCAAAGAAAGGGTAAGTGAAGCATATTTAGTCAACCAGTGCACATGAGTGTAACACACATGTAATAATAACCTATTTCTAGGGTTTCCTACTTCTCCTACAGGACACGCCCAGATCCCTTTTCCTCATTAATAACAGTCAAACTTTCAAGCTTCTCTCCAGCCTTCCACCTATATTTCCACACATATCTCGCAGTGTATAAGTCGATGATCACATTTTCATCAGGCTAAGCCCGCCCCTGTAAAGTAAGGGGCGCTCCATGTGACGCTGTGGCTCTAACAAAAATCCAGTATGGCGGAATCTGTCAGGAGATGAATTTCTTCGTTCCCCCCTCCCTTCTGCTGAGAAAAACCCCAGAGTCTAACATGGGAGAGGAATAAAAGCCTTGCGGGACACATGTTGGGACTACTGGCTTCCTCCTGGCCCGTGTAGGTGAGCGGTTGGTGCGTCTGTGCGCTCGGGGGATGAATGTGTAGCCGAGCTGCGCCGCTTTGATGTTGATATTCAGGCAGGGATGCGATGCACAGACAGGATTCATCAAAACAATGTCCGGCTGAAGTTTCAGCTCCGATCCGCTTCAGCAGCGCCTTCGCGGCCACATTTACACGACTGATTGTGAGCCTGGGTGAGATCTACATCTGGTAGGAGTGATTTCACATCTTAAAACCTTTTAGCGAAGATTTCCACACGGTTTGTTGCACTGAAGCGGGCGGGAAGTGTGTAGGCACTAAGGAGGGAGGGGGAATGGACAGGCGATGTTTATTATGCCGATTGTTGCTGTGCTATTTATAGAGCACGGCCGAGCCTTAGGCTTTAATGCAATAAACATACTGCAAACACGACTCTTTCGAGCTACAGTCGAGTTATTTGGGAGAAAATTGCGTAAAAATAAAGATCCAGGCCTGCGTAAGTGTGTGTTTGAGGGAGTGTGAATGGCTCGGGATGGGCGGTGGTAATTCTCTGCATGCGTCAATCTTTTTTTTGTGAATGGGGGCGTACGGGTTGTTGGAGCTGTTAAAGCAACATGAAAAGCTGCACATTACGGCTGGTTTAAAGTGTCCTGAAGCGGGTTAAATGCACTGTAATAGGAAGTGTTAGCTGGAGAGTGTTTGGAGCAGTGTGCACGGTAAAGCTAACTGAATGTACCCTCCTTTTATATGACATAGCTGCTATCTTGACACAATTAATCCTATTAATATGCTCATTTGTTGCAGCTTCCAATCAAAAATGCTTTTCTTTGAAGAGATTCTGTTGAATCCCTTCTTAAACCTTACAATAACATTATCCTCATCTGTGTGTTTATTATTCCCTCAGTTTGAGCTTCAGGGCTTGTCTCCCCAAATCTGTCACCCTGCATCAAACAAGCTCTTTTTAGGGACAATGGCTGAGCACACACACCCACACACACATGAATACCCCTCCCGAGACGGCCGAGATGCCCTGGGAGAATGGTGTTGCATGAAGCCCCCTGGAGTGTCAGCCAGCTACTCCCTATGACACACACGTCCCCCACCTCCCCCCCCTTTTTTTTTTTACCCCTCCTTGTTTTTTTTTTTCATCACAAAGCGCAAGTGTGCATGCACTGTGCAGTGACCGACTTTTTTGGGGGGCAATTTGTCCTGCGGCTGCACTGTCTGACCTTCTTGTCTTGAGACCCAGCCCCCCGCCTTCTATCGTCCACACACACACACATCCATGCTCCTCTAGAGGACCTCTGAGACCTCTGCCAACACACATACACACACATAGGGGCGTCAACATGCATGCTACCCCCATGCCTCTTGCATTAATGCAGCCCACCTTGCCCTTGGGCATTTTACCCCTTATATGTGTGGTTGTAAAGTAGACTTGATGCTCTGGGCATGAGCTGTGATTACATCTGACACTCCTGCTCCAGGCTCCAGGAATTCAGGCTAAAACAAAGAAAAGCACAATCACCTCCTTCTAGAAAAGAAAGACTAATTATCCACTTCCTAAAAACCATGCAACCCCAAAATATGTGAATAATCAAACCAATCCGTCTTGGAAAATCACATTCATTCAATTCATTATTCAAAGTGTAACATTTTCCATATTCTGTGAATCATGGAGCGCTAAGTCAAAAAGAAACTTTGCGCAGGACAGGCAATTTGTTGCCCGACTGGTTTTCAGCTTCTTGCAGAGCAAGCTGGAGGTCAAACCCGAGGTTGTATTGAGTTTTAGACTTTGGTCTTGGATCTGCATTGCAGCTGAATTTTACATAAGAAGGCAAAAAATTTCAGAGTCACACGAATAAGACAGAAATGCTACATGAATGGACTCCCAGATCCAGGTGTTTTGGTGGCATGAGCATGAGGAACCACCTCATTGGACGTCAGACCAATTCAAATTTGCTTCTCTAATGGCTGTCTGGGGCTTTGCAAGTTGTTTACTCTCAGTAAGGCTTTCTTTTTAGTGCGAAATAAATTGATAGAAATAAAAATTGATGAATAATACAAACATCTTTTGTTATCCTAATGCTGCTCATTTGCAGGTCCACATATTCATAATTTAAATATAATTGCTTTCAGAGGCGTAAAACAGTCAGAGATCTTTTTGCAGTTATGGATGGTGAGACTCTGAAATCCTGTAAACACAAAACAACAGTTACAACAGCACGATCAATATGTACAAACGACTGGAAAATGAGCTTTGTGTGAGAGGCAATACAAGCTATCCTGACTCAGATTCCAGCTGTTAAACATTCTCTCCTCTCTGATAGGTTGGTACCAGAGCTGGAGAGCCGCTCTGATTGGTGCAGCTGAAATCGAAAGCCTCATGGGGATTGGATGCTGCAGCTGGATGCCGGCTTCCTGTTTCCGCCACTGAGGGATCCTCTGAGGGAGTGTTGGACCAGCCTGACAACAAACACAAAATCATCACACGAGCTCAGACACTGCTAACACATCTGTTCTGCAAACCGGGTCTTCACCTGCCTTGGGCAGCCACCTGACCGAGCTGATGACATCACACAGCCACCAAGGTGAGAACTATGAATGAACACACTCAGATTCGTCCTGCAACACTTCCCTTCCCCTCTTTAAAGTGATTCTCCGGGATGGAACAAGTTGGGTCCTATCACAAGGTTTAGGGCAGAAATTACCGCTACAGCAGTAATTTTGTGCAGCAGACGCCCAGGGTGCACGCACCAAACACCCCCTCCCTGCTCCTCTGCAGGTTTCCTCTGCACTCAGACGGGGCCATATTTTACTTGACCAAAAACACAAATAAACGGACTCCCACTGAAAAAATCTGATATCGGTCTGCATTCACGCTTTATTTAGAGAATTTTCAGCGCGTTACTTTCACACAAAAACACCGCTAAATAAGGCTCTAGTTCTCATTGTGTCTCTTCGTCCTGGCAAACTACCTGCGTTTGTTTGCTCTGCAGCAGAAGTAGCGCCGTTTTACAACACGATGAGAACTAGAGCCTTATTTAGCGGTGTTTCTGTGTGAAAGTAACGCGCTGAAAATTCTCTAAATTAAGCGTGAATGCAGACTGATATCAGATTTTTTCGGTGGAAGTCCGTTTATTTGTGTTTTTAGTCACGTAAAATATGACCCCGTCTGAGTGCAGAGGAAACCTGCAGAGGAGCAGGGAGGGGGTGTTTGGTGTGAGCGCTCTGGGCTTCTGCTGCACAAAAACACTGCTGTAGGGGAAATTTCTGCCCTAAACCTTGTGATAGGACCCAACTTGTTCCATCCCGAAGTATCAGCCTTTCCCTCTCAATCCAGAAGCATAAAGGAGCTCAGAAGTTTTTATTATGTCTGCCTGAACGAGCTAAATCTGAAAGGACTCACATGGAGAGAAGCGACTCAGATCCTCAAAAGCCACATTGAGAGAAATTTCATTATATCCTCCGTATTGATGCAGATGTGCGTTTGATTTTGAGCACAGACAGATAGCAGCTCTCTAAAAGGCAGTAAAACATTTTAATCTGGTCTTATGGCTGTTAATTGGCTTGATGCAATATGAATGAGCTCCAGAGAGCAGGAGGAAAAGTCCATAACTCGGGCTCATTAAGAGAGTCCACTTCCCTCTTTGACACCTAATCTGGCTCACTTTGGATGCTTTAGCTTGCGTTGATGAATTATTCCAGATGAAAAGGTTAGCTCCCTGCTTCTGCCGTGTTTACCCAGCGTACCTGGGGGAGCCTGTGTGCCGAGGTAACCCCCAGCCTCTCTGATATCTCCATCACCGCAGTGTTTCTCTACTGTAGCGATGCACCTGTGTGTGTGCTATTTCAGTCGTGTGCGCCTGCTCTGGTGTGGGCTCGCTTTCTCCGTCTAAGCACATTAAAGTGTAACATCAATCTGGGATTACAGTGGCTCAACAGTTATCATTAGACCGCTCTGTGTAACTCTTCCTCACGTTCGCGCATCAACTCCATAAACAAGACTGGCATTATCACCACGCTGCTAACGCCGTGTGGTGATCGATACTATAAAATCAGCCTCAAATGCATCTGTGTCCTACATTTCCCATAATGCATCTCTTCCACTCTTATCTTCAAGAGTGATTTAGCAAATTAAACTTCCACTGCTAACTCAGACAGTCTTTTTAAAGATCAAGTATTGCTGTTATTAAAAATGTTCCAAAATGATACCTCTATTATAATTTTATCACAATTTAATCTGTTGGAAGAAGACAAACACAGATATTGACTCAAAGCCCAGATCTGAACGCAGCCAAGAAAGGGAACTTCACTCTTTTCTGGCCACAGGCTGCAGCCGCTGATGGAGCAGATAAACTAACCAGCTCCTGTCACAATGTAATAAGATTTAGCTGTTTATAATCTGCCGCTCCACCTCAAATATCCCGCTTTCTTCTTCCACTAGAAGTCCCAAAAATAGCTGCGATCTTCCCATTTGAGTCCAGGGGAGACGACTCATACCTGCTGTCTCTCGCCGTCTTGTTTGAGAAAAAAAAAAAAAAGCCTTCAGAGCCTTCAGAGGAGACGATCCGGGGTCCTCAGAGTGCTGCCAAGTGTGGGCGTCAATTTGAGGTGCTGCTTCTCTCTGTTTGAATGACAGCTCCGAGACACACTTGTTGTACGTCGGCGCGCACGGGGGAGACAGAAACAAGCAGCAGTGAGACATCTAAAGACGTGACTGTGTTAAATTGGCCTTGTGGAGCTCGTCGCTTCTTTTTCAGCTGAAAGTTTGAGACTTTTTTTTTTCTTTTTTTTGCAGAATTGATCCGGGTTGCATCACACTGCTGAGTGCGGTTTATTTCGAGTGCAATTAAACAAAACCAGCTTTGTTTTCAGGGTTAACAATGAGACTTTCAGATCCACGGCTTGCATTTGCAGCGCGATTAAAGCTGCCAACTTTTTTTTTTCTTTTTTTTGTCGTCGTCATTTTCCGAGCTTGCTTTGCACTGATTTCAAAAGCCACGAGTGTGTGTTCCTGTGCTGCCCTCATGCAGCAGCAGCAAGTGTTTGTTGCATGCTTTCCTGCCGTGCCCGTGTGCCATTTTTTTCCTTTCCGTGTAATCTGTAAATGAGCTTAGCGGCGCGCACGTTTTTTGATCCAGGACTTACTCATTTTCTTTATTACAGCAGCAGTAGGATTTTTAGATTAAATATCATTTGCTGCAAATCTCTTCCTAGAAAAGTGAAATTTAAAACGCTTTGTCGGGTTTATGTTTCCCAGAACAAAAAAGAAGGGTCAGGCCGATAAGGCATCAGTCTTTTTGCCGGCGTATCAGCAAACAGGCAGGAGTGTTTGCACAGGAGAGATCCCTCTGTGTAACTAAAGCTTTGGCTCATTAGCCGACAACATTTGTTTAACACTTGTGCTTGGCGATGAGCTAACATCTCCACTGTGTCTGGTGGATGTTTCTGTAAATGTCACACTCAGGATGAATGCTGTGATAGCTGGTAGGCTCAGTGGTGTGTGTTATATCCAGAAAGAAATCTTTCCCATGATCCTTTGAGGTCTTTCTGTGGTTGTGGTCGCATGCCCAGCCCCCTTATCAGGTCCGACTGACATCTGTGCTGCATTCTACCCTGATAAAGAAAGAAATGTGCTGAAACCACAGCTCTCTGTGTGATTTTTCCTGCAAGAAGATGAAGAATTTATAGAAAACGCGCATGAAAACACAGTCTGGACTCACCACTGTCTCATTAACCAGCTCCAACACATGTCAGCTCTGCAGGAAGCAGCAGTTTGATCACACTCCTCCTCCGATCGATCGCATCTCGTCGAGTCTGTCTCTGCTCCTGCATGGATCCCTCACAAATCACAGAGAAATAAGGATGTGGCTAACATATTTTGCAATTTTTCGACAGACTTCCTGCACTATCCTCATTTTACTGAGAAGAAGAGTGAGCTATCTCTCTGTTTCCTGGAAGGACTGTTCCTATATTCATCACTCATGTCAGTCTCGCACTGCCCTCATACACCAAACACAAACTCACCTCAGATGCCTGGTGGTGAAAGTGATGCAGGTGGGATAAGCTGCGAGTGAAAATCAAAACATAAGTTTAAAAAAGAGCAGCTGGCCTCCTCGGGCGTTGCAGCGTCTTTTTTAAAAAGAGGGAAGGTGATGCTACTCGCTGGCAACGGTTTGTTTTCGCGTTAGTCAGAAAGTGCAGCTTTCCAGGAAAGTCTGCAGAGTTTAGCTGGGGAGCAAGAACCGCTCCTGCACATGAGTCATGCACACAGATACACAAACAGGGGCCGGTATGCGGTTGGTAAGTAAGTGTCAGGTACAGTGTGTGATTATTTGTGAATGAGAGGTTTTGAATTTTATGTTGTAAAACGCAGAAATGTAAGATTAACACATTCCACACACGCTACCTAAAGCAGACGGAAATAAACTGCACTCAGGTTAGATTTTTACTGCTTTATTTCCCTGGATCTGTGTGGGTGTGAGCGCCTTTTATGGCTCTGAACCGATGAACTTGACACAGTGCTCCCTTCCTCGAAGGCTCAGCTGTAACTAGGTTACAAGCGCAACAGTTTCACGGTTTACACAGCCATGAGATACAACAAAAACAGCGAGGGGGATAAAATAAAGTCAAATAAACACTAATGAGTAGGGTCAGGAGATCGCAGCGTTTGGGCTGATACCCAAGATTAGAGTGAGGTGTCTTCAGGCGCCGGCAGACTTGTTGCTTTGCAGATTTATGCCATGTACAAACAAGTCGGGTTGTGTTTGCAGAAGTTACAAATAGATGTACCGCAGTGTTTAAAAAAAGAAGCAATCATTTCAAGAGGAGTCAAACTATCTTAAAGCAGGCTTACAACCCTATTAGGAGACGCTTAAATCAAATAATCAGTGGCGTTAAGGTCGATAATAAAGATTTAAGATGTGCATTAAAAAAATGCCAAGTAATAGAATAGAATAGAAAATACTTTATTTATCCCCAAGGGGAAACTCAGGAGGAGTCACAGCAGCAATCAAGAAAATTAAAAGTAGGAAAGTGTATAGAAAGCGCAAAAATGTCCATACTAAAATAGATGCTGACAGCTTGTCCATCATTGTCCAGTCAGCTAGCCTCCACCTCCACAGGGTCCAAGACTGAGCTTCTTCAGCAGTCTGTTTAGTCTGTGTCTCCTGTATTCTGTCTGGTGTTAGCTCCATTAGCCATGTCTGTGAATAGCATGATGCTACTCTGCCTTCTGGTATTCCCTCTGTTGCTGTGTTAGCACGGCTAGCTCATCCATCTTATTGGAGATAGATCTTACATTCCCAATAACGTTGGATAGAAGGACAGGTCATCCTCACCTCCTTCTACTCACCTTGTGGAGAAACATCCGGCCTAGCACCAGTTAGCATTGACATGCTGCAGGCTGCCAACAGCTGATTTCACATGTAAACAATGCAGCCATGGAGCAAAAATAGTAAAAATATCACTGAGGACACAAAAAGTTTGGTGTCCACGACCAACAAATGAGCCATATAAAGTAATGACCAACTCCAAATGCAAAGATGACAAAAAGAGATAAAAATTTTCAAGTATGGACAAGGAAGAAAGAGCCGCCACAACACCTCGCAATCAAAATGCCTTAATAATCAAAAATGGGAGAAGAGGAAGAACTCTTAAAGGGCCAGTGCACCTGTTTTGAACTGCCGCAGATGTATTCCCAGCCGTGAGTTCACTATTACTATCTGGTCAGGGGGGAGTTTTGGCAGGAGCGGCGAGGGACAGGTGCTGACGTCAACAGTACTACAGACGAGGCAGTGACACACATGATAATACTCTGGTGAGGGGCTTTTCCCTCTCTGGTGCCTGATACAAGACGCAAGGGACGGCCCTGCTTTAACTTATGTGCCATAAAGAATAAAGATCCAGCACAATTCTGCCTGAACCGTAGCTGAAACACCTGCAGCCATACCTTTAAGATAACTGTTGTCCCAGCCAGGAACTGATCTTTTACGTTTAATGGGCAGGCTGTTAAAAATGAGGCCCCTGCAGCATCGCTCTGCTGCTGGCAGTTTACTATTTAGCTTTATTGCACAGTGCAAGGACAAGACCTCTCAAAACATCCATTTTTCCTCTGAAATCGTTGTGTATTTTGGTTTTTCAGTGTTGACAATCAGCACCTTTGAGTGCTAACAGCTCAGCATAAATTCACTTCCCCGTTTTTTTTTTAAACATCTTCTAAACCATCTTTCCGTCTCGCTGCTGTCTTTGATAAACGTCGCTGTACTGTACACACACCAATTTCTGGATGACTGTAAGTCTATATTATGGATTTGCTTTTTATTACACCTGCCAGATACTATTAAGTGGGCAGCGGTGGCTCAGAGATTTAAGGGAGACACTCGGGAGGGGAAGATCACAGACTTTTTGGGTTATTTTGGCGAGTGAAAAACAAACTTTTTTTCCAGAAAGTATGGAAGACTCATCATTTAAAGTCAGACATTCTGATATAAAGCTGTCAACAAATCAATAACGTTCCCAAAAAATGTCAAAAGAACTCGATAAAAAGCTTCTGTGCAGACGCAGATGTGAGTATAGGCGGGATGATTAATGCGTTAAATTTACATTTATCTTCTTGATGCTTTCATTCTGCACCCGTGCAGTGACCCCGCTTTCATCCTCTTATCCAGATGCACGCCATCGCACAACAACACTGCTGCTTAAATCCAGGGGTGAAGGGGTTAAAAGTTTTCACTGCAATAAAGAGGGCCCGGCTTATCCCGGAGTCTATTTTTAGCTGCACACACACAAGATATGCGCACGTGCATGCATGGAGACAAACAATCATTATTTTTGGTCTCCCGTGTTGATTCTCCTCCTGCACTCGCTTGCCGTGTGTCGTGCGGCTAAAAATGGAGCACAGGGGCGAGTGCATGCATGTCACAACCGCTGCCTCTTTTGTGCGCCGGTCAGTGTGATACGAGCATGAGCCTCATCGAGGGGTTATTTCCAGCCTCATTGTCACGTTTGGTGTGCCGTTTTCGCTTGTGCTGACATGTCGTTTCTACCCCTCCAACAAAAGCAAATTACGAAATTGTGGCAGATTGCAAAATGCACTTCGGCGGCGTGTTCCCACAATGCCGCACCCCTCCCCTCCCTGGCTGAACCCGATGAACAGAGATGAGGCTCCTGCCAGCCAGACAGTTCGTCAGCTCTGTCCTCCCATGTGCCACCAACTTGGCTGAACATGACTAACAGTCCGTCCCAGAACAAACCCAAGAGGGGGTCTCTTGTGCAACGAAGACCCCCTACTTGCACCAGCTTGGCTTTGTGCTCGTGGAAGTGGAGCGCGGCACCCATCTCGGCCCGCCGCACCCATCCCCCTCGAAAAGCAAACACCTCATCGCGGCCTTTCTGCAGGCTGGATGTCTTAGCGCATAAGAGGAGCTGTGTTTTTAATTGGTATTAGGACAGAGGCGGCAGAGAGGGAACATGAGCTAATGAAAGGACCGGGACTCGTCTTTTGTCCCTGTGTCTTTTGTCTTGTCCCAGCTGAGAAACGGGATACACTGTGTCCTGCCAACGAGCTGTCAGCAGCAATTACGGTTTACACTCCCGCGTCAGAGCCCCGGCCCTGTGCCTTTTGACATTTTGCTCTATGGGGCTCGACACAAAGCATGAAAGTCTGGCCTGGGCATCAAGGGAATGCCACCGTTACACAAGGGGATCAAAGTGCAACTTATCGCCAAGACTTCCAACATAGGAATACGTGAAAAGTGGAGAGAAATGCTCCAAATGTGACCTGGTGCACCTGATACGAGCTGTGGAGTCATCACCGCTTGGTGTGTTGCTGCTGTGCAGCAGATTCAAGATTCGAGCGCTAACGGCAGTCGCCTGTGCAGCCTCACATAAGAGTACAGCTAACGTAAAGAGTATCTATCTTGAAAGTTCCTCCTGCGTTAGTTGAAGCTTCTTATTCCTTCTCCTCTGTCAGCTCTGAACACATCCTGCTCAGACTCCCTGGATGCTCAGAGAAAAGCCAGGCAGGCGGTTTTGTTTTGGGTGATCTGGATCTTATTAAGCTCTTGTTTTGAAGCGCCAGACCAGATTGCTGGACAAGAATCGAGGTGTGGGAAGACACTTTTTACTTGTTTCACTGTTTACGTCTGTAAGAAAGGAAGCCTCTTTGTTCTGACAAGCCTGACGAAGATTTCGCTTCCTGCTGCGAAGCTGAAGCCTACATCCATGTGTAGAAAGCGCTGTGCGATGCATTTGAAGCGTCAGCATCCCCGCAGTTTCACTTTTTGTTCTTTTAAGTTGATTAACTGACCCCGGGGACTTTGATGCGTTCTGGATGCACAACAGACACCCGCGGTCTAATTACCAATTCCCAACTAATTTGTGATTTTATATCAAATGACGCCATTCACGGAGAAGCACAAAGACGCGCTCAGACGCCTCGCCAAATTGCATTAGCGCCGTGTTTTTCCCACTCTACCAGCATGAAGCGAGTAGGTCACAGGACGCAAACTAGTCAGGCCTCACTCAGGGGTCAGCTGGTCTCTTTAATCAGCTGCTGTGACGTCATCCCTGTAGGGGGAAGCGAATTGTGCGACCCCGTAGGAAAAAGCTCTTCAAGGAGAGGCGTGTTTGATTAATCGTATTGTTCCTGTCTGGTTCACCTTGCTCGGCGGAGTCACCCTGGACGGAGCAGCCAGGACGGAAGTGCGCTGAATGTAATGAGGCCGGAGCATCCTTCCTCTCTTCCCTTTTCTCTTTCTCTCTTTGCAAACGCCACAGACAGACGTCTCTTTCCTCCTGCACAACAGAGGCCTCTGTGGACGCCCTGAGAGCAGTCCGGGGGTCAGGCCCGGCCTGTCACAGAAGGACATTTAGCCACCCAGCACAGAGCTCTCAATCATCCTGCTGGCTCTTGAATCCCTCCTCAGCGCGATCACAACATGCATGTTTTTCAAACCAGCGCTAGCTGCATTAGCTCGCGTTGACTGACTCTCTGCCTCAGGCTAGCTGAGTCTATTTATAGCTCCCCTGTCTCCCGATGCTTGCCCAGTGGGACCAAGAAGAGGAGAGAGAAGGAGAGAAGGAGAGGAAAAGGAGGAGGGGGCTGCTGGGTAACTAGGCTACATTCAAGATTGATGGACCCTGTTGCCAAGGTATAGGGCGCTTCTCCTCAGCGAGTGTGCGGCGGTTGTGTATGTGGTTTGCTGCTTCATTACTCTGCTTCTCTCCTACAGTGTGTGTGTGTGTGTGTTCATACACACCTGTGCTGCCTCCACGTGCGTCTCAGGTATCAACCATGCGGTTTGGGACTGAAAGCTTACACGCTTTGTCTAAAGCGACCGCAGACAAAGACACACATCTCCCTAATTCCCTGCCACTTACCTGGGATGTAAAGCAGCAGCCGCCGCCTCCGCCGCTGATGATTTGTGTGAGGAGGAAAAGTGGCGTAGAGTTACGGCAAGCCACAGGTGTCATGAGACACAGACGCGGCTGATTTTCCTAGCAAAATCCCGGCTGAGTGTGTGATTTGAATGAAAGCTCATGCAGAGGTATCAGCTATCGTCAGTGTTTGTTTTTCAGAGACGCCTCCTGAGAAATTTCCTCAGCTTTTGCATCAAGTCCGACACCATGTTAGTACGAGTGTGTGCGAAAAGAGGCCGCGGAGAAGTTTGGATTTGACTAAACACCTGATTGGAAGTTGGCGGTTTTATCATTGAGTACACCCATGTGCGAGTCCACACCCAAGGTGGTTGCAGCACATATGAAAAAGTGCACAATGCATCCTAATGAAGTGTGCGTGCATGTGTGTGTATGTGCCAGTCTGCTCCTTAGAGGATTCCAGAAATAACTCATGCACAGTGAGATACTCGCCTGTTTTTGCCTCCCTTTTTTTTTTTTTTATGCCTCCGAAGGGATTTTACATGGCTTTTCATCTCCCATCCAAAGGAATAATTGCATGTTTGTGCGCCTCAGATCTCTTTTAAGCCTCGTGCTCGGTGCGTATATATGGATCAGGTGCTTATGACGGCTAAAAATACATACATGTGCACCGAGAATGAGTGAGTGGGATGCATGTCAATTCCATCCTCGGCTCTCCCCTCCCTTTTTTTGCGCCGTTTTCTTGTTTTTCTTTCCCCTCCTTACCTCTGTCTTCCCCCCTCTTTCTCCCCCGATGCATCCTCCTCCTCATCTTCCTCCACCTCCTCCTCCTCCATCTCTGTCGCTCTGCTTTTTATAGCCATGTCTTCCCAGGGCTCGGCAGCTACAAAAGCCTTTTCATGTTGCCACTATAATTAAAGCCTACACACTCTTTCTCACACACACACACACACACACACATGCACAGATGCAGGAAAATGCATGCACACATGAAAACACAGGTCTTTGTGTCTGTATGTGCGCTGCGTGTGCGTGCTCTGCATGTGCTGTTATACACAAAAGGGTGAGCTATTTTTACCTCTCCTCCCTCCTCCCTCTTCACCCCCCCCTCTTCATCCCTCTCTCTGCTGCTGCTGCTGCTGCTGCCAGCCACATTTGCTATGCTGAGCACAGGCAGAATCAGTCGAGCCCCAACATCCCTCCTCTCCCTCTCACTCTCCCTCGCACACACACACAGGAGCCGATGAAGGCTGCTCCGTCGCTCTCCGACACATTTCAGGCTTATTTTTAGAACCTCCCGCCGCTAAAACCTTCCCCGCTAATTCACACTCAGATTGTTTTTGTTATGGACCAGGCAGCGGCTCAGGACGCAGCAGCAGCAGCAGCAGCGGCGGTGGCTCGCAGCCTCGCGGATGACTTGAACCCTGCTGGCCCCTGCTCGCTCGGACTCTAGGCTCCGCCGCCTAACGATCGGCAGTTCGTGGAGGCTGTGTGGTGAAACATGTTGCGGACCATTTTTGAAGCAGAGTGTGCTCTTTCTCCCACAGAGGGGATCCTGGGGAAGGAGCAGCAGCTGGAGGTGCTGAAGACGTCGGCGCTCAACCACATCCCTACAGGTTGGACACACACACTCCTCCTTCTTCCTCTTTTTATGTTTGTTTACAGTGTGTGTGCATGACAAACTCAACCCTGCATGTACGTGATCCCACTATTAACCGCATCCTCTGCCGCTCTGCATGCAGAGGACTCCACTTTTTAAAGACATGTGCAGCCGGACTCTCACGCTACCTTCCACCCAGATGGCAAGTTTCAGGAGCGCACGCTCGCTTCTGAGTGTGTTGCATTCCTGCAGCTTCCTCACAGCTTCCTCACAGCTTCCTCACAGTGCCATTTTGTTGAATGGAGTTGCAGCTCTTGTTTGTAAGCTTATGTCAGGCGTTAGGAGACAAATGGCAGCCAGTAGATGAAGCTACAAAGGCAGTTTGAAGTTCCTGTGTGCAGATAGGTGGCAATCTGAAGCATGAGGGTAAGGAGTTGTAGAAAGGGGCACAGATGGGGATGAGGTAATGTGAAGGAGAAATAAGTCTGATGTAACATATGCATAATGCATCATCTAATTCCATAATGAGCCAGCACAATTTGGATTCCCTCTAAAATCAGCACCTGTGCATCTCTCCAGCTCCGCCAGCCTGTTGCTCTGAAAGAACAAACACATCCTCTTCTTTACCCCCGACCTCAACAACCCCCTCCTCTCATCCTGGGAGCTCCCTGCAGCTTCACATGCACGCTCATCTTGTTGTCTAGGGGTTATTTCGCGTGCGCCTCCGGCTTCCCTGATAAAATATTGAAATCCTCCGGAGTGACTTCATGAGATATTCTCGAAATCTGTTGTCTTGGATACGGAGCTGCCGGGGGCCCCCTTTCGCGCGTTTGTGACCCGGACTGTTTGGATCACAGGATGAAGGAAGCGCACCTGTCGGAAAGCATCAATGCTGCGCTGCTTTCTCTTCAACCTGGGATAGGGAGGAATGCAAAATGCATCAGCTGCAGCTTGACGCTCGTAAATGTTTTGTTTAATCTTTATATAATCGGATCTCTATGGATGCACTGCAAAAAATGAAATCTTATCAAGTGTTTTTGCCTGATTATTAGTAAAAAAATGTCTTTTTAGACTCCAGTTACAAGCAATTCAGACTAGGGCTGCAGCTATTGAATATTTTAGTATTCGAGTATTCTACTGAAAATCCCATTGATTAATCGAGTAATCGAGTAATCGAGTAATCGAGTAATCGAGTAATCGGATAAAATACATTTTTGTTTAGTTAAAGAGCAGTTATTTTTCAAAAGAATTTTTTTCTCTTTAAGAAATAGAATTTTCTGATACAGCATGTCAATAGGAGCACTTGCTTTGGTAGCTCCAAAATTTGTAAACACACTGACACATTTTTTCATCAAATGTTGCGGACCCAAATGGCACCCGTTTCGTAGAATGACCCATTAGTCTCCAAACTCCAGAAAAGAAGCTGGATTTGTTGCTAGTTGCTATTTTGTATAAGAGGTAGCTTGAGGGGTCTGAAAACTCTCTAAATATGGCCTCAGCTCTATTTGAAATACCACTCTCTGATCTTTTTAAAAATTAAACGATTCCTCGAGGCGGAGAAAATTACTCGAGTTTTGTAATCGAGTACCTCGAATCATTCAAGGAATCGTTTCAGCTCTAATTCAGACCTCATATTAGTCTTGAAATAACTTGAAACAAGACATTTTTCTGGACTGGTCAGGTGAATGTGGCTCATACCAAGTGTAATACGACATTTTTTACTTTAAATAAGACAAAAACACTTGTTAAGATGTCAGTGTTTTTGCAGTGTGCATCAACTGTTTTCTCCGTAGAGGCAGAAAGTGGCTGCTGCACCTGCAGGCTTCAGTTACTGCAACTTTAAAGACACAGTTTCATGATTTATCCAACCCAGGATCTCTTCAGATTGGCTGTTTCACCATCACATGTGTCAGAGGGTGTTTATGTAACACGCAGAGCTTTAATCCTCGAATGAATGAAGAGCTGTCAGAGTCAGACATCACCTGTTCGATCTGACTCTTGATTCCAGACTGGAACCAGTTCCCGGCGTGTCCCTGCACGTACCGCACCTCGACCTGCGCACGTCGAGCCCCACGTGTCGTGCCTCTGCCTCACGTTCACCTCGCCTCCTTCACCTCCTGTGACGTCGCAGACGCAGCGACAAGTCCCAGCTCGCTTGTGGCAAAACAAGACCTGCTGCACCTTGACACGTCCCCCCTTCCTCCCTCTCTCCTAGTCACACACTTGATGTTCCGTCTCGTCATTTGAAGAGGTCACAAGATGGCAATCTGTGCTGGAGACGCTTTATCTTCCTCAGGAGGCTGAACCCAAATCTGGAGCAGCAGCAGAGAGCTGGAGAGTAACCTCCAGCTGCAACAGATGCGCTACTTGTTGCCTCTCATCTTCACCCTGCTGCTAAATTCACTGTGAAACCCCTGCGCTGAATATCTCCTCTTCTTTGTCATGCTCTCGCACGGTTTAGAAAGAAAGATCACATTTCTCCCAGGCGCCTGTGCTCAGGCTCAGTATGACATCTATTAAGCCTAACGAGTGCGGAGCCCGGGCAGTGGGAGAAAAACCGAGTCTTAAATCTGAGACGCCAGAACCTCTCTCTCTGCATTGTCTGGTATAAATAGACCTGCAATAAGAGCCAGAGGAGTTGTAAACAGGTTGTGATTTGTTGTGAGGAGGTGGAAGGGAAGGATGCAGGATAAAGAGGCATGAAACCTGCAGAGAGGGAAGGTGAAAGGGAAGCAGATGAGGAGATTCCCTTTAAAGCGTCAAAATGTCAAAACTTAACTTAAAAATGCTCAAAGAGAGAGGAACAAAAAGCTTCAGATCATCCAGGGAGCTTCATTCCCTCTGACAAACTGGAAGTGAAGTCCTCTTGCGTAAGATTCCTAGAAGCTCCCTCCTGAGACGACACGACTCTCATTGTTTTGGTTTTCTCCAAGTGCCCTCATGGCGTCCCCTATCCAGGTACATCAGTAAACCGAGCATTTGACGTCACTTCTTGTATACAAAGATGAGCTGATATCTGAGTTTATCTTTGACAAGTGGAGGCCGGGTTTGTCTAATAGGTTGCACATCAATGCTTCACACACAAAGACGTCCTTTTTTTGTGTGTTTTGACCTCCCAGAGGAGCGTTCCTCTCTTGTTCCTTTCTCTCAACTAGTCTGAATGTGTAAAAACAATCCTGAAACGTCACCTTGAACAGCAGAAGAGCAGATATAGAAGCTGTTTTACAATGACGGAAAATGACCAGCGATAAATTTTCTGATGTTTCAGGGAGAAAATGTGTCAGTTTCTCAGGTTTTTCTTTTTCTTTTTTTTTTTTAACCATTTATTTTCATTGTCATTTTAATTTTCAGAAAAGGATAAAATAATAATAAGTAAATAAATAAGGAAATAAATAAGTAAAAAAAAACAAAAATAAATAAATAAAATAAAATAAAATAAAATAAATAAAAAATAAAGGTTTTTCAACAACAGAGTTTGAAATTTGTAACATTTGAGAGCTGCGGTGCCTGAGATATCTATCGCTACACTGTCAAAGTCTTTGGAAAAAACTGAGAAAAGGATGTAGGGATAAGGATCTCAGTGGAAGTTTGGAAAGAAATTTGCAGTTTTGTTTCTCAACAAACTTGTTAAACTAGAAAAATATTGTTAGATACTTTGAGCAAAGGTTTTCTTTGCTCAGCGGTCAGACTCTTCCATCATCAATGAAGATCTTGGTGCCATAATCAAAGCTAGTTGGAGAATGTGACCTTTTTTTTGGTGGCGACTTTTGCCTTTAAACAAAGTAAAACATAAACATTTTCCTGGACTGGTCAATTGACTGTGGCTCATATCAAGTGTAAACAGACAGTTTTTTACTTTAACTAAGATAAAAACACTTGTTAAGATTTCAGTTTTTTGCAGTGTGGCCAGGCAATGTATTTGAAAAGCAACAAAAATATAAGAAATGTCTAATTCTGTTCCAACAAAAAAAAAAAAATTCTAAAAAAAGAGAAAAAGCGACACCCAAATCCTCAATTTGAGCTTAATCCCTCAGATTTTAAAAATCCTGGGAGCCTCCCTGCAGGGAAAAGTCCTCACTCAGACTTCTCCTGAAACCATTTTGCAGTTTTTATTTGTTTGGGAAATGCAGGCAAATTCCAGGCCAGGAATGTGAGCACACGGTATTAAAACCACACTGAATATAAAGAGGGAGGGAGGGAGGGGGAGAAAGGAGGTGGTTATTACAGGGAGGGGGGGATTGCATGTGAGTGGGAGGCAGAGACATTCGATGCGCTACAACCGCGTGGAGGGTTTTCCTCGGCCTTTAGAAGCAAGGAAAGCAGGTCGAAAGGGGGAGTGAGAGCGTGCTGTGGGTGTGTGTGTGTGTGTGTGTGAGTGTGTGTGTGACGTCGGTTCCTGGAAAAGCAGAGAGGGCTGCAGAATAAACAGCCTGCATGCCTGCGACTGCCCTGTGATGTCACCGCTGGGTGAGCAAGAGAGACCAGGGGAGGAGAGATAGAGACACGCCCATCAGGTTAAACAGGAGCGAGGATGAGGAGGAGAAGTCAGAGGAAGGAGAGAGGAGGGAGCGATTCCATGAAGTGAAGGAGGAAGAGGAGGAGAGGGTGCAGAGATAAGTACGGAGAGAGGAGTTTGAGGAAGAGGAGGAGGAGGAGGAGAGCACTGATGGGTACGTCTTTCTGCAGCTCCCTCTTTTGGTAATTAGCGTTGTTGTGATGGAGATGCCGTTTATTTGGCGAGCACTATCAATACAGCTATCCTGGAGTCGGCTGCCTTTGAGGAACATTATGTACGAGGAAAGTGTGTGTGCAGTGTGTGTGTGAGTGATGGGGACACTAGTGCAGCTCCTGCTCATAATTCTGTCTCAGTTTGCTTTTGTTGTGGCTGGAAGAGCATGGAAACAGGAGGAGAAGAGAAATCAGGCCGTCTGTTTACCTTCGATGTCACCTTTAAGACTTAATCCGGTGTCCCTGCTCCTCTCAGCCCACGGCTCCCTTAAGATGTTGAGTCAGGATCTGAATCTGCAAAGTGACTCACACACATCCAGGTGACATAACTGCCAGGAGCTTCTCTTTTTTTTTTTTTTTTTTATTAAGAGAGAAACAGAGAGGGACCCAAATGTCACTGTGCTGAAGACACTTCCAACATTATTCTTGTTTGGAAGCTTTCTCCACGGGATGATTCACGGCTGTAGGAGTTAGTCTGCCTCATGTCTGGTTTCATCGGCTGCCAAACTGGAGATGTTGTTGCTTCTTAAAGCTCCTGTGAGGAGGTTTTAGCTGGTTATAAAACAGCCTGAAATTAACAAGGATGCCTTTTTATGACTTACAATGGCGAACAAATCTGTAAACAAGAAGCATTTCCTGCTTTGAAAATTAATTCCTGTACCCACTGTGAGGAGGACGGTGTCTTTTTTTTTACTTTTCGGAGCAGATATTCACAGTGAGTGGTGCATTTTGCTTCAAAAAGACAGCTGGTGTCAGAAAACTTTCAAATAGACAAAAAAATTCAACAAAAAAGGTTGTTTAAAGCTGCCATGAGGAGTTTTTCTTCATGGTGAATTTGACAATTTTTACTTTTTTTTGATGATTCTGTTCCATAAATATCAGATTGGCCCAAATATCATCATCTCATAATAAGGGTCTAACCATTGACACATGCTGATTGTTGTCTAGGGTCGCTACACGCCTGCAACAGCAGAGAGCGCCAACTTTTGGTAAATCACAGCAGTGACAGGAGTTATAGACAGGAGATGAGAAAAGGAGCGACGCAGTGATTGTCCAGAGCAAAGTAGACCAAAAGTGAAGCGAGTTGAAAGACAATGATGCTAATGTTGAGATTATTATGGTCAATACAGCAGACGTTAAACAACTTTCGGGCAGACAAAAATATGAAGTTAGAGAGTGTAATGTTTGAAGATTGTGCGTCCAAAAAAAACGTCTGAAAAATGTGATCTGTGAAAAAAAAGCTTACTGTGTTTTTCTAAGAGACTGACAGGAGAGTGTGAGAGTTAATCGAGAAATGTAACCATTAGCATGTCCATTAACGAAAATTGGTTTCTTTAAACAAAGTAAATTTTGGTTATCAGAGTCTTGTTCAGAAGATTGGTTGCAAAAAGAGGGGTGTCTTCTTATAATCTGGCCCCCCTCCCACTAAGCAGTCCATTTTGAACTGGTACAGTTTGGTTCTCCCTGATCCTGTTTGCGTTTCCACAGCAGTGCGTTAGCTGGATACCGATAACTGCGTCAGTTACATCCGTGTTCCCCAACTTTTTTTGCGCCACGGACCGGTTAATTGTCAGACAATATTTTCACAGACTCTCCTTCTTGTCTCCTCATTGGCTCTTTTACATTGCTTAAAGAAACTTTCCAAAAGTTGTTTTTTTTTTGTACATTTTGCTAGCTTGGGGATTTGGTTTCAAGAATGAGTCATAGACAGGTATGACGGAGAATATATGGTCATTTTTCAAATCATACTGAAATGACGTAAGTTGAGTATTCTTTATGTACCAATTGACTCACGGACCGGTACTGGTCCACGGACCGGGGGTTGGGGACCACTGAGTCACATCATCCAACGAAAATACAAAACTCGGTAAACAAAGAGAATCAATAGTCTGCAGTGTTGTAGCTCGATCTTCTGGGATCGGATTGGTTGGCACCATAACGGAAAGGTACCAAAAAGTGGGACGGGTTGTCTCGATTATTTGGGGATCTGTCCTGGGGTTGGTCAGTGGAAACGCCACCATGCCAAGACAAACCAAGCTACATATTCAAGTCAATACAGCTGTTAGATTTTGCTTTTGTACCAAAAAACAAAAAAAAAACATCAATCATATTTTTATCATACTGAGGAGCTTTAAAAAAAAACTACTTACAGGAGCTTTAATTTCTCCTTAGTTATATCAGAAGTCAGTCACACACACAGGATAATGAAGAGGTTATTTAAAGTGATAAAAAAGAGTATGTCATTTGGCTCTGACTCATATGTTATTGTCAGGCGTCCCTGAGGACCTGATGCATGTTGTTGCTCAGTTCTCCAACAGCGCTGATGACTCAAGCCACCGCGGTGTTAGCTCCACCTGACTGATAAACACAAAGGAGGAAATGAGAGGATTGAGTGTATATTCACATCTGTCTTCTCGTTAAATACTGTTAAGAAGTTGTCGCAGAACCCCTAAGTGGCGAGTCTGGAGCGTTTATCCACACTTAGATCGAGTTAGGAGTGTGACATCCAAAAATAATCACGACAAATCTCTCCAGGTTTGACGTGAAATCGCTGCAGCTCTGGAGATTTCCCTCCTCTAAGTGTTTTTGTGCTCTGTATAAGCTGCACCAGTGATGCTGTGTTTGCCTCTCTATTAGCACAAAGTTCCAGGCGAGTATCTCTGGCTGTCGCCGCGCTCTCTGCAAACACGTAGGTAAATAATCAACCAATCGGCTCCTATTTATTCGGATTTACTGCGGAGGAAGTAAATTGGGAGGCTTCCTGTGTGTGCGGTGATTTGTAGGCGGCTCAATGAAAGCTTTGTCAGGTGTGTGGTAGAAAAAAAAAGCATGAGCGTCACATGTTTTGTGCCACTGGTTCCCAGGAGAGGATGCTGTCACTAAAAGGTCAGAGGTCAGGGTTGGAGAAGGGTCTTTCTGATGTCATGATGTGGAAATAAAAGCCTGCTGCACAAAGATTGAGTGCTGTTGACAGATATTGAATGTTTGGACCTTTAGCGAGCCTCCTCAAATAACAATCAATGCCTCAAACACTGGATCCTTTCAGGTGGTTTGTTATCTCCTCCGAGCTTGTTACGAAGTCAAATCTCTCTGATACTGACGCAGATGCCAGGCGCCGTTCGGTGCCAGCGTTTATTCTGCATCCTCGAGCAGGTAGACGCATTAACGAACATTTTGCGGAGCTTTGAAGTAATCCCTTTCAGCTGTTTCTCCCCGACAAGCAGCTCCAGCAGTGCACGGCTTTGAGGAACGCTGTGACGCACCGGAGCGTCTTAGTCATTCAGAACTTCTGCAGTGTTTTGGTTTTGTTGCCTCTTTATAATCATCCAAAATTCCAGCAGCCTTCGCTTTGACAGTTTGTCTGTTGTGATCCTGGCTCTGTAATTTATTCAGGATGAAAGAAAAGTTTGTTGAATCACTTTTTTGTTTCCTAGACCACTACCCTTCTTCCTTTCCTCTTCTCCTTTCTTTATTCCTCCTTTGATGGTTGAGCCACATTCCAACACTCTTTTCTGTCTCTTCCAGTGGACATCAACTCAGCGCTGCCCCTGCGTCTCCCTCCAGCCGCCATCCCCATGGACCTGCGCGTGGACCACCACCAGCAGCAGCAGCAGGTGTCATCGCTCTCCCCGCCCGGCCAGCAGCAGTCGTCCAGCCCTGGTGGCGGCGGCGGCGGTGGTGTCGTGGCGTCCTCAATGCGCGAGCAGCAGCTGCAGCAGGAGCTGCTGACCCTGAAGCAGAAGCAGCAGATCCAGCGGCAGATCCTCATCGCTGAGTTTCAGAGACAGCACGAGCAGCTGTCGCGCCAACACGAGGCCCAGCTCCAGGAACACATCCAGGTACGAATTCGTGTTTTCAGCTGAGACGTCAAACCTGACTCAGAGCCAGATACCATATGTTGTTTAGAAAAAGGAGCAAAGTTGCACCATCACTCATCAAAGTCGCAGTGATGCAAACAAACAAGTTTCAAGTTTCCCGAAGTTCAGATCCAAGAGGCAGCAATCCAAAATGGAAGCGACACCCCGGTCTCACGAACCTGTTTGATGAAAGTTTGGAGAAAGAACGCGGAGGCAGCTCTTCATTTAGTCTGCCACAGTTCTTCATTAACAGACTGCAGCAGCTCTGTGGGCTCTAAAGCACTCTGCTGCGAGTAAAGAGGGAGCGCAGAACAAAGAGCCACTCTGGATTCATTTGCTTCAACTTTAGGGACGGATAACAGCGATGGGAGGATGTGCTCGGATCCAGACAGACTGATGTGCTGCTGCTGCTGCTGCTGTGTTACATAACCCAACCCTGGCACTCAAGTCCTGGTCCAGCCTCTCCTTCAGTATCAAGGTCGAATAACACAAATATAAGACAAACACAGAGGTAATTTAAATCAGAGTGGAAGTCTGAGGTGGAATTACACATTTATATCAAAGTGACCTGGATATACAGCAGGAATCTAGATCAGCACGCCCACATGCTGAAGCTGTAATACACCAGGGCCCTCGAACGCACCGCAAAGCTGCTGAAATGTCATATGAAAATATTCCAGGTTGTTCGTTTTTATCCAGTGTTCACATGAATTCTCTATGTGCAGCTGTACCATACAGAATCGAAAGACTTATTTTTCTTCTTCATCTTCTTCTTCTAGTTCCTCTTCCATTTCTTCTTCTTCTTCTTCTTCTTCTTTTCCCTCTTCTCCTCTTTCTTCTTCTTCTTCCTCTTGTCTCCTTCTTGTTGTTGTTTGACTTCCTCTTCTCCTTCTTTTCCTTCTTCTTCTCCTTCTTCTTCTTCTTCTCCTACCTCTTCTTCTGCATCATCATCTTCTTCCTCTGCTTCTGGCTTCATTATCTTCTTCCTCTTCATCTTCCTCTGTTCCTTGCTTCTTCATCATCTTGTTCCTCTTTTTATTCATCATCATCATCATCATCATCATCTCCCTCCTTTTCTTCTTCTTCTTCTTTTCCTACCTCTTCTTCTTCCTCTTCTTCTTCTTCTTCTCCTTCTTCTTTTTCTTCATCTTCTTCTTCATCTTTTACTTCATCATCTTCCTCTGCTCCTTCTTCTACATCTTTTCTACTTCCTCTTCTCCTTCTTCTTCTTCCTCCTCTGCTCCTTGCTTCTTCTTCTTCTCCTTCTTCTCCTTTTACTTTTTCGTCATCTTCTTCTTCTTTTTCTTCTTTACTTTTCACTATAGCAGTGGCGTACGCAGACTTTTTGAAGGGCAGGAGTAAAAAAAAGGGCACAAGGCAATTTTTTCTCGCGCATTATCGAGGGCACTTTAGCGCATGTTTTTTGCCACTGAAAACACATTTTAACTCCGAAGCACTAGGAATGGGTACCTCTCATATTTGAAACAATATGGTACTGATACCCGGTACCTGGCAATTGGTATCAGTTCTTAACAGTGCCAATTTTGGGTACTTTGCATGTGTCAATGTGGTCATAAATATAAATTCTTTTAATCATAAAATCTCAGAGTTTTTCAGTTTAACATATTTATTCTTCAGTATATAACCTTGCAATGCTGTGTTCATGTCCCGCATGGAAAATCGCCTACTCTTCCACCCTCTCACAGTCACAAGGATGCCTTTAGGTACCTTAACATGGTACCTTTTGGTTTTATGTGATTCTGTACTTTAGCGCATGCTTTCGCTCTGTAGTTTTCTTGCTTCTTCCAAAATTCTGATCCCTTTTGTTTCTTTCCTCCATCCTCACACACTCCACTGAACAAACGTGCTGACGCTCTGTGTCTCCCCTCTGATTGGCTGATTCTTGAAGTCACATGAGGACTCACGCTGTCTGTCTGGCATGTGGGGGGGCTGCAGGACCACTCAGGTGGAAACCTGTGACGCACAGACTGAGCAGGGAGGCCCGTCCTCAATCAGCCTCATTCACAGCTTCTGTACACACACACACACACTCACACACTCACACACACACACTCAGGCTAACAAGCATTAAAACCTACGCATCCTCTCAAATGTCAGCAAACACACTCCCACATCCTTGCAGCACACACACAACCCACCACACACTCCTCAAACCCTTCACAGCTTGGGTCAGGAGCATGAAGAGAAAAGGAAACTCAGTGTGAAGAGCTTCATCTTCCTCTCACCTTCAGCATCTCACAGTTGACACAACATCTGTCTCAGAAACATCCACCACAGGACTCCAGATTTGGAGTCTTACGTCGAACAAGTGCAGCTTTGAAGTTTCAGGCCTTTATTTTGAAGCTTTTATCCGTGCTGACTCACTCAGTTTCTGGGGCTCGTTCAAGGACACTCCAGCGTTTGCTGAGCGGTGTTTGTGAGAACATCCTGCCTCTGACGGGGAGTTTCTTTTTGACTCTTTTTTGAACAGAACAAACCGTCTAGTTCGCTCTTTCAACATAAAAGCCTGAGTAGGACTCGTTTTGACATCTGAGGCATTAAACAGATGCTCTTCTCCCTCATATGTGGAGCAATGAGGAAGCAGCAGATTGCGTTATGTATCTTTATGAAGCCTCAGCTGCAGCCAAAATGTTTATGTTTGTTTAACGGCTTAAGCTTGTGGCCTGAGGATTTAAAGGGATTGAAAAGGTTTTATTTTATTGCTTCAAACAGCTGTCTTTATTAATGATTTCAGATGGTGAGATAATTACATCAGATGGCGAATAAAGCAAAGGAAGCAAACTTTTTCAGAATATGACTTTAAACGTTCTGCATTTCTGTGGTTTCCTCCTGCAGCAGCAACAGGAGCTCCTGGCGCTGAAGCACCAGCAGGAGCTGCTGGAGCACCAGAGGAAGATGGAGAACCACCGTCTGGAGCAGGAGCTGGAGAAGCAGCAGAGGGAGCAGAAACTCCTGCTGCTGAAGAACAAGGAGCGAGGACAGGAGAGTAAGTTTGGGATGAAGGAGCGAAAACTGTGCGAACAACTTTTCAAGAGCTTTTTATTCAAAACACTCCGAGGTTAAAGAAGCCAGTGAGATCAGTGTGTGTTTCTGTGGATTCAAAGGTCACTGTGTGTGTGTGTGTTTCCATTTTACTCGGAGAACCGGTGTATTCACGGCGGTAAACGAGCTGTATTAGCCGGTGGCCTTGGCGCAGGAGGAGGGGAGAGGCGAGCTGAGCTATTACCGCTGCCTGCTGGATGTCTCTCAACAGTTCATTGAAAGCCAGTGGACAGGAGTCCTTGAGAGCAGTTTACACACTGTATGGAAAGTGGTTACAGAGCAGGGCTGCATCCGTGCCAGTCAAGTGTGTGTGTGTGTGTGTGTTTGAAAGGGGAAGATTAGGGCTGCTCTGCGCTGTTTGCTCTCACGTGTACCTGCGTAAGTGTGGTTTGTGGTGAATTTCCTGCAGTCTCCTTCAAAGTCCTAACGTGAACATAACTCAGCACATTAAGCTTCTTACTTATCTCCTGGGTCAGGAATTACACACTCCCACACTGTCTTCTGCTCTCTGCTCTCTTTGGAGGATGCTTCCTCTTAATTTCCTCTCCGTCTTCCTTCCTCAGGTGCTGTGGCGAGCACCGAGGTGAAGATGCGGCTGCAGGAGTTCGTCCTGAACAAGAAGAAAGCGCTCGCTCAACGCAGCCTCAACCAGGGAGGCCTCCCAAACGACGCTCCGTACTGGTACCGGTGAGGAACAGCAGCTTCTTAAACAATAAGAAAAAAAAGATTGAAGTGTAACTTTGCACTCGCTTGCAGTTCTTTGCATCATAAAGAAAAAACACTTAAAATCCAGTCTTATGTAATGATTGTAAGCCAGGGAGGAAGCTCTCATAAGTTAGGACTGTAATTCTCTCCCTCCCTCTGACAGCAGATGAATAATGTATCAGTTTGTGTCTCAATCTGTCACCAAGCTTCCTCTCCTCGTCACCTGCCACGCTGTATGAGCCTGACTGAGCGATGGATGCAGCAGGGTTATAAAACAAAGACAGGCACACACACACACTCACACACACATGCATGTGAGGGCAGGATATTGGAACCTGATGATAGGGCTCTCACACCTCAGGCTGGGCTGTGAATGTTTATTGTAGCATCTCCTGAGCTCTTTCTGCAGGTGTGCACGGCTGGCCGTCATATGTAACAGTGAACACTATGCACGACAAAAGGAAGAAATAATGCAAACATGCAAATAAAAATGCCCGCCTAATAACAAATTGTAGAATTTGAAACTCCTGTTTGCAGGGACTTTCTCAGGGAGTCCTGCATTACCGTAACGTGCATCTGTAAAGTCCCTACATCGCTTCGCTTTGTCCACATTTCATGTCACAGCCTTGGAAATCTTTGCAAATTTATAAAAACAAATAAAAACGAAGTCAAAGGAACTGTCTGGAGACCTCCAAGACAGGACTGTCTTCAGGTACGACTCTAGGGAAAGGTCCAGAAACATCTCTGCTGCTTTGAAGGTCCCAATGAGCCCAGTGGACTCAGAACCACCAGGACTCTTCCTAGAGCTGGACCCCCGTCTAAACTGAGCGATCTGGGGAAAAAAGTCTTAGGCTGTGTCCACACGTAAATAGGGATGGGTACCTTTCATTTTTGAAACGATACGGTACAGATGCCTGGTACCTTGCATTCCGTGCTGGTACTCAACGGTACCAATTTTTGGTACTTTTTGTGTTTACAGTCACAAAGATGCACTTAGGTACCTGAACATGGTACCTTTTGATTTTACACGGATCGATACCCAATACTTTTGACAGAATTTGGTCGTTACCTATAAAAGTACCTAATTCGGTACCCATCCCTACACGTAGCTGGGTATCTGGGAATCAGCATTCACAAGAAACTGCAGCTTTACGTCTCCAAAGAACGATGTTTCTGAAAACTCTGGACACAGTAAAGGTTTTGAAAAACTTCATGGTTTCAAATAGTTGCGGGGAAACATAGTTTTCAATTCTCAAACACCACAGCTGAATGATGGGGCTCAATCTGATTGGCTGGCATGAGTTTTATGTCTTGAAAACATTGCTAACTTGGTTTGGCAAACCTTAAGCCGCACTTATTTGCAGATTTGCCTGCTGCGTGTGGACCAAAGTATTTTTAAAGACAAATTTTATTTCTGAAATGCTCAGCATACGTGTGAACAAGGCCCTAGCCAGGGAGGAGACCAAGAACCCAATGGTAACTGTCAGAGTTCCAGAGGTTCACTGTGTAGAGAGGAGAACCTTCTAGAACAGCTATCTCAAACTCGTGCCATGGGGGGCCAAGAGGGTGCAGGTTTTGTTTCCAACCAAAAACTCCACAAGCTGATTTCACTGATTAGTCCCTGCTCTCTGATTGAAGGTGGGGTAACCAGTGAAATCAGCTGGTGGAGTTTTTAGTTGGAGAGAAAACTTGCACCCTCTTGGCCCTCCATGGCACGAGTTTGAGATCCCTGTTCTAGAGGGACAACCATCTCTGCAGCAATCCACCAATCAGGCCTGTATGGTAGAGTGTCCAGACAGAAGCCAGTCTTTAGTAAAAGGCTCATGGTGGCTCACCTGGAGTTTGCCTAAAGGCCCCTGAAGGACTCTCAGACCAGAAGGTTGAACCCCTTGGAGTGGATGTTTGGAGGAAACCAGGCACCGCTCAACAATACCATCCCTACAGTGAAGCATGGCGGTGTCAGCATCATGCTGTGGGGATGTTTTTCAGCCGCAGGAACTGGGAGTCCAAAAGATGAAAGCAGCAATATACAGAGACTTATTCCAGGCTGTAAACAAAATGTGGAAAAAGTGAAGCACTGTGAGAACTTTCTGGATACTGTATATTGTGATATATAACAGTGTTATGCTGTAGGGATTTTTTCTCCCACTTCTGCTTCGTTTCATAAATTTTGGATGCTTATGAAGTTTACTTTCCACCATAAAAGCACTTAAACTACAAAATGCAAAACTAAATAAGTAAGGCTGCATAATGTTCCTGTGTAATTAAACACCCACAGGACTTTCCAAACTTTCTCTTTCTATATCAGCCTGGCTGGCTCTGCTTCTTCTTTACACCTTCTTCTCCTAAATGTAAATCTGCTCCTCTCATCGGACTCCCCCTCACTTTGAGAAAAGTGTCCACACGCTCTAGTCAGGAACATGCAAACGCCACCTTACTCTGTAGGCAGCGAGCAGATGGCGGCACATGTCTGCAGGCCCTGCCAAAAGGATTTGAATGATGCGTTAATCATACAGATATTTGACAGCTATGGTCTTCATTGCATTGCGAGGATTACTCCCTGAGCCACATGTCCGCTGTGTTTTTTCGCCTTTGGAAACGTGATGTTTGTTTCTGTGTTTTTAACACTCTGGGTATTTGTGTTTCTGTTCCACAGCAAAACCCAGCACAGCTCTCTGGACCAGAGCTCGCCTCCACAGACTGGCGTGTCCACCTACAACCACCCTGTGCTGGGTGTCTACAACCCCCGTGATGACTTCCCACTGCGAAAAACTGGTACATCTCACACACACACACACATACACACACTTACACATGAGTTTTGGCAGCGTGGAGCTGTCCTGTTTGCTTCTACGCAGAATCACACACACACTCTGACTAGCAGCTCTCACGTCCAGCTGCCTCTATGCAGCCTCACGTCCAGCATAATTTGGATCAGGCATCATGGCCCTGCACCATTAATCACATCCACATTAGGCTGTCAGGGTCTCCCAGCATCCCCCACATGAGAGTCTTTGAGAGAGTAGAAGCGTAGGTGGTTCAAGAGTTCAATAGAGGGAGAGTTCAATAGAGAGAAGGAGGTTTTTTACTGTTTTGGAAGCTGACATTTTATTCGTTTTAAGAGTTCTTTATCCTGGGGGGTTGTTTTAAATCAACAGTCTTAAGAAACTTAACCTTGACCCTGTTTGTGTTCATTACCACAAATTTTAATCACAATTCCTCTCGCTGGCTGAGAGCATCTCTCAGATTTTGGTTGAATGAAAGCTTCGATGTGTGCTGTTGTAGTATTTTCTCTGCTTTGATAATTAAACTTTGGAACAAGCATCCTCTAAAGGATCTTATTTGAAGGCGTTATCATCTGGGACTATGTAATAATTACTTTAGGGGTTCCCCAGGGCTCTATTGTTTGTCCTTTATTGTTTTCAATATGGGTAATTGCTTTGGGTCAGGTAATTCACAACTGCAATATTTCTCACCTCAGTTAAGCGTACGATACTCTCACTTTTAACTCATCAGCCTGCACCTGGAAGTCTCGTCTGTTGAGCTTAATTTTACTTTCACTTTAGCTGAGATTGTGCTTTATCTTTATAGAACTCTTATCTCGACTTGATGAGTGCTACTTTTACATGCTCATTCACCGTTGACCCCTTTTAAAAAGTGCTTCGTCAAGTTACTCCTCCGTGATTCCAGAGCACAACCAGCTGTGTGCACGGCTCGCCTCTACATGTGTGTGAAACAAAAAAACAGAAAAGGGTTGCAGCGGTGTAGCTGTGAAGCAGCGGTCATCTCACAGTGCAATTATTCACTTAACGCGGCGGCAGGAGGCTACAGCGGAGCGCTGCTCCCCGTGTTGACTCTGCGCCTTGGGGCTGCTGGCTACAACAGCAGAGAGACCACAGTTGACACTGGCCCACACAGCCACATTCCTCCCTGCAAGAGACGAAGAAGAGAGGGATAGAAAAAGGAGAGATGGAGGACTTCCCTGACATTTTGCTTCTTGGAAAGTGAATTATTTGAGGCGGGATGATGGAAATGATTGAAGAAGGGAGTTGATCACTCCTCTGATCATCCCTTGACTTCTCTAAGGCTCATTCTCAGCTGCAGGAGAGGAGAGGACCATGCCACCCTGGTGTTTGCCCACAGCGATGACGTCCTTTGCGGGGTTTACTTATGATAATGGCCGCTCTGGGGAGGTTAGAGCCCCTTTTATTTTACAGCCCAGCACCCATGACTCCCAACAACGGTCAATGGATGCAACAGCACCCTTGTGTTCGTCTCTACAGTTCTACAGTTTCGTTTAGCAGACACTTTTGTCCAAAGCAATGTACAACACAAGCAAGAATTTAGACAGAAGGAACAATGTAGTTTAACCTTCAATAACATTCAGTCATTAGTGCTGAAAATTCACAAAGAGCTGTGTCTTAGACCTTCTGGATCATTCTACCCATGAGGACAAAGAGTAGAAGGGTCAGATTAAGGTCCTGAGTGTTCCCTAAACAGATGATTCTTCAAACATCTCTGTAGATCATATAGAGTTAGGTTATTTATTCCACTATTTGGGAACAACACAGGAGAAAAGTCTGGCTAGTGATTTGGAGCCGCGCTGGGCTGGGAGCGTCTTTCACAAGCAGAGTGTAGTAGGAGAGAAGGAGTGTAGACCTGAATGAGGGACCCCAGGTAGGCAGTAGCCGTTCTTGTCATTGTTTTGTAAGCCAGAAGAAGAGCTTTGAATTTGATTAGAGCTGCTACTAAAAGCCAATGAAGAGAGATGAACATCGGGGTGATGTGCTGTTTTGGGCTGGTTAAAAAGTCTTAGACCTTCTGACTCATTCTACCCCTGAGGACAAAGAGGAGAAGGCCTAGATTGAGGACCTAAGTGTTCCCTGAACAGATGAGTCTTCAGACATCTCTTCAAAGTAGGAAAAGACTAATTCCACCATTTGGGAACAATAGAGGAGAAGAGTCTGGCTAGTGATTTGGAGCCGCAAGACGTGGACGAGAAGGAGTGTAGACCTGGATGAGGAACTTAAGGTAGACAGGAGCCGTTCTTGTCATTGTTTTGTAAGCCAGAAGAAGAGCTTTGAATTTGATTGGAGCAGCCACTAGAAGCCAGTGGAGAGAGATTAACAGCGGGGATACATGCAGGGAGGCCGGCCAGGAGGAAGTTGCAGTAGTGGATGCGTGATATCACAAGGACCCGCACCAGAAGCTGTGTGGCCTGTTTCTCAAACTTAAAGCTTCATACATGAGACACATTTCAGGTTGAGAGAGCATCACATGAACTTACGATCCTTCACGTCCACATGAATACTTCAGAAAGCCGTAGATGGAGGATGGGAAAGTTTGAGGCGCGCTGACTCATTGTGCAGGAGCAGAGCGAAGCCTGCTGGTCCCGGGCTTCACATGGGTACAATGGCTCATACTCAGACTGCTCCTGCTGCATGGCGTCATTTGAAGCCCAGATGAGAGGAGCTCCCCTGCTTCTACAAAGCTGAACTCAGGATGTCACCCGGCGCAAACACAGCCTTTCACCTCTGTGGGGGGACAGTGCATTGTGTGTGTAGCTGTGGGTGTCACCTCTGGTGAATTCCTCGTTAGGTTGTCCTCTTTCAGGCTCATACTGCTGTAATATGAGGCCTCTGTGTTGTTTACTATCTACAGTGAAACTGGGACCTTATTGTCGCCTCTTTCCCTCTCATTTTTATTCCTCTGTGCACATTTTCCATGTGCTTCCTTTCCTGATCTTTACCATCTGCTTAAAGTAAGACATAAAGTGGCAGATTAATCTGGTTATGTCACAATCAGGGGTTAGCGGGGTACCACTTTGGATTCCGGCCTCTTTTAGTAATTAAAAACTGGATAATGAATAGCGAAATTATCCGACTCTGCTGATTGGCAGGGCAAAGTAAACAAAGCGTTAGCCTCCGCGGCTGAAGCCAAGGTGACATGCCGTTCCCTTCTCTCTGTCTCCATTCACAAGTCGGCCACAGCGCGCACAAAAGACCAGGAGGCCTTTAGGCATTCAGACATGGCTCCCAAATTGGAGCTAATTGCTCTTTAGCCGCGATGTTGTTGGGAAAGTGGATCAGATTTTGGCAAGTTCAGAAAGCACTGGAACAGGAAGGAGGGAGGGAGGGGGGAGTCGTACAATAAAGGAGAAGTGGTGTGTACCAATATGTCGAGCACACAGGTTTTATAACAGAGCGCCTCTGTGGACGGATCGATGTGTGGAGCTCTCAGTCTGAGCCTGTGAGACTGGAGCTCAGGTAACTCTCCCACCCTTTGGATTGATTCGTCCAAAGCTGAGAAGAAGATGTTCGAAAGAAAGTGTTTAGCTACTTTAACTTCTTATTGAAGAAAAACACAGATAATCAGACTCAGGTGTTCCTGCTTACAGTCAATCACACTTTCAGTCTACTTCACCATTCTTTGGTGCTCTGTTGCCTCCTCTTTAAAGATTACAGCAGCTGATGAATGTCTTTCTTCCAGCCTCCGAGCCCAACCTGAAGCTGCGCTCCCGGCTGAAGCAGAAGGTTAGCGAGCGGAGGAGCAGCCCGCTGCTGCGTCGCCGGGACAGCCCCATCACCACGGCCAAGAAACGCTCGCTCGACATGGCAGGTGAGGACACCTCGATCACACGTGGTTCCTCTTCAACATCCATATTTCTGCGTCTAACTTTTGCATTTATTTCAGACTCGGCGTGCAGCAGCGCCCCCGGCTCAGGCCCCAGCTCGCCGAATAACAGCTCCAACAACATCCCCAACGAGAACGGCATCACTGTGTCCGTCTCCAACAACACTGAGGTGGTTTGATTTTTGAAGGTTTTTAAGATTTGCATTTTTAACTCCTGCAGAAAGTTTTAGCATCTGTTGATTTTCCTCTGCAGACACAAAAAAATAGATGTAAAGCCTTTTACTTGTAATTTGGAGCGTTAAAACATTAAGATTATATGCTAATTTATGTATAATAGCTCCAATCATGAGCTCTCAGCTGAAAAGCCTCAGTACGAGATGAACGCTCCTGAAATAAGCGCAAAGTTTCACATTGCTGCTCTCGCAGAGAATCCACTTTAGGCTAAATTATAAACAAATTATGCATCTTTGTGCTGCAGCTTTATTAGCTTTTAAACATAGCTGCCTGTAGCATCTACAGAGGCTCCGAGCGCGGCACGATGGGTCTGCAGAGGAGGGAGACAGCCGAGGAGCTGGCGAGGAGCTATTTGTGGCAGCCATTAGGAGCACTCAGGCAGTGTGGAGGAGGCCTGTCGCTGTGACGATTTCACATCGCCCCGTAGCTCTCTCCTCATGTGCGGACATCACTGCTGCAGTGCCGTTCCCTCTTCATGATGCAAACATGAATAAATCATTTAAATGTGCTTCCCAGGCGTCTCTGGCCCAGAGGCTGTGCAGCGGTGCTGAGCGGGGCTCCGTTAACCAGCTGTCCCTCTACACTTCACCATCCTTACCCAACATCACCCTGGGGCTGCCCGCTACTGCCACGGCCACGGCTGCTTCAAATGTGAGGGGGAGAATTGCACACAGACTTCATGTGCATGTGTTTATCTTCAGATTCTGGGAGCATTTAACCAAAACCTCCTCTTCTTCTTCCTACGTCTTTCTCCTTCCAGGTGACCTCGGCTCAGCAGGACGGGGGTCTGCAGCCGGCTCTCTCCCTCAGCCCTCCCTTCCTCTCCGGTGGCCACTTGACCCCTTACCTGGCAGAGGCTGGAGCGGGAACAGGCGGGCACGGGGCGCACAGTCCTCTGCTCCAACATATGGTGCTGATGGAGCAGAGTCCGGCACAGAGTCCCCTGGTGACAGGTAGGGGCAGTTTTGCTTAAAACACTCATTATTAACCTCCTGGACCTTCTCTTCAAGCTTGAATGATGCTTCAACTCAGTAAAAACTTTCACTCAAATAAGAATTTAAGGAGCGCTTATCTTCAATACACCACTGCAAGTCATCATGGGACTTCAGTAGACTGTCTGCTTCAGTCTGGCCCTAACAGTCAGAAAATTTGCCAGTTAAAGCTCCAGTAAGGAACTTTTTAATTGTGTTGATTTTGGCACCTCTAGTGACAATGCAGAAACACTTTTTTTTGAGCAAAAAAAAAACAACCTCAACCTTTATCCCTTACCAACATCTGAAACTATGGGAGCTTTAAGAAATTTGGTCTTACACCTACCCTGTGGCGGCAGTTTGAGGAAGTTTAAACATCAGTATTCACATGCTTAATCTTGCTAGTGCTTTTGTTTGGATTCATAGATAAGAAGAAATGTCAGTATTAAAATCAGACTGTTTCATCCCTTTAAAAAAACTTGCAGGAGCTTTAAAAAAACAGGAGCTTAAAAAAAACTCAAAGAAGCTTTAAAATAATTCACAGGAGCTTTAAAAAAAACTCACAAAAGCTTTAAATAATTTGCAGGAGCTCAAAACAAAAACTCACCAAAGCTTTAAAATATTTCACAAGAGCTTTAAAAAAACTTACAGAAGCTTCAAAATAATTCACAGCAGCTTTGAAAAACTCACAAAAGTTTCAAAAAGTTTTCAGAAGCTTTAAAATTATTCACAGGAGCTTTAAAGAACTCACAAGAGCTTTATGATAATTCACAGGAGCTTTAAAATAATTTACAGGAGGTCTAAAAATCTCACCAGAACTTTAAAATAATTCACAGAAGCTTCAAAAAGTCTAACTTAAAAAGTCTAAAAAGTCAACTCTAAAAAAGTCACAAGAGCTTTAGAAAATTAACAGGAGCTTTAAAATTATTCACAGAAGCTCTAAAAAACTCACAGGAGCTTTAAAATTATTCACTGGAGTAAAAAAAAAAAAGTGACTACAGCATTTAAAAAATTCACAGGAGCTTTAAAAAAAATTACAAAAGCTTTAAAAAAATCTCACAGGAGCTTTAAATGCCCACATCACAGTATAAAACAAAACAATTAGGTCTCCATCTCATTTTCTTGGTGACTCAAAATTTTGATGGTCGTATTTTACATAAGCTGGATGAACCAGAGTAGAAAAGCAGCCAACCCGTGAATAATACTCTGCCTAGAAGTTCAAGTATGTGTCAGTTTTGTTCCCGACACACTCAAAGAAAGCTCAATGTGTGTCCCCTGTGTTCCCCCTCACACTGACAGACGTCCATTCATTTGCTCATACTAATGAGCTCCTTTCATATAACATACGCAGTGAAAAGTGTGACATGGTAGCATTGTGCGCCCTTTTCCCATCGGCTCATTCATTGACTACCGTTTGGCTATTTCCAGCGAGGGCATTCGGCAGTGAATGGGCGATGACGCACATACACTGTACGCACATAAGTGTGTATGAACGCACAGAGAGAGTGAAAGAGAGGAGAAAAAAAAAAGCGTTAGGACAAGGACGAGTGCACACCCACACACAGGCCAGGAGCAGGAGCAGTCATTTGTTTCTCAGCTCGGTCAAAAAAGAGCCAAGTGTTTTGTTTTTCCTCTCCTCTCCTGTCTTTCTGTCAGCGAGCTTCTCCAGCAACAATTGAAAAACACCCAAGTAATCAAGTCGTTTTCTCTGATATTTTCACCGCAATCAAGAGTCTGAGATCATTTCCCAGCCTGTTATTCTTACTGTCCCTCGCTGTAAACGCACTAAGCTGCTCACTTCTCCCGGCTCCTATCATCACAATAGAAGGACGGCAGTATGGCGGCACAGATGGCGCTTTTTATTTGGTTCACAAATACATCTGCTGGCTAATCTTAGGTCCAACACTCGCAAAGAGTAAAACAGGAATTGGTTTCATTGTGTTTTAGGAGTTGAGTTTTATCTGTGCTGCTAAAGAAAAGCTTTCCTCCTCTCCTCACTTAAATTTTTTCTTCGATCTATGTCCAAGGTGTGAGCGGCCTCTCCATGTCCCCGGCGGCCTCCATGGCCAAGCTGCAGAGGCAGCACCGCCCGCTCGGACGCACCCAGTCGGCCCCTCTCCCGCAGGGCAGCGCGGCCCAAGCGCACGCCCAGGCGCTGGCCCTGCAGCAGCTGGTGGTGCAGCAGCAGCACCAGCAGTTCCTGGAGAAGCACAAGCAGCAGTTCCAGCAGCAGCAGCTCCACATCAACAAGGTGAGGATGTCTTTATGTGGCAGGTGTAAACACCCAGGTGATGGGAGAGGCCACGCATCTGACATCACATTCAAATCAAGTGGATTAAAAGTCAGCGTGGGCCTGCGCTGGAGCTGTCGTGTGTTTGTTTGTGTGGGCGCTAACAGCCGATAACGTGCGAGCAGCGAGTGTGTGAAGTTGATTTTCTCCTATCTGTAGTATTTCTGTTTGCTCAGTGGGCGGAGGCAGGTATGGGTTCACACGTATAGCTGAGCGCGTGTGTAAGTGAAGCCTTTGCATCTCTCTGTCTTTCTCTGTGTGACTGTGGCCGAGGTAACTGCTCGCTGCCATGGCAACAGAGCGGAAGCCCTGTGCCTTTTATGGTCGCAGAGGAAGCAAGCGGCAGCTTTACCTATTCGAGCAGAGGAGGAGAGGTGGGTGGATGAAACAAGGGATTTCCTCTCCACCTCCTCCGCCTCCTCCTCCTCCTCCTTCGCCTCCCTCCTGGCTGTGCTCTGTCTCTCTTTTTGCCCCTCTCTTTCTCCATATGTTTCAGAGCTCTCCAGTGGCAGCTCTTCACACAAACATCTCTATAACAGCCTCTGGCATGCTCAGGATGGATTCTGCAGGATGAAACTGAAAGCTCCTGTTTGGACACAGTTTTTATTCTGATAGGAAGACGCTCACACATTTTTATCTTCATTAATCGTACACGTAACCTGAAGATTTTATCATCTTACACTGCAAAAAACTGAAATCTTATCAAATGTTACTTCAAAAAACATTTTGTGGAGGGTTGTGATTTAATTTCAAATAAATTATTTGCACATCGTCACTGTCTTACTTTGCAATTTGGAGTGAATTTTAAAGAAACTGGAAAGAAAACAGTATCCTACCAATTTTGACTTGCAACAATAAATTTGGACGTGACTTATTTCAAAGCTGACCAGAAATTTCTCCAGATTAACCTCAAAGAAAACAGTTTTTTACAATAGAAGATTCAACAAAAGGTTCTGCTCCAGCTCGTCATATAGTGGGCTGATTAACCCCAGATAAAGAGGAGGATTCTGGGAAAGTGGAGCACGTAGGAGCGGGGGGAGAAAAGTTTGTTTGGACGCAAAAAAAGAACAGTAGAGGAGGGAGAGGAGGAGGAGGGGGGAGCGCTCTGACGTCAATGCTGTGTCAGCGCTGTGCCAGGGGACCCAGGAGCTTACAGCTCAGGGGAACACACACATACAAAGAGTGTGACACACACACACACCTGTCGCTGAAGCACCTTTCACGCTCCCAAACTTTGAACTCGATACATTTCGAACGGTTCCCTCCAAGCAGACGACTGAACCGCCGCCCGGTTTTTCGCGGGCAGCGCCCCCAGAGTGAGCCGATGAAAAGCCGCACGACGGGGAGCGAGGAATGTCTCTGTTTTCGACGAGACACATTTCGCCCCGGAGTACAGTCGGCAGAGCGGCCACTCACATTCAATTAGAGCGGGTAGGTTTGAAACGAGCAAGACACCAATCTGACTGAGTAATCCAAATTAAGCTTGTTAAAAGAAGAATGCTGCAGAGAAAGGAGCGATTTGCCAGGAATTTGATTTGTCTGAATGCAGCCTCACACGTCTGAGGGGATTTGTCACATCCTGCTGTTTTATTGTGAAATAATTCCCCCCTCTCCTCCTCCTCCTCCTCTCTTTGTAGATGATGGCCAAGCCCAGCGAGTCTCCTGTGGGCCGCCAGCACCAGAGCCACCCAGAGGAGACGGAGGAGGAGCTGAGGGAGCACCAGGACGGAGGAGGAGGAGGCGGAGCCTTGCCGCCGGGGGTCACCATCAAGCAGGAGCCGCCTGACCCGCAGGAGCTGCAGGAGGAGGCGCTGCAGCAGCACAGGGAGAGGCAGGCAGAGCAGGAGCTGCTCTTCAGACAGGTAGAGGATGAGGATGTGAAACAAGTGTTGTAGGTCTTCAGGGGAAATCCTGGGGAGGAGAAAATCAGAAATCAGACTCAGAGGTGGATTTCAGATGCACCTTTTTTTCCTCTTCTTCTGGGGTTTGAATGTAAATGTTTAGGCTGCCACCTTTTGGCTAAAAGCTGCAGCTGCAGGATGAAATGTTGAAGCATATCTAGACTACAGAGTGACACTCACTCCTGTCCCATTCCACTCCCACAGAAAAAAATCCTGTTCTGTCCCACTTCTATACTGCTCCTATTTTTTCCCCTTCTTTTAAGCAATACATTAAATTTGATTTCATTTTCTCCCCATTTTTTTGTTTACTGTTGGCTTCTTGGAAGTGTAGTTCTTTCACTTGCCTTACAGTGTAGGCTTATAAAGCGCCAGATGCGTGCGCAACTTGTGTGCAGAAGCACTGCGGAGTATATTGGTTTATCAGCTGACATGAAGGAGTTAACCACCAAAAAACACACTTTTAAACTAAATATCATCACTTTCACGGATGGTAAACGGCTCCCAGGTTTGTGAAATAGCAATGAGTGGACAGAAGAGATCAGCAAGCGGACAGATATAAGATGGACGGACGTTTTTAGAGGAGAAATCCATCCTTACCAGACTGTGACAGACCAGGACGTAAACATGTGTCAATAAATCAGAAACCCTTCCAGACCAAAAAGCACACAGACTGCTGAGTCTGAGACCTGGTTCATAATAAAAGAACCAGAAAACTACGTCCAGAGATAATTATTTACCCACAGGCATCACTGGTGTTTCAGTGTAAAGTGTTACCCTGTTAACTGGTGATTCTCAGCCGTTAATCACTGATTCTGTCCGCTGAGAGTCACCAGTTAGCATGGTCGCTATTAACTCCAAAACACCGGTTGCTCTGAGACGGTCAAAACTTGATCGTAGAGCTTAAACGATTCCTCGAATGATTCGAGGTACTCGATTACAAAAAATACTCGAGTAATTTTCTCTGCCTCGAGGAATCGTTTCATTTTAAAAAAGATCAAAGAGTGGTATTTCAAATAGAGCTGAGGCCATATCAAGCTACCTCTTATCCAAAATAGCAACTAGCAGCAAATCTAGCTTCTTTTCTGGAGTTTGGAGACTAATGGGTCATTCTACGAAACGGGTGCCATTTGGGTCTGCAACATTTGATGAGATGTACAAGGCACAAAAAATGTGTCAAAGTGTGTTTAAAAATTTTGGAGCTACCAAAGCAAGTGCTCTTACTGACATACTGTATCAAAAAATTATATTTCTTAAAGAGAAAAATTTTCATTTGAAAAATAACTGCTCTTTAACTAAACAAAAATGTATTTTATCCGATTACTCGATTAATCGATGGGAATTTCAGTAGAATACTCGAATACTAAAATATTCGATAGCTGCAGCCCTACTTGATAGATGTTGCTTCTGTTGTATAGTATCATTTCTAAAAACTGATCAACCGTACATTTTTATGCTAATAACAGGTTAAATTTAGAGTTTAAAAAACGCTAACTCGTCTGAATTGCACATTTTTATAATGACGTAGACTGATAATCCCACTATTGGAAATAAACTACAAAATATACTTATATTTACACCCTGATTGGTTCCCGCTCCCGTCTACTCCCAGCCTCTACTCTGGTTCAGAATCATTTTGCAAACAACCATCACTGAGATTGTTTCCTTTGTTTTCGAGCAGCAGGCCCTGTTGTTGGAGCAGCAGCGGATCCATCAGCTCAGAAACTACCAGGCCTCCATGGAAGCCGCCGGCTTGTCCATCTCCTTCCCAGGACACCGCCCTCTTTCCCGCGCCCAGTCGTCTCCAGCCTCAGCCTCCTCCTTCCCCATCAGCGTCCCGGCCTCGGACCCTCCTGTCAAACCTCGCTTCACAACAGGTCTGTGAAACATTTGATCTTCAGTCTTTTCTCTGTCATCTCAGACATCTGACTCTTTAAAAACTGATAAAAGAGCTCAGGAGAAATCTTCCTTCTGTTATCAGCATGAGAAGCTACACTCTGTGTTATTACCAGCACAAGAGGTGATGGTATTTTTGTAGCAGTTTGGCCTACTTTACTCCCACGCTGGGCCAAACTGCACAGAGAAGATGCTTTACATGAAGATGCACAGGACGCAGCTCAACATGCGTCTTTGTCTGTCTCCTCAGGTTTGGTCTACGACTCCCTCATGCAGAAGCATCAGTGCATGTGCGGAAACACCAACAGCCATCCCGAGCACGCCGGGCGCATCCAGAGCATCTGGTCTCGGCTGCAGGAGACGGGGCTCAGATCGCAGTGTGAGGTACGGGAACCAAACGCAGAGGAAACAGCTCGGTGTGAACATCACACAGAGTTGTAACCTGTGTGTGTTTCTCTCTGTGTAGTGTATCCGTGGAAGGAAGGCCACTCTGGAGGAGCTGCAGACGGTTCACTCTGAAGCCCACGTCCTGCTGTACGGAACCAACCCTCTCCGACAGAAACTTGATTGTAAGACACACACACACACATTTACACAGCACTGGATCACTCACAGGAGTCAGCGCTAACTTCTCTTTGTGCCTCACTCAGGTTCAATCACTCCCATGTTTGTACGGCTGCCGTGCGGCGGGGTCGGGGTAAGTTGAGCTCACTTCAAACTCTCTTTTTCAAACATCAGATGCAGCTTTAATATTTATGCATCTTCTTTTTAAGGTGGATAGTGACACCATTTGGAACGAGGTTCACTCATCCAGCGCGGCTCGCCTCGCCGTCGGCTCTGTGGTGGAGCTGGTTTTCAAAGTGGCGACAGGAGAGTTGAAGGTAACCTCGTACGCAGCCGTCTGCTCGCCTTCCTCTCATCTTTTGTTTCTTTAAAGACACTCAAAGACACTTTTTTTGTGTCTCTGCAGAATGGATTCGCCGTGGTGCGCCCACCTGGACACCATGCCGAGGAGAGCACTCCCATGTACGCCCTCACACACTTTAAACTTTCACTTTCACTTTTAATATCAACTATACATGACTGAATTCTCCATTGTTGCTCCTTTAGGGGCTTCTGCTACTTCAACTCCGTGGCCATCGCCGCCAAACTGTTGCAGCAGCGACTCAACGTCAACAAGATCCTCATTGTGGACTGGGTCAGTCTCTCAAGCTTCATCTCCGTCACATGATGCATGATTTGATTGTTATGAGTTGATCTCATGTGTGTGTTTCCAACCTCAGGACGTCCACCACGGAAACGGCACCCAGCAAGCTTTCTACGACGACCCCAACGTCCTCTACCTGTCCATCCATCGCTATGATGACGGCAACTTCTTTCCAGGAAGTGGAGCGCCTGATGAGGTGAGTTATTCTGCGTCACGAGAAAGTGACATTTTTTCCTATTACTGTTTATATCACTTTCTTCCTCTCCTTTCAGGTGGGCAGTGGGCCTGGAGTCGGCTTCAACGTGAATGTTGCGTTCACAGGAGGCCTCGACCCGCCCATGGCTGATGCGGAGTACCTGGCTGCCTTCAGGTACGGTCACAGGAAGCAGCTTCTTTTCAAAATAAGAGCGAAAGACAAACACAAGTCAGAAGCTGCTGGTTTAATCTCTTCTGCAACCCCACCCTCTCACCCTCAGGTCTGTGGTGATGCCAATAGCCAACGAGTTCGCCCCTGACATCGTTCTAGTCTCATCTGGCTTCGACGCCGTGGAGGGACACCCTCCCCCGCTGGGCGGATACACCCTGACATCCAAATGTGAGATTATCTGACTCTTGTGTCTTATCTGAGGAGCACATGTGCACGAGTCTGGAGCAAATAAAAGCTCAACGTTATCTCCACACACACACACACACACACACACACACAGGCAGAGTCACTGACATGAACTCACATCCTCAGGTTTCGGCTACCTGACCAGGCAGCTGATGACGCTCGCCGGAGGTCGGGTGGTTCTGGCTCTAGAGGGGGGTCATGACCTCACCGCCATCTGTGATGCCTCTGAAGCGTGTGTGGCGGCTCTGCTCGGACAGGAGGTATGAAGGTCACATGATCAGCCCCCAAAATCATAAACACATCACTCTTACATCTTATCGTGGGCTTGGCTTTCTGTGCCTGTGGGTTTTTCACAGCTTCTCAGGTCAGATTGTTGTGCAAATACATGAAAACTCCTCTTCATTCTTGTGTTTACATTATCCGCGTGTGTTTTCGTCCTGTGCAGCTGGATCCGCTGCCCAAGGCCGTCCTTGAGCAGAGGCCCAACCCCAACGCCGTGCGTTCTCTGGAGAAAGTCATCGAGACTCACAGTGAGTTAGATCATCCTCAAATTTGAGTATAAAAGCTGCAGTCAGGAGTTTTTACACGTAATCATCCTTTAATATCCACCACGTCTCTTCTCTCTCAGGTAAGTACTGGCGCTCGGTTCACCGCTCCTCCCCACGGCTCGGGCTCTCCTTGCTGGAAGCCAAACGAGGAGACTCAGAGGAGGCGGAGGCTGTCAGCGCCATGGCCTCGCTTTCCGTGGCGAACACCAATGCCATGGATCAAAGGTAAAGCTTGGTTTATGTCTGACTTTGTGCCTCTATAGGGTTCCTGCAGATCCTTAAAAAGTCTTAAAAGTCATTGAATTCATGTCTCCAAAAACAAGGCCTTAGATGGCCTTAAAATGTTTTAAATTAATCTTTAAAAGTCTGATTTTTTTATTTTTTTTTTTTTATTTTTTTTTACAATATTTCTATTATTTTTTTACTTTTACAAAAAAAGGATAAGTATAAGGTATGGTCTATTTGAATAATAAACAAAATTTAAAAAGTATTAAAAAATTTTAGCTGTGACTCCCATGGTAACGTCACGCAATCACGATAAGGGAACCAACAAACATTGATGTGGTGTTTTATCCATTTGTGTTTATTGTGAAGTTGGTCTTCAATTTTTTTTCAAACGGCATTAAAAAGTCTTAAAAAGTCTTGAATTTTACTCGCCTTAAGCTGTAGGAACCCTGCCCCATGTGGGTCATTTTTCAACATCTCTTTTAATATTTTCTTCCTGTCTTCTCCCCGTCAGACCCGAGGAGGAGCCCATGGAGGAGGAGGAGCCGCTGTAACGGATGGAACCACGAAGGTGTCACACCGTTAACCTTTGACCTCTCCGGAGACAGCTCTTTGACCTACGAAGAGTCCTCGACTGACCCCTTCATTTAGTCCCCCTTACCCCACTCACCACGTCAGTCACCTTGATTGGCGGCCCCTCGGCCAATAAAACGAGGGGGAGGGGGTGGGCTCAGCCTCAGAGTAGGGAGCCAATCAGGAGACAGAGGACTGAACTGGGAAGAAAATATTAAAAGAGACTCCTTTTTTTCTGTCAGTCTTCGCACCCTCACGTTAGCCCCCAGCGGCTGACCATGTGACGCAGGCAGCAGGTGGGTGTGTTTGGAGTTTGGGTGAGACCAGGTCTCGCTGTAGAAAGGTGTGATTTCTCTGCAGGAACATACGGTGCTTTACACAGCTGCCTTCTGACCACGAACAGTATGGACACCAGGGACAGCAGACCATCCCGGCTGCCAGCTCGGGACTTTCTTTACTCTTTTATCGACTATTTTTCCCTGCGAATCTAAAAAGGGCGTCGCAGCGGTTGAGATCATATTTTACACGATGCGTTCACTGTGGACTTTGGTGAAGCCGGGTGTTGAAAATCGGCTTCGGCAAAGATTTGAAGACGAGACTGTGGCCTCGCCGGACCAGCCTGTCGTTGAAAAAGGTTGACGAGTGAGAGGAGTGCCTTGGCGAGGGAGGGTCCCCCCCTGCTGGATTTCAGGATTGTTTCAGGAAAAGATTGCCTTAAGTCAAACGAGGGAGGGAGAGTTTTCCGCTCCTTTTTCGGGGGACGACTGAAAATTAAGCAAACAATCTTTCAGCATGTTTACTTGGAACGTGACGCAGACAACGTTTACGTCTCTCACAGCCTCTCTCGAAGAGTTACTCTACTTTTGGATGGATCTATTTTTATGTAAAAAGAAAAAGATTTAAAAAAATCTGACGGAAGCGCTTTGAAAAAGGTAGTTGCCAGCTTCAGTAGATAAAACGGTGCAAGATAAAAAGAGAAACAGACGAAACGAATTCGACTCTCAAAAACAAGCCTTTGATGTAGCTTCCCTTTAACAGAAGTCGTTGCTTTGTAAAACATGAAGCATGCGTTGAAGCCGAAAGAGCGGGCGTTTTTAGCAAGATTTTTATCCAAAAGAGAAAGCCAAGCAAGAAAAGCCAAAGCATGAGTTTGCATTTACAGTAGTACTTTCACTTCACTTAGCTGGCAGACATTTCTCGTACTGGCCCTTTAAGAGAAGGCACCCGGTACCCAGTTCAATGTTTACTAATTTAACCCTCCACAGATCAAGTGAGCATTTCTGTCCTGATCGGCCTCCCATACATCGGCCGGTTGGCAGCTACCTTGGTTAGTGTGCGAGCGAGTCATGTATATTGAATTGAATATATTTTGGGGGCAGTAATCGCCCGTTTGTATCTACATGTATGATTTCCACTCCTGAGTTGTCGATATAAAAAAAAGCGAAAAAAAACGTACGAAAAAAACGTGTTTGGTAAGCGTGTCCACTTTTTATTTTTTATCGTATAAGATTATTTTTCTAACTTTTGTCATCCATAGATTTTGTTCTGTGTTTTTATCCGTTTTCTGGATAGTTATAGGGCTGTCATTCACACACTTAGTACTTTTCTCACCTCTCGTTCCAGATCTTTCTTGTATTTATCAAAAACGAGGAGCGACACCTCCTTTTTTCTTTCTTTCTTGGGCTCTCTCAGCCTCTTTTCCGCATTTTCATCAACCGTGTGTTTATAACATGTACTGTTTATAGCAGATTTGTATATGGAAAAATTTATAAATGTACTCTAACTAATGACAGCTATGATATTGTGAGCGACAAACAGTATGGTGTATGATATTACTACCATGGACGTTTAAACAAAACAAAAAAAAAAGCAGCATATTTAACTCGTCATCGACTGCACTGTTTCCACGCCGCCCTCGAGTGGTCATCACACGGCACTGCAATCGACTTTTAAAGCGAAACATTTGATCACTTTGTTGCCTAATTGAAGCATTTTTTCTCCCATTTACCTTTAAACGGTGACAACACGTCCACAAAGAGGTTTAAAGGAAGTTTCATGTAGCTAGCTGAGTTCGTTTTATTTTGGCGGGAAATGAGGTCTTTTGTTGTAAATTTTGGCGGGAAAACTCAGCAGATGTCTTTTAAATCTCTCTCTGAGCATGTGTTGCACTATCATGTTCGACTTGCTTCAATCAAACTTATCTAACGCTCAAATGAACCCGTCTGTGAACTGCTTTGTCAAGCTAACTCTATGACTATCATTTTAATATCATTTGATTTTCCATGCCTAACAAACATTCCACTTATTCGTTAATTTGGCTTAATTTTTTTTTTACGGATTTGATTTTGTTTTGTAGAAACTTTATTACTGCGCTTTCTTTTTTGCCGTCTGCTCGCGCCAACTTTAACTCTTTGCATGGTTTGTGAGTCAGCATGCCTGCTTGTCTATGTAACAAAAATGTATTTGCACAATAGAAGAAGAACACTGGAGGACTTTAAGATGAAAAAAAGACAAAAAAAAAAAAAAAGAAGCAAACAAACCCTCCGACGATGGCGGCGACTCCTGAGAGCACCAAACGGGACGGTTTTTCTTCCTCGGTGGTGTTCGAACGACTCCACGGAGAAACATTTGATTTTGTTCTTACTGATTCCGATGAGTGATTTTAGCGGCACTTACATCATGTACGGACTGTGCTGAAAGAGAAAACACGCTCTGCCAAACCTCTGCTACATCCACACCTTAAGAAACAAAAAAAGACTCCCAAAGAATGTTCCTCTTTCGCAGATTTGTGAGCGTGCGCTGTTACAGGAAAGAAAAAAAAGGGCATCGTTGTTTGATTGTCACTCCCACCTCGGCCAGTTCTCTCTATATATAACCACTGTGGCTCAAGAGCAATTCTCGGTTTACATGTAAATGGATAAAAAAGTTATTTTTTGTTTGTTGTTTGTCTCTATTGATGAAAAATGTTAACTTTCTTTGGGACCTACGCTTTGGACATTTCATCTCTGACATCATCTATAAAATATATTTCTGAAAAATACTCTGTGTTGTTTTTTGTCTTTTGTTGGGCAACTTTTTCTGCTATTCCAGGAATTTCCTGCATCAATGCAGAGCTCAACTTTAGATAATCTGACTAAGTCTGTGTTTTTATCACTTTAACAAACACTCAAAGTCCATTTCAGTGCAACCAAAGTCTGAAAAATCAATTAATCTGATGCAGTTCTATCACAGAGAATCATTTCCCCCAGCACATGACGGTGTATTAACAAAAAGTGTGTCACGCCTGGCTTCACGTTTGAGGGAGCATCAAGTCTCAGCTGACTCCTCTCTGAGTGGAAAATCTCATTACAATTACAAGATTCAATATCACAAATAAGCATGCAAAGACCAGAGCTGGAGCTGTCAGGTGACCTCCACCAGCCTGCAAATTGGTTCAGTTAAAGTCCTGAAACAAAATTTAAAAAGTTAAACTGTTTTGTTTAACCACACATCCTCCAAGGCATGTTTATATGAAGTAAACAGAAGAGAAAGACAAATAATTCTGCAAGGAAAAGATATTTTTAAGAGCTGCACACGATATTTCTTTGAAGACAACTGAAAATTGAAGAAAATGTTAGTCCTTTTGAGAAGAGAGTGAAAAACTGCTAGGTTATCATAAATAAAAATTCAATTAACCTTTAAGATTAAAAATTGTACATCCAAGTAATGGAGACAGTGTCAGGAATTTAAATGTTAAACAAGATACCAACATTATGAAAACAGACTGTGATGCAATGTATGACGAAATTACTGTATTGGCTCGCAGAAAAAAAATGAAACTGAAACTAGAGAAAAATTAAATTAAATTAAAATAGAGTGCAATTACAAATACACAATGAGAAAATGTGAAAACTATCAGAGGTAGATTAAAAAAAATGAAAATGATTGAAAAGTTAAGATTGATAAATAAATACTAAATGTACAGAAAACTGTTAAAATTGAGAAAAAAAGCTGTTAAATAATTCAAAAATAATTTTAAAACACCCAAAAATCGTAGTTGAAAGAAAATGTAGCCCTAACAGTCTGAGAAAATTAAAAAACGTGTTTTTTAAATAAAAAATATCGAAATCAATAAATAATAAGATTACAGATGATGACAAAGTGTCAGTGTGGACCGTCCTGACCAATCAGGAGAGAGCACTTCCTTCCCCCGTGCTCACTCCGACCTGTTATTTCCTCTCTGCACACTGTCCACACCGCAGCACCAGTGCAATGCTAAAGCTGCAACATTAGCACCCTTACATTTCCCCCTTTTTCGTGTTTTCTTCACCTCTTTATTTACTTTTCTCTCCCTGGACGAGCTGCGGCCTATTTTTGGACATGCCTAACATCGTGCTTTTTAGCGGGAGCTCCCACCACGACCTGTCCCAGAAAGTGGCTGATCGGCTGGGGCTGGAGCTGGGGAAAGTGATAACCAAGAAATTCAGCAACCAGGAGACATGGCGAGTACTTTAAGAGTTATATTCATCTTTCACTCCTCTATCTGACAATGCTATTTTAAGGTTGTTCATTGTGTTGGTAGAGTGGGACATTCCTCATGTTGCCTTTGCTTCTGTGTCCCATGTGGGTTAGGTTAGCGCGGAGCTAACAATAGTTTACTATTCAGCGCGCAGAGCTGGAACGCACTACACGTGACTTAGTTAGCCACATGTAAACATGCCAGGCTACCAGGCTAACTTAACAGCGTCTGTTATCGGACAATACACTAAACAGTTTGCTCTTTTCTTGAGTTTTAAAAGGCTGTTGTCGTTGTGTTTGTGTGGGCGTGAATTTACCATAAAGAAACACCTAAAGTGACAGTGAAACTACTGGTGTTGTGTTTCGCTTGCTGCGTAGCATGCTAACTGTGCTAACGTAGCGCCTCCCCTGTCAGAAGTAATCACGGAGAAGGGACGTAAAAAATAAAAAAAAATGTCGGGCCAAATTTTTACACACAAGTCACAACATGTTCCCCTCACACGTCCCACCTCATAGAAAGCTTATATTTAATCCCCACAGAGAGTATTTCCCGCTTGTTTTAGTGTTGTTATCGAATTATAACGCTTGTAGCGCTCAGGTAGTAACAAGTTGTTACGGGTGCAGAATTTTACATTACACCTTAGCTTAGCGGTTATACACAACCGTTAGCTTGAGTTGGGCGTTGCACTATTTCTTAAACGTCATGAAAACACGAATAAGAATATATTTACAGTAATTGAAGACTACACCACCTGTCACTGTCGTTGTTGGGTGAAAATAAATTACGTCAGCGGGTTAAAAAGTGTGTCCGATAATGGGTGCTGGCTAGCTTACCGCTTTCAAACTGACACTTGGCTGTACTAGCTAACTGTAGACGACATACAATTACAATAGTAAACTTAATTTATATAGCACTTTTCAAAACAGGGGTTTAAGGTGCTTTACAGAGCAAAAAAGAGCAACGAAAAAGTAAGATAAATAGAACAAATTGGTTATGATAGAGTCCCATTATTGCCTGGAAATTGGTTATTCCACCACACTCACATCACATGCATTCAATTTGTGCTAATGTCACTCATCACTGCCCGCATCTGTCCTTTTAAAACCAACACAGCCATGGCCTCGTGTAACTTTTCATGCCTGTTTTTGCTGCCCGGCCTTGACCAAGCTTTCCTTTTTATTCAGCCTTGGACTAAGTTAGTGTGCGACCTGTTTGAACCCTTCTGTAGGATGAACCCTCAGCTTCATGTTAGCCTGTTTTTGTTTGACTTAACTTGACCTGAACTCATATCCGAATGGGTTACAGCTGATCTGAGTGGAATCATGCACTCTGATAATGCCCTTATGATCCTGTGGTTAAGTGAGTGCTGCATTAACATTATAAGAGTCTGTTTTCATTTCCTCTGTGGATGCTTTTACCCAGAGTGCATTGAAACACAGCGAGTACTCCTGACTATATGTGTTGTTCCATAATCTCTCCTCTATAGATGTCTTGACCCTTATATCTCCTCTGTGAGACCCACTCTGCTGCAGATGTTCCTCCCTACGGCTCTGCGATCCAGGGAAAGTTGTTTGGTTGACACAAAATCCAAAACAGAGAGCTTTCCCATCCTTGCAGGGAGGTGATAAACCAGCTGACACATGTTTTGCCAGATGACTCGTGAAGGGAGTCTGAGATCGCTGTATTCTGTGGCGTTAGCTGTTCCCTTGTTGTCAGGTTCATACCCAGTGACACCAGTTTCAGCTATGTGAACGTCAGCCGTTTTCCGCCACCTTTACAGACGCATCGGGGCTCATGTGTTGGCGCTGGCCTCTCTTATAAACACCTTGTGACCGCACAGCCGGACCCTGCCTCTCTCTTTTATTTCTGCACATGTCTGATGATCACATGACTGAGGGGATCCTGGTCGTGACCTGCTGAGGAATGTTTCACACACATGCTGCGTGCGTTGACGTCAGCTGTGTGAATGTGTGGAGTTGAATATGCGTGCCCAGTTGAGCAGTTTACTCTGAAACAATGTTTTCCCGGCTGTCTCATACTGAGTCTGACACATCTTCCTCCTTTTTCCTCCCAACAGTGTGGAAATCGGGGAGAGCGTGCGCGGAGAGGACGTGTACATCGTGCAGAGCGGCTGTGGCGAAATCAACGACAACCTCATGGAGCTGCTCATCATGATCAACGCCTGCAAGATCGCTTCCTCGTCCAGAGTCACAGCGGTCATCCCGTGTTTTCCGTACGCGCGGCAGGATAAGAAGGACAAGGTAGAAAAACACACTTAACCTCTGATGCTTTGTTTCTGTTTGCTTCCAGCTACTTCTGAGTGTTTCCTTAAATATTTATTCAATGTTTAAACAAGAGAAACCAGATCACTGCGCCTGCAGCTCAAACTGAGTGATGTAAGGATGAGAGCGACCTGTTTTATCGACTCTGCAGGTTCAGAAACTGGTTCACCCAGTCAGCTTGTTTCGTCAATCATTACACGGAGTCACCTCAAATGTTTATGTCGCTACAGCCGAGAGTCAGCTCCAGATTATGCAAGAAGAAGAGAGTCACATGCTAAGAAGAAGCTCCATGCTCTGCCTGCAGACTCATGCAGTTATTTATCAATAAAAACAATATCTCATTTCACACTTTGAGGTCAGCATATATTATCGGGAAGGTTGTTTGTTTGGTAAACACAGCAAACGCCACCGTCAGCACAAAGTTTTAAAGCCCGTGGCGCAGAAGATAAAGTTGAGGATGCGTGGAGTGAGGTTTGAGCTCTCACTCAACTCGAGCGACTGTGTCTTGATGCTTGTCCCAGAGCCGAGCACCCATATCTGCCAAACTGGTCGCGAACATGCTGTCAGTGGCCGGAGCTGACCACATCATCACCATGGACCTCCACGCCTCACAAATCCAGGTGAGTGGTTGAAGAAGGGGAGAGGGTTCACAGTTTTGGCATCAGGGGGGAGTTATCTTACCGGGTTTTAACTGTTTGATCTCAAAGCTTTGAAGTATAAATGCTTAGAAAATGTGTGTCGGGTTTTTCGATTTCAAGGGGTTTTTCGACATCGCAGTAGACAACCTTTATGCAGAACCTGCCGTGCTGCAGTGGATACGAGAAAATATCCCAGAGTGGAAAAACTGTATCATTGTTTCTCCAGATGCTGGTGGTGCAAAACGGTAAGAGAAGAGCCTTTTATTAAATATGTAGTGAGAAGTGTTCAAGTCATGTGACCAAAAAATGAACTGCATCCTTTTCTGTATCCAGCGTGACGTCCATCGCTGACCGTCTGAATGTGGATTTCGCTCTCATCCACAAAGAGAGGAAGAAAGCCAACGAGGTGGACCGCATGGTGCTTGTCGGAGACGTCAAGGACCGCGTGGCCATCTTAGTGGACGACATGGCTGATACCTGCGGCACCATCTGCCACGCTGCAGACAAGTCAGTTAATTTCCTAATCAGCCAGACGTGTCATTAACAAACTAATACAGGCTTCCAGAGGCAAAGGGCAGGGAGGTGTTATCTGAGTTTAATTGGGATCACAGTCTCATGATGTCTGATATTCAGCTGATAAGATACTCTATCTACACTGTCACACGTTTTAGAGAGCTGTTTGTTCACCTGACCTGTTTGTATCCAGGCTGATCGATGCTGGAGCAGTCAAGGTCTACGCCATCCTCACACACGGCATTTTCTCTGGTCCGGCCATCTCTCGCATTAACAGCGCTCCGTTCGAGGCTGTGGTGGTGACTAACACCATCCCACAGGAGGAGAAGATGAAGGCGTGTCCTAAAATACAGGTACTCACCCTCAGGATACAAAAAAAATAAGGATGAGACTTCCAGGATGTGTAGGTTAGGAATAAAGTCTGAACTCTTCTCCTTTAGGTCATCGACATCTCTATGATCCTGGCGGAGGCCATCAGGAGAACCCACAACGGCGAGTCCGTGTCCTACCTCTTCAGCCACGTACCTTTATAAGGAAGCAGAGAGGACAGTGCCCTCCTGTTCCTCACCCCTCATCGTGCCGTTTAGCCAGCACTTCTCTGCCACTCTGTCCTCTCTAGGCCAGCTCCATGTGACTGTTAAAAGGTCGCGCCCACGGGATTGTCGTCTGTGACATTTCCTCTCCTGGAGAGAAATCTCACTTCATCTCTGGGGACCATGTTTGTATTTATGACTTTCTCTTGTTTTCTTTTCTTTTTTCATTTTTACCGCCCGCTGACTTTGGCCTTCACGTTAACCAAAGGGTCCATGATGTAACATTTTGTCTTATGTGTACCTCACTCTGAATAAACCATTCCACCAAGGCATGTGATTGGAAATATTTTGGATTTTAATGCTTCAGAAAGTTGTAAAAATAGTAATCACTTGAATAATGCACCTTTTTCCCCAAAGTCTTTTCTTTAACAGCTGCTAAAAGTATTAAACAATGAAGCCAAGTTGCTAATGCTAATCAGAGTGTAAGCCAGATACAGGACTCTATTTTTGAATGTCACCCTCTCCGCATTGATTTCTCCACTAACTTCCCTTTTTATTCTCTCTGATTCAATGAGATCTCACCATCAGCTCCGTTATGGATTTTTTAAATAAGTGTCTCTGACAAGATGTTTTGGGTACGACACCCAAGTTCAAAAGGTCACGTAAACTCAGAGCCTGTTGCTTGATGATGATGAAATTAACACTTTCTCAGTGATTTTATTCAGATCGTATCACCTCACTCACTGTGATGGGTCAGATATAAACCAGGCTCCACTGTTTGCCTGTTTGGGAGAAAAAAAAAAGCATGATGAATTGTGTTTTTGTATGTAACGACTTTCAGTTTTGTTAACAATAAAGCTTTGACAATGGCTTAAACATGAGCTGTGTTTGATTTCTTCAATCCCTAAGATAAAGAAATGTTTCATATTACACCAAATTAACCATGAAGCACACTACTCATTCCATTTATTATAGTCCCAGGTGTCACTTTTTATAAATCCATATATATATTTTTTATTGTAATTGATAGTTTTACTTTTTGTTTTTGATACATTTTAATTATATTTTTTTGCAAAATTTGTAACACTGATTAATTGATTTTTAATCCCATGTTTTTTTTTATTATTATATTTTTTAATTAATATTTTTTCCCGTTTTTAGTACTTCTTAAAAAAAAATATTTTTTATAATTTGTTTTAAATTTATTTATATGTTTATTTTTTTTAAGAGTCCCAGGTTTCTCAGCTGGACTGAGGTAATACCAGTGACCTCATCTGTGAGTGATGTAACCCTGACAACATTACAATGATGTCATCAGGGTGTCTTTTAATGAAGGAAATATACATATATATATATATATATATATATATATATATATATATATATATATATATATATATATATATATATATATAATTAAATTATTCTACAAGTGGGAAAATTTCTTCCTTTTTTAAATCAGATTTAATGTAAATAGAAATAAATGGTTTGCATGTTAACGCTGAGACGTCGTGTAGTAAGCGTTGACCTGCCACCAGAGGGCGCCGTTTACACATACATCTGTCGCTGCAGATCGGTAAGAGCAAAAAGGGAACGAAATGTGCACCTTAAACCTCTTTTAATGAACATTTTCTCGTGTGTTTTGGTTTAAACACGCCAAAGTTTAAAGGAGTTTATTTAAATTAGTTGGAAAGAGACGTCAGTGACGCCATGTTGGCTTTAACCAGCGCTCCATACTCAGAGTGTCTCACACTCCGCACGGAAACACCACAAATCCATGAATTATTTTTCCGCCTCGGGCTGAAATGAAAAGAGGCTCCTCTGAGGGGCTTTTTCAGTGTTTAGTTTCACTCTCAGGATGGAGGTTTGAGGCTCTCCAGCAGGGGGCTTCTCGGAGGATGGAGCCGGTGATGTCAGATGTCATTAGCATATTTCTGGCTATAACTAATGCTTGCGCACAGACGCGCCACTACTGCTGCACCGCACTGACCAGAGACATCCAGGCTCCAGACAGCACTCTGGTAAGAGCTCTTCAACATATTCTCCTTATTGTTTCTTAATGTTATTCCTGCTTTTGAAAGAGAGGCGGGTGAATGTGAGGAGTAGAGAGGGATGAGATGCGTCAGATAGAAAAAAAAAACAGAGAGAAAAATGAGATTATTCAGCTTTAACGCGAACACAGCTTGATATTTTTGACACATGATGTGATGTGACAACAGAGAAAGCATGTGCGTGTCTTTGTCTCACCCGCACACATTCATGCATATCAGCCCTTTGTTGCCGTTTGTGCTCCACGCGCCTGCTTCCGTTAGTCAAATGATGCGTTCACGGCGCGTTAATCCGGCTGTTTTTACGCGTGATTTTGGAACATTTTCCTCTTTTTTTGGCATTAACTTTGATTTTTTAAACAGAGGAGAGGAATGTGCAGACATGCCAATCTGGGCGGTGGTTTCTTCACGTTGCACCCCCCTCTCCCCCTCCCTCCTCACCCCAAGAGGGAGAAGAAGTACGTGACAAGTGAATTTGCGGATGTTGCACAGCTTCCATGTGGAAAGCCCCTGCGTGGACGCTGATAAATCAACATTGAAGCGCTACATGATCACAATCCTTGTCATTAATGAATTATTTCGAGTAATCCTCCGTCACATATGCACAGTCTGCCTATTTTTTTCATATTTTCCTCGCTGTGCCCAGCATGGGAACTCCTATTGTTATGTAAATGTCGGGTTTTGGAGGCGTTGTGGACTGGCTTCATTGTCTGGAGCACCCCGTCCCCTGTGAGCGTGTGTGTGCATGTGTGTATGTGTGTGTGTGTGCTTCATCCCCGGGGGTTTGCTGTTGGATAACGGGATGGAAGGCAGTCAAATCACGCCGGGCAGAGCCGCAGGCGAACAAAAGAAGGCGGACGCACATTTCTGAGAAAAGTAGTCCGGTCACTGAGATTTAGGCAACGCCCTTCTTCTGATTGAGTCAGGGTGCAGCACGTGCTGTAACAGCATTAAACACATCTATTACACATATTTAAGGTGTTATAATCTGACTTGTTGATGGATTAACCTGAAGTTTGTTCCCCCTTTTCTCCTCCTACAGACCACCTGCAAAAATGAGTGACAAACCAGACATCTCAGAGGTCACCACGTTTGACAAATCCAAGCTGAAGAAGACGGAGACGCAGGAGAAGAACCCCCTGCCAACAAAAGAAAGTAAGCCTCACAGTGAAGCGTGTTTTTTGAACGATGCGTTTTGGTGTTTCTGGAGGCTGGAGTCTCATCTCTGTTTCCTCTCCCTCCCCAGCCATCGAGCAGGAGAAGGCGGGCCCTTGAAGTCCTCCCACCCCGTCATGCACTGTACATCCCCTCCTCCTCCCGCATTGCCTTGTTTTCAGTCACTTCTTTTAGCTGTATAACTTTGTAACCGAAATTATGAAACGACAACAATAACCGAGCCGCAGCCCATGGACAGATGAAGCCTCGCCGGGGCTGACGGCCCCGCCCCCCTCCTTTAAAGACTTCCCTGTACCACCAACCATCTTTCTGAGACGATGAGGAAGACTCCTCCGAGGCGGTGGAGCAAAGAGAGGGGGGGCTGCAGGAGGTGCACCTTAACACCTGGCAGCACCCACATGCAGCGGAGAGGCCTGAGGGATGGGGCGTGGCCTGCATCCCAGGAAGCTTGTCCTCGTCTCATCACAAAAAAACACCCAACTTCTTGTGTGGCTGCTTTTGCGCCAAAGCTAAGGCGTCGAGCTTTTTATTCGTTGTTTTTATTGTTTATCGTCTTCTAATTTTCGGGAAATGCACAACTTTGTTTGTACGCTGGCCAAAATGTAAATGCCCCCTCCAAAAAATTGATACTGTCTATCACGATGTTTTTTCTTTTGTATGTACACAACGGTGAAAAATTAAGTGTAACGGATTCCATCTCGATGTGGGAGTTTCTAAAGTGGACCTAATTTACGGTTAATTCTGCCCAGAGTGATTCGGGATAGCTTTCATGTTGCAATCTGTCTCTGAATTGTCTCAAATGAGGAAAACAAGGAAAATATATATATAAATATAAATCAGAAACTGATTCCATGTGTTTGCTTTCAACCGTAGATCAAAGTTCTTTGGAGTTCCAGCAGTCATGTATATCTGCCACAAAACATTACCAGAAATGGAAAACCGTGAAATGTTGTAATAAAAAAGATTTGTTACTAAAAAGCTGACCCAGAGTGTTTCTTTTTCTCTCCGTACCCCACTTTAACCTCAATCCAGACCAGCTCACATTTATGTAATGCATTGTAGCTCAAAATTAGCATCCATGCCTTACTGTAACCCACTTTCACACTTCAGAAGCCAAACAATCCTTCAGTGTTACTTAAGGGATGAGGCCGTGCACTATTGAAAGGCTTAAACGTCTTCTGCACAGAGCCTGGCAGGGATTTAGCAGCACAGGAGGAAAAGAGAGAAGCTGAAGGCAACTTTTTCATCCGGCAAAAACACGTTGAAGTTGGTGTTTTAATCATAGGGAAGCTAACAGCGTACAAACCAGGAAGTACTCCGCTATCACTTGACTTCGATTATTTGAGGCATTTTTAAAGCAATAAAAAGATTAAAGTGGCTTTTACTGCCTCTAGAAAGGATCTCCTGCCAAGATGTTTGATAAAATACCAGCACACCTGACAAATTTCACATGTCCATTACTCGATTTGATGCTCTGGTGAGCAATGGCTTATGGGTCAGCGTGCCCTGACCTGGAGAACAAGGTGTCACCTCAGCGGGAGATTTACTCAGCCCTGCTTTGCTGAACTGCCCTCGTCCTAAATTAGCCACCGCCTACGAAGCCTTAATGTCATTAGCATGACATTGCTAACGTTGCTTGTAAACAGCATGCGAAAGAGAAACAAGCTAGCTGTTTGTTGTTGATGTTTTTTAGGGGTGTGTTGATGTGGCAGCGTGTAGCTTGTAGCACAGCTTCCTGGAGAGTGAGGAGAAGTACAGTGGGAGTTTCTCTGTGGACTCTCTGGCCAACGCTAAGATTGGTCGAGGCCTCGCGATGTTCTGTAAATCTTACAGTTAGTGTAAGTGGATTGTTGCTAAGTCAGTTGCTCTTAATAAGGCATTAATCTGCACCGGCGAGGAGGGGTGGATGTGGAGGTCAGTGGGCTAGCGCGCGGAGAGAGAAGCCTCTCCCGCAGCTTCTCCCACCTCCTTCCCTTCTCCTCTCCTCTCTCTGCAATGGGATTAACACCTCCCATCTCCAGTTTCTGCCTCTGCATGCTGTGACAGAGCTTCCCCCAGGAAAGTGACGGAGGCTCGAGCAGATGGGAGAGTGGGTGAGGAAGGGTGGAGTGGAGGGGGGGTCAGATGTGTGAAGAGATCCGGCGGTAGGTAGCTCTTCCTGGTATCCCATGGTAACAGCTGCTGCTGAGTCACTCCCTGGTGTTGGGCGGTCGGATGCGAGTTATCCTCATGGAGACTCTGTCTCTACATAAGCTCTCACATGAAACCTGTCGTCCTGCCGGCGTGTTTGGAATACTCTGGAGGTTACAACGCACATTCTGCAGGGTGTGTAGATTAAGTCACATTTAAGCAGCTGTCTGCTGAAGCTTCATGTCCGGAATAAAGTTTTGAAACTAGATTTATGGCCTGGAGGGGTTAGAAACTTCCTCAGGGGTCACCCTCAGACTCTCAGCCTTTTTTCAGGGTACTTCAGCGCGTTTGTGCTCCCAAGAGGCCACTTTAGCGCTTAGTTTTGGCACCCAGAGAGGCGCTTGATTGCATATCTAAGTTCCTTACAGAAACACTTTGGCACTGTTTTGGCTTCTAAGAGGGCACTAAGTGTGCTTTACATTCCTAAAAGAGCACTTCAGCATGCATTTTGGCTCCCAGGAGGGCACATTTGGCTTCCAGAAAGACACCTTAGTGCGTGTTTTGGTTTCTAAGAAGGCATTTAAGGGTGTTTTAGCTCCCAAAAGGTCACTCTTCTCCTGTGCTTGGTTTTAGCTCACAAGAAGGCACTTTGATGCGCCTTTTGCATCCCGAAAAGGGAGCTTAATTGCATGTTTTAGTTCCTTAGTGAACACTTTAGCGCTGATTTAGCTTCAAAGAGGGCACTTCAGTGCGCTGTATGACACCAAAGAGGGTCCTTAGCTAGCATTTAGCTCCCGAGAAGACACCTTAGCGCACATTTTGGCTTCCGAGAGGGCAATTGAGCTCATTTTGGCTCCCGAAGGTTTCCCTTAGCACTGTTTTGGCTCCCAAAAGTGCACTCAGCCCATTTTTGGCTCCCATGTAGGGCAGTAAAGCGCATGCTTTGGCTTCCAAGGGGTCACTTTAGCACTATTTTGGCTCCCAAATGGCACTTTAGTGCTGTTTTGGCTCCCAAGAGTGCACTTTTGGGCACCTATTGCCTCCCAAAAAGAAAGTTAATTGCAAATATACGCTCCTTAGAGAACACTTTGAAGCTGTTTTGGCTTCTACAAAGGCTCTTCAGTGTGTATTGTGACTCCAAAGTGCACACTAAGTGTGCATTTAGTACCCAAGAGGGCACTTAAACCTTGTTAGTGCTCCCAGGAAAGAACTTAAGTGCACTTTGGTGGACGTTTGGCATCCCAAAAGGGCACAGTAAAGCGCAGGTTTTGGCTTTTGAGGGGCCACTTTAGCACTGTTTTGGCTCCCAAGAGGGCACTTTAGCACATTGTGGCTGCCAAGAAGACTTCTTATTGCGCAATTTGGCTTCAAAGGGGGCACTTAAGCGCACTGTGGCTTCCAGGAGGGCACTTTAATGCTAACTTTTCAACAATTGGACCACGAGGTGCCCGACCCATCCTGGTACACACCACTGCCTTGTTAGCTTGTAAACGTTACAGCATCCTCCCCTCTGTCTGCAGACTCCTCACTCCTCTCCTCTTTGTTGCAGACGACACAAATGAACAGCGGCGGCTCATTCTCCCCGTGTCTCTTTGTTATCCGTGTGAGATATGATGTGCAGGTACTGCTTGCTTTGCCACAGAGACTGTGCCCGAGTCAATTATCTTTCTGCCACTCGCCGGCAGAGACAAACACAGGATCTGCTGCTGATTTCCATGGCAACTACCCGCCCAGGAGCTACATTTGGCATTGCTGTGGCCGCGTTAACACCTGACCGTTCTCTTTCACACTCTGGGAGATCTGCTGCGTCTGTGGCTGCTGGAGGACAAACAGAGAGGGGGTTTGAGGAAAGGAAAACATGTCAGTGTCATCACATGTGCTGATTGTTGTGTCTTCATGTAGCGTTAGCTATCTCAGCTGCCAGCTTTAATAATAGAAACCACACAAAGGAAGCTGAGGCGAGCTGAAATATGTCACATGTGTCGCTCCTCTACAGCTGTGCTAGAGGTCATCTGATACTCTCTATGGCTGCTTCATTGACATATGGCGATGATGACGAAGGCGTGAGGTATGGGCCTGGAGGAGCATGTGTGTACACCCCGATTCAGAGGGTAACTTGATCTGGCACTCACAAAGACAAAGAAAGATTCACTGTAGGAGGTCAGGAATGACTGAGACATCTTTTATGTAGATCCTTCAGATAGATTTAACATTCATACCCAAAAGGTCAGAGGTCAACGTGGTATGTTTTGGTGTAAAAGGTCTGGATTCAAATGTGTACTTTCCATCAAGTTGTGTGCATGCATGGAACTTTTTGTTTTTTATGCAAAAAAGAAAAGAAAAACTGGCTCTGCAGTGTTTTTTCCAGTCACGTCCTCTTTGTGCAATGTGTTTACAGATAAGTGCAGCTCTGCGTCCGGGGTTAGAGGGAAGCAGGAAATAACTTTTTATAGCACTTTTCAGAACAAAGACACAAAAGAGGAAAGAAAACAAGCATTAGCCATGATCCTGAAGAGCGGACAAGCAGGAGAACACGCTGTCTGTTTAGAAGTGGTTAATTACTCCATCAAAGTGATGCATAAACACACGGATTACAGAGGCAGTGGGGCATAAAGAAGACCTACATTACTGTCTCTGCTACAGCAAGCCTGTCTATACGTTGAGTTGATTATCCTAGATGTGCTCTATTAGTCTGGCCCCACATGGTCCCCGATCAATGGCGTCTAAATGGTGTTGGCGTTCTCCATTGCTTGTGGAAGCATTAGCCAAAGCATTGCAGAGAATCGATGCAGCTGTATAGACAGCAGAGCATCACAAAGAGTCACATCGACTCTCTGTGACGAGATGAAGAGCTGCTGAAAACATCCCAGAGGGCTGTGCGTGCTCGTGTGTCTGCAGAGAACACAACGTAGTCCTAGTGTTGGAGTCACCTTCCACGAGGTGTAAACACAGAGAAGCTCTCAGCCGCTGCTCTCCTGAGGGTTAAACAGAGCGACAGCCGTGACATTTCCCCTGGAGTGGAGAGGCTGCGGCTGCCTCGCTGCAGACGAGACGCCTCCGCCCTCGCTGCAGGCGCACATCTGGGCCCCTGTGTGCATCCACTCTTCCTCTTTACCCATGATGCTATAGAGAGGCCTCAGACTGAAGAGGAAATCATACTTAGCTATAGAATGAACACTTCCATAAAGCCATAGCAAAATAGACATTTTTGATTCCCACGGTCAATTTAGCACACATTTTTGCCTTCTGGAGGCACTTCAATGTGTTTTTGCCTTCTTAGCACACTTAAGAGGCTTCTTTTCCCTCCTAAGGCACTTCAGCACTTGTTTTTGCCCCCTAAGAGGACACTTTAGAGCACATTTGGCTTCCAAAAAGGGCACTTTAGCACTAATTTCTGCCTCTTAAGAGGCCACTCTTGCGCTTGTTCATGTCCAGCGTTAAAAGGCACCTAAGCTTGTGTATTGTCCCATGAGCCCTTTAAGGGTTTGCTTTTGCCTGCTATGAAGACACTAAAACCCATTTTTGCCTACTTTAAGGGCACATAAGCACTTGTTTTTGTCTGCTATAAGGGCACTTAAGCGCTCATTTTTGCCTGGTATGAGGAGATATAAGCGCTCATTTTTGCCTGCTGTGAAGGCACATTAGCGTTTTCATTTGCATGCTATGTGGACGCATTAGCATTAGTTTTTTCATGCTGTGGGGCACTTAAGCACTCATTGTTGCCTCATATAAGGGCACATAAGCGCTAATTTTTTGCCTGCTATGAGGTCACATTAGCGCTTGTTTTTGCCTGCTATGAGGGCACATTAGCGCTTGTTTTTGCCTGCTATGAGGGCACATTAGCGCTTGTTTTTGCCTGCTATGAGGGCACATAAGCGCTTGTTTTTGCCTGCTATGAGGGCACATAAGCGCTTGTTTTTGCCTGCTATGAGGGCACATTAGCCCTTGTTGAGGGCGCTATGAGGGCACATTAGCGCTTTTTTATGAGGATGCATTAACATTCGTTTTTTTCTGCTATAAGGGCACTTAACCACTCATTGTTGCCTTATGTAAGGGCACATTAGCGCTAATTTTTGCCTGCTATGAGGGCACTTAAGCGCTTGTTTTTGCCTGCTATGAGAGCACATTAGCGCCTGTTTTTGCCTGCTATGAGGGCACATTAGCGCTTGTTTTTGCCTGCTATGAGGGCACATTAGAGCTTGTTTTTGCCTGCTATGAGAGCACATTAGCGCTTGTTTTTGCCTGCTATGAGGGCACATTAGCGCTTGTTTTTGCCTGCTATGAGGGCACATTAGAGCTTGTTTTTGCCTGCTATGAGAGCACTTAATCACTCATTGTTGACTCATATAAAGGCACATTAGCGCTTTTATTTGCATGCTATGAGGATGCATTAGCATTAGTTTTTGCCTGCTATGAAGCCACGTTAGCATACCCTTTTGCCTTCCATGAGGGCACTTTGGCGCCCATTTTTGCCTCCTACAAGGGTGTTTTAGTGCTCCTTTTTCCATGCTTAGAAGGCACTTTTGCACTCATTGCTACCTGCTTTGAAGGTATTTTAGGGCACATTTTTGCCTCCCAAGAGAGCATTTGAGCCAGTTTTGAACTCCCAAGAGGGCACTTTTGTGTATGTTTTTCACCAGTTTGGCAACCGAGGGTAGGGTGACAACCCCCCTATGCCCCCCCTGTGCACACCCCTTAGTTTCTGGCTGGATTATTGTTTATCATGAGTGTTAATTACTCGGGTGGTCCCACAGGAGAGCTGCCTAATGACTATCCTCATGTTAATAATACGCTTAGTCATGTTTGGCCTTTGTCTGGGTTTTTAATAAGCAAGAGAGCAACCTGGTTTCTGCACAGTCCTCGCACAGAGAGCTCAAAGTAAAGCACATAAATGGAAGGATTATGGATTTCTATACCTTATTCTACACAGCTTTCTCTACCTGGAGATCAGACAGATTTATTATCTCCTCCTCGACGCTTCAGCTCTGCACAGGCAGGTGAAAAGCCCAAGGACACCTTTTCATCCCACTGTGTTTGTGCTGCTGGAGGTGATTGATGAGTCACTTTTGGAGAGCTGCCGGAGCTTTTTTTTTCCTGCTGATGTGCCCGTTTCTGGCGAGGTCTTCTGCTGTATTTAAATAGACGCTGCTTTCAGATTAGAGCCGCGTCTCAAACATTACTCAGCATGTGTGTGTGCGTCTGTGTGTGCTGTGGATGGTTTAATCTATCTGAGCCTCTGTGTGTCTCTTGTAATTACCCAACACTGGCTCTCTGTTCTCCTCTCATGGCCTGGAGGGGAGGTTTTATTAAACACATGGGTAACAGAAGCAAGTAAAATGTCATCTATAAGCTCATTATCGTTGTTTTGAGTCCTGGAGGTTAATGATGAGCTCGCCCCTCATGGTGTTACATCATGTGCTGTATGTTGCTCAAACAATGTTGCTTAAAGGCCTCATTGTGCAACACCTCAGTGGAATCTAAGATGCTGAAATGAAGCTAAATGAGTCTTGTGTTGTCTTCGAAACAGATGCATGAGATGTTTCTTATCTCGCACTGAGCCCACGCCTATAATCCACTTAACCCCATATCTTGGAGTTGTGTTGACATGGTGTTTATTTTTTATTTCCTTTTGCAGAGGTCAGTGCAGTGGAGATAACGCCCGGCGGCATGGCGGTGAGTCACGCCGAGTCGAGGTCAGCGCAAAGCTGTGTCAACAACAGGAGAGGAAGCTGGAGTCCTGCCACCAGGTGAAAGAAAACAAGAAATCCACAGATAATCACATTCAAACCCGGCGAATCAAACTATCTTTCCAGCTTTAACATCATCAGGATAAGGCAGGAGAATCTCAAGTTCCTCTGGGTAATAAACTGAATTAAAAGAAGCTTCTGTTTGAAGTGAAAGCACCACATCTCCACGCATCAGGCTTCAAAGATGAGCTGAAATGATGCACATGTGAGATGAACACATTATGCACAGCCCACCATGCAGGAAAAAAAAGCTAACACCCTGACTGTGTTTCTGCTTTGTTAAAAACCCATCAGGGGTTTTACAACTTAGCCCCCGCCTCACACACTCACACACACACCTGCATGTGCGCCCACAGACCCAAAACACACTCCTCTCTCATGGACGCCAGGAGGTTTTTTAAAAGCGAGATTCAGCCGTCGTTAGCGGAAAACTTTGGCTTCACCCTGAGATGTATTAAAGCTTTAATGTGCGCGGAGAAGTGTAATGATGTCATCGATCTGGAGGCTCATTTCCTGTCTGCCAAGTCTGCAGGATGGAGGAATCTGTTTGTTTTAACGAGCAAGACACAGGCTGATCACATCTATCTGCCTATTTTTTTAAAACCAGAGAGTTACGTCTTTTTCCACAACTCAAATCTCCAGGACCTCACAGCCTGACCTTTGACCCCTGCATATTTAGCTGCAAGCGAATCCAAATTCCCATAAAGGGTCAACCGCTCTTAATTTTTTTCATCGTCATCCTCGTTTGATAAATTGATCTGGAGTCACTGCTGCTCTTAAATGTCCCAGCATGCCTTTCCAGCTCTCTGCTCTAAAGGCTTTTTGTGCGCCCTCAGAAAAAAAGGAAGTCTGGCCGCTCATACATTTCGTCTGATAGAAGAGGGAAGGTTGAAGTTAAAGGAAGTCAGCTGTGACCGACTAAAACAGACTGATAGTACACGGCCTTACATTCTGTGTGTCACAGGAGCTGTCACAGGGGTTAATCGCCTGTCACTGGTGCACAGACGGCAGAAAAACATCCTAGACAGTGACTCAGTGACAATGAGGCCAATTTGGGTCAACACCCATCCATAAAGATAAGAAAACCTGATTTTCTTCTTGTGAACGGTGTAATCTGAGCTGTAAAAGTCCAAGTCTGGGAGAGTTATCTAGCCTAGTTATCACAGGGGATTAAAAATGTTTGTGTGTACGTGTTTCTTTCGCTTTCTAACTCAGGAGTTTTGCAGCTTTGAAGCTCAAAACATGACCCACTGCAGCGACTCGCCTCCTGCTGCACGAGGAAGTCAAAGAGCTGATTGCTCTTCCTGTTTTTTTGGTGTAAGTGTGCCTCCTTTCTGCCAAGTTTCCTCATCTGGGTACCAAAGGTGAAGCCGTGTTGTTCCAAAGTGGGGATTAATGAATTATGGAGGTTTTATAGGAGGTGGATTGTTCCCAGGAAAACAAGCGAACCAGGAAAGAGCTGGTTAAAAAAAAAAAAAAAAAAAAGAAGAAGAAGGAGGGCTAATGAGGATGCTGCTGCTTTTACTGTAAATCAGAAAAGCTGCCGTGACTCCCTGAAAGGCCCGCTCGGAGGTTTGAGCCGTTGCTGGCTGAATAGAATCCCAGATGCCGGAGCGCCCCTCCGTCTTTGCAAAGAGAAACAGCCGGTCCCTGTGTCTTTTTGTCCGTTGAGGCCCCCTCCTTACATAAAGGCTTTAGTCAGACGTGTGCCTACATTCTCAAACTTGGACTGGACCCCTGCCCAGATGAGCACCGACTCACCCGCTTTGTCTCCAGAGCTGGCACATGACCGGCTCTGGCAGCTGGCACGGCGGGCCGAGCTCCCACTCCCCTCATTGTTCCCCGTGCCCCTGTTTTGCCCCCTAAAAAAGTCCCCGCGCCCCGGCGTAGGCAGGGCGCCAAGATGGGCAAGACAACAATGATGGCGTCAGTGCTTGTTTGTTGGGAGTTTACAGTGACTGCTTCATTAGAGAGGCTTATTGGGATCTTTTTAGGATGTTGTGGAAGATTCAGAAATTCAACCTGTTATAACATTTCGACACTGGCAACATTCATCTCTATTTTGTTTGATTCAGCTCCACATCTTTGAACAAACCTGTTGTAACTGAGGCAAAGACTTGTCCAAAAGAATGATTTAGTGATGAGGAGGTATTTGGTCACAACAGGTGTGAACAGGCCTTGTTATTGGCAGAACACAGGATAATTAAGACTGATTGAAAAAAATGTTATCACAACGTTCTCTTTATAACACCTATTAATGCTTCAGGCAGTAATGTGTGTGTGTGTGTGTGTGTGGGGGGGGGGGGGGGGGGGGGGGGGGGGGGGGGGACTTGCTCAAAATTTCCTCTTGGGAGGCAAAATCACATATGCTAAAGTGGCCTCTTGGGAATAAAATGTGCTTAAGTTCCTTCTTGGGAGCCAAAATGCCCCCTAAAGTGGCCTCTTGGAAGGATAACTTTAATGGGCCAAAGTGTTCTTTTGGGAGCCAAAATAAGCACTAAAGTGACCTCTTGGAAGGATAACTCCCATGTGCCAAAGTGTCTTCTTGGAGCCAAAATGTGCACTGAAGTGACCTCTTGGGAGTCAAAATGTGCACTTAAGTGGCCTCTTGAAAGGATAACTCTCATGTACCAAAGTGTCCTCTTGGGAGCCAAAATGTGCACTGAGGTGTCCTCTTGGGAGTCAAAATGCTCACTAAAGTGTCTTCTTGGAGCCAAAATGTGCACTAAAGTGGCCTCTTGGGAGTCAAAATGCGCACTAAAGTGGCCTCTTGAAAGGATAACTCCCATGGGCCAAAGTGTCCTTTTTGGAGCCAAAATGCGCACTAAATTGGCCTCTTGAAAGGATAACTCTCATGTGCTAAGTGTCTCTCTGGGAGCCAAAATGTGCACTAAAGTGGCCTCTTGGGAGTTAAAATGCACACTAAAGATAAACAAAAGAAAAAATAAGTTAAGTGCCCTCATTGGAGCCAGAATGAGTGCTTAAGTGGAATTTAGTGCCCTCTTCAATGGCAACAAAGCTCTGTATGTGCCCCTTCAAAAGGTCAGGGCACGCCATTGTGCATCATTTCAATCTGATTGTGCAACAATCTGTTTTCACCAGAAGTGATGGACCACTTTGAACATGAAGTGAGAACACAGATGTAAATGTTTGGTTTGGCACGAGGTGAACTGAGGTTTCTCTTACACAAGAGATTAGCATTCCGCTGTGGTTCGGACGTCGATGGTCGTAGGCGGGAATAAATACTGTGGGAGACGAGGGAATGTCAGCGATTTTGCAGAAGATGCACTGAGCATAGAGTCACTTCAGGAAGGTTTGGAGTTACTTCTGTAAGAGTTTGACTGAAATTAAGTAATAAGATTAGCTCAAGAATCATAGAGAAGGCGTGGAGGAAAGAAGCTGAGAATCCTCCTCCTCCTCCTTTTCTCCTCCCTCTGCTGCTCAGAGGTCAGCGCAGGGTTACTTCCCAGAAACAGGCCCACCCTGGACCGCTCTCTTTCCATAACAAATCCTCCCAAACACAAGAGTGCTCCTCGCTGGAGGAGCTGGAGGGACTCATCCAGATGATTGTGATGTGTGGTCCTCTTGTCCTTCTGTAACGTTGTGATGGATGCCTTCAAAACTTAATGTGCATAAACAAACACCTAGAAGCTTTGTTATTGCATTTAACTCAAAGATTTGAGGGTTTGAGTTCCACCTCTTAGATTTTCTTCCTCGTCCCTCAAATTTAGGCCCAGGAATACGTTGTTTTCACTCCACGGTGTGATGTAATACAGGGATACTCCGTGTTAGTGGGAGGCTTCTAACGTGTTGTGATAGTCTCACTGTTACGAACACCTGCGGAGTGTTTTGGTGTCTGCTAATCCCTCAAACTTGAGGATCTACTGTGCTGCTCAAACAGGATTTCGCGTGGATTGTTATCCATTGCCCCACCAGCACTTGAAACAACACTTATTGCTTTAAACTCAGGGTTTGTTCCACTTTGATCGGGACTGATGAGAAGGCCTGAGACATGTATCAGAAGAAAGTCTCCTAAACAGTCGCAGTCTACACTCCATCCAAACAAAGTGTTTCTATTAAAGCTTGGAAACAATGACGAAGTGGATCCAGAGAGTTCCCTGCCTTTGAAGCTGAGAGTGTTTGTCTTTCGAAACAGTGATAAACAGCTCGCTAAGTGTGTTGACATCGTTCCTGTAGCTTTTTTAAACAGCCTGAAGCTGGAGTCTGAAGGTAAAACAGCTGGTTTGAGCGCACATACAACCATCTGAACACGGCGTTTACATTCCAGCGAGCTACCCGGGTGATGAGATTAGATAGCAGTCAAGTCAAACCACAAGTCTCCCCACAATGCGGCCTCTATCAGCATCTGATGTGGAAACAATAGGCTAATGTAAGGTCTGCCAGCGTCTTACATTCCTCCACCCAGCAGACGTTAGAAGCTGATCAATTTGCACGCTGATGGGAACAGCACTGCTTAATGGATTTTGCACATCCATGTCACATCACCAGGAGCAAGAAGCCACAGAAGGGGTGAAATCCTTCAGTCAGACTACAGGACCGATAAATAGGACAACTGGTGCTCCCAGCGAGAGTAAAGATGCATGTTGGGAAGCGTCCTGCGCCGCAGCGGCTTACTTTTCTCATTACTTACAACAGAGGGGACATGTTGATGCATGTCGCTGCGAGGAGAAAGCTTAGGAGGCTTTTATGGCTAAGAAGATTTCAGCCAGGGAGCAAAATGTTTTTATGACTCACTGGCAGAGTACACTGATGAAAAACCCTCTCATCACGTGATACCAGGAGCGCGCTCGCTCTGAAATGAAGCGAATCATGCTTGTGTTGTAATTAGCGTTGACGTCCCTCGCCAACTCGAAGGCTGTCAAGGACAACACAAACTCTCCAAACACACTAATCCACCCCGACAAGATGCTGAGCGGACAGCAGAGTGTTGCCAGATTCTTCAGATAGACGGGCAGGTCCTGTCAGGCTCATGCAGCGGAGATGAGTGTGTGTGTGTGTGTGTGTGTGTGTGTGTGTGTGTGTGTCCTCAGGCTGGATCTTATATAACCCATGACAGACAGAGACAGACAGTCTCAGAGATGGAGTTTTCTGCACCCTGAGGACACACAAGCCAACCTCTCCATCCTGCTGGAGTTGACAGAACTTACCTACATTTCAAATGTTAATATGACACCAGTGGAGCGCAAAGACTATTTAAAGAATAAAAACGCACATTGAAGAAATTCTTGCAGCCGAAGAGAGCACCAAGTTCTGTTTGTTTTCAAGGGTACCTCAGCACACGTTTTGCTAACCAGGAAGGAACTTAAGCACACTTTTCAGACTTTAAGAGGGGACCTTAGCACACCATTTGGTTCCCAAAAGGGCACCTCAGTGCACATTTTGGGTCCCCAAAAGGCACTTCAGCATATTTGTACTCCCAAAAGGTCACTTTAGCTCATTTTGGCTTCCAAGAGGTCACTTGAACACAAATTATGGTTCCTAAGAGGTCAATGTAGCCCAAAGTCTGATTCCAAAGAGGGCACTTTATCACACATTTTGGGTCCCATGAAGTCACTTTGGCATGTTTCAGTTTTCAAGGGGGCACTTTAGTGCACATTTGGGGTCCCAAGAAGTCACTTAAGCTTGTTTTAGTTTCCAAAAGGGGAATTTAGTGTACGTTCTGGCTACCAAGGAGTCACTTTTGTGCACATTTGGGGTCCCAAGAAGTCACTTTGGCTTGTTTTACTTTTCAAGGGGGCACTTTAATGCACATTTGGGGTCCCAAGAAGTTGCTTTTCCTTGTTTTAGTTTTCAAGAGGGCACATTAGGGTACCTTCTGGCTCTCAAAGTGTCAATTTAGTGCACATTTGGGGTCACAAGAAGGCATTTTTGCACGTTTCTGCTCCTTGGAAGGGAGTTTTACACAATGAGGGTCCCAAAAAGTCACTTCAGCTTGTTTTAGTTCCCAAGAGGGCACATTAGCGTACGTTCTGGTTCCCAAGGGAGCACTCTAGTGCACATTTGGGTTCCCATGGAGCCACTTAACTAAGAATTTAGTTTCCAAAGGGGCACTTTAGTGCACATTTGGGGTCCCAAGAAGGCACTTTAGCATTTTTCTGCTCCCAAGAGGGCAGTTTAACACATTTAGGGTGCCAAGAAGTAACTTCAGCATGTTTTAATTTCCAAGTGGGCACATTAGCACACATTCTGGCTCCAAGGGGGTCACTTTAGTGCACATTATGGGTCCTTAGAAGTCACTTTACCATGTCTTAGTTTCCAAGGGGGCACTTTAGCGCACATTTTGCTACCTAAGAGGGCCCTTCAGCATATTTCTGCTCTTAGCAGGTCACTTTAGCATGTTTATGCTCCCAAGAGGGCACTTTAGCTTGTTTCGGCTTCTAAGAGGGCACTTTTTGGTTCCAAAAAAGCACTGGGACTTAATAAATTTAGTAAGAGAGCCAATACATTTTGCAAAAGACTGCAAGAGTTATGTCCACTGTGTTTCTGTGAGCTGATATCAGACGGCTACAAGTCTTAAAGTTTATAAAGTAAAAAAAAGTCTGAACTTGAATAGCTTCTTCCTCTCCTTCCTCTTTGTTTGTCAGATCTTTCAGTTCGGTGTTCTGAAAGTCAAATGGAGAAGTTTACGAGCAGTTTATTTTCAGAGTTACTGTATTCAGGCCCTAAACGTCACCCTGCTGCTGCTCTGATACACAGCTTGTAATTGTCAGCACAATGTAAAACCAGCCACATACACTCCAAGAGGAGGTAGAGTACATGCTGCATTGTGATGGAGATTTAACACCCTGTAAACTCTTTTGTTGTGACACTTGTAGAACATCTCATCCAGCAGGAGTAAACCCGGCTGAAGGCCTCAATTTGTAAATAAAGAAGCTGTTCAGGAGTGGGAGAGAAGGCAGCCCTGAGGAACAGAAAACTCGTGATTATAAGTGGAAAGAAAAGGTCAAAGGAAAGAGGATCTCCCTGCAGACACAGAAAGCAACCTGTTTTCATGGGAACTGGAGTCGCAGTGGGGATGTTGAGTTTTGTTTGCTGCGCCTGCGGTGCGTTCTAAAACCAGTTTGAAAACTTCCCCTGAACGCTAAAAGATACTGTGAGAACATGTCTTTAAGTTTCACTCTTTTAAAATCAGAGAAAATCCTTCGATATAACTTCTGTAAATCCAAGAGGACGAGTTGTTTTTCATTCCTGGGAGATATAACTTTAAGAATATGATGAAATATGTGTGTGTGTTATGAAAATGCTGATCCAGGATTACAGCTCATATCAGTGGCCACTGGCAGTCGTTTCAATAAACACACACACACACACACACACACACAAAGAAAGCAGCGCAGGTTTAACTGCACCCCGTGAACAGATTGCAGACTTAAATAAGACTCCTCTCCATTTATCAACACGGAGTTGTCATGGAAATGTTCGGCGGGGCCAGAAGCGAGCAGATGGCGCGAGAAATGCATGGCTGAGGCTCAAACTAGCTGATCCGCTGATTTGCTCGAGACCCAAGGGGAGAGTGTTTGGACTCAGTCCCTGCTTGTTTTCCTCAGCCCAGTGTGTGTGTAGTGTTTTCAGAGTGAAATAGAGGACAAGCGTGCACAGGCAAGAGTTATCTTAAGTCCTCTGGTCCTGACAAGTCAGGAAGCGACAGTAATGTGAAGAATGTGCGACCCTGACTCCAGGTGAGGTCTTTTCTGGCCTTTTCTGCGTTAACTCCATCTTAAGGCTTTTATTTTGAAATCCCCGTCCCACTAAGGAGTGATGTCCTGTTTTTCCTCCTCCCTCTGGTTTAATATGAGCTTTAATATCAACAGAGTGCAGAGAGAAAACAGTCGAACAGATTGGCAGTCTGCCTTTTGTGCAACTTCCCGATATTACCCATAATCCACTTGGATGAGTGTGTGCAGAGCAGCCTAGTTGTCATGCTTTGAAGCAGCCAATCAGACCTCTTCTTATGTAATCCCTGCATCCATCTAGCTGCACATTGAAGGCAGACAAATTATGGAAGCACACACACACTCCGACACACACATTTGTACATATTGTATTCATACACTCAGTTTTTTTATCTTGGAACAATCTAGATCCAGACTCTCCTGGTCACATTTTCTCCCCCTTTTCTCCATGAGCCTTTCTGCGCCCTTACACACACACACACACACACACTCTCTAAAACCAGCTATAATTACCAACATTCCTCTTCTCAGAGTCTCCCGTTGTGCATTCTTTGGATGACTTATGTCATCACACATCCTACATGTTTGGATGTTCGGGACGTCGTGGGACGAATCAGTGACCACTCTTCGGACATCTTCACACACTATTAGCACAAAGACTCTGGCTTATTCCCCTACCTGTTAAAGCTATTTGCCTTCATCATCGTCCCAGCTGTATCACACTCCTGTGTCATTATGTCGGTTTTTGTAGCAGCACCACCGGATCAGCGTTTGTGAAGTGCCAGAAAGCATCGATGACGCACTTTTGCGCGATTATGTAACGACTGTGGCAAGTTTAGACACACCTGATCAAAAGAGATGCAAACTGGAAACAATTAATGTGGAATAGTCTGTTCATCAGCTGATCAAAAGATCAAGACCACAGCTTAAAAAAAGCTGAAAACCCTTAAATAGGAATAAAAAGACTCATTGATGAGGAGCTACAGATGATCCACTGTCTGGAACTGATGTCCCTCTCCATCCATCCCCAAATGTTCTTAGAGTGATTTAGATCAGGGGAACATCAGGATGGTCCAAAGACTGAGCTGATTCCTCTGGAAGAAGTCCAGAAACCCAGTCGTTCCCACACAGACCAGGGTCCTCAGTCATGAAGGAGCCGCCGTTTGACACCCCTGACCAACCTGAAGCTCCATTGGTCCATTGAAGGATCATGATGGCGCCCCCTCCACTGTGCTGCCATGAAAACACCTCCAGTTGGATCACCTCGTTATGTCAGTAACGTTGAAGCCATGAGGACGTCAAGGTTCAGTTTCTTCTCCGTTTCTCAGCTTCGCCTTTACATGGAAATGACTTTTCAGTCGACCTAAAACGCAAACTTTTGAAAATGGCCTTCAGAGTGGGATTTTTCAGAAACGCTGCCGACACCATTGCCGTGTAAACAGTAAGTCGGCGTTTTCAGTGTAAACGCTGACGTCACACTCCACTTCGCGCTAGTGCATCCAACAGGACAACAGTACCGTTGTTACGATCATCACGATCTACTGTCTTTCTCTTGTTCTGCTCAATCTGCTGACTGTCTCAACAAAAAGTGCATCAGTTGCTCCACTTTTGAACTTCGTATTCCCCAGTACACCAGATGATCGGCCCAACTCTACTTCGTTGCAGATCTCCCAAAAGCTGCTGATGGACAAGACAGTTATAGCGCCACCTACAGGCCTGGCAGTCCCACTCTGCTTAAGCGTTTTCGGATGAAACCTTGTCGTGTAAACGGGGCCTGAGAATCAAACTTTCTTCACCTTCCAGTGTCCAGTGTTTGCCACTTTCTGAAAAAGTCCAAACAGCAAGTTTGTGGCGTTGAGGGAGATCTCTCTCAGATGGCGTCTGATGGTTAAAGGCCTTCGTTTGGGTGGAGGATTGTCCTGTGTCTCAATGGGCAGCCAATCAGATCCTCCAGTCTACCTTTTAACTTTTTTGTTCCCTAAACCTCAGGATCTTTGAAGAAATCCACGTTTGACCACATTCAAAGAGAGAAAGCTGTTTAGCCTTAGCTATCAGGAGGTCATGACGGACTGAACACCTGACAGGAAATGACGTTGAATCAACATTTTGCTCAGATTTTTCTTTTTAAAGGCTGTGCATCAAACAGTACAAAATGTAACTTCGTTCAAGTTATTTTTCGCACAGTTTGTGCAGAATGTGATTGAAAAACAACTCCAAACTTCAAACCAGCTTTTGGAAACATTTCAAACAGGAAGTAGCTTTTTATGACCGCATGTGCTTCCCTTTATCTCTCCGATAGGGAGCGAACTCTCCTCCTGCCTTCCTCTGATAATCTTCCCTAACCGTCCCTTCATGCATTTTTCATATTCTATCTTTAAAGCTCGTTGAAACATTTTAATCAAGGGAAAAGACGGCCCACCCCTCCCCTCCCTTCCCTTCCTCGTTGTCCTCTTTCTGCTGCTCCCTGTACAGTATTAACACCACCGTGGCGGGAAAAGCCAGGCGTACCATTGTCTGATGTGGAGGCACCGTTAGCCGTCCAATAAGAAGCCCCCCCTGCTGGGACAGCTGTCGTGCTGTTTCACTGATCTGTGGGCATTCCTGCTCATTAGCGCGCTTTGTTGTTAGCTTCTTTGTGTGTGCAGACCTCGCTGGGTGATGAATTGACAGTGGCAGGTAAAGTTAGAGCAACGTGATGAATATGGATGAGACCTCCAGGTCAGGCCATGAAAGCAGGTGCACTGAAAGATGTTTGTTGAAAACTTGTGCTCAAGTCTGTCACTCTTACTCCCTTTTTTTTTTCTTTGCCTGATGCCAAGTGCAGAGTGCTGCCTTATTTGGACACAAATGTTCCTGAATTCTGTGCAGGAATTTCTCGACGTTGCTGCTTATCTGTCCTAATCGACAGAGCGATAGCAGCAAAGTCTACTTTAAGTGAACGCTTCTGCATTCCTGTGCTTTTAATTTTTCTTGTGCACATTTTTACATGAGTTTAAGTTGAGATAAGATGCTCATCAGCTGGAAAATATGTCCCACATGTGGTCAGATTGCTGTTTTCAGAGCAGGTAGAGTGGTCCCAAAGCATGAGGTCACTCAGCAGGAATGTGGGCCGTCCCTTCCTCTGTTACTCTGAAACCAGTCGGATAACCTTCCCAATACAAGGACAATATGTTACCATCAAGAGGGTGTTTTTCTCCTCCATCACTGGAGCTGGAGAGCTGCAGTTCCTGGTCCAGAGAGCCGTCATTGTTCCAGGAATGTGGGAGGTGATGGTGCTGTGATTAAGCAAACTCACACAGCAGGCGGCTGAATTTACATTTTTAGGAAGCTAGACCCTCAAAGCAGACATTTCCTCTCCCCTTCTTCTTCTTCTAACGTGTCCTGAAAGCTGCAGGAGAAAACCGAGAAAGCCTCCTCCAAATGAGAGCAGCTTTCACAGTTATGTGTCACCTTGTTTGTTGTCATCGTGTAGGCGCAGCAACAAGCAGGAGCGCTCATGCTGCTGTGTTTTGCAGGATAGCTTAAGGGACAAACACAAACACAGAGAAGCTACTGTATAACCGAGGCGGTGTAATATTATACTGCACGGTGGCTGTTTCCCACTTGTGGTGCGTTTTCTGGTCATTCGAGGTCATGAGGAACTCCTGTAGAAGAAGGTTTTTCATGTGAAGTTGTCGAAGATGCTGCAGATGCTCTGTTGCATTTGCAGCACAAGACCCAGAATCTGTCATATGTAGACTTGCCCAGCATCTTTAAATCAACCGCACTATAAAAGAGCGTAACAGCCCTTTATTTTTGCATGCTGATGCCAAAGAGGAAGACGCTCAGAAAGAGAACTGAATCCGACCTTTCTCCGACCCAAACCATCTCCACTTCTGCATTTACCTCCCCACCGTTAAAGGAGGAAGTGGCATACAGAAGTAGGCAGGGCTTCTGAATTCTACCCAGAATTCTTTGCAGAAGCCAAAAAGACAGGAAGTGTGACCCTGGCTTGATAACAGCGGGGGCGGCTATTTCTGAAAAACGGCGCAGAGTGGAGCAGACAAGGGGGTGTCTGTTGGGCTTCCTGTTGGTTGTTTTGTCAGATGTGAGCGGCTGAATGTGTCTTTATGCGACAAAATGAACTGTTTGTGCTCTGCGGCTGCACAAAGGGACCTCCATGGAGGACGCTTGATGTGTTTTCTTTCACACACAGGTGACAGCTCATGTGACAAAAACCTCAGCTCACCTCAAAGTGAGGAACGTCTCCGCGCAGGCCCCTTGATTTGATCTCCTCCAGATATTGTTACTGACTTTAAAGCCTGCTCCTGCTGACTCCACATCACTCACGGTTTGATAAAAACCTGATGTGGAATTTTGGCCGCCTCCTTCCTTCCCTTTTCTTTCCTGAGATGCCAAATAAGGCCGCTTCGCCACATCTGCTGAAACCCGAGGTCTGCATTCAGCAGTTCGGCATCTCACTCTGGATAAGAGAGAAAGAATGAGACGAAGTGTGTGTTTACCCTGCTGGTTTGATCCCCCTCTCGTACTATGAAGTGTATGACATCATCTGTCCCCCCTCCTCCCCCTGTTCTCCTTTCTCTCCTCTATCTACTCATTTCTCTGCCCTTTTTTCCCTTCACATGTTCTCGTTATGTAACCTCATCGAGGCAGCCAGGGTGAGTTTGTGAACCTTTGCACCGCGTGGAGAAAACATTTCCCGGTTCCCTCCACAGCTGCTCCACTTCGCTGACCATCGGTTATCAAAGAACGCACAATCAACCCAGAAGTCTTTGCACTTATTTTGGTTTGGCCTTGAATGGTAATTCACGAATGTTTCGCAGCTGATGTCAGCGTTGGCTCTGGAAAAGGTCAAAGCGTCAGTGTGTGTTCGTTTGAGCTCGCAGGGAGAAGTCGTGCTCAGTTCCTCTTTTTGAATGAGAGAAGTGCGACATGGCGACTCAAAGCGAGGAAGTGAGACGCGGCGTTGTGGTTTACCTCAGCTCAACTGAGCAACAAAGGCCTTCAGTTCAAAGCTGAGGGGGAATGAAAAGAGCATGACCTGCCATCTTCAGATGTGTGTGTGATGTCCAGATGTAAACAAGTGCTGAGTTAAGGCTGCGTGAGTGTGTTTGAAGAGGTTTGCTGCACTCCTTCACAGCGGCCTTTCATCCTTTTGTGGAATTGATCTAAATGATGCAGATTTTCCAGGAGTTAGGCCGCAGCAGGACGAAGAAATGACTGCAGCTCTCAGCTCTCTAAAGGGAATGTGCACACTTCCTGTTTGTATTTCTGATCAGACCAAACAACCGTGGGTGTCGCTGCACTCTTTTTTTCACAGCTTTGCTCATCTCACAGTCCAAACCAAACATCGTGTGTGTGTGTGTGTGTGTTATTGATTACTTAAAGAGCGGTAGAGAAAGAGGTGTGACTCTTGCTCTCACTTGGCTGTTAATATCTTTGCCACATGACCGAGCAGGAATTTGTGGGAGTGTGTGAGCGTGTTAGGGAACACATGCATACACTAAATGTGCGTTTCCACAGCTCGTCCCACACCTTTTCTCACATTCTCTACCTTTCTCTCTTCGTGCAGCATCGCAGGCAGGTAGTCAGAGGAGGAGAGGAGGGTGGACTGGAGGTGGAGGTGGAGGTGTAAGGGGTTAAGAAGTGCTCCTGAATCTTAACTGTGGGATATCTGGAATTCAGACTCAATCACCCAACGGAAATTACCAGAGCAGGGGGGTGAGAAGGGGGCTGAATATGTAAAAGGACAGTACATGCTGCTTCTGTCCTCTCTGGCTTCTTGCACAAGAGGTTTCAGGGGCGTGCACAGACTTATTGAAGGGCAGGGCCCACAAGAACAAAAAGGCACATGTAGTACAGTCTAACCACTTAGTTTAGAGGCAATTTTTGTCTCTAATGGGGGCAAAAGGGGCACATTTTGGCACTCAAGAGTGTAAGTTAGCTCCTAAGGGACACTTCAGAGCCATTTTGGCTCCCAAAAGAGCACTAAAGATCACATTTTGGCTCCCAAGAGTTTACCCCAGTAAGTTTTGCTTCTCAAGAAAGTAACTGAGAGCACAATTTGACTCTCAAACTTTTGAGCACTAATGCAATCTTGCATGCATTTTGGCTCCCAATAGGGCACTGTAGAGCGCATTTCATTTTCTCCCAAGAAAGCAATTGAGTGCACAATTTGGCTACTCAAGTATACTTAAGAGTGCAAAGGGAACCATATAAGGCATTTTGACTCCCAGTGCAGCAATTCAGCATCCACTAGCTCCAATAGAGCACCTAGGTACACTTTGCCTCCCAAGAGGGCAATTGAAAGTGCATTTTAGCTCCCAATGGACACGTAAGAGTGTAATGTAGCTTCCAAAAGGCACTTAAGAGTCATTTTGGTTCCCCAGAAGGCACCTAAGTAAGTTTTGCCTCCCAATAAAACCAATTAAAACAATTTAACCCCCATGGGGCACTTTTGAGGACATTTGGGCTCCCAATTAGGCAATCTAGCATGGGTTTGGGCCCCTAATAGGACACTTTAGAGCTCATTTTGGCTCCCAATATGGCAATCTAGATTGGGTTTTGGCTCCTAATAGTGCACTGTAGAGTGCATTTTGGTTTCCAACTGGAAACCATTGAGCGCATTTTGGCTCCCAATAAGGCAATCTAGCATGGGTTTTGACTCCTAATAGGGCACTGTAAAGCGCATTTTTGGTTCCCAAGAGGGAACTAGGGTGCATTTTGGTTTTGAAAAGGGAACCACTGAGTGCATTTTGGCTCCCAGTGAGGCAATCTAGAGTGCATTTTGGCCCCCAATAGGTCACCTTAGTATTTTGCTTCCCAAGAGGGCAACTGAGTGTGCAATTTGGCTCCCAAAGGGCACTTCAGAGCAGATTTTGGCTCCCAATAAGGCAATCAAGCCTACATTTTGGCTCCCAAGAGGATACTTTTGAGCGCATTTTGCCACCTAAGAGGGCATTTAAGTGTGCAATTTGACATCCCTAAGGGCACTTTGGAGAGCATTTTGGCTCCCAGTGTGCAATCTAGCTTGCATTTTGGCTCCCAAGAGGACACATATGTGTGTTTTGACTCCTAACAGGGCACTTAAATGTGTGTTCTTCAGCACTTGGCCTCTGTGCATTCCACTGAGAGTTTCAGTTCCTATATTTGAAAATGCTGTACGTTAAAGCCTTAAGTTGAAGCAGCCTATCTTATCTGGACCAGATATGATTCTCCCTAAACCAGATTGCAGAAGTTTTTTGTTACCATCCCTGTTTTACACACAGGGCGCCGCCCCTCCAGACAAAAGCACATTCAGTTCTTATCTCCTTGTACTTGATCATACTTGTTTGAACTTTGCAGCACAGGTTGATCTTTAACTGTGTCTGTGGTTTACAGCTCTGTGAGACAGGAGGGACTATTTGATGGCCTTTTACTAAAAAACCACATTTATGTTTAATATTTCCACCACATGACCCTCTGCTCTGCTTCCTGTATGAACAGTAGACTGTGAGTCACACACACCTGTGCACAGATTACCCCTCTGTGCTGCGATCGCGTTACAACTTCCCTTCAGCACAGCCGATGCTGAACAACTGTGAGCAACATGGGAGGCTGCTGTTGTTGGCCCAGCTTGTGTCCAGAGGAGGTCCATGGGAAAAAAAGTGGGGGGATCAATGTGGATACACGTGTGAAGCAGCGAGTGTGTGTGTGTATGAAAATCAATGTTGGGGGGTTTAATTTTAGCGTTTCAGGTCAGTGCTTTCACCAAACGATGTCAACAGAGTTTAATGAAGTTGTATCAAAACTGTTGGATGCAACTTCCTCAAAGGAAATGTTGCGTCACATCAATCGAAGTGTTGAAAAACTACATTTCTTGCTTTAAGTTAGTCGTCTGTTTTAGTGACTCACTCTTTTCACCACTTCCTGATTATTTCTGTCTCTAACAAGAGTTGTGTTACTGAAGAACAATGTTTTGGACGCTTGCTTTTGTGGTCGCATATCTGAGAAGTCATTTCCTGCCCTGCGGTGGAGCAGGACTGTTAATAAATACAAGCTAAACACTGTGACACTTTGTCTGGGTGGGACGCTTGTGAATAGAAACTACAGAAGACCTTTGAGGGTGTCAGTCAAAACAGAGAGCAGACAAAGAAAAACGTCCAATCCAGTCATCTGTGATAAACCTCAAGGTCATGATGGGTGGGTGTGATGGGTAGGGAGCGGCAGAGCAACCCCCAGACACACACACACGCACACCCTGTCAAGAGAATTAGGCACAAATGCAGAATATAGGTTGATTCCCTCCCTTGGAAGTCTCACACTTGTGTGTCTGTGCAGGAAGTCCACGTTGACAGATCAAGGCTGACACACAAAGATTTTCCTAATCTGAGGATGAATCTGAAAAATCTGATGGTTTCATGATTCTTCTGAGCACCTTTTGTTCCTTTGTGCTGCTGTGAGCACACACACACACACACACACACACATCATAACACACACTGATCGGTATGTTGGGGGTGTTTTCAGGTGGCGGTGGGGGCTTACCATGTTGTCATAAATGTCTGCCCATGAAGAAACTGATCACTTTAACAAGAGCCTGCCCCCCCCCTTTCCCTCCCTCTTCAGGATTTCTCAAGCTCAGGGCGGGGTTGAGTGTGCGCGCGCATGAGTGTGTGGTCAGACGTGCACGCCATCAAGTGTGGCGTGGTCCGCACAAAGAGGCGGAGACAACAAAAGCAGGATGTGATACAGCAGGACTCCACTTCCTCATTCAGGATTCAGCACAGTGCAGGGAGCGCCACCTCTTGGTGGATGGTGGGGACAGCTCTGATGTGCTGGTAAAATTCCATTCCCACAGATAAGGAGAAGTGCAAACAGGCCGTGAAAGAGAGAAATGATCTTAAAGCGGGGTTAGCTGGTGTGTGTGTGTGTGTGTTTTGTGACGGAGAAGCTGAGGTGGAAGAATCAAGTGTGGATCCTCTGTGTGTGTGTGTTTTTTTTTTTTTGCATGTGTTCACTGAAAACCAAACTGGGCCCCACCCATTTTTGCACACATCCACAGAAGTGACACACACTTAAACATCCAGCGCTCAGAGGAAACTCCTAAAGCTAAAAGTTAAACATTAACGCTACTAAAAGCCTCCTGGAAACTCCATTTGGAGGTTTTAAGAGCTGCTGGGTGAAGACTTGAAAGCCAGGGGCGATTATGTATGCCTCAGGACTTCCAACTACAGCTGAAAGCAAATCTTTAATATAAGATTAAAGGGGTGATGTCATACCTTGGGTTACGTAATCACTTTAAAGAGGGGTGCTTTGAATTATGGGGCTGCTATTTGATGCAGAAGAAATCGAAACTATCACCCTGCAGGAACTTTTCTAGTCACTCCACAACCCTGAATTATCCCAAACACTCACTTATCGTTGATTACGCAACAGCCCAAAAAAAGGCCTGCCTCGTCCTGTCAGGACATACCTTCACCTCTGGATTCCTCTACCTGCTCCTGCTTGTCAAATCTAAACACCCAAATCCTTCTGTAGCCTCACAGTCATTCCTTTAAAAAAAAAAAAGGTAAAGCACTGTTATAATCATGAAGATTAATCCATGATCCTTTCTGAAATCATCCATTTATCGACCGCTTTAATCCCTCGGATTGTGGACTACGCCCTCAGATCTTCCCGTGTCTGACACGGGTGTTAATCCAGCTTTGTTTGCACTGAAAAACAAACAGAATTGGGACTAGGCTTCTGCAGGAAGGAATAATGCACACACCTGGAGTAAATCCTTAAAGAAAGAGCTAATCCTCACTACAAATTGCTGTGGGCTTTTTTTATTTAATGTCGTAAACACTGCGAAGACGATTAAAGGATCCAGGAAGACATTAGCTTTCTCTCTTCAACAAAACAAGACACATGTTAGTATGTTTTTATCAATGATTCACTTCCTTTAATAGAAACAGCCTTGTTAGATTTGTGAGGATGAGACGACAGCACCATCGTGTGGCAGGATCCTGCAACTGCATGTTTACAATGCAGATCCAAGATGGCAGCTCCCATGTGGACGTTTTCAAGCTGCATTAGATGACGGATTACAGGTAAACTGATGAAAACAAACCAAAAAGAACACTTTCATGAATTTATTTGAGCATTTTTTTTACACTGTACATCCAGAAAAGTTGAATTACATCTGCATCTTATTGTCTTTTTCTCCACAGCCATGGATACAAAAGAAATTGTCCACACTGCCCTCCACATTGAGAAGTCTCTCAAAGACAGACACTTTGAGGACCTCCTCACCCTCCTCCATGACCTCCACGAGGCTCACATCACCGCCGAGCAGCTGGAGACGACAGACATCGTCAAAGTCCTCTACACCCTCCTGAAAACCTGCCCCGACAGCAGCTTGAAGAAGACGGTGAAGGCTTTGTTGGCGAAGTGGAAGAAGCAGTATGGGGAGGACAGAAAAGCTGTGAAGTCCACAGAAGAGGAAGAGCCATCAACATCATCCTTTCCTTCGTCTGTGAGATCTAAATGTGTCCAGTTGCTTTCTGCCGCCCTCCCCTCAGAGCATCCCGATCGACTAAAAGTTGCTGAAAACATCGAGAAACACGTCCATGAGCTCTACAAATCCAACACCGCCAAGTACAAAGCCTGCATTCGAAGCAAGGTGGCAAATTTGAGGAACCCCAAAAGCAGTCATTTACAGCAAGGACTCCTGAAGGGCTCGCTATCACCTGAGGCCTTCGCCCGGATGTCCGTGGAGGAGATGGCGAGCAAGGAGCTGCAGCAGCTGAGGGAGGAGTATTCGTCACAAGGTGTGAGTGAGAGGCAGCTTCCTCAAGGAGTGGAAGGGACTAAGACGCATAAGATCAGGTGTAAAAGGTGCGGGGTGTCAGACTGCAGCGTGACACAGATGCCAAGAGGGGCGTTGTTTCTGCCTGCCTGGGTGAGGAGCAGCGGTCCTGATGAGGACGCCATGACCTTTGTGACCTGTAGGGGATGTGGGCAGCAGTGGTATCACAGTGGATGGATCTGCCTCTAGATCCAGATCAGAGGAGCTGAACAATCATTCAGATTTGGGCCTCAAAGATGCAAAGGCTGAGTCACGGACCCTTACGGTTGAAACAAGTTTTCAAGAAGTAGCCTTCGTCACTCTCTTCCTGCTGAATCATTTCCTCTATCGTCCACTTCATCCACTCCTCCTGAGCTGCATTAACTGCTTTCAAAATGTTCCCCCTCAGAGGAAGAATCCAAACCACCACAGTGTCAGTCTTTGCTCTCATTAACCTTTAATCGTCCTGATATGAAAGAAGAAAGCGTTCCCTACAGCTCTTGTTGGAAGAAATACCAAAGAAGAAGACACAGTGCCCCCTCTGACAATATCCCATTCATGTGGGGGAAACTGGCCCCAGCAGATCAGACATGTGATTTGGAGAAAAGGGTGAGCATGTGAGTCAGTAAGCCGCCCTGCTGAGCGGCCTCAGGCCTGGATATCCCATGGTGCTTCAGTCAGAGGACGTGGCACAGCGAGTCAGTCACACGTCATCGTGACATCACCTTTACCCTGAAGGACGCAGACTTTCACAACTTAAACTGTTTACCTTTGACTTCATGGTCAGTTCAGAGAAGTTTTTCTGAAATTATAATCCTATTAAGTCATGTTTTTACATTCCCCCCTCTTGTTTTCTCCTGAAAGGTTGGGTACTTTCCAAAGATAGCAGCCCCCTAAACTGTAATCTCACGCTTGTCAGACACAGAGCTGCTCTATCTCGTCAGTCAGATACATCAGGAGTGTGGTTGCTCTTTGGTATCAGTGTCTTCTCTCTGTGTTGTGTCACGTTCCACCCTTTCAGTCACGGCGGCCCGTCAAATCAATCAAAGCTCTGTGGACGATCTCAAATTCTCCACAACAAGTGAGTTATTTAAGCACAGAAGTTAAAACTGAGATAAACACTTGTGTTCAAGATGTTTTCAAAAGAAAAAGTGTCCATAAGTTAGTCTGTTGCAGTGGTGTATGGGGGGTTGCCCTCCCCTGTAGCCCAAACACTCCCTGAAGTGTCGGCTTAGCTGCAAGAATGCCATAGAGTTCCCTTTTGGGAGCCAAAAATGTGCATTGAAGTGCCCCCTTTTGGGCCAAAATGTGTCCTGTAGGGGATTGAGATCAAAGCAGGCCCTCTTGGGAGCCAGAACTGGAGGGATGAATTGTGCCCTCTTAGGATCCAAAACTTGCCCTTTTGGGAGCATAAATGTGCATTCTTGGGATCAAAGTAGGCACTCTTGGGAGACAAAATGTTCCCTCTTGGAATCAAAGCAGGCACTGTTCCCTCTTGGGAGCAAGAAATTGTGCCTACTTTGGGGCCAAGACTTGCCCATTTTGGAAGCTAAAAGGTGCCCCCTTAGGATCCAAAACTTGCTCTTGTCGGAGCCCAAAACTTGCCCTCTTGGGAGCCAGAACATACCCTCTTAAGGGCCAAAATGTGACCTCTTGAGAGCTGAAATATGCCCACTTAGGGGCCAAAATTTGCCCTCTTGGAATCAAAGCAGGCACTCTAATGGGGCCTAAATGTGTCATCCTGGGAGCAAAAACTTATCATGGGAGCAGAAATGTTCCCTTTTGGTAGCAAAATTGTGCCTACCTTGGGGCCAAAATGTGCCTACTTTGGGAGCTAAAAGGTGCCCTTTTAGGAGCCAAAACTTGCTCTCCTGGGAGCCCAAAACTTGCCCTCTTGGAAGCTTAGATATTCCCTCTTGGGAGCAAAAACTTGCCCTCTTAGGGAACAAAAATATGCCTTATGGGAGCCACAACATACCTTCTTAGGGACCAAAATATGCCCACTTAGGAGCCAAATAATGCCCACTTTGGGGCCAAAATGTGCCATCCTGGGAGCAAAAAATTTTCCTCATGGGAGAGGAAATGTTCCCTCTTGGGAGCAAATTTGTGCACACTTTGGAGCCAAAACTTGCCCTATTGGGAGCCAAAAATGTGCCCCCTTGAGAGCCAAAATGTGCACCTAAGTGCCCTCCTGTGTGAAAAAACAAACAGACAAAAGAGCAAACGAAACAAAACAACAACAACAAAGAAAACAAACTTTCCCTTGGCTTCTTTTAACACGATAAACTACCATCATGGTTGTCTGTGCCCTTATTCTACTCTTCGCCCTTGCCTTTCAGAAAGTCTGTGCACGGCACTGTTCTGTCGTGACACAAAAAAGTAAAAAGAAGGAAAAAAAACGATCTGCAACAGCGAAACTGGAAAATTATTTTTTCTTGTGAACGAGAGACTAAGAACACCGTAATTAACATTTATCGTGTTAGAGTATTGACACTCTAATGGAAAGTTGTTCCTCATTTTATACAGGCGACAGAAGCCCTGAAGAGATCATAAATAACGTGATAAAGAAGCAGGAAAGTGAAAACCATGGATGCATCCACGAGAGCGCATGATGAGCGGAGGCGGGACACTCACTGCGGGTCATGTGAGCGTCATCAGCCGCTCTGAGGGCCAGAGAGCAGCAGCAGCAGCAGCGGGGACCCGGAGCGCCATGTCACCGGCTGAGAGCTGCACTCTACCGGGATGAATAAGAGGAAACTCACCGTGGGAGCTGGGCTGTGAACACCACACGGACAGGTAAAGTTTCTGAAACGGTTAAACGTGAAAACTATCCGTTAAAATCTGGACTTTGGGTCGGGTTTCGCTGCTCGTGAACTCGCGAGAGCGTTTAACTGTTAGCCTGCCTGTGTTCAGCTAATGTAGCAGGGATGCTTCCATTATCGGACAGAATCAATTATTTATAACCGGACAAACCATTGATTATCCTACCCTCTTTTTTAATTTATGTTGAAATATTGTCCTAAACTAGACAAAACAAGGAAGAATCAAATGATCAGGCTGTGTTTGGAGTTTAGAAACTCTTCTTAATGTAAACCACATCTGTCCTAAAGTCAGGTGTGGACTGGAAAATCTTGTTTCACAACTATTACAACAATAAAAAACAGATTAAGTTGTTTTGTCTGTGTCATAAAGCTGGTTTATAGGCAGGGAATATGTTTTGCATTAATCCGCAAATTGGAAAATTAATATCACACAGCTGATTAAACTCACTGGTTCTGAAATATGAAATGAATTTGTCAAATTGATATCATGAGGTTGGCTGTTTAGTTGGAAAATTATTTCTGTATTGTAGCTTTCTGCTGAATGAAGCACATGACTCCTGAGTGTGTGACCATGCGTGTGTAAGTATGTGTGATTATTCATCCTGCTTCTTTATTTTTAAAAAAAGTTAAAAAATCAGCTGATCTTCAAAGATCTCTGGACAAAGACGTCATTTAACCAGTTGTACGTCCATTATTCAGCGAGTTCACATGACATCGAAACATTCAGACCCCTTAGTTGAACTTTTGCTTTCAGTAATGTAGTCTCAAGTCAGTAAAGTAGTCCAAATTTGGCCTCCAAAAGCAGATTTTTTCTTAATCCACCTCAGAATGTTTTTATAGGTAGATGTTGTGGCTAAAGTAAACCGGATTAGAGTAAAATCTTACATTCTTGTGCACACTGGTTGATATTACAATTTGGCACCAAAATAAAGCTACTACCTGGATGTAAACAGGCGCAGACAGCAGATAGCATCATGTAATATGCCTGTATTGACTTCATGATGAGAAAGGCAGACTCAGCAGAGATAAGAGCGATGTGTAAGCTCCTCTTCCCCTCTCATCACTTCCAGCGGTCGCTGAGGTTTCTTCACCTCGACCTCAGAGATTAGCTCTGGTATGTGGGTGAGAAGATTCGCCACTTAGCCTCTACTGGTATGCTAAGCATGCGAGTGTGCAGTATGAGATTAAATTAGCGCTTAAACCCTGGCTGAGTCTGTGTGTGGGTGATCTCTTTGGCTGCTCGGTGAAAGTGTAAAAGTGTCTCTCTTCTCTTCTCTCTCCTACAGATCGGTGACAGAATGCTGCGTGTGCTGATATAACGGTGAGGAATCCTGCGTCTGTTGTTGCATCACTCACAGGTCCTGTGATCGGCGTCCATGTGATGTGCTGCATGGGTCGCTTCAAGCACGGTGTAGGAAGTTCATTAGTCACAAAGGATAATGAGCAGGCGGTTTTTTAATAGGATTAGCAAGTCGACTGACTTTAATCAGGCTTCTCGCTGTCTGACTGAGAGGAAATGTGTAAACATGGCAGCTCATAGGGAGTGTTTGTCTTATCTCTGAGGCCAAAGGTGCAAACTCTAAATCACTCCATGAACACTCCACATGTGTGATTCTGTTTTCTTTTTCCTTCAGGTGTCTTTTCCTGCCCTTCTTGTCGCTGTCACTGCACACCAGCTCAAATCAAACCGTCCAGACTCACCACACTCCAGCCATGACGACCAAATCCGCCCTCTTAAAGGTCATCCTCCTGGGAGACGGTGGCGTAGGCAAATCATCCCTCATGAACCGCTACGTCACCAACAAGTTCGACTCACACCTCTTCCACACCATCGGCGTGGAGTTCCTCAACAAGGAGCTGGAGGTGGACGGCCATCATGTCACGCTGCAGATCTGGGACACAGCAGGTCAGGAGCGCTTCCGCAGCCTCCGCACGCCCTTCTACCGCGGCTCCGACTGCTGCCTGCTCACCTTCAGCGTGGACGACGGGCAGAGCTTCCACAACCTCACCAACTGGAAGAAGGAGTTTACGTACTACGCAGACGTAAAGGACCCAGACAACTTCCCCTTTGTTGTGCTGGGGAACAAACTGGACGTGCCTGAGCGGCAGGTGTCAGGAGAGGACGCACGGAAGTGGTGCCGCGAGAACGGAGGGCACCCGTACTTTGAGACGAGCGCTAAGGATGCTACGAACGTAGCATCAGCTTTCGAGGAGGCGGTGCGCCGCATCCTGGCGCTGGACGACAGAGCTGATCACCTGATCCACACCGACACTGTGGACCTGCAGAGGAAGACCCCGCCTGACCCCACCTGCTGCTGAGCTCACAGATGGATATGACTCCCTGTGGGTGCTCACATGATGCTAACACACACTGTGTGTGTCAGAGGCTCTGCAAAAAGAGGAAGTGGAGTATGCAAAGATGATACTGTTGGTGATGTCCTCAGGAAACTGAGAGTATGGTGTGCAAATGTTCAAACTTTTACTTCACAAGGGACCAAAACTTTCCTGTCTTCAGCTCTGATCCAAACTGCCTTTAATTCTTCTGAGGAGTGCTTTTCCTTTGGGATCACTCAGTTGTTGCCTGATTCATTGATCCGATTTGTGGACACCGATACACCTTAACTGTATTAGAAATAAAGTAACAGGACTCTACATAAACAATATGAAGACGGCCAAAGATCTGACGTCACAGATGCAGCTGTGGCTTTTAGTTCCAGGCCCACATGGCGAGAAGTCCTGTGGTTGCTTTCTGCCTCTGTCAGCAGATCTCAGTTTGAAGAGAAACAATACAAAAAAAACGTGATTAATCACTGACAGCCCTGTGACCAACAAGCCCAAGACTTTTAGGAGATTGAATAAAAATACCTCCTAGAGAAAAACACTAAATCTGCTAAAAAACAATTCATTTTTTTGGAAGAACATGAAAAAGATTGATTATTTTGGTGCAGATTATGTCTTAATCATATGATTAGATGGATTTTGAATAGATTTATAGATTAAGCTGTTTACTGTGGAATTTGGGAGTACTAGCACTATACCAGGGAATTCAAAAAATGTAAAAAAATTCAATTAAAGAGAAAGAATCATTCCAAAGAAAATTTTACTGTTTTGATATGGCTGCAGCTGTCTTTTAATTGAATTTTATTTAAGTATTTATTAATCAAACCCCTCCCCTGAGTATAAAACATGGAGCACACCGCTGGACGTGAAACTGTTAAGATTAAAATGACTTTGTACACTTACATCTGTCTCCTGTTGCCTGTTTTATTTTAAGTTCGTTACATATTTTGTCCACAGGAGGGCGCCGTTGCACCATCATGAGACGTGACGCAGTTTTAAGATTCAAACAAACAGCGTCACAGGTGCATTGTTGAGGTGATAGGAGTATCTTCCGGAGGGTAATGTGGCTTAATATTTAAATAAAATTTAAAAATTGATAACTCGTTGAGGAAAAGGGGTATTTGTCAGTTAAACTCAGCCTGTCCGCACGGTTCAGAGTCACCTGAGAGGGCGCTACAGTAGAGGAAACCATGCTGCGTATCAAAGTGGATATTTCTGTAAGTACACTTTAATTAAGTACTCTGCGTTTCTACTTGGGCATTGAATAAAATACTACAGGGTGGTGTTGTAACAAATTAAACATTGCTGCTATTAACTTATTAGAAATGACGCTAGCGTTTCACAACTGTTTACAGGTGTTTATTAATTGCATCCATCGTTTGGGACCGTTCCCGCCCATTCCGCTACGTAGCCAAGATGGCGACCGTTGATAGTGAGAAGCGTCCACTTTCAGTGTTTTGAGTGTGTTAACAGAGAAATACTGCTTTATAAACTATATTTATTCCATACTGTCAGTGTGAACACTCTAATACACTCAAAATACTACGAGTAAATACAGAAATACGACATTCAAAACACAGTCCTATAGTCTATAACTTCGTATTTTAGAGATATATCCTCAATTTCTCAACATGGTCCAGAGAGATAAATAAGAGGAATAAAAGCGTGTCTTTAAAGAAAGAGTTAAATGACTTTACATTTGTCTCATTAGCGTATTGTTCTCTTGGCAGAAGGCAGAGACTGATTTGTTGGCATGTTGTGAACATCACTTCTGGACAGCAGTCAGTAAATAAAGGTAGGTAAAAATACACTGAATAGTGCATGTATGTACAGTGGCTGAACATTTTGCTACTGCTCAAAAAAAGTAATGTCTTGAGATTAACAATTATTTCCAAAGCAGAGGTGCTGTACAAAAGTTAGTAGTTTGAAGCTATACAGTGAGGTCATTACGGTGCATTAAACAGACCTAAATTAATACTACAATATGGAGGAATCTACAAAAGCCACAACAGGAATGCACACACCACAATACAACAGCTATGTTGAATGTTTACTGGTAATGTGTCTTATATTAGTTTTAAGAATCAGTCATGATATAGTGTTAGCATCATGTTATCAAAGCTGAAGTTAAAAAATGCTGTTAGCATACATGTTGTGGCTTTTGAAAATCGTTTGACACCTGCCAGCCACCATACTGCGGCCTTCATGTGACCTACAGAATCAACAAGACTATAAACTTGATTATTTTCAAACCCTACTGTGTTGTTTTAATACATGTAATAGCTGCAAAGGTGTTAGAGATGGAAAAAAAAACGTACTTTGTATACTACAACGGGTAGCTAAGTTTTTTCAACATAAAGTATCACTTAGACTCAAAATGTGTCCATTTGCAAAAAGAAAAGAAAACAAGAAATGTCCGGCACACAAGAACGAGACAGGAGACAACGGTGTCACGATAATAAAAAATATCGGTTTTACTAGAGAAGGTTACAAAAATCATCACTATATAGGAGTCATAGAACTATTTCCAACTTAAAAAATGAAACCATAATGAAACACCTACAGGGACTACAATGCCATCAAAGTACAATGGAGTTTCTTTAGAAAAGAGTGGGTGGAAAGGAAGGGTAAGGGGTGTGGAGGAGGGGGTCAAACACCGCCTACCATAGTTGTCAGTACAATTGACTACACATCACCTGAAAAACTGCAAAGACACAGTCATGTCTCCTTCATGCAAATAACGAGGAAACAACAACACCCTGACACGCATCGTCTTATAGGAAATTGAAGTTTGCCTTTACATCAACCTGGCGGCAAAGCACGTATATTTATCAAACATAACACACATGGCAATATAGTCCTTTTTTATACAGAATAGACAGCTGCACACATGGACGATACTGACATGCTTCATCTCATTAAAGTTGAAAAAATCTGTCTTCTTCAGTGTTTTATTTTTTTCCTGTGATGGTCGATCTAGAATATAGTTCATGATCATTAAACCATATCTAATTATAAAATCAATGTATGAAAATTCCTGGTTTGTATTCAGAGTGTAAACATCCAAAACAGTCTCTGTGGCTCATATGAGAGGCATGACGTTAAAAACAGAACAAAACAAAAAAGAAGAAAAAAGTGACTTTTTAAATCAACTCATGTGCTGATGAGTCACTTATTTGGCTGGCCATAAAAAAAAAAAAAAGAACACAAACAAGTCAATAAAATCATAGTTACTGAATCACAAGAAGAACCCAGCTGCCTAAAACTGATAAAACATTAAAAAATATTTTTTTGTTCACATTTTGAAATGTATACGTCACAAGCACCTCCACCCCATCATATCATATCATGACTGCACTGCATCCCTCTCACGACATATCATTGAAGATGTTACGTTACAATTATTATATCAAATGCAGAACTAGTATTTGAGTGCTAAACACATATCTCAAAGGGTACATTTACATATATCCGTGGAAAAAAATTATAGAAGAGCATGGCAAAAACACTGATTGTGTTCTCCTCGTCCGGGAGAGGTGTAGATTGAGATTCTTTTAGGGGTGGTTTATCTATTTACAGGTGGAGTTAACTCGTTAGAGGGGAGGGGGGTTTTTAGAAAATGATTGTAGGTTTGAATCCTGTAAGGGTTAGCGGTTTGATGGTGAAGCTGTAGGAAAGAACACAACTGGCGAAAATCAGATTTGGTTTGATTCCTGAGGTGTGTGTGTCATCGTTAAAAAACCCAGACAGAGCTAGCGTCTATTTCTGTAGCAAAAACTGAAAACCGTAAAGGAAAATACTTTGAAATGCTGGGAAATGCCCCTTTTTCAGGTCAGACGACTTCTTATTGAAGTCAAGCTAAGCAAAAAGAGTCCTTGAGATACATGATTTGAGTACTTCTACAGAAGCGAGGGGCATGGATGTTTTGTTTTTTCAATTTAAATCTCCCTTATTATTTTTTGTTTTCATCATAGTGCAACAACGTATCGAGCATTAGCAATAAAAAATGTAAAGATGGAGAAAAAAGTAAAGGAGGAAAAAACCCATGAGCGCAAAAAAACAAAAAGAAGTAGAAGAAGAAAGATCATAATAGTACCAGGCATACTTTTCCGAGAGCATTAAAAAAAACAACAACATTCGTACACATTCGCACAATATATTCATATTCATATATATATGCATATAAAACACCAAAAAACAGAGGAAGGTGGTCGCTGCCTGGCTCCCCTGTGGCTGGAGCAGACAGTGACAATGTTTTTTTAGGCTGTTAGGAGCTGAGAGGCTGTGCTGGCTCAGGGCGCGAGGCCATCACAGCCGGGCCTCGTTCACGAGCCGCCGCCGCCCAAAAGCACGGGGGGAGGAGACGCTTCTAAACTGATGTACCGTACCTGAGCCCGGCCCGGGGCGAGCTCTCCCGTTTCTGAAGCGTCTGCCTCCGTCTGGGCCTGCCGCTTCTCCTGATCCTCTATTCTCTCCCCCCACACCTCTGCTGCGAGCTAACAGCTCGTGTTACACATCACGAAAGGGGGAGAGGATGGAGGATCAGGCGGTTTGGGGGGACTATCGAACATGACCGAGGTGGTTTTGTTTTAACTGAGGGAGGGGTGGGCGCTGGGTGTTGCAGGGTGTGGGGTGGGGGTTTGAGGTGTGGAGAGGAGATGGGTGGTGGCAGGAGAGGATCCCTGGTCCTTATGAGTAGGAGGAGGAGTTCTGGCCCTCCTTGGAGCGCGCCTCGGCTTCCAGATCTTGATCATCCTTGGTCTTGATGTCTTGGTACTCGTGTGTGGAGACGGCGGACTTCAGGTAGGCCCAGTTGGCCGCCAAAATCATCAGATAGTGGATCTGAGGAAAGGGGAGAAGGACACACTTCTTAACCTTCTTCGAGACAGGAAGTGTCACATTCATACCAGACATGCAACGATCAGTTGATGTCCTTAATTTTGGAGGATCAGCAATCGGCCCATTCTTGCGTAAGAAACTGACCTGGGAAGGTCTGACAGCCTGATATTGTTGCTTTTTGCTCAATATCAGCCCAAATCGGTATGGGCAGGTCAGCCTTTTTCAAGATCGGTGATCGACCAGAAAATTGTGATTGGTGCTTCCCTGATTTGTACACAAAAAAGCGTTGGCAACATAATTAATGATTCCTTTGAGGGCCGTGTTTGCAAGTTTCTCAAAGGCTGTTGTGTAACAGAAACAGGTCGAGTATTGGCCACTCTTGGCACTTCTTCACCGAGGTAGTATCCTGTATCTGTTCCTAAATAAGTGAGCTGTGAAACATGAGAGTGCATAGGCCTGTTAGACCCCGCACTCACCATCAGCAGAGGTGCTCGCTTCTTTTTTAGCGCCTTCATTTCCCTGGATGTGAAACAAAACCATCCGCCTCCACAGCGGAGTAAAACACTGACCCCGTCTACACACACACATGCACACACATGCACACACACGCTCACGCAGCAGAGGCAGGCTGCAGGGGCGGATTCAACCCCATCGCCTGACATACCGGCGAACGTGAGAGGCGGAGTTGCTATGGCAACAGATAAGCACGCCATGGCAACGTGCATATCTCCAGAAGCAACATTATTACTAAGATGATGATGATGATGAGCGGCTTACCAACGCGATGACAGTGGCACCGGCGCCCGCAAACGCAACAATGTAGAGGTGGTAGGAGAGGTAGAACTGTGGAGGAGAGGAGAGAATTAGAGCGGAGCGATGGAAAAAAGATGAAACACGTGAAAGAGAAAAGGTCAGATCAGCGTCCTCTCACCTCACTGGTGTTGCAGATGTCCCCCAGTGTCGCTCCGCAAGCTTTTCCTGGTGAGGCGTTCCAGGGAATAATACCTACAGGATCAGAGAGATGAAACATCAGAGGGCTGCGGCTTCCTCATCGGAGACAAGAAGCTTTTTCCTCCCCCGAGACTGTGATTGAAGGCATTATGAATTAGGCTCGGATAAAGATTAAAGGAAGCCGGGCTGCGGCTGTGTGGGGCTCTGAGCCCCTCCTACAGGAAAAATATGGGTCATTATTCAGAATTAAAGCTTCACTTTAAGAGATCTTTAAAACTTTTATCACATTCTTGCTTTATGCGCATAAAAAACAACGATGAAGTCACCAAACCTCGCGCTCATCCGCCACAAATCCTGATCTGCTGATAATAACTTGATGACTGCCAGTAATTGGGGTTAATATTTCATACAGTGCCGATGAAGCATATGTGATCCTCATCCTACTTTGTGAGCGGGCCAGCTGTCCTTCAAATGTGGGTCACATACTGTACATTAGAGCCATCAAACTGATAATCAGATATGCAGCTACAGATCCAGTCTTCTTGTTGAAGCTCACATTTAAAGCGACAGGAGGTAACTCCTCCACACGCTGTCAAAACGCAGCGCTAAGATCTGCTTTTTATGTGGAAAGTTAAAAGCAGTTTCTGGCGGGGGCTAGCCTGCGTGTTGGAGCACACTCGCCTTGATCAGAGGAAGTTCTTTGAGCGCAGCCTGATCCCTTTAACTTCTGCAGCAGGAGAAATACCTCTGGGATGTGCAACATGTTGCTCTTTCTTTTTAAAAGGCTGGTTTTGAGAAACAGTCGTAAGAACAGTGGAGGCTTCGCTGCATAGGAATAATCTATCCTCTGACAGATACAAGGAAGTTCGGCTGGAAGACGTCGTTCAACTGTCAAAAAAGATCATTTCAACACAAATTCGTCCACTCACCATACTGCCTTACGTCCACGCAAATGGAGTCAGGCGAGGTGATGTTGGAGTCAGGAGACCTCATAGCGGCGCAGGTATTCCACATGTTAAAGAAGAGGAAGACGGGTATCGCTGTGAATCCGAAGATGGCGAGGAAAGCCAGGAAGAGGATGTAAGTCAGGAACATGAACTGAGGTGAGACGGGAGAAAGGTGAACTGTCAGCAAAAGGTTAGAGGAAACAAAGTTAATGATATTCCTGCAAGACCTTAACTCTCACACACACACGCACACACTCAGAGTGAGCTAATGCTACTGGACATCTGCAGCAATTAGCGTAATCAGGCTAGAAAGGACAAACTGTGCCAGAGCTGCCCTCCAGGCCTCGAGTAGGAAACTGAGTGTTTGTGTGTTTCTGTGGTGAAGGTGTGAGATTGTGCCTCTCAAACACTCCTGACGCTGACCTTTGTTCTTGCGTGTGGACATAAACGCTAATCAAAATGTGGATGCTAACTGGGTCAGTGGGCGTGTGGGGTGTGACGTACAAAAGCGGTGATGCAGCGTCCGCAAACGGTGGTCTTGAAGTCGCTCTGCAGCTCCTTCTTGATGGCGCTGGTGGTGTAGAAGCCCTCGGCGAGGAGGATGATGGCGTAGACGAAGAAGAAGGAGGCGATGCCGTAGATGATGTACTGAAAGATCTGGATCCTGGAGGAGGGAAAGAGGATGTTGGGAGTCAGGTTGCACTTAGCGATTACCCAACAGGTGTTTGATGATGGGATGACACTTACACCAAGGTGAGGGTGGCGTGGTCCGAGGTGTTCTGGGAGAAGTGGTTCTCCAGCATGGTCAGAGTCCCAGTCAGCGCCACGTGCCCACAGCCGCAGAACAGAGCCACGCCTGAGAAGCAGAGGATGGTGGCCATCAGGGAGGCGTAGGGCACGCCGCCCAGACACTTGATGCAGCACTCGAAGCATCCTGCAGGAGGAGACACACAGATTGCATGATCTGGATGCTCATGTTTGTTATTGTTGAGGTCACACTGGCATCCATCCAGCCCCTAGTTTGCATCATCAGTAACCGGGTCAGATATGAAACACAGGGCGTCTCAAAGCCAGCTGGAGTCAGCAGAGCAAACTGCTGCAACACACCACTTTGTAAAACACCGAGATCAACTTTGGTGATGACACTCGCTGCAACACTGGACGCCCTTTAGTCCGCTCCTTGCGTTGGGATGAATCAAGCGTATGTGCGTTTGTGTGTGTCACGCTTGTCTCCCTGACTCCACAAGAGAGGGCTGCACTTATTCCCTGTCAGGCATGTCGAGCAGCTAATCATAGCATCTTGCACAGTTAGTGTGCACTCACGCTGCGCTCTGCTGCTGAATATTACATGTAAGCTGTGCTACATGCATTGCGTCCTGTCTTCTTTTTGTGTTACGGAAAAACATTTCCAGCTTCCTATTTTTATTTTTTTTAAGGAAAACCTTATGAATAACTCATGACAGGATGCAGTTATTTTCTAGGGCATGCAGCAATGACATTTGGTTGCTCTTGTTTGGAGTCATTCCCGTAAAATCCTGCTCATCATGCATACATCTCAAATTTTTCACCACACTGAATTAATGAAGAATGTTCTTAAATTTCCTGTGCGCTCCAGCAGATTCGACTAAATTAGTAAATTTGTCCTCCATTAGCTGCAAAGCGAAGGTTCCCCTCTCTGAGCTACATCACAGCGAAAAGCACACAGAGGAGCGGGAAAGCAGGGGAAATAACACATTGTATCGAGCACAAGAGTTGCATCTTATATAACACCCCGTTAAAAATAGCTCCTCCAGCAAAAAGCAGGAAGTAGCTCTGGAATAAAAGGGAAAAACTAACTGTCTTCTGCCACTTTGCTGTTTCCATGACAACCTGCTCCAATTGGCAACAGTGGAGCATGATTATTTCATGTTTGGAAGTTTGTTGAATCCACACATTTCGTGTTCTGATCGTTACGACAGCTTTATCGATGAGTTTAAAAGAGGGGATGGATTTTAGCCTCATGGTGTTGTGGACCAATCATTAACACACCCCTCCCCTGCTGGTGGAAGTCTTTACATCACATGGATTCTGAAAACATTAAAGCTCCTGTGAGGATTTTTTTTTTAAGGTTGAAATTTAATGATGCCTCTTTATGACTCAAAAATTAATGATGATGTCACTCTTGTTTTTTTTTCACAGCTCATTTAAAACATCAGGGTTCATTTTAGAATTTTTCCTAACCAGTTAAAAACTTCACAGGAGCTTTAATTTTTTTCACTGATCAAAAACAAGGGGAAAGATGTGGAAGTCGTTAGATCACATGGATTCTGAAAACATTAAAGCTCCTATGAGGATTTTTTTTGTGGGTTGAAATTTAATGATGCCTTTTTATAACTTAAAAAAATGAATGATGATGTCGCATGTTTGCTTTCACAGCTCATTTTATAATTTTTCATAACCAGTTAAAAAACTTCACAGGAGCTTTAATTTTCTTGACTGATTGAATACAAGGGGAAAGATGTGGAAGTCGTTAGATCACATGGATTCTGAAAACATTAAAGCTCCTGTGAGGATTTTTTTTAATTTTGAAAGTTAATAATGCCTCTTTATAACTTTAAAAAATTGTGATGATGGCGCTCATGTTTGCTTTCACAGCTCATTATAGATTTTTTCATAAAAGTTAAAAACTTCACAGGAGCTTTAATTTTTGACTGATCAAAAATGAGGGGAAATATGTAGAAGTTTTCGCCACAAAAGCCTTCATCTGATCCAAATTTCCTTGTTGTGTCTCTTGTGTTGCCCTACTTTCCACAGCCGCTTTCTGACCTTGGCGTGGCATCATGTGCGACCACACTGAAAGTTTTGCTTTCCGTGTCAGAGTAAATCAAAAAAACCCAAACTACTAAATCTAAGACGCATCTCCCGGCTCTTAAGTGTGCTGCCGCCCCTCGCTGAAGACTCCACGTTGCGTAACCGCGCGGAGGCCCGTTGCATAATGGATCCAAATCCTATTAATGTTAATGAAGGAAGCGGGGCTGATGGAGAGGTGCGGCTGATAAGGCTGGATGGCTCTAAAATCCTGGGCTGAGAAACAGGCCGGGCCTCGTGGGAGAGGGGTTTGGAATGGACTCGGTGGTCGATACAATGAGGCTGCGCTGACTCTCCATGGGGTAGAAAAGGTCAATCTGAGCAGGTAATTCAGTCTGCTGGACTGTCTCCTCTTATTTAGAGAGGGAGTCAAACCCACTGGGTGATAATCCTACTTGAACTTCCTCAGTCTCAGTTTTCTCATGAAGGTGTATGACTTTAAGATTAATCCAGGAGTGAAAAGGCTTGAAATAATTCTGCTCTAAACTCGGCTTCTCCTCATCCCGGTGCGGCCTCACGGATGACTTCACAGCTGTGTTTTAAACACTGAACGGCCCATTATCTACTCAGCCTGTGGCTATGACTGTTCGTCAGCTTCAGCTTTAAAGTCCGCTAATGGGAAACAGACAGGCCGGAGTGGTCAGGCCCAGCCGGGCCCTAATGGAAATCAATGGCCTATTCATTAGAGCAGAATTTAGGTGACACAGCGAGGGCCGAGCTGGTCGTTCTCGTTTTATACCTCGCTACATCTCGCCACCTCTTGTCTCTTCTTTGCTGCTTGCGCTCTAAAATACGACCACATGCCCACGCCGTGCTTACAGTGAGCCAGCTGGAGCCAATCGCTTCGACAGTATGTTACAACACCGTATCATACATCATCTCAGCAACCTCAGAGCATGGAGCATGCATCAGGTGTCAGAGCGATGCTGGAGCTCAGCTAGCCAATCAGAAACCAGGAAAGACTCACTTCTTCCATCAAGGGATAGAAAAGGAAATCATTTGATAGACAATTAGGATTAAACCCCCTCGCTGCTGGAGCTTGTTCTCCATCCAACAACCAGAAAATGTCCCACTGCTTAAATTAGACTTTCAGTTCTGGAGCTGGGGGCGAGAACAGACGATGGAGGCCTCCACGAAGACGAAAAAGAGGTGGAAAGGGAAAAACAAAGGGCAGAAAATGAAAATGAAAGAAGAGAAGGAGAGAAAGTGTAAGAGAAAAAGCCCGGCGAACAGCAGTTGCCATAGCAACGTGTTACCCACGACCCAGTTCAGCGGTAGCGTAGTCCACACACACACATGTACGCTGATGTGGAGTGATGTAACCTCAATCCAAACCTGGAGATCGGTGCCAAACGGTGAAAAGAGTCGGCAGATTTCAACCGAAAATAACAAACCGGCGAAGAGCGAGAGAGGAAGAGGAGGGAAGAAAATGTGGCGAGGAGCGGCGTACATTGTGTTTGACCTACTTCTTTAAATTTGCAGAGAGAATATGATCAGTTTGACGTGTCGGAGCGAGAAAGAGGGGGGAGAAAAGAAAAAGAAGTGGCTTTTATTTTGTGTTTCAACACAGACTTTAAAGAGGGGGTGTTATACCCCCTCTTTTCAGCTGCTCTGAGCTTTTACGGGAACATCAAAACAGCATTGTCATGGAGTCAAGAACAAAGACGTGGGATAATTCCTTGTTTTGTTCAAGTTTGGCCTTTTTTATAGTTTTTCCTACATTTCTGTGGCGTTACTGGAGCTTTTGACTCAGTTTGAGTTCCTCACAGAACATACTTAGTCTTTAAATCACTTGTGTGGTCGCACAGCAGCAGCCTCATTCATTCGACCAGAATAATCTTTGCAGAGATGCTTATATGATGCTATAAATACAAAAATCACCTCTTTAATTCTTCTTTCCTCCTCTTAACACACGTGCTTATCCGATAAACAACACATTATCAAGGCAAATGTTTTCGCTAATCGGCTTGTTTGTGGCGTTGATCAAGAGGACACAGCACGCTCCGAGCCAGGTAAGAGGATGACGCTATCCTCCGCCACAAGTCCCAACCACAAACCCTGTCCCCCCACACACTGTACAAAGCTGACCCTAATCTTCAGTTTGAAAGAAAGCTTTGGCTGATTTTTCAGCATTATGAATGCCACAAGGTCAGCATCTGGCCAGGCGTAATTGAGCATGATGGAGCGTATACTCTCAAATCCTGTTTTGGCCCACTACAACGTGATCAATACTTTTATCCCGCTGATCTGCTGGCTGTTTTCCCCCCTCCTCCTCCTCCTCCATCGCTCCATCGCTCTGTCTTTCTGGGGCCAATCTGGGCTAAACTCTGACAGCTGGGTTGGGAACTCAACTCCCAAGATACACACTAAACACACTCACCCATGATGAATCTGCACACACACACATACCAAAAAAAGATCCAGAAAGGCATCCACAGATGGGGCACACATGACAGTGGATGCTCACAGATGTAGAGAAATAAACAAACTGTTCATCTGGGGAAAATTAGAATCAGTGTGTTTGCATGTTTGCATGTGATCCACCATGTTTTTAGTAACTCTTCCAACATGTGCTGGACTAAGATTATGAGTGGGTAACTATTGGGAAAATCTTGAAGATTAGTTTAAAAAGCAAAGAGAAACCACTTAACTGTCTTCTTTCCTCACCTGTCCTCAGCTGCCGTCTGCTGGCTCAGCCCAGCAGAGTCAAAGTCATTAGTTTGAGTTCCACCAAATATATAAAATGGCCCTTCTGGCTAGGAGTGCCGTGCCATCCGACTAAATGGCTCAGCAGTTACGCAACCAACTTGGCGGACGTCACTTTCCCTGAGATGTCAAAGAAGTCGGTGGCCCTCCCCTGGCCCCTTCGCCTGCACTCACCCTCCTCCTCCTCCTCCTCTTCTTCCTTCTCCTCCCCCCGATGTGATTATGGAGATTCACTTTCCTTCAGCCTCGGGGGCTTGGTGCACGCTGCGTGGATGAGTGTGTGTTTGTGTGGTTGGCACAGGAGGCCAACTGAGCGTGTCCTTGAAATATGAGTAACTGCAGAGACTCTGGTCTACTGTATGCACTCTCTGTGAACATGGGTACCAAATTCTTCCAAACTGGGCATGCTCAGTGTCAGAATCAGGATCAGAACTGGAGCCCAGAGGCTGAGGAGCAGAATGACCCACACATGATAAGGGCCGAGTCATTTATCGATGTCAGCCGCGGCTAACGATGACGAGTGCTAATCGGCATCAGGCTCTTTATGGGCCGTGGATGAGAGGAGCAGATTGGGCATCAGTGGGTGATGGAGGAGAGCCAGAGGAGGTTGGCATCACTCAGGAACAAGGCGTGCTGCGCCAACCTGCCACTTGCTGCTATTCATATACCCGCTGCAGACTGGGGTTCAAACATAGACACGTCCTCAGAGGGCTGTGCATTTGCATCACTGTTTACATGGAATCTGGTGATGTTTAGCGCTGATTTCTCCCAGTTTAACTCATCTGCGATCATCGTGTGGCAGACAGAACCACTGTTAAGTATTTAAATGGTTGTTTCTGCTTTGATTGGAAACAAAAAAGCAACTTCAGTGGAATTTTCTGAGCCACAAAATTCCTAAACCCTCCACAACAAGCTGCATCCATACTTAAAACTGCTGTCTGTGTGAGCACATTTGAGCGTAAAGCAGCCACAGCGAGCAACCAGGAGGCCTGAATAGGAACACAACGGCGAACCACACACTCTCACCCACACGTGTGCAGAAATAGAGCTGCTCCTACAGTGCGAGCAAAAAGCACTGACACAGACATTCCCCTCAACCACTCCTGGTCATTGACACGTAAACAAATACAAGAGCGCACACACCGACCCCAACACACACACACATGTATATATCCAGATGGAGGCTGACAGCATGCTTTGGGCAAATGGCTTCAAATGAGGAACACATGAGCCTCTCCCTGTGTGACGGCTTTCACATGCTCCCACAACCTCACACACCTCCAGGGCGAGAGGAGAATGAGGGAAGGGCGTGTGTGCGTGAGTGAAACAGAGATAAGCGAGGACTCAGGACAAGACAAAAAGAGGAGGACTTCAAAGCAGAGAGACAGAAAGAGGCGCACAATGCAGCCAAACAATCTGAAATCTTTGATCTGGAGGGTTTGCTAGCTAGAAATCTAGCATGTGGAAGTCTTTTTGACTTCTAGTGGTCGTAAAGACATAACACTGAGGCTGTTGAGCTGCAGAGAAGTGGTTATGTGTCACAAAGTTGAGTAGTAGACGCACGCAGTAGGTCTGCACATTTTGGAGTGCATGTGGGAGTGTGTGAGAGTAAAGAACAATGAAAGCTTTTACAACGCTGGAAATGTCCACATCAGCTGCTGCCGTGGTCAGTTTTGACCAGACAAGCAGAAATGTTGGTCATCGTTCAGCGTATTTAAATATTCCAGTGGGGACTTGGCTACAAGTTGATTTAAAAACACAATATCCAGGATTCACCTCCTGTCACCTCCTGATATTTGCTCCCACAACAGCAACACTGATCCATGAAGGATTGAGATGTTGTGTGCAACATAGAATAAGTCATGCTTCATCTCCTGTAAGGTCAGGACAGGAGGATGGGGACGTGTCCAGTATTTATGAGAAACACAGACTAAATGTCAGCATCAGCAGGAGAGGAGTCCGGCTCCTCTGCTGTCGCCTGTCATCAAACAGGTTTTGGCCTTTGGAGTCAAAACCTGGACCTGCACTCAGCTGGACTCTACCCCTGAAAAGATAGGTAGCCTAGCTTAGCTCAACAGCCACTGCTACCTGTTAAACCTCTTCCCAGGCGATGTGTTGGGACCACTAACTTCTTTGAGTAACTGCTGGTTGCTTAGCAACTGCTCCCAATTGTCTCATGCTATTCCTGGCAGGAGAGCCAGTTAGTATGTTTCACAAACATTCGTCACCTCTCCTTGATTTCTAGCCGTCATCTTCAATAAGCTCCAGAGCACAGGCTCTTAGCACGCTCCCCAGCTCGGATCAAACATCACAGATTTTAACGTCGTTAAAACTTAAAAGCCTGATTAGGAGCTGCTTCCTTTGTTGCTCCAGACGCTGCAGCGAGCTCTGCCCGTCCATGCAGAAAATTCGACAAAAACCTGCACCCCTCCAGACGATGATGTAATCTCCTACGGTTCTGATCTGAACGTTATTACCAAAGGCGGGAGAGCTAGTGCTGCGTTATGTAAGAGCAGGCCCATACACACACACATACACAGGAAAAAATGGAAGGTGTGTGTGAACAGGTCAATCGTTTACAACAAAGAGGAGGACAAATTCAAAATTCACTCAAGGCCACTTTGAAACCGTGTGAGGCGCTTCAAGGTAAAAGTAAAACCGTCATGTGGGAGGTGCTTCCCCTCGTTAATCAAACCATCTCGTACTAATGAAATCAGATGAAATTGCACCTCAGAGAGCATTGTTGATGTCTCATTATCCAGAGCGCAAAGCACCTCTACACTACAGACATGCAGATTAGAGATTATAGGACGCAATCAAGCAAAAAGATCAATCCATACTCACAAATACCACCACCAGGATTATAAACCCTGCCTCTGATCTGTGTTCACTTTCCAGTTTGTAATTACTCTCCCTCTCTGCTCAATGTCATGCAGAGACGCTGCAAAGAGACACAACAGTGGTGCAATCAGGAACACTGGCTGTTTAGCATAATTAGAGGCGCTAATGTAGTCACAGCTCATCAGCAGAGCAGCAAAACTGTGAACTTAGCTTGTGATGCTAAAGTAAATCAGTAAATCTGTTGCTAAGACCCAATATTTTACAAACAACTGTTCAAAACCACAAAATGTAATGTGCTAGATTTTTCTGCAGTTTTGTTTTATTACAACCAAAATAGTGCTTTCTGAAGCAGCCTGTTGTCACCGTTATGCTAAGCTAGGCTATTGATACCTATCTCAGTTGTGAGCAGACAGGTCATGTAAGGTATCCACCTTCTTGTCTCATTATCAACAAGAAAACTTACACAATAAAATTTCAAAAAATACAAAACGGTTCACGTGAAGTTGCAAAAATAGTTTTAGACAGAGTGGTATGGGGATGCAAAGGCTTGTTCAAATTTAAAAACTCAGAGTGTAACGCAAAATCTTATGACACCCTTGTGTTGCTGAATTCTGAAACAGTGTCTGATACTTTATCCAAAATAAGGGACCAAGGTGTACACTCTAGTTAGCATATTTGTTAGCATTGTAGCATCCATAAGTGGTTTGGCTAGCCTCAGTAGAACCAAAAACATCCAATTCAAAAATCTTTTTGAATACTAAAGACTTAAATAAATATTAGTTCCTTTTGCTTGATGGTTAAACTGAGACGCCCCACGTCTTCTGTCTGTACCGGCACCGTGTTGCAGTGAAGTAGAAGAGGCAGCGCTGGCACACACCAACACAAGCTCCTTACATGACAGCTCTTGCCGTCTTGCCCGCACTGTAAATCTTCAGCTTCTTAACGGATGCTATAAGCTGATGGTCACATTCCAGATGTCAAAGGCACACACAAATGATTACACCGACAAATAGGCCATCCTCCAATCTTAAGTCTATTTTGGGCCTCTGGTGTGGGCGGACTCGATTGCGTAACATCACACCTGGAGCACTGCGAGAAATTCGCCGCTTTGGCATAAAACGATGAGTAAGGACTTCAGAGGGTTTAAGTGTAAATATGGCCGCCCTGTTCTTCAACTCCCCTCGGGGACTTTTAACTCACTCTGCCGCTCTGTAAATTGAAGATGCACAATGAAGGCTCTCATTGGACGGCCTTGTGTGTAACGGCACGCCTCAGGAGAGAGTGATGTAATGCCATTTTAAAACATCACTGCTGAGGGACACCCCACTCTTTTGCTTGCTCTTTACGTCACGGAGACTTTGAACCAGGATGTAACTTTTGGCAAGGACACGGGATGCACCTGGAAGTCAAAGTTACATCCACATTTTGAAGGAGCACCCTCACTGTTTGAGTTACACCTGAAATACTCTGACTGCTCAGTGTGTAAAACACAGTGAGGTGACAGTGTGTAAAGCCCTTCAGGCCTGCGTACGCTGCCTCCCTCTCAACAGTCAACAGAGCAGAGAGGCATCATGCCAGATCAGCTGCTGCTGCTTACTGCCCTGATTTTCTGGTGCAAATCTCATTCTTTGCACACTTATTCTTCATCCAATCCTCGTCCACCTCAGACGACGGCAGTGTTGTGGTCTGATTTCACCACAAAGCCGCAGCCCAAACGCATCAGACACATCTTTGCATGAGGAGCGAGTCCTCAAATGCAAACTGACACACCTGCACTGGGATCCAGGGAGGACGCAGCAACAGTTTGGCTGCAGGAAATCGACTCATTTGTGGCTGGGCTTTGGTGCAAGTGAGAGAAAATGTATTTCTGTGGCATGCACATGCAAAAGGGCCAACATGACGTCTTTAAAGCATGAATTGAATGCCTCTAACACGTCTGAGCGGAGGGGCTGTGACTGATGGACGCCAGTCTCATTTTGCGCCAAGTGCACCGCTGATCGCCCCTTTTGCAGCCCCGCACACACACGCACAGGCTTCATATGTTGCAGCAGCGTCGACTAATGATGCTCCTGTCAGATCAGACACCGAGCCTCTTTCTGTGAGTGTGTGTGTGTGTGTGTGGTAGGGGAGGGGAGAGGAGGAGGAGGGGGCGCCGATAACAATCGAAGCGGGGCTGCGGCTGCTGCACACCTGAAACAATGCACCGCGCACGGAGCGCCGCGCCGCGCCGCGCCTCGCCTCTCCATCAGCCGCTCATGATGGTGCAGCGCTGCAAAAGCAAATTGGCATTAATGTATGCACCGTACAACAAGACCGTGCACGCTCCACAATCCATCCACCCGCCCACCCTCTTATCCCACATCCCCTTTGAAGGCGCTCGATCACGCTAGAAACCGTCAAATAACCCGCGCGGTCGTTGGAATAATCTCGATCATCTGCAGCACAGAGGTGTTTTCTCTTCACAAATAGGTGAAAGGTGCAAAGGGAGAAAAAAATCACCGCTATTGTGTCGCGCACAAGCGAGGAGCCATTGCAAGTAGGTTAAACCGCTCAGCCTGGCGCAGAACGTCTCCAAAGAAAACAGAAAACGCGCAGATGACAGCGGCTGATCGAGCGTACCTTTGCTCTCCTGCCCCTCGTCCTGAGTCTCCTCCGCGTTGGACTCCATGGCCGGCTTTGTCCCATCCATTATTTTAGCGGGATATAGTCTCCTTGTGGCACTTGAACCTCACAGTCTGTGGATGGTGGAGCCTGCTCTGGTGGTGCCTTGATGCTCTATCTCTCTCCCTCTCGCTCCCGCGCGCTCCTCGCACACACCCTCCCTCCACCTCCCCCCTCCCCTCCCCTCCCTCTCTCCTCCTGTCTCTTTATGTAAAATAACAATCCAGTTTCAGGATGCAAAGGCGCTGTCAGATTTCCCCCTTACATGTGGTTTAACCCCTATATCTTGTCACACTTATTATAAACAAAAACAGCCCAAATCCTTTCCTTAAATATACCAGCTGAGGTCTCCTTAAAATATCCTAAATAAGGAAATTAGTCATACAGCTCAAAACTACTTCTTTAATTTCTAAATGTGACATCTTAACACTTAAACTTTTGCATTTTGATGCCGTTTAATGCCTAAGAACAGTGAAGCAAATCATGCACATGCTTTAAAATAACAAATAAAAATCTCTGCATGTTTGTCTTCACTTTTTAGCACCCCAAAATTATTGGAACACCATCCTTCATTTTTTTTGATTCCCCAATAAAACCATCATTCACCTCAACGTAGCAGAGGAGGATATAAGGACAAAATGTGCAGGAGATGTAAATATGCAAACTCATGGGTAACCATGCATGCATGAACACACACACACACACACCGAACCACACACACTCACCGCCCCCTCTCCATCTGGTGAGTTGCGAGTGAGGGAGGGAAGGATGGAGGGAGGGTAAGAGACGGAAAAAGACGAAATAAAAGAGGAAAGTGAGAAGTGAGAGTTCGGAGGAGGGGGAATTTTGATTTTTTAGTTTCCTCTCTCATAGAAATGTCTTCATGTGCAAAATTAAACAACCATCATTGTTAATTTAGCAGTTTTGGATATTTTAAGCAGCCAATCAGCAGCAGCACTTGGCAGACAAATGGAGGCTGTGTGGGATGATGTTTAAGCCGGTGGGCGTGTTGAAGCAAGATCCAACACTCATTTCTAATACTGTCAAGCTCATTCCCCTGAGAATAAAGACGTCAAACACACATGATGCAAATGCTGGGTGACTTTTTTTACAGCATGTGTGTTGTATAATGTTTCCATTTACAGTCAATTAAACTCCCATTTACTTCCACTCAAGTTAATATGAGATCAGATTGGTTCCTTTAAACCAACCATGGCTCTGATTTGACCAAACAACCATGTGCTTGGCTTCATTTAAGACAGGAGCCTTTGTCTGCATCCTAGGATGCTGATTGGCTGTGTGCAAAATCTAAGAATCCAATGGGAAATCGAGCAAGGTGAGACCCCATTTAACTGATATTAAGTGAAAAGTGGGCGTGTGGATGGAGAGAGGTGGAGGGAGGTGTGGCTGTTTCCGTGAGTCACCCCGTTTTCTAAGAATAAACACCCTGAAACAAAAGGGGCGCCATCTGTCCAGAATCCTCTTAAACCAGGTTTTAATTCAAGCACACGTGGCCCTGTTTTAGACAAAGCAAACAGACCAAGATCCCCCCCTCCTCTCTTCAGCCCCTCCTCCTCCCCTGTCTCATCAGACAGAGGTGAGCCCTCCCACAAAGCATCAGACACCACAACAGCTAACACGACATTAGCGACATTTAGCAGATCCATTTACCCTGCAGGCTGAAATTAACACCCGGTCCACGCCATATGCTGCTGAATCAAAGGGGGTCACGCATCACTCTGGCGTTTTGACATTTGAATGGCTCTTAGATATTGAGCCAGGAGGTAACCTGAGCCACTGGAGTCTGTCTTTGTGAGGCTGGAAAGAGTCAGGAATGAACCCAATGAAGAGCTGCAGATTTCTTTGATTTTAATTTAACAACACCAGCATGAATGCATCAGTTTGTCCACAGGGGGCGCCAGAATCAACACAAACTGAAAGTCCCAAACAGGAGCTTTAACTTACCTATCACAAATAAAAAGATAAAAATGCTAATTCTGTGTCTGAATCAGACCATGTGCTACCTGTTCGTTGCTTAATTCCCCTGTGAAACCAACAACTTCCTGTTTCATTTCAAGCCCCAGAATCAAACATTCAGAAAAAAAAACAGGAAGAGAAACTAAATATGACACAAACACACACACAAACACTCTTAACTGACAGTTATTAGGCTTTAAGGGTGAGTTTCAAACCCCCCTTTCCCCCTCTAGAACCCCCATAATCCCTTGCTGGGTCACACAGATTAAGGACGTGTCCAGAAGATGAGATACAGTGCTTGCTGGCACCCATCACTGTCAACACTCTCCCTCTCTCACACACACACACATAATGTTTAGCGGACTATCGCCCAAACCTTAAACTTAACTTCCAGAGACGTCAGAGTTTTAGAAATATCGTCGCTGCTTCGTGTCTTCCACTTGGAATTCCAAGGCACAAAATCTGACGAGCTTCATATTTAATGTATGCACTTGGAGATTTGTGTTGATATATGTTGGAGTTGTATTGGTTTGGGAATTAGGATTTCCTTATAATCTTCTTCAGCAATATGAGAGATAATAGAGATTTAAAGTTGGAAAAATGGGATGAATCCGTGCACAAAGCCTGGATTCTCAACCTCAAATGTGGACGTTATTTGTTCGAGCGCTGACCCTCTGACTTTGCCCAATTATGGACCATCTTGTGCAATTTTGGACCAACTCCTGAGCAACTTTCCTATCTGCCTCAACAAATCTTGGCGCCCATTAAAGGGAAGCCATGAGTCCCCTCTGAATGCCTGTCTTCCCTCATTACGGTGAAACAGAGAAGAGAAAGTGGAGCCTGAACGGGGTCGCCCAAAAGTAATGAGGACGTCGCAGCTCTTCGCTGTCATCAGATGTTGAGTCAAAGAGAGGACGGAAAAGAAGAGGAGATGCAGGAGTCACCAGAGTGATCCCGTCATTCCTAGAAAACTTCTCCTGCACATCGTAACAGCTCGAGCCAGGAACCAAATTTATCATCGCGCCATGAGAGGAATCAGAAGATTCCTACTCCTACGAGCGGCTCAGCTGAAGGCGAGAGCTGTTGACATGCAGCCAGCGTGTTTAAAGCTTTCTGTGCTGCTGCCTGAAACCACCAGAAGAGGGTTATCTGGTGGACACTCAGAGTGGAGTGTAAATAAGTAAGTCGTCCCCTGTGAGTGGGAGCAAGACGCAGCACATCGGGTGTGTTTTGACATCACCTCCATAATGAAGCAGGAAATCTTGATTTAGCTCAGTCAGCGGAGCACGAGGTTGCTGAGTGGTTCACGTCAAAACCAGACGTCATGCCTGTAAATGTATCTAAGTGGAGTCAAACTTTGCGCGGCGTGTAACTCTTAAAGCTCCCGTCTGATCCCATCTTCCAGCAACACGCCGCTCTCAGCACGCCCGTCTTTATCTGTTTGCCTATTGATTCATCCGCCTGCTTTATTCAAAGACAAGTGTTTTATCAGCCATGCTGGAAACAGGCCATCAGTTGAGCAAACATACAGAAACAAAGATGCCGCTGCACACACACACACACACACACACACAGAGTGTGTCTCAGCGTCGGCTTTATGAGCCTCCCGCTGTCGCTTTAGTCTAATCCTTGCCTTTTTAATGGGCTTCTGGCTTCCTCTAAAAGGGAAACCTTTTGGCTGAGAGCGAGACCGAAACACCCTGCATTGTCCCTCACCTGGAAGCTCCCTTCTCTTTTGTTCCCCTGCAGAAAGTGTGTGTGCGTAGTGTGCTTTGTGTGCATTAAAGTGTGTTTTCTCTCCGTGCATATGTGTGTGTCCAGATCCGCGGCCCTTAATCTGTGGTAGTGATGATGACCCAGTTTCGCCCCTTCAACCCCGCCCTCTGCTGACGGTCACCAAGGAGACGCTTCCCTCTCATCCCTATAGTGGGATGCTGGCAAAGGTTAGTCCACCCCTCACACACACACACACACACACACACACACACACATGCTATAATGACATCAGCTTGAGTAAAAACACTTTCATTGTCAATTCAGGTCAATCCCATTGTGGTTTGGAGTTTTAAAGGAATGTTCCAAATAAACACAGAGCAGGATTTGTGTTTCAGTTTCCTCCGCGCTCTGGAAACAAACAGGAAGCAGTCAACTTTAATGCAAATTCATGCAAACTAATCCGGCCGTGCTTCGTCATGGCCCGCACTGGCTCAAACACCTGCACCCAGTGTCTCTGCGCCGCATTTGCATGCGATGGCTGCAGCTTCGTGATTTAAGATAAGAGTCTGAACAACAAGGCCTCTGATTGGACGATCCAAGCACTCGCCTTCTGATGGAATAGACGCACAAGAGGAAGCATCCTTGAGAGTTCTCGCTTTATTTACACAATCTGACTTCTGTCTGAAGAAATGGCTTCACCTACACACCTACACACAAGCATCTGCACACACACACTCCTGCACACCCATCCCCCCACCACCACCATCGCCCCCTCCCTCTGTCCAATAATTTATCCTCAGAGCCGCTAATCCCGCTGGCCCAGATTTGGCCCACAGTCTGCTCCACATGATGTTTGTTGTCATCCAAACAACTCCCCACACACACACACACACACACACACACACCCATGAAATCTCATGCATACACTCACATATAGATACTGTATTCATATATCTAACCCACCCCCCACCTACGACGGGCTTCCTGCATCATGTGACCTCCGATGAAGTCATGTGACTCAGAACTCTGGTAGCACCTGTGACCTACTGTACTGAGCTGCAGCGCACGCCAGCAGCGATGTGGGCTAGAGGAGCTGCTGCCATCTCCAGTGTTCATGCACGGAGTGAGTCATGGTGCGGAGGGGATGCAAATCATCATCATCATCATCATCATCATCATCATCATCATCATCACAGAGGCGGCTCAGATTCCTCCTGTCTTTGTGTCATGTGTTTTAAATCTTTCTATTTCTCATCGTGTTTGATCGTTTGCATGTGCCAGGGTTTGGCAAAGCGCCCGCCTTGGAGCCCTTGCGCATCCCTTGCGCATCCCTGCGCATCTCTGTGCATCCCTGTGTCGCCATGGCAACAGGTCCTCTCGACGACGACGGCGACTGATTCTGACACATCAAGAGTAGCCATCGGGGCCGGGCTTCAAAAATGCTCAGGACGAGGGAGGAAAGAGGAGCAGGCTGCAGGAGGATGGATTTGAGAAGAGGAGATTTTTATGTTTCTTCTCTCGCTACATGTCAGGGGCAGCAAATTTTCAATATTACACGACTGAATGATGACATTTCGATCCACCTGAACCATGATCAGTCAAACCACGAAGCACAGACTCTTCTGAAGATAAAGTTGACAGCAAACTCTGTGACTCAGCCAGGAAGACGCGATGATTCACCCTCCAGTAAAAGAATATAAAAGCAAGGATGGCATTTTCCTAACTACACAAAAGGCTGATTATGTTCAAATTTTCTCAAATTGAGGCTGAACAAAAACCTGGCCCAAACAATAAACCGATGAATCACTAAAGTGCCATAATCTGACAACTTTTAGAAACTGTTAAAGGAGTTTTCTGTGCGCTGCTATGACGAGGAGGATCAAGGTTATAAAAGGCCACATCTTGAGGAAACATGCTGCACAGTGTGTGTTTATTCAGGATCTGTTTCCTAGACTTCTTTCATGACACTTTCTCTCCAGTTTTAGCATCAGTTTGCTGTTTTTCTAATCAGGTCAGTGGATCGTTCCACTTTCTCTCCCCCACTCAAGTGATCATGTATTCCTTCAGAATAAAACAATCCTTTAAAATCTGAAACCCTTTGAAGTCTGGGCCGCTTGACGGCTGCTACATTTCGATATCCGTTCTGCAGATCAGCTCACGGAAAAAAAACATCCACAGGAGAGAGGACAGGAGAAGGAGGATATGAGTTTCCACACGGAGACGAGGCGCAGCAGCGAGAGGAGAGCACAAAGAGAGAATTCACGAAGGAGGACGCAGAAGCGAGAGAAGGGGGGAGGAGGAGGAGGAGAGGAAATGGAAAGAATAATGATGAAGACAATGAGAGGAGCAGATGCAGATGAAAGACGGGATGGTGATGCTGATGATGATGATGAGACGAAAGCACCAGTTAGGGGCGAGAAGGAAAAGATGAAAGACGAGAAGTTTACGGTTTCCTCCCGCAGAAACACTGCACTAGTTCCCTATCGTGGTAAATCATGTCACTTGGCTACATCCTGTCTGTTCTCAACTTCTCACTGGCCTGAAGGCGATAAACAGGCCAGCTGCCTGATTGGAAACAGATGTTGAAAACGAGGGAGAGGGATGGAGACAAAGAAAGAAAGAGTTTGTCTTTGGGTTCTTTAATGAGATCCATGTGAGTGCTACTGGTTTCAGGTCGGCCTGCAGGGAAACTGAAGCTCTGCCAACACGCTCTGGTCTGATTACTTCCTACAAAACAAACTGGAAACCAACAGTCTGTTCCCTGTGATCTCAAACATGTCCTCTGCAAGAACTACAAATCAATTACAAACCCTCACCTCTGAGTGCGTCCAAACCAGCACGGGAAACATGAGGAAAACAAGTTTCTGACCTTGCTGTGAGGAGATGCTGTTATCATCATTTGTGTGTGCACTTGTGTGTTCATGACAAATTTATTAAAGTTCAACTTGTGTTTGCACCAGGTGTGGAGTTTTATTTTGTACATTTTATGTTTGATTTCCCCCCGCTGCCCTCTATCTAATGGGTTTCCGATTGATTTCAGCCAGCTCGTCAAAAAGAGAAGGGAGAAAATCCCTCCTCTTCCTGCAGCGACCGCTCATTTTCAACACAACAGCGATTGTCTTCCGTGTCCCAACCTTGTCCATCCTGTTTAATCTGCAGTGAGCCAGCGGATCGCTCCCTTTTAATCCAATCAACATCAGCTCTCACATGAGGAGTTGAATTGAGGATAAAGCAAGTGTTTGCCTGAAACACAATCAGGCTGGATCACAATTTCTAACCTCACAGTGGGAAACGTCCCCTTGGAAATAATCCTAATGAGGGAGCACCAGACTGCTCTGTGGGGATGTTGTTCTTACCTTAGGATTTAATGATGGCATGTTTGATAAGGCAGGTTAACCCTTCCCTGTCTGCTGTGCTGACCCACTAACAGCATCACCCCTCACTGCTGGAGACTCCATTCATCTTTTGTCTGACTCCCTGACGCAGCCTTGCTTCAACTTTCTGCACAACAGATGCAAACTCACAGATTCACGAACGTGCAGGAGCGCATGCAGGAGCGCGCGCACGCTAACTTTCAGTGACGCAAGCCTCGCGGCGTCCAAAAAGCGCAATGTAAAGTATGAGCAAACAAACGGTGGTGAAAGTAAACAGACTGCGGGGTTACAATCTTGGTTTGAGCCTTTAAACTGATTAGCGGACAGACGAAGACAACACCGCGTCGCACGCACCGCGCAGCCAGCAGAGAAAGTCGCTCCAGCAGCGGGAAACCGCATCCAAATACTAAGAAACGAACATACAACAGACTGGAACAGACGCTGGATTAAGTAGATGCTGAAGCTAAAGTGTGCAAAACAGACACATGCAAAAAAAGGGAGAAGTTCACCTACCCATTTTATCAGCTCACGTGCAAACTGGCCCTGAGACAGAAAGTGAGGAAAAGTCCCAGTTAGGATGTCCACAGGTTGTTTGGAGGGGGCAGGACGCAAACAACTGGACGTCCCGTTTGGGAATCAGGGGGGTGGGGTAGACGGGATGACGTCAGGGCAGGGCCAGAAATGGATCAGACTTCATTAATCCCAAAACACTCCAAGTGATCTTATTGGTTCTTCTCAAATTTATTAAGAATTCAATTAATCATTATTATTATTTTATATGTAAAATTTAAATGTGTACAAACGAATAAACGACGGCTTCTTTCAAAATAAAAGCTCATATAATAAAATAAATAGTTTAAAGCTCCTGTGAGGTGGTTTGGTGGTTCAAGGAGACTGAAATGAACAAGTACAATATGCAAAATATAGTGTCAGAAGTGGAGCATGTTTCATGAAAACACATTTCTGTTTTGCTAACACATGGCCCTTAAGCTTAAACAGCTGCATCCTTACATAGCAGTGCAAAGAAAAGACGACTGACAAGGCTGTTTTTATCCCAAACATAAAACACTTTATTGTAAACAGAGTTTATATTAAAATACATTTCCATCTGTTTAAAAAAACAAAAAAAAAAAAAACAAGGGCCCGGGTGGTGCAAGCTGAAGATAAAAGAGAATACTCAGCGTCCCTCCTGAGAACCGACAAAAACAGCTTTTAACACCATGTCAGCATCAGAGAGGCACAGTTTAGCAGCAGCAACAACAACAAATCAGTCTTTGTGTTTGTGGTTCAGGGGGAATATCAGAGGCAGCCATGCGGGAACATTTCTCTAAATTTGAACACAGGAGGAGGGTCGAAAGTGTTTTTGTGGTTAAACTGAGTTGACAGGCATAAGAGGAGCCACTGCAGCATGTAACATCGTGGAGCTGGAGGGTAAACAGGAGCAGATTAGGAGGAAACACGCAGGCACATGTTGTTTGAATATATTTACATCACCTGCAGCAGTGCTTCTACTGTATGTCTGACCCTCAGATGACTTCAGTTCATTGTGCTTTTCACAGACAGGTAGAAAAAAGGTGAACTGAGGTAACAACTAAAAGTGTGTAAAAAGTGCCGCTGACTTCTTCTCAGTTATCACAGTTTGAGAGGGATGACAGGCCAGTACTTGGGCTGTTTGCGGTCACAGTTTCTGTCAAAAGTGAGCTGCATCGCAGCTTCCATAGCCATGATCTTAGCCGAGTCCTTGCCATATAGCTTCTTCATCTCTGCCCCTCGTCTCTCACCAGGTCGCTCAAAAGGAGGAGCGGCGCTGCCTCGCCATGAGACGCTGTGCAGGTCCTGGTCAGCCAACACATAGCTGTCATGCTCCTCAGCCTCCAACTGCTGCTGCTTCTCTGCAACCACAGGAAATCAGGTGATTTAACACATAATAGATGACAATTCTTCACTTTCACATCCTCTGAACTCTGTGTTCTCTTACTCAGCTCCTCTCTGTGTTTCTCTGTCTGTGCGAAGTACTGCCGAAGCTCCTCGCTGATCTCCATGTTGCTTACGTCACACTCAATCTCACTGTCAGAGCTGCTCTCCTCCTCCTCCTGTTCCTCCTCCTCGTCACTCTCCTCTGGGCACCAGTCCGCATAGCGCTGGTGGCCGCTGGGAGGCTGCTCCTGGCAGAATCCAGGGCCGTAGGCGGCCTCCAAGGCTTTTCTGTAGGCACGCCTGTGTCTCTGGTGCCAGGCCATAGCCTGCTGGTAGTGCTGCCAGTAGCGGCTGTACACGGGACTGGAAAACCAGGACATCACGGTGCTGATGTCCTGTCAATGAGGGAGACTGGTTCAGTTTCTCAAGAATCTTATACTTCACAGATTTACAGTTCCTGCTTTTAAAGATTGAAAGGAACGTCACAGGTGTTTCAAAAAGCCTCATAGATAAGTTGTGACTGGTAGAAGTAAGTAATCAAGCTACTCAGAGATCAACCACATGTTAACTTATGCCTTATCATAAGCTCCATCAGCCCATCACTCCATGTTCTGGTGATTTTCTGCACATGACTTCCAAGTTTACTCTTTGAATATAACATTTATTTGAGTAAATATTGAGAGCTGTGTTAGAAATGTGTGCTAACACATGTATAAGAAGTCAGATACCCGTTTACTTACCATGATGCTGAAGAGGCTGTGGTGACTGATTCCCTGTGTTATCTGTGCTAAAATCCAGAAACCACCTGTTTCAGAAAAACAGCATTTTAAGAAGAGAATATAACAAATCTAGAGTGTCAAACCTGTAACATTTTCTTGATTTAAGCGTAAAACAGCTTTTTAAGCGGTCTGAAGCTAAGATAGCAGCTAGCTCCCATGCTAAAAACAACACAATAAACGCGTCACAGGCTTTAAAACACAATTTAACAATCGATAACTTCTATCAACTGAAAGTAAAATCATTAAATGTTGCGTCTAACCTTCTTTAACGTGCTCAAAATATCTTATTTTTGTATTGTTTACCTTTTTTCGCAGCTCACGGTGCTTCCGCAAAGAGATTTCCCAGCAGCCTTTAAGGCGCAGCATAACACAAGGTAGCCACGCGGCGCCATCCCGTGGACACAGCGCGAGACTACAACAAACTAAGGTATTTAATTTTTTATTTTAAAACTCAAACTATCATCGCCTATTAAAGCAACTAGAAATGTAACTAGGAGGTAAGGAGAAAGAAAAATAGTTGTTGGTTAATCGAGGTTTATTATCTACTTACGTAATTTACGTGGTTCATTTCGACGTTGACGTTCTGAAACAGGAACACAAAAAGTGTTGATGTGTTTTCATCTATTTTCAATACATCAAATTTGCACCATTATTTTTTCATAAAGTAATATCACTCTACCCAGTCAAAAACTATTTAAAACATCATGAAAAAAATGTCTTATTTATTGTTAATATTTTTGACTAAATATTATTTATTTTGCATACGTGAGATTTTCTGATTCATTTGGGTTCAGTGTTGCCAAAGCTCAAAAGCCTCTAAATCACACCAGCCTGGGCTGCTCTGTGATGTTTCAGGCAGGTGGTGCACAACGGAGTAGTTTTGAGTGAGACGTACTTGACTGTATAACTGGGTCATGCTTTGGCTCCGGGCTTCAAAGCTTTCAGAGAAAATGCAAAATGACAGATGTGCCTTTTCCAAAAATGTTCCCTCCTATTAAAAAAAAAAAGAAAAAAAAAGTGTTAACAAAAAAAAAAAAAAAAAAAAAAAAAAAGGAAATAGAATATGTAATTCCTCTCTTTCTGATATGGGCTTCTAACATATATATCTTGTTTAACCTCATACTGCTGCAAACACAGTGTATGGCATGTATTTAATACAGTATAATTTTATCCTTATGCTTTGTGAGCAGTGTGTTCAAAAGTAATGGGCCCTAGTGTCTCATGGATAAGAGAAAGAGCCTGATGCTGGCTACATTCTTCACCACATACAGTGGGTGCATCCTCTACCAAAGGGTGCTACATTCTGACACATGATGTAAATCTATTCTTCTGTATTTATGAAGCAAAAGCTATGAAGATTGAAGAATCAGAAGACTGATTTCTTATTCTCTGAGGAACCTAAATGCTGTTGAATGTAGGTCACACTGTGCAGTAATGTTCAAATGGCTCCCTCTGCTGGTAAAGCTTGTAAATAACCCTGTTGTTGGGTCACACAAGCCTTCAAGCACCAGTATTCGTTTCTGTGGCATGTAACAATAAAACATTACCTTTTATTTAGCTGGTTTCTGTCATATAGTGAGGATGATAGGTATAAATTTAAGCTGATTTTCATCTCAAACAGTGGTATAAATATACCTGTGTTGTTGCAGAATTCTTCACCTCACTCTGTGGAGTAAAACCTTGTAAAGGTGTGTCTCCATCCATGATAGCAGGTGGCTGTAATCAAAGTTCCAGGCTCATCTCATCTCTGAATCTTGACCCACTTTCTTTTCTTCAGCGACTTTTCTTTGCAGCGTTTTAACCACACACCTAAACCATGTCATTGTGTCAAAGAGTCAGCCTCAGCTCGCTAGGGCGATAGCTTCCTTTATCTGGTTTCGTAACCTGTTACCATGTATCTGGTGTCATATATTTGTCAGACGATGTTGTGGTTTCACTTCATGAACATGCGGAGGAGTGGAAGTGGGTGCTGCAGAATCACAAACAAACTCAAAGTTGAAAAGCAGGGAAAAATGAAACCGCTGAAGCTGCAGTTGTTGCTGTGAAGGATGACTGCCACCACTGGAACTGTGAGCTTGTGCATTTACTCTTTTGTTAAATTGAAAAAACTTTGGTTCACTTTTATTGCATAGAGTAAGAAACTTGTGCATGGCTACATCTCCTTTTTTAATTTCTTTAGTTAAATCACTTGATTTATTTTACCATCAGTATCTCCAAATTTTTCACCATCCTCTTCATGACAGACCCACAACTCGCTCTCGTATCCATCTATATTTCGCCACTCTGTTCCCAGAAGGAGGGAGTTACAGGTGAGTTACGTCACATCCCAGCTACGATCACGTGATCATCAAACAAACTGAGATTAAATTATGAATCAAACACTTTGACATTTCTTTGAATAACTCACATGAATCCTCTTTTTCTCTTTCCCAGGGCCTGGATTCACCGCCAAAGCAAATTCTGAGTGTTAATCGAAGTCGCTGACTCTGATGTGCGATGACAGAAGCAGTCATGTGTTGAACTTCCTTCTTTAGAAGATTTGACACCAGCCTGTTTCTCTGTGAGGGTTTGAGGTTTTTGTAGCCTTTGAAAGGTGCAAAGAGCTGGGCTGTCCTACCTGCAAACAGAAGTCTTTAGACCACTGATCAGAATGAGCAGACGGAACTTGTTGTTGGTTCAGCTTTTCATGATAACTTGGCACATCAGCGGTGAAGGTACAGTAACAGTCAGTTCACTTTATTCTTATTGTGTGTTCAAGATGTGCAGCAAAGATTAATGCTTGGATTTTGTTTGTGTTTGCAGCCGTTGTTGTAAATCTTGAGAAAACTTCAGGGAGTGAACCACACACTGCGCCAATATGCAGCAACTCAACTGATAACTTAATCGCGATCATAGTCTGTAAGACCAACATGAGCCACGGGAGAAACTGTAGTCTGGTGTATATATATAAGCAAGGCTTTGATCAGGGATGTGGCCCTAACGTGAGGCTTTTGATGGAAAATCAGACGATTTTTCTGGATTTAACCAGTTTAACACCAAAGGATAGTGGGATCTACAACTGTGAGTGTTCATCCTCTTCAGGTTCAAAGACAATCAACTTTAACATCACCGTACAAGGTAAATATATACTATAAATTCTACACATCAGTATCTCCGGACCAACAAACCACTTGATAAACTTCTTCTACTTCTACTTTAAGAATCAAGCTGATCCTGGTGCTTGTTTTCTGTCAGATCCAGGAGATGAAGCCACAACCAGCCTCACAGAAAGCTCCCTGATATATGTTTTGACTGGCGTTATTCTCTTCATCATAATAACCGGAGTCATCCTCGGATACATCCTCAGAAAAATCCACCAATGGTAAGACGGACGACAGAGATCTGGACTTTACTTCCTCCTCTGTGCAGCAGTGAACAGATAATGAGTGTTTACTTTGTTGTTTCAGCGGCAGAAGAGAAATCGAGCTGCCTCCTAGTCCACCAGAAACGGTAATGAGTCCTCCTACTTTATATTTGCTCTTTAACTTCAGTGATATGATTTTAAACGAGGTGCTTTTTTTGCAGGAACAGTCGGAAGACATCGAGCCGTATAGCACCTTCATACAGAGAGAGAACGGACTTTATTCAATGACTGTGTTCACAGATCGTCAAACAAACCCTCCAAGAGTGACACAAATTTAAGTCAGCAGATGTTTTTTGAAATCCTAGACTTTCGTCTGTTAATGTTAAAACAAGAAAAATTCTTTAATAAATGTGATGGTAGTGATAATTTTTCTGTTCATATGATGCAAAGTTTGTACTTTGTCAAAAAGTTGTAGGATAGTAATAAAAAGATAAAATAAAGGATGTTTTTTTTATTTTGTACAGTTCACTGAACTTTTCATCTCAAGTCACTCAGGTCACGCTCTCGCCCTGACATTTACAATTTTATTTTCCATCCTGTACTTCCTGTCCTCACCAAAATCTACGCTGCGGCTTTGTTTGCTGCCTCCTCGATGGTGTGGACGCCTCTCCACCTCCTTCGCATTTCCTCCGCACGCTGATGTGAAGACAGTAAAACTAACCAGAGCAGGCCTTTTGTGTGTGAACGTGTTGACAGGCTGCAGGTTTGTTCGTTTTTTTTTTTTTTTTCATAACGACGTTCTGTTGCATTCACTAATGGTGGGAAAGTGTCTGAACTAACACCACAGAAGTGTTTATGTACTGTAAGTCCAACACCAAATGCTTTTGGTGAGAGGATTAAATTCATGAAGGCTTAGGCGTCCACATGCAACTCTGATACCTGATGCAACACAAACTGGCAACAGGCAACCAATGACAGGATACCTGCTGGTTTAACTTACAGTGTGTACAAATACATAATCAACCTATTTACCAAATATTTTGTCTGTGCCACTCTCTTGTGGACACTTAAGGAACGGCAGTTTTTACTCTTCAGTATTGAATTCATTTCTCAACATCAGAGGTCACTAATTTTAATAATAAATTAATCTTCGGGCTGTTGTTCCTCAGTGTCAGGATTATTTTTCACTCTGAGATGCTAAGAGATGCTGTGCAGGTAACAGATTGTTGATGCAGAGATGAGAAAAACGCCAAGATAGACATAATGAATGTTTCAGAGGAACCTGCACTAGAAGATAACTCATAGGTAGGTGTTTATGGGTAATTAAAGACATGTTATTTCACTGTATGTGGCCTCTAATTTAAACCTTTCCTGTGAAAGTGATCATGGTTGCTCTGTAATCTTTGAATCGTATGAGAGTAAAGTTAAAAGTCTTACAGTGTTTGAAAACAGGGCAACCTCACTGACTCTTTCGTGCGATGACAGAAGCAGTCATGTCTTGAACTTCCTCAATCAAAAGACATCGCACCAACCCTTTTCTCTGTGAGGGTTTGAGGTTTTTGTAGACAGAGAAAGGTACTGAGAGTTGAGCTGTACCACCTGCAGACAGATCAAAGGTAAACCCACAGTTTAGAAGTGTTTAGACGACTGATCAGAATGAGCAGACGGAACGTGTTGTTGGTTCAGCTTTTCATGATAACTTGGCACATCAGCGTTGAAGGTACAGTAACAGTCCTTTCAATTCATTCTTGTTGTGTTTAGGTCATGTAACAAAGATTAATGCTTGGATTTTGTTTGTGTTTGCAGCTGTTTTTGTAAATCTTGAGAAATTTCCAGGGGGAGAACCACACAGGACACCAATATGCAGCAACTCAACTGATAACTTCATCACGATCATAGTCTGTAAGATCAACATGAGCCTCGGGAGAAACTGTAGTCTGGTGTATATATACAAGCAAGGCTTTAAGCAGGGATGTGGCCCTAACGTGAGACTTGTGATGGAAAATCAGACGATTTTTCTGGATTTAACCAGTTTAACACCAAAGGATAGTGGGATCTACAACTGTGAATGTTCAACCTTTTATGAAACAAAGACAATCAACTTTAACATCACCGTACAAGGTAAATATATACTATAAATTCTACAATTCAGTGTCTCTGGACTAACAAACCACTTGATAAACTTCTACTACTTCTACTTTAAAAATCAAGCTGATCCTGGTGCTTATTTTCTGTAAATTACAGAGGATGAAGTCACAACCAGCCTCACAGAAAGCTCACTGATATATCTTGTAACTGGTGTTATTTTCTTCATCATACTAACTGGAGTCAACCTCGGATACATCCACAGAAAATTACACCACTGGTAAGAAGGACGACAGAGATCTGGACTGTATTTCTCGTCTGTGCAGCATTGAACAGATAATGTGTGATTTCTTTGTTGTTTCAGCCGCAGAAGAGAAATCGAGCAGCCTCCAAGTCCACCAGAAATGGTAACAATTCCTCCTTCTTTATATCTGCTCTTTAACTTCAGTGATATGACTTTAAACAAGGCGCTTTTTTGCAGGAACAGTCAGAAGACATTGAGCCGTATAGCACCTTCATACAGAGAGAGAACGGACTTTATTCAATCGCTGTATTCTCAAATTGTGAAACCAACCCACCAAAAGTTACACAAAGAAAGGTCTCTACAAGAAAAATCTACAATGAATGTGTCTATAGCAGTACGTAGTTTGTCAACAAGTTGTGAGACTGTGTTAAAAAGATTAAACAAAGTATGGTTTTTGTATATTTTTTTGAACAATCCTCTGAACTTTTGCATCTTTTGTTACCAGCGTGTACTTCCTGTCTTTTGCCAAAATCTACTCTGCGGCTTTGTCTGCTTCCTCCTCTGTATTTCTTTCATACACTAATGTAAAAACAAAAAAACTAATCTGTTTGTGAATGTGCTGACAGGCTGCAGGATGTTTTTAACGATGCATTACAGTGTTCATTACAGGTGGGAAAGTTTTACTTTTCAGATTACCTACCATAGGCTATCAAATGAAAATCACTTCCCACAAATGGTGCTCTGATGCCTGGTGAAAAGCAAACTGGTTACAGAGCCAAACTAGATGAATGGTATTTAACATTTAAAGTAATGCAAAATAGTGCTAAACAGCAACCTCAAGTGTTAAAAAATGAAGCCGAAACTGCACTTTTAAAAGTGACCACTTGCTTATCTTGACAACAAAATAAAACACCTTTCAGCCTGCTCCAAACAGTCTTTGGAACCTTCTTTCACCCCATTACATTCAACATCGGACACATTGAAGAGCCAGATAGTTCAAGAATGCTCGCCATCGTCGACAGAAGCAGAACAACTTGGAAACTTACCTTGAGGTTAAATCTGTCATCAACTTTTAATTCATGCACATTGAAATACTTTGCTCATGTATTAGATGTAACATGGTATCCCCATAAGTTTGAGGATACCAAACTTATTGGTTGAAGTTAAAGGAAATTTGAGGACACAGTCTCCTCTTTGCTGGCCTGGGTTGATATGTTAAAACCTCCTCATGGTAAAATGGACAGTCTGAGTATGAAAGTGAAGGAGGTCAAGACTTGTACTTCCTTTTAGCTTGCCACATATTCAGCCACTATTTCAGTTTCAGGTGACACAGTCTGTTCTCTCTTCAGTGTGGACTGAAGAGTACAGATCACTGCTGCGTGAACTTAAGGCGATGATGGATCAACGGGTTCTCTGCTTTATTCTCCTTCTGCCAGTGTTTTCATGCTATGACTCTAAAGGTAGAGGAGATTTGCATTATTCAATCACTTATTTGATTTTTGAGCCATGTGGAGCATTTTCTGTTTCACTTTGTCTTTATAATCAACGCAGACAGTCATTACAGATTGGCGAACAATAAATGTGTACTTGTGATTACAGTGACAATAACAAAAACAATAAGGAGAGAACCAGATGTGACTCAGATATGCCCGAATAAGACTGTGGATTCCATCTTACTGATCATTTGTGAGATCAGGACAGCGAGAGGAGAAGACTGTCGTTTGTTGTACGGATACAGATATGGCTTTGAGGATGATTGTGGCTCAAGATTCAGACTGATCGCTGAGAATCAAACTTTTTTTCTGTACATGACGAGTTTAATCCCAGGGGATAGTGGAAATTACTCCTGTGAGTGCTCACGTCCTGATGGAACCGACAGATTTGATTTAAAAGTCACTGTTGAAGGTAAATACTCATGTTTTCTCATAGTTTGGCATCAAGTTATGGACCATTTATTTTTTAATATTGGAGATTGAACAAGTTTGTCTTACTATGAAACTTGATTTCTGAAATGTTTATGAAGCAGTTTCAAACTTTTCTTTCGGTGTGTGTTTGAAATACAGCTCCGTTTGACAGCAACTCTGAGCCTAATCTCAACCATATCTTCATTTTGATTGGTTTGTGTGCTTTTATCCTTGTGTCTGGACTTCCCATTGGATGCGTCATATATAAAAAATACTGCAGGTAAAACTTTCTTTTGTAAAATTAAAGCTCTATCTTTGAAGAAAACTGTGAAATGATATCAGATTTGTCCAACATCTGTCATCTTTTCTGATTTTCAGACACAACACGAGAACAGAAGTATCAGTGCCTCATCCGTCTGTCCTCCTGAGCTCTTTGGTAGACCACAAACTATATTTTTCATCAATTTGCTTTCAGGCATGATGTCAGGGAGTGATAGTAGAGATAGGGAGCAGGGGTTATACCATTCACTGCATTTCCTTGTATGCTATTAGAAGCTGATTGATACCATAATAGCATTCTGTTTCTAGTGTTGCTGTCAAAGACCTTCCTGATATTCATCTCATCATTTCCTTGATCTGTTAATGGAGTCACTTTAACATCTTGTGTTTTAACAGGACCAAAGTGAGCAAGATAATCCCTATGAAAACTTTCAACAAGCAGGTGGCATCAACGTCAAGAACACCAAGAGTAACCACGCAGCCGCTGGACATGATAGAGAAATCTATGAAAACTTTTAAACCAAGTAAAAATGCAATGTCCGATCAGTCCAAACTGGATTAGATGTCTTAAAATGTGAACATCTAGCTGCATGTTTTTTGGTGATTTGTATCTGTGAATGTTTATCATACATTTTATTTCCCAAAAAAGCTTCCTGTGCTCCATCAATATGAATTCTGCTTCCCAACTGTTCTAACTCTGGTTTTCATCAACACTTTGTCGAATGCAGAGACACAAAGTTTGGTATGTACATCTCATATGAACCACAGTTATCTCTGTGTGCTGCTTGAGCTCGTGTCTTTAAATGTGTCACAGTCACAAAAACACGTCTCGTGCTTTGTAGGTTAGTTGACCGTTGCCTTTCTTTCACACCTTGAGACCACTGTAGATAAAATTACCTATGCTTTACCTTGAACTGCGCATACAGCTTGGCTTCACAGTGGTGTGTAAAAGATGTGAAAGCAGAAGTGTTTAAAGACCCAGGCTTCACTAGTTTTTTAGCAAAAAAGAATAAAAAAGTGTTGAAGCTTTGTTGTTGTGCAGGTTTTGGTGCATTTTTTTCATTCAGCCTGTGGCAGATTTTTTTTGACCAGTATGGAAAAATGGACGCTGTGCTTTGCTCTGCTGCTGCTGCCGATCGCGTGTTTTGGCAGTGAAGGTAATGTACCTTTTCTTGTTGATGCCTCTGTTTTTGTTTAGTGGAGACAGACGCACTTTCTCTGAGATTGATCTGCTGTTGTTCTGGTGTAATTCAATGTCTGATATTTGAAAAACTCAAAATGCTACAACAGCTAACTGAGACTGCATTTTATGATGATTTTTATTTTGTTGGTGCAGACCATGTCAACATTACTATTTGAATAAATGTGTTCATGAATAAGTAATTCAAAAGTGAGCTCATGTTGTTTGCAGTGACAACTGAGAAAAACTTTCATTCTCAAAGAGGTGTCAGTGAAACAATTGCAAAGATACTGTACAAGGAAACTTTGTTGAATAGAGTCTGCATTAGTTAGTTATCAGCCAGTTCATCTTGAAGTGTTTGTAACTAGCTATAGTTTTTCATTTAGTCCTTGGAAATGTGTCCCACAATCTACTGCTTCACAGTGCGACTCATGTATCAGTGCAGTCAGAACGAGAACATGAGGTATTGAGTCCTTAAAACTCATGTAACTCTGTGTTTGTTTGCAGAGTCCTTTGTGAAAACCACTGGAAAAAAAACAGACACCACACCGATATGCACCAATGACACCGTGACTGTCATCATATTTATCAATTGTGAGATCAGGACAGAGAGTGGAGAAGACTGTGGTTTGGGATACAGATATGGACATGGCTTTGTGAACAACTGTGGCTCTAAGTTCAGATTAATGCCAGGGAATGGGGCTGTTTTTCTCCACATGACCAGTTTAACTCCAGAGGACAGTGGGAACTACTCCTGTGATTGTACACGCCTTGATGGAACCTTCAGCATCCATTTAAAAGTCATTGTAGAAGGTAAATTCCCAGGTTTTTCAATAGTTTAGCATGATGTTACTTTCATAGCATTGATTTCCAAAAAAGAGATAAAACAAGTGTTGTGCCTCAATGTGGAATTTGATGTGTTTAATGTTTATGGAGCAGTTTCAAACATTTCTCTTGCTGTGTGTTTCTTATCCAGCTCCAATCAACAGCACCTCTCAGCCAGACTCCCATTTTGTTCTGATTTTCATTGTGACTGGTTTGTGTGCTTTAATCCTTGTGTTTGGACTTGTCACTGGATGCACCTTATATAAAAAATACTGCAGGTAAAACTTCTTTTTTAAAATAAAAGCTCCATCCTTGACTAAATCTGTGAAATGATAACAAAAATGTTTGACATCTGATATATTTTCTGATTTTCAGACACAACACAAGAACAGAAGTATCTGTGCCACCTCCATCAGTCCTCCTGAGTTCTTTGGTATGTCACAAACTATCTTTTTCATTTTCATTTTTTCATTTTGAGTGTTTCCACTTTTTTTGTCAGTGTTTTACTTAAGCATAGTTCAGGAAGTGATAGTAGAGATAGGGAGCAGGGGTTTACCATTCACTGCATGTCTTAGTATGGTATCAGGAGGTATTGCTGGAAGCCACAGCCTGCAGTGTCTAAACCACAAGGCCAAACCGCCTTTGATGTAATTAATTTGGAATATTTAAAAAAAAAAATTCTGTAAGTATTGATACCATTAAAGACCATTCTGTTATTCACCTAAACAAGTCCTTCAACTGTACAATGAGTCACACTAACAGCTTGTGTTTGACAGGACCAGGTGGAGCAAGATAACCCCTACCAAAGCCTTCAACAACCAGCAAGTGACGTGTATCAAACCACGTGGAGAACACCAAGAGCAACCACACAGCCACTGGAGATGATGAGACCTATGAAAACTTTTAAACCATGTAAAAACACAATGCCTGATCAGTCTATGACATTTCTGAAAATGTGAATAATTAGCTGCATGCTTTCTGGTGATTTGTAGCACATGTTATTTTTTGTATCCCCCGAAAAAAGCTTCCGGTGCTCCATCACAATAAATTCTACTTCCTTTCGGTATGACTCTGGTTTTCCTCCATACTTTGTTACCAGATATGCGGAGTCATTGCAAAAAAAAAAAATTCACTTTGCTGTATAAGAGTAGTAATGTGTAGTTTGTTAGAAGCATGTTCTGTCAAAGACGTTTTGTGTGTACATTTTTTATAAACCACTATTATCTCTGTGTGCTGCTTGAGCTCATGCCTCGAAATGTGTCAGAGTGACAAAAGTGCACGTCTCACTTTATGTAGGTCAGTTAACCGCTGTCATTCTTCCTCCCTCTAAGACCACTGTAGATAAAAATATCTGTGCTTTAACTTGAACTGCACATACAGTTGGCCTTAAGGAAATGTTAGCATGTGAAAGCAGGGGCAGGTGATTAAGCACAGGCTTCAATAGTTTGTAGAAAAACAAGGCGTTGAAGCTTTGTTGTTGTGCAGGTTTTGGTGCATTTATTTTTTCTCAACTTGTGACAGATTCTTCTTGACCAGTATGGAAAAATGGACTCTGTGTTTTTCTCTGCTGCTGCTGCTCATCAGGTGTTTTGGCAGTGATGGTAATGAACTTCTTCTTGTGTTGATGCTTCTGCTTTTGTTTTAGTGGAGACAGTCACACATTCTCCTAGATTTATGTCAGATGTCTGTGAAATTCAAAATTCTACATTAATCAAGGGCTGTTGGTTGGCCTCAGGACTCAATATCAATGGTTTAAAATAATTATTATATAAAAGTCCTGATACTGTGAATTAAGTCACACTAACATCTTGTGTTTGACAGAACCAGGTGGAGGAAGATAACCCCTACCAAAGCCTTCAACAACCAGCAAGTGACGTGTATCAAACCCTCTCTGTAGAGAACACCAAGAGCAACCACACAGCCATTGGAGAAGATGAAACCTATGAAAACTTTTAAACCATGTAAAAACACAGTGCCTGATCAGTGTTTACTGTACATGATATTTTTTAAAATGTTGATATTATTATCAGTTTTTGTAGTGATTTAATGTTTATTACTTTGTTTTTATATTTTATAACCACAATAAATCACATATATTATAATCACAATAAATTCTGCTTTCCAACTGATCTGACTCTGGTATTTATCAACCCTTTGTCATCAGAAATGCAGAATCATTGCATGAACTTTCTGTTTTTTTAATAATATGAGTTATTATGTGGTTTGTATAAGCATGTAAAAAATGTGTGGTATGTACATCTCATTCACACCACACTGAATGCAAATCTGCAGCTTGAGCTCATGCCTCTCAATGTGTCACAGTGACAAAAGTGAAGGTCTCACTTTGTGTCAGTCATTTGACCGTTGCCTTTCTTTCACACCTTAAGACCACTGTAGATAAAATTATCTGTGCTTTAACTTGAACTGCACATACAGTTGGCTTCAAGGAAGTGTTAGCGTGTGAAAGCAGACGCGTGTGAAGAAGCACAGGCTTCAATAGTTTGTAGAAAAACAAGGTGTTGAAGCTTTAATGTGCAGGTTTTGGTGCATTTATTTTCACTAGGCCTTTGACAGTTTCTTCTTGACAAATATGGAAAAACAGACGCTGTGCTTTACTCTGCTGCTGCTCACCAGGTGTTTTAGCAGTGAAGGTAATGTCCCTTTTCTTGTGTTAAGGCTTCTGCTTTTGTTTAAGTGAAAACAGAAGCACTTTCTCTGAGATCTATGTCAGATGTTTGAAAAATTCAAAATGCTACAAAAGCTAACTGAAGCTGCATTTCATGATGGTTTTTATCAAATTGATGCAAACTTTCATAGCTTTACAATGTGGAAAAAATGTGTTAATGAACGTGTTGGTCAAAGTTCTCTTTTGTTGTTTGCAGGGACACCTAAGAAAACCTTGGGAGGACCCACAGGTGTCAATGAAACAATTTCAAAGGGTACTGTTCAAAGAAACTTTGTTGAATAAACTCTACATAAATTAGCCAGTTTAGCTTGAATAGTTAGTAACTATTGATAGTTCCTTTAAGTCTTTGGAAATGTATCTCACAATCTACTGCTCACTTTTACTCGTATCACAGTATAATCAGAAAGAGAAGGGAATGCAGAATATTGAGTCTTTAAAACTCATTAAACTCTGTGTTGTTTTGCAGTGACCCTTGTGAAAACCATTGGAAAAAAAACAGACACCACACAAATATGCACCAATGACACTGTGGATGTCGTCGTATTTATCACTTGTGAGATCAAGACAGAGAGTGGAGAATACTGTTATTTGGGATACAGATATGAACATGGATTTGAGAACACCTGTGGCTCTAAGTTCAGACTGATGCCAGGGAATGGGGCTGTTTTTCTCCACCTGACCAGTTTAACTCCAGAGGACAGTGGGAACTTTTCCTGTGATTGTACACGTCCCGATGGAACCTTCAGTGTGCATTTAAAAGTCACTGTAGACGGTAAATACTCAGGTTTATCATAACCTTGCATGATGTAAGTCTTGACACATTTATTAACAAAAACTATAAATCAAGTTTTCGTTCTTACTGTAAAACTTGATTTTTTTTCATGCGTATGAAGCAAATCAAACATTTCTCTTTCTGTTTGTTGTTAATTCAGCTCCTACCTACAGCATCCCTCAGACAAACTCCAGTTTGGTCTCACTCTTCATTTTGATTGGTTTGTGTGCTTTTATCCTCGTGTTTGGACTTGTCATTGGATGCACAGTATATAAAATATACTGCAGGTAAAACTTCCCTTTTTTAAAATGAAAGCTCTATCTTTGAATGAATATGTGAAATGATACTAAATATGTTCAACATCTGTCATATTTTCTGATTTTCAGACATAACACGAGAACAGAAGTATCTGTGCCTCATCCATCTGTCCTCCTGAGCTCTTTGGTAGATCACAAACTATCTTTTTCTACATGTTTTTTGTATTTCCACTGTTTGTTTGTTTTTTTTCAAACAAAGTTGCTTTTTTGTATGATGTCAGGAAGTGATGGTAGAGATAGGGAGCAGGGGTTTACCATTCACATCATGTCTTAGTATGGTATCAGGAGGTATTGCTGGAAGCCACAGCCTGCAGTGTCTAAACCACAAGACGATCCACCTATCACAGCTCATTACTGGCTGTATCTGTGCTTTCAGAACATTCAAAACACTGTTGAGTCATCAAACATAGATATACTCTCATTTTTCAGCATCAAAGCAAAGTTTGCTAAGTATTGATAAAAGTTGATTAAGGGCTGTTGTTTGGCCTCAGAACTACAAGCTGAACAAATAGGAACACATTTTATGTCAATAATTCAAAATATTCATGATAAAAAAGTCCTCATACTGTAATATAAGTCACACTAACATCTTGTGTTTTGACAGAACCAGGTGGAGGAAGATAACCCCTACCAAAGCCTTCAACAACCAGCAAGTGACGTGTATCAAACCCTCTCTGTAGAGAACACCAAGAGCAACCACACAGCCACTGGAGAAGATGGAGAAATCTATGAAAACTTTTAAACCATGTAAAAACAAAATACTGTATATGGAATTTTTAAAATGAGAACATTATGATATGTGTTTCTTTGTACTTATTTAAAGCGCCAAATGTTTATTTATTATTTTGTTTTTACATTTTAAAGCCCAAAAAGCTTCCTGTGTTCCATCACAATAAATCCTGCTTTCCAAGTAATTTGACTTTGGTTTTCATTCACAAGTTATCATCAGAAATGTTGTGTCATTGCATGAATTACCTTTTGTTTAATGCACAAGTTATACTGTGAATCTGACACCTAGTGTTGTCAGGTTTAAGCTTTTTCTGTCAAAGACGTGGTGTTTACATCTCACACAAACCACAATGATCTCTATCCGTCTCGACTCGAGCTCATGCCTCTAAATGTGTCACAGTGACTAAAGTGCACGTCTCACTGTTTGTAGGTCATTTGACTGCTGCCTTTCTTTCACATCCTTAGACCTCTGCAGTTTAACTTGAACTGCATGTTCAGTTGGCATTCAGGTGTGAGCATTGACAGCAGAAGCGTGTGAAGAAGCGTTTCCGTGCAGGCAGAGTTCTCACAAGCTTTACAACACAAGTTCAGCAAGGTGTTGTAGCTTTGTTCTTGTGCAGTTTGGTGGATTTTTTTTGCGATTTTGGAAGATTCTGTGTGACCAGTATGGAAAAATGGATGCTGTGCTTTGCTCTGCCACTGCTGCTTATCGAGTGTTTTGGCAGTGAAGGTAAGGCACTTCTTCTTCTTGTGTTGTTGCTTCTGCTATTGTTTTAATGGAGACAGTCAAACATTATCTAAGACTGATCTGCTGTTGTACTAGTGTAACTCAATGCCTGATATTTGACTAATTCAAAATGCTACTCCAGCTAACTAATGCTGCATTTCATGCTGTTTTTATCAAGTTGATGCAGACCTTCGAACTTTTACAATTTGAATAAATGTGTTTATGAATGTGTTGGTCAAAGTTCTCTTTTGTTGTTTGCAGTGACACCTAAGAAAACCTTAGGAGGACCCCTAGGTGTCAATGAAACAATTGCAAAAGGTACTGTACAAAGAAACTTTTTTGAGTAAAAACTACATTAGTTAGACAGTTTAGCTTAAATAGTTTAAATAAGTTGTAGTTCCCCTTTGAATCTTTGGAAATATATCCCAAAATCTACTGCACAGTTTTACTCATATCACAGTACAATCATAAAAAGAGAGCTAAATGAAAAATATCATGTCTTTAAAACTCATGTAACTCTGTGTTTGTTTGCAGTGACCCTTGTGAAAATCATTGGAAGAAAACCAGACACCACACAGATATGCACCAATGACACTTTGAATTTCGTCATACTCATCACTTGTGAGATCAGGACAGAGAGTGGAGAAGACTGTCATTTGGGATACAGATATGAACTTGGCTTTGAGAACAACTGTGGCTCTAAGTTCAGACTGATGCCAGGGAATGGGGCTGTTTTTCTCCACCTGACCAGTTTAACTCCAGAGGACAGTGGGAATTACTTCTGTGAATGTACACGTCCTGATGGAACCTTCAGCATCCATTTTAAAGTCACTGTAGAGGGTAAATACTCAGGTTTGGTCCAATGGATCTTTAGGCATAGCCACATGACACCTCGTCTTGAATCTTGATACATGGATGGTTCGTACTGCTAACGACCATTCAACCTCTGATTTTTAGTTGCCATGCCTGCTCTAATTGCAAAGTGCAGTATATAAATGTATCTGCAACAGTATGTTGATAATTCAGTTGCCATATTATAGAGATACCTATCTATTAAATTTGTGGCGTCATTGTTGTGACTTTATTTTAGGTGACTCCAGATCAAAGCCTGACAACCATCCAGAAAAAATACCACTTTTTCCTTTGCTGAGTCCAGCTATCATCATCATTATAACTGGATTAATACTCTTGGTCGTCTGCAGGAGAATGAGAAACAGGTAAGAGACGACTGAAGAACATCCAGCATGTTGTTTCACACCCATGTTCAGAATATTAGAGAGCGTGACCCTCTTTTTAAGTGTGACATCACCCTGGTTTCAAACACTCGTAATGCATCTTAAAAGAGGAGAGGAAGAGCAGGAAGTGGTTGTAGGGTGTCAAACCGAAGACTGCTGCAATTAGAACAATATCCTCTGCTAATATTGTGTTTTTTTGTGACAAGTTTGTGTTTTTTTGAAGAGGAGCTAAAGATGTCTGATCTCATTCCTGTTTCATTTAACAGAAAACCACCAGAGCCTCTGTGCAGCAGCCCTTCAAACACGGTACAGAACAGGTTTTAACAAAGAAAGCTTCATCTGTATGTTTTATTCAGCATTCATGATTTGTTTGAATGTTTCTTCCTGCAGGAGCCAGATGACATCGAGCCCTACAGCACATTCATCCAGAGAGAGAGCGGACTCTACTCTACTGTCCGAGTGAACGGCTCCAACACCAACTCCAACAATTCACAAGTTCTTAACTGAAGCGTTTTTATCAGCGGTTTTCTTTTTCTCTCAAGTAAAAATGTAATGAGGTTGAATGTCCACAAGATGGCGCAGTTCCTCCTTGTGACTTTCTGTTTCCACATGATATGAGCAGTGACTGTATCAGCTGTTGCTATCATTCTGCTTGTAGATTTTAAGGAGATTATTTTTTATCTCACGAAGTCAATTTTTTTTCTTGTTTCAGCTTTTGTGAAGAATGTTTAGTATGTTTGGCGCCCCCCTGTGGACAAAGTGGTGCCTCTCATCCACTTCTTCAAACTTTGTGCTTTTTTTTTTTTTATTTTATTTTTTATCGTTCTTGTAGGTCATGTAGAAGCTTTAGCTTTAATTTCAGGCATGCGTCATTAACATCTGGAATCATCTCCCAGGAGCTTTAAGGCCACAGCTGAAAACTGTCAAACCACATTCCTCCATTAAAAAAACAACAAGCTAACATGCGGCTTTGTTTATTTGTTGTCATCTGTGAAATCACTGCTTTGCTTTCTTTGGAAAAGGAGGTAGCTTTGAATTGACGTGTGTCAGCTGTTCACTGATTATTTACTGAATCATCACAAATAGGTCGCATGCTAAAAAGCTGTTTCCTCTATGGTGAGAACCTTTTTACTCTTTTAGCTTGATGGGCATATTTTTTTATTACTGAGGGAGATTTCAGGGAAATTAATCAGCTAAATGAGTTGGGGTCACTTCCAGCTCCTGTCTGTGCTTCTTCAGTGCGTATAGTGCTATATTTAAATACTTTCTGTTTCATGAGCCTTGAGCAGAGCAGAGTGGTGATCCAGTGCTCCTGTTCCAGGCTTGTTCTGAGTCTGATAAAATGATCCCTGAAAGCTTTACCTGAAATTTACAGCAAGCCCTCTCTGTGCTCAGTTTTTCTTTCAGTTCCTACCTGACTGCACCTTTCTAGCCTGGAATTCAAACCAGCAACCTTCTTCCTCTTCTTGTGAGGCAATAGCACTAATAGCAAACTAACCACTGCAGCATCATTTCTCAGTCAGCTGTTTCACAACTGACCAGCTAAGTGTAACTATCTTCAGGTGGTACACCAAGTTTAGACTGAAAAACCGAGAAGTGACGCTTACGCGCAGCTGACACTTGAAGCCAAGCCACTCTGGGCTTTAAGCGTCACGTGCTGGCCCAGAAAAAGGTTGCTGGGTACTTTCCAAAACAAACATACCTGGCTTTATACTGCTGCAGCATTCTCTGGTGCTCTACAGGTGCACTGCTTAAAAACAAAGATTTACCAAAAGTCAGTCAAAACCTCATAACAAAGTGGTGACACCTCTTTCTAAGAAGAGTTTTTAGGTTCTTTCCTGTGTCTTTCTGATGAATTCAACTTCCTCTTTATAATCTTTAGTAAACAAACACGCAACCAAGCTACTTCTTGTTGGATCAGGTTGTGTATTACGAGTTTGTGCTGGGCTCTTTGTGATAACCTGATCCCACTGTTGTGCTTTCTTTTGAGCTGCTCAGTGTTGAATGTGAAGGTATCCAGTTCTATCCAATTCAAACAGTTTTATTATTCTTTCTTGGGGCAACGAGGGGCTTTTACGCATGAGTTGACGTAATAAAAACAGTAAAACTCAAAACATAAAGCATAAAACGATAATAGACATAAAAGACTCAATAAGACATCTATGAGACCTAAAGGAGACATTGATGTTGGACAGATGATCCAAAGTCCGTTCAGTGTTTCTTCAGGACTCACAGTTTCACTATGACCATTTCATTATCACAACCGACCTGACCCTGAGGATGTAATGAGTGAACTAGCTTTATCATTTGGGAGTAGCAGTTGACTGATCAGGCAGCTGTTTGGTTCCAGTTTTTATCTACCTGAGGGTTGATCAAACTGAAACCTATGGAAGCCCATAGAATGTATAAATTGTAGACGTAGCCTCTGCGACATCTCTGGCTGTGAGGTTCCTTTTTAACAGCTACAGGGCGCCCGTCAGTCACATGACCTGAGCTGTGTCTCTGATTGGACAATCAAACAATCTTAACATCCTAACCAACAAGGACCAGGCTGTAAATATGCGTTTTAATGCTGTAAAAGTCTGTTGTTATGGCTTGTTGTGTCTTTCTGCTGCCAGCCTCAAGTGGATTCTCCATGAACAGCAACTTTTCACACTTCTGCATAGGCTTCATTTTTACTAACTGGATGTTGCCCCTTGTGGAAGCCCCTCTGACATCACGAGGTACAGTCACAGGAAGTGACTTGTGACATTCTTGTCATTCAAAGAGCTTTCACAATGACATCTTCAGTATTATGTTTACATTGCTGAAAGTATGACTGCATATTTTGGGCAAGTTTTGAGGAGGAAGTTGTCCAACCTTTGGGAATTGGCTTTGTAACCTGAGGGTTGCTGGTTCAAGTCCTAGCTTTGATCAGCAGTTGATAATTAGACTGATAGCTGGAGAGGTATCCTGGTGTCCCCAACTGCTTTGGCTGAAGGAAGTTTTAAATTGACGGAAGCTTGATAAGATTATGTCGTAATATTTGATCCTGAAGACTTGATTGTCTCAAAGTAGTGTTGACTCTGTTATGACTTACTGTTGTCATGCTTTCTGAGGGCAGCGTGCGAGTACAAAGGCAAAGTGATGCCAGGCTGAAAAAGTTCATACGGGGCCACTTTGCCTCAAATCAAGTAGCAAATGCTTCCTGTCTGGTATGAATCCCTCTAAATGAGAAAATGTAGAACATTAGTGAAAACCGCTCTGAAACCACTGAGAGTGGGCCAATTCATTGATTTGTTGTTGGAATGAGCCCATTATGAGATATCATTACTCCTAAAAGGGAGGGGTATGATTTTCCTCCAGAGGATTTGTTGGACATCTATGAACATGTATGTTCTGTGACTTCACTACAGGTGGACTTTCCACGCACAAGGTGGGATTTCTGTAAATCGTCCTCCTCCAGTTATGAGAACAGAGTAATGGGAACTGCAGTCAGACACAATCTCAAAGGGGGACTTGAAGTTTCTGCATTTGGGTTTTTTTTTTCACAGCCTGAGGTGTGAAATTAGTTCACTTACAGTAAGAAAAGTTGCTCAGTGGACGTAAAAGAAGAAGAAGTAGTTGTGTTATACCAAGAAGACAAAAGCAAAGTGGTCTGGTAACTCTCAAAACTGAGGCTATTGTTGTCCAAATACCTTAGAGCTTGGATATGTGGACTGTGATTTGTCACTGTCTTTTATGTTTATTCGACATAATGAAACTGAAATGTAATTATGTGTCCTTGAAACATGTGCAAAGACAAATGAAGCATCTTTTAGGAATTCTATACAGGACAGAGGTTGTTTTGGTTTTGATGCTGAGTCATGCTGGGTTTTGCCCCGCCCACCCAGCTGGCTGATCTTTAAAAGCCTCTACCAAGATAAACAAAACTGAAAGTGCTGCTGTCCTACAGAGGAGCATCATGCTGAGCATCCTGATACTGACTGCTCTGATATTTAAAGGTAAGGTGTTCAAGCCTGTCACTCTTTGCTGTATTAGGCTTGTAGGTTGAGTTATAGACACAAGAGAGATCAGCCTTTTTTACTCCACTGTGTAAAGTTAAAGTCTTGTGTTTGTGCTTTTGTTTGATATTTTGGTCCTGTGTGTTGGTTAGATTTAAAAAAAGGAAATCATAAAAGGAAACATAGTTCTGCATGTTTATCAAGCAGCTAAATGTGCTTTTTTTAGCACAGCTAGCATGCAGCATTGAAGTCATTTTTTAATCTTTGAACACTTTTTTGTCTGTTTCCAGGCTCTATGTCAGAGATCATCTTACATGGCAGTAGAACAGCAGATTACAGCACAGATGCAGTTTTCAGCTGTACAAAACACGACTCGACAGGTACAAGAAGGAGTTTATGTTTCTGTAAATTTATACACAGATGTATGGAAGCCTGTTGCTGCCACCTGTAAAAAAACAATGATGGAGAATTAAAGGAAGAGTGCACAGAAAAAAAAAATCATGTTTATTTTTCTTAGTGAATAATCATCACACTCACCTTTCCCCGACAGGTGTGCTTCAAGTCTCCTGGGAGAAAGTGTTGAAAGAGTCTCGTGAGACGATGGCTACTTTCAGCGAACGCTTCAAAAAGCAAGTGAACGAGCCTTACCGCGAGAAAATTATCTTCACAGAGGCGTCTCTAAACTCGACAGCCATCGTTATAAAAAATGTGACGTGGGATGATGAAAGCTGCTATACATGCACTTTTAGTGTTTACCCTGAAGGGTCGTCAAGGAAGCAGATTTGTCTCACAGTGCAAGGTAAACTGAAAACACATTCAATCTGACATGTTAAATCAATCATTAGATAATCTCAGTTAGAGAGGCTAACAGGTGTCTTCCGTTCTCCATGAAGGAATATCAGACGTGAAAACACAAGTGTTTCCTCGGGAAGAAGAGGATGGAGAAGAGGATGTGGAGGTTGAAATCAGCTGCTCCGCAACAGGTAGACCAGCTCCAACCATCGAGTGGGTCTACTCCCCGGGTGCTCGGCTTTTAAACCAACAAAAGGCAACGACAGTGAAAAATAGTGACCGAACGTTTACCAGCAGTGGCAATATCACCCTGGAGGTTCCTTCAGAGTGGAAAGGAAGTGTGGACTGTTTGCTGAACAAGGGTGTGAGGGGGGAGAGGCTGGAGAGGATCCCTCTTGTTTTCATTGATAGTGATGTGAACAACGTGAGGAGAGGTGAGAAAACATTTGTCAAAGTCTTCATTTTAACAAAAAAAATAATATCGAAGTTGAATTGTGTTGTAACTATTTGGCTGTTCCTGGATCATTATTTTGAGTGGAAGTAATGAAAAATGCCTTCATTGCTTTCACTTACTGGAACAGAAACCACATCAAACACGACCGCAGCCACAACAAAGCATTAGATCAAGCCAATGATGAGACAGGGACATCAATAATTGAAATGTGCTAACCTAATTATTAGCTAATAGCTCTCTGGAGTTATAGCATATGTAAGTGTGACAGGTTTAAACTTTTAATAAAAGTATTAACATTTGTGAGCCATAGCTTATAAATATAATTTTTAGTATGCTTTGAAGAGAGATTAAGATTTAAATTCAAATTAAAGGGAAAGAAAGCCATAAAAATGAGCAAAATATCAAATAATTTATGTATTAAAGTATCATATTGACGTCATTGAACTGTCATTGTGAGTAAAACATGCTTCCTCCTTGTTTCTTCAAAAGAATGACTCATTTATCAATAAGCCTTTTTATCCTCAATTTCCTCTTTCTGTCACAAGCTGTGACTCTTGGGAATGTGACTCTGCATCAAGCCATGTGACCCCAATCAATCAATCAATTTAACATAGTAAACAAATTACAGGAAGCCAGGAAAGTCCCTGAAATTCTCTCTGTGTCCTGCGGGAGTCTGGGAAATGTAGTCAAACAGATAACCCAACTGACAGCTGATACCTCTTACTTTCACTTTGAAGCGTTGGTTTCATTTACTAGAAAACCCCAGCCTGAAGAAGCCACAATTAGCTGTCAGGTCATGTGTTGAAGAGGTGTTGGAATTTCAAGAACATAAATTACTGTAAAACCTCCCCACCTTCCTCTTTCTCAGGTGAATTCTGAGACGTAAGTCTGGTCTGGACTAACCCTGTGCTTCTTCCCTCTGCAGTGAATCAGCTGTCGAGCTCAGGAATTGCCCTGGTGGTCATTTCTACATTATTTGTCACTTTCCTCATCATTGCTATTGCACTGAGGAGAAACAGGTGAGATTTATTGCATCATGTAAATTAATACATGTACCTGTAATCTCAAATTATACATTACTTTAAATATGTGACATGGTGTCAACTGTACAACTTTCTTCCCACAGGTTAAAGAGCAGCAGGAGGAACCACAATGTTGTTTAAACAAGTTATCATAAGACCATCATGTAACTGTGGAGCATTAAAAGAATTATGAAGTCTGTTTTTATACTGTGTATTAAGCTAAGGATGTTTTATTTATGTCCAACTGCATCTCAACAGCACTTTAGTCTTCATTATAGATTTATATAAAGATTGTTTGCAGGCTTTGAATGTTGTAAACAGGATTTTGTTTTGGAAATTTAAGTCAGCTGAGTTCGAGGAAAATCCCTTTTGACCAAAAGGTATGAATGTCTCAGAATGGAGTTAGAGCGCCATCTTGTGGGCTTTGTTGGGGAAAGTGACAAGAAAGTTAAGGTTCTACGTTTTTGCACAAGAGATAACCACTTTTCACTTTATCTGCTTAAAGAAGAAGTATTACAACAGGAATGAGTTATTATTTATTAAAGTCGTTGCACTTCTATTCTAGAATTAACCAATTAGATTTTATGACTTATTTAACACCTCTTTTGCACTTTTGCACTTCAATATGACATGTTTGTGTTGTGTTATCTGTTGCTTAAACTTTTTTGTCTGTGCATATTTAAAGTGGTATCATTTATCAGAATTAAACTACGACACTGGTTTATTTTCTAGAGTTTAAATGATACTGTTTATTTATTTATTTGTGTTGTTTATTAAATAATACGATTACATGTGTAGGATCTTGATTTGCTTTGTCTTGATTTAGCATAAATTAACCTACTTTCAGGATTTTTCGCGCCATACAGTGTGTATTTTTGCAAATGGATTATTTATTCAAACTCCAGCTTTTAACCCTCTTTATTTTTATTTTTAATTTCTTCAACAGCAGCCTGTATAAGTGGTCACAGTGGCGATGAGCGCCAACATTTTTAAAGAGAAACTATATATATATATATATATATATATATATATATATATATATATATATATATATATATATATATATATATATATATTTGCGCGTGTGTCGAATTACTTTGTTCCAAACACTTCCTGTTCTTTTTCATATTGACTGTACCATAGTTTGTACAGAGGGGGGAGGGCAAAATGAAAAATTTGTCACGCGCTTTATACGACGCATTTTAAGCTGTAATTAACAACTTTTGCTTTAAAACTGTAATAAATACGTACTTTATAATGAGGATGTTGATATTTTCGCCTTAGAATTGGTTGCTACGTTTTGCAACTTTTTGGTGTTACCTGCAGTGAAACAACGCACTGCTACGTCACTACGTACAGTACAATCAGGTTTGGCGCAATTCAAAAATTAAGCGGTAGGAAATCGAACATGAAGTCAGAATGGTGTACTTTTCACTTCCACTTTTTCTTTGTGTGTTTGCAGTGTTTCACGAAGGTAAGAAGAGATGTCACGGTGACGTTTGGATCACGCATTTAAAACAGACAGACGATTTTTTTTTATATCAATGTGAAGGTAAATTGAATAAATATTAATTTAGGCGATTTTTAAAGTTATTTAAGTTATTAATTTTTAGGCGCCTTTTTAAAGTCATGGGACCTTAGACTGCATATTGTTTTTTAAAGTATCATTTATATGTATCATATATGTTAAATTAATTCAATATTTTTAATAGTCTATGAATGAGACGTTCCTGGCTGTAGAGAAACTATTTTCGTACTGTAAACACATTTCCACCACATATACTAAAAAGATGTTGGTAAACTATAATAATGGCTCCAACTGGGCGGTTAGAATTCACGTGAAGAAATTGTCCACAGTATTTATAATAAAGTAAAGGTTTAACGTCTGATCTGTAGAGAAAGTTATATTGTTTGTGCAGATGTATTAATTTATTTGTTTTGGCCTTATGTTAACCAAATCAAAATAGGACCCATTCACACAAGATAATATAAATGTTTTTCATGATAAATTATGTTTAATGACTTAAAGCAGGAAGGTTAAATTACTCGTGAGCTGTATTTGTGTTTTTGTGACTTCTCTAAGTCTTGTGAGATTGTCACGCTGCACAGCTCTGCTTCAAACACAGCTGACAACAGAACAGTATGTTAGCTTATATTGTCAGCTGACAGAGTCCAAGGAGGTCCATCAGGTCACCAGGCAACAGATTCCACTTTGGTCTAACAAACCTAACCCTTTGTGTAGAAAACAACGTGGCCATCTTCAGTGAGCACTGTGGGGAGTTCATTGGACATTAGTACGCACGCGCACTGTAAATTACTACAGCGCATTCTCCTACTTTCATTTTGTCCACATGGCGATTGATTCAAATCAGCAATGCTACAAGCTCTCGTTTTTTCTACATATTTTGGGAAACTGTGTGCATGGTAAAGTTTTATTTGCGGTACTTATTGGACCTCAAATGTATTATTTTCATCAATCTCAACTCACAGCTGCATAACTTTTGTCCTGGTTTAGACAGGAGCGAACAAAACGCGCTTTAGTTCCAATTCGTCAACAACACGTGCACATGTTATGCATCAAAATGCATCCTTACATCCTCACCCTCATAATGGAGATGTACTTGAGAGATTTTGTGTGTCTTATTGTGTTTTTATTTAAATCATAAATCGTTGGTGTGATATTTTATGAACCCATTCAATCCAAGGGCCTCTCAGGAATATCCTTAAGGATATTCCGGTGAATTACAGTGATTACTGTAATTCACAGCAGGAATGAGGGCATGCAGCCAGATCATTCTTAATCTTTAAAATCAAGGCACACCAAGGATCATTGTTATGTAGAATAATGTATTCATCCTTCTGTTCTGTCCCAGGTCTCACAGCTCCAATACAGACCAAACAGGCTGTAATGGCAGCAGAAGGAGATCACGTCTGTTTGAACTGTCAACTGACAGTGCCCAAAGACGTCCATCAGGTCACCTGGCAGAAGATTTCACCTGATGGAGAGAGGAACGTCGCCACCTTCAGTGAGTACTTTGGCCCTCGGGTGGACCCCAGTCTTCAAGGCAAGGTGAAGTTTAAAGATACTGGACTGCAGAACAGCTCCATCGTGATCCTAAAGGTGACGGATCAGGATGAAGGATGCTACCGCTGTTTGTTCAACACTAAACCTGATGGTGCGCTCACCGGGAAAACCTGCCTCCAAGTCCACAGTGAGGAGCTTTATAACATTTTCTCACCACTCTCCAGTCAGTTAATTCCATCAGTGTTAATATCCTATATGTCTTCCTCTCCTCAGAGCTGTTTGGACCCTTCCTTCATCTCAGAGAATCAAACTGGACTGAAGAGTTGATTGTTTCCTGCTCTGCCACGGGTCGACCTGCTCCCACTGTGACCATCACTGCCCCTCAGACAGACCTCCTCATGTCACACAACGAATCTGTCAGCTTCAACAACAACAATGACAGAACAGTCACTGTCAACAGGACAGCTGTGCTATCTCGTCTCCATAACAACAGCATAAAGGTCAGCTGTGCAGCACAGGTGCTCTCTGTCCCTCAGAAGGAAGAATCTGTGATGATTCCTGAAGTCAGACCCCAGCCCACTGCTGGAGGTAAGAAACATGTCCTGAGTAAAATCAGACTGATGAAAACTTTATAATTATTTCTTATTTTAATTTTTATTTTTTAGGTTCTGAAGAGGAGTCCAAAGTCAACAGCAGTGGCCGCAGTGAGTTGATGTTCAGCTTTACTTTCTTTGAATAGAATAGAATAGAATAGAATAGAATAGAATAGAAAATACTTTATTTATCCCCGAGGGGAAATTCAGGAGTCACCGCAGCATTTAAGAAAACAAAAGTAAGAAAGAGTATAGAAAGTGCAAAAATAGTCCATAAGAAATTAGATGACGACATCCCGTCCACCACTCGTCCACCACTCTCCAGTCCAGCCAGTCTCCACCTCCACAGGGTCCAGGACTGAGCCTCCCCAGCAGTCTGTTCAGTCTCTGTCTCCTGGATCCTGTCTGCTCACAGCAGGCGAAGCTCCTCCAATGTGGTGTTGGCGTCCGATGTCAGCTCCGTCAGCCACGTCTGTGAACAGCATGATACCGCTGGATTAGCACAGCTAGCTCGTCCATCCCCCGGAGCGAGATCCCACGTTCCCAACAACGATGGATGGAAGGACAGGTCCACGTCGTCACCTCCCAGCTCACATCCGAGAACCAGCACGTCGTCCTCACCTCCTCCTCCTCAGCTCGAGGGAAATCATCAAGCCTTACACTAGTTAGCATTGACATGCTACAGGCTGCTAACAGCTAATTTTGCATGTAAACAATGCAGCCATGGTTACATGTAGGATCTCCAGACAAACACAGGAGAAAAGTAGTCAAAAAATATCGCCGAAGCCACAAAAAGTTTGGTGTCCGTGACCGACCATGAACCATACAAAGTGATGATCCACTCCAAATACAAAGATGACGAAAAAGAGACAAAAAAAATTACAAGAAACGGACAAAGACGAGAGAGCTGCTGCAACAGGCAGCTACTTGGGTAGCGCCAATTGTAAACTGTGTCATATTCACATTTTTCCATGTTTCTTTTCTCAAAGGCAGGGCTCTGATTATTGCAGTAGGTGTCTTGCTGATCTGTATTTGTGTTCCTGCACTCATCTGTTGTTATCGCAATAAGAAAAAACAGTGCAGGTAGGTCATCTATTTCATGTTTGTGATTCACTTTATGAATGAATAACTGTTTGTCAACCTCTAACTGTTCATCAATCTTTCAGTGCACTGCCCAGTGACTTTGAGATGAATGAAACCAACATGGAGTCAGTCAGAAACCCTAATGAGTAAGAAATCATTTTTTCCTCTTTCCCATAACCTACTTTTTATACTCTCCAGAACGATTTAACTCAAAGTGATTTTCTTTCTCAAGGACTGAAGCATCTGCAGAGGAGAACAGTTCAGTCAGAAAACGAACACCTCCTGTGAAGAATGAAGAAAGTAACGACATTACTCCATCTCCTTCTTCTGTCAGAAGACTGTCCTTTTCAGAGTGACAAAGTTTGTAGCTGTGTGAAGAGGTAATGCACTGAGAACTGAGAGCTTTTTATGGTTTTTAGCTTTTAAAGACACTAACATTGGATTAATATCATTTTTATAATTCAGAGAAAACGTGATCTTTTTACTCTTTGAATGTGTTAGTGTTTGTGATATGTTTTTAAATGTCTGAACCCGATCACTTCAGATCAACCCCCAGTAACAAGTCCTTCACACTTCTCCCAATGAGCACTGTGTCGTATTATGACTGAACCAGAAGAACAAGTCTACTTTCTCCTTCTTTAGTTTTTGTTTTACAGTTTATTTACTTTTGGTCAAATTAAGGATACCATGTGTAAATGTCTCTGTCTCAAAGCCTCACTATTTATCCCCCCTTGTTTAATACCATCTTGTTTATTTTTAACCAAGTCATTAGTCTTACTAAACTTTTCATTTGTTTTATTAACAATATTCTTTTTTTATTTTTAAGCCTTACCTGCTTGTAAGTCCACAATGACGATCTTTAGGACATTTTCAGTACCTTAGAGTGGGTTCACACCACTCTCCAGTCAGTTAATCCCAGCTGTGTTAATATTCTAAATCTTCTTTTTTTAGGTCTTCAGATGAGCATTTTTTTTCTTTCTCTCATCTTAATCTGTGTCATGTTTATATTCCTCCTTGCTTTTACTCCTCAAGCTGAGACTTTGATGAGATCAGTCCAGCTTCAGTCATGGTTCCTCATGACTAAATCAATGTTTTTCTGAGCTTTTAACCTGCTGTTTATTGTTGGATTTAATACTCTCTATATTACGTGAGTTTAAAGTTTTTGTTGTCTTTCTGATGGACTGAAGCATCTGTAGAGGAGAACAGGTCAATCTGACAGAGAACTCCTCCTGTAATGAATCAAAAAAGTAACATCACTGTTGTTGAAAGAAATCTGTACTTTTAATTGGAGCAACAAAGTTTGTAGCTGCTTAAAGAGGTAATGCACTGAGTATTGTGAGAGCTTTTTTATGGTTTACAGCTTTTAAAGACACTACAATTGAATTATAATTATTTTTATAGTTTCAAAAATGTGAAATTTAAAAGCAAGGTTTTATACTTTTGATGTGTTCATATCTTTAATGCCAAATCAATCTGCTAAAGTATTGACTCTGTATGAATATAATTTTGTGATAACCTACATTGATATGACAGAAGGTCTTCGATCACTGGAAGCCGACTTAAGTATTAACCTTTTTGGTTTTAATGGCAGCTATTACGTTAACATATTTTTTAAACAATTAAGATCAAAACCTTTTAAATAATGGCTCAAATAAGATCATTGTTTTTCATGTGCATCATGTAACCTTTGTGTGTGTGTGTGTGTGTGTGTTTTTAATCTTTTCCTGATGTTTCTTTAATAAACATTTTTTACATTCTGTTTCTTTTTGTACTTTATTTTCCTTAATGTAACTTTTCCTTAAAAACCAACAAAATCACCCACTTTCTTCATTTAGACACCGTGTTTAAGTTTATTTATTCATTTATCATTTTGATAAACTAACTAGATTTCATTGTCAGTGTGTGATAAGAACCGTTAAACCAACGAGAATATAAATGTAATAAAAATTCTCAATCTCAACATCTGGCGGGTTTGTTGACTCCATGTGACACTAGTACGCAATGCGCATGCGCATAGGAGAAGACTCAAGGAAAATACTTTCACTTTCTGCTCTTATTGGCGCTCGATTTCATTCAGCCATGGCTCTAAATGCGCTTGTGTTTTTTCTTTATACTCTGGGAGTCTGTCAGGAGGGTGAGTGATATTTTATGTTCTACATTTGTTTGAGCTCATGTGTCACATTTTCATTCAAGTCAACCCACAGGTGTTTAGGTTTGGTCTCAGTTTGAGAAAGTTGCGCACAGGCGCGCTATTTTTGGCGGTTCATATCGGGAAAACTTTTGTATATGTTCAGTGTTACATCCTCACTCATAGTGAGATTATATAAATATATATTTTTGTGTATTAAAGTGTTTTTGTTCAAACCTATAAGAAATCATATGTATGTGTGATGATTATATTTACTAATGGCCTCTAGAGAAGATGCTTTAGCCACTGTAAACTCACAGCAGAAATCAGTTTTAATGTAGAATAATGTTTCCATTCCTGATCTGTCCCAGGTCTCACAGCTCTGATACAGACCAAGCGGGTTGTGATGGCAGCAGCAGGAGATCAGGTCTGTTTGAGCTGCCAGCTGACAGTGCTCAAAAAGGTCCATCAAGTTACCTGGCAGCAAGTGCATCCTGATGGAGAGAAGAACGTCGCCACCTTCAAAAAAAGCTTTGGCTCTCAGGTGGACCCTGCTTTTCAAGGTAAAGTGGAGTTTAAAGATGCTGGACTGCAGAACAGCTCTATCGCAATCCTAAATGTGACGGAGCAGGATGAAGGATGTTACCGCTGTTTGTACATCTACCCTGAAGGTGTTCTCATGAGCTCAACCTGCCTCAAACTCTACGGTGAGACCTTCTTTAACCATCAAACACATTTAACTCAAACTTCCTCCACAGCTTCTATCTTAAAAATCTTTTACCCTCAGAGCTGCATGGACCCTTTATCCACATCATGGAGTCAAACAGCTCTGATAAGGCCATCGTGTCCTGCTCGGCTACAGCCCGACCTGCTCCCACTGTCACACTGAGAGTCCTGAATCTAAAACTCAAGTCCTCCAACGACAGTCACAGCAACAAGAATGGTACAGTCACCTTCAGCACCATGGCTGTGCTGCAGTGGGCTGTTGACTACAGCACAGAAGTTGAATGTGAAGTCCAGGTGCCCTCTGTTGATCCAAAGAGGGTTTTTGAGACAGTTGACAAAGTCCAGCAGGAGCTCTCTTCTCGTAAGAAGAATAGGAAAGCTACACATTTGTTGTTTTCTGTTTTTATTGACGTCTTCTAAAAGTGCTGCTTCTTTTTCCAGGTCATGAGGGAGAAACTGGTTCCAGTTTACCAGTTATTGGAGTCGTGTTGTCTGTTGTCGTGGTGGTCCTTCTTGGGGTTTTGGGTGTGGTAAAAAGAAGACAATGCTGCAGGTACAGGTGTTTTACCTTGAGCTTAACTCTTGTTTCTTTTTAAAGATATTCTTTGTTTTACACTACAAGACCCTGAAGTAAACATCTGTGGAGATGTTTTGACACAAAAGCCAGAAATAAATGTCTGAATTGTTTATTCATCCTTGTTTATCTTGAATTTTTAGTGAGACAGTCAAGGACCCTGAGGGAATCAAGACTCCACAAAAACCTCCAGAGATCAAGTAAGTACAAGACAATTTAAATATTATTATGATGTGTTTCAGTGTTATGGGCATGTTCAGAGATTAACTTAGATTTTTTTGTATCCAAAGGGAAACAACACCTCTGCTCCAGCAGCAGGAGAAGTCACGAGCTCGCCAGGGACCAGGGAAGAGGGAGCAAACAAGTCCCCTCAGGAAGCGGGCTGTAAAGCACAACTAAGGCTTGACTTTTGTAACTCACCAGCACCAAGTATGATAAAGTGAGAAGCTGGAAACAAGATCCCCTTTTGTCATCTTTGAAAGCTGGCTGTAAAAAAGAGCTGTTGTCTTTTCAGTGACAGCAACTCACCAATAACACCTGTTGAATATGAAGAAGTGGGATCCAAACATGACATGACATGAATGTCACAATTCATAACATGATGTTTGATATTCTCATTTTTAAAATCAACTTTAGGATATGAATCATATTGATTTTTACATTTTTGCTTTGATTTTTCTTCACATGCTCTTGTTGTTTTAAAAATAGTTATGCAAATATTTTTGGAAAAAACAATGTACACTTACATCAATGACACTAAACTTTTGTCTTGCTTGTGAAATTGTGCGTTTAGTATTCTTTTATAGTCTAAATTGTGCTGCTGGGCTGTGCTTCAGGGGCTTCTCTGACTCATTTAAAGTTATACATGTCTCATGTCTCTTTATATGCTTAGAAATATCATTTTCTGGATTTATTCGTCAGTAAAGGCTTAAAATATTAGATAAAAGTCCTACCAGTAATAGGAGAAGATCGTCTGGTGAGCAGAGAGCTGGAGGGAGGAAGCAGTTAGAGCCGGAACCTCGGTGCTTTCATAGATGCTCGCCCTCTGACAATCCTGTCAAACCGGCGTCTGACGTCACTTTTTTCCCCGATCCGTGTTCGACTGGCTGTGATGTTTTGTGGGCGTTCCCCTCAAGGCGCTATGCACTATGGCATATTATGAGTAATTCAAATGAAGAGAATTATTAATAATCACCACATTATTAATACTTTTCTCTTGTATTACTTACATATGCGTAAAATGATTAAACTGTTGCTGTGTGAAACCTTTCTTATTTTTATTCAGATTATCACATGTACAAAAGATCCTAATGTGTAAACATCAGGAAAATTTGATGATTTTTGTCTTGCGCTCTGGTGTCATCTATTAAACAGAGTCAGCGTAAAGTACTTATGTTCCCTTTCTTGAGATGTTTTGTTTATGACTCAATCAGAAGTAAAAATCCACTTTCTCCTTGTCTGTTTTATTCAATAATTCATTTACTTTTTCGTCAAATTAAGGATATCATGTGCAAATTTCACTAATTTAAAGCCCTGCATTTTACATTTTATGCCCCTCATTTAAGATCATCTCATTTACTTTTAATCAAGCCATGACTTAAAACTTCTTTTGTGGTTAATTTGCGGTTTGCTTTTTTTTTTTTTTTTGTTAGTTTATGTATAGGAAGTGGGTTCTTCCATTAGGTGTTGCTGCAGATGTATTGAAAATAGGCCCTGTGCACACATGTTATGATTGCAGCACTGGTTTGAAGTCTTCTTTTTTCACAAATGTAGGACATTTGTTTCTGTTAGAATTTTGAAGGGGAATGGCGCTTCATGGGTTCGTACATATCATCTGTTTGTTTGGACTTATTCACAAAGGTGAGAAAAAGTGATTCAGTCATTCTGAAGTGGTAGAAAGGATTTGGTTTTCTTGAAATGACAATCAAACTTGGAACTCCACTCCCTTGTTGGTTCTTGTTGAGCATCTTTAAAACCTGGTTACAGTGTAATGTATACCTTCCTTTTTTTCTTTTCCGTTTTGGGCAAAGGTTTATTTTTGACTCACAGTTGAAGTCTGTTTAATGATTCGAGCCTTTAAATACCAACCACCACAGTTATTCCTTGTGTGATAGATTCTACGTTTACTTTAGACAACACACATTTCCAGTTGTCTGAATCTGATAACTGTGACAGGGAACCTCACATCAGGATACATATCATTCTTTTTTATTTCAATATTTCACTTATTATTAATCAAGATATAACTCTTTCTTAACTTTGCAATTTTTGATTATTTATATGAAATTGTACTTTTGCCTCTAGGATAGGCAGTGGGTTTCAATTATTAAGTGTTGCTGCGTATAGGCCATGTGTGCGCATTTTGTTATGACGCGAGGAGTTGCATTTTTCCGGGTATGTGACAGGAACTTAAACAAGACGAGAGGTTTTTAAAGAGTGTCACCGAAGGAAGAATGACGCTCCGTGCGTTTATTATCTGTTTGTTTGGAATCTTTCATAAAGGTGAGGAAAAGTCGATTCAGTCATTCCAAAGGGGGAAATGGGATTTAGTTTTCTTAAATATTAAAGACTTCTGAACGTCAGACCCTAGTTTGTGTATGTTATTGAGTCTCTTTAAAGCTGGCATCGTAATGTAGTATATCATTTTTGTCAACGGTTTATTTTGGAGTAACACTTGTTTTTCGTGTGATAGTGTAAGATGAGATTTATTTTCTTGTCCATGTTGTTTCGCTTGCCAGGATAGTATTGTTTTGGTCCTGGTGTGTTGACGTTGAGCTCAGTGTGTCAGTCAGTAAAGGCATCTCGAGGAGCAGCAGCAGTTGTCCGTGTCTACAACCGCCCTGGATTATTTTGAGATTTCAGTTAACACTGTTTGAGTTTGGTAAATTAAAAAGAGAAGGACAAGTAACGGAGTTACAATAGTCTGTGCTATGTGCGTAAAAACAAAACGCATTTCCGGTTTGCGAATAGACGAAATGTGACACCTCAAATCACATGATTCTTTTCTTACTTTAATAGCGTGTCCGTTATCGTGATCTTCTCCAGGTGTCACCGCTCTGGTCCAAACACAGCCGGAGACAACAGGTCTGGCAGGAGAGCAGGTTAGTTTATACTGCCAGCTGACGGAGCCCAAAGACGTCCATCAGGTCACCTGGCAGAAGATTTCACCTGATGGAGAGACGAACGTCGCCACTTTCAAAAAGGGTGTACTTCTAGTGTTTACTGAATTTCAAGGCAAGGTGAAGTTTAAAGATGCTGGGCTGCAGAACAGCTCAATCGTGATCCTTAAGGTGACGGATCAGGATGAAGGATGCTACCGCTGTTTGTTCAACGCCAAACCTGATGGTGTTCTCACCGGGAAAACCTGCCTTCAAGTCCACAGTGAGGATCATTATAACATTTCTAGTAACTTGGAGTGAATTCCTACCACTCTCCAGTCAGTTAATTCCATCAGTGTTAATATCCTATATGTCTTCCTCTCCTCAGAGCTGTTTGGACCCTTCCTTCATCTCAGAGAATCAAACTGGACTGAAGAGGTGATTGTTTCCTGCTCTGCCACAGGTCGACCTGCTCCCACTGTGACCATCACTGCCCCTCAGACAGACCTCCTCATGTCACACAATGAATCTGTCAGCTTCACCAACGAAGACAGAACAGTCACTGTCAACAAGACAGCTGTGCTCTCTCGTCTCCATAACAACAGCATAAAGGTCAGCTGTGCAGCACAGGTGCTCTCTGTACCTCAGAAGGAAGTGTTCAAGATGATTCCTGAAGTCAAACCCCAGCCCACTGCTGGAGGTAAGAAAGACATCCAGAGTGGAATCAGACTTATGAATACTATATCATTATTCCCTATTTTGCTTTCATTCTTTGAAGTTCTGAAGAGGAATCTTCATTTTGTAATTGAAACAGCAATTGTATCATATTCCTCCATGTTCCTTTTCTCATAGGCAAGGCTCTGATTATTGCAGTAAGTGTCTTGCTGATCTTTGCTTGTGTACCCGCACTCATCTTTTTACACATCAGGCTGAAAAAACACAACAGGTATGTCTTCTAGTTTTTATCTGTGTCTCATCTTTGAATCAGTAAATGTTTTTCAACCTCTAACTGTCCATAAATCCTTCAGTGCATTACACAGTGACTTTGAGGAGAATGAGCTAAATCTGGAGTCAATCAGAAACCCTCATAAGTAAGAAATCTTTTTTTTTTCTTTGGCTTTAACCTGCTGTTTGTACTCTCTATAACAAGTGAGCTAAAAGTGACTGTCTATCTCAAGGACTGAAGCAACAACAAACTTCTGGCAAGCATCAAGAACACAACACAAGTCCATCTCTCCTCGGACAAGAAGACTGTCCTTGTAATCAGAACAATAGCAGTAACTGCTTGAAGAGGTAAGGCACTGAGTATTGCGAGTGTTTTATAGGTTTAATAGCTTTTAAAGACACTACCATTGAATTCGAATTATTTTTAGAGTTCCAAGATATCTTGTTTTTAAATAAAAGTTTTACTTCTGAATTTCCTGAGGGAACCTTCCCATTGGATAAATAAAGTTCTTATCTATCTATCTATCTGTCTATCTATCTATCTATCTATCTATCTATCTATCTATCTATCTATCTATCTATCTATCTATCTATCTATCTATCTATCTATCTATCTATCTATCTATCTATCTATCTATCTGTCTGTCTGTCTATCTATCTATCTATCTATCTATCTATCTATCTATCTATCTATCTATCTATCTATCTATCTATCTATCTATCTATTAGGTGTCTCAATGTTGAGGTGTACAAGAAACACTTGCACATGATTCTCACCACCCTGAACTGCTGGGCTGAGAGTGTTTCCATCAGGAAATGAATGGAAAAGAACAGAAACATATTAGAGAAGCCTTTAAACCTGTGGATACCCTAAGTGGACCTTTTTGAAGAACAAGTAGATGCAAGGATGATGTTGTGGCCCCTGTGTTGCAGGCGTATCTGAAAGAGTTAAGAGGAACTTTGGTAAACACCACATTCCAGTTCACTTCAACCCCAGAAACCCTCTGAGACAGATGCTGGTCCATTTCAAGTCCAAAGCACAAAAACACAAACAGAGCAATGTGGTGTAAGCTGTCGGATGCAGTGAGGAATACTTAGCTGCTTCAAGCATATGGCTCAACACAGAAAACCCATCTTCTGTGGTCAGGACTCAGCAGTTCACCTTCACTTAAAGGACAGGAAGGGACAGAGGAGTTAAAGAAGCCACCTTCACCGAGCTAGAGAAACCTTCTCTTAACAGAGGGGGGTGCATAACCTCACCAGCAATTTTGGCCTTGGTGAAGCTTCTTGGATAAGAGGTGAAACGTCTTCCCATTCTTCTAATGAGCACATAAACACATCATTTTGCACCAAAGGGGACAGTTGACTAGATTTCAAAAACGTTTGCTTTTTATGGTGACTTTGAATGTCAGAGATTTTGGGAACAAAACGTTTAACAAGATGAGTTCAAAACAGGCTGTTGTTTCTCATATATACATGTCATGTTTGTGTTATTTATTTCTTATGTTCCTTTAATAAAGAACCTTTTTTTTACCTTCTGTTTCTTTTTGTACTTTATATTTCTGAATGCAGCTTTTCATAAAAATCTTCATGCATGGATACCATGTTGCAGTATAACTATGTATCATTTTACATTTTAAAAACCTGTATAATTTTTATTGCCAGAAAGTGTTAAAACAACTTATAAATTATCGAGAATATAAATATGTAATAGTAAGAGATCCTAGTGTAGCCCATGTGACGCATGTGCGCATGTGCTCAACTTTACTTTCGTTTTTCACTTGGCGCTCGATTCAAATCAACAATGGCACTAAAAGCACTCGTGTATTTTCTTTGTGCTCTGGGAATCAGTCAGAAAGGTAAGAAACGTTTGAATTTGTTAAAATTTGCATTTATGTGTCGTATTTTCTTCGAACTCAACCCACGGCTACTTAGTTTTTTGTCTTTGGTTCGAGTTACGCACAAGTGCGCTCCAATTTCGGCGGTTCATTTCGAAAATACTTGTGTAAATGTTAAGTGTCCTGTGTCAAAAAAACATCCTTACATCCTCACTCTTATAGTGGGAATATGTCGTTTAGATACCCTATTCCTGTATTAAATTATATTATGAAGAAGTACTTTTTTTATTTCAAACCATAAGAAATCATATATATGTGACGGTGTAAGCACCTATGAAAACTTATGGCCTCTGTAAAACGTGCTCTAGCCACTGCAAACTCACAGCAGGAATCAGCTTTAATGTAGAATAATGTTTCCATCCCTCTGATCTGTCCCAGGTCTCACAGCTCTGATACAGACCAAGCGGGTTGTGATGGCAGCAGCAGGAGATCAGGTCTGTTTGAGCTGCCAGCTGATGGAGCCCAGAGAAGTCCACCAGGTCACCTGGCAGAAGATCCTACCTGATGGAGAGAGGAACGTCGCCACCTTCAGCAAATACAGAGGAGAGAGGGTGAATCCTGGTTTTCACGGTAAAGTGGAGTTTAAAGATGCTGGACTGCAGAGCAGCTCCATCGTGGTTCTGAAGGTGACGGAGCAGGATGAAGGATGCTACCGCTGTTTGTTCAACACCTACCGTGAAAGAGCTCTCACTGAGGAAACCTGCCTGAAACTCTACGGTGAGACCTTCTTTAACCATCAAACACATCTAACTCAAACTTCCTCCACAGCTTTTATCTTAAACATCTTTCACCTTCAGAGCTGCATGGACCCTTTATCCACATCATGGAGTCAAACAGCTCTGATAAGGCTGTCGTGTCCTGCTCGGCTACAGCCCGACCTGCTCCCACTGTCACACTGAGAGTCCTCAATCTAAAACTCAAGTCCTCCAACGACAGTCACAGCAACAAGAATGGTACAGTCACCTTCAGCACCACGGCTGAGCTGCAGCGGGCTGTTGAAGTTGAATGTGAAGTCCAGGTGCCCTCTGTTGATCCAAAGAGGGTTTTTGAGACGGTTCCTGAGGTCAAGCCAGCGCTCTTTTCTCGTAAGATGAATAGGAAAGCTACACATTTGTTGTTTTCTGTTTTTATTGACATCTCCTAAAAGTGTTGGTTCTTTTTCCAGGTCAAGAGGGAGAAACTGGATCCAGTTTACCAGTTATTGGAGTCGTGTTGTCTGTTGTCGTGGTGGTCCTTCTTGGGGTTTTGGGTGTGGTAAAACGAAGACAATGCTACAGATACAGGTGTTTGATCTTGAGCTTAACTCTTGTTTCTTTTTAAAGATATTCTTTGTTTTACACTAGAAGATCCTGAAGTAAACATCTGCAGAGATCTTTTGACACAAAAGCCAGATATAAATGTGTGAAATTTTTATTCATCCTCGTTTATCTTGAATTTTTAGTGAGACAGTCAAGGACCCTGAGGGGATCAAGACTCCACAAAAACCTCCAGAGATCAAGTAAGTACAAGACAATTTAAGTATTATCATAATTTATTTTAGTGTTATTGGCATGTTTAGAGATTAACTGAGTTTTTTTTTCAAATCCAAAGGGAAACAACACCTCTGCTCCAGCGGTCAGGACCTCGCCAGCGACCGTCTGCTGTGAAAGAGAGAGTAAACAAGTCCCCTCAGGAAGCGGGCTGTAAAGCACAACAAAGGCTTGACTTTTGTAACTCACCAGCACCAAGTATGATAAAGTGAGAAGCTGGAAACAAGTCCCCCTGTTTGTAATCCACCAAAGCTGGCTGTTAAAAAAGAGCTAAGTCGTCTTTTCAGTGACAGCAACTCACCATTAACACCTGGTAAAATATGGAGAAGTGGGACCCAAACATGACATGAATGTCGGGATTCATCACATGACGTTTGATCATTTGATTTTCTCATTTTCCAAAACAGATTGCTGATTTGAAATTAATGCTGCTACATTATCTTCTATTCCCATCTCCATTCAAAGAAATTACCCCAAAAGAAAGTGTGACCTGTTGGATAAGTGCTGATATCTTACAAGAAACATCATAATCAGGCCTTTAAGATATAAATTATATTGATTTTTTTTTTTTAATTTAATTTGTTTGTTTCTGGCTCATGCTTTGTTGCTGTACAATTTTTATGTTAACATTTGACCTTTTTTACTCTTAAGAAATCCTTTTTAGTGAACAGTGTGCACTGTGTGATTTATGAAACACTAAGCTTATGTCTTGCTTGTTAAAATTGTGCATAGTATTCTTTTAGATTCTAAATTGTGCTGCTGGGCTGTGCTTCAGGGGCTTATCTGTTTCATTTAAAGTTCTACATGTCCCATGTCTCTTGATATACTTTTTTAAATTTTTTGTGATTATTAAATTTCATTGTTCTGAATTTATTCGTCGGTAAATGCTTAAAATATTAGATAAAAGTCGTTATCCAAACATTAGTGTTTTGTAGCTGCAGTTTCACAGCCTGGCCGCTAGATGTCAGCCTTTAGCTCTAATAGAAGAAGAGCGTCTGATGAGCAGAGAGCGGGAGGGAGGGAGACGTTGAAGCTGGAGCTCGGTGCTTCACTTCACTCTGAGTTAAATGTATGAAACATGGAAAACTGTGCCCTAGTTTCACCTCACCTGTAGCAGAAGGAGACATTTTAACACCTGGAGCAGGTTTTCCTCTCATTTTCATCTGTTCAGGAAGGTAAGTTCGACGTTTCTGCATTTTACACGACGACGTATTAAGAGTTGACGCATTTCTAACTTAGCTAAAGTCAAATAACCGTTAATTGATGGCGAATGTCGTGGTTTTCCTGAAAATATCTCGTGAGAGGCGATTTTTTTCAGTATGTTCAGTCCCACAGTAACACTTAATTTATTGTAATGGTGATATTCTTCACACTAAACATTGCCTTTAACCATTTTGACTTCGAAATTTAAAACTGTCGGTATTCATAGCTATTATTATGATTTAGAAATGCTATTTAGCTTAATATGTCAACGAACCAGGCTTATTTAGGAACATTTTGTTCGGAGAAAATCATTTTCAGTGCATTTATTCGACAAAATATGTTGCTTCCATCATAATTATAGCTCAATATTGCAGTACGTTGTTTTTTTACTATGTGTTTAACCTGCAAATAGAAGAATTCCTTACCCCAAGTTTTTCTAAATATGCCAAACAGCCAGTCCCCTTATAGTAAATTAATGTGATGTTCTTACAATTTGTAGTATGAATAATGTTTTCAATTGTTTTCATGATTACTATGCAGTTAACACACGAAATTAAAAAGTAATACACATTTTATGGATTTTTCACATCTCAAAATATGCCTGAATTCTCATTAATGTCATTTTATGTCTTGTTTTTACATTTTCCATGTGTCTAACCTGCCAAAAAAAAAAAAAAAAGTGATTTACACCCCACTAAAGTGGCTTGGATGTTTTTTTAAAAAGCCATTCTTTACTTTGAAATAACACATATGTGGCAGAAGTAGTAAATTTTAACCATTTCCCTCCCTCAGCATCCTGCTTAAGAAGTTTCAAATAACATCTGTGTCATGGCACAAAACCAGCTGTGGTGGCAGGATTGTTTAACACACATCTGGGTGCAGGTCTCCCACCTGGTTTCCATCAGTTTCTCAGAGAAAATAAGATTTGATTTGATTGGTTTGGTTAAGAAAAAGAAACAAATGAATACAGTTTGAGGTTTGTCGGAGTGTCTGCTCCATCAGACATTGTTTTCATCGAGGAATAGGGAGGTAACTGCTGCCCAACAGGAGCAGGCTGCATGTTTGAAGCCAGATGAGTTGGCGCTGTAAAAAGAGCAAATAACAGCCGTAAATCTCTGAGGTCTGGACCTGGTGTGTGTTGTGGTTTAGGCGGGTTCCTCTCACCCAGTGAGTCCTCTTTGTGTGGCTGAAAGAAGCCCAGCTTTCATCTCTGGTCCTTCTGAATCCTCCTGTTTTCAGATAGCTCCTTAAAGATAAAGTAGAGCAAACACACACCCTGTGATTACCTGCCTACAAACTCACCTTAATGACTAATGCATCATCACCTGTTGCATCATCAAATAATCTGTTTTGTGGGATCTGTGTTGAAATCTAAGAATGGTATTTTGTTAAAGCTTCAAAGCTGCAGGATGAGTCTAACAGGGTGGGGTTTTCATGCTGCTCATTAACATGAAAAGTTATCACCCCCCAGGTAACGTCACTGCTCATGTCATCCTCTGGCTTCTTATTAAAGCAGACAGTGTGCCAAGAAGATGCAGCCACGACTGTGCTGACCGACAACAACGACACCCGAACAAGTCACAACACTGGACGGCTGACAGCTCCGTAAGCATCACTCAGTCTCACTGCTGTGCTGTTTTTTTTCTTCTCACTCCGTCGTAGCCACGAGCTCGTTTGAGGTTTGTGGTCGTAGCTGTCTCAGCGCTCTGACACTGCTTGTGTTTGCAGCTGCAGCCTGGATGTGAGAGCGGGTCAGCGTGCGAGTCTGTAACCCTGCCTGAGTGTGCGATGTGTGGGCCTGTGCTGCTCCTGTCCTTGCTGCTCTGGATCAGAGGGACGGCAGGTAAACTCCTCAACACTCTCAGCTAGGCCTGTCACCATAACAAATTTTGCTAGACGATAATTTTCCAAAATATTATTGCCGATAAACAATATTATTGTCAATATCATTTTGATTTATTTTCTGTTTTCATTGATGTAATTATGATAAATGGGATAATAAAGTGAGTACACTATATCAAAAGCAAGAAACTTTAATTTCTTAAGAGTATTTAACTGTAATTAAAAGGTCAGGATCTTTTAAATAAAATAAACGAAAAATATAATAAATTTAACAAACAAGAAAGAGAAAAAAAATGAAAATGAAATGGACTCTCTTTTAGAAAAAAATACTGTTGATGAAAATAATTAATACTAATCAAAAACAATAAAACATAGACCCTGTCTCTAAAGAAAAAACAAAACTCCAAAAAAAAAACAACAATAAAAAACTATAGCCTAAATAAAAGGGAGTTTATACAGCTGTCTTTGAGCACCCACCATTTGGCGCTTTTATTTCTATTTACTTTGCCGACCAAAAGCCTCAGTAAGAGCGGATTGTCAAAGAACAAGGCTCCGCTGCACCTCCCCTTCTTCTTCTTCGTCGCCACTATTTTCAAACAAATGCCACATATCAGCTCGCTGGTGTTCATGAGCTCACACTTTGTTCATTCTGATAAAAAACAAAATATTCCCACACTGGGACTGTGGCAGGCGGCTTAAGAACCGTATCTTTCGTGCCATCACTCATATTAGCGTGTGTTTCCTCCTTACCCCTCAGGACGCTCGCTTCAGCTCTCTCCGTGTGTACGCGCGAGCAGCTCCATATTCACCCCAAAGATCGCATTTTTGACAGATGCTCAATTGATTTATTGATTATCGTGACAGGCCTACTCTCAGCAAACTGTTAACCCTGAAGAGGTCTGAGCGTCAACATGTGGTCTTGTTTCTCCCTCAGGTCTGGTCACAGCTCCTGCCAGTCTCACAGTAGAAGTCGGCGGTCCCCTCCGGCTCGGCTGTAACATCACGATGTCACCTGGTGACTCGGTGCAGCAGGTTCGATGGCACAAGCACAACAAGGTGCTGCTGGCGTACGTGCAAAGCGTGCCACCCCAGATCAGCGTTCAAGACCCCAACGTGCTGCTCAGCAGCTCCAGCAACGGCGCCTCATTCATCGAGATCAAGAGGGTGGGGGCCACTCATGAGGGCTGCTACCGCTGCGTGTTTGACGTGTACCCCTCAGGCTCACAGGAGGCCAAGACGTGTGTCGGCGTCACTGGTGAGTGTGTTGTCAGAGCAGCATGTTTCCTCTCCTCTTCTACAGGAAAAGATCCACAAAGGTCTGGACCCCAGAACCAGCAGGGGAGCCCACTCACTCAGCTGGCTAGCCTTGGAGCTTCCTCCTGAACTCTTTAATTGGCAAACAACCATTTTTATGAATCCCAGACTCCTCTTGTTGCTGTGGCACCTGCACACAAACACACACAAACACACTCCAACACCATGGTGACACATTTTTTCTGCTCCCATCGCAGGTAGAGTCCGCCACGAGGGGAACAAGACGGCGGTGAACGGGAAGTCCTCCACCCTCTCCTGCTGGTTCCCCCTTCCTAATAAGGTGCACCAGGTGCTGTGGACGAAAACAGCCGAGCAGGGCGACAGTGCTACGGTGGCTTTTCACTACAGGAAGGGGCAGCCCAGCGTGGAGGAGCTGTTTGCAGGTCGGGTTGGTTTGGGTGGAACTTTCGGCGACAGCCAACTGACCATCAAGGAGGTGAGGACGGAGGATGAGGGGTGCTACACCTGTGAGTTTCACACGTATCCTGAGGGGATCAAGAGCTCCACTGCCTGCCTCTCTGTTTACGGTGAGTCATCGCTTAGAGCGCCGTTTATTACACTTTAACGGCCTCCAGTTCAGAAAACTGAATGGCTCTTAAAGTGATACTCTGGGATGGAACAAGTTGAGTCCTATCACAAGGTTTAGGGCAGAAATGACCCCTACAGCAGTGTTTTTGTGCAGCAGAAGCCCAGGGCACACACACCAAACACCCCCTCCCTGCTCCTCTGCAGGTTTCCTCTGCACTCAGACGGGGTCATTTTTTACTTGACCAAAAACACAAATAAACGGACACAAAAACACGATGAGGACTAGAGCCTTATTTAGCGGTGTTTTTGTGTGAAAGTAACACGCTGAAAATTCTCTAAATAAAGTGTGAATGCAGACCCATATCAGATTTTTTCAGTGGGAGTCTGTTTATTTGTGTTTTTGGTCAAGTAAAATATGGCCCCGTCTGAGTGCAGAGGAAACCTGCAGAGGAGCAGGGAGGGGGTGTTTGGTGCGTGCGCTCTGGGCTTCTGCTGCACAAAGTCACTGCTGTAGGGGTAATTTCTGCCCTAAACCTTGTGATAGGACCCAACTTGTTCCATCCCGCAGTATCACTTTAAAACTATATCCATGAATTCTGGTGTTGCAGCACTCAGTACGAAGGTTCAGGGTCATCCCATTCCTCTTTTGCCTGCACAGCTACAGGATCATGTGCTCACAATAGTATCAGAGCCCTGAGAGGAAACGTGCGTCCCTCACAGCAGGAAAAGGAAGCAGGGTGAATAAACAAACCGCAGGCGAGGTGAGAGTCATTCAGGTCATTAAACTACTGTCCTGACCTGCTTCTGTGACGGCGCTTCAAGTCACTTAACCCCGACCACTTCTCTCCTCCTCCTTGAGGTGTGAACCACAAAGTGAGACCTCCCTGAGACTTTGAGATCCAGGACCCTGAGTGGGTGTTGATCTCCTCCGCGTGAGCAGAGGGAGGGGGCGCCACCGAGGGGAAAGTGGTGATTAATTTTGGGAGGGAGCCCAGGGGATGAGAGGCTCACTGTTTTCCTGAGACACAAGGCCCTCAGTTTGTGTGTGTGTGTGTGTGTGTGTGTGTGTGTGTGTGTGTGGCCTCCTTGCTCTGCTTAACAAGCTTTGTGCAGAGCTGCAGACACACACACAGCCACACAGAGTCACTACAAGCCGCTTCGCTTCTGTTTTGCTGCGGAGAACAACTCGTGTCATTGTTGAGCCGGGCGCTGAGATTGACATGCGATGTCTCTCTGTGTCCATCATGATGATGAAGGCTGAGGAAGAAGAGTTTGCGTTTTGGTTCCAGATCAAAAAAAAAAAAATCACCTGATAAATAAAAAATCTTTCTTCTTCCAGTTTTGCCCAAACCAGAGGTGAATCATGTGACCTCACCTTCAGGATTCACCGAAGCCAACTGCACGGCGCAGTCTCGGCCGCCAGCAGAGATCACATGGGACGTCGGTGGGGAAAACAAAACCGTTGAGCCACCTGTTCTGTCGTCCTCGGAGCAAGGCGACGGCACGACGATAGTGACGAGCACGCTGCTCTTCCAATCAGGAGTGTTCAGCGATTCGTCCATCAAGTGCGTGGTGCACCACCCAGGTCTGGAGAAGCCTTTGACGGTTCCTCTCCACTCCAACGGTGAGTCTAGTCACATGACACACAAACTCCATGTGATTCACATCATAAGGATGTATTCTTAAACATCTGTGCTCCACAGTGGGTCCAGCCATGGTCATCCTCCTCTCCATGTGCGGCGTGGCCGGCGTCCTCCTCCTCTGCCTGTTTGTGTGTCTCTGCAAGTGTTTCATCTGCGCTGACTGTGAGTCCCACGGGAGTTTATCACTCTGCTGTCATCTTTTAATGACCCGGCATCATCAGATTTCTCTTTAAGCTTCTAGTGCGGCATGAAAACATGAAGGAAGAATGTGGGAGGAGGTGATTTTGCGCGGTGATGGTGATCCTGAGGTTTTTCTAGGGAAGAGATCTCCAGCGCCTCGTCATCTCACAGGGATTGAACAACTCTGTGGTTTCTCTTCACTTAACTGCCTGATTTAGCCACTTTCAGAGCAATGTTTTGGTTTCTCTGTTATCCTCTTAACGCTCAGATTAGCTCATTTCACACCAATCAAAAAGCCAGCTTTAACAAGAAGTGAGAGTATTCTCAGCGACTTTCCACACAGAGGTGTCAGAGCTGATGCTCACTCATGTGTCAGCGACACTCCCTTGTCTCCTGTTAACACTTTTCCCATAACTCTCTGGGGCGTCACAGGAAAGATTGGTGCCAGTGCGAGTGTGGCGTGTGGACCGCTGCCCATTTCCCCTTTATCATAAATTTCCACGCCACCAAGGAGAGTCAGAGGACGTTGGAGTTATCGCGGTGATGACAGAAGCTTTGGCTGACGTTGGTGCTGCCAAACAAAAGAGGAAGAAAAACAAACGTTAAGGGGTCACAAAGATCCCAGGGTTTGTCTCGATTTGGCAACATGTGATTTCGCTCAGGCTCATATAAATCACGTTTATCCAATGTCACAAGTTTCTTCATCTTTATTCCCTCCCTTCATTGAGATCTTTGTCTCCGTTAACCCCTCACATTTGATTGATGGCGTCACATTGTTGCCAGATCTTGCTTAACTATCAGTGTGGGATATCTTGGAATAGCTCGCATCGGGGTCACGACCAAAATAGATTTTCTGGAAAACAAAAGCCGCTGACTTTCCTCATCTCTTTGGAAGTCTTTCCTTCTCTTCCAACTTCTTGCTCCCTGAGCAGAATACCAAGTAGCTGCGGCGATTGTCTGGAGTTAGCAGCCAGAAGAAAAGAGCCTCTTTTCTCTGACGGTGGAGAAACACGGGCAGACACTCGGAGGCTTGAAGGAGGAGGAGGAGGAGGGGGCTGAGTGAAGTTGAAAACCTGCCCAGTTGATAACAACGTCCTCTCTTACACTGCACTGTACACACACACATACTGTAACTTCTCTGCTTTTCTAGGACTGGAGTGTGCCAGGAACACGAGCGTTTACGGTGATGTGATTCAGACGGCAGTTGAAGGGCGAGGAGCTGTGATGCAGAGCGTCTGTCTCACAGGAAGTGTGGGGGACACTTTTTTTAATCACATAAGATCCAACACCAAATCTGACTCCTCTCGTTGCATCACAACCCAAACTGAAACATTATTCTCAGCCTGTCTGTGGCGCTCTGCTGCGGAGTGGCCTGAAAGTTGTGATGTCTGCGGTTTGAGCTCAACCTCGAGCAGCCTACAAAGGCCTTTGTGGTTCTTTCTGAACCAGTGGGCGTAATACAGGCTCTGCCTGCTTCAATCAATCACGGCTGGGAAGTTGGACCCAGGCCTGAGGTTCTTCCAGTAAAATGCCACTGGTCTATTTGGGGCCACGCTCCTGTGATTTCTTTGGTGTGGCCTGTGGAGATGTACAGACTATAGGTTTGAGCCACTTACTCATAAAGTAAATGTTTTAGTTTCAGCTTTTAATCTGAAACTCCACAGGAAGTGAAGGGGAGAGACCACATCCGGTGCAGAGCTTGAATCAGGAGGGCAGCACTGATTGTTCCTCAAAGATTAGAGGCAGGACAACATAGAATAAAACTATCGAAATGATCTCTCTGGAATTCCTGCAGCTTTCTTATGTCACTCCGTCTGGATCAGAGTGGGTGTTTAACGATGTGTGTGTGTGTGCATGACATGTTTGTTTTGGCGTCCTTTTTGTTTTAAAGTGAGGAAACACAACCTCTGCCCGTGACGCTGTGACATTTTTGTCGTGGAAACACATTCTTCAACATTCCTGCCAAAACAAAGAGGAGCGGTCAGGGAATGAAAACAGAGAGTGTAAAAATAATCTTGAGGTAGACTGAGTTGTTTAGAGTAAACCTTCATCCTCTGCAATCAGCTGCTGCCCCTTTAAGCTAACACCTCTCCACCTTTCTGATAAAGTTTTGCAGGAGATGGAAGTTTCCTTGGAAAAATCACGACAATCTCTCCTTCTATCTCTTTCTGTGCAGTCTGATTTGGCGCCCGGCGTCTCCGCTGCTTTGATGCCCGTCCAGCCGAGCCCAGAGTGTGACCTAGCTGCTCAGCACCGTGCCCTCCTGCTCAGCGTGCGGCCGGAGGGGGAACAGAGCTTCCACAGAGCCCAGCCGACCCCACTGTGATGACACGGACTTCTCTCGTCTTTTACCACGAAGTAAACAGAACTAAACACGGATTCTTTAACCACACACAGAGAAATAACATTAGAGTCTTAGAGTTTTATAAATGTCCACACAGCAGCTGGTTTCTTCCTTCACGCTCACAGGAGATGCTGAAGTATTCTTCTTCATGGTGTTTTCTTTTTGTAAATTAACCTTCAGTTTTGAGGTAGACTGAAACCTGACTTTGCGTGACCCCGCCCTGGTCTGACTCAGACTTAAAGAATGGTTCAAGCGAGAGCGGCTGAAGGTTTATTTCTGGAGCTGCTGCGTTAACATGCGGTCGACCTGTAACCCACATGTCACGGGTGGGTCCTGAGCTTGTGGGTGCATTTGTAGAAAATGTAAAACTAAAAACTGAAGGAGACACTGTTAAAAAAAATAATGTAGGCTTGCTTTGTACAGTGTATTTAAACTTTAGAAAATCTTTATTCTTTTAACAATTAACACAAACTCAACTTCTACCTTTGGGATATCTGTATATGGAGAACATCACACGGTTTAAATGATATTAAATGCCTTTAAAATAAACCTGGGCTTCCTTTTTGGGCACGAATAACTTTTAGAACCTCGACCCGAGCCGTCACTCTCGCTGCTGTTGGGTTGTGATGTTTGAGGACTGTGGGTGGTGCAGAAACCTCAGCACAGTTACACAATCATTTCCTCCACAGCCCACTCCTGTGACTCCATCATTTCACCCGTTAGACCCTCTTTGTGCTTCTACATGCATGTTTCAAACACCCTGAGCGATGTTACCAAGGCTTTTATTTTGAAATTTGAACAAAAACAGAGCAAGGACTAAACAGAAACACACTTTCATCAAAACGTTGATCAGAAACATGGATATTAGAGGTCAAGACTCTCAGGACTCAGGATCCAAACCAGGCAGTTTCACGACACAGGAGATCATGGTTCTCAAAGCCCAGCTGGAGGACTGTTGGTTTGACCTGCACCGCGCCAAGTGCAGATGGGCCGCCGCCGTCCGAAGCAGCAACTTCACCCTGTCCAAACTGGAGGAACTGAGCAACAAGTACAAGTACTACTCTGCTCTGTCTCAACAAACCATCAAGAAGCTCCAAGAGAGGCTGGACCAGGCTCTGAGCAACGAAACCAGGGCGTATCTAGAAGAGATCCACCAGCTCAGGTTCCAGCTGGAAGAGGCTCGCATCGACAGGATCAACACAGCTCACAGGCTGAGCCTGGCTGACAGGATCATGGCCTCGTACCTCGCAGAGCTCCAAGAGCTGAAAAGGGAGAACGTGAGGATCAGGTCTGCACTGGAGCGAGTGGAAGAGGAGAAGGCCTCAGTGGAGCAGGATCTGCAGAGGAAAGAAAAGGAGCTGGATGAGGCGAAAGAAGATCTGAACACCAGAATAAGGAGGGTGGAGTTGGAGCTGCAGGTTCTGACAGACAGGGAGAACAGGAGGAGGAGGTGCTGCCTGGTGCGGTGGTTCACGTGACTCGTCTTCTTGAATAAAATGAGTTTTATGATTAGAAATCTGAAAACTGCTTGATGAATTCTTAGATCTTTCAGAGGCTGCAGATCCAGACGGCTGCTTGAGGAAGTTCATGAAAAGGTAAGTACTTATCCTGTTCTTTTTAGATTAAAAAAATCAAAATTTGGTTGAATAAGTGTTAAAAGCTCGTTCTTAGTTGAGTCATCATGTTTTGGGAATACACTCTGAACCATTGTTGCCATTTGTCTGACATTTTTAATTTCTCCCCACAGTTTCCAGAAACTTCACAAAAGCCGGAAAGGGTGAGTACTTCCCTTGACAGATTTATTTAGCCCGTCATCCCTCACTCTGTTGAGATTAAAGCAAATAATTAGAGTTTTAATAAAAACAGAGGCTTATCAGGAGGAAACTGGTGCCGACCTCCTCCGTAGTTCTGCTTTCACACCACTAGAGGACACTGCAGTCAGGTTTCCTTTGAGCCCTCTGAGGGGTAGGACGTCCCTCCACCTTTCACATGCTGGATGGTGGGCGTACATGACACATGCAGGGTGGGGTGAAGACACGAGGGCCTGTTTGTCTCTGAGCGCTTTGAAAACCGCACAGCTAGAACATCCCACTTTGTGCAACCTGCAGCGAAACGTCCGACCCCTTCTCCCCCCACTTAAATCAGATTCTCAGTGCGTGTCTGCGAACCACGGATCAGCCACAGGGGGACAAAGTGTGAAACACAATCAGACTGCTGCTCATTGTGGCATCAATAAATCAACCTGAAGAGGTTTGATCCTCCTGTAATCTTTGATAAACTTTGATAGGTCTCTCGCCTTTTCTCACACTGTTGCTTTTTTTTCATCCCCTCAACTTTTTCACTCTGAACTGAAAGGTGTCACTTCCTGGATTCAGAGTGGAAGAGGTGATCTTGCGGTGTGCTTCGATGTGAACAATAAGTTTAGTCCTCTCCCCGTCTGTCTGTCTCCAAACACGCTCTGCGCTCAACATCTCAATGTTGACGGTGACTCATACTGAAACGTGTCGGTGGTCTGGTTGGGATTTACACTCACCGATCGGCTCCTTGTGCTACTGTCAGTAAAGTGTTGACATGACTGAATGGAAAGTATGCATCACCTTGTGGGGGGTTTCGAAGGAGGATGTGTGCGCAGAATGTGTCACCGTTAGGAAGTTAGAGTATTCACCTGTAGACACGCTGGTGTTAAAAATTTCACTTTTATTATCATCAGAGTGTCTTAGAAGAATTCACACGTACAAGAAAAAAGTTTCACAGGAAGCGCAGCCTTTATTCAAACAGGTGTAGTTTCAAAGAAATATCTGAAAGCTCTGAAACTTTATATGTGCTGCTCATTCAGGTATGGTTCATCCCTGCTGCTGCCTTTCTCGCAGACCCCTTGAAATGAACCAGAGAGATCAGATTATTGACCTGGGAAGTAGACGTTAAAGTGTCCATAGTGTGATTTCTGCTGTAGGTTTGTACATACAAAAAAACTCACTTTTGCACTTGGGTTTTGGTGTGATGAAAATCACCATCCCTATGAAGACAAGCGCCATGATTCCAACAATGAGGTACACAGAAGGCCAGAAAGTCTCCTCAGTGTTTGAGGTCCCTGCAGAAGAGGTTCTGTCAGGTCTGATGACAATATTCTGGGAAAAACAGTTAGAAGGTGAATCAGGTTTCTTACCTGGCTCTGCTGAAGTCATCCAGGGCTCAGTGGTAGTTTTGACTCTATCTGAAACTTAAACAGCCAAAAAGAGAGAAACAAAAATTGTTTAAGGGTCTTCTACTAATTTTAGTTAGTCCGACTCAAGATTATGGGTGTTAAATGGCAGTAATGTCACACTCACCACTAACAGAAACCTTGATGTTAGCTCCAACACCGGGGCCACTTTGACATCGATACTTACCAGAGTCGTTTGTGACAGTTTTATGAAAAATCAAAATTGAGTCTCCTATTAAATCCCCTGAAGTTTTCCACTCTGTACTGAGGCGACTGCTCATGTTGACAGGAACATCACTTTGCTCAAGTTTAAACCAGGAGACTGTCGATGGTGAATTATTGCAGAATGTGACTGTGCAGTGAATTCTCTGCTCATCTCCAAGAAATACTTTGTGCTCAATGTTGGGGCGTCGTATAACTCTAACTTCACATTCTTCACCTGCAAAAGGAGTGGGTTTTGATCGACAATGTTAGTTTATTTCCGTGTTGAGTCTGAGTGTGACGCAGTTGGATCTTTGGCAGTTTGTTAGAAAAAAATTGACCTGTCAAACTGCTGTTGAAATATTTCAAACCTATCTTGACTATAAAGCTTTTAGCACTAAAAAACTTCTCTCAAGCATATTTGAAGAAGTACAAAACCTCAGTTGAGAGAAGTGACAGTACCACAGACGTGCCCTGGCTGAGTGTCAACGATAGATGAAAATGATAAAAACTTACTATCAGCGTCCAGAGAGAGAAGTCCTGACGCCAAGATAGACACCAACACAATAGATGAGAAGTACTTCAGTTGCATTATGGGAAACTTTGAAGCTTCTATTTGTGTATATCTGCTCAAAATACCCCAGTGAATGACTTCTGGTTCACTTGACTTCCTGCTTCTTTATTAAAGTCTTGGGTGGGGGCAACCACACATCAAAGAGTGCAGTGTGAGGACGCTCACATTTGACACCTTGAACAGTGGCGCGCATCAACATTTAAAGACAAAGGCAAGAAAGGAAATGAAGGTATATGGTGTGTTTTCACTACTTTAGGGGGCACTAAAGTCCATTAGTTCTTGAGTGCATTTTAGAGTGCATTTTAGCTCCTAGGAGGGCAGTTACGCACATATTTTGGATCCCAAGAGGGCCGTTGAGCAAGTTTTGAGGGCACTTGAATGTGCATTTTGGTCCCCAAGAGGGCACTTTGGTGCGTTTTGGCTTCTAAGAGGGCTCTTTAATGCATGTTTTGGTGCCCAAGAGGGCCCTTAAGAGGGCCTTTTAGCGCAAGTTTGGTCCCAAAAGGGCACTGTAGAAGATGTTTTGGCTCCCAAGAGGGTCCCTAAGCATAAGGAACTTTAGCATGTGTTTTGACTCACAAGAGTGCCTTCTCAGAGGGGACTTTAGTGCAAGTTGTGGCTCCCAAGAGAGCACTTCAGCATACATTTTGGCTCCCAGAGGCCTTCTTGGGAGGGGCGTCCTGAGAGGGCACTTTAGCATGCATTTTGGCTTCCAAGAGGGCCTTCTAAGAGGGTTCTTTAGTGCATCTTTTGGTGCTTAAGGGGGCCTTTTAAAGGGCCCTTAAGCGCAAGTTTGGTCCAAAGAGGGCACTGTAGAGGATGTTTTGGCTCCCAGGAGGGAACTCTGGCATGTGTTTTGGCTCCCAAGCAGGCCTTTAGAGAGGGCACTTGAGCCCACAGTTTTTCTCCCAAGCAGGCCTTTTAAAGGGGCACTTAAGTGCGTGTTTTGGCCCCCAAGAGGGCACATGAAAAGGGGTTCTATAGCACACATTTGAATTCCAGTTTTGACTACCTAAAGGCACTTTAGAGCTTGTTTTTTCACAATAGGACCATGAGTATTTGGAGCCTCCTAATGCCCACCACTGATCTTGAGTGTTTTAAATAACACAATTGCCCATAACATGTATTGTAATATATTCTTAATGATAGTCAAGCAGGTACATTATGGTATTTGATTGCACACAGTGTGATCAGAACATTCTCTAAATCTGAGTTACAGTCATAAAATGAGCAAATTACTCACTCATTGAATCATTACTGTAGAGAGATATGGTACTAAACGTAAAATTCAAGTCTTGCACGTACAACAGTATAAATCACAGTTTCAAAGAGTGAAACTACATTCTGTTTGATAAGAAACACTTCAGCTTTCTGTTTCTTCAAGGCTGCAGCTAGGAAAGTCAAACAACTTCAGGAAGACTGAAAAAAAATAAGATGATGTATCATCCAAAGATTTCTTTTGTGTCATGGAAACAGAGCCCGTGTCCATTGATGTCACATCTTTGCTGTTACCTGGTTCCTGAATGACACGGTTGGTTTTGTTGCTGTTCTCACAGTGCAATAGTTCCACTTAGTGAGGCGTCACTTCTTCTTTGCTTCAAGAAGTTGTGGTTTCAAGTTTCCCTAGAACACTTGGAGAGGTTTAGCCAGAAGAGAAAGTGACCGCACATGTTTGCATGACTGAAAGGTCAAGAGCGGCTGCTGAGGCTACAAACATGGAGATGCTAATGTTCAGGACAGTGGAAGTCTTTGGGGTCTCAGGTAGATCAGTTGGGACTGTACTCTTACGTTATAAGAGAGCAAATCTTCAAGTTTTCTAGTGTTCCTCTCGTGTCTAGGAGGAGTTTGGGTCTTTGATACGAATAGCCGCGTACTCAGAACTCTCCTCTTTCGGCCTTCGTGGTCGAGCAGGCGCCCTTGCAGGGACCTGATGGTTGAGAGCGGCGTAAACGACAGAGCCCCCCTCATTCTGCACAGTGCTCCTCAGTTGATTCACGCCGTCTTTCAACGTGCTGTAAACACACTCGTTGGGCTGCGGGGGCGGTTTCTGCCTCCGGGTTGAGCCGCGAGCCAGCGGCACAGAGGGGCTTCCTCTCGGCGAAGGCTGGGGGGCGAGGTTCTGGGAGGGTCGCTCTGCCATGGAGATCGCTGCGTACTGTTGAAAGACAAAAAGTCAATTAGAAATATTGAAAAAAAAGTGAGCTGTGTGTGATATGCTTTTAAATCTGACCTGATTATCCTCTCGTGTTGCTTTCTTTGGTGTTCCTGTGTGATGACAGAGTCCTTAGCGTGACCTTTTCTTAACATCACATCATGCTTTAAACATGATAAAACTTTAAATATGTTACCTTTACAGCCTCGCATTGATACCACAGATATAACTATCACTATGACGACAAACCCCATGATCCCAGCACCGGTGTACACATACATCATCATATCTCCTGACCCTCCAGGGTTTGGTGTTGAGGTGTCTGTGAACAGAGAGGACTCAGAGTGAGTGTTTCTGAGTTGGAGCTTTATTAATGGAGGGTGTTTGAAAAGGACAAAAGACATGGAGACTAAATGCAAACTGTCTTACTTATGAGAGTCTGTTCTGTTGTATTGTTAGGCCGAGCATGATCTATAACACAGCACAAAGTTTTAGTCTCGGTGGAACTTTTAGGAGTTAAAAAGAGAGTGTGTCTAAGCAGCTAAACCTGAGAAAGATGTTTGATAAGAGAAAAGTTACACTCACCACTGATAGAGACCTTGATTTTAGATCCAACACTCCCTCCACTTTGACATCGATACTCACCGGAGTCGTTTGTGACAGTTTTATGAAAAATCAAAATTGAGTCTCCTATTAAATCCCTTGTAGTTTTCCACTCTGTACTGAGGCGACTGCTCATGTTGACAGGAACATCACTTTGCTCAAGTTTAACCCAGGAGACTGTTGGTGGTGGGTTTTTGCAGAATGTGACTGTGCAGTAAATCCTCAGCTCATCTCCTAGAGAAACTTTGTGCTCAATGTTGGGGCGTCGTTTAACTCCAATTTCACATTCATCACCTGCAACAGGAATGACAAACACACAGTGGGTTATGATGATTTCCATTCTTTAACCAAACTTTGAGACTTCTCATTAACCTGTGAAGCCTTTCTGAGACACCTGCAGAAACTCTGAGGACAACTCTCTAAAGCAATCATTCCCAAAGTCTGGGTCCCGACCCAGTTGTGTCCCCAAATTGGTTTCTTACGTTTCATATGTTCCTTAACTAGAAGAAGTCTCCTCTCACCGATTTGTTTACAGATGATTGGCTGCTTAATTGTGAAGGGTCATCGCCACAATGTTTACCATAAATGGAATCATGAAACTGTTTTTCAAAAGTCTGAAGCCATGAGCTGGCGCTACTCAAACAACCAAAGCCAAACCACCGTTTGTTTCGTACTGTTTTACAGCGCTCAGAGGAAGACGCTGTCACACAAATGGAAGAATTAACCCATTGATACTTTGATCATTCGTTTCCAAAAGAAAGATTTGAAGTCAGATTCAAAACCCCTTTGAGTTTGAAAGTCCGAAGTCACTGTTGCATCATTCTTCCTGGATGAGCATTACATCTAAATATCTTGTCCTGAGTCTTATTTGCTTTTCATCCCTTTACAACCACATAGAACAGAATAGAACAGAATAGAATAGAATAGAATAGAATAGAAAAACTTTTTCTTGCCTATCACGAGTGACAGAAACGTGACTGCCTGATTAAAAAATATACAAATATGAATTGGGGTTCTCTGAGAACACAAAAATGAAGAATGCTCTGTCATCTTGTGCACAAGACTGGGATACAATTCTAAAAGCGAGCAGTAAAAATGTAAGTATTTTCAAAGTGTAACCCAAACAAAGCTTCAATGAATTTGTCAAATATGCCTCTTAGGCCTGTTAGCTGGTAAAAAAAGATGTATGATGATTGATTTACAGATTGGGCAAATTTTGGAATGGGTCACTGTGGCTTGTTTCACCAAAAAAGTGAGTCGCATTGAAAAATAAGCTGCTTTAAAGGGAGCTAACAAAACCATCTTTGAGATACACATTAGCGGTATCATGCTTCATTATTAAAGATCATCACCTGACCTTTGAATGTGAAAGCACTGCATAAAACTAAATTTAAAAAAACGTGAAACAAAGCGGAACAAAGTGTTCATAAAGTGATGAGCGGAAACAGAATTTACATGAGAGCCAGGCACTGAGGAACTGAGAGACCCTCCTTAGAGAGTTGTCTCAAAGGTGGGATGACAACTCAGCCGTTAGAGACATTAACATATAGTATCAGGGGTAAAAATACTCATCAGATATCTCGCCATCATTAGGCGAGGGCTGGTTCTTAACTTCTAAAGCAGCAGGTGACAAAAAGAGGCAAGAGAGATACAGAAAGGAAAGAAACAACTACAAAGAATCAAAGAGAACGTACAAAAAAAAGTGAAACAGAGACGTATGCGAACAAAAACAAACCCTGAACTTATGAGCAACACAAGTGACCATGGAAGGCAACATAACCACCAAAGTGCTACAGGAGTTAATACTCAGCATCAGGACGACCATAAATAACCAGAAAATAACACTTACCCTGCCCTCAGACCACAGTTTCACAGTAAGGAAACCACAGATATGTTTAATATGAAAAGATTCTGTGGTCATGGATGAAGTCATGCACAAGACTTGTTTCTTAATATAGTCACAACAAGCTTTTGATTAAGATTTAAGATTAAGATCAAGAGGATGTCTTCTTTCATGCTTGATTAAATTGAGTCTTTTACATTTAGCCTCACTGAAGCTGTCTTTGTATTTGTTGTTTTTGTCTCCTTTTCTAAGCTGCGTTTGAAAAAGAAGCTGACAAACAGCTGATCGTACACATCCCAGACCCACAGAGGAAGGAAGGGCAGCCCCACACAAATACTGAGTAAGAATAAAATGCTGGAATAAAACTTACTGTCAGCGTTTAAGGAGAGGAGCAGCGCTGCCAACACGGACACATGCAGCAGAGTCCAGCAGTTTCCAGGCCTCATGATGGGAATGATCACAAAACGTCCGTCACAGCCGCTCCTGAAGTGAAACAATCCTCTGAGCTTGTCATATTTCTTCAGAAAAACAGAGAAGTGCTGAAGATGAGGTTAAAGCTTTTCATGCAGCTTCCTCTTTCTACCCCCCCTTACAGTGAGAGAGCAAGAAGGAGGTGAAGATTGGTGGGTGGTCTTGCCTTTGCAAAAGCTGCAGGTCGACGCCAGCGAGACATCTCAGATTTGGGGTTTTCCACTTTTTTGAGGTGCTCACCCTGCTTAAAAAAGTAGAACTGCTAAAACAAAGTGTCTGAGTGCTCAACTTCCCTATTCATTTCAGAGCCTTGCTTTAACCTGAGAACCAGCTTCAGAACTCTTCAAGCAGCGTCTGTGGTTCTTCTGACTTCCTCTTTCTGATTCTTCCCTTTCATCGACAACATCTGCATCTCCTGCAGACTCGTGCGGCCTCTTGCACAGAGCCTTGTGGTTTCACAGGGAGGATATACAGTGCACTGAAGAGATGAGCTTTAATGCCCACTCTACCAATACCTGTGGCTGATTATCAGGTGACTTCATCAACCTCTGACCAGCTTTTGTCAATAAATCTGTTTCATTCAGATTTTAAAGGAGCATGTCAACATTTTACATAGAGGTCAGTTACTGTGACCTCTTTGTAAGACAGTATAAGCTGCTACATGAGGTCACTAATGCACCCTTAAAACTCTAACAGGTTGTTTAAATAAAGTTTTTTTCCTCTACACTTAAGTAAGTGTGTTTACATCAAGTATGTTTCATAATAGTGATGTGAGATGAAATCCAGTTACACAAAAAAGGTGAAATAAAAAGAACTCAACTCTGGTGACATCTTGTGTTTATTTGTGTACATTAAAGACAAAAGGAAACCAAATGGGGAACAAAATGTTAAAGAAGTTATCAAAATTGGAAATTCAAAGCAGTGTGTACAGTTTTCAATACAATAAAGCTAAACTATAAGCTCATAGTAAGCGGGATCTATAAATAATTAAATAAATGAATGAATAAAAGAATTAAAAAAGGAAAATTAGCTGCCCCCCGAAGTCATTTTTCTAATAAACAGTTTTGTTTCGAGGAAAAATGTTGCTGTGACGGAAAGAAATCATTTTGTTTAACGGAGCAACAGCGCTATCGCGAGGCCTCAAGTGGCAAAGACGGGAACCACAACACACGCAAAGGCGCACCGTGTACGTAATGACGTTTGCCTTTACGCTTACGGCTAGCCGAAAATGGCGGAGTACCTGGCATCCATTTTCGGCACAGAGAAAGACAAGTAAGTTTTATTTAACAATTATGACATTCTGCGAGTCAAAAACGAGAGTTGTGAGAAGCATATTTGTTGTGGCTTTTTGAACTCTCGAGCGGGGCCCGGTTTGAGGCCGCAGCGCTTCAGAATATTCTCGAAAAGCTAGCAGTAGCACGAGGAAGCTAACAGGGAGCTAACCGTTGAATGAAACTCATGAAGGAGCTGAGCTAACCTGCAGCATCTGTTTGCTCATGGTTTGCGCCAAAATGTGACGTTTTGACAAAGGTTGACGAGTTTGTTAATTGAATTATAAACACGCGGGGTAGTTTTGTAGCTTATTAAACCCTTAAGCTGACATTCTATGAATTTACGAACTTGTTAGCTAATGGGGTGCAGTGCTAAGGGGGGTTGTTTTGTTCTGTTTCACCGGTGGAGAGCAGCAAACCGCAAATAACCAAAATGACCAAAGTTAGTAGTGTGTTGTAATCCAGTGGAAAAAGTAGTAAAAGAAAACAGCATCTGGTGCGTATTTGAGCTCAATATAGTCGAGTATTGACCTTAAAGAGGCTTAAAAAGAATTTATACTACAGGTTTTGTCATATTGATAACGCATAAAATGAAGGATGTGGACTTTATTACGTCTGTATAAGAAGCCTGGTGTTTCTTGAGCCCTAACTGCAGAATAGTGCTCTGACTTCATCACACATGGTGTCATACTTGCTCAGCGCTGTTGTAATATGTCATAGACTAACACTACAGTACACGCTAATTGTAGCATTGAAAGAAATGCTGTGTGATTTTCCATACAGAGCAGAAGATAAGAGACTTTAAAGTCCTGTAATACTGTCCTTTTTTTTTTTCCTAGGGTCAATTGTTCATTCTATTTTAAAATTGGAGCATGCAGACATGGAGACCGCTGCTCGAGATTGCACAACAAACCAACTTTCAGCCAGGTAAGCCTCACACCACAAGTCTCTCCATCCTGCTTGAGAAAATCAGACATTTTCTTCCTTCACGTTTCAGTCTGTTTTTTAATAAATTATGACTTAAATGAGAGATTAGTGAGGGTTTATTGAGAGTACTTTGAAATTAAATCATCTCATGCTCCAGGCGGGGAAAGTGTAGCAAACAGATACAGGCTTACTATAATCCAGGTGGGTTTACAAGATGCTCCAGTTTAGTTGAACTCTGACTGAACTTTAACAAACATGCCAGTCTCATCCTTTGTGCCCCATTTTCTGAATCTTTTTTCATGCAAGGCGATTAAATCACAAAAATAAAATCTTTTGATGAAATGTGAAATGAAATGTGCTTTGTTTCTTCTCTCCCGCAGACCATCCTGATTCAAAACATCTACCGTAACCCTCAGAACAGCGCACAAACAGCCGACGCTTCTCGCTGTAAGTTAAACACCCCCTCCTTTGCTTCACACACTATCATCAACAAACAAACACACCTGCTATTCACACTATCAACTCAGTTAGCAGTTTTTAACCTTGTGGGAAGGGGTCATGTGTCTTACTGATCAGGTTATGAGTATCAGAAAACAAACTAACAGGGCTCGCAGACTGTGCTGATGAAGCAGATGAATGTGATGAAAAGTAGGAACATGCTCTCCTGCTGATAAAACGCACAGACACATGCTGTTTGCATGTAATCTAGGTCTGATGTGCTATCAGAAGAAAGTTATGCAAGGATGTGAACAGCTTTGGTATCAGATCCTCGGCTGAGTACGCTTTTCAAGGATTCATCTGTTCTTAGGGTGTGAAATTTGACCCTGAAAGTGAGATTCTTCTTCATGTAACAGAAAATGGTCATCGAGAAGTGGTCTTAGTGATCAGTGAAAGCTAATCCACAGCTCAGTATCCATGTCTTTCTGCTTTTGACTGTCTCTTTTGTTGACTTTTCCAGGCGCCGTCAGCGATGTGGAAATGCAGGAGCACTACGATGAGTTCTTCGAGGTGAGCAACCTTTTGTGCCGGCTGGTCGCCCTGATTCTACTTATTGCACACCGTGACGTCAACACCCTGCTGTTTGCATTCTGATGTTGCAAAAAAAAAGGAGACAGCAAATAACTCGGACATGGCCCAGTTCTGCAGCAGCTGTAAGTGTGTGTGTGCTCTTTCTTCCCTTTACAGGAGGTTTTCACAGAGATGGAGGAGAAGTACGGGGAGGTGGAGGAGATGAACGTGTGCGATAACCTGGGTGACCACCTAGTCGGGAACGTTTACGTAAAGGTCAGCGATGATGAGCTTTTGCTGCAGTGCTTTGTCCTGTTATCTGTTTTGTTTTTGAGCTGGCCTTGTCAACAAGAAAGTGTGTGTGCTTTGGGAGGAGCTGAGAAGCAGGCCATGGATAAACGCTGAAACAGTGTACCCTGAAATGACCCCTGACATATTCTCTCCTCCAACACTCAGATTAAACTGTGAGAAAAAAATCATAAAATTTGGATAAATGTGTGACAGAAATTTGTGTCTCCTCTGTGTGTAGTTTCGGCGTGAGGAGGACGCTGAAAAAGCAGTCATGGACCTAAACAACCGCTGGTTTAACGCCCAGCCAATCCACGCAGAGCTCTCTCCTGTCACTGACTTCAGGGAAGCCTGCTGTCGCCAGTATGAAATGGGGTAAGTTATTAACACGTCTGTCATTTTAACGATTATTCATTTGTAAGAATGAATGTTTGACGTGTGGATCAGCGTTGCAGCTGAGCTAAAAACTTCTTCCATGAACCCTGAAAGATTTTACAGTAGCTTTGAAACTCAACCGTAAATCATTGCTGCTGCCAAACCTGTCATCTGTTGATTGTGGAAGCTGTTATTTACGCGTAATGTGTGCTTCACTTTAAAGGAATGTGGTTTTGGAAGTAGTGTTTTCATGTAGCAAGGCAGTCCACCATGCCGTTAGACAACCCAGCACTGAACTTTACTTGAGGCTCAAGTTTTGCACCGAGCCTCCGTCAGGTAAATTATGTCACGCTAGCAGAGAGATAAAACCGTCCTGTGCAATCAGCCGGCACGTGTCACTCTGCAGGGGTCTGAATTTGTTACCAGCTGCATGAGCACACTGCCTGTTCTTGCACTTTTTGTAAAATTTAAAGACAAACTTTGTCCTTGCACCGTGGGGGGAAGAGTCAGATTTCCTCATTTATGAGCCCCGTCGTGTTTTTCCACTGGATCAGGCTCCACCGGTGATAGGATGGGTTCAGGGTGTGGGGGTTGATAGAGATCAGATGTTTTACTTGGTGGGCTGGCATGCTCCTAAGCATGTGTTGGAGTTTTTCCTCATGGCACCGTTCCATCAGGCACTACAGATTTTAACCCTCAGTGTACTGTGTTCTGCAGAGAGTGTACCCGAGGTGGATTCTGCAACTTCATGCACCTGAAACCGATATCCAGGGAGCTGCGAAGGGAGTTGTACGGCCGCCGCAGAAAAAGGTGAGAACACTTTTCGATCTTTTTGTCAAACTTTACTAAAAGTCAGCAGTCTCACTTTTACCATCTGCTCCTCCAGGCATCGCTCTCGCTCGCGCTCCAGGGAACGACGCTCCCGCTCCAGGGACCGACGACGAGACCGCAGCGAGAGGCGAAGATCGAGGGACCGAGAGCGCTCTGGAAGGTTCTGAAGGAAGCCGAGATCGACCTGATGTCCTACCAAATCCCTTCACCCTCAAACCCAGCAGTGATGACAAAGTTATTTTCTTTTTTTGTTTCGTTGGTGAATTGTTGGAAGTGTTTTTCTTTTATTCCCTTTTTTTAAGACGAGCTTGTGTCGCTTTCTCAATAAAAACAGATTTGTAATTCTGGACTTGCAATGCATGCTTTTATTACATAAGCGTATTCTTCTGAAAAGACCTTTTTATATGAGCCGGGTGCTGGTTATTGTGATAAACTGCTTAGTCTGAATTACCAGTAATCTGATCCCATTACTTTTCTAAATGGAACAGACACTTTTTACCAGTCCTGTTCCTGGAAAGAATGATGTTATGGAAAAGTAAAGTGACTCAGCAATTTCTTTGCACTGATGAATGATTTTTAAACTTGGTACTGTCTTCTCTCTGATGCAACACATACTGGATGGGTTGCTTTTAACCCACAGATGTCCTACCCCCTGTACATGCTCCCGACTGTCAGGCTAATTTGCATTATTCTTACAGGTGACTGATGCAACATTTAACAAAGCTCCATCAGCCGGTTGGCTGCCTTTCACACACTTCTGTTTTCCTGAGAAGCTCTGACGAAAGCAGACTGACAGACACTTCGTTTGCATACAGTGACTCAAGCAGGCCTTTGTCAATCTGGTTTATGTAGTAGTCTAAAATCAAAGTAAGCTAGTTTGTTGTAGCTTGCAAAATGCATAGAAAAGTGTGGGGACATTGTATTAATACTGGGATATATATCAACAATTAATTTTTAGTTTTTTTTTTCTCATTTGTCGAATTAAAAAAAGGATTTGACACTTTGACCAATTCACAGTTTAAATCTTAAATTGGCGCATGCGCTTTAAGTGTCATTTATCAATCCATTTACCTTGTGTATCTCTTAAAACGTGTCTGTGTTGACCCTGGCTCGTTACATGTTTATTTTCGGACTAACACACCAAGCATGAGAAGTTCTCAAGGTGGCAAGGGAGTCAAAGTCCTCGTCGTGCGTGGGTATTCAGTCCGCAAAAGGTACACATATGTCGCGTTCTACTTTAACACACCGCTTCCCGAACCGTATTGAGAAATCTCCCCGCTGATTGGCTAGGCGGACCAAACAGACGCCCTCACCGCATCCAATCAGAGCGCGCCTCGAAACTTTGCCTGCGTCCTCCCTCGGCTCGGTCCACGTGCTGCGGTCTGTGCTCGTTACACCGTTGTCTTTGTCGGAGGCTGCTCACTCCGCACTGAGGAAGCGTGAACGACGGGGTCATCCGTGATTTTTCATCCACGTTTTCTGGCATTTTTTATCTCAGCAGGTGGGTAGAAAATAACGAATTAGTAAAATATGAGCAGAAAGATGAATGATGCAGTCATTGGCACACGTGGTATTTGACGTTTGGTGACCGAAAGACGCTCACGGACGCTCTTTCTGATGCAATATTGTACCTGCGTAGTTACGGTTTTTTATTAGACTATTTTCCCGGTATTTAATTTATTTTGCTATCCATATTCATTTGCAGCCCACGGTAAGCCTTCCAGTCATTATTTTTACACAATTTATTTGACATTTACGTCGATATTTCACATTTTTTTCATCGTCTCAATCAGTGCTGATTTGTCCTCATGTGTTGTAACACGTAATACATCTGTCGGCTTATTATTTCCGCGTATTTTCTATATATTTTTAAATTCAGCTGCGCTTATTTCATCCTGTCTGTGTTGTGATACGTGTCTGAGGGATGTCATTGCTCCTAAACGATGCACTGTTATTTTATTACAGTGTATCCCCTTATCTTATCGATTTGGCTGTTTATTTTGGTAACAGATAAGAGTAAAAAATAATTAAACGTCCTCCTGAGCGGAAAATGTTGTATATTTGTTATTTTATTAATTTAACATTTATTACACCAGTTTGATCTAATTAAATCTCTCTTTCAGGGGACACCTAGTCAGCACTTTATAATTCATTAGTGTGTTTTAATATGCCCTTCTGACCATGCGGTGCATTTTTAGATGTCCATGCCTGCACTTTTATTGTGTGTCCTCTTCCAGCATTCCTGCTTTTCACATTTAGCCCACCATTTGTTATGGGTGAGTGGCTATCTATAGTTTGCTCTCCTTCCTGGTCCCAGCAGCTGATACTTTGTGTTTGCAATAATCCAACCAGCACTTTATTAAAAAAAAAAAAAAAAAAAAAGAAAAGAAAAGAAAAAGAAAAAACCTTTTTCCCTCCTATAGCATAAATCTATAAGAACTGCTGTTGTTTCAAAGTGCTGAACATACCAATGCGGATTAGAAAAGCTATAACTTAAGCTAATCACTAAGTCTGATTAGGTGAGAATGTTCTGGTTTGTCAGTAGTTTTGGTTCGATGTCACTGAGTTCGCACCAGGTGATTAAATTTTCCCACACAGGGAGATTTTTAAGGATTTGGTTCTTGGCAAGTGTGTGGTAAACTACACAAACTCCAGTTTTGCTCATTAAATCCTCCTCCTGGGCTTATTGCCACATGTGCTTTCAGAGAGGAGGATCATATTCCCCCTGTTGAACCCTTCAGGGCTGCCACATACCTCCAGCTCTTTCCCACATTAACCACTGCGGTTAATGCTGTGAAACTTTTAACCAAGCTAGCCCCACAGGTCTGGTGTTGAGAGCAACAGCTGCGAAGATAAGAATCAGGAGAGGCTCTTGATTTTGTTTATTGGTGCGTCAGTAATTGTGAAGCAACACATCTCAGAGTGGATTCTGGCTCCCATGCGGGGCTGTTTGCTTAAGAGGATGTAGTTGGATCACAGGAGTCTGAACTGCTGGAGGGGCCGGGGGTTTAAAACAGCTGGCCCCTGTGTGTGCACTGTGTATTAGTGAAGGTTCAGGAGCTGCTGGGTCCAGCAGACGAAGGGAAATGAAGAATGTTTTTACAAGTTGAGCATCTGATGTGTTGTGTTTAACACTTTGGAGGTTTGTGAAGTTTTTCCTCTTTGTTGAGACATACAAGAGCTGGGTTGTAAGGCGGAAATGAATCCAGCAGATTGTCTGGCAGCTGTATTATCCTTTATTGATATTTACGGCTAATATTTATCGCCCTGTTTTTTGTAAAAGAGATAACAAAGTTATTCATTTATGACTTTTACAACCTTAAAGCCAAACACTGAGTCATTTTAAGTGTCGGTTTGTTTCCACAGAGATTATCTGAGAGCACTGATATGGGAACATTAACATCTGTGATTCTAAATCTTGAAAACTGAGTTTTTTTTCTAAATTCGAATGACTCAGCATGTGTCAAAACGCAGTCGTCACTACTTTGTAAATGAGTGCGTGGATGATGTAATACAGGCTTCCTGTGCCCTCACTTCTGCTTTAATGTTTGATGACTTTGTCAGACAGTAAACCCTATGAAAACAGGGTGTGCTGCCAAATAATGGAGCTGTATTTCTGTTAGTGGTGATTAAAACAGTAGGAGTGGTTCATGTTTGTTTTTTGGCCTGGTCCTGCTTGCGTAACAAGTTTGCCAGAACCTAACAGCTTTAACTTATGCCTGTCTGTTTGATCAGACCTTTTCGTCGTCACTAGTCACCATCACAGCTGCTTCACACCTCTTGCGTCTTCTTCTTTTGATACTTTTGAAGGAGAAATATCGATTGCTGAGAGGTACAAAAAGTTTCCATGCGCTTGTTTATTTACTTTTTGATAAGATAAGATAGTTTGTCCTCAATCTTTAGCGACTGGATGAACTGGAAGTTAACTGGAAACCGCTCACTCCTCTTTCTCTCAGGGTAAGTCATGCCGTCAGTTCCTTCTACCAAAGAGGCCGTGGTCAAGGCGCCGGTGTGCCCCCACTCTGCCAAGCTCCTCAACCACACCAACGGAGACGCCAAGCTCCTCGAGGGCCCGTTCCCATTGAACGGGGTCGACAAGCTGCACTCGAATGAACCCGAAGAAACCAACAGGACTATTCAGATCAACACAAAGAACGCCAGTCCTGAGAGGAAATGGATCCGGCCTGATCTCCCGAGCCGCTGCAAGTGGAGCCTGGGAGCTTCGAAGGCTGACAGTCCTCACACACAAGTTCCACGGTGAGTCTTTAAAACGTAAAACTGCTGCACCAAATTATTAGCCTCAAGTGCTTTTTTTTGTTTGTTGAAACCAGTTTCTTTTTTTATCCCTGGAGAGTTCTAGCTGACAAGTAGCAGTGATTAGACTCCACAAACCAGTGCAACAAGTGCAAACGTGTTATTATCTGGTCTTACAGTGTTATAGCGTATCTTCATGAGTTGTTTCTCTTTTCCCGTCAGGCCTGTAGCTCCGTCCATCCTCCCAAACATCCTGCTCAGGATTGGAGACACTCCCTTGGTACGCATCAACAAGATCCCCAAAGCCTTCGGACTCAAATGTGAACTATGTGAGTCACACGGAGCACAAGCACAGACACATCGCTCACATCGCTCACATCTCTTGTGACATGTGGCTGAACAATGCAGAGTAAAAGTTATGAATGAGCTGTCTTTAACCTGACGGCTCACGCTTTGTGTTTTCTAGTGGCAAAGTGCGAGTACTTCAACGCAGGTGGCAGCGTCAAGGACAGGATCAGCCTGCGCATGGTGGAGGACGCAGAGAGAGCCGGGATCCTCAAACCTGGAGACACCATCATCGAGCCCACATCTGGAAACACCGGTAACCAAAACAGAGATACGATGTGCTGAAACACCCCAACACATGTTTGCTCTCTGTTTTACATCGTCTTCTGGTTTCTCTCTAAGGGATCGGTTTGGCCTTGGCCGCGGCTGTGAAGGGCTACCGCTGCATCATCGTCATGCCGGAGAAAATGAGCATGGAGAAGGTGAGGTTTTGATTTCTTTTGAGAGGTTCTGTTTTTCCAAATCTGTGGTTTGTTGACATCAGAGTCCAAGTCCAAACACGAGTTAACCTCAAGGTCGTAAGAAGAATCACAGAGACACTCCTCTGTACAAACATGTTACACAACAAGATAACAACATGTGGGGTTTTCTGCAGGGAGAGCTGTTATCTAACGCCATGAAACTCCAGCTCTAGAGCTTTTTTATTAAATTCACAACATTATACCTCACTTTTGTTTTCATTTTGATTGTGCTTACTTTAGTTTGTGCTCTCATTCTGTGCTTCAGGTGGATGTCTTGAGAGCTCTAGGAGCTGAGATCGTGCGTACGCCTACCAGCGCTCGCTTTGATTCCCCCGAGTCTCACGTTGGTGTCGCCTGGCGCCTCAAAAACGAGATCCCCAACTCCCACATCCTGGATCAGTACCGCAACCCGAGCAACCCTCTGGCTCACTACGACACCACGGCTGAGGAGATCCTGGAGCAGTGTGACGGTGCGTGATGATTCTTCTCTTCTCCACATTGCTGACTTTTAGAGTCTGAGTGTCTCCTCTTTTTTTCTCCTCCTCACAGGTAAAGTGGACATGCTGGTGGCAGGAGCCGGCACAGGAGGAACCATCACGGGCATTGCCCGCAAACTAAAGGAGCGTTGCCCCAACATCAAAGTGAGCATCTGTTCCCATCCTTCAGAAAGAAGCCAAATAAAACCCAGATCTTTGTGTCGCTAATGACTCTTTTGTCCAGATTGTCGGCGTGGACCCTGAAGGCTCCATCCTGGCTGAACCTGATGTGCTGAACAAAACCGACAAAACCCAGTACGAGGTGGAGGGCATTGGGTACGACTTCATCCCCACCGTGCTCGACAGATCTGTAAGTTCAAGCCACTCTCCTCCTAACGCTCTCTGCTTCAAATCATGTCGTAACCTCTTTGTTTTCATCTCCAGGTTATAGATTACTGGTACAAGTCCAACGATGAGGAGTCCTTCAACATGTCCCGCATGCTGATCAGAGAGGAGGGCCTGCTGTGCGGTGAGTCAGAAACCCAAGAGTCATCTGTAGGTTTTTTTTTTTTTTTAAAGAGACAAATCACACCTGGTTTGCTTCTGTCGTCCAATAGGAGGCAGCTCTGGGACGGCCATGGCTGCAGCTGTGAACGTTGCAAAAGACCTGAAGGAGGGCCAGCGCTGCGTGGTCATCCTGCCAGACTCCATCCGTAACTACATGTGAGAATCCTCTCCAGCCTTTTAAATTAAAAAGCTCCAGTCCCTTCACCCTGCATTCTTTCAAACAGCCAGCAGGTGGCGCCACATTAAAGCAGATGAGAGAATAAATCTGTTTGAGGTCATTTCAGGTTATGTCGACAGATTGTTTGATCAATGAGGTGAAAAATAAAGATCATGTTTTTGTTCCACCTCTAGGTCCAAATTCCTGAGCGATAAGTGGATGGTGCAGAAAGGCTTCCTGAGCGAGGAGGACCTCATGGTGAAGAAACCCTGGTAGGTATTTCTAAAAGGAGTGACCTCTTCTCTCATGAGTGTCTTCTCATAATAAATACACCATCCTCTTTCCAGGTGGTGGAACCTGAAGCTGCAGGGTCTGAACTTGTCCGCCCCCCTCACCGTCCTGCCCACCGTCAGCTGCCAGAAGACCATCAAGATCCTGAAGGAGAAGGGGTTCGACCAGGCGCCGGTTGTGGACGAGGCCGGGTGAGAAGAGAGAAACGAAACACTGACACCCTCCCAGAGCTTGGTGTGACCTCTCTGTGTTTATTCATGTGTGTATTCATGTGTGTGTGCAGGTTGATCCTGGGCATGGTGACTTTAGGGAACATGTTGGCTTCCATTCTGGCGGGGAAGATCAGGCTGTCCGACCCGGTCAGCAAAGTGCTTTATAAACAGTTCAAACAGGTACTAAAAAAACACTACGTTGCTGCTTTGAATTCAATCGAACGACTGTATTTTCATCAGATAAAAGCTTCAGGATTCATTCTTCCTTGGTGATCCTCTCTTAGATCCGTCTGACTGACAACCTGGGGAAGCTTTCTCGCATCCTTGAGACGGATCACTTTGCTCTGGTGGTACACGAACAGATCCAATGTAAGTGTGACACAAACACAGTCAGTTAATATGTTTATCATAACTTTCTTCCATCTTAAAATTTCGTAAAATGTGTCAACATCTTGAAGCTTTGGCGCCCTCTAGTGGCAATATTCAAACACTCACTTTATTTTCTACAGCGCATAAAGAGATTAAATCTATCTCTAGTTTTATTTGCATGTTTCAGTCACATCCAGACTGTTTTGTTGCGTCTTCCCCTCCTAAGTTTGCACACGCAGGCCTCACCGCCTCTCCAAGGACGCTCTGTTGACAGCCGCTCCTTAACCTTTACGATAAGACAGGTGTAGCTCTGTCGGCCGACTTACTACCAATTGCTCCTCCTTGATTTGTGAGGGTCAAAGTCCAGCAGCAGACCGTGCACCCCTGAAGAAAAGAGAACTCTCATGTGGAGCTGAGATTTGATGTCTTATTGATTAGAGGTGGAACAGATTATAGGTTATCAGCTTTTCCTTTTCCGCAGCAGCCGTAATAACCTGATTAACAAGCCTCAGTGGATGCTTCAGGGGGGAGTGTCACGCACTCATCTTTTACAGTGTGTGTAATTTCTTTCATTCACCCTTGTGAACTCTTTAAAGTTTTATTTCCCATGCCCCCATGCACAATAAGTACTCTTTCTGTTTGTCGCTGCGGAGAATTTCCATTTGATAAATAAAGACATAGTGATCAGTTGTGTTTTGTCTCCCTGCAGATCTGACAGACGGCTCACCCAGCCTGAAGCAGATGGTTTTCGGCGTCGTAACAGCCGTCGACTTGCTCAACTTCGTCACGGTCCGGGAGAGGAGGGAGCGGTCCATGTCGGAGTCCACGGACGAGCTGAACTGAAGCGTCGAGCACACACTTCTACATTTCTTCCATAAAAAGCAAAGGTTTCAAAGTCTTACATTAATTTTCAGGTTAGTGATTCAGTTTGCAGCTTTATTCCACTTACATTATTGATTCATTTGTTATGTTTGGACCTGAGTCTTAAGGAATGATAAGCAAAATATGGTTTACCAATAACTCAACCTGTGATGGGATTACTTGATTGTTTTTTCGGTTTGCTTGTAGTGCTACAGCAAATCTTTTGTAAGTTTTAAGTTGTAGAAAGCTTTTAGTTTTGTATCAGAGTCTGAAGTAGGCGACTCTGTCTTTGTTTTATTTTGTCTGGAGCATCCACGATTGTTTCAATGTTGCCTTGTGTATCATTAAACTCAGATATAAGACACAGAATAATATAATAACATTTTCATCTCATTCACCATTCAACATAGAAAGTCGCTGTATATAAGCATATTATTCTCGCAAGTGCTACTTCTTTTTTTCCTGCTTCATTTGTGTATATATGTACACAAAATAAAGAGAAATCTGAGCGGAGTGTAATCTTATTTTTTGAGGAAAAAAAAAAGTCTTTCCCCTCTTTTCTTTCAAAACATTGTCTTTGATGTGACTGTAAAGTTGTCTTGCCTATTTAATCTTAGCTCTGTCTGAGAGAAACATTTTGTATTGCATCATTTTTTTCTTTAATGAATGTGTATGATTTTAAATAAAGTTTAAAGGAACTCTCCAACTGTGTCCTTTCTCTGTTTCAACCTTTGCTAATACAGATATTTGCCAATTAAAACTTTTAATTAGCTTTTAAAATGTGATGAAAATTATTAAAATTGTTAGTTTTGTAAGTAAACAGTGTCATTTAGTTAATATTTAATGGTTACAGCGGTTCTAAAAGCTATATATATCACTTTTCCAAATATCAGCCTTCATTAAGGCGCTATGTTTGTGTCTGCCATGTGGTTTGTGGCGCATGTAATGACCGGCTCTTAATGCCGTACTGGCGGGGCTTCATTAGCAGCGGTTTGCCTTAATTACAGCGCTCAGACTCCATGTAACGGTGTACGCCGTACTGGAAAGGGAGCGCCCCTCTTTACAGTATCCAATCAGAAGCGTCGGCTTGAGTCGTTGATGTTAGCGATGTATGTGTTGTAGATGCAGCTACGAGCGAGGCTAGACGGGCAGTATGGCGGAGGAGGGCAGTGTGTACGAGTTAGAGGGGCTCGAGGAACAATTACAGACTTTATTTTGCCGATACTCGAATGATGAACTCCGAATTGATAGCAGACCGTTCTGCTCTGACTTTTGCAAGGTAAGGGACCGAAGCTAAAGTTGGCTCGAGGCTTGTTGTCGAAGATAACAGCGGTAATGTTAGCCGACTCCCCTCCCCCAGAAGTGGCCGCTACACCACTAGCATTAGCTTTTAGCTTGGTTAGCTCGGAGCTAACAAGTCGTAGTCGACTCCCGAGCAAAAACATCCCCACAACGCCTCCTGAATATCCCATTATACTAACCGGGCTCAGATTTGAGCGACATTATCGAAGCGTACAAGTCACTTGCTCCGTCATATCTCGAGACTGACACCCCACTGCATTGCTAGTGAGCTAACTGTGCTAATCAAGTTAGCGCTGCTAGCACGGTGAATGTTTACCAAAACTATCGACCGGACAACTTTGTGTGCGTTGGCAACACAATAAAAAACGTTTCACAAGCAAAGAGCTGAACTAATGTGGGTCTATCTAGAATTTAACGCTCAATTTTGTCGAATACGTTCATCATTAAAACACTGAACATAAAATCCAACTTCTGGTATGGTTTGATGACCTGTCACAACCCTTCATGAGTAGGACATGGCAGTGTTGTAGCAACATTGCAGTCGAACGAAATCTATGTTGTCAACACACAAATTCAAGAATAACAGAGGATTAAAACTCTGTACGTCCATTATAATTAATACCTCATAAGGTAACACTATTAACAACACATAACTGGTGGAAATATGAACTAGATATACTGTTTTCCCATCACTCTCCCAACCTACTAGCTATTCATTCGTATACACTGTATAAGCCGTGTTTGTGATGCTGTTTTTGTGGTATGAATATGTGGTGTGAATGCAAATTCTAATAAAATAATGAAACTATAAAGAGCAGGACATGTATCTAAGCATGTTATGCAGTCAGGTTTCCCTTCGTTATTCAGAATTAGTCACCACTGTTGAGGAGTTTTTGACCAATCAGAATGGAGTAAGTAGGAAGGAAGGAAGCTGAGTAATACTCTATGTTATCTGTGCTACCTATGCTATATTAGATGAAAGGTTTTTCTTTATATGAACCATCCCCAGGAAGAGCCCCTCTATGAGTTAATTATCCCTAAAGGGCCATTGTTGACACTCAACATTCACAGGATTCCAATGGTGGTGAAGAGTGGTGCTATCTCGACTAACAAGAGGGCAATGTAGTAGACATGTTATGTCACAGGACAGTGTCAGTTAACTGTAGTAGATGCTGGGGATGAAAATGTCATGTTATCCAAATAGCCACTAATGTGTTATTGTTGCTGCAGCTCTGATTGGTTGGTATTGGCTAAATAATAACACGAACACTGATGCAATCTATAAATAGCTCTCATTATTGTCCGTAACTTCCATTTGTTTTGTCTTTTCTCTGTCCAGCTGGTGGAGGAGCACGCCTCTCACTGGCAGGTGCCGCTGCCTCAGCTCAGGATCCTCGAGCTCTCTCTCATCTACTTCTCTCGAGCCGCCTGCTTCTTCACCCCAAACTGTGATCACGTGCTCCACACACTCAGCAGTCTGGCTTTGTAAGTACTCAGCACTCGCCGTAAATTTGACTCCCTGCTTAAAATCAAAGACTGCGCCTTTCCATTACATACTCTATGCTATTTTCAGCTGTAATGCTGGAATTGCATAATCACACAAAAAGTTCCACACTCATAATGAATGAAATCAGACTTGGCGTGTGGAACAAGTTTTATTCCTGCTTTCTTAATCTACGATGTACTACCAAAAAGAGAGTAGACTGAAACACTGGTTTGATTGTAAACGAGTGAATCAAGCCATTTATTGCTCCCAGGCGAGCTGACTTAGCACAATGGGCTTGTTTTAAAATCCCTCATAAAGCAGGAAACATCACACACCCACGGGATATTTATGAGGAAAAGGAAAGAAAACATCTTTTATCAGTCTCGTGTTTTTAGTCTCCGTACACAGAACGTTTTAAATCAACGTGATACAGAAAAGTCTCAGAATATTCACACACAGTAAGCAAAATGTAGTTTTACTTATGTGTCGCACACCTCTGGAGCGGTCTTTATATTTGACAACAGCTGGTGCCAATGTTGATAAAACTGGAAGATGATCTGGTTTGTTGGCTCACGCTGCTCCCTCTGTGAGCCAAAAAGAGGCCTGGCCTGCCGCCAGCTTTGACCCCGCTCCCTCAGGGCTTCCCTCAGCTTCCCCTTTAACCAACTGGATATTTACAAATCCCCATTTGGAGTCTGAATCTTAATAAAACTCGGATGAAAGGTACAGGTTTGAAGCCAAACTGTTGTGATCTCTCCACAGGAGTGTTTTCGAGCTGCTGCTGTTCTTTGACCAGAAGGACTTCCACGAGGAGCCGCTGAAACACTTCACTGTTACATTCCAGGTAAGAAGAGAGAGGTGTTAGAGATTCCATTTGAACTCATCAAGGGGGTTGTAATTGTGGTATTTTAAGAAACTATTTTGTGATTCCACTCTCCAGGAATGTCATTTGGTCCTCGGAAGGCACCAGAATGTTCACTTACTTCAGGTGGAGCGTTTGGTTCAGGGCGGCGGGCCTTGGGCCAGCTCAGTCTTACAGGCAATCCTCAGCGAGTCCAGTTTACCTCAAAACGAAGGTTTGTGCTTTCTGTTTCTTTAAAATAAGAGTTTAACTTGTTCAGCCTGAATCCTCAAACCGTATCTCCGTCCTCTCTCCTCAGTGGATGGGTACATCAGCTCCGAGCTGCCAGTGTTCTTCGAGCTACGGGTGCGCTACCTCTTATCCTGTGAGCGGCGGGTCAGCGAGGCCGTGGCCCTGGCCAAGTGTTGTTCTCGGCATCCAGCAGCAGGGCAACACTTGTTCTTCCTCCAGGTCTACCTCACGTGGCTTCTCAAAACTTCACAGCATGACCGCCTACACAGAGAGGTGGGTGTACTCTGGGATAACTACTTGCTCATGATTTAGCAGAACAGTGCAAATTTTCTCTCCAGTCAGATCTGATTATTTATAACACATGTGAACCCTCTGGCTCCTGTTTTCCTGTCTCTTCAGGTCGCTGACCTAAACGGCAAAGATGCAATTCACATAATCTGTAGTTTGGAGTGTGAGGAGAAAGATGATTTTCTCTTGGCTCTCTGCAGAGCTTTCCTCTCCCAGCAGCTTCGCAGGGGAGACATGTTTTATCTGTGGTAATGGATTTTTCTTTTTACACCAACTGAAGAATATTTTTATTTATCTATATTTCATGGAGAGTTAAGACCAAGTCTTCCTCTTTCTGTCCTTACAGTGATCTCGTCTTGGTGTGGAGCAAGCTCCACAGCCAGCTAAAGACATCAAAGCAAGCTTTACTCGAAGAGAGTCATCAGCTGATGCTGTCCGCCACCAACGTCAACTCAATCTTCCCTTTCATTAGAGCCATACTCCAAGAGGTAAGAGTCTAATCAGCCCGCTGCAGGTTTCTCTTGGTCCTGAATCCAGTCTTGACAGGCTCATATTATTTTCTTTCGCCAGCTGGGTGAAGATGGAGTCCAGTTCTGCGTGGAGCTCTGTGCCAACGCCCTCGAGTCTTGCCTCCCCTGTGACGTCATCACCAAGTCCCTGATCTACAAAACCATCGCTGGTTTGCTCCCCAATGACCTGGAGGTGTGCAGGGCTTGCGCTCTCCTCGTCTTCTTCTTGGAACGCTCCGTCGAGGCCTACAAGATGGTCTACCTTCTTTACATGCATCCCGATCAGGAGTACCACGTCGACTCCAGCCCCATCAGGAACCACGTGCGATTCGAAACCCTGCAGGTAGAGCACCAGTCAAACAATAGCGTTAGCATCTAGGATCCATTGGTTGTTGTATGGTAACGTGTTCCTTTCTGTCCGTCCATAGGTTTTGAAGAAGGATCTGTATTTCGACCCTGAGTTTTGGAACCTCATCACCCTGCGGACCAACTGTTTGAAGCTCATGAGCGAGAAGGTGGTCAGCGCTGCTCTGGAAGAAATCATGGAGGACAAATGGATCCTTAAATACTGCACCAAAGATTCCAGTACCCCCATGTGTCAGAAAGAGGCGCCTAAGGCGTCGCACAAGAAGCGGCATCATAAAGAAGACAGTGACCCCGCATCCAAGAGATTAAAAATGGGCAGAACGCGTCTTAACAGCAATCACACTGGAAAGAAGAAAGCCAACCAAGGGTCGAGACATCTGATCGGCGCAACCTCTAAACCTCTGCGGCGTTCATTCTGGCAGCTAGACAGACTACAAGACAACAGAGAAGTGAGGCGAACGACACGACTCTCGGAGAAGAACCCGCCGAAACGCAGGATAAGAACACCGAGGTGGCTCCTGGAAGACTCGGGGAGTCTCGAAGAGAATAACGCTCGTTCCAGGATGAGGCGGCACGGGTTAAAACATCAAAAGCATCACCAGTCGTCCGTCATCAAGAGGAGTGAAGTTGCGCAAATGAAGAACAATGCAAAACACAAAGCTTCCACGAACTCGCATTTAACAGCCAAGGAAAACAACAGCAGCAAACACCAGAAGGGAATAAGTCTGGACGGAGTCAAAGCAGCCAGTCCTCCGCAGGTCATCCTGGAGCTCTCTCTGCCGGATAATGAACTGATGGGAACGTTTAACGAGGAAACTTGTAACAGACACCGAGGCCTTCCTCAAGTGCTTCTTTACAAACCGACGGTGAAACTTCCCGAAGAGCAGCAAACCTCGAAGCCCGTCCCGGGCAAAGAGGTGGTTCTCAGATCGCGGGATCCAGCCATGTTCATCCAACAGTTGCACTGTTACGCTCGGCGGCAGAAAGGGAAAGGCAATGTCTCGAACACACAAGGCTCAGTGTCAACAATCACACGCTCCTCAGTGCAAGGAAGCCCTCCTAAAGATCCACAGGGAAGGCTTTTGGAGAAATCTTCAGCCGAGACAAAAGTGGGGATTGTCACTCGGACAAAAGTGAAAGAAACTTCAGAGAAAACCCCTCAAGCTCAAACTGCAAAACCAGTGTTACGAAAGACGTCTTCAGGGAGAGAGCTTTCTGGAAGGGCAGCTGTCGAGATGAAAGATAAGGCGTCAGCGGACTCTGAAGCGACAGAAGCTCCAATGTTGGATAAGTTCCTGCAAGGTAAAACCATCAGTTCCGCAAGAGAGCTCTGCGAAGGGTCTACTGTGGAGATGAAAGTCACGATCGCATCGCAAACCCTAACAGCTGCCAAAGACAGCCAGTCCCAAGGCTTAGATAAGATCTCTAAATGTCACAAGGTTAGAGAAACTTCAGAAACCACAGCTTCCTCTGAGGTTTCACAGACATTAACGGGAGACAGAAAAGATATTGAAATTGAAGATGAATGCGGGGGAGAAAGAGCTGCCGATGGGGTCTCGCCACAGTCGGAAGATGTTTTGAAGAAGAAGGAAGAGCAGGCTGAAACTGACAAACATCCTGTCAAAGCCAAAGCACGCGCTCAAGAGCCGCTTGCAAGTCTCACAAATGGCCTTTCCGATACGGATGCTGCAAATAATTCACCAAAACTATCAAAAGAGCTTAAATCGGACCCATATCCTGAGGAGTTAGTCACGCCACCAAACAAAGCTTCTACTAGAAACAGTATGAATGACTTATCTGCTCTGACGTTAGTGACGGAAATGGTTACTGAAGTCCCACCAGAGGCGATTGCGCAAGACCTAGAGAACCAGAAAGCACCGGCTCCAGAGGTCAGGGCCTCAAAGGGATCCAAATCTGGAGCCAAACCAAAAGTTTCCACCACCTCTAGCGGCCCTGTAAAAGAACTTAAGCCATGTGAAGTCCGTGTCGTGCAAGGGGATATCGATGAGGAACTAACCGAGGACGTTGACGCTGTAGAAACTGAGGAATCCAGGTTGGAGTTTAGTTGCACATTCTGCCACAAAGCGTTCAAGGGAAGCCGCGTCGTGGCACACGCCATGTTCCACTATCGAAGAGACGAGTGCATGTTCTGCAGGATGATTTTTAAAGACGACCTCCTGGCCATGATGCACCTGTCGGATCATATCGAGAAACTCAAGAGACTCAAAGACGTGTCTGATAAAAACACAAGAGACCAGTCTGTATCCAAAGATATGTCCAAGTCTAAGACCTCTTCCAAAGCGAAAACCACAAATGCTTCTCCTGAGCGGCGCAGCAGAGGGAGACCGCGAAAATCCTCAGTGTGCTCTGAGTCAAAAGGTGCTACGACTTCACCACCACCTGGGTCCAAAAGGTTAAGATCCAGTCACAAGCCAGAAGAGAGTCTACCTGTCAAAGAGGAGAAGCCTGTTTGTAGTAAGACTCCTGCACACAAGGTGAACGGTCATATCGTACAAAAGAAGAAGCTCGGGAGACCGAGAAAGATCATACAGAACTCTGGCAGTGAGGTGCAGCCTTTGAGGCAGGAAGTCTCTCAAGAGAGAGTACGCGATGGGGCCGAGATACAGAAAGGCGTGGACACGAATTCTGCGACTTCACCTCAGGGAGACCAAGAGATGAGCCGTTCTTCTGGAGCCAAAACAAAGAGAGCAAAATACAAACAAGAGAAGGAGAAAGAGTCCAAGCTGCGGGAGAAAACCTGCTGTCCTGTCGAGGGATGTGCTTGGTTTACAGACCTGACAAAGAACCGCGTCGCCCTCCTGTACCACGCCCTGGAGGATCACTACGGCGAAGTGAAACCTTTGGAGCTGGCTTTCCGCGTGGGAAATGGAAAGTGTAGCTGCTGCATGAGGGTTTTGTGGAGTTTCGAACACTTTCTGCACCACGTGGAGAGGCACAGACTCACACCTCGGTATCCTTGTCCTCATCAGGGCTGCACCATCAGGTTCAAAACTGGAATAGAAATGAGACGCCACGCCAGGAGACACGAGCCGCTGCAGGCAGCGTGCTGCCTCCCGGGCTGCTCTCAACTCTTTATTTGTCTGTGGGCGCTGAACCTTCACGAAAGAGAGCACTACGGTTCCAGTTCTTCTAAATTGGACTCCAATGAGCCAACAGGGGAGAAAAACAATGAGACGCAAGCTGGGAAGAGGCAACCAGATGACAAGCCAAAAGATCCAACTGCTGCCTCCACGGTAAATAAGACTGTGAGTGTTAAAGCTGCTCATAAACTGAGACGACAAAATACTCTTAAGTGTAAGTTAAGAAAACGTGGCAGGCCTTCTCTGCGCACCAGGGTACAGGCATCTTGGTCCAAACAGGAAGTGAAAGAGAGCAGCGAGTCCCATGAGCCACAGGTGCTGAAGAACCTCTCCAACAAGGACAAATGTGAACATCCCTCCGGCCCTAATCTGAGATTGAGGCACATGCTGAAAAAAGCGACTTCTCTTAACACTCAGAGAGCATCATCGCGGTTCAAACACAACATCAAAGTGAGGCACAAAGTGAAGAGCAAGCAAATCAAAGCAAACACGAACGGTCCTAAAAGAAGAGGGCGCCCTCCCAAGTCAAAGGAAGAGGTCCCTGATGAGAATAAATCAACTGCTTCAGAAAAAGAAGCTGAGGGAGAGAAGAATGGGAGGAACGGTGATCGGCTTAGGAGTACCGTGAGAGCAGCAGAGAGCCAGGATGTGAAACCTACAGACCAATCAAAGCCTAAGATGTCAACAAGCAAGCACATCAAGATAAATTATGTCAAACAAAAAGGGATCCACCTTAAAAACAGATTAAATCAATCCAACACCAAGACACAAAGGTCGCCTGCTGTCAAAATGAAGAAAGTGAAAAAGAGCTCTGCTGTCAGTCAGAACCAGAGTCCAAGTCCAGCTTCAGGGTCTACAAAATCAGACACTAACAAGAAAGGAGATGTTAAAGCCAAGACAGAAGTATCAGAGGAAGAATTGTCTCAAAAAGAGCAAGACTCAAAATCCGGTGACATGCAAGTCGAGGTCAAAGACAGTCCAGCTGAAGAGGAAGTAAAGACACAACCGTCTCAAAACAGCTCTGTTACTTCAGTCCCCGCTGAGTCAGCAAAAGCAGCTCCAGGATCAGCAGAGGAAACGCACGTTAGTGAAGAAAAAGAAAAGGAAGAGAAGAAAACTCCCACTGCAACATCTGACCTGGTTAGGAAACACAAGAAGCTCAAAGATCCTGAGAAGAAGAGTGACAAAGAAGCAGTGAAAGGAAGACGGTTGAAGAAGGATGAGAGGAAAACACCAGCTCTCAAAAAGAAACCCAAGCCAAAACCTGAAGGATCCGTCTCTGTTAAAGTGGAAAATCAACCAAAAGAAGGAGCATCAAATGAAACATGTACTTCCTCTGTTAGCAGCTCAAATGAGACTTCTTCCACTGCTGCTGACAAAGAGAAGACACAGCTGGTGACGAATGAGAAGGAGCTGAAGAATGTGGATCCAAACAAAGCGAAAAGGAAGAGGGAGGATGCTGAAGAAGCAGGCACCTGCACACAAGGAGGAGGAGCATCAGATGTAACCTCCACCCCCTCTGTTAGCATCTCACATGAGACCTCTGCCCCTGCTGCTGACGAAGAGAAGACACAGCTGGTTACGAATAAGAAGACGTTGAAGAACGTGGACCCAAACAAAGTGAAAAAGACGAGGGAAGCAGGCACCAAGATTGTAAAGAAGAAGAGCAAAGATCCAAGTGTTACATCAACATCTAAGAAGCTTAAAGTGTTAAAACCCAAAGTCCAGCCAGCGGTTGAGGTAAAAGCAGAGGGGAATACCTCCACTGAAGCGCCACAAGTCTCTGCAGAGATACGTGGATACTCTGCTTTATCACAGAACAGACAGGAAGCCGCCAAAGCCGCAGAGTTCAAGCAGAACCTTGCAGAGTACGGGAAGAGGCCGTACACGCGCGCTCCCCCTGAGGTCTACCTGGACGAGAAGTACATCACGATGCCCAAACGAAGGAAGGAGACGCTCCTGCCGCCAACCAGAAGTCCCCCTCCGGAGCTGGTGAAAGCGCTGGCGGCTGCGCAGAGACAACGGTGCGCTAGCTGCTTCGCTACGTTTGGCAACGTGGAGGAGCTGCAGAGGCACGTTCAGCTGAAGAACTGCTCAGAACTGTTTGGATTCGACTCTGACGACGAAGGTGAGTCCTTACCACGGCACGCTAATTTTTCTACACATTTGTTTCCTTGTGTGGAGTTCTAACCCATGTTTTCTGTCCTGCTTTATTCCATTCCAGGAAACAGTTGAACATCCTCTGCAGGATTCAGAGACCGATCTTTGGATCTCTCAGATCACCTCTTTCATGGCTGTGGCGAGACAGAATTGCAAAGGCTTACGTGCCTGAAACTGTTAGGGCCTGGGAGCGGCTTGGGAACACGCGATCCTCACGATCCGTGAAGAACAAACCGAACCAAACCGTAGTACTGAAGTGCCTGCTCTGGAACCGCTGTGCTGTTTCACGCCACTTCACTTGGAGATTGTGGCTTTAAAAGACTGGACTCTCGAAAGCTGTGAAGAAGACTACAAAGGCTGCTCCCGCTTATCTAGGATTGTTATGTTCACATCAGTAAGCCATATGACGCCATCGTTTGCTTTTTGCACTGTTTTTCTCTTGAGATTTCTTTGTGCTTGGACTTAAATAACGCAGACAGTTTTACTCTGTAAGGATAAACTTCACAAAGACTGAGTGTAAACTTTGAAAGTTGTGAAAATGCTGTATCAAAGTCTTCATTGGGAAGTTTTCTGTATAATTCTTGTTTAAACTCTAATTGTATTTCTTCAAAGTCCCCTAAGGGGTCGATAAGGTTTGTGCTTGTCCTAACCATGAGTAACCAGTAGAGGTCAGCGTGCACCAACCTTCTTTTGACTATTACGACAGACTGTTTGATTTGCAAGACAGACATGATTCTTTGACTTTTCTTTCTCCTCAGATTTTTACATTTAAAGCTGCTCCTTTGTATTTATCGCTGTAGGGAATCATGAAACAGCTTCACTTGTTTTCATAGCTGTCTTTCTTTTAGCAATAACAACCACAAAACGTGCCAGTTCCCTTCTTTTAAGTTGCCGGACTCCACCTGTCGTCCCCAGAGGAGCCAGCACTCTGATTTCTTTAATTTTTTTAATGAGTGTAATCTGTTTTCAAACCATAGCAGTGATGTGGTTTCTCTCTTAGGTTGAATGTTTCAGATATCAAATCGGATAAGCTCGACAGGGTTAACGGCACCAGGTTATCATGAGCAGCAGCCGCAGCAGGTTCTATTTATTTGTTTTATTTTCTATCTTTTGTAAATATTTGAAGAGTTACAGTGGCTTATTATATAAAAGGGTTGTTGGAGGCGGGGTTTATATTTTGTTCTTGAAGAAAAATAAAACATTTCAATTGGATTTTTTTTATTTTTATCCTGTTTGTTATGGGTGGAGTTAACCTGAAATGTGTTGCGATTGAATGTTGATGCGTCATTTTGTGTTGAGCTGACACTGAGGAAGCTAATCAAGTGAGGTTAGTGCAACACAGAATTCATTTTATGTCATGATGCTTTAAAAGTTGTGTAAATGTCTCTTTTGTCACATTTTCCTCATGTGAGAAAGAGCTGAAGCAGCTGAGCCTTTGAGAAGACCTGGATCCGCGCAGACTGAGACCGCAGGGACATTTCAGGGTAATTTAATAAGAAGAGCTTCTCCTGTTTCTTTGATTTAATCCTTTTAGTGCCGCTGCGATTAATGCAGCAGTTTCTCATGCTGTGCACTTTAAGGTAGCTGAAGCTGTGTGCTGCTAAGAGCAGAAATTACCATGCATGTATTAATGATGGTACTTCTGTTCTGTTTCAGACAGAGAGGCAGCAGACGGTCACAGACAGAGCAGACAGAAAGATGATCTCTTTGTTTTCCAGCTGAGTCAATAAAGAGGAAACAGGAGCCAGTAGGAAGAGTCAAGTTCCCCCTCACAGGTGTGTGTGTGTACGTGTGTGTGCGAGTGCGTGTGTGTGCGAGTGCGTGCACGCAGAGGAGCGGTTAACGACCTGAAACATTAGAGTTGTTTACGAGTGATGCATCTCTGGGCGTCTGGATGGAGGACGCTGGGATGCCAGCTCATTTGGTCTGGTGTTATTGTGTCGAAGCAGTATTTAGAGCAAGGGTGTGTAACCTGCGGCTCTTTGACTCTTTTGCAGTGGCTGTTTGAAACTTTAAAAATGTATTATTTTAAGTAATTGTTTTTATTTTTTTCATTTTTTTTACAGAGGGTGTTAATGATTAAAGACATTGGCATTAAATGGAACCTTACATTTAAATTTGGTGGAACTAAATACCCATCATCACTTGCATAAAGCTTTAATTTTCATTAACATTTTTGCAACTTATTGAGAAATTTTTGCAAATTTTTGCAAATTTCAATGTTTTGATTTTTTTTTCAAATCAAAAAAATCCAATAGTTTTAATTTGTTGTTAGCTTTTGCAAATGATCGCTGAATAGTGTTGAAATTTTTGAAATTGTTGCAAGTTATTTAAATGCCACTTTAAAAAAAATCATTTTTTAACTTGAACATTATTTTTGAAAATGTGGCAAATGTTTGAAACTTTTACATTGTTGTTGAAAATTTTGCAAATTTTGGAAGTTTTTTTTTCGTTCTTTTTGACAATTTGCCATTCTTTTTGAAATGACAGTTTTCTGTAATTTAAAAAATTCAATAGTTTAAATATTTGTGTTTTAGTTTTTGCAAATGATTGCTAAATTATTTTTGAATTTTTGAAATTGTTGTAAGTTGTTTAAATGCCACTTTAAAAAAAATCAAATGTTTGAAAGTAACATTATTTTTGAAAATTTTACAAATTTTTGAATTGTTTCCATTGTTTTTGAAAAGTAAGAAAAATTTTCAAATGACAAATTTTATTATTATTTTTTATTTATTTTTGGCAAATTTGGCCTTTTTTTGCCATCTTTTTTGGAAAACAGCAACGTTTTAAAATAGTCTAAATTTTGCAAATATATGGCATTACTTAGTGTTAATTTAAAAAAACATGTAAAAGATTTATAAAAAAACAAAACAAAAATTGATTCATTACATGTAAAATTTTTATGAACACTAAAATCTTCCTGTTTATACACTTCATTGTCTTTATTGTGAAGATAAAGTCGATTTTGCAGCTCCTGAATGACTTTACTCTAGGTGAGCTGAGGCAAAATTGCTCTTTGGAAAGTAAAGGTTGCAGACTCCCGGTTTAGAGGAACAGCACAGTGAAACAATCATGCAGCTCTTGCAGTCTTTACTTTACAACCAAAGCATGATTAAAGAGTTGGAGCACAGACGACACAGCCTCTGTCTCTGCAGGCTCAGATATGATGATTCTTTAAGCGTGTTTGCAAAACAAGCAGATGAAAAGAGTGACTTAAATACAACATTTTACAACGACATGATTCCAGCATTAAAATAATAGTTTTAAATATAAGAAGATTTAAATATGTACAAAAACAGCACGTACAGAGCGTTGAATTAAATTAACAGAAGCAGCAGTGGGAACAGCCGGAGAGGCAAGTAGAAACTGGAGGGTGTAATAGCTGTTTGGGAGTGTGTAAATGAGCGTTTTATTGAGCAGGGTGTTTACGTCCAGTCTGGTACTGAGCAATAAGAGAAATACTCTGCTCCAACAGGGAGTACAAAGACACACACACACACACACCCTCCCTGGCAGAGTCGTGTAGTGTGATTGCAGCAAAATAAATCCTTCAACCCCGCAAATATGTTGTTACTGAAGGCTGCCAGAGTGAAGTCAAAGTCGCCTGCAGCTCCAGAGACGGGGGGAGGAAGGAGAAGGAGAAGAAGAAGCGTGGTCTGTTATTATTTTATTCCACTTTCTCACAGCGGGGTGTTGTGTCTGTGCAGGAGGTCGCGCGGCTGAGCGTCGAGCTCCGACATGTCGCTGCGATTCAGTCTCGTCAGCCTCAGAGTTCAAATGTGCAGTCCGACAAAGGCACGTCTTCCTCCTCATTCGACAAGCTTCCAGTCTCTTTCTGTCTCTCGTCTTGTTTCTACTTCCACTCAGGCCTCATGTAGTTGGGGATGCACTGGCAGACCTGGTGGCTGTAGTAGAAACCGGACTGACACGCAGGTCTGGGCTTTCTGCAAGGCAACCTGTAACAACTAGATGAAGAATAAAGCAGAGAAAGAAGAAAGGGAGAGGTTAGAAAGAAGACACATGGGAGATGATTGTCCTGGCAGCATCATCATCATTTTTGGATAACCCCTGATCTGAGTTTTGTTTGTTTCCAATCATTGTGTGTGTGAGAAAAAGAGGGAGTGTGCCTCCCAGGAGGGGAGGGGTATGTCCACTTTGTGTGAACATAAACTGTGTCACCTCTTCCTCCATTAGGGCAGGGTTGAAAACACACCCGACCGACAGGATGTGAGTGGTTAGACGTGGTGTGTGTTGGGGGAACTTTCCCACATTCATTAGAAGTCCCTCGCATCGCGTGTCTGTCACTCCATCTGTCTCCATCCCCCTGTCATCAAGTCCACTCTGTCTCCCCCTGCCCGACTCTCCGCGGGCCTCCCAGGTCAGAGGGAGGCTGATCCTTTTGGTGACGGCTGTGGGAACCGCCGACGAATGTCTTAGACACCCCGTGTCCATAAAAGGTCATCGTGAGACATGTAAACTCAGAAAGCGGACAGTTTTTCTGGTGTAGTCTGGAATGTTTGATTCCTCCATTGAGACTTTGTTTGCTTTCTCATCATGTGACTTCTTTTTCTGCCTCTCCTCCCAGATAGAAGAGTCCTGATGGACTACACAAGATGAGAGTGGTTTCCTTGCAGAAGCTTTAAGCTCAGGTAAGTCTTGAGTGAAAAGCTTTGCTAGCTTTCCTTTTTTAATCCCCTCCTAAACTAAAGATGTGTTGTGCTTTGGAGAAGTTTCTTCTAGATTTGAGTTGAGCACACAGCCAATAAGAAAGTGGATGTTTGGTCTGAGACACAGAATTAAAGCCTTGAGGAGTGAACTCTGTAAACCAAACACCATTTGTGTAACAGTGCCCTAGTTTTCAGGCAGAAACCACCATTATCCCATCACACAAACATCCCAAACACCAGAGGAATTAATCATCCACCAGTGAAAACCTGCTCCCAAACGCCAACATTTGCCAAAGTGTTCAGAGCAGCCATGGAGGAGTCAAAGTGTGAGCCATCAGGACCTCCTTTTGCCCCTGAGCTGCTGTGACATCACCTTCCCTGTATCAGCGGCCACGGCCCTGTTGGATGATAAACACGTGGCAGCCCTCCTGAAATCTGATCCCCATCTTTGCCTTCAGGGACGTATGTTACAAGAAGTACGTAGAAGAATTTCCCCGACTCTCAGGAACAGTAAGAGTGAAACATGAAGACGATGAAGAGAGGAGAGGAGGGAGGGGGGATGATTTTGTGAAATGGTTGTGGTTTCCAGACACGTGAAAACAAGTGCAAAGCAAATTCCAGCAGCTGTGTATGCAAACTTTTATTATCACATGTTTCAATAAATTACCCTCCTATTATTGTAGCTTATTAGCTTTTTATGGCTCAAAGTGAGTGTTCCAGTTGGAAGAAACCCAGAGTGGATTCTTTGGATAATTCAATCCCCTGAGGAGTCGTTTTCTCTCTGCTTCCTTCTCTCCTCAGGGAGTAACAATCTCAACACTGACTCCGTCTGGAAAGTGGAGCAGGAGGACGCCTACCTGCAAGTGCTGGGCTTGAACCTCTTGCCCTGCCGTAGACAGGAGTGCGGGCTCTCCCTGCACTGACACAGGCAGGTGTCGGGGTTGAGGGGCTGATTCCCCGGACAGTCTGCGGCGCACACGCAGCCGCACAGCTCTTCGTCCCAGCGCTGACCCGTGGGGCACACTTTGCCGTCGCCTTGGCCTTCGCACTGACACTCACCTGAGGAGAATGAAAGCAGGTAATGAGATGAATCAGCTGGTGCATCGTTGTCTGTAAATGTGAGTGGTCTGGTCCTGACTTGTTTGGGTAAAAATTTGCATGAGGCCTGACTTCCAGAAAGTTCTTTTCATGTGTGATTAATGCGTCTGGTAGCTTCTGTTTGATTCTCACTTACTGTAAGACAAGCCCAGTTCTGTATCAGCCACACTTTCATTATCTGAAGTCTTACTTTTGGTTTCTGGTTCACCCACCATGAGGGATGGGTACCACATGAGGTACTCTTATAGGTACTGATGAATTACCAATTGACATAAATATTAAAGGTACCATGTTTGGTTACCTAAACGCATCCTTGTTGCTGTGAGGGAGTGGAAGAGTAGGTGTTTTTCCATGCTGGACATGAACACAGCATTTCAAGTTTATATATGTCGAAATGAGTGTGTTAAATTGGAATAGTTTAAACAAATGAGTATTTATTACTAAGTGAACACACACAAAAGTACTGGAAGTTGGTACCATTAAGTACCCAAACTGATAGCCAGGTAGCAGGCACCAGTACTGTATAGTTTCAGATGTGTAAGGTACCCATTCCTGCCGGCCACGCCAAGTTACTCTAGCCACGTCTACATGGACCCAAATATTCCGCTTGCATTTGGATTATTTGCTCAAACAGAAAGAATTGAACCTGTGAATACACCTCATACCAAGAGAAACTTGCCAATCTGAAATCCGTTTCCCCAAATCGATTGAGGTATCATGTATCCACTGAAATGGAAAGTTGTCAGGGTGCGTTCTTTCAGATATGACGTAAGACGCAACTTGGGACTTTCCTCAATTTGTTTACGTTTTTCTGAGCATGCCCAATTGACTATTCTGTTTGAATATAGCGCCACATGTAGACCAGAGATTTGAATATTCCTTTCCATGTATACTATTGTTTTAGAAAAAGTCATTCAGAAAGATTCCGTTCAGAAAGACAAAAAACTCCCCCTGTAACTGTGGCTGGTGTAAGGTTAAGCTAACTGAAAAGCTTCTCACATGTGTTGTGGTCCAGTTTCCAGCCCGGATCACAGCTGGCCTCGGTGAGTCCGTTCCGACAGACGCAGTCGCAGGTGGACTCGTCCAGAACTCGGTTTGGCCCGCAGAGGGCTAACAGACCAGAGTGCAGGGCCTCTGGAGGAAGATGGTGACAGAAAAACACCAAAGTTAAAGGTTCGTTTCTACGGTTGGGAGAAAAAATGTTAGTATTGTTTTGTCTTGTTTACTGACTTGAATTTGAATGTTTTAGTTGAAAAATGTCGGGTTTTTTTCTAAGTTGGTTTGGAAAATAGTTGAGATGTGAGGTCCCCTGAGTAAATGTTAAAAAGTGACTCATATGCATTGTCGGCTCCTGATGTAGCCTGTAGACATCATCGTCATCGGGCCCTCTTGAAACCCTTAGGATGATTCATCCTTTCTGTCTTGTGACACTTTCACCCCAAATTGCGTGCCTTTCACTAGAGATAAACATGAGCGCACCTAGCCCCAAAATTCAGTCAGGGCCAAAAAAGTATGATTCCAGTATTTGCACAATGACATATTCCCCATAGCACCGCTTATCGGTGCTTGCAGCTTTAATTGTTATTGAACTTTTACACATGGTCTGGGGTTCCAAAAGCAAAGTAAAAATGGACAAAATTGGAGAAATGGGAAATGTTGAAGAATTGCAATTTAAACGAATCAAAGACTTGAATCAGGAGTAAAGCTTTTGGTCCCTGCCCTACACTTGGCCCACGTGCCACTGCAGTGGTGATGTCTTGGTGGAAGATTTCAATAGCAGTGACCTGTATCTCTATTTTTAGACAGAGTATTTCACTGGAATCCATACGCAGTCTTGTCTTTAAAACCAGAGGTTTACAGAGAGATGTCTTCCTGTTAATTATTATCTAAAAAAAACTCGATGCAGCAGGGTACTGTCGTTCAGAGCATGATGGAACAAGTGAAATGCCACAGAGACAGATTCATTTGTCATGTTACAGTTGAATAAACATTTCCTCAGGGGGAATCATTCCACATCTATTTGGACGGGGCGTCATCAGCATCATCATCATTAACATCGTCTGGTTTTGTAAAAGAGAGACGTGGCTCACATCCAGTAAAAGAAGCTGGTTGTCAAATTTACTTTAAGTTGTATTTTGAGGCTTTTTTTCTGTGAAAATGTGTTTTTGTTTCCTGTTACATCAACCATCCAAACACTGGTCTGACAGGAGTGTGTGTGTATGTGTGTGTTTCCCATGAAGTGAGTCATGCTGATTTGAGTGTGTGTGTTGTTGTGACTCCAGATCACTCACCCGTCTCCCTGTCAGCGTAGTTCATGTTCAAGGCGTCTGTAGGGACGCACGCGCAGTTTCCCGCGTCCCATAAGAACCCCGGGGCGCAGCCGTCTTGGGGTGGGGAACACCTACGTGAACACACACACATCATCACAACGCAGTAACGCACAGATTCTTTGAATGAAATGTGAGTGACACGCCTCACTGCCCACTCACAGGTGATCTGCCACGGCTCGTCTGATGATGGAGTGGAGCGGCCGCTTTGATCGACACTCGCACGCAGTGTGGTTGACGAAGGTTACCATGACGAAGGAGTAGTCCATCCTGGGTGGGGAGAGCTCCATGAGCTGGAGGAGGAGAAAGGTGAAGGTGTTCAAACGTTCATGTTTTTGTTTTGTGTTTGACTGCTTTTGTTACAGCTCAAACAAAAAAGTTTGGAGTTGACGTAACAGTCGTGCGATTGTGCAACCGTGAGTGAGTGTGTGTTGATTTGAAGTGCATTTGCAGCCAAAGGGCGGCCCCCCCCCGCAGCTCACACACAAGCTGGAGATCAAATCAGGGTCTTGTGTCTTACCGTCTTGTTGACCAGCGTGTGACTGGTGTTGGTGCAGTAGAGCCCCTCGTTGGTGCAGCAGCCGCCGCAGCGATGCAGCGCCATGCAACGCGGGTAGAAAAACTGACTGGTGGATTCTGGGTATTCTTTGTTGACCTCCACACACACTTCTCTGGGCTGGCACTCGGTTTTCTTGATCTCCTCTAAGATGACTGGAAACAGATGTGATTAAGTAACAGTAACGTGTCTCTGAAGGAGGAAAACAGTGGAGCGGTGTTGTGTGCTGAGCTCTTACCTCCCAGCATCCCGTCCGCTTTAAAGAGCGCCTCCTTTCTGGAGTGACCCCACACGTCGTCGTCGTCCCCGCCGGGCATCGCGGGGCTCGCCGAGGAGGAGAGGAACGAGGGGGAAGAGCTGTGGCCCGACTTCTTCCTCAGGCAGTGCTGGAGCAGATTGTACTCTGGGTAGAGAACTTGTAAAAGCTGATCCACGCTCGTCACCGAATCCAAGCTGGGCTGGTCATCTGACCACTGCGGAGCCTGGAAGACACCAGAGAGTCCTGTGCAGTCATATGTCAGGCCTAATGAAACAGGGAAGTGATTGTGATGCAGCTTTAAAATGACGTTACTTGTGACTTTTAGAGGAAAATTCCTCTAAACTGGAGCATTTGTAGCTCAAGAGTTCCCGATGTGATGTGGATCAACAGTGAATACCTGGGCTCTCACTGTGTTTGAACATGTTGCTTTTGGCTACTGTCCTCTCCTCACCTCTTCTGCATGTCAGTGTGCTCAAAGAGTGTGAAATCAGCCTGTAACTTCTCCCCCTTTTTGAGTCTGCAGGTGTGTTTTCTCCTTCTTTTCTACCGTGTGAGTATTTTTAGGAAGCGTGTGATTGCACAGATCCTTTACGAGCCCTCCGTGACAAGCTCAAGCACCAACCTCCTACGTAGGGTTAGCCCTGCGTTAATGGACCAAACAGACCGCCAAGTTCCAGCAGGGCCAACACCCACGTCGTTATTATCATTACTGTACAAAGACAGCTTTATGCAGCGCGCCACATCCATGGAAGCGGCCTCCGTTTCTTCTGATGTGAGTCACATGCAGAAGTGTTAATGTGCGTGAGTTTTCCCCTGCAGAGGTACAGCGTGTGCAGATGATCCCAGATCATCTTCAGGTAACTGTCGCCCAACAGGAAGTGGTGGCTCATGTGATGCTCCTTTAGAGGCAGTAAAAGAGGCATGAAGTGACCAAGGAAGATCAGCGAGTTGTGTTTAAGATCGGTTGAGTGTGGCAGGATAAGGACGCTGATTTTTCTAGTACAGTAGAGTGATAGTCTTGTGGATCATATGAGGTTAGATCATGGCCATGGGACCATGAGGTCATGGTGGATGAGTGACCAGTGCTTTGGGCTCCATCATCCGATGGTCCTGGCACACTGACACACGGACACACCCTTGCATTGGTCAATACTGTAACTTTTTGTTACGTAACGTGCTTTGAATGTGCACCGTGGACTCTGGGAAGAGCTGTTTGGGATTCCACGGAGAGATTCATCAGTAAGTGATGTGCTGAGTCATAACTCAGAGTCAGGCTCATGTAGTTAGTGTTGTGGCTTGTGGAGAGCATTTACGGTCAAATACATGTGTGGAACTGAAGTGGATGAAGTGTGTGTGTATGTTCTGCAGAAACTTGCGTCTCCCCCATACAGGTCCTGTACGTGCTGATTAGTTCTTGTTGTGTATTTTCTTACTGGGATGTGCATTCTTGATTGTGATTGGTGAAAACTGGACAACATTAGCATGTAGTTGTTAAAACTGAATGTAATGACAATTCATTATATATATCTCTGTTTTTGGCACTGTTGTAAGTTGTGATCCGAGGGGGACATTTACAGTAGCGACATCCTGATTAGGGATGGGTATCAAAAAAGGTCTTTTTTCAGTTACTGACCAAATTCAGTCATAAGTACCAGGTACTGATTCCCGTGCTGGACATGAACACAATGTTGTAAGGATATTGGAGAGTAAAGATGTGAAATTGTGCAAAAATGATTAAAGAAATTGATATTTCTTACCACACAAACACAAAAAAGTACAGAAAATTGGTACAGTTGAGTACCGTTACCTATTGCCAGGTAGGGATGAGTACTGAATAAGGTACTTTTTTAGGTACCGACCAAATTATGTCAAAAGTACCGGGTATGGATTTGTGTAGAGTCAAAAGGTACCATGTTTAGGTACCTAAACGCATCCTTGTTACTGTGAGGGAGTGGAAGGGTAGATGATTTTCCATGTTGGACATGAACACAGCATTTCAAGGTTATATATTGAAGAATATATTTGTTAAATTGTAAAAATAACACATTTTATTATTAAACAAATTGATATTTTTTCCACATAAACACAAAAAAGTACCGAAAATTGGTACCGTTGAGTACCGGTACCGATTGCCAGGTACTGGGCATTGGTACCATATCGTTTCAAACGTGAAAGGTACCCATCCCTATTGCCAGGTATATTTCGTCATTATTATTGATCAGATCTATGGTCTTTCCAAACAAATGGGAGAAATACCAGCGTAGTATAAAGAGAGTGACAGAAAAAAACACAGGGTATGACATCACTGTGCTTCAGTGACACTATTGGTTGAATGGTGTAAAGTTAGAACTGAAGCGTAAAGCTAAGAGCACGATGTATTTGAGTGGAAGTATCAGATTGAGGTTTGGTATCAGCAGACCGTCAAACTGAAATGAGTGGGGATTTAGGGGTTATCAGACTGTTGCTTTTCACATTGTTTAACCCTTTTAGGATTGTAGTTTGCAGAACCACCTGCTCAGTGTACAGCGTGGTTAGGGATGGGTACTGGATTAGGTCCTTTCTAGGTCCTAATGAAATGTCTTCCGGTGTATCGTGAAGTGTTTGACATCAAATCAAACAGCACCATGTTGTGGTACCTATATGCAGCCTTGTGATAGCGAGTTTATAGATAAACAGCATTGCAAGTTTATCTACAGAGGAATGAATGTTTGAAACGGAGAAACTGTGATATGTAATGGAATTTGTATTTGTTACAGCAGAAACACAGACTTAAGTGCTGCAAATTGTTAATGTTGAGTACCAGTGCTGATTGGAAGGTTCCCATCCTGAAGTGTGTTAGATTGAGTTGTTATCTGCTTTGTCAATTCACTGTAATGTTAAGAAGCAGACCTGGATTTTCTACAGTAATTGTGAGAGTATCTTCTTTGAAAAGTGAACCCCCTCCCCCTTTAATCCAGACCTCCTGTCTGCCTGTGCTACTTCCCTTTCAAACCTGGATCCCTTACTGTCAGAGGAAAGTGTCCTGTGGAGAAGTTGCGTACTGTCTTTGCCAGCCCTGTCTTTTAAAGAGGATCTTGTTCTGAGAGACTTCCTGAATGAAGTAGTGTGTTCCTCTCCCCAGGAGCACAACCATCTTTTCTTTTTATGTCCTCTCATCCACAGATGCTGATCTTTTTCTGTGTCTAAATGTGCCTGCATTTGTTGGTAGCAACCATTAACACCCTGCAGGAGTTGTAGAAATTCCTCCCCGCTTTGGTGAGGAGCCAAAAGGAGAAGCGTTTGTGTAGCTGGTGTGGGGTTTCGACGGCTCACCTGAGTGCCCATGTCTCCAGTTTGGTAGTAGTCCGCGTAGTCCTGTCCTGAGCACAGAGAGCCGGTGTTAAGAATCCATAGGAGCACAGCTGGTATCCACATAGTGAGGTAGAGAGAGGAGGAGAGGAGCTCTGAAGGGAGAGGAGGAGTGAAGGAGAAGCTGCTTTTTAAAGGCAAAGGGAGGAAGGAGTCCTCGAGGAAGGCGAGGAGGAGGACGGCAGGTTTGGTCGGGCTGCTGTCGTCATGCTACCCGGGGACGAAGTTGCCGTTGTGGTGCAGGTCGTCGGAGCGGAGGAGCGCGGATGAATAAAACATGATGAGGAAACGGCTCCTCGTTTCGTTCCACTTCAGAGGGAGTCCTCCCTCCCGTCCTGCTGCGTCTCCATGCTCTCCGTAGATGTCAGGTGTGCGCCGTTGTGTGTTTTCCTTTTATATGTGCGCGTTGTCATCCGAAGCTTAAACGATTCTGCGAGCTTTTACGTAAGGCTGTCGTCCCCCTGGTCGACGTCCTCCCCTTTGCCCTTCACACTTTGTTTGTTATCTGTATTTTCTCTTCACGCAGCAGCTGTGCTGTGCCCTTGCTCTCCCTGTCTGTCTGCCTGTGTGAGATTATCAGTGCCTCTTTATCTTTTTCTTCCTCTCCCAAAAAGCTCCAGGGCAAAGCTTCTGTGTCTGTCTGTGTGGACTTTGTTTCCTCCCTCCTCCCGCTGCTTTCTAAATCTGTCACAACTTTCTCCGACGGGCTGCGTGATCCTCAGAAAGGCATCAAAGACAGAGAGAGAAAAAAAGAGGAAGAGCTTATTCCAAATCCTGCCCCCGAATGGATTTGCGGTGTGAAAAAATCAAAGAACGCGTCCAGTGGTATGAAGTTGCGGTCCGAGCGAGGAGAACGCTGGTCTTGTCGGAGCAAGCGAAGGAGAACATGAGAATGAAGGGATTGTGTTTGTGGGTGGAGGGAGAAGAGGGTTTGCGATTTGCAGCTCATTATTCTTTCACTTTTTTCAGAAGCACTGACACACTTTCCCATCCTCCTCCTCCTCCTCCTCCTCCTCCTCCTCCTGCTCTTGGTCTTTTCCTCTCAGACGTTGTTCTTCACAAGTTCCTGAGAAGAAAGAGGTCCAAGCGTCTTTGAGAGGATCAGATAATCCTCCCACGTTCCTTATCGTTAACCTCTGAGGAGCCGTGGGGTGGAGGAGATGTGTGCGCGAGCAGCGCTAAGTGGCTCTTTACGAGCTGCTAATGCCTCTGCCGTCCGTCCGTGTCTGCGTCTGAGTGGGTGCTGCGCGGTTTTTAGTGTGAGAAACGAAGCGGCCAAATGCGGCTCACACCTGCAGGTCCTGCCTGGACTCCCTCACACCTCATCAACCTTCACCTTTGCCATCCTCCCTTCCCCCTATGTGGCCTCCTCAAGGTTGTGAATGTGCAAACTTTACATACCTCTTTGAGTGTGGCGCCCCGAGGCTGCGAGTGTGTGTGGGTCATGAAAGAGGAGGGTGAGAAAAGTGAGCTTGTGTGTGCCTAAATATGCCTGTTTCTCCTCTCCTAGGGTGAATGAGTTGCTGAGAAGTGTAACGTAAATCACAGGGAGGACACTCATAGACAGAGAGACGATGAGATGGGGAAGAAGAAGGAAGAGAGAGAGACAGACGTGAGGCTTACAGCGACCAGGTGCAGCAGGAGGAAGAGACAGAGAGAAAGAGGTGTGTCTGGGAAACGCTCGACTGAGAAAACATCCGATTTTTGGGGCCAGTCACCGCCCGGCTCACTCGTAGGATTAAAGACGCACACGGCGGCAAGTGCGTGCTTGCAGCGCCCTTTATGTGTTGAAATCCACTCTAGCGAATTCCACATTCCTGTCATTGCTATCTCAATTCCTCCATGTGTGAGTGGGATGCACAGGATTGGAGATGATAGAGGAGGAAGTGGATGCTTGCAGTACCAACATTATTTGATGTATGTAGCTGTGCAAACGGATGTCATTCATAATGTCCCTTGTTGCGTTTGTTTGGCCAGGTCCCCGTCCGTCACACTGAGCCGTCACATGAAGCGGGGCTGTCTGAGGGCGAGCAGCTGGAGGACGAGGCGATTTTACGGCGCACATCTAGCAAACAAAAAGAGTGTTTAAGAGCCATCATCACATGTGCCGCACACATGTCGGAGCCGCTCGGAGGACAGAGAAAGCGTAGAGCTGCCAGCGTGATGAGACGGTCACGGACGGTAGCTATTTGTGAATGTGGAAGCATCCGTTTGAATGATGACATTGACAGCAAATCAAAGTTATATAAGTGGGCAGTGGAAGCTGGAAGTCCCCTGTGATTATCTGTGATAATCACAAACGGAAAAAGATTATTTTTATTGAAGAGCTTTGAGTTGAATTACATAATATTTTCCATGTCAAGAGCCACAAAGTCATCCTTGTGTGTAGGGAGCAGGTTCATCTGTGTCCGAGCTGGTGCACTTGCTCGTAGGACCTGAAAGAGGCGTCTTTACAAGGTGTTGAAATGTCACCGTGACTCCTTTGTAGTGAGACTTGTTTTTTGTCCTTCACAGGAACCACTGTCTTCACGACGCGGGAGCAGCTGGGGTGTAGCTGGGACAGCGGCTGCGTCACGGCTGCCGTGCGTCGCGGTGTTCCTCAATCAAGGGGAAGCACGTCCTGATGAATATAAATAATGCGGGGCGTGAAGTGTTTAACGAGCTTGTGTTGTTGCGCTGCGTTGTGTCCGTTTATCAAACGGAGGTTGCTGGACCTTGAGGCTCCTGGTACTTTGGTAGATAGAGTGTTCTTTGTGTGACACAGCAGCAGCAGTGCACTTGATAACATGCTACTGTTTTGATTCCTTCCTTAGTGTTGTAGAAGTCTTTCTTTAGCTCTTAGTTTGACCATGGTGTCAGCAATCAGGGCCTGGAGGGTGCCTTGGTTTGCGCCTTTTCTTGGCTGTGTTGTGAGTTTGAGTGAAAGTAGGATGAGGTGAATGAAACGGAGTGAAGAACAGGTGTGTTCTGGGTTTGCGTGACTGTCAGGGAGTGAAGTGTGTGTGTGTGTGTGTGTGTGTGGTCGATCATAATACACGTGTTGGTGTAGGGCCTTCTGTGTGGATGTCCAAGAACTGGAGGTGAGACCCTGTCCACACCCTTTGTGTTGATGAGCGTCTGTTGGTACCCTCCTGTAGTGAACCATAAGGAGTTTTGAAGGGCCAAGCCTTTGTCCGTCATCTGTCATCCCCTCAAGAGAGGAGTCCCGCTATTGTGGGGTTGGTCTGCTAAGTTGACATAGGTGTTGTTGGAGTGAGTGGAATGTTTGAGGTGAGGGTGACCTGTGCGTTGGTGTGTGGCATGTGCGTGTGGAGCAGACAGGAAGTGGGGTCATCAACACAGTGTCCCCTCCTGTGTTGAAGACATGGTGCTTGGATCACCATGTACTGTTTTTTGAAGTGCTTGACAAGATAGTGAAGACCGGAGAGCCGTACAGAGTGGAGATGAGCCTTTATGTCCAAGCAATCAGTGAATTAGATGTGAATGAATGATTGTGTAAGTTGGAAATGTGCACAGACAAAGCATAGGCATTGTAATGTGGTGTTACGTTGAGCAAACATGATGACGACTTGTTTTTCCTGATGTGTCTTGCAGAGACTGGTGAAGTGGTGCCATCTGGTGGTTGAGGTGGATCATTGCTGATGTGTGAGACCCTCCAAATGTGAGAGATTTTTTGGTGAAAGTGAAGGTAATAACTGTACTGTTCACGTGTGTGTGTGTTCTGTGGTATTCATTCATTCATTCATTCATTCATTCATTCATTCATTCATTCAATAATTTGTTGTCCTACTTATCCTGTGCAGGGTCATGGGTGCCTGGAGCCTTTCCCAGCTGTCTTGGGGTGAGAGGTGGGGTCCACCCTGGAGTGGTTGCAAGTCCACCTCTGGGTTGACACATGGATGGACAACCTTTCATGCACACACTCACACCAAGGGAGAATTTAGAGTAAACAAACAACCTGAGGAGCATGTTTTTGTAGCGTGGGAGGCAAGGTTATAATAGTTAACTAAAAAGAAAAGTGAAACTGAAATGTAAAACACATTGCAGTTAACTGAAAGTAATAAAAACTAGAAAAGAAAAGAAAAACGATAAGTAACCTATAACTGTATGTTGTGTTCACAGAAGTAACTCAAACTAACTGAAATGATAGAGAAAATGTTCTTAGTTTTAGTTTCTGGCAATATTTATAGCCTTTAGGATTTAAATTGATCTGACACATTTTCCCAACCAAATTTAAGGCATTTTTCGGCAGTTGTCAGCGCCGTACGGCACCATTATAGCGACGTACTGGGATGTGCTTGTTTCCTGCACTGACTGGCTGTGCGCTGTGCTGCGACAAAACATGGTGAAGCAATGAATGAGAGCATGTGTAATAGTTTCATTGCAGGTGAGTCTGACTGTATTGTTACAGAGTCCAAGTTTGTAATTGTTAAAGGTCATATTTTATTGTTTTACATAATTTATGTTTATATTTGTTTATGTAGGTTGATTTTATTTATTGTGTTGAAGGCAGCAGCCGACAGTTCAGTGTCAGCACTGACTGAGCAGTGAGCACTATGTTGGACTTGAAACTGAACAGTAGGACAAAATATGTAGTGTGACCTTTTTGAATCCTGCACCTGGTTAATAAGGTATGAAAAAAGTAAAAGTAAAGTGAAACTAAATTTAAAGTAAAGTAAAACTAAGCCTTGTTGCAAAAGTGAAAACTGAATATAAAGTAGAATGGCTGCTGTAAAAGTAATTAAAAGTGAAGTGTAATGGGAAAAAATGTGAAAAGTAACTGAGACTGAAGTATAATGACAAATCCAAATGTATTTTAACCTTGGTAGGAGGAAGCTGGAGTATCCAGTGCAGCCATTATGTGGTGTTTAGGCAAGAGAAGGAGTACATTTTTTTAGTCATGTGTTTCTGCAATTGAACGTAGTCATGATGCAAGTGATCTGAGGTGAAAGTGCCAGCATCTTTAGTGTGACAGTGTGTGTGGGTGCTTTGGTGTTCCAGCGGCATGTATGCATCCTTAATAAAGCATGCTGAAGTGTGTGTGTGGGGGGGTCCTGCTCTGGATTGGTCACAGAAAAAGATGCGAAGCCCAGTGGAGCCAACATCCCCATCTGTAAGAAGAACAAGATGGAGTACATTGAGAAAAAGAGTTGTAGGTTGGTGTTTGTGTGGTTTGTGTAGGTTACCACGACAAGCACATAGTAATGTGATGGTTCAGGGCAGCAGTGGAGAGGTTCAACAGCGAGGGGAGCAGAGAGTGCGGCTTCTCCAGGTGGGTTAGTGATCATGGGTCATGAGAGCAAGAAGGTGATTGTGTTTTTCTCTGCGTAATCCCCGTCTCCCCCCCTGTCCTCAGTTTGTCACCGGGACGCCCAGCATCCCCGAAGAGGAACGGAGGTCGCAGGTGGTGTGTGGTGAAGTGGGGGACGGTGACATCTGTGGCCAGGTAAACGGTGATGTCACCATGAAAAAAGAATTTAATTGTACTGTGCTGAGATCCCAAATGTGTGTGATGTGTGTGATGTGACCTTTGACTGTGTGTGTTCCTCCAGGGCGCACAAGCGCTTCAACCGGCTGGACCTGCCTTCCTACCTGTCGTTGTCCACGCTGTACGAGAAGATGCTGACGACCGTGGAGGAGAGCAGCACGTTTGGGCTGGAATGAGAGGCGTGCTTATGGACTGAGCTGTGTGAATGTCAGATGAATTTATTTGTATGTGTTTGAGGAGGGAGGTGTTTTCTAACTGAGGCCACAGAGACCTTAGAACTGCTGAGACGCCCTGTGTACGGCGCTTAGTCTTTACCTGTGTGGTTGCGTGTGTGATTAAATGAAAGAGAACCCTGCACCGGCTGTTTGGGACCAGTCATTTCTGCCAGGGTGTCATCAAGTGGAGGTAGGTTTTGTATGAAGGTGTGTCTCTTTCCTAGCAGGAAGTCCATGTGTAAAGATGAAAGAAGAAGCAGGCACTGGCTTCACTGTCCAATCTTCAAGGAGTCTGCCTCTGAAGAAGCGTGGGTTTGTATTGGCATTTTTGGTCCATGTCCAGAGGAAAAAGGCAACGGTGTTTGTGGAGATGTGGCAGTGATGTTGTTTGTAAGTAACTGTGTGAGTGAAGAGTGGTAGAATATTGGCAAGTGTTTGATGTGAAGAGAAATGATGAAGGTATTTTGTGAGTGGAGTGTTTGAGTGTAATCCTAACGTGAATAGTTGGGTGATGTTCATACAGGGTGGTCCAAGCATGACACTTGTAGATATTTTGCGAAACAGTGTTTTTTAGTCCTTCTTGTGCACTACGAATGTACACAGTCCCTGAAGCGGCACACGGCAAGAGGTGAGTCCACAGGTCCATCATGAACCTTACTTTAGGAGTAGGTTGCCAGAGTTATTCCCCTCCAAGCCAGATGTTTGTAAGTAACCGTTGTAGTGTTTGCATCTGTTTACCTCAGTTGTAGAGGCGAATGTGTGTGAGCACTGCTGTGGAATAAAATGTAATATGTGTGAGCAAGCAGTGTGTGGTGTGTGGTTTTTGTTTGTCGTGTGTAATAGTAGTGTGGTATGATTCTGTTTGTTATTGGTATTATTATGGTATTATGTTATGGGTGAGGGTAATTAGTGAAAATGCGAAAGAATGAGCTCGCGAAGGGTGGAGAGAGAGGTGTTTTAGGTGGTCTGTGTTTGTACGCTTCCTGGTTGTGGCGTCGCTTCGTGACGTATGTGACGCACGTGTGGAACGTCATCGCGCTGCGGGTTGATTGGTCGATTGTAAATGCGTTTCAGGTGTGTGTGAGCGCGCGCTGTGTGATTGTTGGCGCTTTAAAAGAGGAGCAGTGCAGTGGAGCAGTTGTCGAGCAGCGTGGAGTAGCTCCTCCACGGTCTCGGCGCGCGCACAAGGTGGGTCTGCTCAGTAGCTTCTTGTCGTTGTACTCGTTGCAATGACAAATAAAGTTGTATTGTATTGTATTGTATGTTGCTCTGTTGACTTGTCCTCTGTCTCCACAGGTTTTTTGCTGAGTTGTCCCGGAGCCGTGGTAGCCGGAAAGGTAGGTTGAATTGGCACTTTGATTGTAGTTGATGATGAAGAAGTGTGTAACTGAAGGCTGTCTCCACAGGTATCGCGGTGAAGCGACAGTTTGGAGTGTGCGTCCGAAGAGAGACGGTAAGTGAGCGGATGGTGGGCTTTTTGTAGGTGATGAATGCGGAACATTGAGCAGCTTGAGTGTGAGCTAGGTGAGTTTTCCTCTGTCTCCACAGGTTTTGTGTGAAGCTCCGGCGTTGGAGCGGTGTCGTTCGAGCAGCTTGTTGTCGGTAAATGAAGCCGCTGAGTCCGCGCTGTGTTCCCGGGTTGTCAGCCAAGCCGCGACACACACCGAGGTGGGTTTTTGGAGGTTTGACAGTTGACTGACGGCGAAAAGTGAGAAGGCACTAACCCGACATTGTGCTATGTTGTTTCTTCCGAGGTTGAGTGTTCATCAGGAGAGGAAACACACGAGTTAAGTATTGAATATTGGCTATTTTTTTGTGCCAGTTGTCCATTGAATGAGTCAGTACGAACCACTCACTAACTTCATGCTGTGTTTTCAGCTGATGCTGCCGCTGCGACCGCTGCTGCACAAGCAGACCGAGGTAGGTTTGAGAGCTTTGTGACCCCATGTAAAGGTTTAATAAAGCTGAAAGGTGACAACGCACTGACCTGATATCGTCGTCTGTGTTTGGCTTCCGAGTTTTAGGGTCAGTCATCTGGAGAGGCCTGACATGACGTAAGTATTTGCGCTCTGTAGTGATTAATTTTTGTCGGTTGTTTGATTAGCTGAGTAAGAAGCATTGTCTAACTGCACGCTGTGTTTCCAGATGCTGCTGCTTCCGCTTCCGCAACCGCTGCTGCACATGCAGACCGAGGTAGGTTTGAGAGCTGTTTAAGTCCATGCATTATTTGAATGAAGCTTTAAGGTGACAACGCACTAACCCACATTGTCGTCCGTTTTTGTCTTCCGAGGTTTGGGGACAGTCATCCGGAGAGGACTGACATGAGTTAAGTATTTGTGTTGTGTTGTGTTGTGTAGCGTAGTGATGAATTTATATGAGTTGTCCAATTCCAAGACTATGAACCACTCACTAACTCCACTTTGTGTTTTCAGGTGCTGCTGCTGCTGCTGCTGCTGCTGCTGCTGCTGCTGCTGCTGCTGCTGCTGCTGCTGCTGCTGCTGCTGCTGCTGCTGCCGCTGCCGCTGCCGCCGCTGCCTCCCAAAGAGACAGATCCCACTGTAGTCTCGGTTTGTCGGAGGGTGTAAAACCTGTTGTGGCTGTCAAGAGTCTTGGCAGCTTCACAGTTTACCCCCTGGTCGAAGTGGGTGAAGTCTCCCGTTGTCTCGTAGCCCCGGTGTCCGCTCCCTCAGCTGCTGGGTGTTTGTCCCCTCGCTTTTTCGAAGACGCTCCGTAAAGTGAGCAAGTGGGCTTAGCGCCAAGTGTTGCGGTCGTCCCGGTGTGTCCGCTCCCAGAATGCAACACTTACCGCGGGGGTAGTATCCCTCCCGCACAGAGCGCAGAGAGCAGAGAGCTAAGCCAGTGTCGGTCCGGTTGTCCGTTTGGTCTTCGAAGAAGCCCCGGAAGGGGACAAAGCAAGGCAGTGGGCTCAGTGTTGCCGTCGTCCCGGTGTGTGCGCTCCCAGAAAGCAACACCTGTCGCGGGTCGTGTCCCTCCCGCACAGAGCGCAGAGAGCAAAGCCAACGTCGCTCCGGTTGTCCGATTGCTCTCCAAAGTAGTCCCAGCGGTGGAAGTGTTGCGTTGGTCTCGGTGTCCGCTCCCAGGAAGCAACACTCGCAGCGGGTTTTGTCCCTCCCGCCCCGCCCAGCACCGCACGGAGAGCCGATGGGTTGGCTAGTAGGTCCGGTTGTCCGCTCGCTCTCGGGCGCTCTTGAGCCCAGTGTTGCCCAGCAGTTTTGAAGTCTCGTAGCCTCGGGGGGCCCGCTTCCTTGCTGGGGATCTCGTTATCCCCCTAGAGACCTCCCAGCAAGGCGGGTTTTTCCCGGCCGCTCTTCGAAGAACCTCCAGTGGGTGTTTGTCGTTTTTCCCGACGTGTCGCGGTGCGTGCGTCGAGCACGCGCCCAGTCGGCGTTGCAGAGTGTTGAACTGTGTTTGTTTTTCAGGATGTGAGATGGTGCAATGTTGATGCTTTGTTTGAATTTTTCAATAAAGATGTTTGAACTGAATGCTACCTGTGTTTGTGGTGATTGTCAAAGATGTGTTGGTACTGTGGTTAGGTCAAGGACTTTGGCGAAAACCCAACTTAGGTGTTTGAAAATGAGAAATTGTGTTTACAAAGACTTAGGTTTTTCCAAATATGTTGTGTGGTGGTGAAAAGTTTTTTTTTGTAGTCACACTTAGGTGTTATCCCAAATTTTTTTTTGGTCGGTGTTTGATGAAATGATTGAGCATTTTCAAAGTTCGAGCGAGGCCCCAAAAAATCCCAAAATTTTGCCTAAGTATTTTTGGGGTTCGGACTTACCCCCTGGCAAAAAAAAATTTTTTGGTCGCGTCACGGGGGGGGGGGGGGGCTATGGTACGGGGGCAACCCCCCCTCACATGATTAGGGATATACTAGGTATACATTGATGCACGTTTTACTTGTCCTGTTAATGTGTACTCTTCCCAGACTAAAGGTATAGCTTAATCTTGCTCAAAATCATAAAGTTTTTGTTTCCCCCCCCCCCCACTAAATTGAACACAAACCACCATTCATCTTTATCACTTTATTTCAGCACACACACAAAAATACCAACACTGCAACACTTTGTCTGGGACAGCATGTACACAATAAGGTTTACTACAACTATCTTAAGGGAGAAGAGTGTCACCTTCAAATACAACTACACACTGACATTTCACGCTCACACACAGCACTTAGTGCTCTCACCATCAGCCTCACTTCTCCTTGATGGAAGCCACCATGATGAACACTCCTATCTGCACATTGACTGTGACACTCACAGGCAGCAAAAGGACACGCACACTCTTTATTGTCAATAACACACGCACAGTCGTGATGCGCAGGCCTAAGGTCACACGCTGCATCCTCTGCTCCAAACTTCTTCCGCTTGGCTCCAGTCCCCCAACCTCGGCCGCTCCTCCTCCTCCTCTGGCACGCTGTCTGCTGATGTCTGAGGACGACAAAAGTGCGTTACCATCATTAAACTTAACCTCTTCAGTGGCCTTTACACACCATGCACAAAGACATAGGAAAAGACAGAGACAGAGAGAGAGAGAGAGAGAGAGAGAGGGAGGGAGAGAGGGGGGGGGGAGGGAGGCACAGACACAGAGAGAGAGACAGAGAGAGAGACAGAGAGAGGGAGGGAGACAGACACAGAGACAAAGACAGACAGGGAGGGAGAGAGACAGAGACAGACAGAGAGACAGACAGTGAGAGACACAGACACAGACAAGGACAGAGAGAGGGAGACAGAGAGAGAGAGAGAGACAGTGAGAGACAGAGAAACACACAGAGAGGGAGGGAGGGAGAGAGAGAGAGAGAGAAACACAGAGAGGGTGAGAGAGAGACAGAGACAGACAGACAGTGAGACAATGAGACAGAGAGAGAGAGAGAGAAACAGAGAAAGACAGAGAGGGAGAGTGAGGGAGGGAGAGAGAGAGAGAGAGACAGACAGACAGACAGAGAGAGAGAGAGAGAGGGGGAGAGAGGGAGGGACAGACAGAGAGACGCAGACTGAGACAGAAACACAGAGCACATGTACATACATAGACCTGCTACACATTGACCCATTAGCAGCACATTCAAACATGCCTTCCAACACATTCAGTAGGGGTGTGTGTGTGTGGGGGGGGGTGATAAAAATAAAATAAGATAAACTTTAGGCTCTTTAAGGCTACCATCCTTACATTATGTTGTGACATCAACAAGCCCAAAGGACATGTCCAGTGGCTAAAACATGGATCCAAGTCATCACAGCATTTATTCAAGCATTACTTCTCATCCACTTTTGCTCTGTTGGATTATTACTATCATCACTATTAGCAGTATTACTATTATTTATATTTATTCCACACTACTATTGTTACTGTCATCATTTTGTCCCTAAACAACTTGATGACATTTGGAACCCTTACATGGCGTACTCCACACACTGCTTCAGCAAAAACAGTACACTCACTCACACCACAAAGTACTGCTCTGGATCTAACAAATCATTTCAGCCACATCACACACACACACACACACACACACACACACACACACACACACACACACACACACACACACACACACACACACACACACACACACACAGCATGACAAAAAATTAAAAAAACACATTACTCTGTAGTGGACACTAGAGGGGGATCTCACACCAACATAGACAGGAGGAAGTGATTTAAGTGATGACGTCAGACAACTCATCATTTACTAAATTTACAAAAAAATACACAACATACACAGTATACAACAATCCACACATAGTTTGATAGAGCTCCATAAGGATTTACTTATTTAGGATCTCACTTCACTCTTTACAGTTAAACCACTACATCAATCCATTATTTTTATTATTAACATACACTTGTAAAAACCATAACATTAACATTAACCTATCTCTATGACTGTGTGCAACATTATCATTTAAAGGTCTACTCTGCACTGGTTACTTCACCTCTTTCACTCAACATCACTTCTCCACCAACATCCATTTTCTCTACTCTATGCAAACACACGTCTCCATTCACTTGGACCAATAAACACCCCAGCCTCCCTCTTCACTTCCTCTACTGACCACATCAAAACTCCTAATATGAAATCTCCCAACCTGGGTTCACATCAACAATGGTGGAATCAAAAAGCCAATACACGTAGACCTTCACTAAGCCCAAGCAAACACACTTAACAAAAACAGACACAACCCTTTTCTTCCACATACAATTACAATTTGGTACGAGCAAGGTTAAAAGACTTTTGGATTTGTCATTACACTTTACTTTTAGTTAGTTTTCACATTTTTTTTTACCCCATTACAGTTTACTTTCATTTAGTTCTGACATTTTCTTTTTCCATTACAGTTTACTTTCAAATACTTTGGGAGCGGACATTCTACTTTTTTATTTACTTTTAATTTTTGCCACAAGGCTTAGTTTCACTTTACTTTACTTTTAGTTTTTGCATACCTTATTAACCAGGTGCAGGATTGAAAAAGGTCAAAGTAAATACTTTCAAATACAGTTTATTTTCCACGTCAACATACTGCTCACTGCTCAGTCAATGCTGACACTGAACTGTTGGCTGCTGCCTTAAACACAAGAAAAGAATATGAACTTCATATAAACATAAATTATATAAAATCATGTTAACATGACTCACATAAAACTAATAAATACAAAAAATTATATAAAACAATAAAATATGAGCTTCAACAATTACAAACTTGGACTCTGTAACAATAAAGTCACACTCACATCAAATGAAACTATTACAGATGCTCTAACTCATTGCTCCTCTAAGTTTTATCGCAGCACACCGCACAGCCAGTCAGTGCAGTAAACAAGCACGTCCAGTACGTCGCTGTGATGGTGCCGTACGGTGCTGAACACTGCTGAAAACTGTCGCAAAACTGCTTGGGAAAATGTTTCCCAATAATTTAAATCCTAAAGGCTACTAATACTATCCAAAACTATAACAATTTCTCTTTCATTTTGGTCACTTTCAGTTACTTTTGTAAACACAAGATACACTTTTACTTTACTTATCGTTTTGTTTTCTTTGCTACTTTATATTACTTTGACTTAACTGCAATGTATTTTCTAATTTAATTTTCCTCTTTAGTTTTGTTTAGTTAAATATTACAACCTTGGGTAGGAGGCCCGTGCCCTCGTGGCTCAAAATATTACTTTTACATCTCTCACTTCTTTGTGCTTATTTGAAACCGAGGACACAACATATGGGTTTCAATCACTTCATCTAAGGCCACAACAAAACAGGAAACCTTTTCAGTGAAGGTACATTACTGTCACTCCAAAAAATAATGCAAACAATAACCCTTCCAACAACACACTTCTTTCCTACAGCTCATACTCTGTACACTCAGATGTTCACACATCAACACCACAGTACAGCTTTCTAGCATTTAGCAGTTTGTAGTAAATCACCAACATGCCAGAAGCCAATTATCTATGTTTGACAGCATGCTCTGATTAACTTTCACACAAAATTCACATTCTTACCAATCAGCCAGGAACAAACATCTACAGCTACATACTACTGTTGAACAATGGGAAAAAGGCAGAATGACACCCTCAAACTGCATCCATAAACACTAAACACAGATCAATAATATATAAGTGACTACTCAGGACAAACATTACACCTGTCAAAATGCACGTGGCAAAAAATCCACTAAACCCAAAGGAATATTCTCAACATCTCTGAACCCACAGGTGGTGTTGCTGTTCCCACAAAGGCTGAATTATCTCCACTAGGGATGCACGATATTATCCGCACAATATCGGTATGGGCTGATAAAAGCTTAAAAACACGTTTATCGGTATCGGCACATATGAAAATTTCTGCCCATAGCCACAGACGATGAGGCGCTATTCAGTTAGGATTATTATTATTTACCATCTGAAAAATAAGCTCCTTAAATAAAATGTAGCACTTTATTTATTTGCACTGCAGAGCTCTGTGTCTGTCACCAGGTTGTTACAGTAGCTCTCAAATAATCAAATGCAACTTGGTTATGTTTCAAAATGCATCCTACATTTGAAGTTCGTGTGATCTACAGACATTATTTTTCTGCATTTCAATGCTGAATGTCTTGACTTTGAAAAAATAATACATTTCTTATTTATGGTAAAATCAAATGTTTTTTGGTCTTGTTTTATGTGTGTTTCCTAAAAAAATAACACCATTACAATAAGAGTAACATATACATTCCAGTACAGGAAAGACTTAGCTTTCTTCACAGTGAAAAAAACAAACACACTTGTGATTATAGGTATTGGTATCGGTATCGGCCAAAAGGGGTTTCCATATATCGGACATCGGCAAAAATCCAATATCGTGCATCCCTCATCTCCACTACACATACCCCCTGAAGTACCCCAGAAACAAAACAAAGCACAAGCTCATCCATTCATGTCTTCAACAAACTCAAACAAAAACAGCTTTCAGTTGTAAAGACTTTAACAAACCACATACTAACCGATGGATTAAAGACACCTCCCACACTCTGCCATCAGACAAACTAACAGACACCGTACAGGGAAAACCTCAACAATTCTATGTCACACCTTTTTTACAATTTCTGAATCACTTCATAATGCAAGGACATCCCTCACAAGTACATCTTTCCCAATACCTTATTGTTTTCTCTACCTCTTTATACAGCTACATTCTTATTTCATCTCTTTGTTTGCAATAGCAAGCACACACACAAACCTCCCTCTCCCCTTTGTGTCTAATTACCCATATATTCATGTCTCCATTTATTTTTTACATTTATTTAAGCATTACTGTTTATAATATCATAACTGCTTTTGTTATTGTTGCTACTTTTATTATTAATATTATTATTACCAAATAATTTATTCACTCTCCAAATGGCAAGGAGCACATTTTTACTATAATAATAACTTCATTTCACAAACTGTCCTCATCTGTATTTATACCACTACTGTCTTATGGTAATACATAGTCAGTGCATAAACGCATGTTTAGGAATACATGTAACTATTTCTGGGACAATTACAATACACAGGACCGTGCCACAGACTAAACAAACAACAATTACAGTCACTATCATTTATCTTATTGCTGCAACACACAGAGCAGCGAAAACACAAAACACACCTTAGCACTAACATTAGCACTAATCTTAGCATTTCAACACCAAGGGAAGGATTTTTACAAACTCCCTCTTAGGGCTGCCCAATATGGCCAAAATATAACAGCATCCTAAATATGCACAAAACAAACAACACAAGATAAGGTTTGACAGTTCCTTTTCCTACACTTTACAGAAAACAATAACTACAAATGACAAAGACAACCCACAACCACTTTACTTTACATTTCAATTACAACTTCCACAACTAACCTCTACTTCACTCCAGGAATTCTACTTTTAGCTGCTCCTCTGCTTCAACAACCTCACTGCAACATTTTACACATTTTCTAATCAAACACACAGCTACAAACGCCTGGACAGTATTACTTCAGTGCACTACAGCAATGTTCACTTACATTCTACTTTTACAGCTTTTTCTTGTTATACTCCACTTTTATTTCAAGTCAAAGCAGTAGCCTGTTACTCCTGTAATTCCAATACAAACAAAGAAAACGCAACAAATAGGGATCATACAGTGGCCTCTAAATAAAACAAGCCTCCCTGCATAACTCTGCACCCTTCTCAGGGCACCCGAGCAACATGGATTTAAGCTTAATGGACGGTTCACTCAGTGGATTCAAGGAAGTTACAGACAAATACAAGACTCAGCTTTTCCCCCAGGTACAAATCAAAAAACTTCCAAAATATGGGGATGTTCAGAGAGAAACTCATGGAGACCTCTCCACTATCTACATCTACAAATGATCACAGTGTTATTTTTTAATTACATCGCTCAGAATCTGCCAGACAACCTCAAAGGGTCCAAGCTTTGGAAATGTTTCACTCATAAATCTTTATCAAACTCATTAAACACGACAAATACAAAAAACAAAAAAACAAAAAACAAAGGGGTCTGGATGTTGACAGATAAGAGGTCAACTGTTACATCACCCTGCACACACCAAGGTCATAATAGTTTTGGATTTCTCATTACACTTTAGTTCAACTAAGTTTTCACATTTTTTACCATTACAGTTCACTTTACATTACTTTTACAGCACTCATTCTTGTTTTTATTTAGTTTGGAATTATACAACCATGCTGACTTTTAGTTTTTGTTTACTTTTACTTTTTTCATACCTTATTTGTCAGGTGCAGGATTCAAAGGTCAGAGTCAAGGTTAAAAAAGTTTTGGATTTGTCGTTATAGTTTGGTTTCAGTTACTTTTGACATTTTATTTTCCCTTACAGTTTTCTTTAAATTCATTTTAGAGCAGGCACTCTAGTTTTTATTTAGTTTTGATTTTTACAACAAGGCTTAGTTTTACTTTTTTCATACCTTATTAACCAGCTGCACAATTCAAAAAGGTCAGAGTATATATTTTGTCGTACTGTTTATTTTTCAAGTCCAACATAGTGCTCACTGCTCAATCAATGCTGATACCGAAATGTTGGCTGCTGCCTTAAACACAACAAAACAATATCAACTTAGTATGAAAAAATATAAGCAACAATTATATAAAATAATGTTCACATAAATTACATAAAAATAATATTAACATACATTATAAAAAAAAAAAATATATATATATATATATATATATATATATATATATATGAGCTTCAATAAATAAAAACTTGGACTCTGTAACAATTACACTACTACAAACGCTTTAATTCATTGCTCCACTACGTTTGGTCGCAGCACAGCCAGTCAGTGCAGTAAACAAGCTCGTCCCTATACGCCGCTATGATGGTGCTGTGCGGCGCTGACAACTGCCTAAAACTCTCTAAAATTGGTTGGGAAAATGTGTCGGATTAATTTAAACCCTAAAGGCTGTTAACATTGTCAAATGCTATAACTAAGGATATTTTGTCTATCAATTTAGTTAGTTTCAGTTAGTTTTATGAACACAAGATACAGTTTTACTTTACCTACCTTTTCACTTTTCTTTTCTAGTTTTTATTACTTTGAGTTAACTGCAATGTATTTTACATTTTACTTTTCAGTTTCGTTTCAGTTAACTATTACAACCTTGGTCAGAGTAAATACTTCTCCATGCTGTTTAGTGTCCTGTCCAACACAGTGCTCACTGCTCAGCCTGCTCTGATAATAAAATGTTGGCTGCTGCCTTAAACACAAGACAATCATATAAGCTTATTATAAACAAGATAAACATTAAGTATATCACAATAACACAATATAATATGAGCTTCAATAGTTACAAATTTGGACTCTGTAACAATAAAGGAAGACCCAAATACAATTAAACTATTACAGATGATCTGATTCATTGCTCCACTACATATTGTTGCAGCACAGCGTACAGCCAGTCAGTGCAGGAAACAAGCACATCTCAGTACGCCCCTATGATGGTGCCATACGGCACAGACAACTGCCGAAAACTGTTGTAAAATTGGTAGTGAAAATGTGTCTGATTACTTTAAATCCTAACATTGTCACCAACTAAAACTAAGGGCATTTAGTCTATCATTTCAGCTACTTTTGTGAACACAAGATAAAGTTTTACTTCACTTAAAGTTTCTGTTTTAGTTCTTATTAGTTACAGTTAACTGCAATGTGTTTTACATTTCACTTTTTGTTTCGTTTCACCTAACTATTACAACCTTGGCACGCACGCACACACGCGCACACGCGCACACACACACACACACACACACACACACACACACACACACACACACACACACACACACACACACACACACACACACACACACACACACACACACACTGAACACAAATTCACTTTGTTCTTCCTCTAAAACAACAACAACCCTAACCCACACATGACAAATCAATTTCACAATTACAATCACTGCATCCCCCAGACCCACTCTTTCTTTCTGTACTAACATTCATACACTCACTCAGCCCCATGATACACTCATACCACTCATCCCCATCAATCCACTCCCCATAACTCCATCACAAACACATGCTTTACAGATAAGGGACAGAAACAAGACTTCGCTAAATTGTTTTCTTCTTTTCCACACTAAACACCACATCCAAAACTGAAATATGGACAACAAAAAACCTAGCTTCCCAGCCTTTAAATCACACCTCAAAAACTACATAGATTCCATCAACAACTGAGGACATACCAATGCTACAAGGACCACACACACCGTAGCACAGTTACCTCACAGGACTGATGAAACACCAAAGGAGAAGGACACAAAACAAAAAAGAGCACACACAAATGAAAGCTACTGACTGTTTCATTCTTTGGAAAACTTCTGCCTTGTTAATAAACATTGACCATGTACTCCCCTTCTATTTATTTATTTATTTGTAAATTTATGTTTAAGCTTCAGAAATTACTTTTGACCTTTTCTTATTATCTGTAAGCAAAACTTAAAGTCATATATTTTGGTTGATGTCTGTGTTAACAACAAATAACTCAATCAGTAAATATATCAATCATTTACTCTGCACGTCTGTACCACTTACAACTACTTTTTATTAATATCACATTACAAAAGCCATCCCAATTACATAACCCCCCTAGTTACTTCACCCTTCTTTATTCATGTCACTTCATGTTAGCTTGTTAACACAAACCATAAACACTTCATAAAACACTTCTTTATTCACTTTGAAGAAAACACCAAGACACCCTACAACCTTTATTTATTCACAGTCTGCAAAAACTTCACACACTTCAAATAATACACCACTCACCTGTAGGGGTTGCTCTGTAGACGTGTTTCAGCTTACACCGTCCAGCGCAGACATCTGCAAAACATACAACACACAACTGTGAGGACTTCTGTTTCAATATTCCCCTTAGCTCTGGTTAGTTTTGTCAATGATTACAGATCATGAAGGCATACCAAACTTAATCACTTCACCATCACTATATAATGTAATCCCTCTACACATGTTCAATTAAAAAAAAAAATACAATACCAATTTTGTGTCTATCACTTGGATAAATAAAGTCTACTTTTAAAACCCCATGAAAGGAGACAACAGTGTAGCCAATTGGAAAATGTGACTTTACTGACAGAACTCATTATAAAATCCCCTTACAATAGAAATTAGTCTCCCACAAAATTCAGCTCACAAATGTTTACTTTGATCAACACATATTTCACTCAACATTTCCCTTTTGGGTTTAAAAAATACTGTTATTGCCAGAAATTATTTACAGATAAAACACAGAGAAAAGATTTTGCTCATTAAATTCCCTTCCCAAGTACAGATGTAAAAACAGTCTGCATGTCTGTACCACTTACAACTTCTTTAAGTATGAAGTATCCCACTACAAACATAATGCTAATTACATAACACCCCCTGGTTCTTTTCCCCATCTTCTCCAAGTCATTTCATGTTACCTTGTTGAAACGTACCAATAATACTTTATAAGTCACTTCTTTATTCACTTTCGACAGCACGCCATGACAACCTATAACCTTCATTTATTCACAGTCTTCAACTGTTCATTTGACATTCAAGTCAAAATTGATTTAAATCTGTTTCCTTTCTAAACCAATGCTGCACAAAATCATTACACCAACTTACAAAGACACTTTTAAACACTTAAAAAGATTAAATACTCACATGTTGGAGTCACTCTGTAGACATGTTTCAGCTCACACCCTCCAGCGCAGACATCTGCACAACATACAACACACAACTGTGAGGACTAATGAAAAAAACAACAAAGAAAAAAAACCCAACAAGACTTTTATTTTTTATTACTTTTTCCTTTTCTTAGTGTCTGTGTGTAACATTTCACTTGTGTTGGTATGTGTGTTCATTAATTCAAACATCAATGTTTGTGTCTCCCACATTTCACTTCAAACACTATTTCTGCACCACTTACAACTGCTTCTTAAAGTATCAAATCAAAAAAGGCATCCTAATAATATAACAGCCCCTGATTATTTCTCCCTTCTTTTTCCATGTCATCTCATGTTAGCTTGCTAACACGTACCAATAACACTCAACATGTCACGTCTTTATTAACCTTGCACAATACACCTTCAAAGCCTTTGACCTTTACTTTGTATCAGTCTTCACCACTTCATTTTACATTCAAGTCTCGATTGAAACTTGAATTAAATGAACACTCACCTGTAGGGGTCGCTCTGTAGACATGTTTCAGCTCACACCGTCCAGCGCAGACATCTGCAAAACATACAACACAACTATGAGGAATAATGGAGGAAACAACAAACAAAACAAAAAAACACAGTTAGCTACTGACTGTTTCGTTCCTCAGATAACACATTAAAAACAGCATCCCAATTACATAACAAACCCCTGATTATGTCTCCCTTCTCTTTCCATGTCATCTCATGTTGGCTTGCTAACATGTACCAATAACACTCAACATGTCACTTATTTATTAACCTTGCACAATACACCTTCAAAGCCTTTAACCATTACTTCTTATCAGTCTTCACTTCATTTTACACCCAAGTCACCATTTAAACTTCAAATTATTGGACATTCACCTGTAGGGGTCGCTCTGTAGACGTGTTTCAGCTCACACCGTCCAGCGCAGACATCTGCAAAACATACAACACACAACTGTGAGGAAGAATGCAGCAAAATGATGTTGTTTACGATGTTGCACCACAATTTCTCATCTTTACAACATGTGACCACAGGGGGCCATGGTAGATGGCTTACTCAAACACTTCTCTGGGGATACTTTTAGCAAATTCTGTACAGACTGTATGTCCCAAGCCTTCTATTGTTGCTGCTTTATCTGCCACCAATGACCGAGCACCGTTTCACATGGCCACTGAAAAAGGACAACCAATCCCATAGCCACTAACATCACCCAGGCAATGAAAAACCTACTTTGGAACAGGCCACTTGTGAAGGAAATATATACCATAATGTAATTTGCAAAAAGCTGCGTTGGCTGCAAAACTCTATTAACTGACTCAAACATGTACTTCATGGTGCCTGCTCACATCACATCACATACATGTCCAAAACCTTCTTTTTACTTTATGTTTTCATTTATTCACATTGCACTTCATCATCAGTATATAATGTAATCCCTCATAAGACATTCAACAAATAACATAATTTCATAAACAAGTCTTGTGTCTATCATTTGGAAAAATAAAGTCCACTTTTAAAACACCTTGTAAGGACACAACAGTGTAGCCATCGCAAAACGTGACCCTGATTTACTCACATAACACATTATTAAATCACCTACAAACAGAACTTAGTCTCCCCCACAATTCTGCTCTTAAAGGTTCACTTTCATCAACACATTTCCCTTTTTTCCTTTAACAAATGTGTATAGCTGTAACTGATTTTCAGATAAGGGACAGACAACATTTTTCACATTAACCTCTTTTTTTTCCTGGACAAATCACACATCCATAAGAGAACATTGGGAAACAAAAAAACCCTATCTGCTTCACTACCACAATGACTAAACTATAGAAATAGAAAATACCAATGCTACAGCAACAATACATAGAATTCAAAGTCATCTTGGCAAAGTAACGTCACACTGATGAAACACCAAAGGAGAGGGAATAAAAACAAAACAGAAAAAACACAATTGTAAGCTACTCACTGTTCAATTTATTAAGAAATGCTCTACTCTGACGTGACACTATAACTTCACAATGTACTCCCCTTCAAATCATTTATTGTGGCTTAAACTTCAGCTTAAACTTACTGTCTGGATGTAATTTTGACATTTCTGAATTTCACTTTGTATGTGTATGTGGGTTCATTACAAACAAATACATAAGTTCATAAATAAATACATTTAAAAAATCTGCACATTTGTGCCACTTACAACTACTTCTTAAAATATCAAATATCCCACTAAAAAGAAATGCCGATTACATAACCCCCCTAGTTACTTCACCCTTCTTTATTCATGTCTTTTCATGTTAGCCTGTTAGAATGAACCAAAAATACTTCATATGTCACTTCTTTATTCACTTTGTAGAAAACACCACGACAACCTACAACCTTAATTTATTCACATTCTTCACCTGTCCATTTTACACTCAAGCCACCATTCATTGACATCTGTTTCCTTTCTAAAACAATGCTACACATTATCATTACACCAACTTACACAGACACTTTTAAACACTTACAAAAATTAAATACTTACATGTAGGGGTCGCTCTGTAGACGTGTTTCAGCTCACACCGTCCAGCGCAGACATCTGCAAAACATACAACAAACAACTGTGAGGAAGAATGCAGGAAACAACAAACAAAACAAATCAACAACAGTAAACTACTGACTGTTTCGTTGCTGACAAATGCTGTCTTCTGCCTTGTCACTACAAGTGTACCATGTACCACCCTTCCAATTGTTCATTTGTGTATTTATGTTTCATCTTCACTTAATACTTCTTCCTTTTCTTCCTGCCACATTTCACTTCAAACACTATTTCTGCACCACTTACAACTGCTTCTTAAAAATGTCAAAGCAAAAAACCCATCCAAATAATATAACAGCCCCTGATTATTTCTCTCTTCTCTTCCCATGTCATCTCATGTTAGCTTGCTAACGTACCAATAACACTCAACATGTCACTTCTTTATTAACCTTGCACAAAACACATTCAAAGCCTTTAACCATTACTTATTATCAGTCTTCACTTCATTTTACACTTAAATCACCAATCAAACTTCAAATAAATGAACACTCACCTGTAGGGGTCGCTCTGTAGACGTGTTTCAGCTCACACCGTCCATTGCAGACATCTGCAAAACATACAACACACAACTGTAAGAAATAACACAGCAAAACAAACACAAACCTACACAAAAACCCCACTTACTGCACATGATGTACGGATGTCGATGCCTCCACTTGAACAGTTTACATTCACGTTAACGAAAACGTTTGCAGCACGCGCACAACCCCTTCCCCACGTGGCCACCAAACATTTCAACTTTCAACCTTCGCATTCTCACATAGCACCACATATTCACTCACCTTCAGGGGACTCATGGAGAAACAGGCGCAAAAGCTTCACTTTATCATCTTGGTGTCTATGAAAACAAAAGACAAGCGTGTTTGTGTCGCTGAATTCACTCAAAGCTAGCTTGTACAACAACAAACATGGCTGCCGTGCTCAACACTCTTACAAAAAATCACACCTTTACGGAGGTCACACACGAAAGCAGCAATGGCTTCAGTAAAGGCTCATATAATGAGTCATTTAGGATTCACTGCATGTATTAAGGTTATATCTTTACACCTTCACTGTTAGCACAATGTTTTGTAGCGCGCGTACTCACGCTAGCCACGTGAGCACCAAACATTTACAGGTAACCTTTGGATTCTTGCGCGGAAAACTTGTCAACTTACCTGCAGAGGATTCCTGAGGAAATCGGAAGACGGGTCTTATTCGATGATCACGATGGAAAATATAAAAATTACTGATAAACCTCTTTGTTTGGCTAACTGTGTTAGCATAACAGCTCCGGTTGCAGCACACGGGAACGCTTCTTCGGGCTGCGCATGCGCAAACCACACGGACCGACTACACCAACGGCGCTCTGCTGCCCTCAACCGGTCACTCCAGCTAACTGTACTACTTTCTCATCACACAGGCCACTAAACATTTACAGTGCTCAACATTTAGGATCTAGTGATATAATAAATAACATCAATGATAAATAATTAAACCACTTTGTGGCGTCAAACCTCTAACTTATATAACAGCTGATCATATTTATTATAATAACTGTTCACCTGCAGCCAACATCTGCTGAATACGAAACAATACAAATACACACACCTTACAATACATAGCCTATAAAATACTCCGACCGACTATCCCTGTGTGCATCGATGACAACTCACGCGCAGCTTCATCAGTATGCATTGTTTATTCATTTATACAATTCCCCATTCCCCCCAATAATATTTACACAATATAGTTCATTTCCTTAAATACAGTTCAGAACAGAAACATTCAAATTAGCTGTTAAGTGTTGCATTGTATAAAATACAGTGGCAAACATTTAAAAAATGCATAAAAACAATTGTGAACAGCACTAGATTTCAAAAGTGACATTTAGATCCAGTACAGCAAGTCTTCTTTTTTTTTTCAATTCTCTGTGCAAAAGTTTGCAAATCCCATCAAAGGTCAGTGGACGACTCGAGTTAGCCACTTCTGTTCTACGCGTGCGCTCGAGGAAAGGAAGCTTATCAAAGAGTCCGGAGAGCACAGTCTGCTCCAGGGGGAGAACTTCACAACGTTATGTGCATTTTGGAATCAAGACAAACTCTTTTGCTACATCGAGAGGCTAGGCGTTCGTCTTCACGTCGTCCGCCTGGCCGGCAGCCTTCGTCAGAGGGGTTCAAAAAATTAATAAGTTACATAGAAAAATAACCCAAAATTAAATACTTCTTAGAAAAATAGGTCTAAGCGTTACATCTCTGTGAGTGACTGAGTGACTGAGTGAGCTGTGTGCTGGACCTTCACTGACACCAGTGCAGTCTTCATGCAATACATGAGCTCCAGCTGGAGTGCTTACAAAACTAGGATGACTACTTCATTTCTCAACATGCAGTTCAGCCTAAAAACTGGTTAGGACATTTACACGTGACGGTGGAGGAGCGGGGTTCTGCCGCAGAGAAGGGGAGGCCATGGCGTTTTCGTAAAGGCTAAAGCGGGCTTACAAAGCTAAGGCTATCAGAGGCTGAGCCGTGTCCTTGGCTCAGAAGGATCCATTCTTTTTCTCCTTGTTTTGTGGGTTTTTACTCTTTAACTGGACTTTATCATCATGGAAGACCTGACACACGCTACTCAGAAACCAACTTCAGAAGGTGGATGTCCAAACTCTACAAAAACTGTCCACTGCAGTACCAAAACGTGCCACTAGCTGGAGCCATCGTTCCGCTTTAGTTTGTCACACTAACCAATCACTGCCTCTGCTTTAGTGTCTTCACAAACTTTCTATCACACCTGCAAACCTGGCTCCACCTCTACTGCACCACTGATGTGACGTACGCACTTCTACGTCTCTCGTACTAAACCATCTCCAGAGAGTTTCCTTTTTATTGCTCTCAAAGAGGGACAAAAGCGTCTTGTGCTATGTGGGACGTGGATTCTTTGAGACGTCTACAGCAGGCACACTAATGCCTCCAGTTTCAAGTAGGTTTTTTTTTCTCCACGGTGTGTTCGTGTGGTGGTGTTGGGGGGGCAGGGCATGCGATGGAGAGGAACAGAAACATGCATATCTGCTGTAGAAAAAGCACATCCGGTGCCTCGTGTCGCTGGCAGTGTTCTCTCCCAGTATGTACACTGTACGCAGGTGCTGCCTTTACATGTGGTCGTAGTAATAATATAGTGTATAAATACCTCTGTATAAATAGACTTTATACATTAGAGTCACACAGCTGGAAGGAAGGAGGGAAGGAAGGGAGGAAGGAATGGAAGAGAGTCTACAGTTTGTTTCCTTTGCATATTCAGTCTCGTTCTTAGACCCTGAGTCAAGCTTGGAGAGACGAGCGTCAGTCAGAGACTACTTTCCTGGAAGCCCCGGGTCAGAAACCGGCCGGTGGAGCCCTGATGTTCCCGAGCTGCCGGGGACGTCGGGTAGAGACGCCTGCCGCATCGAGGGGAACCTCTGCGCTTCTCGGTGCTTGTGCTGCTCTTGAGAGTCCACGCCGTTTTGTCTCTGCTCCACATCCGCGTCGCTCTCCAGAAGTCCTGCAAAGCTCCCGTCCGCTAGAGTCTCTGTGCAGAGGAGGACCGGGGAGGAATCTTTGGGTTTGTTTGAGGCCTTCTCCAGGACGGGACTCTAAAACAGCCACAGAGAGCACATGAACAAAAACTCCAACTTTTATTTTTTTATTTTTCAGGGTGTGCTTTTTTATACAAAAATGATCCCATATCATCTTTTCCCCTCTAGATTTAAAAAAGTAATATTGAAATAAAGATTTTTTTTATTTTTCTCAACAAGGGTATCAGTGGTTATAGACAAATCTGTAAGATAATACAGATTTTTTTTTTTTGTTTGTTTGTTTTTTTTTGGTTTTCTGTATATATATTTTATTAGCGTTTTCACCATTTATACCTCCACCAGTAAATAATAAAAATACAAACACACAATGCAGTACAGCACCAAACTCCCACCCAAAGACCCTCCCACCAACACCAAAACCAAAACCATCTATGAAAAAGGCAAAGTTGTTTGACAACAATTCCAAAACCTCCAACTTTTAATGACATTTCACCCAGATGCTCAGATGAGGAGTCTGTACCTGTGGCCGAGGAGGAGGAGGAGGAGGAGGAGCCAGGCTGAGCTCAGGCTGGATTGCTGACACCGGCTGCACCCTGATGGCCGGCCTGTGGTACTCAGGGCTGGAGGTGACGGTGCTGTAGGCGGGAGGTCCCGCTGTGGTCTGCCTCTGGAGGAGCTGCAGGATGGCCTGGATGTCCGCCGTCATCTGAGACTCCAGTCTGAGAACAAAAACCAGAAACTGAGACTTTGATGCATTCATCATATCACAGCAGTGAGGGTTTGTTTATCTATTTGTCTTGTTTTGGTCGTGACCTCGTTTCACCACAGGGATCGATGATTTCATCTCATCACAGACTGAGCTTTTAGCTATTATCCTCAGGAACAACAACACACTCAGGATTCAGATCCCACCACATGATGTGTGTGTATAAGGAGGGGAAGCCTTTGCAGCTACAAACACTCTGGGATCCAGGGACGATGGTGGTGCAGAGGCCTCAGACAGTCCAAACCCACCATCCTAACCTGTCGATGGAGAGTCTTTGCAGTGTGTGTCTGCATCTGGTGGCTGAGCGCTATAAATAGACAGCTGCTGCCTGTCTGCCTCCTCCTCCTCCTCCTCCTCATCTGTATCTGAACCACACGTGCCGCTCACACACTCCGCTGCCTGCGTTCACACAGTGACTGCGGGTGTCTGGGCAGCTTCTCACTCTGAGTCCAACTTTAAAAATAACATCAAAACAGACACAGCTAAAACACATCTTCGTATTAACACCTCATTTTTTCACTCTCACTCCTTCCTGGTAAAATAGCAGGGATTCTTTTACCCAGAATGCAGCTGGATCTGCAAATTCAGCACAGGAAAGGTGCGTTTCTCACCTCCAACTATCTCATTAAAGAGGATTACAGAAATGAAAATCTAAGAAGAACGCTTCCCCTCCACCTGTTCAGGTGCTGCTGCAGCAGATCCAGCCGTTGCTCCACCTCTCCGTACGTCAGGTCCGTGTCGCTGTCGTCCTCCCCGGCCGGCGTCCCCTGACACTGGGCCGACGACTCCTCTGTGGCCTCTTCAGGACGCTGTCGCACCCACTCCTCTGAAACACACACACACTGATCATTCAGCTTCCCGACCTCTGATCAGCTTAGCGCCTCGTCAATCCTTACATCATCTGACCCTGACGCTTCCTGCTCCTCTGGAGATTAAATCCACACTTTCTGTACGTTGTTTAGAGACATCATCTCCACTCTGTCAGAAATCCTCTTAAAGCTGCAGGAGCTGAATTATGGGATATTACTTTCAAATCAACACGCTGACACGACACGGTTCCTGCGTGTCAGAGGAGATTCACACTAAAACAAGAGGAGTCCTGCGGTGACAGTGTTGCTATGATGTGGTGATTTTAACAGGTTAAGCTGTCACAGCGGCGTGGAAACTATAGGAGGTTGTGTGAGGTCAGCGTGTGACATCCAACAGCTACTTCCTGTGTGTGACCTACGATCAAAAGGGGGCGACCCTGGACTGTAATCCTCTTAAACTGAGTGGGTTTAGGTTTCGCCGTAATGACTCATAATCCTTATTTGGGGTTTTAATAGGTGTGACATTCCTCCTCTAGGGCTTTAAATTCATTTCCCAACCAAAAAACCTCTAAGCCAATCAGAATCCACGTCTCAAACCGCCCTCCTCACCTTTAAACACCTCATTCTGCATGTTCTCTCCAGCCTGCGCCTCCGCGCCGCCGCTCAGCCCAAGACTCAGGGTGTGGTCCCTCACCACCGGGTATCCCAGCACACCCGAGCACAAAGGCCTCTGCTCCTCCTCCTCCTCTTCCTCCTCCTCTTCTTCCTCCTCCTCCTCCTCGTCCTCTCCCTCCTCGGCGGCTGACTCTCTCCTGTCCTCTGCAGCAGAGGAGGCGTACAGCGGCCTCCCTGGTGAAGCCGCAGCGGCTGCAGTGGTGGCCAGCTCCTTGTTGTTGGCGCCTACAGGGAGACACGGTAACGAGGAGATGAACACACACTCGTCTGTTTGGACTCCCCGCGGGGATGACTCATTATCTCTGACAACAGGTGCTGAGTGTTTGGCTTTGGGGTTCAAATGAGGACAAACAACGTTAGAGGAGTTAAACGTGCCAACGGCGGCGACTGAGACATGCGTCTTCAGCTCTGATAGATGGAGACAGGATGTGAAATGGAGTGTTGGGTGCTGCTGTAATCGCGCAGCCTCGTAACCATAGTGACCAATTAGATTTGGCTGAACTGGAGCCAAACTGCTGTCCCAAGGCTGTTAGAAGAGAAATTACAGCCGTTCCTGCAGCGCGAGTCACTCAAACGCTGAAACGCCGTCATATTAACGCTGACTTTAAAAAACACAAAGACAGATCCTGGTCTCAAATCCCTCCTGGATTCACCCCTGAGGTCTTGTTTTGCAAACAGCACAGCGCTAATTCTCAGAGGGACTTGGATGTAATGGTGCAAACAAAAAATGATAACAACACAACGTGCAAGCACAATCCTGACCTGTGGAGGACTTCCTCCTGTAGGAGATTCGTCTGGGACACTCGTCGTCCAGGCCGGACTCGGCGTGCTTCTTGCTGGTCTGTGAAAGGACAAGGATCAGATCTTGTGTGACTCAACCTCCAGCTTCAGGCTTCACAAATCTTCCCTCAGCGCTCCATTCATCATTATTACACAGCCTTCACCAATCCCTGTGTCCGGTAATGCGCTCTATCTCCCCGCTCGTCTTCCAGGTGAGGGAAACTCTGCATTAAAGACACTTCACCTACCTTAGGGTTTTCATCCCGGAGGTCAAAGGTCAGCTCCAGGTTGGTGAGGAAGTGGTCGGCGAACTCCGGGTACATGTCCAGCACCTCCAGGATCTCCTCCCTCGTGATGGTGTGGAGGTCGCAGTAGCTCAGCGCGCGCACGTCCGCGCAGGATTTCCCCGGCTTGGCGAAGAGGTGGATCATCTCTCCGAAAATGTCGTTCTTACCTAAACGGAGGAGGGAGCAGCGCATTAGACTCCTCTCAGCTGATCCACCAGGCCTCCTCGTGTTAAAGCAGCGTGTAGTACAGGATGCTGTGACCTAGAAGCAGACACGCCACCTGGCAGGGAGCGTGCTGATGCTAAAAAGGCCAAAGGGTGTCACAGAAATCTAAAAGTGGATTTGTTCACTACTGCCTCTGTTTGGTTTGTTTTGACCTTCATAGGCTGGCCTCGGGGTTTCCACAGAGTCAGGAGTAACACTGGAGATTTGACCTCTCTAGGCTTCCATACAGGACGACAAACACTAAAACCTCCTTTTTAAGATGTAAACACTTTCTCTAGTTCTCTGTGTTAAACATACACCCTAGCATGTCGTGTGTATCGTACAGCACTGTGACACACTGCGACCCCACCACCATCGTGTGAAAACACACTCATCAGCACTTTTCCTGCAGCAGCAGAGAAAAAATGCTGAGTTGTGCGCAACCTATAACTTCTACATCCATGCACCTCGCTCATCATGACCTTATTATGTCACCGGGTTACTCCAAACCTCATTGGCTGGGAGTAGATGCTCGTTAAAAGAGGAGGAAATGCAGCTCAGCTCCCTTCTTTTTCAACAAACACCAACGTGCGTCCTCCCCCCCTACTCTTGCTGCTCCTCGCCGATCATCTGAGACATAGCTGCGAGGCGGTGGCGGCGCTCTTTGAAGTCAGTTAATACAACATAGCCGGTGGGGATCTGAGCTGCCAGAGCAGCTGTATCACAGCTCGACGGAGCTGTCTTCGTTTAGTTGGCCCACCCGCGTCGGACGCAGCCGAGTTCAGGCGGAGCTCACCGGGCTGAGTGACGGCGCCATCGCACGGCTCTTTGAAGTGGTTTCCCGCTCCATGGCAGAGTTTACAGCGCTAATTAAGCAATGTTTAGACATTCTATGAAGCAGAACAACTGCTGGATACTTCGCGTCACTTTCCTACAACTTCACAAACTGCAAACACAGAAAACAACCTTGTACCTAACATACAGTGGCCACGAACACCTACCCAAGATGGCCACCACCACGTCGTCTTTCAGGATCTCGATGGAGCCGCGTGACACAAAGTAGAGCGCAGTGAGCACGTCCCCGCTGTGCACCAGCGTGTCACCAGGTGGGGCGTGGGTGGTCTTGAACCTCATGGCCAGCGCCCGGAGGCAGCCCTTGGTGGCCCCGCGGAACGCCTTGCAGCCCTGGAGGAGGTTCTTGTTGAGGTGGAGGCAGATATCTGCCTGCAGGCACTCGGGGAAACCCTTCAGGACCTGAGAGTGGGAGACGGGTCAGAGCAGATCAGATGTGACAGAAGAAAACACAGTTTCTCACGGCAGAGGCTTGGAGAGTGAAGTTCTGTTTGGGGGTGAAGTCGCAGGTCGAATTGGATGAATTTCCAGAGAATTTTGGGACAATTGCCACTTGTGTTCTTTCCTTCTTCTCAAAACCTAGTTTATCCTGCAGAACTGATGACCTTTCTCTGCTCTCTACGGCTCTTAAGCTGCTTTAGAGGAAGACGAGACACAACACTTAGAAACTTAGAAGCTGCAGATTGACGATTAAAACAATTGACAAAGAATTCTTTACGCTATCTGGCTGTAAGTTAACACAATACTTAGTCCGATCCTGAAAAGCTGCACAGATAAAAAACAGAAATAATGTCACAAATGTTGCCGCTGGACCAAACCGTCGTCACATTAGCGCTCCTAGCTCCGTGTTAGCCTGGAAGACTGTTAAAAAATACAACCACAAGTGTTTAAAAAGATCTCTGAAGCATTAAAAGACACTTACCCTTCAAAGACAAAGACACAAACACCACTGACCTGGGACGACAAACACCACTTTAACATCAAACACTACGAGGACGGGGACACGTAAGGAGCAGCTGGATCAACACACCACAGCTCCGCTCTGTCGTTGGCACATGACGCGCCATGTGCCAACGATCACCAAACACTGGCCCTGACTGCTTTCATTTCCTCACTGGCTTTCCTCTCTGCCGCTCAGGACTGATCAGTAGATTTGGAAAGGAAAGACTGAACAACATTTGGCAAGCGCAGGTGCCACCGCCGAGCGCGCGGCCAGGCCTCCCACGGTGGGAGGGAAACCTGGCAGCGCGCTTGGCGAGGCTGTGCCCACTCTTGCAGGCGTGATTCACTCTGTCTCTGGTAGCAGATGAATAGCGTGGCGGTTGGTTGGGATACACAGATTTCATGCACAATGACACACAGAGGGACCTCGAGGCGGCCTGCGTGCAAGTCTACGGCTAACAGGGTTCAGGTCTCTGGTGACACACCTCTAAATGGACATTTGTGTGCTTTCTGCTGTTACTGACATGCACGGGGAGACACTGTGAGCCCAGTGTTGTAGTCGAGTCACAGATGTCAAGTCTCAGGACAGGTAGGTCAGGTTTCAAGTCTTTAGAGTTCAAGTCTGGGTCTGAGTCAGCCAAGAAGACTATGAGTCAAGTCCAATTGAGTCTGAAGTCTGAGCTTTGTCACTCAACTCTGAGTCAAGACTCTGATCCTCTGTGTTCAAAGTCCAAGCCAAGTCCCTCTTATGTGATTCTGACTATAGCCCTCGAGTTTCAAGTTTTAGCCACATAAAAAGAAAACGGTCAAGTCCAAGTCAAATGTGAAGCAAGTCCTCATTACCTTAGTCTATGATGAGGCCCAAGTCCTTGTCATTCAAAAGAACCCCTGGATAAGTCAGAGACTAGTCCTTGTTACATGATTCTGAGCGACTTGGGATCCCAGTGCGCAGAAGCTTTAGTTCAGGTCATGTCTCAAATGTCAAGTGCCTAACTGTAAAAAATATGAGGCAAATCTGGGTCAAGTTTCAAGTCTTCCGATTTTCCAGTCTGGCTCTGAGTCGGCAAAGAAGAAAATGAGTTAAATCTGGGTCGGGTCTAGGCTCAAGTCCTCATCGTTCAAGTCGTAGTCACAACAGAAGAAACTAGTCAAGTCTCATTACAGTCTAAGGTGAGTCCTCTTTACTCAAGGAAAAGTCTGAGTCAAGTCTCAAGTCCTCTGTGTCTGAGTAGTCAAAGACTACGAGTCAAGACCCAGCCAAGTCAACCGGTTCAGGTCTAAGCCACCTACAAAGAAAGTTATCAAGTCCAAGTCAATTCTGAGGCAAGTCCCTATTTCCTTACCCTTGCCTAGTCATTGAAAAGAAACCCTGAAAAAGTCAGGGACTAGCCCTAGTTACATGAGTCTGAGTCTAGTCTTCAGTTCTCAGTTAGACCAAATCAGAGTCAGAGTACAGTCCAAGTCCAAGATAGGTCCCAAACTCCAGTGCTCAAGTCCAAGTCACCAAAGAAACAAGGCGAGTCTGAGCTTCCCGTTAAGTACTAGTCTGAGTTAAGTCCTTGTTATTAATGTTAGTGAAAGGGGGTCCACTGTTAAAGGGCTTTAGAAAGTCAAGTCAAAAGTCATCTGAATCAGGACTACAGTCCAAAAACAGTCAGAGTCTCTGACTCGAGTACTACAACACTGGTCGGTCCGTGTTTGTCATCACAGCAACCGTTCAGAGTGGTGATTGTGTTCGTACGGTCAGCTGTGAGACATATAACACAATAAAGGGAACATCTCTTCCAATAACATGCACAAAGATCAAACTGCAGAGTCAGAATGTTCTGGAACATTCTCTATAGGCTAGCAACACTGCTAATATGGGCTAAATACACATCTACCAGTGGGGAACATTCATGTCAACAGTAGTTTGGTTAAAACGTGTACCTCCTGCTCTTACCAGAGTGGTGGGGTCATTCCGTTTGACATGAGGCAGACATGGAAAAGACAAACCGATATAAGTACCATGGACAGAATCATGACAGGGAAAGACACAGTTCCTGGATGAAGACGCAGGAACTACGGCTTTCCATCACTTGTAGCTGTGCACAGTAAATGCTGCGGTATGCCCACGGCATAGCGCTACCGCTTCACAGAGTGGTAAGAGCAGTTCAGACAAGGGTATTCAAGGGACATCAAACTCACACACATGATACCGGAAAAAGAGCAGAAACTGAAGAAACGACAACAAACTCAAAGTTAGCAGTGGCAGGAACTAGCTTAACAGAACACACGCTGCCACGTGCAGCCGCTCTCGTACCATGTTCATGTCGATGCCGTTGGTGTAGGTCCACGCGTGCTGGAAGTACTCCTCCAGCCGCTGCCGCAGAGGGTTGGGGATCTGGTGGAAGCGGATGAACTCTTTGACCCGGAGCATCTGGAGGTGATACCTGGCCGTACCGGAGTACAACCGCTGGATGATGGCGGACACGTTCCCGAAGATGCTGGCGTACATCAGAGCTGGGAGAGAAGCCACAGAGAGGATGGTTGAGCTTATGCTAACGCCTTCTCTTTCTTGGATAATCCACCTTTACAACCTGCTGGAAATAACAACAGCAGTACGGTCTGAATGTGCGGTGACTCAGCTGGCACTCACATCCGATGAGCATGACGCAGATGGAGAAAATCTTCTCAGAGTTGGTGTTAGGGGAGACGTTCCCAAAGCCCACGCTGGTCAGACTGCTGAAGGTGAAGTAGAGCGCTGTGACGTACTTATCTTTGATGGACGGGCCTGAGCTGGGATCACTGTGGTTGTATTTCTTCCCTGTGATGCAAACAGAAAGAGTGTCAAACGTGGACGAAAGACTTTCGTCAAACATTGACCAAAGTCTTTCATCAAACGTCAAACGAGCTTCTGATTCAGGTCTCACCTATCGACACCCCGAGGTTGTCCAGCCAGCCGATCTTATGCTCCAAGTAAGGCATCTCCACGTTGCCAATGGCGTACCAGATGCACGCCAACCAATGAGCGATGAGGGCAAAGATGCACATGAGCAGCATGAGGACGGCGGCACCGTACTCCGAGTAACGGTCCAGCTTTCGGGCAACTCGTACCAGACGTAGCAGGCGGGCCGTCTTCAGCAGACCAATCAGAGTGGTGGTCTAAAGAGACAAAGACAAACACATACAAGGTTTAATTAGTGTGTGTCTCCCTCCATCCCTCCCTCCTTTCCTTCCATTGGCAAGGGACTTCAGGGAACCATCAGGGGGTACACAGAGCCCATCTGCACATTCTGGAAACGTTCCCTCTCCCTAAAACACCCACATCCTTTGTATTTCCAGCCATTTGTGTCGGGCCTGCGTCCAGATCTGGTTCAACAACAGTACAACAAACCAGCAGCTTTTCCCCAGCAATCAAAATGAACAAGTTGTTTGTCTCCAGTCAGCAGCAAGGGTTAAGGTCAGGGTCGCCAGAATCGACCGGCTTCTGGATTAGAGGCTCGTAAACATATGTAGCTTTACAAAGCTTAATCTTAGTCACACATCCCACACGAATGAGACTCACAGGCGAGACGGCGGATGACTCCTGCTGGTGTAAACAGATGTTTCAAGGTCTCGGCAGGATCCCTAAGTGTCAACACGGCGTCTCTGACTCGTGTGCTGCTGCTTTAGGCTCTACGGATCATGAAAGGCGCCGTGGGGAGAGGGATTGTTGAAGCGGTTTTGGATCAAGTCATTCCCCAGCAGCGAAATAAGACTTTCATAGTCTCAGCATCCACGCACACATTTAGATGCATCCTCCACAATGTGCAGACACCGCCTTCTGTTCTGCTTAATTCAAAGCGCTTTAATCCTCCGTTTCAGGGTTCCAGTCTGGCAAAATTAACCCACAGACTCAGCGTAGGGGGTGGAGGCGAGGGGGAAGCATACAGGCATGACACAAGCCCCGATCTATTAGAGTCGCGCAATCTGGAAACGCAATAAGTGAGACTTAGAGACCACTTTCTCAGCTGACAATTACCCTAATGTCCCATGGGAAATAATTACCTGCAGCCTCCTGCAGTAATTGCACTTCCTCACATCCATACTTGCTGATTTAGGCGCCACGTACAGGTGAGAGACCGGTATCTGAGAGCGGATGATTCATGAGAGGAGAGTGTGTCTCCGTCATGGTGAGGGAGAGCGCTGGAGCTGCGTCTGATGGGTCAATTAAAGAGCCTCCGTCCTCCTGATCTCACCCCTAAATCACCGTCATCATTCACCGCCGAGCATCCGGGCAGCAGGCGCTTTCGCTGACAACTGAGAGAGCGGTGAATGAATCACGCGCGGGATCAGACGAGCCCTAAATTACCCTGTGAATGAGGCCTCTGAGCAGGCGCTACCTGGACTCTGTGAGGAGACGGGGACGCGGCACCTGCTGGATGACGAGGCCCACACAGCGCGATGTTGATTAAAATCTGGACTTACAGTAAGTCGGAGGCGTTTGAGGATGTGGAGCGGAAGCTAAAGCTCCTATTAGGAACCAGCTGTTTAAAACATTTCCGCTGAATATCCCTCTGGCCATCTGCTGCAGTGGCTTTCTGGGAAAGAGCGGCCACTTCAAAAAAAGACAGGGGTGTGCACGTGGCGGATGGCCCAATGTTGAAAAAACAGGCTAAAGGTTCTCTTTTGCAGCTGAAATACATGCTAAATTGCCCTCTTGGAACCTAAATGCCAATAAAGTGACCTTAAGGGAGGCAAACGCCTGCTAATGTGCCATCCTAAAGGCCAAAATGCTCTCAAGCAACCTCTAGGGAGCCAAAACGTGCCCTTAAGTGCCATCTCAGGAGCCAAATGTGTTCTGAAATGTTTTCTTGGGGGCAAAAAACTTGTGCTAAAATGCCCTCTATAGAATCAAAATGTGCACTCAACTGCCCTCCTGGGTGCTAAATGCACATTTAGTGCCTACTTGGGAGAAAAAACATGCCCTTAAGTGCCCTCTAGGGGGCCTAACGTTGCAATTAGGGGCCAACTTGGGAGCCTAAATGTGTGCAAAGTGCTCTCTTGGGAGCCAAATGGGCACTAAATTGTTCTTTGCGGAGCCAAAATGCGCTCTAAAGTGCCCCCTTGGGAACCAAATACATTCAATGGTGCCCTCTTGGAAGCAAAATGTGTGCTACAGAGCTCTCTTGGGGTTAAAAACTTGAGCCTAAGTTCCTTCCTCAGCGCCAAAATGCACTACAGCAACCTCTAGGAAGCCACAACGTGCCCTAAAGTGCCATCTCAGGAGCCAAATGTGTACAAAATTTTTTTTCTTGGGGGTAAATACTTGTGTTAAAATACCCTCAAGGGAGTCAAAATGTGCACAAAACAGACCATCTGGGCACTAAATGCACAATAAGTGCCTACTTGGGAGAAAAAAGTGCCCTACAGTGCCCTCTTGGGTGAAAAAATTGTGCCAATTGTCCACTTGGAAGCCTAAATGTGTGCCAAAAAGCTCTCTTGGGAGAAAAAGGTGCACTAAATTGATCTTTCTGGAGCCTAAATGAGTGCTAAAGTGCTCTCTTGGGAGTCTAAATGGGTGCTTAAGTGCCCTATTGGGAGATAAATGCGCCCTAAATTGATATCTGAAAGCCAAATATGTATATATATTTATTTTTCTTGGGGTTGAAAGCTTGTGCTAAAACGCCCTCTAGGGAGTCAAAATGTGCACTTAACTCACCACCTAGCCACTAAATGTATATTAAGTGCCTACTTCTGAGAAAAAACATGCCCTAAAGTGGCCTCTTGGGAGTCAAATAGGTGCTAAAGTGCCCTCCTCTGTCAAGAAGTTGTGCTGAGTGTCCACTTGGGAGCCTAAATGTGTGCTAAAGTGCTCTCTTGGGAGTCTAAATGCGTGCTTATGTGCCCTTTTGAGAGATAAATGTGCTCTAAATTGATATTTGGGAGTCAAATATGCCTCAAGTGCCCTTCTTGGAGCCTAAATGCACTACTGCAACCTTTGCAGGGCCAAAATGCGCTCTCAAGTGCCCATTTGGGGGCCAAAATATGGGCTAAAGTGCCCTCTTGGGTCCCAACCATTGTGCCTTCTCGCACTGTTGGGTGGAAAAAGCGCTAACTGTACGAGCCTGTTTCCTTCTTTGCCCCTGCCTTTTCAAAGACTTTGTCCAAGCCACGACCAACAGTGATTTTGATGCAAGCTCTTCAACATCTTTAAAATTCTTCACCCAAAATATCCTGCTTATTCACTTCATCCAAAAACAAAACAAACACCTTGAGTTCACTGTGCTCCCTTCTGCGTACACAGAGTTTTAAAGACGACTCTTGCACAGCGGGCCAAAAGTGAGACTGAGGGGGCCGCTTGTTACAACGAATCTGCCTCTTCTTTCTTCTTTGTTTAGCGCAGCCGCCGCCGCTGCTGCTGCTGCTTTTTGCAGAATAATAGGAGTTGAAGTGTGCTGCTGTTCCAGTCTGTTAACCAAGTGTAAAAACAAGGAGGAAAACACAAGCTGGTTCAAAGGCATGAGAGAAAAATAAACAGAGCGTTTGAGCATGAAATTAAATCAGGCTCAAGAAGCTACCGCAATATTTAAGAGCACCTACACACATTTGGCCAAAAGGCTCAATCAAATCAGTAATAATCCTCAATGTGAGCAACTGTAAAATCACTCATGCGTTCAAACAATTCAGCTGAGCGCTTCAAACTCTGGTTGCTTCTGTGCAAAAAAGAGCTCAGCCCTGACTGGGAGAATATGATTTGACTTCTGGTTTCATGCAAATTCACAGACCCTTTAATTTGCAATAACCTTAACAGTTCGTACAAGCCAGTGTAGAAAACATAGGCAAATAATCTCCTCCAATCCAGACAGGATGCTGATATGAAAAATATGGAAATAGAGGAGCCCCATGCCTCCTGCAGGTAAATTCAGCACCGCATCATTTCTTTACATGTGCCAGAAAATGAGACATCGACCTGCCGTGATTTAATGAAATCAATGAGACAGGAAAAAACTCTCACATGGTGTCAGCGATGGTTTCCAGGCAACAAAAGTGCACGAGATGAAGTCTAAAAATAGACTCTGCTCAAAGAGATAAAATAACACATGGATGTGTTTGATTGGGAGAAGCTAAAAATATGATGTTTTGTTGTTCTGGTCCTGTCACCGCCAGGTTGGGACGATGAGCCGTAACGAGAACACACGTCCTGTCAGAGCACCAGACGTGGAGCTGTGTGACACTGTCGCTCAGCTGTCTGCTCCGTTCCCTCTGCCTGCCGCTCACTGCCAGCCTGCAGCCATGGAGCCGCTCACAGGCGCCAAGGCTAATGGTAAATAATGACTCTGCAGCTGGACGGGTTGACGTCAGGGTCTCGACCTCGACGCACGAAACACTCCAGGACTACTTCTTGCACATTTTTTCCTAATTTGGTGTTTTTCCGCCTCTGCATTTCTCCAAATTTTGTCTCATTAGCTACTTTGGCTCCTAAAAGTGAGACTTTCTAGAGACTTCCAAACAAAGTCAGCGACTTCAAAGCGTCACATTCCCGCCCTTTGTTGTCCCCGCTGTCTCCTAGCATCAGATAACTCACTCAGTCATCCTCTGTGAGTAGTTTCTCACAAGCAGAGTGTTTTGGGAGGCTGAGACCTTTTTAACTGATCTGTGCAGCCGGGGGGGCCTTCCAGACAGGCTCTGATGAAAAGAGAGCGGAGGGAAGCAGATGTGACAGCTGGCGTCAGATCGGTTTAGCAGGGCCCGGCGTTGGAGGAAGTACAGAGAGATATGACGGTTGGAGATGTGGCGGCGAGTCGGGGAACGGGTGGTGAGTCGGTCCAAGTTGAAAAGACACTGAGACAAACTAAAGATCCAAAACATTGAGTAACCATAGCAACGACTGCTACATCATTAAACAAAGCTGACTCGACTCACCTCGTCCGATCCTGAGCCAAAGATGAGCAGGTCAAACGGGATGGCGGCCACCATGTCGATGAGGAACCATCCTTTGAAGTAGTGGATGGCGATCTTGGCCGGGTGGCTCACCACCTCTTCGTTGATGTTCACATACGTGGTGCGGAAGTTTATGAGTATGTCCACGATGAACATGATGTCCACGATGAGGTCCACCACGTTGAGCGGCGAGCACGAGTAGCCGCACTCCCTTCTCCGCTGCTCCTCGATGTCGTTGAGGAGGAAGGCGGCGGAGTACGGCGTGAAGATGGCCGTGTAGATGACGAGGAGCAGGATCAGCCAGTCCCACACGGCTTTGAAGGGGCTGTAGTGGAGGATGGTCCACTTGTCCATGCGGGGGGTTTGGAGCTTGTACTCGGGGAGGACGTCTGCGCCCAGAGACAGGACCTGGAGAGTCGATCAAAAGCAGGAAGACTCGTGATTGAAAGACAAACTTCTACACCATCAGCATGCATAAAACCCTGACAGAGGACGGAGGTGAAACCCTCTCCAGTGAAGCGGGGCGTCTCCATCATTATCTCTGTTATTACAGTCACCATATACACCCCGATAGGCTCCAACATCGATATTACAGCGGCGTCACGGCCCATTTGGGATAAGGGTCTCGATGACTCGCAGGTAATTATAGGTGCGGGGAGAGGATTCATCTATTCATCTGAGTGTCTAACACTTCAATGGGCAGGCGACGGCTTTTGCTGCTGATTATCGGAGCTGTGAGGAATGCAGAAGAAGAAAGAAAGCGTGTTACATTCAAGGGCGGACAAGCGGTGACTGAGAATGGAGAAGCCTCTACTTTGTGTAAGGGGAGCGGAAAACGCTGAAGTGTTCATAAGTGAATTGGTTATAAGAACCTCCTGCCCTTCTACGCGGCGGCGAGGGTCAAAAGCTTTTACCCTGTGATACGGGATAACCTTTGGAATCGATCAGAAAGCAAAGGACGGACAAAGGGGAGCGCCTTCTATTATTCATCAGGCTGCCACTTCATTAAAAGCGGATGTTTCGAATGCTTGCTTTCATTACGCTCACGAGCCGGCTGTAATTGGTGCTGACTTTCACATATTTCTGCTTTTTTTATTGATTCCTGTCGGCAGCTGAAGGAGCACAGCAAGAATGTGAAAGACATGCTTTTTATGCTCTGATGTTGCCTTGCACTCTGCCGGCCACGCCAAGCACGGCAGGATACATTACCTCCAGCGGCCTGCTGGGAAGCCTGGGAGGAGCCGTTTGGTCGGCACAATGAGAGCTCTGGATTAACGTGTTGCAGCCAATCTGTTCCTAAATAAAAGATCCCATCTTAATTATTTAACCCACCGACTCTAGCTGTGTGCACAATTGAACTCTCTCCTGTGGGATAGTGGAGGGCTGGTTGGTGTGTTTGGCTTGGCTTCAAACCGGATGCAAATGAGCATTAGCTTTCCTCTTCTCTCGCAGGGTATTATTCATAAGTGCAGAGTGTTGTTTTGTGTTTTCCGTCACGTGGCTTTTAACGTCAAGGATCGGCCCTGATTTGATTGCGTGTAAAACTCAAGTTAACCCACATGTTCACAAAGAGAACATCAGATTGTAAGAGCGCGCGCTTCCTCCAGGAGCTGACGGAGACGCCTCGATCCCTGCTTCCTGAGCCCGATTCGAGACATCTGCTGCCTCTGCTGTTTGCAGATTTAAACTGCGTATCCCAGGGAAACGGCATGCTCCTCCCTAAGGCTCGCTTCCCCTCCTCTGGTCCTCTGATCATGTTGTTGCTGAACAGCTTGCGGTAAACAAAACGTAGAAATGACAATCTGCTCCAACTGGAGCTGCTTCCAGTCAACCAGGGAAACATGCGTGTGACAGCAAATTTATGAGCTGGGCTACAAGAAGTTTTTAATCTAGAAAAACACAACTGGACGACAAAAACATCCATACGTTTCATCAGAAGGCCACAGAGTGCAGTTAAAACATCTTTAAATTGAGTTTCCGCGCCTTTCAGTGCCTTTGAGCGTGAGCAGGGGTCATTTTCCTCGCCCCCTTATCTGTTACACCATTAATGGAGCATAATGCAGAACCGAGACCTTATCCGTGGTTTCTGCACAGCTCTACCTCACCTCTGGGAATACATTAACGTACAGTTCTGCTCTTCTCCGAGCCGCCGCTCAGGCGTGGCGGGAAGGTGAGAACGCCCTCTAACCTCGTCAGTAACTCGAGAAATACGGCCGGGGCTGTGGACGCTGTCTGGCGGCGGTAAGAGTATCCCTGATTATCCGCCACAAGTGATAGACGCCTCGGTTGTTTTACGTATCAGGCCCCTGTGGTTTCAATTAATCAACTGGAGGCACACAGAGGACAGGTGGAGGAGGGGGAGGAGGAGGGGGGAGGCAATCTGCTGACTCCATCGGCTGCTCAATTTGTGAAGGTGTTATATATGATGATATCACAATGAACGGTAAAATTGGATTCCAAAGTGACCCTAATGTGGACCACGCAGGCTCGGTGGGGTGAATTTATTGATTACCATAGACTTGACAAGACAACTGTTATTCTCTGCCCTCTTGGGAGCCAAAATGTGCTCTAAAGTGCCCTCCTGGTTGGCAAAACGCTTGTAAAAGTGCCTTCTTGGGAGCCAAAACACACTTTTTAGTGCCCTCTTGGGAGACAGAATGCGCTAAAGTGCCCCCTTGGGAGCCATAATGGGCCTAAGTGCCATCTCGGGAGCCAAAATGCGCACTACAGTGCCCTTTCAAACCCAGAATGTGCACAACAGTGCCCTCTTAGTGGGCTAAAAGCACTTATGTGCCCTCTTGGGAGCCAAAATGTGCTACAGTGCCCTCTTGGGTGCCAAAATGTGTGCTCAAGGGAGCAAAAAAACGCGTTACAGTGCCCTCTCAGGAGGTATACTGCAGTGAAGTGCCCCCTTGGGAGCCAAACTGTGCTCTAAATTGCCGAACTGACTTGCGAAGCACTTACTTAAGTACCCTTGTGGAAGCCAAAATACATATTACAGGGCCCACTTGGGAGGCAAAATACGCTACAGTGCCCTACTGGTGGGCATGGAGCACTAAAGTGCCCTCTTGAGAGCCATAATGGGTTAAAGTGCCCTCCTGGGAGCAAAATTGTGTGCTCAAGGGAGCCAAAACACACAGTACAGTGCCCACTTGGGAGCTAAAATGCGCACTACAGTGCCCATTTGGGAGGTATACTGCACAAAAGTCTCCTTTTGGGAGTCAAAATGTGCTATAAAGTGCCCTCCTGACTGGCAAAGTGTTTGCTTAAGTATCCTCTTGGAAGCCAAGCAAACTTTACAGGGCCCACTTGGGAGGCAAAATACGCTACAGTGCCCTACTGGTGGGCATGGAGCACTAAAGTGCCCTCTTGAGAGCCATAATGGGTTAAAGTGCCCTCCTGGGAGCAAAATTGTGTGCTCAAGGGAGCCAAAACACACATTACAGTGCCCACTTGGGAGCTAAAATGCGCACTATAGTGCCCATTTGGGAGGTATACTGCACAAAAGTCTCCTTTTGGGAGTCAAAATGAGCTATAAAGTGCCCTCCTGACTGGCAAAGTGTTTGCTTAAGTATCCTCTTGGAAGCCAAACAAACATTACAGGGCCCATTTAGGTGACAAAATGTGCTACAGTGCCCTATGGGGGATAAAATGTGTGCTTAAGGGAGCCAAAACACACGTTATAGTGCCCACTTGGGAGCTGAATTGCTTGTACAGTGCCGTCTTGGTATGTATACTGCATGAAATGCCATCTTTGGAGCCAAAATGTGCTCTAAATTGCCCTCTTAAGAGCCAAAACACATGTTACAGGGCCCACTTGGGAGGCAAAATGCACGCTACAGTGCCCTCCTAGTAGGCATAAAAGACTCAAGTGCCCTCTTGAGAGCTATAATGTGCTACAGTGCCCTCTTGGGAGCCAAAATGTGTGCCCAAGAGGGCCAAAACACACATTACAGGGCCCACATAGAAGGCAAAATGCTTGCTACAGTGCCCTCTTAGAAGGTACACTGCGCTAAAGTCTACTTTTGGGAGCCAAAATGAGCGTTTCAGCTTCCTCTCTTCTTCTTTTTTTTTGTTTCCTGCCCTTCAAAAAGTCTGTGCTCACCTCAGCTGGACAGAGCACCAGAACCTGATTCTTACTGTCTTGATAAACTAAGATCCCAGGCTCTTTGTGGATAATACTCTCACATGATGATCTGTCAATTACCAGGAAGCCAGGGGTGAAACATTCAGCTCTGTTATAATAAAAATAATGATGATGATGTATTTAGAATAATTAAAAAAATCACAGCGACCAGTTCTAAACTAATTTCTTTTTTACGGCTCAGTGAAAGGCTCATTTGGAGGAATAATTGAAGTTTGATTTCCTCATCTCTCAGTTACTATAAACATCCTGGATCTTGGAAATGGACTGCAGCTCATTTCTGATCTGCTAAAGTGTTTTCAGTGACTCTGAAGTGTCAGCGTCTTACCTGTGTAACCTTATCGGTAACATTGTGCGTGCGGTCCTTGACTTTCGGCGCGATGATGGTTTTCTCTGAGGACGGAGGCGAGGGGCACTTCTTCTCGTTATTGGCCTCAGAGAAGTTGAGCGTGATGAGCGGGATCTTGTTGATGGTGCTGTACTTGTTGAGGTTGGAGTCAGAGGTGGAGCCCAGCAGGCTGGATTTGATCTGGCTGAGCGGCCCTGAAAGCGACACAAGGAGGACACCGGTTACACATTTCTGATCGTTGGGTGAGTCGAGGACTTTGGGGAGATCATCATTTGTGATTGTTGTGACATGAGACGTGAGCATGGCGGAGGAGCGGCTCCTGACTTTTGGAGTGAGTTCAACCACAACACAACACCAGGAATACAGCAGACACTCTACTCGACCCGTCTAGAGTGAACAGGTCTTTCAGAGTCGCTCATTAAAAGATCATGAAGAACACAGTTGGTGAAAGAGAAGAATGACTCAATGCACAATCAAAGAATGAACTTCACACACTTAGTCAAAGCATCTCTGAGTGATGGATGTGACCAGAGTGTCCAAGTCACAAAATGTTCCCCAGCCGCTCCACTCACTGTTCCCTCACACACTCTCATCCTGACTTGGAGTGAAAGCATTCAACACTGCGACAATATGTGACAGCACTGTGACACACACACACACACACACACACACTGACATGTGGCCCGATGAAGGTGATAAAAAGTGAAAAAGAGAGAATTGCTGCTTCAGCCCGGGCGCTCTCTCCCCCGTTTTTCACACGGTTTACAGTACAGTGATTGAGAGTGGAGGACAGAGAAACCGACAGCTGAGATGAGAGAGTGCGTGCACAGCTTTCGACGCATGCCACAGAGAGGAGACTGGGAAATAAAAAAAACAACTGAAAAAGGGAAGAGCTGAAGCCATACCCCCAGCCATCCAGGAGCGAGACACTGGCAAACCAGGAGAGAGAAGAGACAGGAGGTAAAGGGGGAAGTGGGGGTGTGGGAGGGTGGCATAGCAGATATGAGTGCAAACATCACTTATAGTATCACATCAAAGCAGGAAATAGAGCAGTTAGGCAGCGTTCTGAGTTAACTTATGCATAACATGGGGCAGGTATAGATCCTACCAGTGGTGTGCACAAGGGGTGGCCCAGTTGTTGAACTACACACACTTAAGTGTCCCATTGGTAATAAAAATCCACTAAAGTGCCCTCTTGCAGGCTAAAACACACCCTAAAGTATCGTCTTGGGAGGCAAAACATGCACAAAAATGCCCTACCCTGTTTGTAGCAAAAACTTATATAGGTGTCCTTTTGGGGGCCAAATGCCCTTTTAGGAGCCATAAAGTGCCCCTTTATTAGCTAGAATCTGCTTTAGTGCCCTTTAGGGCGCCAAAACAGTAAAGTGGCCTCTTGGGAGCCAAAACAAGTTCTTAAATGCCCTACTGGGAGCCAAAATGTGCTCTAAAGTGTCCTTTAGGGAGTCATAACAGGTGCTAAAGTGCTCATTTGTTAGCCAAATGTGCACTTCAATGTCCTTTTCATAGATAAAGTCCACTTAAGTGCCATTTTGGGTGCCAAAACAAGTGCTTAAGTCCTCCCTTTGGATCCAAAATGTGCACTAAAGTGCCCTGTTGGTAGCTAAAATTCATTTAAGTGTCCCATTTGGTAGCCAAAATGCCCTACCAGGAGCCATAATGTGCCCTCTTGGTAGCTAAAATCTGCTTTAGTGTCCTTAAGGGAGCCAAAACCAGTAAAGTGGCCTCTTGGGAGCCAAAACAAGTTCTCAAGTGCCCTCTTGGGGGCCAAAAATGTGCTCTTAAGTGTCCTCTAGAGAGTAATAACATGTGCCAAAGGGCTTGCTTGACAGGCAAAATGTGCACTTAAGTGTCCTTTTGATATATAAAGTCCACCAAAATGTGCACTTAAGTGTCCTTTTAATATATAAAGTCCACTTAAGTGCCCTTTTGGGAGCCAAAATGTGCACTAAAGTGCCCTGTTGGTAGCTAAGATTTGTTTCAGTTTCCTTTGGGAGCCAAAACCAGCAAAGTGGCCTCTTAGCTGCCAAAACAGATTTACAGTGCCAATCTTGGGGGCCAAAATGTGCACCAAGTTGCCTTTATGGGGCCAAAACACCCACTGAAGTGCCTCTTTAAGACCAAACATAAGCTAATGTGCCCTCTCGGTAGCCAGCATGCACCAAAGTGTCTTCTTGAGAGCCAAAACACTCTAAAGTGGCCTCCTTCAAAAAGTGTGCACACCACTGCATACTAGGGATGGGTATCAAGGACTATTGTTGGCTTTATATGGAGCAACTTAAAAAAAAAAAGTTGTGGCAAATGTTGTTAAATGTACTGAAAAAAGCAGAGACTTGATTGGATTTGGTTTAAACTCAATAAATAAACTTGTCAAAACCTGAAAGATACCCATCTCTAATTCTTGTGTAACAATGTAACAGTAGCAGTCACTTCGACCTGAGCGTTGGTGCTTCTACAGTGAGACAACGTGAACACATGCATCTTAATCTCTGCTACAGTTGCAGTGCAAAAGGACACGAGCGAGCATAAAGAATTCAAACGGAAAAACAGTCGGGTTTCTTTCATTCACTGAGGAAGCAGAGGTCACAGGCAGTGGGAGGTATCGTCCTGAAGCAGCAGAGATGTAATGTGTTGCTTCATGCATGCTCGTGCAGACATTAGTGTCTTTTTTATTTTCTTTATACAAGCCCCTCGGCGAGTGGCTCCAGATCAGCGGGTCATGTGCGCTGACACTGAGTCATTCAGTGTTGTGCCAGTGTTTGCAGACTCCTTACAAACACACCGGCTTCTGCATTCAACACACACACTGCAGTCGAGTGGGGAAAACTCATGCAACAAGCAGGCTTGAAGAAGTCAAACAGCTCGAGGTGCTCGGGGCTGTTTGTTACCTTTGATATTGCGACCGTTGTCTGCGATGGCAGCGACACGGCGTTGAAAGAGAAAGGAGAAGGAGGTGAGAGAGGGGTTTCTGGTGATGACAAATAGGGGCTGGCATTAAAGCCCGGCTGCTGCCGCCACGGACTATTCATTACGGTGAAGTAGACGTATCACCGTGTCAGCCGCTGGGAGCCGTTTGGATTCCAGATAAAGGGGATAGAGGTAGACTGATCAGCCTGGAGGAAACCGGGCCACTCAGGGCCACAGCTACCCTTCTCGAAATGAGAGGCCAAAAGGCTAATGAGCGATTTAGACTCCAGGGAAGATCGATGGCGCGCCGTGCAGATGGTGACTCAATGTATTGCTGATTAAGACACCGGCATCTCACATCTCTCATCTCAGCACCGCGGGGCGTTTGGTAATTAATATAAGGACAAATTATAGTCATTGTTTGTCGCCGGTAATACAGTCCCTCATGACTCCTGTCGTGTAAACATTTTGGCAACATCTGACTCCGTTATTGCTGACACCACCTGGGAAATGTTGAAACTGTGAGCTCTGTTTAAAGAAACATCAGTCTGATTTCTACAAGATGAATAAATCTGGAGATTTCAAAAGGTTTGGTGTCAACTTGATGGCGTTAGCAGCAGTTTAGACCCTGAAACAAGCGCAAGGAGACGTTTCACCAGTGGCCTCTTTGCTCAGGACATCACCGCGGAAAAACAAACCAATCAGACGGGAGGTAAGCTGTGGGGAAAAGGAGATCTGTTTGTTATTTTTCTGTCAGTTTTTACAAGAAGCAGGCAAGAACAGGCGGTAATCCTGACAGGAGTCCCGACCTTGTAAGTTGCTTCAACTTTGCAAGATCGTAAAGTCAGTACCAGGATGTTTACAGGTGACGTTAAGGGACATAAAACCTTCAAAGTCTGTACAGATGCTTTCATGTTCAGCTGTTGGATTATCTTTGTGTTAAATAACACTTACTATAAAAAGACAAACTTGAAGGAAGAAGAAGACTCCTACCTTCGCTGGCGTGTCTGTCCCTGAACGCCGTCTTGGAGTTGGACCCAAACCCCTCGATTTCGTGCACAGACGACGCCCTTCGAATGCTGCACACGCTCTCCCTGGACGGCGTTGGAGTGAGCCCAGGGATTGACGGCGCCGCGATCAGCGTGTCCTCCTGGCTCTGCTGCACCATGGGTGCGGTGGACTGGTCTGGGTACGTCCGATCCCACGGGCCCTTAGGCGACGAGTGGTCCAAAGGCCCTGACACGGGGGTGGAGCAGTGGCTGGGGCCGATGAGTGCGCGAGTGTCGTTGGCGTAGGAAGGGCTGCAGCTCTCCCGGGTGTTGGGGAGCTGGTAGTCACGCGTGGCCACCGATCCGTCGCTGTGGCGGGGGGAGTCCACCATGACGGCATCGGGGTCCTCTTGGGGGAGGGACTGCTTGCTGATGCCCAGGAGGGGGAGGGCTGGGAAGCGGAAGCGAAAGAATCTCCCTTTGCCTGAGAGGGAAAAACATCAACAAGATGAGAGGGAGCTGGAGCGCTTACAGACAAACCATATCACAGAAAGTCACGACTCCTCAGGCGACGGGCTGCCTCGCCACTCAATTAGCATGCAGCGCCAAAGATCTGACGGTATTTGACCGCTGAGAGGCCGAAAACAGCAACAATCAGAGGGGATGTTGCTTTTTAATGAGCCAATGGGATCCACACGGCCCCCTCCGACCTTGTGTTGTGTTTTTCACGGCGTGTTTGCAGCAGGACTTGCTCGCTTCAACATCCCCGCTGATATCTCAGACTTGTTTGCCAATAGCAGTGAGGCGCCTGCCAGTGCGGCGTTCTTAAAAAGACCCTGGCAGATCAAAACAAACGCCCGATGTGCCTCAGGCGCTGGTTCAATCTTCAGATTTCTTTTATTATTCATGGGGGAGGACGTTTGCTGAACTATTATAGCGCGTCGAGGAGTCGGTAGTGGATCACGTGCGGGGTTTTAACGAGTGACTGATGCCTCTTTGGGAGTGATAACCACAGACTGAGGGGGTGTTGTGCAGGAAAAGGTATCCACCATTCAGAAAAAGACGTGTTCTAACAATATCTGCAAACATGCCAAGAGAAAGACTCACATATGGGCTGCAAACTGTGGCATGCATGTTGTGAATCATTTAGTCGCCTGAACATATGCCGTACATATCAGCCTCAACATGGCGAGGAAGCACTCAGGCGAACCTGAACACATCATCATCCTCATGTCTCCCTGAGAGCTGAGGACGTCTGTAAGGTAAAACAGGGAGGATAATTTTAGGCACTCCTCGCCTGCTCAGGTCAGCCTGGAGATTAACTCTGCAGCCAGATGTGGAGGTTGAACAGAGTCGGAGGGTGCGTTTTTGGTGAACAAAAAGTTGTGTTTCATCCGAGCTGGGCCTTGCATCAAAAACCACCTCCTGATTCATCGCTCTGCAGCCGATCCCAAACCGGCAAAGCCAATTTATATGCCAAAGAGTCTGCACAATACAGCTAAATCTGGCTCTGGGTGGCTGCGAATGCTTCGTCCCTCTTGAATCCAAAACTCTACCCTTCGAAAACACATCCAAGCATTTCCCAGATATGACCTGTTTCTTATAGCTGCTGGAGGATATTGATATATATAGTGCAAAGCCTTTAATTAGCTTGTAATGCAGGCATAAATCCACGCTATGTGTGTGTGAGTGTGTGTGTGTCACTGTGTTTTAATATTGCAAAGGCTGAGTGGCTCTGTGTGCGCTACATGTGCCTGCTGCATTAAGGACTCCCTGCTCCGCCACTGGACGCCGCACCAAGGTCCGTGTTGCTATGATACCACAAGGTAATATTTGCATTGAATACTAATTGGGCCCTCAGATCCCCCCTCCTCCTTCGTGTTGGGGAATGAAACATCTTTCTGTAAGCGTGATTCAGACGTCAGGGACAGCGGACAATGAAAACGGCCTCGCGTCCTTTTTTGTTCCTGCTTACGATGAATGGAAATCAAAAGGCGCCGGCTGCTTTGCATGCCGTGTGCCTCCACCTCCAGGAGTGTTTACCTGCGCTCCCTGTGTGCTCTTTACCCGACACATTTCACACATCTTAGACTCTTTAGGGAGTTTTTAACGTCTCTGGTTCCACTCTCGAGGTCGCACTTGGCTGATAGAATATTTGAAAAAGCATAAAAAGAGTCGTAAAAATAGAAAATCCTCTCCTGTCTCTTCTGCATCCAGAGAGGATGAAGGAGCAGGATGTTCCTGTGAGAACACAGAGAGAGAAAGACCAGCAGCTGCCAACTCGCCTCCGGGGGAAGCACCGGGCTCTGCAGAGGTGGTCAGCGGGGCGGGAAATGGTCAGACCTTCACCTTGTGGCTTTGACGAGTTCACATTTTGTGGCGCTCTGGGTTAAAGGTTGTGAATACTCAACGTGTTACATTCACAGCAACACGACTATATATATAAAAGCGTTTCATAACCTGGTGTTTCTCCCTATATAAAGCACCCTTCAAGTCAAATCCTGCTTTTTTCCGTTTGTGCGTAATTTATAGATCTGTGCTCCACGGCGTCGAAATGGGACATTCAAAGACGGCTGTGGAATGGATGGGCCCCTCGCGGAGCGGCAGAGGCGATCGATAAGCAGCACTTAATGCGTGGCTGCTCATTCCCCCAGAAGGAGTCTACATAATGCAACACATGGATCATCACCTCGCATCATCTGGAGGCAGCCGCTCCTGCACAGACTCAGAATAGCAGCACAGAAAGGAAGGGGGTGGGGCTTTTCTGAGTTTAATATACATTAGCAGCAGTTTGTACACTGGGATGTTCTTTGAAATTTGTGCTTATTCATAATTTGTGACCTCTATCCATCTGTAGGTAGAAGGAAAAGTGCAATAGTAAGTGGAAGTGGAGCGGAAGCCACGAGAGACAACTCTCTAAGGTAATCAAAGAGATCGCAGAGGTTGCGTGTAGGCTGAGAGGAATCAACCTTGTAAACAAATCTGGACCAGCGACGCCCACTTGAAGAGTCAGGCTTCAACTCGACTGCCTTTGTGTTCAAGCCGAGCAATTAGCTCCCTCAGGATAGCGACAGATGAAAGCTCCATCAACGTAAACACATACGCCGACGACTCATTCGTCTACGCTTGACGCCTGTTAGGGTCCAATTACAGTCATGTCGGGGTGACCTCTGCTCCCCCCCCCGTGCTCGCGCTTTATATGTCACGGGCTGAAAGAGGAGCGAGGAGGCACCACAGGGGAACGGCATTACACGCCATTACACCGACAGCTCCGGGGAGAGCTGAGTGCTCTCCAGAGCTGCTCCGCCAGTTCATCAGGCCATCCCGCCAGGCTATGAGCTATAATTGGGCTTAGACCTTTAAAATGATGGCAGGCTAACACGTCAGCGTCTGCTAAACGGTGGTGTCAACATGCCAGAAGAGATGTCTGGTTGGGGTTTCCTGCGCCGCATTGCTGCAAGTGCACAGTGATGGAAAATGAAGCTAGAAGAAGAAGACGTGAAATCCTAATGTCATTAACTTGACGAATTAGCGTTAGCGTGAGGGTCATGTTGCGTTTGTTAAATGCATGATGTAGAAGTAGGAAAAGGTTGCACCCAAAGGTCGCATCCTTCGTCCTCTGTACTCACGTTGTTCAGCTTTGGACGGCGACGTGTGGTTCAGTCTCTCCAGCGAGTCGCTGCTGCCCTCGTCCAGGATGTAATCGAAGTTGAGGATGAACATCATGACCACGCCTTCCTCGTTCTTCACAGGGATGATGTGGGTGGCGCACAGGAAGTCCGAACCTGAAGGAGAGATCGAAAGTTGATGAAACATTTCTTAAAGTACGGCCTCATCAATCTACAGGGCGAGTTCAGCTTATTCAAAATTCATAACTTGATTATTTTCCCGTCGCAGAACTTCACGGAGAGTTAAGGAACAGAGGAAGAACAGTTTGACCCCGGAGCTTTCTATTAACGCTCTCTGACATTCAAACATCTTAGTCGGGATAAAGCCGTGTGAGGCCGAGCGGAGAAATGAGGGTTAAAAGGTCAAGAGGTCCACAGAGAGAGGAGCCCCTGGAGCTGGATGAATCCAGACAGTCCTTCCTGGGACTGTGGGGTTCAGATACAGTACAGCATCTTCATCCTGTTACCTCCATTTGCACTCTCAGAGTCCCCTTTATTCCTGCAGGAGAACACTAATTGGTGTAGTTCTTTGACCTGAAATGTGCCGCCGGCTCCTCAGTGGGAGGTAAATTTAACGAAACCCTGCAAACGCCCTCCTAATGACTCAAACAGCACGCTAAGGGTTAACTGTTTATTCTTGCTTTGATTCAGATTGATTGAAAAGGCGGTTGTTGTTGTCGCTGCTGCAGCTTGCATGGGATGAAGGGGAAGCTCTGCCAAAGATCACTGGTGTAGAAAATGAAATGTAGATTAACTTTTAAATAATGAACGCGGACATCTCAGGAAGATGCTCTCCCTCACACCAGGCTCTAAGTCCTGCTGTCACCACCAGGCTATTTATAGCTCGCCCAGCAGGCCCAGCACTTCTTTTCTGGAAGGCTTGAGGCGGCGGGGGGGTGCAGACATGCTGCTGCGCACAGCTCTGACTCCTCGAATGTGCCCGCCACTCAAGCAAAATAACTGCAGAATTACAGTGCGGGGTAATTCTCTCAGACGATGGAGTCCTTTTGTGCGGTGTCGTGACGTCCTCACCGCGCTGTGACTTGATTTATGCATCGGGGAGCCCTGAATACGCTGGGCTAAGCAGCAACCTGCCCCTAATAGTACATCAATGTCAAGACGAGAGGATGGAGCCATTTGTTTTGGTCATAGCAGCAATGTGCATCCTGTGTCTTTCATGACAACATGCAGAGGAAGCCGTGACAGCAGGAGGAGGAGTCTCACTCTGTGATTTATTCCCTCGACAATAAACCGAGGGAATAAAAAGCTCCCAACTTTAACCTTCATTTAGAGCTGATTTGTAAGAGAAGAAGAAACAAGCAGGGACAAGCATCCTCCTATTTGTTTGCAAATTCAAACCGTAACGATCATGTTAGTCTCCATGGAAACAAGCGAGCGCTGAGGAGACGGGCAAACTTCATGTGCCAATTTGGATATTAGTGTAATTCATCTCCATCAGCAAAGTTTCTCTGATGAATTGTCATCATCTCCCTGCAATTCTGTCAAGGAGAACAGTGATGACAGTCACACATTAGGGTCTGCCTCCCTCTTTAACTTATGGCCAAATTGTTGAAAAACATGCACTAAAGTGCCCTCTTGGGAACCACAACTTGCTGATAGGTAGATGCTTGGGAGTCAAAATGCGCACTATAGTGCAACTTGGGAGCCAAGATGTGTTCTACACATCCCATTTCAGAGACCAAATACATGTTAGAATGCCCTGTTAGGAGCAGAATTGCGCACCTAAGTTGAAAGTTTTGGAAGTCCAAATGTGCTAAAGGGCTCTGTTCAGTGCCCAAATGAGTAAAAGTGCCCTCTTGGGAGCTAAAAATGCTTTCCCAAGTGTTCTCTTGGAAATCAAACTGGCTACAAGTGCCCTTTTGGGAGCCAAACTGCACACTGAACTGCCCTTATGGGTGCCAAAATGTGTCAAGTGCCTTCTTGGGAGCCAGTGGTGCACTAAAGTGCTACTTGGGAGCCAAAATGTGCGCCACAGATCCAAGTTCAGAGATTAAATGCATGCTAAAGTGCTTTGTTGGGAGCCAAAACGCATGCTTCAGTGCCCTCTTGGGAGCCCGAATGTACCCAAGCGCCCTGTTGAGAGCCTTATTGTGCAAAACTGCCTTCATGGGAGCCAAAATGATCTCCCAAGTGTTCTCTTGTGTCAAAACATGTGCTAAAAGTGGCCTTTTAGGAGCCAAAATGTGCTCAATTGTCCTTTTGGGGGCCAGACTGCACACTAAAATGCCCTGATGGGAGCCAAAATGTGTCAAGTGTACTCTTGGGAGCAAATAGTGCACAAAAGTGCCACAAATGAGTGAAAATGTGTGCAATAGATGCCAATTCAGAGCCCAAATGCATGCTCAAAAGCCCCCTTGGGAGCCCAAATGTGCTCAAGTGCTATTGTTAAGAGCCCAAATGTGCAAAAAGTGCCTTTTTGGGAGCTGAAATGCTCTCCAAAGCATTCTCTTGGGAGTCAAAACACACATTAGTGGTGTCCTTATGGGAGCCAAAATGTGTTAAGTGTCCTCTTGGGAGCCAAATGTGCGCTAAAGTGACTTATTTTGGTGAGAACACGCTGTTTGTGCCTTTTCTCTCTATTTGGCTCGTTTCCTTCAAAAAGTCTGTGCATGCCTCTGGATGAAAACTCAATTATCTTTAGTTTCAGTCCAACAAAACCTGAATTTAACTCTAAAGATGTCTGCCATGTGTATGAGGTCCCTTTATGATTTACACACTTGCTGCTGTTGACAAAAAACAGACAAGAGAGTGCACGGTGCAACCTCTGCATGCCTCAGGAGGAGCCAGCTTTGTAAAGCAATCTGACTGTGTGTGTGTGTGTGTGTGTGTGTGTGTGTGTGTGTGTGTGTGTGTGTGAGGACATGTATGTGTGCACTCTAAAAATAAGCCCCTTGGAAACCATAGGCATCAATAATTCACAGCAGCTAAGTATTATGTTCTAGAAAGTATAATGGTGAGACTTGTTTTGCTATATGAGAACCAGAAGAGGCTCTATGGATTATTTAATCTGCATTAAAGGAAATAAATCGTTCCATTTGTCTTTGGAGCGTTGCTGGCTGATAATGAAAGGGTTAATCTGTGTTTGGCTCATGCATGTGCTGCAGCGAACAACCAAATACCATGCAAATCCATTTGAATGTGCAGCACGAGCGTGTGTTCTCTGCAGTAGTCTGTAAATGTTAAAATGACAGTTTTCCACTTCTGCAGAGCCTCGTCAGAGTGTTTCCCATCAGCGTCAGGCACAAACAGGAGTGTGTGATGAAGCCCGACAGAATGAGGAGAGATAAATCTGTTAATAGGAGTTATTTTCCCCTCCGTTTCCCATTATGCTTTGCTTCTCCCCGCTCAATCACTGCCTCTATTACTCTCCTCTTCATTGTTCTTCCCAAGTCCTCGTCTGTCTATCACTCTCTGCACATTTACCGTTATTAAATCCACTCTGGGGTTAGTTTTTTCTGCTTTTCCAATCGCAGATATAAAATGTCAAAAGTAAATCCACTCTCCTCTCAAAACACGCCAACATTTAGTCTTTTTGTCCCCTGCCTTTACCTTCATCCTGAGAAATGATTGGTCTTCCCAGGGAGGCCGCCTGACGCGTTATAAGCGGACAGATCAAACACGTCCCTGGTGCTCCTGCTGATGCAAATTCCTGCCTGCATATCCTGCCTCAACTGAGGGTCAAAGACAAACACACACACTCCCGCAAACAGAAATAACATTTACATTTCTCAGCTGCACACAAGTGCGCGCACACACACTAATGAGGCTGACAGATCTCACACACGCACACACTCACAGGCTGCCGGCAGCATTAATTAGCTGAATGTTCTCTGTCCGACCAAAGCTGGTTTACACGCTGCAGCGTAATGAGAGGATGCACCTAAAACAGCCTTAGTCAGAGCATCTCTGACCTGAATATTCATGCCCGAGCAAAACACAGCAAAGCATCCTGGGTGTGATACATCAGGTGCCATCTTCTCCTCTCCTTAAAAACAAAACCCTCGCCCTGACTCAGCCTTCCTAAACTCAGATGTACATTCATGCATGGTCGCGCTAAAACAGAAACAATCCTCCCCTTCCTGGTCTCTAATCCTCCGGGGATGATGGAGGGGGGATGGAGGGAGACTGCTGACTTGCAGTTTGAAAGAGAATCTCAAACTTTGGCAAGGTGAAAGTGAGGTACCACGACACAGAGGTGTCCATCACTCACACAAACGTCAGGAAGATCCTCCAGCTGAGACATAACGTGTCTACAGGAGCTGCTGCGTGGCGTTGGAGTGCATTGTCTGCTGTGTCAAAGTCAAGCAATAAGCCGTAAGCCTGAGTGGAAACGTGGGTCTTATCGATTTAAATGTTTTCACTCGGCTTCATTTCCTCGCGGCCCACCTGGATTAACAGGGCTACCTGGTAATCTGCTGCTACACAGATGGCTGGGCAGGATGACGGCGCAGCGTGCGTATGCTGAATATGCCAAGTCACAGTATGCTGAGGGAGACTCATCAACACTGGTCCTACGAGGACTCAGACTAGACTGGAAGATAAATATCTGAAAGCAGCGAGTGGATGTTCACAAATGAGTACAGATCTCTGCTGTCTTAGAGCTGGACCGGGCTGAGAAATAGACGAAGACACAGGTGGCACACACATCTATTTAATAGAAAAATTACCCTCAGAGAAAGTTGTGTGCATGGGGAGGCTGATTTGGTGAAAACAATGCCCAATAGGAATCCCTCACGGGAGATAAGATGATTTAAAAAGTGCCCTCTTGGAGGCAAAAACATGTGCTAAAATGCCTCCTGGTTTCCAAAATGCATGCTGAGGTGCCCTCTTAGGAGCCAAAAGTCCACTGAAGTGCTTCTTGGGAGCTAAAACGTGTGTTTGAGAACCCTCTAAGGAGCCCAAACATGCTAAATACCATGCTTGAGAGTCAAAATGCACTAAATTGACTTCTTGGGAGCCAAAATGCAAGCCAAAGTGACCTTTAGGGAGCCAAAATGGTGCTCAATTGCCTGTTTTGGAGTCACAATGCACTTGAGTGACCTCTAGGGAGCCAAAATGTACGCTAAAATGCCCTCTAGGGAGCCAAAACTGTGCTCAATTGCCTGCTTTAGAGTCAAAACGCACTTAAGTGACCTCTAGGGAGCCAAAATGGCGCTTAAGTGCCTGTTTGAGAGTCAAAATGCACATAAGTGCTGTCTTGGGTGTCTTAAAAAGTGTGCTAAGAACCTGCTTGGAAGCCAAACCAGGCTTAAGAGCCCTCCTGAAAGTGCGCAAAATGTGTGCTTCAGAGCCCCTTAGGGAGCCAAATGTGCCAAATTGCCTGCTCCGAAATCCAAATGAACATAAATGTTGTCTTTGGAGTCTTGAAGAAATGAGCTAAGAACCTGCTTGCAAGCAAAAATGGACCAAAGTGCCCTCTTGGAAACAAAATGTGCACTATAGATTCCTTTAGGGAGCCAAAATGGTGCTAAAGTGCCCCTCTAAAAGCCAAAATGTGCGCTAAAGAGCCCGCTAGGGAGCCAAAATATGCCACATTGACTTCTTGGGAGTCCAAAGGACAGAAAGAAATGCGCTAAGAACCTGTTTGCAAGCAAAAAAAGGCCCTTTGGTGCCCTCTTGGAAACCAAATGTGCACTATACGGCACTTTGGGAGGCCATAGTGGTGCTAAAGTGCTTGCTTGCAAGTCAAAATGTGTTAACAGAGCCCTCTTGAGAGCCAAAATGGCACTCAAGTGCCTGGTATGGAGTCTAAAAAAACTGCGCTAAGAATCTGGTTGCAAGCCAAAGGGGGCTAAAGTGTCGTCTAAGAAACAAAATGCACACTAAAGTCTTCTTAGGAGCCAAAACTAGAGCCCACTTGAAAACTGGTGTAACATACTGCCCTTTTCAGCGTTGAGAACGTGCTGCAGTGATTTTTTTTGCGCCTGGCCTTCAGGAAGTCTGCTCTGATAGGATCTCCTCTGGTTCCTCTGACCTTGAGGTTTGGACAGCCTTACTGTGGGACATCAGGAGGAAGTTCACCTGAGGACAGGCTAATATCCCACTCATACACTGCTGTACTGACCAACTGTTCACACAGAGAGCTGCCTTCACACACACACAGGACACACATCTCCCTCATTCACCTGGGGTTCACTCAGCCTTCGCCTCCACATTCTCCTCCTGCAGTTACATTAAGGGCTCCTTCTGAAAGGTGACGCCGGTTCAGGCTCATTTTCAGCCTGAGAGCTCCCTGCTCCTCTCTGTCTCTCCTTCGCTCTGCTCTCATTCGGGGAAATTAATAGCGGGGAAGTGATGTGTAGGATTCTGCGCGGATTCTTTATGGATACGAGGCGGAAAAAACTCCACGACTGTTCAAATTCTGTGAATCTTTCATGAAGACTCTGTAAAATGGAAGTGAGAGGGTTTTCCTTCAAGTCTGAAGTGAAACTAAGGATTTTTTCATTCCAATATAAATCTTTGTGGATAAAAATCAAATAAATATTTTATATTTGAGAAGGAAAAAGTCTTGTTAAATTTAACTAAAGCAGTGAGCTGGTGTAATGATTTAACCTGATATCATAATGTGTGTTAAAGCTCCTGCAAATTACAGCTCAGCCCAAACAGGGGAGGACAGATGACTCCGAGCACTATGGGAAAGATTTTCTGCCCCATTATTTCATCAAAGCAAAGCCACAATCTTTGACTGTTATTACACACTACATTTCGCGCACCGAGGAAGCTTCAATTATTAAACAAATAGGAATCTCAGAGCGGTGTGTGTGTGTGTGAGTGTGTGTGTTTGTAGGGGAGGAGGGGAGTTCCAGTTTCAACAAGCTGGAAATTTCATTAGATTCTATTTCCACTATCAATAATTAAGACAATGCAGCTCCACATGCAAGTCGACTGGCAGGGGGCGGCTTTAACGCACACACACACACGTGCTCATTGGCAATTTAACGCCGCCATCCATTGTCAGAAAGGAGGTGTCTGGTCTGTGACAGTGATTGCAGGATGGATCCTGGTGAAAACGTTTTAAAAATGTGTGTGTGGATGAGTGACACTGATGCAAGCGAAGCGGCGAGCTCCTTGAGGGGTTGCAGTGACATCTCCCTCATTGTTGCGCCGCAGCAATCTCTCGCCGTCTCTGTCAGAAACGCTCAGCGGGGAAAAGGGGGGAGCATGTGCGGCTAATTGTCAGCGCATCACTCTCCCTGACCCTGGTGTTAGCATCATGTCCTCCTTGACACGACATCATCAAAAGGTGAGGGAAGCTGCGAGGAGACGCTCTCGGCATTTTAAGGATACAAATAATAATAATAAAAAGTTAACGAGCAGGATTGACCTTCCATTCCCTGGGAATCTGATCCTTTCCTCTTCTTTCTCCTGCGGGAGCTCTCTAATCCAGCTGGGGGACTTTATCCCCTGGGAAACAACATCATCAGAGGCAGCGTGAAGGGCCCCGGTGCTAACCCAAAGGTCATGTGTCAAATCACTGCGACACACAAGTTCATTCATTGACTGGAGAATCAATGGGAACATCCAACCTTATGCTACGTCCTGAGCTCTTGTTTTCTCCATTCAGCATTTTCACATCAGGAACTAACGAGGAGCTAAAACTGTTCTTCTCAGCACGGTGACTAAAAATCTATTGCATCTATAATCTCATTTAGAGCTTCACAAGTTATGATCCCCACGGCTACTCCAGTGGACTGAATGTGACACTTTGCACTACGCTGATTGTTTATCTGCAGTTTATGCTGAAAGGAAAGCTAAATTATCAAAAATCCATACGACTGCACCTCTACTCTCATGTTGCCATCGTGCAACTGAAGCTATAAGACCTGTGGGTGTTTTAAAGAGATCCTTTAGAGGACGTGGAGGCAGCCAGGAAACTACATCCGCAAAATCAATCCAGACAGAGTGTGTTGAGGAGAATCTGAGAACAAACGTAATTGTGCTTTTCTTTGGTTAAATCGCAGCATCCGGTTTGCGGAGCAGATAGAGGAGATAATCTAAGGTCCAGGGGAGCAGGAGCTAAGCAATTCAGAGAATACAACAAAGCCTTGCAGCAGCAGCCGCAGCATTAACAGGAATAATCTGTCTGAGGCTTTGGACGCTGTGTGGTGTCACAGCCAAAGGTTATCAGCCACATCATGGCGGGTGATGGACGGCGGTGTCAAACAGAGAGCTGTGACAGCGCCATGAATACCCTGCTTATTATCACAAAAAGAGGAGGACTTGACAGATGGTTGAGGAAGGAAAAAAGGGGAAATTGATTGATTGACCAGACATGCTGGACTTCTGAAGAGCAGCAATCTTCAGAAACACAAAAAATACAGCACTTTAATTTGTTACGTCCCCTGACTCAAATGGGGCTCTTATCAGGCTGCTGGACCAGCAACAAGAACAGAAAACTGAAAACAAAAACATCAAATCAAACCAATTAAATTTTTGTTTACACATGTTTGGATCACTCCTAATTAGAGTGTATCAAGTCTTTATGGCCTTTTTTGTTTGTTATTTACAATCTTGACAACAGAATTTACTATTTGCATGCATAAGATACAACAAATTAAAGTGGAAAGGCTCTTTTCAAAGAGCTCCCTGCCCTTCAAGTCTGGTGCAGGGAGAGCACACCTCTTTTGCTGTAATTTACATGGAAAACAAATGTAAGAATGAGGCACCATGGGGTGGTTTAGCTCTGTCATAGGAGCTCCCTGGCCTTCCATGTGCATACATGAAAAGTCAAAGCCTAAGGCGGGAAGAGCACACCTCCTTTTCTGTGTTATGTACATACACAGTAAACCAATGCAGAGACGGCAGCAGCCAAGACCCCAAGAGCGTTATGGCTCTGTTCAGGGAGATCCCTGCCATTCTACATGCCTATTCTTGCTTATGGTGGGAAGAGCACAGCTCCTTTCTTTGTCATTGACATACATGGAAAGCCAAGGAAGGGAGAGCACCAGCAGCAAAGACTGCAAGGGCATTTTGGCTTTGTTTTAGGAGATCCCTGCCCTTCTACATGCCTATTTTTGCTTATGGTGGGAAGAGTACACCTCCTTTCTCTGTCTAATACATACATGGAAAGCCAAGGAGGGGAGAGCATCAGCAGCAAAGACCCCAAGGGCATTTTGGCTCTGTTTTGGGTGTACCCTGCCCTTCCGCATGTGTATGAGTTACACCAAAGCTTATGGTGGGAAGAGTACACCTCCTTTCTCTGTCATGTTTATTCACCGAAAGCCAAGGCAGGGAGAGCAGTAGCAGTAGCAAAGACACCAAATGCACTGTGGCTTTGTTCTGGGAGCCCACTGTTCTTCTACTTGCAATCCCTATTATGTGCAAACATACATGGAAAGCCAAGGCAGGGAGAGCAGCAGCATCAAAGCCCCCAGGGTGGGTTTAGCTCTGTTCTGGGAGCTCCCTGCCCTTCCACCACGTGTGGCTGAATCGATGCAAAAGTGCAGAAATTAAGAGCAGAGATTCTGATGTGAATTGATTTCTCCCTCCATCTACTACAGAAATCCTCTTAACAACGTTACGCACATCTCATTTTCCAAGATGCCTGACAAGAAGGCCCGACAGGAACAAGCTGAAGCAATTACAGCCTCAGTGGGACGGAGTGGAAGCGCTCCTGCAGATGCTGAAACAAATTCGATTAGAGCGCACTGTAAAAGCTCTTGTGTTAAAGCAGTCGCTGTCACTTCTGTGCGGTCACAGCACGGCAGTGCTAAATTACTTAAGTGAAATTGTCAAGAAGTCAGTTATATATATAAATATCTGTCTGCCTGGCTGCAGCAGAAGAGAAAAACTACCAGCACAAGATATCCTGGAAGATTTATCACATAAATAACCCAAGGGCATGCTTTGTGAGAAAAATGTGATTTTTATGAGCTTTAATTCCTCAAGTACATCTGGATATTAACCAAATGTATAACAGACGCCCACGTGAATGAAACAAACAGCCCAGCATGTGATCTGATGAATGAGACAGCCTGAGAGGGAGATGGCTGCTCATTCACAGATGTACTCATATCCAATCTGTGAATGAGAGCAAAGCAGGGATCACGGCTGGAAATCACATACTGATAAATATGAGTGCTCAGCTGAAGAGGGGGGAGGAGAGGCTGAAGCACAATAAACCTCTTTAGAGCGCTCACGTGAGACTCTCGAGGGTTCCCCGCGTTCAAAAAACGCTGCATAATCTGAAGGAATAATCCGCGCTGCTCAGATACAGCTCATCATTTATCTCCAGGATGGATCTCCCATGAATGAGGGTGAGAGTGAGAGGAGGCACAGGGGAGGGGGAGGGGGAGCCACAGCAGGTTGGGGGAGGGAGGTGGGAGACTTGTTTACTCTGTTTGTGGTAATACCATCACATAACGTTGGCGTGCGTGCGGGCTTAATCCATACATCCAACATGAGAATGACCTATATATAGAGCGTGGCGGCGTGCCAGCAGAGCGCGGCTGAAGCAGAGGTTAAACTGGTGTGTTCAGCTGATCCGGGCAATCATTAAATATTGTACACATGGCTGGCTGCTGATATGATACACACTCTCTGTCCCTGCTGCTCAAAACTGAACTTTAATGACCTGAAGAGTCAGATTTTAAAAGTTAAAGTCGGGATAAACATCTTGATAATAACCTTTCAGAGCTTAACTTGTCGGGGTGATAAAACGATGTTGAGACGACCGGGGAGACAGGGGAACAATGGGGAAGGAGGGCGGAGCCTGAAGGAATGAGTTATTGATCGGAGTGACCTAAAAAGCAAGAGCAAGGTTTCATAAATTTTAATCCAGACCTTTTTTTTTTGTCTCGTTAATGTCACCGTAAGGGCTCGACTTCTTCAGTTAAAGCTGGTTGTGTGGATCCTTGCATTCGATAAAAGTGAGGATAATGATATGAAGATCAATCTTTACTGGTGATCACTGAATTTTCCAAGTGTGGAATGTTAATGAAAAGATTGATGCCAGACTATGACTGGGACAAAAAACAAGTTCAAGAAAAATCTGATGGTTTAATTCTGAAGGGCTAAGAATGTCGGCTCATTACACTCCCATACAGCAGGTGGCGACGATGCCCTGTAATGCTAACAAACTCTTGCTATTTTCACAGATAGGAAGGAAAGCTAAGGGTTGTTTCCATGGGCTAATGACTGTGGCTAACCTAAGGTGAAACATGCTACAATGGTTTTAGGGTGAAACGCAAAAGTTTTGTTATGTTTCAGTCTCGAGTTTCCACGGAAACGCTGTTTCAGCCGACCAAAAACGCAAACTTTTGAAAACGGCCTCCAGACTGAGATTTTCTGAAACGCTGCCGACAACGTTGCTGTGTACAGTTAGCCAACGTTTATAGTGGAAATGCTGATGTCACACTCTGTTTCACGCATACAACAGGATAACAGTACCGATCGTCACGAACTACCGTGTTGTGCTTGCGCTGCTCAGTCGGCTGACTGTCTTTCAAAAAAATGAGCATCTGTTGCTCCACTTATGCTCCCAGTATTCACCAATACACCAGATGATCGGCCCAACTCTACTTCCATGGAGATCTCCCAAAAGCTGCTTTTGGACATGACAGTTATAGCACCATCTACAGGCCTGGCATGCTAACTACAGCGTTTTCAGTCCCTCAGCTTTCCTGTTTAAACACAATTTTTTTTTCACTGCGTTTTAGCGTTTGTTAGATGAAAGATTGTCGTGTAAACAGGGCCTTAGACCTGAGGACATCAGCCACTTGTGTGTTATAGGAAATACTTTCCTCTCTTCCATCCAACTCTTTTGACTGTTTATTGTTTATTGTTAAAATTCAATGGTTATATTTTGTAAAATGTTCAAACTCAACATGTTATTATCAAATAAATTTGAGATGTTTGAAATTTCCTTGATTAGGGTCGCAGTTGAAAGTCTAGAAACCAGACTAGTTGAGAACCACGCATGAGACGACTCTTTAGCCTTGTTTCCACCAAGCGGTTCGGTACGGATCAGCACAGATTGGTACGGGTTGTATTGGTAAAGCCTGATCCTGTTTGCGCTTCCACAGCCAACTGTGCCTGTCTTGGCATGTCTGTACCCTGTATCTTGCTAATAAACCCAACAAAGAAAGACGCAACAAGGAGCAGCAATGGAAGACATCTAGAAATACGTCTTCTTAGAAAGTTCTCTTCACAAAGTCGACTGGAGATTTGAACATGCCAGGAATAAGTGTTGTTTCTAATTACCGCTGTCACACAGGAAGTGACCATTCTTTCTACCAATCAACAGACTGCAGTGTTTCTACCTCCAACTTCTGGGGTTGGATTGGTTTGTCTGGCACCCCAATAGTAGGGTCCCAAAATGTGAGACGGTATGGGTTGGTAATTCGAAGAACTGTCCCAGTTTCAGTCAAAAGAAATGCCACAAAATGTGCGTTGTACTGAACCAATCTGAACCGCTTGGTGGAAACTGGGCTTAAGATCTTCAACAGTTTGAAAAATCCTTGAAGACTACACACTTAACATCAAAGAATTCAAGATGGCAAAACACTTGATGTTTGGAGCCACTATTCTTTAGACATGAGAGCTTGCCGAGATAATCTGAGTTACTTACGCTATTTCAGTTTTTTCTCCTGGTCTCTGGGTTCAGTTCTGGTTATTGTGAGTATTCTGTCAGGGATTGTAAATATCAAACAGGTTTATGACTATGGACCAGGAGCAGCTGGATGTGAGCTCCTGAGGTGTACTGATGTATCATCAGTTGCTAAGAAATGCACCTGAACAGTCTGAAATTGTAAATCTAGCCTCACATCACTCAGGTCTCTAACAGCAACAATCAAGCAGAGAGGCTCTAAATGTGCTTTTCTTGTAAACGACCGACCCTCTCCTTCTTTCCTGGCAGCCCAGAGAGGCCAATGAGACCGGTTATAGATGAGATCCTCCGTGAAGCATGAGCGCAGAGGAAATCGAAGCCCTCTGCTTACAACAGGAATCCGTCCGTGTCACTTTAGATCGAGAGCAGGGGGGGCTTGCTCATTACGCCGCTTTCTCTCAGACTCATGAGAAGTGATGAGAGTGAGGCGAGCGGCCGTATTCAAAGTCACACCCCATTTGCTGAGGAACTCCTTCATTTGTTTCAGCCTTTATGGGTTTAGTGGGCGCCATTACCGTGGGGCGTTGCTAATCGAAGCAGCTTTTGGTCCCCAGAGATTGTCCACCTGATTCCTCTCCCCTGCCCACACCTGAGTTTACCTCCCCATCTCCCTTTATCTCATTCACAAGCCACATTTCCTTTCTGAATCCTCCTTTTCCCCGTCTCCTCCTCAACATCTGCTCTCCTCACACATATGTCTGCCTCAGACACAAGCTGTCCACTCAACGCTCGCAAACACAGCCTTCGGATGCCGAACGAGACCGCAGGCGAAACACAGCTTATCTTGTTTGCACAGAGGCGGATGTACAAGAATTGGGTTTTCTACGGAGAGCGGTTGCAATCCCAAAGTCGCACGGCGCCGGGATGAGGCGGCGTGAGGCGAATGAGCAGAGTCCTGTTATCTGCGGTCATCATGTGTGGCGTCCTCCGGGGCCTCGTTCAGTGGAAAGTTGTTATTCTCAAAGAGTGATTCACACACCAGCTTTCGGCATCATCTGCACTGCAGGAGGACGTGTCCATCAAAAAGACGCGTGAGGGGATTAGAGGGTGGTCCCAGGTCACTGAAGCAAACTGTCAAGCCTCGCCTAGCTGCGTGAGGCTAATTTAATGAAAAACCAGCGAAGGACGACGCCTGTTTGATATCCCTACAATGTTTAGGACGCGTTCAAGATTAAGTTGCGCGTTAAAAACCCTGAAATGTGTTAAGAACGGCTAATCCACTAGGAGGCCTGGTGGTTATGTTTCCATTACACACATGACTTCAAGTGCGTCCAGGGAGCTCGCCGTTCTTATATCCATCATATACTTCATTTAAAATGCCAGCAAGGGAAAAAAAGCGCTGTAATCCGAGCGAGCATCACCGAAGCACGACCGACTTTAATCTATTTATAGCGTGACATTTTCAGTCTCATTTGCGATTTGAAAGTGAGAGCTTTTTAGCATGTGGTGAGCTTATGGATTTCTTTATTCACAGAGGACCTCAAGAGGAGGAGAGCGCTTTAGTCTGACTTTTCTCCTCTTGACTGAGTAAATACGTGCTGCAGCAGCTACAATCATTTACTCTCACCGTGGTGATTCCTGAAGCTGTCACTACAGCGCCAAGGTTTAAACACCCAATCCAGAAACGGGCAGTTAATTTACAAACTGAGCCCTGCACTAGTTAGAAAGTGGAGTGTATTATTCAAACAGGTGTAAATAAAGTCAGCGTTTGCATTCGTTTCAGATAGGACGAGATCTCCTCACCTTCCAATTCCTCTCTGCTTTATTGTCTCATTACACAAAGAGGCATTAGCATTTAAATGGGCCTGAAGGCTATCTTAAACAACACGCCGCCAGAGGAAAACCAACCCGACCTACAGCTTGGCAACGCTACAGCATTTACTGTAAATAACAGAGAAGGAGACTAATTAAGTGAAACTATAACAGGATGCTAAAAGGATTTGTTCTCACTTTAACTACCTGAACAGTTTTTTAACTCAACACCAACGCCTCAAACACAAAGGTATGCCTTTAGCTTAAAGGGACTATCCTTTGAAGAGGACTGCAGCGACACATTTGGCCCACATACTGTCGTGATGACAGTAGGGTAACACTGCTGTTTGAGATATGACAACAAGCAAACGTTGTAAATTTGTACCATAGTTTAGTAGCCATCTTATGAAGTGCTACTGACAGACTGGTGCTCTGGGCAAATGAATAATATGTAACATTAGTAAATCCTGGTTATGTCCTGCCAGTCATCTACCAATCAGAGCTAACGTAACCTCACTCTTCATTTTATTGATAGACTCTCAAGTTTGAACAGACCACTGCAGAATAACTGCTGACTGTGGGTTGGGGGCAACATTATCACTAACAGTAAACCTTGTGTTTTAGTCTAAAGCCACTGTTTTAGCCATTAGCTCATGTTTTTTAGTTCATGTTTCAGCATTAGGCCCATATTTAAGCTTCTAGCCAGTGTTTTAGCCTTAAGATTTTATTTTAGCCTTTGGCTAGTGTAGTAGCCTTTAGCCAGTGTTTAAACCTTTCCTTTATGATTTAGCCTTTAGCTTGTGTTTAAGCCTTTAGCCAGTATTTAAACCTTAAGTTTTTATTTAGCCTTTAGCCAGTGTAGTAGTATTTAGCTTGTGCTTTAGCTTAAGACTGGTGTTTTAGCTCTGAACCAAAGTTTAAAACTTTTGCTTGTTTTTTAGCCTTTAGCCAGTGTTTGAACCTTTAGTTTGCGTTTAAGCCTTTAGCCAATGTTTAAACCTTTCATTTATAATCAAGCCTTTAGCTTGTGTTTTAGCCCTTAACCAGTGTTGTAGTCTTTAGCCAATGTTTAAACCTTTCGTATGTGATTTCACCTTAAGCTTGTGTTTTAGCCTTTAGCCAGTGGTTAAACCTTTAGTTTTGTGTTTTAGCCTTTAGCCAGTGTAGTAGCCTTAAGCTGACGTTTAAACCTTTCATCTATGTTTTAGCCAGTGTTTTAGCCTTTAGCTTGTGTTTTAGCCTAAAACCACTGTTTTAGCTCTTAATCAGAGTTTAAACCTTTAGTTTGTATTTTTTGCCTTTAGCCAGTGTCTGAACCCTTAGCTTGTGTAATAGCTTTTAGATTGTGTTTTAGCCTTTAGCTCGTGCTCTATCTCTCTCCTGTTTATCTTTCTTATTTCAGTTAGGCTCCAGTGTCAACCATCACTACAAAATTAATCACAGAAATTGTTTTCGGCAGAGAAATACACAGATTTCTCTCCTCACTACTAAACTTTGTCAGCCAGTGTGGTGCTGTCATAGAGACTTTGATGTGTTGTGAATCAATCCGGCTCAAACCGACTTGATCAGGAAGCTCAGAGGTAGCCTTCAGGAATAATCTATATTGGTGCTGGTAATCTCTTTTTAGAAAGTGGATTTTGATCAGGCAGATATCTAGAAGGGAGACTTTTCAAGATCAATTGGAAAGGCTTCTAAATGGCTGGCCAATCAGAAAGAAGGGGGTCACCTTAAAGAGATGACCTCTAAAAATGAGGCTAAAATAAGCGTTTTCTGAGAAAAACAGATTTTTCACAGCAGTCTGTATCTTCCACGTCCTACATTCAGCACAATAACTGCAGCAGTATCCTCTTGTTCCCTCACAGGTTTGCCTTTCTCTGCTGGTTGCAGATGAAAACTAAAAGCCACAAACACGTGGGATGAGGACAAAAGAGCACGGCAAAATGGCGCTAATGCACCGCTCTGTCCTTTAAGGTGAAGAAAGCGCTCTGTGTGGAGAACACACTGCGGTTGATCATTAAGAAAGAGACTAATTATGCTGAAGATAAGTCAGAGTCTTCTGAAGCATCTTAATGTCAGGCTCAGGGACTCTGGAGTAAACTTTCACCACTTTAAGGACAGGCTCCTCCAGCAGAGGTCATCCAGATATGTGCAGCCGAGGGCGAAAAGGACCAGAGGTACAAACCGTACAGCGTTAAGAGTGTAGCACAGATTGTGCTGACGAGATTCTCCTTCACGGACTGGAAAGGACAGCGGGTGATGCGTTTATGCAGACCCGGGGTCGTGGGATTAGAGTGGGGAAAGATTGCCTCGCAGAAAACCCCCAGAGGTCCACCAGGAGGGGGGCAATCAGCTCGCTGCGGTGACATTTCCCCGGGAATTCCAATATAGGAGGAGGCACTCGAGATAGGAGATAGAGGCTGAGGGCTGAGTGTGGAGGAGAGCCGCAGGAATGCCAAGACGCCAGGTTTCATTTCTCTCTTCCAAACTGCGTTAGGACAACACAGATCACATGACCAAAACTCCTCAAAAGTCTCATTAAAGCCGTACTTTGAGATGGTAAGAGCAGCCTGCCTTGTTGGAGCAGGTGTATGACCTTCCCTGGAGAAGCTCTGAGTCAGGTGAGAGGAAAACACTGAGGTAATTAGAGGCCCGGCACACAGAATGGTAATGAGGCCTTTTCCCCTGCTGCAGGGTCCAGAGCCTCCAGCTCTTTTTACTTCGGTCTCCTGTGGGCCGGCGAGTGGAGGGGGGAGGGTGCTCGGGGCGTCATTGATCCCCCCCTCTGCCTCTCCGATGCACCGGTTTTGAAGATCAATGCAACATGAAGGTATTTGTGTCCTCATTAAAGCTGTTTGCTCTGCAGATCGATGCGGATTGAACCCCCAGCACGGTTTGGCAGACAATGAGCCGGCCAAGGGAGGACGGAGGTCCTGCTTGGGCCGACTTGAAAGTACTTAAATCCTCGAATCAAAACTATAACTGACCTCGCTTCAGACGTAATCCAGAAAGTGTAATCAAGAGTCTTTTTTGGGAGATCAAACATTTTTGTGAGTTTAATTAGTTCAACATTTATTCCGAGGGGAGTTCGACAAGAGAGTTTGCTGCAAGATTCAAGGAAGAAACCAACGATGTGTGTATGTCTGGGAGTCTAACACTAAATGACACAGAATGCACTCTCTGGAGCTGTTTCCTGCCTCTAACGCCATGAAATGAAAATATTAAGAAATGCATTCATGAAATAAAGCCCGACTCGGAGAAGGTTTGCAGCAAATGTAGCAAAAAGTGTAACATTGCTACAGCTGTAATGAGAAGCACTGAAACTCCAATCACAGAAGCAGGACGTCACCTCCGGCGCAGGACGGCGCGGGGAAATTGTGTTATTCACGGCACCGTCTGAGCCGCAGCCTCCTCAGAGTTCACCGAGGACACCATGAAAACTGAGGCTGCAGCTCCACAGTCTCCAGAGGAGAAGACGAAGGCATCAGAAAATAAACCAGCATCTTCTCCTTCAAGCTTATCACACATGTTCAACCTTTGACCTCCTGCATCACGTCTCCGAGGATACTATGCCTGCTCTGTAAACCCTTTTCGACCTGATCTGCGTCAGCGCTCTCCCTCTGGGTGCTCTCATACCTGCCCGACTATGATTTACATGGACGTCGACGCGCGTGCACAGCTCTCGACACACATCAGCTGTCAAAACAAATCCTGCAGACAGAATCTTGTTTCATTATCCGCCAGCGCAGATAAAAGTTTATCCGTTCCTCCAGATAAGAAACCAGGAGAGTTGTTTCTCATCTTTTTTTTCTTTCGGCCTATTTTTCAGTTCTGCTGCAACAAACAAAACGTTGGACCTGACAAAAACTGCTGCAGTGTGAGGGAATAATGGGGTACCCAGAGGGGTTAGCTTAAATACGGCTAGTGGATTCCTGTATGATGAGGAATAACTCACTCTGGGTTGTTTAAGGTAACTTCAGCTGTGATGCTGCCTTATTTTTAAGACCTAGTGTGATTTCTGATGCCAACTTTGGCTGAGGAACAGTAAAAAAGACGCTTTTCTTTAATATGTTCTAAACTGCCTCACACCTACCCCCCTCTGAGCGGTAACACGTATTACAAACCACCACAAAAAACCTTCAATCTTCTTAATTATGTTCTTGCTTGCTTTTGGTGTGCTTTTGGAAGTCATAAAGAGGCATCAGTGTTAATTTCAGCATGTTTCATAACAGGTTAAAATTTCCTCACAGGAGCTTTAAAGCGAGAAGAAAAGCAAACAGAATCTGAGCAGCAAACTGAGGCTGTAAAAATCCTCAGGAATGTGTGGAACACTAAACATCTATTTATTCTTTTGCTCTCCTCTGGATGTGCTAAAAAATAGGGATATTCTGCTTTTTGAAGCATATCGGCATCCGCCTTTTTTAAAATCTGACAATGGATTAAAAAAACAATTTAAAACTGTTATTTTGTCTCACCCACTGCACCATCTGAGTGGTTTTCTTGCCTCTTGAAAATGATAAGAAATGATTTGAAAGTGCAAATATTCAGGAGGTCTGTGCTACGGAAGCCCTGTATGGCCAAAAAACTCAAAGTCATGTGAAAACTACAGAAAGAAATAATGTAACTGCTAGGGAAGTTTTACAATCAAAAATATTGTGTCGGTCGATACCCAAAGCCCAGGTATGGATATCGGTATTGCTATCGGTATCGGTATTGGTATTGGTATTGGTATTGGTATCTGTATTGGTATCGGTATTGGTATCAGTATAGGTATCAGGACCAGAAAATCTGGATCAGTGCATCCCTAGCAACTGCATCAAGTGCAGCACAAACTCTTATAAATCCAGTTTTATAGCAAGCAAACACATTTAGGTGATGGCTGATTAGCATTTAGCATAACATTAGCCCACCGGCAGCTTGCAGACTGCAGTAACTCCCTGCACACTTTGTTTTAGTCTGAACTTTAAAGTAAGAAAAGTGAAAGATAAAATATCTTCTACGTTATATTGAAATTTGGGAAAACTTTATTTAATGTAGAAAACTTTTTTTAAAGTTTTCATTGAACTTTATGAGACATGCTGCTAAGCCTGGGAGCTACTTTATAAACTGATGCTTAAAGGCTTTTAAATTAAGTTGAGTTTTTGGGCTTTTATGCCTTTAACTGGAGAGTATCAAGGGCTGTAGATAGAGCAGGAAACAGGGTGAGAGTGTAAATGAATATCGGTAATTGACCTCCTTGATCACTAATTATCGGTATCGGCCCTGAAAAAATATCGGTCGATCTCTGTTAAATAACTCATGACAAGTAGTGAATCACAGCTGATCACCTGAGATAACTCACAACACATGGCCCGTATTAATCCTCCACCAGTCTCCCAGCGTTATGCAAGAAGGCTTAATCATCTGGATACATATGTCATTGTTAAAGGTCAAAGCATCAACTCTCCCAAACCAGCACATTTAATGCGAGCGGTTTGGATTTCACTTGAAACAATAGCAGCTGTCAAAGCCAAGTCAGGGGAGAGTTTTTTAACGCAGCGCTGAATATGATCTGAGGAATGTGTAAGTGGATGTTTTCTGGAGAGGCAGAGAGCAGGAGTGAAAGTACACGCCTCACTATCCTCTCAGCGGTCTACAGGGAAGTGAGCTACATCCTTCGCAGGGTGCCCCATCCGGCACAGGCTAATGAACATCCCTCACAGATGAAGCAAGCTGCATGCTTTGGAAAACTGGACTTAGAAATGGGTGCACTCTGTGATTTGCTCCAGATAGAATGACACACAGAGGAACCTGTCGTGTGAGGGGTGTGTTTGCGTGCACTCACCATCCTTGCGGTGGTAGGTGATCTCCACCTTGCGCTCCTCTGAGCCCAGAAGCGCCTGAGCCACCTGGGCCACCGAATGCCGGGTGGTGAACTCGCCGTGCAGGAAGTCGCATGTGCACGGCTTCTGCATGACATCCGGACGGGAGAAGCCTGTCATCTCGCAGAAGCCGTCATTACAGTAGATGATAGCGCAGTTCTGCACGCGGGCATTGGCTATGATGAATTTCTTATCTGTGAGAAGAGGAAGCGTTTGTTATTGTGGTGAATCATAACAACACAGACGGACAACAGATGCAGACACAGAATCAATTTGGTATTTTACTCTAAATATAGATGGGAGAAGACGAGCCAGTTGCCCCACATTCCCAGATTTCTCCACTCATGTGAAAAAGGTTTAATCTGTTTTGAATAGGCACCCAGCAAGGTGTGCACCCGCTCAAATAATCCATCAAAAATAAACACAGCCGGAGGATTTAATACTGGCAATGAAGGTATTTGGGGATATGATCTGAAAGTAATTAAATCCTCTAATCCTTGCTTCTGTGGTAGCTTTTTAAACTGCTGGAGCAGAAGGCTGCAGCACCACTATTAAGCTTGATAAGGTGGCAGGATAATTAACTTATAATGACTTTTAATGGACCCCTGACATGTAGTTTATCAAAAGCAGAGTGGCATGGGATGTAGCATATCTGCATCACAAGCCGTGTTGTTGTAAAAGGAGGATGCAGCAGGACAGACACAAAGAGTGGGCAGAGGGGTACTCACTCTGTCCTTCGAATTTCCGGATAATTACTCCCAAAAAGGTGTTCTGTGGCGCAACATGACCCCTCCGGACAGGCATGGTTCCCCTCCGAAAAGAAAGATGATAAAAAACCTTGGGCTGTCCAAGGAAGAGCGAGCAGGTCCCCCTGAAACGTCCGTCAAGTTCTCGCGACCGAAGCCAGAGGGGCTCCCCGTTTTCTTTGTCACCAGTCAGTCATCCTCGCCGGAAAATTCTCCCCCTCTCTGCCTCGCTTTCCCCCCGTCTTTCCCTTATTTCAACTCCGACGCGTCCCCGTTTGAGCGCATCGCAGTGGCTCCCCCGCGCTCCTCGCCGATGTGAAGCTGGAAAGAAAAGCAGACCGCAGTTTCACCAACATTTCACCGACGCTCCTCGAAAGCCCCACTCTCTCCTCCTCTCTCTTTCTGTGCGTTTTGGTGCCGGTGGCGCGCGAGTGGCCGTGTGGATGTGTGATGTCTGTGTGTGTGTGAGAGAGTGTGTGCGCGCTCGCGTTGGGGGTCTATTGTTGTGAAAGGAAGAGTGATGGTCTCTGAGGCCAATGGTTGAGAGAGGCTGGCGGAGCGGAGAGGCGCAGCAGCGACACTGAGAAGGGAAGAACCCACATGGATGCGTAGACAAAGCGGCAGACGGAGAGGGAGGAGAGGGAGGAGAAGGAGGGATGCTTGTGACGGATACGCGGACGCGTTACAGCGGCGTTACTAACAGCGCCTCCTAATGCGTTTCCTAAAGTTTCAGACTGAATTATTGATACAAAATCTCTTCTTATTCCACTAAAGGGAGCTTATAAATTTTGACGCATCAGTCAGTGCGTAACTGACGCGTTATCGTTAGCATCAAAACACATTCAATGCCATTTCCCCCTATTTTAAAAGACTTATGAAAGTATGAACTCTTGTTTTTGACTTAATTCCTGATAATTTTATGGTATTTTAGTGAGCGCGTGCTCATTTCAGCCAGTCCACGTGCTGTAAACACAGCTCCTCCTCTCCTGTAATGATGTAAAGATGTGTCATACAATTCACTTTAACAAAAGCAACACATCACGACTAAAACTAAAAAAGAAGTCGACCTAATTTGCCGGAAATGAGCTTTTAATTTTAGCGCATCTCTGATTTTCCCTGACTCACGAGCCCAGTCGCTTCGTACGTCACTGACGCACGCGCAGGTATGTACCGTCCCCAATTAAATCACGCCCCACAGCCACCATCAGGTCGTGTTTTGAATGCCCTCTGCAGCCTGGAGTTTCTCGCAGGACTTTCATTGTTTGCATAAAACGTGACAGAGTTCCTCTGACTTTGCCTCAGAGCTGAGGGGCGCTGGCCGTGGTGCTGCAGAGGCTTTTGGCTTCTCCTCCCATCAGTGGATGGTGATTTTATAAGCAGCTTATACAGAATGAGGAGTCAAGGAGAAGGGGGAGTTTACGCCTTGACCTGGGGAGATTAATGAAGACACAAAGAGTGGGGCCTTAAAACCTGAGGGCCTGAGTTTACAAAGTGGTCCAGCTCAGAAAATCAAACATGCAACACACTTGTTGTGAAGCAAAGGGTTTGGTTTTTAGACTTGGTGCTAAATAAATAAATAAATACTTTTCAGTCAACCCAGGAATAAACTGATGATTTTCCTTGATAATTTTTTGTTTTAGGGTAGAAAAAGACATGCTATGTCCACCTGAGAAGGACTGCTAATGCTAACTTTTCAAACACACCTGCTCAGTGTCACAATGCATTGTGGGTTAGTTGCGAGGTTACGAAGGGTGTTGCAGTTAATCTTTGTAAGAATGTTGAATTTTTGTAAAAACTTGTCAGTTGGGCCACTCAAGGGCTGCTTTTGGGCCACATGTGGCCCGCGAGCCGCTAGTTGAATAGCGCTGCCATAGACTGTACAAAACATTGACATAGCCTCTGCAACGTCATCCTTCTGTTCCTGAAATGACACCAGCTGTAAGCTTCCTTCAAGCAGCTACAGGGCGCCTGTCGATCACGTGACCTCAGCTGTGTTTCTGATTGGACAATCAAACAATTCTTATATCTTCTAAACTGCTGAGTAAGAAAAGTCACTCACTGTACAGTTTGTGATGATAGCAAAAACAGTGTTTCAGACCCAAGTTGTTTTTGAATCAGGCTGTAAATATTTTTTTAATGCGGTAAAAGTCTGTTTATATGGCTGGGTGTGTACGTGGTGTCTGGTCTTTCTGCAGCCAGCCCCAAGTGGATTCTCGATGAACAGCAACTTTTAGCACTTCCACATAGGCTTCCTCCTCCTTCCATCCTGATTTTTTGTGCTTCTAAAAATAAAAGTGATGGTTACCTGTGGCCACTATTTTGTTCATGTATTACAAAAAATTCGCTGTACAATCACGCTTGGTAAGGTTGGAGTGCTACATAAACAACAAGCAGCTTGTGAAATCCCTGTAATTGTGTGGACTTAAGTCTCTACCTGCAGTTTCCCTCCAATCTCCATCGCCTCTATCAAGCTACATGGAAGAGAATAGCATTACAATGTAAATATTTCCAAGATAGAGACATTTGGAAAGATAAGAAGGTGCACATTTAGACTTCACACTGCCAAAACTGAGATCCAAGCAAGTGTCTCATTTTTTAATACAAATCCTGTTATCAGGCTCAGTATGAGTCACAGTCACACAGCAAGTCCAGAAAATGTCTTATTTTGAGATATTAAAAGACAAAAATAACACCTGAACAGGTCGATGGAGTAAAAAAGATAAACTTCCTTTGTAAACTGTAATTTCTAATCTTGGTAGACCTGCTGTGCTTCATATGAAAAGGTGTATTTCACCGTATGTTGGTTGGCTGGGTTCATATGTGCACATATGTGCATGCATAGACTGGATGATGTGTGTTTGTGTGTCAGACTTCAGCCTGATACTGACACGGAAATGGGTATTTCACATTAGTCTTCTCCATGAAGCTTGATTACAACACCATTTTGTCTTTGAACATCTTGAAATTCTACATTTCCTTAACTTGTCCAGTGAGTATGGCTCAAATCAAGTTTAAAATAAGACAAACACTTCTTCAGTTCTAACAGTGTAAAGTGTATGGGGCTGCACGCACTGCAAATAACAACATTTCTCCACATTAAGCTCTAAAACATAACTTTTTCTGCAGATTTAGAGAAATATTCGTCAAATACTTTATCTAAAAGTTTTATCTAAATGTTAAATGTTAGATCTAAATGTTGAATTTTATTAAAAAATGCTGTGAATGAATGTCCTGATTCTAAACATTTAGCTATGTTTCTAAACAGCATTTAGTTTAATTCAAAATATTTAGCTAAGACTAAATATTTAGTCAAGGTTTCTAAATCTTAAGCAAACATTTAGAAATCTTTTGCAAAGATTTCTAAATATGAGGTCAAGGTTTCTTAATCTTTAAGTATGATTTCTAAATATTTAGCTAACAAGCAAATTCACACTCCCGCCCGTGATCCAGCCAAGTGGATTTTGACAAAGTCAAACACAGTCAGCTAAATCAGCCGTTGGAAAAAAAACGTACAAAGTGCTGTGGTGGCGCTGTTGAAGATCCTATGGTCGACATCAAAGAAGAAGAGCCTGACATCGTCAAAATCGCTTCCTCAAACTTTCATTTTGGTACAACCCGCCACCGGGAGTGTGAATTTGCATGTTAGCTCAATATTTAGAATGAAAACTAAATGTTTAGAAACCTAGCTAAATATTTAAAATCAGGGCATTCATTTATAACATTTATCAATAACATTCAACATTTAGATAAAAAATTTAAAATTGATGTATATTTGACAAATATATTTCACAAATATTTTTCTAAATCTGCATAAAAAGTGATGTTTTAGAGCTAAATGTGGAGAAATATTATTTTTAGTGTGTGCAACTTTACAATCGGCGCCCTATCTGACATGTTTTCATGTAAGCAGAATAAACAACCACACAGCTACTGTTTGTTAGTATTAAAGTGCTTCTACACCTCTCACCTCCCTCTCTGAGTCTCTTCCTCTTCTTCACTCCCAGACGAGCATGATCAAACACACACCGCCTGTCTAGAAAACATCTGCCCCGGTCGAGCACCAGCTCTCCCTCCATCTGGCCCATTGAGAAAACCATTCACTACAAACAGACTAACAGGGGAGGTGGAGAGGAAGGTGGCATATGCTGCTTCTACTACCTTTTGTTTTTACCATGAATACAGTAGACTCCACAGAGGCCGCCTTTGTTGTCCTCTATTCAGGTTCCCCTGCACAGAGCATGTGTCACTTCTTCCTTTCAGCTGCTTTCGTATTTATCTGCATTAATCTCTGTTTCGCTGCAGTTGACACCAATGATATTTTAATCTGTAATCTCTGTCTGCGCCACTGGCTGATTCACTGTGCTAAAACTGAGGCGGGTAGGCCTGGGCCTGAGTCATACTCACATTTAAGAGAGTGACAACATCACTTAATTGTATCATGATCTGCTCAGTGGATGAACAGCAGGTGGTGACTAACCAGCTTGAAGATTGTAGTTGTCGAAATTTGGATGACGCACAAGAAACTAACGATTGAGATATTTTGCTGAAAAATATTAAGGTGTAGATGCTTTTTCCAGCCAACAGTAAAGCTCATCATTTTGTCAACAAGGATGGATGCTCCTCTCCAGGATTTGGTGGTCCACGCCGGAGTCTCTAAAAGGATCGAGCTGAATCCGGAGCTTTATAATTGGAGCTGTGCCAGCAGGTGAATGATTACAACTCTGCCCTCTGGGATCATCACCATCATTATGATGTATTGCAGAAAGACAAAATGGTTATTACTGTAGCGTCTAACCTTGCCCTGGGCCCTGCTAATTAGATGGACTAATACCGAACACCACAAGCTCCTGACAGGCTGTCACTCTCGCGGCAAAGAGGTAGATCCGGCTGTTACAGTGTTTAAGAGACGGAGGAGGCTGTGCTTTAACCTGGGTTCAAGCCCCCTTTGACAGAGAACATCAATCCTCAGAAGTTACCCAAAGCAAGAGCTGATACTGAATTCCCACCTGCTCCGGCTAAATGAGAACTTTCCCCTTCAATCAATAGAGTCTGACATAATTTCCTCCTCCACCGTCAGCACTAAATCATTTAAAACGAGCTTTGTCATCCTGAATTTTAGGACGCCCCATGGAGTTGGTGCGACACAGGATTTAAAGGTTAAGACCTGCTGTGTGTTTTTTTTTTTTAAGGTTTTGTGAGCACAAGAAAGCTAACACGGTTAATTACACGGGCTGCCAGCAAACCCGCAGTGATTTCCCCTGGTGGTTGTAAAGGATCTCTATTACGATGAGGCATTTTCTCTGACCTCAGCCCGAGAGAGGCTCAGTGTACTGTAGCCTGTGCAGCAGTCATTAAAAAAAACACTGCACGGCCTAATCCACTCAGCATCGGCTCATTCATGCCTGCACAGAGAAATGAATTGATGGTGTGAATTTATCTGTATCTGTATTTAGAGCATCTGGTTTAAACCCCCACGAGTCCAAAGCACTGCGCTGAAATCAGACTTTACCCTGTAGGTGGTTGGTGAGGAGGAAAATTGAGGAGAAGCTTGTCAAAATTCAACCTAATGGGAAGCAATGGCATTCAATCCATTATTGCTTCGACATGTCACCGAAATACCAAATCAGCATTGGTGAAATGTATAAAATAAGGGGGAGAATCAGATCAGTCAGTGACGCTAAGCATTTGGCATAAGTCACTGACGTATTTGCGGATGCCACGAAGCGACTGGCATATGTTGCTAAGCAACTGCTCAGTGTCATTGATGGATTGGCATGTGTCCCTGAGTGATTAACATATAAAGCTAAGCAATCGACACGTGACGTAAAGCATTTAGTACAAGTCGCTAAGCTTTGTGGGGTGCCACTGAGCGACTGGCATGTGTCGCTAAGCATTTGGCATGTGTCACTGAGAGATTTCCATGTGTTGCTGCGTGATTGACATGTGACGCTGATGGATTGGCATATGGCGCTGAGCACCCAGCATGAGTCGTTGATGGACTGGCATGAGTCACTGAGGGATTGGCACATGCCGATAAGCAATCCATGGCGTACCAAAAACCACTTTTGCATCTTGGTAGAATTTCTTTTTATCATTTTACCTGAGAGACAAAGACATATTTCAATCCTAGAGATAACAAATTGAAAGAAATAGATAACAAATTGAAAAGCTGGGAAGTCACTAATGTATTTACGGATGCCACAAAGCGACTGGCATATGTTGCTATGCTACTGGTAGGTGTCGTTGATGGATTGGCATGTGTTGCTGAGTTATTAACATATGACGCTAAGCGATTGACGCATGACGCAAAGCATTTAGTACAAGTCGCTAAACTTTGTGGGGTGCCACTGAGCGACTGGCACGTGTTGCTGAGCCACTGACATGTGTTGCTGAGCATTTCACACAAGTTCCTGAACGATTGTCAAGTTTTGCTGATGTATTGCTGTATGGCGCTGAGCATCCGGCATGAGTTGTTGATGGAGTGGCATGAGTCACTAAGGGACTGGCACATGCCGGTGAGCAATCAATGGCCTAAACTGCTTTTGGATCTTGGTAGATAAATCTTTTTGTCATTCCATCTGAAAGATGAAGGGACATTTCACTCTTTAAAATAACGAAATAAAAAGCTGGGAACAGGAGAATTCAGTCAAACGATAGTCAACATTAGTGAGGTTTACCCTCTGGGGGACATGAAAGTCCAAATGACAGGGCAGTTCATGAGATGGTTGCAAAGACATTTAACCAAGAAACAAAAATGTAAAATCTATGGTTACTCCAGAAAAAGTAAAGGGATAACCAAAGTCAGATAGATTCATCCTCTGAGGACTATGAATGCCTTAAAGAGATATGTAGCTGTGATCTCCCACCAATGTAAGGATGATCCACTAATGAGAACTCACCAGAAACAAACTGACAAACCCCTGTGGACAAACCATCTCAAGGAAAGATGCTAAGATTAATCTTACGGGGACAACGAAAATATTTCCCAATCCCATGAAATTGAATTTCATAACTGTCCAGAAATTTAGCCAAGAGCTAAAAGTACACCTACGTATCAGGAAAGTTCCTGTGAATGAGATATTTCCGTCTGCAAGGAAGCGTTAGACAACCAAGTGGATCATGGCTGCAGAAGATTAGAATAAAAGAGCTGCAGATACAGTAGGGGGAGCGTAAAATTAGCCCAGCAATGATAATGGAAGTCTTAATAACCTTAAGCTATCATAAGCTAAGTGGCGTCAAACAATAAAGATCTGGTTTGATGGAGAAAAATTGGGATGATGGTGATAAAGAATAAGTAGCACATTAATGAGGGGGTGAGGATGCTATTCCTCAGTGAGGGAGAAAATCCTGTCGATGCCATCCTCTGTCTCTGCTGCTGGGAGTGTGTTTGAGAGGAGAATATCCCCCTGAAAGCCCGACTCTATCAGCTCAGTTGGTCCATTCATTTTTAACTTAATCTCCTCAGTATGTGGAGCAATTTAGATCGGGTAGCCGGGCCTTGGCCCCTAATCCACGGATCACTCCAGGCAAATGGCTTCTTACATCCAGGAATGACTCTCACAGCCTCTCTATTCTCTCTCAGTTTATTTTTGCCTGTTCTTGTTATTGTTGGACCTTGATCTTTGCTCTGGCCTGGAGCCAGGAAAAGACAACAAGAGAAGGCTGACCGGCTGAAAGAGCGTAGCTGAAAGGTTGCAAAGTCAAGCAGAATAGAAAAGTGAGGGAGGTGACTGAGGCTGATGAAGAAAATTAGCCAATGTTCCTTGTTGGACTTTTTGTCTCCTCTGTGGTCAACTTTGTCCCAGACTTTTTCCACAGCAGGCCCCTTCCACAGATAAATGTCTCACCTTTCCTCATCTGCTGTCTCACTATCTGTGGGGAGCCGCACAGTTCAGCTCAGAGGTTCATGGGAAATACGCGCCAGGGACGCAGTGTTGGCGTGTCAGCGATAACCCACGCGTCACTCTGAGATACTGCCGGCGGCTCTCTGTAAACTCACGGCTTTGTCTTCTGTCATTGTCGCCATCACAGCTAAACGCCTGTGACTGCACAGCTCATCGCCAAAAAGAGGTGTCATCCCGTAGATGTATCACCCGACTCTTTGCTGGTTCACTCGAGGTGTCAAAGTGTACTGACTCTTACTCAGGGAAGTGTGTGTTTGTACAGTATCTCTGCATGTGTGTGCTGTTTGAGTCGCAGTTTAGGCCCATTTGAGGGAAGACATTTAAAAGTGAGGTCATTTCGCTTCATGAGGACATTTTTTTTCCGGACCATCGCCAGTTTAACCTGCTTGGGGGCTCAAGTGTAGAAATTGGCTGTTTGGCACATCTTGCAAGTTTCCATCAGGTACAGTGCACACAGGGACTAAAAATAGCAGCTTTGATTTAACACAAGGACCCAGACACAGAAACACAGCTTGGTTTCAGTTTTATTGTCCCTCCATCGATCGATATAAAAACACAGCCTATTTCCAAACATTCACCATCTTAACTGAGGTTAATACGCAAAATTTACGCCAGAGGGTCGAGTCAGACCATAAATGTTTTAATTTGAGCACAAAAAGAGAAATCAAGCAATGGTGGGAACACCCTCTTGTGAGCCCCAGTGCACGCTAAAGTGCCCAGTGAGGCAACAAAGTGTCCTCTTAGAGTGCCCTCCTAGGAGGCACACTTGGTGAAGTGCCATCCTGGAAAGCTAAACATGTGCTAAATGTCCTCTTGGGAGCCAAAATGCCTATCTAAGTGCCTTACTGGGAGGACCCAAAGTGCATGCTAGAGTGCCCTCTTGGGAGGCAAAATGTGCACTAAAGTGTCCTTTTAGAGTGCCCGCCTCGGGATCCAAAATACATGCTAAACTGTCCTCTTAGAATGCTCTCATAGGAGGCAAAAAAGCACGCTAAAGTGTACTCTTGGGAGCCAAAATGTGCGCTGGAGTGCCTTCTTGGGAGGCAAAAAACACACTTAAGTGTCCTCTTAAAGTGCCCTTCTAGGAGGCAACACTTGGTGCCATCCCGGATCCTGGAAAGCTAAACACTTGCTAATTGCCCTCTTGGGAGGCAAAACATGTACTACAGTGCCCTCCTGGGTGGAAAAACACTTGTTAAATACCCTCTTGAGAGCCAAAATGCTTGCTAAAGTGCCTTCCTGGGGGAGTCCAAAAAGCATGCTAAAGTGCCTTCTTGCAAGGCCAAATGTGTACAAAAGTGTTTTTTAGAATGCCCCCTTGGAATCCAAAATGCATGTTAAAGTTTCCTATTGGGAGGCAAAATGCACGCTAAAGTTAAGTGCCCTGCTTGGGATCCAAAATACATGCTAAAGTGATCTCTTAGAATGCTCTCTTAGGAGGCAAAAAAGCATGCTAAAGTGCCCTCCTGGGAGCCAAAATGTGCAGTGGAGTGCCTTCTTGGGAGGCAAAATGCATGCTCAAGTGTCCTCTTCGATTCCCCTCTTGGAAGGCAAAAAAGTGTGCTAAAGTGTCCTCTTGGGAGGCAAAATGTGCTTAAGTACCCTCTTCTGAGCCTAAACATGTGTCTAAGTTCTCTTTTGGGAGCCAAAATCCACTTGCTGGACTGCCCTCATGGGAGAAAAAACACATGCAAAAGTACCTTCCTGGTTGGCAACCCACTAAACTGCCCTCCTGGGTGGTCTTCAGAGCCCTGCCCTTCAAAAAGCCTGCGCACGTCACCGGAATCAAGTATCTGCACACTGCCAACATTTGTCGAGCTAACTGTTCCTATTGAATCAAAAATAGCCTTGGTTTCTAACAGTGGAGGCTTCCTTTTGGACAAACATTAGCACAAATCCAGAGCCAGCTTCTTGTGCCAGTTCCCACCACCAAACCCAGGAGCATATCTCTGCAGTCTGTTTCTGCATTTAGCATTTCTTTGCCCTGTAATGACTTCTGCTGAGGGACCTCGATGAAATCCGCCACTTATGAAATTACAGACGAGGTGCCAGGCTCGACATCCCGACTAACTGCTTCCCCTCACTCATTGCTCGTTATGTGTTTACACCTGAGATTTGCTCTCATCCTGCACTTGCGTGTGTAATTAAACAAAGCAGTTATTGCCATTACAGATGGTGACAATTACATCTATTCATGAGAGCAGCTGGATGTTTCATAGCCACAGAATCACAAACAAGTCACATGAATCATCTTCTGGTAACCATAGTGAGTCGGCGTTAGCAGCTGAGGACTGATTTTGGAACAAAGTCTCAAAGAAAGATCCCTCACTTGGCAGCAAAATTACTCTTGGCGACATTAAAATTTAAATATAGCCTACTTTCTTCAAAAATGAGCATGAATAATCATAAGCTTGTAGAATAAATGCAAAGTTCACACCACTGTTTCCACATAATCTCACCTTGGAAGCAGCTTTCAACTGCTCATAACAGCCAAAAGAGCATCACATTACTGCATACTCCCAGTACAACACATGCGCGATTAGACCAACATCATGATGAATTGCGATTGGTGTTGACAGAGCACACAGGGACTGAGGTATTTTTAGATTTTGTTTACCTATCAAATTACACTCCATCCTAGTAATCCCCGGTACTTCCCTCATGATCTGTCGCCTGTACAGTAGCTGCTCAAAATCCAGCCCTGTGATATCCAGGGCTCATGTGTTACAGTGTGTTCTCATTTGGCTGGAGTGTGTTCACAAATAGACTCTGTGAGTAAATATGGCTCCAAGTGTTCCTGTGGTTATATCCTGTTTGATTCCTGACCATTTCAATACATGAAATACAACTTTTAGCTAGGAATACTTTTCAGGTTCAAGATGCTATAAAATGTATAAGAAGCCAAAGCTAGCATTAGCCTAGCATAAAGCAACTGGGGTAACAGCTAGCCTTGTTATGTCAAAGGTGTATCCATCAGCTTTCCTGCACCTTCTTTGCTCACTAGTTAGCATATTTTAGCTCGTTTATCAAAATAAACCAGATGACTTCCTGAGATGCTGCCCTTTCAAAAGAAAAGTCGAGGCTAATGGAAGTAACTGTACCAAGTTGAGAAAAGTCCATACAATTTGAAGATACTATGAAGTCCTGATATGTTCTCTCACTCCTTTTTTTTTAGTTTGTTTTTAATTTCCAAAATCTTGACTTTGATGCTAAGCTAGGGTAACTGCCTGATGACTGTTTCTCCATTTTTGGTTTTTACCCCTACAACTAGGGTATCAATCTTCTCGTCTCACTTCAGAGAACAAAACTAGTGAGTGAATTTCTCACATCAATAAGTGTATTCAGAACAATTGTTAAAATTGACTCATGTGAACACTCACGTCTAGATTTATAAGTTGTCAGTTACAACTCATAACTTGCTGTGACGTCAAGTGTGTATTTATCTCTATGTTTATATGGAGAAACCTGTGTGTGTGTGTGTGTTCAGTCAGTATATAAAGGGCTGATGGTTTCAAATGACCCAACTATTAAGAGGTTATTTCTCTGGAGTCTCCTGCCTTCTATGTGACGGCTCCATTCACCCTGTTCATTAACGTACTGAGAAAACCTCTGGCAGCTCTCCAGCCCACTGAAGCCATCTTTCCTCCCCCCTCCTCTACCTCTCCTCAGGTCTGTCTCTCCCCCTCTCCCTCGCATGCTTTCACTCTCTGCCAGCTCCAGCCGGTCTGGGGGATCAGGAGCCAGGGTTGCCGTGGCAACTTCTCCTAGCCCTATCACTGGCTGGATCACCCTCATGATTGTGCACACCTCCACCTCTGCCTCGTCAATGAGGCGTTTCCTCTCTTCGACACTCTCTCATCATCCGTCTGGATTTGTTACTCTGAGTCAGCCGGGGTGCAGAGGTGACACTCTGTGGCAGATGAGGTTTTCAAGTGGCGCTAGACCTGGTGGGATTTCCCATCATGCCTCTTCCAATAGCAAGGCATTAGTGTGAAACCAGCGGCTTGCAGGGATGGGGTTCTCCAGGCAGGATTAGATATCTCGAGCTGTCGAAGCTGCAGGAAGGTTTTAGCATCTGGACCTTTGATGTGGGCCTCTTGTGGGTAAATACTACATATTGCACATGCATATGTAGCAAAGCCCCTTATATAGGTATATATACATACACACAGAGAGAATATAAGAATTTAACAAACATAACACTGGAGCAGTGGAGTCTCAAGTGAAGAGGCAGTGCATCTCGATTTGCATACTACTTAAATAATTTGCAAGTTTGTCCTCCTGGTTATCCAAATACAAGCCAAGATACTGCCACAGAGTAACTATATCTCATCTAATCTGCTAGACACCTGACTTTTCACATGTACAGTCAGATAAAAATCCTGTAGCTACCTGGCCCTACTGTAACTCTGCAAAGTGTTGCCAAGTTCCCCAAAAAATAGCTCTCTGCAGATCAAAGAATTGCAAGAAGCAGCCAAGGACAGTTATTAAATTGCAGATTCATACTTTCGCTACAGCGCCCAGGTCCAGACAAGAGGCCGGTCTCCACTGTGTATAAAAAACACTTTGATCACTGCATCACTTCAAATCAGGCACAGCAGTACTGAGAGTGGGTATACGTGTCCTGGCTACTGCAGCACCAATTTACCAGCACCACCAGCAGCTCGAGGGAGTCAACACATCGCTCCCCACAGTCCGAATAAAACAGCTTAATGTTCGCCTGGTTGTTTCTGACAAATTAAATCACCTGCGGTCCCTGAAAAGTCTCTCAATCCAGAAACATTTTCCCTGGCTGTGAAAAATGTTTGAGTAACACAAACGCTCATCTATCACACACACTCACACACACACTAATCATCGACTCTGTTGGATATCTTGACAGGACAATCCATTTGAAAGATGTCATACAAGGTGAAGTTGCCAGCTGATCAATCTCCTCCATTGATTTATGGCTAATGACATTGAGAGATGACTGCAAAAAGCTTCTACATTTAGCTTATTGACTGGCTGTATCGAGTGACAGACAGCCCGCTGAGATTCAGTTTTAGGATTGTAAAGTTACACACCAGCTAATTGACCGTACGAAGGGCTTAATATAGAACAGAGCTTTAATCTAATGAGATATTTTTAGTTTCCCAACCCTATGCACAGTTTAACAACACTGTTAAAGCCCATGCTTACTGGAACATGACTCTGGGAAACAGTGGTCACCCAGTTGTTAAAAATCATGCACTGAAGTAGCCTCTTGGGTGCCAAAACTCATGCTTATGTGCACCTTTGGGGGCTTTCAAGTGCCTTTCTTGGAGCCAAAACTAATGCTTTAGTGTTGGCATGGGAACCAAAATGCATGAAAGTCCCTACTTGGGAGACAAAATGAGCGCTAAAGTGCCCTCTTGGGTACCAAAATGAGTACTAGAGTGCTTCTTGGGAATGAAAATGAGCATTAAAGTGCCCTCTTGGGCGCCAAAACAAATGCTTTAGTGATTGCATTGCAACCAAAAAACATTCAAGTCCCCTCTTGGGAGCCAAAATTAGTGGTTAAGTGCCCTCTTGGGTACAAAAATGAGCATTGAAGTGCCTCTTGGGAACCAAAATTAGCACTACAGTGCCATCCTAGGAGCCAAAGCAAATGCTTTAGTACTGGCATTGCAACCAAAAAGCGTTCAAGTTCCCTATAAGAGCTGAAATGAGTGCTAAAGTGCCCTCTTGGGAACCAAAATGAGCACTACAGTGCCATCTTGGGAGCCAAAACAAATGCTCTAGTGTTGGCATTGCAACCAAAAAGCGCTCAACTCTTGTCTTTGGAGCCAAAATGAGCGTTACAGTGCCCTCTTAGGTACCAAAATAAGCACTGAAGTGCCTCCAGGGAACCAAAATGAGCACTACAGTGCCATCTTGGGAGCCAAAACAAATGCTTAAGTGTTGGCATTGCAACCAAAGAGTGTCAAAGTCCCATATTAGGAGCCAAAATGAGGGCTAAAGTGCCCTCTAGGGAAAAACGCATTTAAGTGACCCTTTTGGAGCCACACCACATTTGCTTGGTGCCCTCTTGGGAGTCTAAATATGCACTGAATTCCCTCTTCTGAGGCATAATGCATGCCAAAGTGCCCTCTTGAGAGCCAAAAACACATGCTTTAGTGCTGGCATGGGAACCAAAACGTGTGTTGGCACCCCCTTGGGAGCCAAAATGAGCACTCAAGTGCCTTCTTTGGAGTCAAATCATGTGATAAAGTGCCCTGTTGGCAGCCAAAACACTTTCTGAATTTACCTTTCTGAGGCATTTTGCATGTTAAAGTGCCCTCTTGGGTACAGAAACACATGCTTTAGTGCTGGCATGGGAACCAAATGCGTTAAGACGCCTTCTTGGGAGCCAAAATGAGCACTTAAGTGCCTTCTCAGGAGGCAAAAGATTTGTATAAGTTCTCTCTTCAGTGGTCAGAACAAGCTGTATGTGCCTCTTTTTCGTTTCACCCTTACCCCTTAAAAAGTCTGTGCACGCCACTGCAGGGAATTCCAGTCCGGCTGATGATCACTGTGACCTCAAGTCGGTTAAACAAGGGTGAAAACCAAGCAGCAGCCTGTAACCAGAGACATTCACTCTAAATCTAAGAGTGATGTAATTAAACGCAATTAATTAGTGCTGTCCTCATCTGATGGCGTGACGCACCTAAAACGGCCTGGCTGTAACAGGAGCTGGTGCTTCAGACGAGGCCCATCCAGGGCAAAGGAAACTATAGAAGTGTCCTATAAACTTAGGACAATGACTTCTACAGCGCCAGCGGGATTCAGTTTCTCTTATAGGGCACCACCACTAGCAGCTGGCCTCATTAGGTGCTACAGTTATCCTAAGGAGGGATGTCACCTGGAAAAGCTCCAGGGTAAGTTTACACCAGCGTAGTTTGGGTTTTTAGATGCTGAGCTCTCTGATCAAGCTTCAATCACATCAATCCTGGCAGATGACTCACCGTATGGTCATGTATCCTCTCTTTAAAAGTTTAATGAGGTGGTTCCGGTGTTTACATTAGGCACAAAGTGTCTGGCTGTGAAACTTAAGGCTTTGTCTGAAGATATAATCGAGCCTGGGATGGAAACACAGCAGTTGTTGGAGGTGAATTTGAATTTTAAATCTGAGAGTAGAGGGAAATATGGTCTGTGAGACAGCAGCTTATGAAGAACAATGAGTATGTGTCGCCATCTAGTGGTGGAATTTTATAAATACAACAAAAGGATTCATGTTGCATTCATAATCACAGTTTTAATCCATTAGAACTGAGGAATACAGATGTTTTTATTGCCTTGGGCTGATGACAGAGAGGTCAAAGGTCAGCTGTTGAACAGCACATTTAGAACTATGTGTTATCAACAATAGGAGAAGACTGGAGCAGGAAACTGACCCTGATTTTCACCTTTGACCTCAAATAAAAGCCTCAGGATCAGTCTGACACATCTGACCTGAATCCCCGCCGGCCTAATTCCATTAATTGCGATCATTTACAAGCCTTGTTCTCCAGGTGGAACATGATGAGCCGATACGCGAGCTGCCTGAAAGAGGAGCCGCGACTTTCACGTCGTCTGAAAGGGCAAGGCGAGCCCGGACACACAACCACAGGTGTCAGCTGACCTCTGCTGTAAGGACACAGCTCAGGCCCCGGCTTGATATCACGATATGACCCGTGTCTCGATCAAACATTTAGCGCACCTTGTCAGAGTACACCTGGTGTCACCCTGGGCGCGCTGCCAGCGTGGATGAGTATCCCTCGATGTCATTAACTATAAAACAACCAAAGGTTGCAGGGCAGGAGTGGAGTGAAACTGAAAACTTAAAGGAACACACCAGCTGGAGTCACACATGTGTCCAAACGTCTGCGAGGAGACCTCGATGAGAGGCCTTGTCACGTCTGAACCACTTAGAGGATGAGCGCCGGGCTGAGCTCTCGTCAGACATCCTAGCGCAGCATTCTCAGATCCTGCAGTAGCCCTGTTTAGCCACAGATAGCGGCTAAGTGCCCTGTTAGTTCACTCTATCTCCAACCCTTCAAGCTCCATTCCCGAGAGCCTCTTAAGAGACGCTGCACAGCTTTTTTTCCCTCCTCACAAAAGTAGCTGAGCTGAGAAAAACACATTTGTCACACTGAGGAGCTTTACAGGTATCAGCAGCGGTTATGGCCTATCAGACGCCAGGTTTATAGACGCAGGGAGCATTTGTTGGGCTATTAATGGCTGGTGTTTGCTTTTTAGAGTGTGTGCTCTTCCATTTCAAGCTTAAACTGTAAATTATTTCCAAAAAGTAAGCCTGCAATGATGTTTTTAAAGACATCCTGAACAACTCTACCTCTTCCAGCTGCTCACCTGATCCTTTCCCCTTTCTGTAGACTCACAGTACACAGGCTATAGGTTTATAGAGACTAATCCTGCTGGGTTATGCCTCTAAGTGGGCAGGGAGGGCTCTTACTGTACCTCACTTTGAAGCCTCTCCATTTTCAGGCCTGTCCAGAAAACTCTCACATGGACGCAGGTGTCTGGGGTTTCATCTGCAAAATGAGAAAAGTTGGATTTTTTAACAACTTTTATCAACTTCCAACTCTAGGTAGAGAACGAACTTCTTCCTGTTTTAAATATTCATGCATCTACACGAGTGGAATGCCCAAGTTTCCTCCCTGACAAATACAAATTCTTCAGCTAGGAATACATTTAAGGTTTAAGATGCTATAAATAGTGTATGAAGCCAAAGTTAGCATTAGCCTAGCATAAACCAACTGGGGTAACAGCTAGCCTTGTTATGTCAAAGGTATCTCCATCGGCTTCCCTGCACCTTCCTTGCTCACTAGTTAGCATATTTCAGCTTGTTTATCAAAATAAATCACATGATTTCTTGAGATGGTGCCCTTTCAAAACAAAAGTTAAGGCTAATGGAAGTCACTGCAGCAAGATGAGAAAAGTCCAACACAATGGCACATGCTATGAACTCCTGATATGTTCTCTCACACTGTTTTTCTTAAGTGTATCTACATTTTCCAAAATCTTGACTTTGATGCTAAGCTAGGATAAATGTCCGGTAACTGTTTCTTTGTTTTTGGTTTTTACCCCTACAACTAGGGTATCAATCTTCTCGTCTCACTTCAGAGAACAAAATTAGAGAGTGAATTTCTCACATCAATAAGTGTATTCAGAACAACTGTTAGAATTGACTCATGAACACACGTCTAGATTCACAAGTTGTCAGTAACAACTCTTAACTTGCTGTGATGTTAAGTGTGTATGTATCTCTTTATATATAAGGAGGAAATAGCCAAGTTTCCCCCCTGACTCTATCAATAAAACACAGATTTAAACCCTATACAGCTTCATGAATCCAAACCCTAGCTGTCACATCAACCACACTCTTGGTGTCATATAAAAAAATCTTTAAAGGCTCCCACTGCTTTTTAATTCCACCATAAGTTGTAAAAAAAGAGCTCAATTAATGTGATAAAAGCAGAGACAGAACAAAGCTAAAAGGACGATTTGGTGCTCTCTTTAAAAATGTCTCAAAATGACAAAACAATGTGGCTAATATTAGCATGATGAACCTTTTAACATTTACCACCTTCAGGAAATAAAAACAAGCACGTCCATCACTCAGGGCCTGGACAGCCGACAGGGCTGGTTAAAAATGGATGTTGATGAAAGGCGAGGTGAAAGAGCCACAAGAGGAGGGAAGTGAAAAGAAATTGGAGCTTGAGATTTAAATTTGATGGTGTAGGCTGGTGTTTGGTTGGCGCGCCAGCAGGTGGCGCCCTTTCAGCATGAATGAGACAAAGACAATCCATGTCATCTTTACACAGCAGTAACGTGGTTTCTTTCTCAGCTTGTGTCCTCTTTAACAATATATATTTCACATTTTAAATCACTTCACTTTTATTTTTTTTGTCATTTCAAAATAAAAGCAACATTTGACATTTAATATTAGCTCAAATAATATATTTTGCACATCCTTTAGATGCTAAAATAAAAATCAAATATATTCCAATATATTTTTTTTTGTTTGAGTGATGTATTTTATTTTGAAAATGTCTTCTCTTTCAGATTAAAATGTTAGTTTTTAAAGAGTAAAAGCGGAAATAAAGCCATTTCAGGTTTTTACACCACATTTTTGGGAGCATGTCTTCATGTTAAGAGATGTTAGTTTAAAAAGGAGTTTATACATTGACACATTAACATCACCATCAGACACAGCACTAGCAAAATATTTAAGAATAAATAAATAAAAATATACGTTAGCCTCTGTAGACCCTGCGTACAAATATATGGACATTACATTTCTGCCTCTCGGACCCATGATATTTTATTTTTGAAGCTCTGACCTATTTCCCACGTCATCTTTTGTTAATATTACAACATTAAACCCATCACAGTAAAATAAATTAAAAAAAAAAAACAGTATACATCCTCTAATCTAACAAATAACTCTCATAAAAGTAACTTCAGTCAAAGACCAAGTTTAGTTTTCATAATTATTAGGTCTTATTCATTTTCAAATATCAAAAGGAGAAATAAAAGATGCTCAACAAACAAAAGCTCGGGTCTCATGAGGTTAAATTAAATGAGTCAGATATCTGTTTTAAGATAACGTGGAATACAAAGAAGCCATACGATGATACTTTAGTGCCGTTAAAGGAGCTCTAATGCTCGGACCCTGACCACAAATCTGGATTTTCTGAAGGAGGATCTAGCTTCAGTTCATTTTCACGGCCGTTCATTTTCTCGCTGTGTCTCCATTCTTGCTCAGGAACAGGAGCCTGAAGCAGCCATGAAAACAGCCAATAGAGAAAAAAATTCTAATTTTTTCTCTTTTTGCCTTTTTTTTTTTTTCCTATGTGTTTGAGAAATAATCATGTATCATATCTAATGTAGCAAAAAGGGAGGAGAGAGCTTATTTTAGGTTCCCACATCTCAGATAAGACGCCTGCTTTAAGGTTTGACAGCTGCTAAACTGATATTCTATTTGTACTCTCTTAAATCTGGTTTATAAAATATCTTAATTTGCTAAAAAGCATAAAAAATAAATAAAGGAGCTGCACAGCTTTGTTTAGCTTTTTTTTTTTTTTTTTAATTCAACAGCATTAAGAGACCTTAATGTGCTGTGCTTTGATTTTAATCAGGCTTTTTAACCCTGAGCTTCAATGTGAGAGAAACACTCCCCTGTAACACTGCGTTCATCTTCATGAAATCATCTTTTCACTCTTAAAAAAGGCCCTTCCTGATACACCGCTGAAGCCTCACCCTGTCTGCCCACTAGGGGGCGATAAATATCAGGAAACAAAGTCGGTGAGATCCACTTCAAAACATGTAGAGGGGGAAAAAAAGATGAATCTGGCTGATCTCTTCCAGAATGATTAAGAAGAGATTGAAATAAGGAGCTGCTAATGCTCAAGTCAAATGAAACCGGCTTTAAAATCCTCCTTAAACTCCACTGTGTGAATCTTTGCTACTTTGAATTATTATCAATTCATCTATCAGGAAGCAGAATGTAGCGAGGAATCGAATCAGGCAGACAGCTCGGACAAGACCAGACACGTTAGTGGAGAATGATAAACAGAGAATCAGAGGCTCTCATCTCTGTCACCCTCAGATGTCATTAAACCCATAATGTGACACACGAAATGATTACTAGCATGATACGCATAATTATCATCAAGCTAATGATGCTTTGGTGTGCTCCATCCTCCATTTTTCTGCTTTTTTTTTCAACGTACAGGTGCGATTTAAAGACTCCTCGAGGTCATCAAGCTGATTATCTCGCGCTCTTTGCATAAAGTCTGTTTTCAAAGGTGGGGGAGGCAGGAACCTACAGGTGGTCTCTATCTCTCCCAGGGCGTGGGAGTGAGCCAGGAAGTAAAGTAGCAAAATCAATATCATGTGAATTATTAAGAGCTTCCTCCCCTCCTTTTTTTTCCCTCCTCTCAGTGTTTCTTTGTAAGTTTTTCTCGATGCACACATGCTATAGGATATTTCTGCCCAGGCCACACACACACACATGCACACACATGCACTGGTCTTGGCGCTCACCCCTTGTTGGAGTGCTCATTAGTCAGTGCAGTGATGCAGAGTCGCCCTGTCATTAGCTGAGAGCTCTGTGTCCTCCACTCCCTTTCCCTCTGCTTTTTTCATTCTTCCTCCTCTACTAAAGGATTCGTCTTCATTTTATCTCCGACGCCAGGGGCCGTTTCAGAGATCTACATGACAAAGATCTCCCTAATCCCACTGACGTCTAAATACCCTCAGCAGACCGTCTTTATTAGCAGAAGTGAGATCAGGTATCCTAATTGCCTTTGCCGTACGTGTCACTTGTTACAGCCTGAGCTGGAGCGCTCAGAGTTTGTTCGACTCTGGCTTTGTTTGGCCTCTTTTGATGGTCAGAAATTAAACCGTTATCTGATTCAGTCCAAATTGCTCCGCCTGTCATGTGTGGATAAGTCAGCACAATGTAGGTATCCTAATTAAAGTAGTGTACCAAAACAAAGAGGGGAAACAGAAATAGGCTAAATGTACCAAACCATGGGCTGATGGGAAAGTTTGTGTGTTTCTTTTTCCATCCTGATTCAGCCTGAGCATCAACACTAAACACCAGGTTTGTGTGTCAGTCCTTCAGAATCAAAGACTAATGGCCTCTCTCATCATTTTTTCTTTTTTTTTGCACCAACATTCAACAATTACACACACAGCGACATCAGAGGGACGGCAGAGATAAAATGTCTCCACAGAGAGCAGCCTTTGTGATGCAGCCCAGAGACGTGTTCTGAGTCACGGGCTTCACTTTCACTTCCACTGGACTGCAGGACCTCTCGCTCTGCCGGCTGCGATCACTCAGACTAATGTTACTCACAGCCTGTTCACTTACATCTCCTTCAAAAGGCATTCTGGGATTTGTAGGAAGTCTAGAACTGGAGCTTTTTGATGCAACATGAACAAGGAATGATCGAAGAGTGAACCAAAATGCAAGTCACCAAATGTACCACCCAAGCACCATAAATTTTAAACATCGAGGCAAAAAAAGCTTAAAAAGTTCATGTGAGAGCAAAAATAATACGTACAAGAGCAAATTTGACTTTCATTTTTGGCTATTTTTGATAAAAAGCGCAACAAACAGATACTGCCAGCTAATAGGAAGCTGCCATCAGCAAATTTGCATTCACCTAATACCTCAAGCTGTCATCAAAAAACAACAAAAATATCCAAATCCTCCCTAGATTAGAGTAAAAAGAGCACCAGACACCTACAGCTAGCTGGAGCACAATATGAGCAAAAACTGATAAAATGAAGCAAGTTCATCTCACATTGCATTGGAAAGTAAATACATAGCTCCTGTCAGTGGCAGGGCAGTTGCTAGCTAAATGCAAGGATTCACTCAACACAATGATTTGAGCCTTCCCTGCAGAACATAAAAAGTTTTTTGAGTAGTGTTGAATTGAACTAAAAATAGCAACAAACTGTTTCTGCCAGCTAATAGGCAGCTGCCAGCTACCTACATTCAATCCAGGCGTCAAAGTATATGCAAAACTATAACATATAGACATATTGAACTCTGTTCAACTATATGCAAAACTGACAAAATAAAGCAAGTTGAGCCCACAATACAGTAAAATTGGCAACAAAGTGTGTGTAAGCACAGAGGCAGCTGCATCGATTAGGCAGCGGCTAGAGGCTAGGCAGCGGCTAGCGGCTAGGCAGCGGCTAGTGGCTAGGCAGCGGCTAGCGGCTAGGCAGCGGCTAGTGGCTAGGCAGCCGCTAGCAGTTAGGCAGCTGCTAGGGGCTAGGCAGCAGCTAGCGGTTAGACAGCGGCTAGTGGCTAGGCAGCAGCTAGCAGTTAGGCAGCGGCTAGTGGCTAGGCAGCAGCTAGCAGTTAGGCAGCGGCTAGTGGCTAGGCAGCCGCTAGCAGTTAGGCAGCTGCTAGGGGCTAGGCAGCAGCTAGCGGTTAGGCAGCGGCTAGTGGCTAGGCAGCAGCCAGCAGTTAGGCAGCCGCTAGTGGCTAGGCAGCAGCTAGCAGTTAGGCAGCGGCTAGTGGCTAGGCAGCAGCTAGCAGTTAGGCAGCGGCTAGTGGCTAGGCAGCAGCTAGCGGTTAGGCAGCTGGTAGGGGCTAGGCAGCAGCTAGCGGTTAGGCAGCGGCTAGGGGCTAGTCGGCTGCTAGCACTTAGGCAGCTGCTAGCGGTTAGGCAGCGGCTAGTAGCTAGTCGGCCGCTAGCAGTAAGGCAGCTGCTAGGGGCTAGGCAGCAGCTAGTGGTGAGGCAGCTGTTGGCTATTTGTGTGGATTTAATTTAACAAAATACTAAAATAATGTCCTTTATTGTGATGAAAATAGCAACAATAGCTATTGTCACTATATATATATATATATATATATATATATATATATATATATATATATATATATATATATATATATATATATATATATATATATTTAAGCAAATTCTTGCAAAGAAAAAAAAAAAAAGGCTGCTGCTAATGACATGGATGAATTCAAAGTATAAGGGCAAAAAAAGACAACATTTAGCAAATTCATCCTCCATTATGATGAAAATAGCAACAAACTGCTTTTGCCAGCTGTCAAGCAGCTGCTTTCTGCATATATTGATATACATAATACTTACAATAATACAGTAAGCTTATTTATTATATTCATGCAACCAGCAGCTGCCTGCAGGCTGTAACATTATCCTCTAAGAGAAACATCAAACTTTCAGCCAAGAATAACTTACTAGTATTGATGCAGCTTGTCCTCTCGGTCCTCTTCCTCACTGTTCAGCCCGCCATCTCCTGGTGTAAAAAAATAGACCATAATTAGCTGATTAGCTTTAGCTGCTATTGCAAAAACACATGTTGTAGTTGATTTGACCCCAAGGACCCCCTGGAGCGCTGGTGGTGTATTGATCCCCCACAGAAAGTAGTCCCCAGATGATTTCATTCTGCTTTAGTTGGGAAAATTACCAGAGTGTGCTTACATTCAGACATTACGTAACTCAAACTCCTTTCACATTAAGAAACAGTGACCTTCATGACACTTTGTCTTCCTCTCTATCCTCCCTTCAGCTCTCATGACACTAATGCTTGTTCCTCATATGTGCACACATGGGTGATGAATCCATCTCTAAGAGAAGATGTATTTATTCTGTCTCTGGACGCCCACCCCATGTTCCAAATCCTAATTTATCTGAGAGAAAGAGGGGGTCTGACACGCAGACGGATGGGCCACGCTTCAGTACGTGTGTCATCCTATCGCTCTTCCTCTTCCTCTTATCTCTGAGTCGGCCTTTTGTTTACTGACACCATCAGTTTAATCCAACATCCGCTAATATCTGCCCGGCTAATGACTGCATTGTAAAATCTATCAATCTGCAGACGCCGGGGGAGATGTTCTGCAATAAAACTGTTCTAAAAAAAAAAAAAAAGAGAGAGATTCAAAGTTTGAGAACATGCCAGGTGAATTTCCCAGCAGACTTTCTTAGATAAATTCACAGGAATGTGAGCTCTTCCTTTCGCACAAACACTCATCATATCCAACCTGCTGTGTTTCAAACCACCATCAACAATGCAATTAATGAACACAATGATGATAGCGCCGCGAGGACATTCCTCTTTGCTCATCATGCATTCCACACCGCATGCTATTACAAATGACCAAACACTCCATATAATAGCACATCATTTAGCCGATGTCCTTCGCTGGCTTGGCTCCCCGCGTACTCACACGCCGGCCATCAAAATCTCTCTGATAGAGCACATTAATTACACCCATCCACAGACAGCTATGATTACAATTTCACACGTTTGAATGGACTACAGCCATTTGCCACAAAACTGCAGAGGCAGAGCAATGACTTTGGCGAACGGAGGTGGGGGGGTGGGGTGGGGGGCGGTTGATGGGGAGTTGTTCGTAATTCTCCCGAGAGCCGCAGATGCAGGATATGTGGACGCATGGATGCTGACAGCTCGTGGCGTTTAAGCAATGTGCTGTAATTGCATGCAAATGGACCTGAATCTGTATCTTCACACGTCTTCATTAGCCGGTTCACAAGTGTCCGCGGCTCGGGATGGAGGGACAATGGAGGGCTGGAGTTAATTCTTAGTAGGCTGGTCCTGTTTTCATATTCGACAACTTTAATTAAGCGATAGATTAAGTTTTGAAGGGATGGTTTAATGCCTTGAATCCCTTGAGTGCTCTCATAAACAGCAGAATGCAATCAGTCAGTGATATCTAATGGGGTTGAAAATGGACACAGACATTTAGATTTCCAGCACCAGCTCATTTTTTTCTAATTCAAATCAATCTGAAACATTGCTCTTAATGTCTCCATATACAGCGCTTTAATGAATATAAAATAATACTGAGAAAAACACTCTGGCCTTAGCTTTATTAATATGTTCCCCTTGAGCTAACACTGGTTATTTCTGCTTTGTTTTAGTCTTATAGAGAGGCAGAAGGCAGGTAGCATGCCGAGCTTAGCCTATAGACTGGATACAAAGGGAAATATGACATGCTAAAACCTTACTCTGGCATCTATAGAGCTCAATAATTACCACTGTTTAATTTGTACAATCAGCCTATTCCTTGTTTATGACTTTGCATTTCAACATTAGCATAATAATCCACAAGCTACACCCATGACTCAGCAAAATAACATCTTCTAATTTTTTGTTTTTGGCTGAATGACCAAATGCTATTGTTACTAAGTAAAACTTTGGCGTTGTCGGTAGGCATATTTAGTGACTGTAGAGAAAGACAGGCTTAAAAATTATAGCTAAGAGACAGTTTTATCTGTTGTATCATCAACTGCTAAAGCTAGCATTGTTTTGTTTTTACAATCAGCCTATATTTTGTTTATGTCTCGACATAGCAAAATTAGCAAGTTACGACCATGACTCCACAAAATGCCTTCTTCCTACTTCTTTAATGTGTTATACTCGTTTTTGTTACGGAGTGAAATTTTGGAGATGTCGGTAGGCAAATTTAGTGACTTTGGACAAAGACAGGCTCAAAAATCTTAGCTAAGAGACAGTTTTATCTGTTATATCATCAACTGCTAAAGCTAGCATTGTTTTGTTTTTACAATCAGCCTATTTTTTGTTTATGTCTGGACATAGCAAAATAAGCAAGTTACGACCATGACTCAACAAAATGCCTTCTCCTCACTTCTTTAATGTGCCGGACTCGTTATTGTTACAAAGTGAAATTTTGGAGTTGTCGGTAGGCACATTTAGTGACTTTGGATAAAGAGAGGCCTAAAAAACTTAGCTGAGAGACAGTTTTATTAGTTATTTCTTCAGCTGCTAAACCTAACTTTGGCATCTAGTTAGAGCAACAATTAGCATGCTAAATCACAGTCATTAAATTAAAAGGCAAAAATTGTGTTGTTTTGTTTTTACAAATGGCCTATATCTTATCAACATCAGCGTTAGAGACCATGACACAGCAAAATGCCATCTCCTTACTTCTTTGCGTGAATGACTGAGTGTTATTGTTACAGAGTGAAATTTTGGCGTTGTTGGTAGGCATATTAAGTTAGTTGGGACAGAGCCAAGCTTTAAAGACTTACCTTTGAGAAAGTTTTATCAGTTATTTTATTAGCTGCTATTGCAAAAAATATTCATTTGGTGAGTTTTAAGGAGTGAAGTGTCACAAAAAGAGCTCAAAAACATGCTATAAAGCCTGACTTTATCATATAGAATGAGAGATAAGAGTAGAGTATGTGACATTATATTCAGTTTCTGTAGCAAAGGGTGTCTCAAATATTTTTTTTCTGTGTCTGGAATCGTTTTGACCTGTAATCCCCAAGATTATAGTGGCTAAACTGCCCACTGTGTGTTTTCATGCTCTTTATCAACTCCCGGTATGCCGCGCTGAGAGGACCGCTGGCCTCTGGATGCCCTTAGCCTGACATTCAGGGATCACAGGGGTAGCTCGCTGTGCGCGCGGGCGTGTGTGTGTGTGTGTGAGAATGTTACTGAGTGTGTCCTCAGTTGTGAGCGCCGTGTCTCTGATGCCCTTGGGGTGGAGTCAGGCTCCTAGGAGGTAACAGAGGGGTCAGGGGGCACTGCAATTAGGGAGCGGTTGGAACCATTAATTAGTCGATATATCACTTACACGATTGTTGGTATAGAGTGTGTACTGTACGCTGGGAATAACCTCTGGACAACTTTCCCTCCTCATCATTTTCCTGTTCATAATTGCAAGTCCACTTTAGCTAACCTAAAACTTAAAGAAGAATGACATAATCCTTAAAATGAAAACCAAAACAATAAGAAATAAGTAATCGAGTCTTTAAGACGATGGCGGGGATTGAGAAACACTCTTTCAACTCTCTGCCCCGTCTTCAGGCAATGTGTCTCCTGAATTTACATCAGATTTTTTCTCTCTTTTCTTTTTCTTTTTGGAGGGTTTCACCTGTGATCCAAGCCCGCCTTGAGCAGTTTGATTTTCCTCTCTGTGCCTCCAAGCCAGGCTGTGAACTTTCAAAGGCTGCGAGTAAAGCCGCAGTTAAAAAAAAAAAAAAAAAAAAACTCAGAGAGAGGGGGATCTAAGCTGAGAGCGCTGTGGAGCTCTGCGGCTGAAAGGAGTAGCGAATGGGTGGAGGCTACGGTTGTTTTGAAACTATAGAAATCACGGCTTATAATAGGGATTGACAAGGCCACCCACGTGCGGGAAGGACATGACGTGCACGAATATGATTGTGCAACGCGCCCTCCTCTGAAGAAACACGTCATCATGACCCCCCTGTGTGTGTGGCAAGTGGGGTGATATCCTGGCGAGCAACACGCTGGCCAACGATAAGGCGTCTACCTCCCCTAACCCACAACTGAAGGATAAGCGAGGAACACAGTAGCGGCTCCTCAGAAGCAGCAGAGGCCATTTTGCCAAGCCACTGCGTGATTGACAGGAGCTGACGATAAAGGGAGAGAGGAGCGGCGTTGAAGGATAGCCGCCTCGGTGATGGAGTGCTCATGGGGAAGAGTAGCTATTGAATCCTCTTTTTAATCTGTCCGTCAAGGTTATTGAAAGTGCTGTCTTCGTTATTGCACGCCAGCCTTGGACTTGGAGGGGCCATAAGTATGAGAACACACCCTGTTCGAGTGGTAGATAAACAAGCTGTAAGCAAACATACACACAAAGAAGCTGTGTGGAAATAAAACCCTGATTAAGAAATTTCTTAAAGACAGCTTAAAGTTTCTCTCTTGAACAGTTTTAACAAAGTGAGCCTCTTTCTGCTCTCTTCACACCTCTCTTTTCCCCCCTACGGTGGTTCAAGTTCAGGTTCCACTCCAAACCAGACCCCTTTTTCAATCAATGTTCATCAGCGGGTCCAGCAATAACTTGTCAATGGGATTCTCATTAGGATTCAAGTATGCTTTTGAATGATATTGTATAGTACTGAATCACAGTGACAGATGACCGGGTGAGTGGCAGTTGAGTGCTTGTCATGGAGTGAATTTCAATCAAAGGGGGCTGGAATTGATGTGTCTGCATCAAAGTGCTGTTCTGTTTTGTTTGATAATCTTTAGAGGATGTTTCAACATCATTATGAGGTTTAAAAACAGCTAGCAGGAGCCATTAATCTCTGTTTTTCTCATTTAAGCTAATGCTAGCTGCCTTATATTGCCACAAATCTCACACAGTAAGCTAACGCTAATGATAATTTTAACCCCAAATTAATTTCATGTACTCTAAACTCATGAACATGCTAGAGTTAAAGCGAAAAACCTACCCGAAGATTTGCTGAGTCATGCTAGCATACCCTTCACACTGTTTGTTTACGTCTACAGGTAGCGTTAGCACAATTAGCTCACAAGCAGCCAAAAAAAACAAAGTCTCTAAGAGTGATAAATGAGATTGCACTCTTAGCAGGAGGTTAATCCGCTGGTGAGCTAATCTACTGGAGAGCTAATCTGCCTGAGAGCTAATCTGCTCATATGTTGACTGCCGCCTGTGCGAGCTAGTGCAATGTTATCTAATGGAATATGCTGAGAGCTTGCTAACTGGCAGTTAGCTTGATGTTTGTGTGTGGTAGTAAAATGTTCAACAGTGAGCAAAACCACGCAACAAAATTAACCCTTTACATACTGTGATAGCATCAGTGCTACTTCTACCTTTGCAAAAGTGTTATGACTGTAACTTTTTCACTGTTTCTTCAATCAGAAACATTCGAACAACATTGGAAACCTAAAAAAAGTGTATTTTCCAATGATATATGGTTCATTATGGTAGTCACAAGCATGTGACATAGCCCCCAAAACAAAACAGCAGAAATATCCTGAAAATGCTAAATGACCATAACTCCCCGAGTTTTTGCCCAATTTGAAAAATTCCAACGCCGATAAAGAGCTGGGAAGCTACGTTTTCCATCATTTTCAGTGTTTTGTCTTATCTTACTAATAAAGTACTAAAAAAGTGGCCAAAGATCAAAAATAGGGTGTTTTTAGACTACAATACAGCCATGATAACAAAATATGCCCATACCGCCTACTAGCTAGCAGCTCTTGCTAGCTGTGATGGAAATAAGTTCCTTAAAGCTAATGACGCTTGTTCAGATGGTCTTCATCACTATCATCCTCATGATTTGGCATCATGACTTCTTTCACCGATGTAGCACACTCGATGGCCAGTCCTGGAAAGGTAAGTTAGCATCAAGGTAAGTAAGCACCTAGTTGCAAATTTGGCAACATTGCTCCTCCAATGGGGTTTACCAACAATCATCAACCTCCCGACCAGACTTTATAACTCATAACAAATGTAATGAGTGCAAAGCAAACTTTATGGAAAGAGAAACCATCCCCTTGTTCATTGGAAACAACCCGAGCTAGTTGAATTGCATGACTACCCAAATGGAACTAAACGTAATTAAGATCTACTCAAGGTTAATTTGGTCAGTAATGGCATTAAGTATGTATGGAGTAGCCCTTTTCTAAATACCAGTCCATTAAATCTGTATTATTAAGGGATGATACTGAAATGAGACCAAGCATATACACATTAAAAATAATTAGTTTGTTCTATGTGTTTTTCCTGGAAGAGGATGAGAGGTTGGATTTAATGTTTAGTTTTGCTAATTGTCTATTTAAACATGTTTCTTCACAATGCCTTCCCTCAGTGAGGAGCCAGTTATTCATGTCCTTTGGTTGAAATCAATTGGTCGATGTCCACTCATTTGAGCTCCATTCAAATCACAAATAAAAGACGGTCTTTTTCGAAACGGAGCTTTGGTCGGCAAGGAGTGCTTCTTCAAAAACTGGCATCTCTCCAAGAGAAACAACCTTCCTTTTTCTCTCTTTTTTTTTCATCTCATTTGAAAACTTGGTCCCAGATTGCCCTTAAACAGAATAATTTTCATGCGCCGAAAGCGTTTGCTTTGTTACCCCTCTCGCAAGGCTAGCTTCTATGAACAGCGGTCTGAAATTACCAAATAATCCATCAAGAGCCAGTGCTTTTCAGAGCGCGCTACCTCGTATCAAAGGCTTACCTTGCCTTGTATTCAAATTTCCCTGCATTATTTGACCATTCATTTCTCTAGAATAAAAAAAGCTCCGGAAGATATAAAATCTCTGAAAGATGTATTATAATGGAGAAAAATCACTTATTTACTCATGAGTAGCCTTTAATTTATGCTGTCCCTGAACCGTCAGTGGCGAGTGAATACACTCTTATCTATTCAGCTCTTTTTAATATCACATATTAATCTGTTAAGCATTCAAAACAAAGCTCCATCTTTACAGCAAAGTCGCCATAAGTCTCTCTGTTTATATGAGAACATTAAGAGAGATCGTTTTACCCATAGCATTATCAGTGCACACTCCACTGGAGATGAACGCTTACTTATGTGCGCATAAGGTATATATATGTGTGTGTGTGCAATCACAACATATGCTGGAGTCAGTGGGGAATACTTTTCCCCAGAGGGTCTTCCACACAGCCCTCCAGTCAGTGTCTCAAATTAGAGAGCAGCAGCATAGCCGTGCCTCATCCACTTTAATAGCGTTTTAACTGTTATTGGAGCTCTTATATATGAGCATTCAGCGATGCTGGTCATGCCGGCACGCCTATGAAAAGGACAGTGCCACAATAGCCTCCAACTGAACTGTGACAGGCCAATTAATGAGCCTTCATCGGGGAAACAGTCGTTACATAGGTCGCTCTAAGAAGTGTAATTAGAATGCATTGTGGAGCCTTGTTTTTATTGGGCGCGTTAAATTGAAACCGTAAACGGCGTGGATTTGGGTGCAAACATTAAAAAAAGGTGCCTGTTTATGGAAGAGATGCAAAGAGGCGAGTTGGTTTCTCCTCCACACACACACACACACACACTCACACATAAATGTCGCCCATGAGGCTTGATAGATGTGTCACAGTGGGGATGTGAATGGGAGCCAATTACATTTATAATGTCAGACGTGGTGCAGAAATTAGCTTCAGTATTATTATGTGGAAGCTAATTGCAAGGAAATGCTAAAATGATTTAAATCACCAGGGCTATTTGAAGACATTAAGACATTTTGAAGATAGCTACAGCGCTAACAATTTGTACCACCCGCTTTATAATTACATTTAATAGGTTGTCTTATCAGTGCTCGAAAAGTGGATTCGGATTATCGCCAGGCTGGACAGAACAAAATTGTATTTTTTCCTTTTTTTTTTTTTTTTTAAAGTGATGAGTGCTGGCCATTCTGCTCATAGGAGAAGGGAGAGAGATAATATTCCGGGGGTTAAACTCTTGGATTGCCTCTTCAAAAGGTAAAATGAAGCAGAACGCCATTGGCGGGGGCCATGCTTTGTGTTTTCAAGAAGCCAGTCTGGAAGGTCTACTATTGGCATTCAGCGCCACTTAACTTCCCACCGCAATAGATTTCCTACAGTATGCAAAGACACATACAGAGCGTGTTGCCAAGCCGTCCTCAGAGTTGACCCCATCCAGCGGCACTGACCTCACCATTGTCGGCGCTCTCAGCATTCAGATTGTATGCTAATAAGGGCAGCGATGGAGGGAAGGGGGAGCTGGAGACATGCTTTGTTATTAAGTGTACGCAACACTTGAGTTGCTGCTGCTTATTAATGTTCAGGGTCTAACACTTGAATGGTTATGAATTCTGTTGGTTTTACAGAAGGAGGCAGTTTGTGAGTATTGTCCAAAAGAAAAAAGATGGTGGGAAAAAAGGTCAGGATTTAAATAGAATCTTTAGAAAAACTTGACTTTTGTTTGGCACTAAGAGAACACGTTTTCCCACCAAATTCACGTCACTCAGTGCACTTGTTTATGAAGGACGTTGGTGTTGGGTACAGAGGGATGTAAATACTCCTTGGTCTTAAGGCTAGCTGTGCTTTAAGTACAGTCTGAATAAGAAAATCTGTAGAGGAAGAGATGAAAGAACTACAGTCAGAGCAGACAAGATCAGGATCTGTGGAGTGCATAGGAATTTTGAAGGGCAAAGCCAAGAAGAAAAACCAAGAGGGCAGTCCAGTGTGTTTTTCCAACCAGGAGGGCAAAGTAGCGCAAATCTTTTTGGACAGGAGAGCACTTCGGTGAGCATTTTTATCAAACAGAGGGTCCCCTCAGCATGCATTTTTGACTTCCAGGAGGGAGACAGTGGAGACAAAACAGAAGGGCACTTTAGTGTGCGCTTACATCAAACAGAGGAGCACTTTAGCGTGCATTTTTGTCGTATAGGAAGGCACGTAAGTGTGCACTTTTACCAAACAGGAGAGCACATTAGCATGCATTTTTTGTCAGACAGGAGGGCACTTTAGCATGCATTTTGGTGAGCATTCCTATCAAACAAAAGGGCACTTTAATGTGCATTTTTGTCAAACAGAAGGGCACTTTAGCATGCATTTTTGCGTCACAGGAAGGAAACTTAGCATGCATTTTTGTCATACAGGAGGGCACTTTGGCATGCATTTTAACCAACCGAAAGGGCACTTTAACACACTTTTTTTCCAACCAGGAGGGCAATTAAGCACAATTTTTTTTTTGCCAACAACAAGGGCATTTTTGCACAAATTTTTGTCAAAAAGGAAGGGGAATTTTAGCATACATTTTTGCCAACCATAGACCCCTTTTTGCAAATTATTGCCACCCAGGATGGCACTTTAATGTGCATTTTTGTCAAACAGAAGGGCACTTTAGCATGCATTTTTGCGTCACAGGAAGGAAACTTAGCGTGCTTTTTTGTCATACAGGAGGGCACTTTAGCATGCATTTATACCAACCGAAATGGCACTTGAACACACTTTTTTTCCAACCAGGAGGGCAATGAAGCACAATTTTTTTTGCCAACAACGAGGGCATTTTTGCACAAATTACTGTCAAATAGAAGGGGAATTTTAGCATACATTTGTGCCAACCATAGACCCCTTTTTGCAAATTATTGCCACCCATGATGGCACTTTAATGTGCATTTTTGTCAAACAGAAGGGCACTTTAGCATGTATTTTTGCAACCTAGTTAGGAAACTTAGCGTGCATTTTTTTTCAGACAGGAGGGCACTTAAGCATGCATTTTTACCAACTGAAAGGCCACTTTCACACTTTTTTCCAACCAGGAGGGCAATGAAGCACAATTTTTTTGCCATCAACAAGGGCATTTTTGCACAAATTACTGTCAAATAGAAGGGGAATTTTAGCATACATTTTTGCCAACCATAGACCCCTTTTTGCAAATTATTGCCACCCAGGATGGTACTTAAGTGCACATTTTTGTCAAATGGAGGGGCACTTATGTATTTATACCTCCCAGAGCAAAAATTAAGCACACAAGCTAGCACCAACTGTGAGGGCACTTTTTACACAAAAAATTGTTGTCAAACAGGAGGGCACTCTAGTGTGCATTTTTGCCAACAAGAGGGCACTTGAGCACAAATTACTGACACCCAGGAGGGAACTTTAGGCTATATTTTGATTAGACAGGAGAGCACTTTATCACACGTTTTTGCCCAAAGAGGGCACTTCAGCTTGTATTTTTGCCACCCAAGAGGGCAGTTTAGTGCGTTTTGCCACCCAGGAAAGCACATTTTGGCAAGAGGAGTGCGCATTTTTGCCCCCAAGCGGGCACGTTAGGGCATGTTTTTCAACAAGGTTTTGAAACTCAACAGCTCTACAAATTAAAGGTTCATGATTATTATTTCACAGCTAAAAATTTGACTCAAAAACCTGTAAAGCAGCGCCAAGTGAAGGGAAGTGTTTCTACATTCTGTGAGCAAAGGTAGCCAGAGGCTTAGAGCTCTCTGTCCGCAGCACCTGAAATCCTTATCCACAGGTGTACAATCAGCAACATAAGCAAGAGGCCCTTTACCCTAAGACCACATCATCCGCCGGGCCGGCCACGCAGACCCGGGGTGCCACTCCGAGCTTAGAAGGAGATTAAGGCCTGGATCTGGCAAAGGAAGAAATGTATCATTCATAAAGCAGCATTTCCTAATGGTGTATGATGTCTGCGGCGTGTCTTAACCGTTTAACCCCTGGCTCAAATTAATTCCACTTCAAGTTTGGCTTTTAAGATTTCTCAGTGTGTGTGGGATTTTGACTCAAATTAAAACGTTTGGGCCTGCCGGTGCAGACGGTGGAGATGATTTGATGTTTTTGATGTGGGTTTGATCTACAGCAAGATTCTCATCTTGTGTTTATACATGCAGAGCAAATATTGCAGGGGTTGGTGATACTGAAAGTCTGCTTATACTTTGATCACATGGCGTTAAAAACGTATATTTGAACTCCACTGGTGCCAGGCGACTTGAAAAGAAACACACGAATTAGCCCTTCTGGTTCCGTCTGTCACCAAACACATTCTCTAACTTCTAAACAGTCCAAGGCAAACGTTGAATTTCATCCTGTATCAAACTCATTACTACTCTTAACAATTTCACATTTTTGGGATTGCAAAAGTGCATTTTTTTCATGTTAAAACCTTCAGGGCCCGGTTGTTTCAGGGATATTTTTTGGGACGTGGAATCTACACAGAATTCAGAGAATGCTCGTATTGTTGTGTTTGGATTCCTTAAATGAATCGGTTAACTTTCGAAGGTCAGCGAAAACATTTTTGCCAATTGGAGGTGGAATTCAATACGATTTTATTTGTGCTATTGTAACAGGTTGAAGGCTGGTGAACTCATTTAGAAGACAGTGGTGTTGTATTTAAGTTTGTTAAAGACAGTAAGAAAATTAATTTGACTTCGGACAAGCAGGGACTATAACTTTTATGTGTTTACCGTAAAGCCTCTAATAAAGGCTCCAGGTCTTTCTTTAAGGATTTATGTGAATTATCCAAAAAAAGGAGTTAAGTTAATTAAGTTAATTTGGGGATTTTTTTAATGCTTTTCGAGAAAAGGACTGTGGTTCGAGCAGGAAACTGGCCATAAACCCCAAAATACTTAAAGCTCCAGTAAGGGATTTTTAACTTGGGTCTACTTTGGCGCCCCCTGGGAGAAAAGCAGAGATTAGATGTATCAATTAAAGGGGGTTGATTTCAGTTATCACTGAACGCCGTCTCTGGTGGTTCTTCGTGACCTTTGAGGGGACCCTGAAACATTGGTGTAGTAGCTTTAATATCAAGTCTTGTAAACTTTAAAGTGCTGCCAAAAAATGTTTTGAATCCTGAAGGTAACAGGAGCAGGTATAAAAATTGTGACTTGTACAAAATAAAATTTAAGTAATTTTTTGGTTCTTTTTTGTGCTTTTTCAAAAACAAAGAGCAGGAAACTAGCCTCATACCCAAAAAAACAGGCCACCCACTAGAGGGCGAATTTCATGGGGCACGACTTATACAATAAAGCCACCTGTGCCCCAGTTAGCTTAAAATTTGACACCTCATTTAAAGAGCAGCAGAACTGTTCCTCTCGTAATACTTAAAGCTCCTGTGCAGGACTTTAAGTTTGGGTGCACTTTGGCGCCCCCTTTGGGAGAAAGCAGAAGTCAGAGGTATCAAGTAAAGGGAGTTTGATTTCCCTCAAGGTATGGCTAACCAGTTATCACTGAATGTCCTCTGGTGTTTTTTTTGTTACATTTGAGCAGACCCTAAATTATTGGTGTAGTAGCTTTAATATTTAAGTCATGTCACCTTTAAAGTGCTGAATCCTGAAGGTAACAAGAGCAGGTATAAAAAAATGTGACTTGTAAAACAGAAAAATTTAAGTAATTTTTTGGTTCTTTTTTGTGCTTTCTCAAAAACAAAGAGCAGTAAACTGCCACAAACCCAAATCCGGCCACCCACTAGAGGGGGAACTTCATGAGGCATGACCTAGACAATTAAGCCACCTGTGCCCTAGTTAGCTTAAGATTTAACACGTCATTTCAAGAGCAGTAGAACTGTTCCTCTCGTAATACTTAAAGCTCCTGTAAGGGACTTTTAGTTTGGATGTACTTTGGCGCCCCCTATGGAAAAAGCAGGAATTCAAAGGATCAATTAAAGGGGGTTTGATTTCCAGAAGTTACAGCTAACTAGTTATCACTGAACGCCATCTCTGGTGGTTTTTGATGACCTTCGAGGGGACCCTGAATCATTGGTGTAGTAGCTTTAATATTTGAGTCGTGTAACATTTAAAATGCTTCTAAAAAATAATGTCTTGAATCTTGAAGGTAACTAAAGCAGGTATAAAAAGTGTGACGTGTCATCTGCATTAGCATGTTAGCATCAGCCAGCAGCAGGAGGGAGGTTTGTGAAACCCTCGGCTGCTGCTGCTGATGAGTCGTCCTTGATTTGAGTGTGGCGGTAATCAAGCTCTGTGTGCAGTTAATTCTATGTTCCATTATGTGCTTACATGCATAGGCACATGGTGAATGATTCCCCCCTCTACACACACACACACCAAGCGTACACACACACACACACTAAACAGATAGAGCTCTATACGTCTCTCTACCTTCGCTGCTGTGTGAGTCATTAGCCATTCCAGACGCAGGGTGATCAGCAGAGCCAGCCTGGCCTGAGACAATTAGAGACCCCAGAGGTGGCTGCACATCACAATGAGCCCCGCGGCCATGATTAAAACATCAGCCGCGCTCTGTGCAACGCTGACGGGAAGAGGGAGAAAAGGGAGGGGAGGAGAGATCACAAAAAAGAGATGAGTTGAGTTCTATCGACTGCCTATGTTCCTGATTAAAAGAAGGGTTTGTACATCATTTCATGAGCTGGAGGAAGACGTCAGACGGGGGCTCATTTGTGCTTTGTGAACATAATATCCCTAACACGCACATTTTAAAGAGTCACATTCAAGTGTTCTGTTGCTTGCAGACAGTGGATTACCTGTGCTACGATGCTGCTATCTGCTTTGACATTTGTGGCTTTGATATGTATCTCAGGGAAAGGAGATTTAGATAGTAAATCCCTCAAGAAGGGTTTCGATGAGCCCAGGTGTTCAAGACTGAGAGATGCAAGCGCAGCACTTGAAACTCAAGTGATTTTTTTTGTTTTAGGACTCAAACTTTAAAGAAACAAAAGGAATCAGATGATCATTCATCAGCAGTAGATATCGCTCCAGTGAGGGGAAAACCAACTGTGCTATTCCCTCTGTGGTTTACCCTCCCATCCCCAGCCCTCGCTACCAGGCCCGACCCTCATCTCCCCCTTCACCCTCCCCCCTGCCCCCCTCTCCTCCTCTGGAGCCCGGCTGTCCTCTGATCTGGAGCGACACCGACCACTTACCGACGGCGGCGGTCCTCCAGGAGAAGGTTGAGCTCTCCCAGAGTCCCCGCGGTGTGCGAGCCCTCTGTCCCTGTGTTCTTATGGTTCAGTCACCATTGAGCAAAGCCACGTGGGAGCTCCACTCCAGCGTCTACACTGAGACTCCCTGAATGCCTGCTGTGCTGTGCTCTGCTGTGCTGAGCGTTGTTCCTTTGTGGAACCAAAGGCGAAGACATGTCGCATGTCGCAGGTTGCAACTTTTTTTCATTCCTTGTCATGTTTTCCAAAAAGCTGCACAGAAAGTGCTGCTTAAACTTAAATGAAGGGTAAATAACGCCTGTCTGGCGCAATTTGGCATCTAATCGGTCTACGTCGAGGCTGCTGGTGCTGTCTTCGCCGCATCCCCTCCTGTTCTGACACATGCTATAACGGCTTATTAAATGTGATGGCTGGTATTATTCAATTCGGAAACAGTCGTACCTCAAAGAGCAAAGAAAATTACAAAATTGATTTGATGACAGCTAAATTGCAAGAGAAAGGCCTTGATTTAACCAGCCAATGTAAATGAGTCCAATTTAGAATCGTGTAATGCGGGGCCGGCGGAACGCGGCGGAAAATGATCAGGCCTGGCCAGTCACAGATATTAAAATGAATTATATCTAATCGGAATTTTAGTCACGCTACATTAACTAATAGAAAGTTATTAACATTTCAAGAGCGCGGGGAGGAGAGGGAGGGAAAAAAAAAGCTTTTGCCTGCAAAATTAACAGTGGCTGGGCTGACCCGTGGGCCGGCGGATGTGAGCACTGTAATGACAGCATAATGGCATATTTACATTTAAAACCTCGCCGGCTAATATTCAGATCCAGACTGAGACGTTAAGTCAAGGAATATTTGGTTTGGCCTCGTGGCCTTTCTGCTGAGGGTTTCTCTGATTCCAACGCTACACTCCAACTTTTAATTTCCTTCTGCTTCCTTTTTTTTTTTTCTCATCCTTCCTGCAAGTTGTCACCGCTTTCTTTTGTAGCATGTCTGGCATGCATGCCGTAAAGTGCCATCTCCTTCCCTTGTTCGCGTCTCCTTTCATCTTTTCATTAGCACGTCTATAGAAACGTGTTGTCCCCACCTGTGTTTGTCTTTGTCTCCCTCTCATGCTTGTCATTAAGGGCTACGAGGCCAGCGATTTTACCTCTGGCAACAGAGTTTTGTATTTTAAGTGTTTCACTTTTATATTAATTTTCTTTGCTCACCAATATCACTCCACTCTCTCAAGCGTCTTCAATCCGCTCCTCTCTATCTTTTATTTTTTTAAGTTCAAGGGCTGCCGAGAACACACAGGAGCGCTTAAAGACACAGCTTTTGAGGCTGTTGATACCTGCCAGGTTTTGCTAATTTTCAAAGTACAGTGAATAAACCATAATGAAACAGCACCCAACAGTCAGCCAAGGACGGCGCCGCATTCAAAGATGTTTCATCGCTTATCACACACTGCCCACCGAGCCATTAGTATTCACAACATATTAGAAGTTTCATGGACATCATACAAGATGAACTCAAAGCGTAGTCAATCCTTAATAAAGGCATCAAAATCTTTCAGTATTCACAAAGTTTGTTTTCATGACCGGGGGTTATTCAAATTCCTGTGTTTTTCAGCAAGTGAATAGAACAATTTGCAAGCACACAATGTGTGTAAGAGTGTGTGCGCGTCTCCGTGTGTTATTGTTTCTGGGTTTTTTCGCCAGAGTTGGGCTGACCTCTGGCTCTACACGTTCAGCGCCAGACATCAGCGCTCCTCTGCTCTCCTCATTTCCACTCCTCCGCTTGTCTGCAGCCGCTCTGTTCATCCGCAGCGAGCGATGAAATTTTTACATAGGACAGACCGGCTGCTTTATAATTTAACACAGCATGGAGCCAGAGCAGGAGCTGAGACTATACTGTGGTGATATGTTTAATGTTTGATTTTCAGCATCTATGTGCTGGAAAAATGATACCTGAACGCTTCCTGACACTTGTACACACACATGTGTGAAGTGTAAACCAGGTGTCTGTATCCGTGTATGTCTTCCCTGAGCCAGCGGTGGTCTGTTCGGAAAGGGAGGGGAAAAAAAAGCAACAAAGAACGTCTCCAGCTCTGACGTCCAGCCAGCAGACCTTCCTCTCAGCTCACCATCTGCTCCCCAGGTCACCACACCCACCCACCCACCCACCCATCCACCTTCCCCCCTGCACCTCCCTCCCTCCTGTGTCCCTGCCTGCGAGCTCAGTAACTGGTTTCAATATGCACTGATGTGTGAAGCGCTTTGAGACTGAGCTCTGATTTACTGTCGACTAAAAACTTCCCCCCAACAGCTATTTTATAAACACGTCTCCTCAGCGCAGGAGACTCAGCTCTCTGGCAACTTGCTGTGAATTTAGAGTCAAAAGCACCTCACTGTGACCTTACAGCAGGCATTTGACCTTTCATTTCTCCTTATTACCTCCAAAAGTAACAAGAAATAAGGCGTATCCATGAACAGGTTACATAACTGACACATGGCTTAACGCTGAGAAACAGCTTTACACAATGCTTCCACTCATTACAACTCAGTGTGCAGGGATGGGTCTGACAATCTGTGCTAGAGTGCCCTCTTGGTTGGAAGCAACACAGTAAAAATCCCTCTGGAGGCAAAAATGTGCGCTAAAGTGCCCCTTTGGAAGGCTAAAATACTCGAAGGTGTCCTTTTGGGGAGTAAAACGCATTTAAGTGCCCTCTTAAGTGGCAAAAACGCCTGCTAAAGTGCCCTCTTGGAAAAACATACTTTAGTGCCTTTCAAGGAAAGAAGGGAGCTCAAGTGCCCTCTTGTAGGCTAAAATGCGCTGAAGTGCCTTCTTGATTGACAGAAAATGCGTTTAAAAGCCGTCTATAAAGGCAAAAATGGGCACTTAAGTGCCCTCTTGGAGGCTAAAATATGCTAAAATATTCTCTTAGGAGGCTAAAGTGTGCTATAGTGTCTTACATGGTGGCAAAATATCCACTAAAGTGCCCCCTTGAGGGGCTAACTTGTGCTAATGTGCCCTCATAGGGGGCTAAAAGGTGCTAAAGTTCCCTGTTTATAGTTACTGGGAGGCTAAAATGCACTTAAGTCCCCTTCGGAAGGCTAAAATGTGCTTTGATACCCTCTTAGGAGGCTAAAGTGTCTTCTTTTCCCCCTTGGGCATCAATATGTGCTAAAGTGCACTTTTCGGAGGAAAAACAAGCCCCGAGGTGCCCCCTCAGAGGGCCAAAACACTAGAGTGCCCTCTTTGGAACCAAAATGCATTGAAGCGCCTCTGTAGAGCCAAAAACACACCAAAGCACCCTTTTGTGGGGCATAGCAAGCACTCCAGTGCCTCCTTGAGGGACTAACTTGTGCTAATGTGTAAGCTTCCTAGGAAGCTTAAATGTGCTTAAATGACCTATTCAGAGGCAAAACAAGCGCCAAGGTGTCTCCCTAGAAGGCCAAAACCCACTGAAGTGCCCTCTGCAGAGCCTAAACATACCAGAGTGCCCTCTTGTGAGGCAAAGCAAGCACTCAAGTGCCCCCTTGAGGGACTAACTTGTGCTAATGTGCCCTCTAAGGAGGCTTAAATGTGCTAAAATGCCCTTCTGGGAGGAAAAGTGCACTCAAGAATCCTCCTAGGTGGCAAAAGATGTTCTTGGCCAAAGTTCTTTATTAGTAGGCAAAACAAGTGCTCAGGCCAAAAAGCTCTAAAGTGCCCTCTTGTGAGGCAAAGCAAGCACTCTAGTGCCCCCTTGAGAGACTAACATGTGCTCATGTGCCCTCTTAGGAGGCTCAAATGTTCTACAGTGCTCTTTGGATGGAAAAACACATTAAAGCCCCTTTTTGGCGGCTAAAATACACACTAAAGTGTCCTCTTGTTAGACTTAAAATACTAAAGTGCCCTTCTAGGAGGAAAAGTACACTTAAGAACTCTTTTAGGAAGCATAAGTGCACTAAAGTGCCCTCTTAGTTGACAGAAATGCACTGGAAAGGAGGCAAAAACTGTGTGCTACAGTGCCCCTTAGAAAGCAAAAAAATGATAAAGTATCCTGTCCTTAGGCAAAAACACACCAAATGTGCCCATCTCTAGGGGGCCAGAACATGCTACAGTTCCCAAGACAGATCAAAATGCTTGATAAAGTGCACCCCTGGTTGGCAGAACACACTAAAATCTGCAGAACTTAGTTCCTTTTTTGTGCGGAGAAAGCACTGTATGTTCCTTCTTTTCATTTCACCCTTTCCCTCCACAAAACGCCTGTACATACCACGGTTTTGAATCTCTAGAAAACGACAGAGTTCTAATGTACAGCGTTATGTGCAGGTTACAGCGTCCTCCAAGCATCTGCTGCCATGAGCCTGAAAATCACCTGCAAACATCTCTGAGACGTTCAAAGTAAATATATGTTTAAGGGATTGATGCATCCCGGAGCTCCGAGCATTTTAATTGTTGTTTTCTCGCACAGAAAAGTCTCACATACCAATAATTCTCTGCAGCCGCCTCGCTGAGATAGCTTGCAGCCTGTTGTTGTTGTACTCTACTTAATTAGACTTCCTCTAATGGTGGGTCTATTTTTTTATGCCGTGTGTGTGTGAGTGTGTACCTGTGAGCGGCAGGGCAGGAGTGTTAGCGAGCTGGCTTGGTTGTGTTTTCTGTGGTGTCTGCTAACATCCGTTAGCACCCTGTGGAAAAAAAGGAACAGTTAGTCTCCCCCCGCCACTTTACAAATGAAATCAGTGCTGTGAGGCGGTGGATTAATATCATAAGGAAGGCCAGAGTGGGCCATTAGAGTGGTGTAATGTTGCTCCGGGGCCTTGTGATGGATGGCCATCGGCGCTTCGGCCCTATTTGCACACAGTCACCTCTGTGGTGGCCGCCATTAGCAGGACATGGGAGGTAAGGGCTAAGGGATGGTAGCGAGGTGGTTGCACCAAGGTTTTTATTAGAGAGGTGTGTGTGCGTGTGTGTGTACTGTAAATGTCTGAGTGCATGTTTATATTTGTATCTGAAATTACCAGCCATGTGTGTGTACGTGTGTGTGTGAGTGTGTGGACTCTTCAGCAGACAGATGTTGCGCTCCCCGCCCTCCACTCCATCTAACGTGTCTGTCTCTCTCGGTGGACGGCCGTAGTCAGCGGCAAACACACTCAGCGTAATTAAGACAAATTAGCCCGGATGGCAGCTCGCAATAACAACAACATATGTTGGGAGGTTTGTGTACAGAAGAATACAATCAGAGTCATCATTAGCAAATCACTTAAAGTAAACACGATCACATTTTCCACCTTGGAGCACTCGTTGATTAATAAACGGCTTGATTCACTTTAATCTGTTCGTCGTTTCTTTCCTCAACGCTCTGTGTTCTCCTTCTTCCAGGGCTCACCGTGTCAGCGTTTTGGTTTCACCGCTCCACATGTGGGTGAAGTTTGCATAATGACAGTACGAATAAACAACAAACTTGTACTTATCCAAGTCAAAGCACAAACCAAACAGGAAGTCTAAGGAAATGTCTGTAGACCTCCAAGACAGGAAGGTCTCCAGGTACAAATCCATCATCTGCGAATGGAAGAAGTCCAGAACCACCAGGACTCTCCCTTGAGCAGGGGTGGCCAGCCAGTCAGAGACCAAGAGCCACAAAAATTACCGTGGTACCACAGAGAGCCACATCACACACGTGGTCTCACAAACACACTTCCTCTTAAACATAAACAAAATGACATAAAATGAAAGTCAATACATTTCCGTTTCTCAAACCAAGAATTATTGACTTGTCATCTATCTATCTATCTATCTATCTATCTATCTATCTATCTATCTATCTATCTATCTATCTATCTATCTAGATAGGTAGGTAGGTAGCTATGAGCACATGAGCAATTGAGAGGATCACATGTGGAGAAGTGAAAATGAAACTTAAGTATCAATCTCATCACCAGAATATTGATCAATACTGATCCCAATGTTGGATGAATGGATCGAAGAGCCACACACCGAAAGGCAAAGAGCCAGTTCAGTCTGTCTCAGGACAGCGCACTTTATGGTGTTTCCACTGACTAATCCCGGGACAGTTCCCCAAATAATCAAGACCAGCCGTCCCACTTTTTGGGACCCTTGCTTAGAGGTGTCAGACTAAACTGTGTCGCCCTGCTATGGCGTCACACTGTTACTTAACTGATGCGGCTATTGGCATCCGGTTTACATCTCGCCTACCACGATGGGGCATGGTTGGATGTGGAAATGCAAACAGGACCAGGCTTAACCGACCCATCCCGTACCAAACTGTACTGATCTAAACCGGACTGCTTGGTGGAACGGGGCTAAAGACAACCATCTCTGCAGCAATCAACCAATCATACCAAATGTATGGTAGAGTGGTCACACAGAAGGCACTCCTTAGTAAAAGGCAGCCCAACTGGAGTTTGCCAAAAAGCCCCTGAAGGACTCTCAGACCATGAGAAAGAAAGTCCTCTGCTCTGGTGACCTGGGCAGTGAAGCATGGTGGTGTCAGCATCATGCTGTGGGGATGTTTTTCAGCAGCAGGAACTGGGAGACCAGTCAGGACTGAAAGAAAGATAAAAAACTGCTCCAGAGTGTTTTAGACCTCAGACTTGGGTAATGGTTCATCTCTCAAGAGGACAGCAACCCTCATTGTTGGAATTCAGCTGTGACATAAAATGTGGAGAAGCTGTGAGAACTTTCTGGATACACTGTCCATTCTGCTGTAACTTTTCTTTAGTTACTAACACTGTTTTCTTCCTCTCTTCCAGGCTTTCCTCTCAGCAACAGCCTCATAAATATGGATCTAGCTGCTTATATTCATGTAATGTGGCCAAAGCTCGTCTCCACCTTGAACTAAATTAATAAGAATCCCCACTTTCATTTTTCATCCTCAAACATTTCTAACAGTTTCTTCTCATGCTTTGATTATCCATCCGTCTTTGTGTCTATCATCTCCTCTCCTCTCTTCTCCTCACTCTCCATGTCACTCCTCCCTCCTCCCTCCATCTCCCTAAACATTTCAAAAGAATGAATTACTTTGGGCTGTCACTTGGCCCCGGCCAAGAATTCATTTTTGTGGGTCAAGTGTTTCAAACTGTCATCTTTGACAGGAACCATCTCGTACAATAACTACACGGATGGACCTTGACTTGAAGCGCTTTTCTCTTTTTTTTCCCTCTTCCCTTTCCTCTCCTCTCTTCATATACATGCTAAAAAGATCGCTGCTATTGTTGGTGCAGAAATAGGTTAGGATGGCGAGATGGAAGAAGGGAGGTGAAGAGCGTAACCCGTGAAAAGGGCGGGAAAGGCGGAGATCAATACTGGATTAATAGATTCAACTCGACCACATGCAAAGTTAGAGGAGTGAAAATATCAAGAGCAATGGACGAGGCCTGAAATGTTCCAATGAGAGGATAAAGGAGACACTCGACACTACAGGAGAGCTGCAACATTTCTCTGCACCAAGGTCTTTAACATAACTAATTCAGTAAAGAAAGGGAAAATGCATAAAAGATTCGCCTCAATGTGAGCGATTGGGCAAAGATGGCATTGAAGTGAACATAAAGCTTCTGCATGTGTGTGTGTGTAAGTGTGTGTTTGCTGGGGACAGCAGGGCTTCAATGGCATTGGACTTGTGCAGACAATCTATTTACAGTGTGCTCAGGGGAGCTTATAAACAAATGTTGAGTAATTTCAGCCAGGAGTAATTACCCTTGCCGCTGACAAGGAGAGTGTGTTAGCACTCCCCTTCACCCTCGGCCCTGTCCAGAAGGCTTCGAGCTCCACAAACACACACTCCCCCACACTCACACAGGAGTGCGCAGACATGCACAGATGCACGTTATCAAAGTGGAGAAGTTCCTCGCGTACGTGTGGCGTTTGTCCAACGGTCGATAACACAAACACCTCCCCAGTGCTTTTTTGGTTTCACCTCTGTTTCTGAGAGTTGGATGATGAAATATGGCGGCCTGCTCGTGAAAACACGCCGTGGAGCAGTGAAGATATGCAGCTCAGAAACTTTGTCCAAAAAAAAGTAGCCGATGGATGACGGGTGAATCGAACCGCAACTGGCGGAGACAGACTGGAAAGAGATCTGGTGGAGATCTTGTAACTTTACTTACTTCCTGAATTTCAAGACTAGAGACAGGGGGTAAGGTTTTCCCACACTGTCAACAGGCAAAGGTGAAATATTCCATCTGGTTTCACCAAATCAGAGTTTTAAAAAAGTTAGAGAAGTGATCTATTCTGTGGCCGCCGCCTTAACGTGGAGGAGGGGTTTGAGTGCCTCAATGATCCTAGGAGCTATGTTGGTGGGAGCAATCGCCCCTGAAAGGGTCTCCCAAGGCAAACTGGTCCTAGATGAGAGGCCAGATGAAGTGTGGTCAAAGACCCCTTATGATGAGTACAAACAGAAATATGTTCACCCTGGCCAGAGGGTCTCCGGACCCTCGCCCTGGAGCCAGGCCTGGGGTTGGGGCCCTTAGGCGAGCGCCTGGTGGCCAGGCCTTTGCCCATGGGGCCTGGTCGAGCCAAGCCCGAATGGGTGACATGGGTCTTTCCTCCTGCAGACCCACCACCTACATGAGGAACCATAGTGGTCCCATGCAATGTGGGCGGTGGTCAAAGGCGGAGGCCTTGGCGGACAGATCCCCTGAGGCTAAGCCTTAGGGATAGAGCTGCTTCTCCTCCACATCGAGAGGAGCCAGATGTGGTGGTTCGAGCACCTGGTGAGGACGCCTCCCTTGGGAGGTGTTTCGGGCATGTCCAACTGGGAGGAGACCCCGGGGTAGACCCAGCACACGGTGGAGAGATTATATCTCTCGACTGGCCTAGGAACGGCTTGGTATCTCCTCTGAGGAGCTAGTGGAAGTGGCCGGGGACAGGGTCATTGGTCTTCACTGATGGCACTGCTGCCCCCACGACCCGGACCTGGATAAGCGGTGGAAAACGAAATGAAACGAAAAGAAATGGAGAAGTGATGTTTCCTTTTCCTTTTCCATCACTAGCTGTGTGGTTTCCATAGTGATTGGACATCCCCCATTTATTTAAATGGGAAACAAATGTTAAAAATGTTGAATATTTTAAAAAGTACATGGGTTAAAAATGTGAAAAATTCAAGCACAGTTCTTCTTAACATGCCACATTGTTTAAAATGTAAACGGTGACAATTTGACAATTGAATTTGACGTATGACCTCCTAAGGCCTCCGTAGGGGTAGTTTATGTCTCGGCTTTATGAACCTTTCCCTTAAAGATGAACTTTGGATCTGTCAAGGAGAGCCTCAGAGAGAGAACAAAACAACCCAAAGAGAGCGTCCTACACCCGCTCATTCCCCCTCATTAACATTCACCGGGCGTCGAGACAACAGATCATGTTATCGAATGCAAAAAAACAAGCAATCAAAGTCACATTCATTGCTCCATTGTTTTACATTTTAATCATTCGTGAGACTTAATTACAGGATTGAAATGTAACTAACGAACAAGCAAATTAATTTTCACCTCCACCTCTGGGAGGCAAAGCAGGGGCCAGATACCAAGCTTGATCCCCCCGCCTGATCGATTATGATCTCGCGGCTCAAACGGGAATAGATTCCCATGCAAATTCAGCCGGATCAATCGGCATTCCCACGGAATCAATGAAACAGCTTTTTCCAGTCCGACCAGAGGAGATTGTTTGGTTAGGAGAGGATGGACTGTAGAAATCAAAACTGAGGAAGCTGTGTGTCACAGATTTAACACCAATATTTCAAGAGAATAAGGATCTGATTGTTTTCAAACGTCACAACTAGTGGCTTTAAGCGTGAAACATCAAAGAAATGTTTCCTCATGCTGGGAAAGTTGCATCCTTTGGGAATAAAACTGAGGTCACTGGTGGGAAAGTCACATTTTCACATCCCACTGAACAACTTCAATGTCAAACCTGACTGCTGTGTCCTCCACACACACACACACACACACAGAGGAGAATAAACACATTTCCACTTATAGACTGCGTCGTCTGCATACGTGTTGTAGTTACATGAGCGCGTACAGGAGGCTGTGTGCGTGTTTCCTCAGAATTAAACGTGTACGTCTTTGTCCTCTCTTTGAATAACTTTCTCCCCAGCTGATATAAAATGCTGCGAGGGTGGCAGGCGACGTTAAGCGTCATTGTGTTGCCTTGGCCGAGCACTGCAGGAAGTTGTGTTTGGCACGAGGCCCGGAAGCAAGGTGAGGACAAACACTCCCAACAAACACACGCCGACATCCACAAAACCTACGGACGCATATCTGCTACATGGTCCACATTCACAGTGAGCGTGTGTGTGTGTGTGTGTGTGTGTGTGAGCAGGTGTTTGAGCGTGTACCCAGGTCTACCTTTCATCCGTGCGGAGATTTGGAGAGGCAGCCTCCTTAATTCTCCCTTAATTCATTTGTGCTCCAGATTCTCTGGGCTGCCGGGATAACCTGGGAATGATAATGAAGAGGAAGGAGAGACGGAGCGTGAGGAGTGTGAGGGTGGGGAGAGGGAAGAGGACATGAAAACATCACAGCACATGGCTCCTTCTCCTATCTCCCCTTTGAATGTGTTCAGAATGGATTTAGGGCTTTTCACAGAGTCTTTTAAGAGAAGATGGATCTTATTAGCGCTGATTGCTAGTCGCAGGACGTTTTCAGCCTCGGGAGCCCACCTTACTTAACCCTTTCACAGATGAACAGGGAGAGGAGCATTAAGAGGGACGGCGGTTTGATAGCATTTTATCAAATATGAATCCAGTATTGACTCCACTTATCGAGTGTGAGTGCTGTGAACGCTGTTTCCAATCTGAGGTATTAAGCCCTGAATCCAGACTGCTGTGATGATACTGGGAGACTCTAGTCCAATCCATCACACGTTATCCAAAGACTCCTTACCTCATGTTATATACTGACAGGGGTGTGTCTAGAGAAAAAGCCAAGGAGGGCTTTGGCCACCCAAGTGGCCACCTCAAAATCTGGGACTATTTTTTTTTTATTTGATCAGGTGTAATAGCACAAAAAATGTTCTGATTCCGATTCTAATTCTGGGCAAGGTTTTTGCATGCTTCAGACCCGTGATGTAAGCGAAACTGGAGATGGATGACGCCCAGGACTTTTTAAAATTTGCTTGCTCTGCTTCCCACCCAACCTCGCTAGTGCTCCTCTCATATGCTCTGCCCTTTAACAAACCTAAATGTTAAACATTTGTACATGTATATGACCAGGCAAATGCAGTTAATAAAAATTCCGGGAAATTCCTCATTAATTTCTGAAAATAACCACAGAACTTTCCAACTTTGGAAAATCCCTTAAGTTTGCAACCGTACTCCAAATAAACCATTTATTAACTTTGTTCAAACCACCTTTAGATTACATAGACACAGTTTTTCCATCAGCTGCAAAGATAAAAAGTTAACTAATTACAGATTTGTTTTCAAGAAAGAATATAACTTTTGGTGTAAGATTAAAAATAAAATATGATAATATGTACACTGAACCATAGGAAGTTTTAAAAAAGCCAAAGCACAACAAATACACATACTTAAAGACCTCCTGGACGAAAAATAATTGGTGTTAAATGCTCCATCTGGTGATCACATAGTAATAATGGAAATGTCCAAATGTACTCATGGTTAGTTTTGTTTATACATAATAAAAAACTGAGCGTAACCAGAGTCGCTTTCTACAAAACAGACCCAACAGAACACTAACAATACATTCAAAAGAAATAAGCAGTCTGAAGTACCTACTATATTTAGATGCTGTTTGGAAAACAGCCTCTGATTGGCTGTTTGCCTTGTGAAAGGTAGGACTTGTCGTCGTATAATCAAATATTCAGACTCAGTTACAAACACTGACTATAATATACGTATTTGTCATGACATCATCAGTCTGCTGCTGTTTTGAGGCTAATCACAGGGAGGGGGCCAGGTATTGGGAACGCCAACTTAACCGAACCAGGGTTGACATTTTAAAGCAACACACTGGTGTGAAAATGGTTGGGGAATGGAAGGAAAGTTATTGGGATATTTCAACTTGAAAGTTACACAAAGAGGTTGGGGTATGGTATTGTTTTTATATTATTTGTCATGCTAATTTGTTTTGTTTAGTTAGCATGTAGCTTAATTTTGGAATCGCGTTGATTGGTTGAGGGTGTAGGAGCTGGGTTGCCGTATTTTTTGGTTGACTGCTGTTTTCTTTGGATTACTGTTGATTATCATTCGTTCACGTTACCTTCAGTTTTTGACCTCGGCCAAGGAGGTTACATATCTGAGAGAGTTTGTTTGTCTGTGAACAACGCAACACAAAAACAAATGAACAGATCTTGATGAAATTTTCAGGAAATGTTCGAAAGGGGATACAGAAGAACTGATTAAATTTTGGAGGTGATCTGGATCACCGTCTGGATCCAGGACCTTTTTAGAGGATTCTTTATCATTGTGAGACAGGGCCGTTTTCACCATATGTGTGTATAACTCCACCATAAATGGTCGGATTGCTTTGCAAAACAACACAAGACAAAGTCACCATAATTTCTGATGAATGTTAAAGTACGATCCAGATCCTGGCGATATTCTGGATACTAAGATCTGTAATATGAAATATGTACTGGGTCATCATAATTTTCAACACTGTCAGGTAACAAATTATCGCAAAAACCTGCGACTAACATCAAATTGTAGCAGCCAGTCTGCTGAAAGGTAGTATAACATTAAAGTCGGACTAAAGTGTTGGTGGTCTGTGCTCTAGGCCCAACCACAGTCTACCTGAAGTTGCTACATCGCCTGTAAACATATAAAACGTCGATCAGTGGGTTTCTTCTGTCCTTAATTGAGCTGTATGCTCCTCTTCTTAAATAAGTCTCCAGAATGGGTTCAATTACCTCCCTGTAACTAATTGATCTTGCCTGAAACAACGGCAGCAGCAGAGTACAGTCCCAGCAGGGCACAGGCCTCCCCCCTCCAGGAACCCCCACGCAAACACTGCTGCTAATTGAAATTATTTCGATTAATATAAGCTAATCGAGGCTAACCACGCAGCATCACAGCGGGTCATGCAGTTGGAGAGCATCCCTGTTCTCTCCGTCTTCCTTTGCGTGCACTACACCTCTGTGTTTTGACAATCCGGCCCTCTTCAATACACAAAGCAACAATTCATCCCGCGGAGAAGAACAGGCGGGAAAAAAAGAAGGAGCTGGGAGCAGGGCCGATCGATAAACAGAGTCGGAGCTGTGATTTATTTACCGCTGCGTGTTATGTAGAGAGCGGGAGCACGGGGAGAAGAAAAAGCCTTCTGATATGGCCACAGGCAGCCGACATAATGGGGCCCTCTCAATCTTCAGTGAGTGGCTTGTTGGATTGTCAGGCAGGTTTTCCGCCGCTGTTCAAAAGCGATCAAACCCCCGAGACGCGGGCGACCAGACAGATGATTACTCACTGTAAACGATCCAGGAGGAGTGGGGGAAAAAGGAGAGGAATAACTACAGCGGATATTGATGACTCAATAGACTCGGTGACAGACGATTCCATTTGTGTCGAGATAAAGTGTTGACCGTCTCGGATCAATCATAATAGGGGGGCTCTTATTGAGCATAAAAACCATGTTTAATGTCATTAAACCCACATCGAGCCCCCTTCCCTCCTCTCTGGGAAGTGTACACATATCTGAGTACAGTAGATCGAGGAAGCAGAGGGGGGATGGGGGAGTTGTGTTGTTGTTGGGGAGGAGGAAGGAGGAAGGAGGAGGAGGAGAGGCATGGGTGAACAAGGGGGGAGAAAAAAAGAAACCTTCGAGGCAATCATTTCTGGCAGAGCGGTGGCAGCCAGTGTGTGTGTGTGTTTTGTTTCGTAATTTCAGGCGCTTCGGACGCCGCCGACACTCAGCGAGGGCCAATAACAGTTCGCAGACTGCTGATGTCATCACATTTTGACAAACTTCTCAATCTGGAGTGACCTTCCCGCAGCCTCACACACTCACCTCGCTAACTCTCCCACTGAGTGTGTGCATCTCCTGGACTCTGTGTCAGACGGCGCCACGGGGAGGGGGTGTTTGGCTTGATTCTGGAGAGATATAGAGATGGCATATAAAGATGTGATGATATGGTGATGGAGGATAACGCAGGAGCCTGTTGAATTAACAGTAACTACTGTGTCTTATCCATGAAATGTAATCGTTAAGATTCTTAGAGCAGGCATTAACATTTAGTCTACTATACTTGTGTTCTGCATGTTTAAAATAGTTTCATACTGTATTTGGGGTCAAATTAAAGCTTCTGTAAGGAATTTTTAGCTGCCTGTAATATTATCACCAACAAAAGCAAACTACGCACTCAACAGGTTGGACCCAAAGAGTGGATTTAGGGTCACAAGACACCTTCTCAAAAAATGCATTAAGAGTCATTTAACCAAGCATGTTTAATCTGTTTCCTACGGTGGCCAGTAGGAGTCAGATGATTCGCAAATGCTACAACACACCGGTATGATAAATATAGCTTTGTAGAGGTCTCACCATATTATTTCCACAATATTTACTGGTAATGTGTCATCTTATATTTAGCTTTAAGACTCAGTCATGCTTTAATGTTAGCATTATAGCGTTATATATAATGCTATTATTGGCATTATAGACTTCTAGTAGATGACTATTTAAATTTATAAAACAACTAACAGATATGCTACTGTTACTACATGTGGTTTTAAAGTGGTGCAGTTTGGTTGCCTTATGGCTCCTTGAAAATTTAATGGCATTGCATCATGGGACAGTTCTACAGGCGTAAACAACTGCCAATCTGGGATTATTTCATATAGACAGGGAGAAAAAAACAACAACTTGAAGCAACAAGATCTCACAATGTTCCTTTAAAAATGAAAAAATAATAGTAACATTAATATTAAATTTTGAAAAAAGTTTGGGGTGGGCTTGGGACCATTTGGCCCACCCTTAACACCACCCCTGCACTAGAAAACACCTTAATTTAACCTTTTTTCCATTATGGTGTGGCTTTTTCTAATCGTCTGACACCTACAGGCCACCATACGTAACAGATTAAATATACTTGGTGAAATATTTATTCATAATTTTTTTTTCAAAGAAGGCATCTAATGCCAGTAAGGGGTACCCAACCCACTTTGGGTCCAGCTTGTTGATTATCTAGCTTGTTTCTGTTTATAAATTTCTGCCTTTTTCACAACAGCTAAAAATCCCTTATAGGAGCTTTAATTTGGCTTGAATTTTAACATGGCAGAATAAAAAATAGGCAATAGATAGAAAAGGTGTACACATGTATATTGGACTTAATCACAGTCATATGATGCATCTTCACATCTATTTTGGTTTGCATTAGCATAATCTGGCTGTAAATATGTAACTTTTGTCAGTATTTACATTAGATTTAAGATTCCAAAGAGACAAATTAGCTTCACATGTCATATTTTGATTTATTAGACTGAGCTTACAGAGTATGGAGGTGACAGTGGAGACAGCAGGTAAACAAACGACACACCCCTGAGGTTCAAGGCCGAAACCAAAGTAAAACTGACTGAAGTAAAGACAAAATAAGGAGCTGATTCTCTCTGTTATGACTTCTCTAACACCTCATCTTTAGATCATGTGAGATAAACAGGAAATATGATGCTCACCTCAGCCTGCAGAAACTCCTGTGTGCTCCTGAGTGATCACATGATTAGACCCAGCTGTGAGTGCAGCAGCCACACACACACACATATACACACACACTGTCAGAGATCCTTGATTTTTTTGCAGATCATAGTGTAAAAAAGTAAATAATAGTAAAATAATCATAATATCAAGGCAGGCAGCCATGTTTGTGTTTGAGTTTTCCCACAATGCAGTGCAACAGGAACCTGGTGGAAAAGTGGGAGGAGCTCCAGAGAGGTCAAACAGGAGGGGATGAAGAGTTAAAGAGGGAGTGTTTGATGTGTTTTTGTGGAGTTAGACTTCACTTTCAATGTTTTATCACTTTTTATTCAGATGAAGAGGATGTAATGTGTAAATTTAACATATTAGCATCACCCACCTGCACACAGCAGCTGATGATGAGACAAACCTGTGGAGGAATCCACGCTTTGACGCTCACCCCATCAGTCAGGGCCCTGTCCTCTCCCACCCTCCTCCACCTTTCTCCCCTTCCTCCTCCTCCTCCCCTCCCTCCACCGCCGGAGGCCTTCACCCTGGGGCCCACCTGACTGACAGCTGTTGATTTGGATCTCTCCATCACACGCCTGATAAAAAAAAAAAAAAAAGGAGAAGGAGGAGGAGGGATTCTCATCCCTGCTGCAATTCCACAGGAATGGTGCACGGGACTTTCAGCCGTGGCGGCGGCGGGCGGCAGGGGCCTCCTAATGAAGTCATTCCCTGTGCACATGATTGGGTGAGATTGCCACCGCCATCCTTACCTTCCACGCCGCTCCTGCTCCTGCTCCTGCTGCTGTGGTTATCCCCTTTCTCCCATCCCCCATCTTCTTTAAGTGTACTCATGTGGAAACAGCAAGTGGTTGTGTGTGCATCCATCCTTCCTCCTGCATGTGTGTTTATACATATGTGGCACATGTGATACGCATGTGTGTAGGTGTGTTTTTAGCTCGGCTAGCACTGCCTCACTGGCTGCTAATTGGAAACAGAGCAGAAGTATGATGCAGAGGACGTTGCAGGTGTAAAATCAATCAAAAAGAAGCAGGATTTGAGTTATTTCAACCTGTCAATCACTGTCAAAACACAGGAAGTGCTTTGATGATTTGAGATCTGAGAGGTAAAGCAGACAGCTAATGAATTTATCACAAAATAAAAAAAGAAAAACCTTCATGGAGGTCTCCTAATGCACATCACAGTCCCTGATAGTTCACTCAGCGACACCTCCTCAGCAGAGCAGGAATCCTCCCGAGACAACCTCGCCGCCTGTCAGTCGGTCGGTCTGCCACTCACCGCTAACACGACAGCCCGTCCCAGAGTGCCTGTGAATGTGACAACACACACACTCACAAAATAAAAAACACACACACACATAGCAAGAGTGCTTCTGAAGGTACCCTCCTGGAGAGCTGGGATGAGTCACCGGAGTCTGACTTCCTGTTTTTAACACACTTTATTTTGAAATCTGATCATTTCTAACCAAATCGAGGAAATCTCTGATAGGTGGCGCTAATTGGTAGAATTTGCATTACAATGCTTTATCAATATGCCAACATCATGCATTATTAAAGGTGAGCCATTAACATAATAATATATTAGCATAATCAAGCAGCAGCGGATCTCAGTGCATCATCAGCGAATTGTTGTTACCGCCCCTTTAAGAAAATCATAACCCCACTTTAAAATGCAGCTGATTACAAATCACTTATGGAGTTTTTTTTTTTTTTTTGCACTTTTTGGACACATGTCATCAACATGTGACATAAAACACCCCGTGTGATTAATTTCAGTGGTATGTACAAATGCACAACGGGGTTTTTTTATCATTAAAATCAAGTAGTTTTCAAGTTATATTCAAAGTGAAGCCGTGTGCCCCTGATGAAACAAAGCAAAGGCACTTAGCATGTGTTCTCCTAGTTAAGATTCCCTCTCAGCAGTAATACAATGTTTCTGAGTGTCTGCTGGAAAACAAGTGGAAGGTCAAGAACGCGAACAATAGATGTTGATTCCAATTATGTGTAAAGCATTGAACAAGATGCGCTAATGATGGCGTTGTCGGGAGAAAAAAGGTGTTTATACGCTCCTCTCCCAAAGCCCGTGGAACGGTTTATTAGGCAAAGGCTTTATTTCCATAAAGGCTGATAAGACTTCAAATGATTCAGTGAAAAACAGTCCTGGCATCGGCACAGCAAAGCAGTGTGCGTGTATTTATCTCTCCCGACGCTGGGAGACAATCAAGACGAAGATGATAGCACGTTTTTTTGAAATGCAGCACAGAGGCATAATGAGATTGCAGCTACTTCAGGAACAAAAACCAGACAAAATGTTTTTTTTTTTTTTTTTGCCGTAAATGGCTTCTTGTTTTATTCACTCACGCTAAAAAAGAAAGAGGAAAAAAAAAGAAAAAGGCCATCGTTTTCAATTAATGAAGCAGGGAATTGAGTCCGAGGTCCAGCGGGATATGGATTAACCGTGATGGCTTCAGGGCCCAATCTCACACTGAGTCTGCGCCGCGGTCTGCACGGAGGAATTTCTCATTCAAGGCCTCGCCGATGCCACCTCCTACCCCCCCTTCCTAACTCATCCGCCCCATTCCTCATCCTAAGGTGAGTTGCTTCAGTGCAGACCGCTATTAGTGGCGGTGGGGAGATAAAACTGTAAGTGTTGCTCCCAATTAGTGCATCAGTGACCGCTCTGCGCCTCCTCCACGGCAAGGCCTGCAAGGAAGGGAGGAAGGGAAGGACGGACGGGAGGGAGGATTGTAGGAGGGCTGACAGGAGAGGAGAGTGAAAGTAAAGGTTTAGAGGTAGATAAAGAGATGACTAAAAAATGGCTTAAGCGTTCATTTTGAGTGGCGAGACAGCTCCTATTAACATTTAACAGCGTTTGCGCAACTTGGTGTGGAGGTTAGGATGCAAATGAGGAGGAATTAAAAGTGGCCAGAGGTTTGTCATTGATGGATTGCAGTCTGGCGCTACTCACCACTTCCTAGTGTCCATCACAGACGATTACTGTATAATTAAACCTTATTTCTGGACTCTGCGACGCATAATTACTTGTGTGGGAATGTACGATCATCTAAAAGCTCCGGCAAAATGCTTTAGCATTTAGTCTGGCAGGCTGCAGTCATTTCACAGAGCAGTGACAGATAGAGCCATCTGATGATGGGCAAAAGAACAGTCACTTTTAATAAGAGGTGGGGGGGAAATATTAGGCGACAGTGTGCTGATTATAGGAAAATTAGGCTTTCAAGTGGTAAAGTCCTTTGTGTTATTTGCATAATTTATTCCTTCTTTACCCCCCTACTTCTTCTTCAACCACCTCTGCTTTCTCTCCCTCCCTTTTTTTTTTTGCGAGCTCTGGGCAATTTCCTCCCATATTTGAATGGATTGCACATTTAAGACTACTTAAGGAAAATGATCACTTAGCATATTTTAATTGTCGTGCAAAGAGTGAGCAGAGGTGTGAGGGGGTGGGTGGGGGGCTTATGGGGGGGGGGGGGGGGGGGGTGTAGCTTTAATGTGGAGGGGACGCAGCGGTGGTGTGAGAGATAACCTCAGGGTGGACACAGGCGGAGCGACCTTAACGCACACGCTCAGTTCTTTCTAACTCAGACATTCCTCAGTCTTTAATCCAGGAACAATACCAGTTCTGGCCACAGGTGTCACTGCAACCAACTGAGTATGACTAATTGGAAATAAATACAGGCACGACATTACGCAGTGGTGTGCACAGGGGGTGGGTGGGTGGGTGGGGGATTGTTGAAAATAACATCCTATAGTGCCCCCTTAGGAACCACACAACATGCTAAAGTTCTCTCCTGGTAGCAAAAAAAATTGTTCACAAGTGCCCACTTGGGCGCCAAAATGCACACTTAAGTGCCCTCTTAGATACTAAAACATGATAAAGTGCCCAATTTTGAGGCCAAATACTTGCTAAACTGACCTCTTCAGACCCAAAAGCTGCACTTAAGTGCCATTGTGGGAGGCTAACATGGCTAAAATGTGCACACTTGGGACCCAAAATGTGCTAAAGTGTCCTCTTGGGAGCCAAAACTTGTGCTGAAGGGGCCTATTGAGAGCCAAAATGTGCGCTAAAGTGCCCCCTTGAGAGCCTTACATGGCTAAAGGGGCCTCTGGTAAAGCAAAACATGCTACAGTGCCTCTTTGTAAGCATGAACATTTTTTAAGGGCCCTTTTGGGATGCAAAATGGAAGCTTTAGTGCCTCTTAGGGGATAAAACACACGCAATCGTGACCTCTTGGGAGGCAAAATGTATGCAAAAGTGCCCACTTTGGAGCCAAAATGCACACTTAGGTGTCCTTTTGAGAGCCAAACTGTGATGTAGTGTCCTATTAGGGAGGCCAAACATACCTAAAGTGACATTTTCTTAGCCAAAATGTGCACCCAAGTGCCCCCTTGAGAGCCTAAGATGGCTTAAGGGCCCTCCTGGAAACCAAAACATGTGCTATAGTGCCCTCTTGGTAGCAAAAAAAAATATTCCAAAGTGCCCTCTCGGAAAGCAAAATGCATGCAAAAGTGCCCACTAGGGAGCCAAATGAGCACCAAGGAGGAGTCAAAATATGATATAGTGACCTTTTTGGAGGTAAACTGCATGTTAAAGTGACCTCTTTGGGGCAATTATGTACACTGAAGTGCCCTTTTTGGAAGCCCAACAGGGTCCCATGTTCACACTTGGAAGCCAAAATGTGCTCAAGTGCACTCTAGGGAGCCAAAATGTGCACTAAAATGTCCTCTGGTGAGTCAAACCATGTGCTGAAGCGCCTGATTGGGAGCCAAAAACTCATGCTTAAATGTCCACTTTGGAGCGTGCAAAAGTGTCTTCTTGGGAGGCAAAATCTTTTAGGCCCTGCTCTTCAAAAAGTCTGTGCACACCACTGATGTCATGTACGACTTCCTGCTAATGTGAACAACTCCAATGCAGCTGCACTGAGGGAGCGAGGAGCAAACAAAGGGGAGTAACACAATCAAACCTTCCATCCGTCTCGTAAATTTGAAGCCTGTAAGAAAATCACTGTATTTACGTCTGGAGGAAAAGCATGTGTCACAAATTATTTCTGATCATGCCTATAGCGTGTTTCAAAGTGGGAAAATAAAGAAAACAGCAACCCTCCGTGCACTCTCACCTCTCGTGAAGCGTTCGCACAGATAATTATAGAGGCTATACAGCAGCTTCCCACACCTCGCCACCAGCTATATAATGATACCTTTAGCGGTGTAGTGGGCAAATGCACATCATTTTCATTAAGAGCACTCACATAATCCGAATTCTTTGTGATGGAGGAAGATAATTAATGCTTTAATGTTTTTCGGTCTTGCCACTCTTACCACAGCAAGAGAAATGAATTGTTACATTTTAATGAGAGAAGCGACGGCGGCAACGGCAGCGGCGGCTTCCTGCGCTACACGGATGGTTTTATAATTGCACACAAGGGTGACTAACTCGAGGCTCATTAAGGCGATTTTTCAGCTGGGCTATTTTTTGGCAGGACAATACATTTATTTCTCGATCTACTCATAAATAAATCTTTTTTTTCCCCTTTACTCACTTTGAATGCGGCGTCAGGAAAAAAACACAGATATAATCTCCCAAGAAAATGTCTTTAATGAATCGTTTGTTGCTGCTTGTACCTAAGATTACATGAAAATACATTTAAGTTGACTGCAAGTATGGCAACATATTCACACATATAAACAAGTGGTGCATTTTGTATTGTATGTATAGGTATGTACAACAGAAACACGTTACACTCTGGTTTTAAAGTTGTGCAAGTGTGTTATATATACTAACAATTTATAAAATTCAACACACTAAATAAAAAAAAGAAGAGTGTGCCCACATATATACACATTCACACGCGCACAACCACAGTAGTTCACAAAAGATTAAAGCAAATGTATTGGATTATACATTTCCGGGTCACCTCGACCCTCAGCTCACGAGTCCTGTGAGTGTTTTTGATGTTAGCAGGTGTGTGTGTGTGTTCGCCTATAGCTCTGACCTGACAGTGACAGAGACACACACACTATAGGCGATGCTGCTGCAGCCTGTGGTTGCACCATCAGCTAAATGTTTTAAGTACAGTCATCTGAGGTAGACTGCGCAAAACTTCATGGTGTCACTCCCTCCTCTCTTCTTCTTCTTCTTTTTTTTTTTTTTTTTTTTTTTTTTGAAGCATTTTTCCACAAATGTCTGACATTTGGAAAGACGTAAATCAAATACCACGTGTGTGTGTGTGTGTGTGTGTTTGTGTGTGTGTTTTGTAGCCATGAGGTAGAAATGCTTTTAAAGAGGAGCCGTTTAAAGAAACACCATGTCGAGGAAAGAAAAAAAGAAAAAAAGAAAAGAGGTCGAGACACAAAAAGGAGGACCACAGAACACGTAACAAACAAGCGAAGCATTGACCGGTGCGTTTCAAGTCGTTTGTTGGTCGGCTGTGGAGACAGAGGGAGAAACGCCTGTGCTGTTGATGTGTGCTCTGAAGTGCATTAGTAGGTTTTTCTGTCTAAAGGGACTCTCCCTCCAGAGGATTTGCTGACAGAAGGAATTCTGGTACAGATTGTTTTGAGGGTGGTTTTTCTGACTCCGCTTTCCCCTTGTGCTGCCGCCACGCTGCCTGGCTGTCTTTCCTTTCCGTCAATTTTGCTGACGCTCAGCAGAACTTTTTTTTTTTCCCTTCTTCTTCTTCTTCTTCCCCTCCTCTTTCTCTTCTCTTTCACATCAGGTGCTGCACTGACGGTGCTCAAACCAGAAACAGTAGCAACACAGATTGAACAGTGTATGTGCTATGGAGGCTAAAAGTGGCGAACAAAATCTCCTAACAGGAAATGGCATTGGTACACTTCAACAAAAACAAACACACAAATGCCTTTTAGTGCATGGACGTAAAACTCTCTGTGTCACCAGGAGGAGGCGAAATACATTCCAATGTGATTCAAAGGTAACCTTCAGGGGACCAGAATCCCTCAATCCTGTTTCAAGCTTCTGGAGTTTGAGTCCAGATGCTTTCTGATGTGGGTGAAAAATTCAACTGAAATAAAAAAATGGATTGGTTAATCAGAGGGAGCCATCTGTCTAAAAAGAGTATTTGCAAACTTCTGCAGCAAACCCCTGATCTTCCTCCTTCCACTTGTGATTCCTCATAATTCACTGGATGTCTCTTTAGTGCACCCATCTCCAAGGATTCATTAGCTGAAGCCTCCACGCAGCCTGACAACAAAGCCTAGAACGATAATACAAATAATGATTATGCTGTTTAATAAATTACACAACTCCCACCACCCTCCGTCAGTCCGTCTCTGAAACCCACAAACAGCAAAGCTGGGCAACGTGGTTTACATCTTTTAAGAGCGATGGAATTAAGCTTGGTCAAGTAGGAACAGGTAGCCAAAGCACCTGCTGTAAGGACAAAAAAAGAAACATGTTCTACTCTCACTGTTGATTATGTTCCGTCACGTCTAGAACATATCTATTACATTCATCGTCACCTCTTTGCTTGCTGAGGTACGCCATAACTGCCAAACCACCGCGGATTCTCCCCTCAGGTCTTAGTGCTTTTTGTCAAGGTATCTTGAGGTACTATACAATTCACAAACGCTTTCCTGAGTTTTGTTTGTTACGTTTGTTTGTTTGCTTTGCAGAAAAAGGATCAGAAGAGATGAGTGAGTCAGGGCCCAGACTACTGCCGCCCTGATGGATTACTGCTCCAAGCAAGACAATAAAGACTGATTGACCACCGCCTATGGCTTCTGTCAATCTCTGTTTTTTAGACTCACCGTTGAAGTTTTAAAGCTCTTAATAATCGTCAGCTCATGCCATGAATGTAGATCGTGAGGCGAATTAAAGAAAGAAACTCAGAAAGCACCACTTCAGGCACTTGGATAGCCAACTAAATCTCAAGAACAGGAACATAAAGGTATATACACAGACACTGGGGCGTCTCTTCTGAAGCCAACTTGCTCGCAATGTGTAAACAACGCCTGGCTTTCCGGTGTGTCAAGAATTCAAATTAAAATTCTTGCTCATTAACTGCGAAACTGCCAGTTGTCTTGTCAAAACCAGGTCTCTCTCGGTGGATCTAAACCCTGCTTGTGAGAACTCTGTGGGCTTGTGTTGGCCTTCTGTGTGCCTTTCCCTCCAGCACAATGCTTCTGCCCTGAGGGGAGGAAATGTGGATGCCTCTTTTTCTCAAGGGCGGCATCTTTCTTTTCACTGGCTGCAGCCGAACATTTTGTTCCACTCAGTGTACGTGTCAATCTCTTTCTGCGATATACTGGCTTGGAATTTACAAAAGACACTCTCAAAGTCCTGGTAGGTAAGTGGCCTGACCTGTCCCCTGGGCATCATACCCGTCATGTCCATGCCCTGTGCAGAGGCGTGTAACAGACCAACCAGGGCCTCCTGGCAGAATCTGGCCAAGTCCAGTCCAGAGAAACCTTCAGTGCGCTGGACCAGCAGCGCCAGCTCCTCCTCGCTCAAGCAATATTTGTGCTGAGATTGAGCCAGGAGCTGGCTCACGATCTGGTGCCGGGCTGTGCTATCCGGCAGGGGCACGAGCACCCTGCGAGCAAAGTACCTGCGCAGCCCTTCGTCCATGTCCTGGGGTCTGCTTGTGGAACAAACCACCAACACTTGGTTGCTTCCGTCCTCTCCTGATCCCATGAGAAGTGAGTCTAACTGGGAAAGTAGCTCCCCCTTCAGGTGGTTGATGGGGCTCTCTTCACTCAGGTGGGCTGAAAGTAGCATGTCCACCTCACTTATGAACAGTACTGAGGGCTGCCGACAGCGTGCCACCAGGAATGACGCCCTTATAATTTTTTCTCCATCTGCTAGCCACTTAGTGGCCAACGTGGAACCACTGAGCTGGAGAAACGGTGCCCCCAACTGGCTCGCCAAGCAGCGTCCCAGCAAAGTCCTGCCACTGCCCCGGGGTCCAAAGAGCAGCACGCACCGGGGAGCCGGTCCTAAACTGCTGAACATGTCCGGGCGCAGAATTGGCCAAAGGACCTCCTCCTTAAGAGTCGCTTTGGCCAGTTCAAGTCCTGCAATGTCACTCCAATCCACCGGGGGGCCCTGCTGAACGATTTCAGAGGTAACCATGTCAAGAAGGTGAGGGTCACTGGTTTTCAGCTGCTCCTCAGCAGGCCTGGAGGAGGGGTTGGATGAGGAGGAGGTAGGCCCTGGTGCTGAGTGGGGGATGTGAAGGCGATGGTCCTCAGCACCTTGCTCACTGAGGGAGGGAGGGGTGAAGTTGACGAGGGAATCTGCCGAGCGAGAACTCCCCAGGGTGGAGGAAACATACGCTGGGGGAGTCATGGGTCCACCTGTTGCCTGGCTGCTGTACTTCCTCTGCTGCTCTGATGACATCGTGGACTGCTTCTGAGGATTGAAAGGTAAAGACGACTTTTCTCCGCTTCGGTCAAATCCACCACCACCTGCGCTGTTGGAGCCTCCGTTTGCACTGCTGCTGTCTGCTATCCTGTACATGGGGCTCTCAGTCGAGCTGCGAGCCTGGCCGTAGCCAAAGTTTCCGTAAGAGTCAATCTCTCCTTGGCCTGTCATGTAGAAGGCTTTCCTTTTCAGGGAATTAGAGGAGCTACTGTTGAGAGGGGTGGGGGCAATTGGGGTCAGGTTGTGGCTCTGGTATGGGTATCCAGGTAAGGTGGAGGGTGGAGGAAGAGGTGTAGGTGCAGCGATGCCTGAGGGGAGGTACGAGGAAGGAGGGGGCGCTCCCCCAGGGCTGTATCCTGGCCCGACTGAGCTCTGAGCTGGGTAGCCTGCTGGGGGGTAATTATAACTAGACAAGTTAGGAGAGCCTCCATTGTAAGCTGGGACTAAGGTGGGGTGGGAGGGCGGCGGAGGGGGCGGCTGCAGAAGCCCGGAGCTGTGCAGCGGGGAGGGAAGTGCCGGGGTGGGGGCAGACTGGGAGCTGTAACTACTGTGCAGGTAGGAGCCGCTGTACGCGGGGCCGTATTCCTGAGAGGGCATGGCGGAGGAGTGGAGCGCGGTGGCGGCGTGGCTCCCACAGCTGCTGCTGGAGTAGCTGGGTTCACTCAGGGTGCTGGAGGCCAGGCCCGGGGAGCTGCACATGCCAGAGACAACCTCTGAAGCTGCCGGCACTCCACCTTTTCTGACAGAGACCCCCTCTGGGATACAGCTCATGGGGTAGACGCCATCCTGCCACGGTTCTGATTCACCTTTCCGTCCATTCATCACCCCAGGGACGCCAGGCCCCTCGGCGTAAGAGCCGGGCATCTCAAGGATACCAGAGTACTTCTCAGCATACTTCTTTAACAGGTTGGAGGCGGTAAGGGCTGAGATGTCGTCATTGGCCCAGGCGTACTGGTAGGTGGCAGAGCGCTGGAGGTGGCCAGGTACCGCCCTGTACGCCTCGGCCTTGTGAGCTGGCGAGCGCGTGGTGGAGGAGATGTCAAAGTGCTGTTCGGCCCACTGGCTGTGCTCGGGGGTCCACTGCATCTTTAAGCCTGAAAGAAACAAGGACAGAGACAACTTCAGGTGAGCATGTCGACTTCTGAAACAATTTAGGCAATGATTAGGATGACAACACCTACACATTGCCGTAACTGAAAGGTACGTGTTTCCTTGCACCGTCACAAAGTTTTTACTAATCAGGAGCTTAAATCAGGCCTCTGCTGTCTAGGTCATGACGTGTGCTTTGATTTGGTGCGATTTAAGTTAAAACTAATAGATTGTTTGATTGATAAGGAGGCTGGAGATGTCAGCAGGCACAGTGCTCTACAGAGGGATGGTGGGATGGCTGGTTACGGCAGCCTAATGCACCCTGGCCAGACCAATAAGACAGAGGCATCGAGGGTCACTCTATAATCCCCGGCTCATCTGAGGTGGCTGGAGATGGGTTTGAAAATGCGCCTCGCCGAGTACCACAAAGCAACACACACACACTCACAACCGTGCACATCCACACCCCCCCCTCCTCTGTTCGTGGCCCTTTCATCCAACACACACTCACAAACCTTCGCTTAGACACACAGGCGTTTAAAAAAACTATCTCTGCCTGCACTCAGGCGTGCTGACGTGCACACACACACACTCGCAGCCACTGACCCAGACGGACAAACACAGGCACGCACACAGGAGCTGTAGCGAGCAATGAATTACAACACATTGTGTCTCAAGCTTAGTTCCTGTCTGCACAGCTCCACCTTGACCTCCCTCTCTCCAGCGTTCTCTTTACCTTTCTGTCTGCCTCTCTTCTTTATGCCTCCCTGCCGCCTTGTCTTCCCCCTCAGCCTCTTCTCTTTGCTTTTTTTGGCCGACCATTTTCCACCACCCCTCCTGCTAGATCCTTCTTTATTCCTCTTCACCTCTCCTTTATTCTGACTCCATCTATTTCGATATATATCTCTGCTTTTCATTCCCTTTCTGCTCTTTCTCTGCGGCCACCCCTCCTCTTATTTACTCCCTCTGTGCTTCTGTGCTCTCCTCCCCCCTCCTCCCCCTCCACCTCCCCTCCTTCCTTGCTCCATCTCATCTCAGACACACTCACCTGGCTCTCCCCTTTATTGCCTCAGGAGGCTGGAGAGCCACTGTTTCCTTTAATCCCAGCCAATGCCATCTGCAAACACTGACAGTCACACAGCGACTCCATCGTTGTCTCACTATCAAAGCCGTGGCACTATCAAAGGCTGGACGGGGCGTAATCACAGCAGCCGCACGGCAGATTGAACCCCGTTTGATTTGACTTAGTGCACACAAATAAAGGATAATATCGGTGTCATTTAGGCTGCTTCCTCCGACTTATTGACTGGCAGCGGTTGCATGTAGAGAACCACAGTTGGGGGTCTGGTGAGCAATCCCTGCCTCGGAATTGGTTTATGTGTGTGTTTTTGTGCCTGTGTGAGTAAAGCAGGCATGCACAATGAAAACCATTCATGGTGGAGCAAATCTTCCATCCCTCCCTTCCATTTATGTTCACACAAACACAGACAGACACACCAAATAAAGCACAGGCACTCGCACATACACGTTCACACTCTCTTGCTCTCTTTTCCGAGGCCCTGTGTTTGTTTGGTAACAACACAGAGAAGGCGGGGGGAATCCCCAGACTCCTATTTCCTCTCTGATTCTCCTCTCTAGCCATCTCTCGGCAGACGCCAGTGGCTAATTAGCAGAATGGCGATCTGCTAATTGTGTTAATTTACAACATTTTAGCCGAGGGGAGTCTAGCAGGGGCTGGCGAGCCTGTCACCCTCCCGGTGTACCAAGCAAGGAACGCCTCAGACAAAGAGCTGAGCGGAGGAAAGTTTTGTATTAGCTGGGAGGCTCCTTTAATATTGAGAATATATTAAGAGGGAGCAGCGTGATGAAAGGGCAGCAATTCAAGGAGAAATTATGAGGCTGGGAAACCGGACAACACAAGGAAACCAGGCACAAAACAACAACTTTGCAAAGAAGCCACATAATTAACTCTAGAGGAAGCTGTTGTGTTTAGATTTGACTATATCACATCCATTTTTGTAGCTTTGGGGCACATTTTTGTCCTCATTTTAAACACAGTACGTGCTAAGATTATGATAAAGTAATGATGCTGAAACGGGATCTATATGTTTAATTTTTCAACATTTACAGAACTCTACCCTCCAGGCGTTTGAGGGATTCGTAGCCTGGAGCTAAAGGCAGGTTTACCTGCTCTCATGCAATCTCAATTATTTCCACATTAGCCCTTAGCAACAAGGCAGAAATAGAGGGTCACATGGCAAAGCCAGACAGATTCAGAAGCTACAGGATCTGTAGTGTTTGGGTTTGTTTTGCTAACGTGTCTAATCACTGATCAGCACTTGGGTCAACACTGTCTTCAAGTGCTTGACCTCAGCTGATTACAGCTTACATCAAAATAAAGTCAAAACTAGTGCATGACGTGATGAGATACTGTTCATCATCTGTGCTTGTTTACATCCAGGTAGTACAGCGATACAGCAAGCAGCTAGCATCAAAGACTGTATAAAACATGGAGGTAGCCTCCCTGACACTGGCTTTGAGCTTCCTTTCTAGCAGCTATGGAGCGCCTGTCAGTCACATGACCTAAGCCGTGTCTCTGAGTGGGCGATCCTGTTATTTCCAAACCACTTTTTTGGCTTGGTGTGTACGTGGTTTCCATCTTTCTGCAACCTGCCTCAAGCGGATTCTCAAAAAACAGCAACTTTAGCACTTCCCCATAGGCTTAATTTTGTTAAACCAGATGTTTCCCCTAAGCTAACACACATACGGGCTTCATTTTACCCTTCGTCATCTGTGCTTGTTTACATCCAGGTAGTACAGCGATAAAGCAGAAGCAATTAACTGATCTAGTGGCTGGTAGCTGCACTCCAACTAGCATCATGGACTGTCTCAAATATGGACATAGTCTCCTTGACTCCGGCTTTGAGCTTCCTTTCTAACAGCTATAAGGCGCCATCAGTCACATGAGATGAGCTGTGTTTCTGATTGGACAGACAATCCTATTTTTTTTAGCTTGGTGCGTACGTGGTTTCCATCTTTCTGGAGCCAGCCTCAAGCAAATTCTTGATGAAAAGCAACAAGGCTTAATTTTGCTAAACCAAATGTTCCCCCTAAGCTAACACATATGAGCTTCATTTAAGGCCTTCAGTCACAAAAACATGAAGTATAAGGGCAGTCTTTCTGCTCACATGCAAGAATTTAGCAATTATCGTGTTAAGAGGCTGTTAAAACTAATAAGAATTTCAAGACATGTCAGTGAGTGATTTCTCCCTGCCAGTCCTCACTTACACGCTAGAAATTCAGAGTGAGCGTCATCTTGCTATAAGGTAGTTTCAAGACAATTATCAGTCCATTTGACACATCTCTCTCACAGCCGAGACGCTCGCTGCGCCTGCAAACAAGTGAAAATATTATGACGTGTTAAGATGGATGTGTGTTAGCGCTGTCACCGTGAATCGGCTTGTTTGGATTTCATTTTTTAAGTGCTCTGCTCTGGTTGGGGCTTTTTCTTTTGTCGGTGCAGGGATGCGTATGGAGAAATGGGGAAGAAGAAAGAAAAGGAGGAAGAAAACAAGGCTGAATGAATGGCACGCACTCGTCTCTCCATATAGTTTGACACTCCATCAAACTCAGATGTGTCCTCCGTTTAAAGAAACATGGATCTTACTAATTCCATCATTAATAAAGATAACATATATAAAAGAGTGTGTCAGCCTCCATCAGGGCTTTCATCTCCTCTATAATGAGGTTAATGCAGAGACGCAGTGATTACCCCAGCAATGCAAATGAAGGCCAAATGATAACTTGCACTATTTAAATAAGGTAATAGCGATTACTCCACGTTATTCAAATGAGGACGGAGGCTTTGAACTGAGCGCTTTGAACTCGCTGCTCCTTCTCCAAAACATATGAAAGGGATGGAGGATTGACTTTGGACTCATTCAGTGTGTGTATCCTCTAATTCAATGTGATGTAAACCAAGGGCAACGAGCGAGGCAAAGTCGCCCAATGTGGCGGCGGCTGTAGCGGTGGTGGTGCAGGATGGGTGGGGTCATCCGGGGAGAGGAGGAGGAGAGGGATCAAGGTGGGCTGACTTGCTTCTCACTTTGAAAGACGCTTGAAAGTCGCTGAAATCAGTACGAAAGCGAACATTGAGGATAAAAATCGACACAAATACCCATCAGAGGTGCGTTTTAATGGGAAAATAAAGAGTTTTAATGCTGCTAGTTTCATTTTAGAACTCTCAAGGCCTCTCGCGTTTAAAAAAAACACCTCCTTTTTGCAGAAATTAGTGCTTTCAAAATAATCTCGCAGAATTCCTCCCATTCAAGCTTTTTTACTTTTTCATTTTCACAACTTCACAATGTTTTCCCTCCGAGGCTTTCAAGGTCTGAGGGACATTTGCAGAGCATTTGGACGGACACGCGAAGCACGGTGTTTGTGTTGAGGGAAAAGGGAGGGCGGGAGGGGGAGATCGTGCACTCAGCTGAAACAACATCCAACAGAAACCTTCTCCACCTTCTGAAGCGTCAAGCCTTGCCAGCGCCTTTCTCCCCCCTCCTCCTCCTCCTCCTTCTTCTTCTTCTTCTTCTTCTCCAGCCTCCACATAGAGAAGCCTAATCATTCTCATTACACTCGGCGTCCATCTGCATCAACAGAGCTGCCTATTACGGCGCTGTGTGTGTATATGTGCAGTAAACAGCTCTTTAGAGAAAGCTAATGAGCTCTTTTAAGTCTGTCTGCCGTGTGATTCTGCAAGCGGGGTGTCAGAGCAAACTGCCCATTTTGGTAACGTCATAATTAAGCTGCATTTCTGTGTGTGTGTGTGTGGAAGGAGAAGGGATGCAGGCACCCACACGCGTTGGCGCCGAGACAAAATCGGTGACAAGACGCGCACATGTGCGGCCTTTCCTGTCGTTCTAACGCAAACAGGCAGCGGAGACCTTCCAGAAACAACTAACTATCAAACTATTGTGTCATATTCTCGCACAAAGACCTGCTCCTGAGTCTCCAGGCAAGTGAAGGAGGAGGAGGAGGAGCGGCGTGACAGGCGATAACTTCATCAGGAGAGACCTGTTTTCACACACCACAAGGGAAATCCAGCCAGGCAGTTATTCAAATCCTTATCAAATACACCAGAGGGCATCTTTTAACCTCCAAATCACTGCACGGATAAAAAATCTGAATGTGCGCCAAATGCAGCTATTGTCTTATGAGGGTGTGTGTGCAGCCTCATGCGCGCAGGCCCTTGTGTGTGTGTTTGACAACCTCCGGACCACCTTGTTAATGAGTCCAGCACACTGTGACTAAGCCACAGGCTACGCTGTATTGGCACACGAGCTACAGAAGAGAGTCAAATAATGTGATTAGGTCCTCCAAAAGGCAATTAATTATGAAATTAGTCATGAGCTGGTGTCATACACACACATGAGAACACACACGTGGATCAAAACTGGCAGTGTTTGTGCAGATCATCCTTTAAGGGAGGAATTAAAGCGCACCTTGTTTGAGTGTGTGTGTTTTTTTTGTGTCTTGAGTGATTAAAAAAGACTTTTGTGCAAACAGATGAGTTAAATTTCTCTTCCATGTCCTCTGACAGGCGACAAAACTGTCCCCAGACTTCTCCTCGCTCGCCTTTGAAGCGGCAAACCGCGGCTCGCCATTACGAACGACTAGCAAGCGACAAAAACAACAACAACAACAACGACAGCAACCAAAAAAAAAAAAAAAAAGGGAAGTAAACAGAGCGAGTTCAAAGTCGAGACGGCGAGCAGTGACCGGGAGAGATGAGCTGTCACTAACTCAAAGAGTGAAAAAGGAGGAGGGGGTGATTGCTGTACGGATGACAGCTCAGAGCTGCGATATAAGGATATTTGACAAATGACGGCGTCTTTAAAAAAAATCAAATATTCATTGTAATCCGTGATCTTTGACCTCAGTGATAAGTTTCTAAGCCTCGACCATCAAACTTTTGAAATCAGCGCCTCTTTGTGGAGAAATTTTAAGAGAGCTTCATGGTGGTATGGAAACGCCTTTAAAAATATTAGGCCTTTATTTATTTATTTAACGAGGGAGCTAAATTTAAAGCGGCTAATAAATCAGGACTTTAAATCTGTGAGTGAATTCTAGAGGCGTATCATCACCGCCCCTGCCTGCCTGTATCAGATCTTCCTTACAGCTGGATAAATTGACACTGTCTAAATTTCCTTTTACTAGACAGACTATTGAATGGGTGGGTTAAATGGGTAGGGCGCAGTTAAACAAATGCTCCGGATCAAGGAAATTGTGCGTGGCTTCTTTTGTCATTCAGAGAGGAAATTGAGAGATATTCGGCGGGGGCTCGGAGCCCGCTAACGCATGGCCATTCATCTATAATGCACTCGGCCTGTCCGTCAGCTACTCCATTTCCTGTGACTAGCGCAGCTTGCCTAATCACCCGGCTCGACGCAGGGTTCCTTCCTCAAAGACACACACACATACACACACTGTGTGCGCGCGGTCACACTGGCAGGAATGAAGGCAGACACATGCAGGACGGAATAAAACATGCAGAGAAACATCAGGCCTGCTGAGGCAGAGCGATTATTCTTATCTGGTGAATTAAACGTCTGCGGGGACGAAACACGCGCGCACAGCGCGGGGACACGTCTGTCCTGTGAGAGGTGAGATCTTAACGTGTTTACAGACCAGCCTACAGAGCCTTTTTTATTACACTTCACCTTAAAAGGTAGAATATCAAAAAGCAGGACGATAATTTAAAATATGACACAGAGGTGCCAAATTGACCAGAGGGGGCGCCAAAATCAACACAAACACTTAAAGTTTTAAAGAAAAAATGAACAAGATTAAAGGTTTTTCAAGAATTTTAAGAATTAAAGCTACTATCCACGCATTTTTTAAGCCATTAAAGCTGCTGTCAGGATTTTTTTAACTGTTGACTGAAATTAATGTAGATGCTTCTTAATGGGTTATTAGAGCAAACAAGACTATCACATTGGAAAAAAACTAAATCTTATTTTTTTTATTATTTTTTTTTTAGTAGAAAATGCCTTTTAGACACAATATGAGCCACATTCACCTGACCAGTCCGGAAAAAATCTCGGAACAAAAGAAAAGTTACTTATTTCAAGCCATTATTGTAGTTTTTCATTTTTTTTATTGTATTTTTTTTTTTTACATTTTTCTGGACTGATATGTTGAATGTGGCTCATATCAAGTGTAATAAGACAGTTTTGACTTAAAATAAGACAAAAACACTTAATAAGATATCATTACTTTGTAGTGCAGGAAGTATATTGATAATTCTTTATGGGTGTTTTTAATACATTCAACTGCTGCCGCAGGGTAGGTGTCAGCCAAATTATTTTTTTAAAAAGTGAGTTAAAAAAAAATAATGTAATACATGTGTTTGGGAAATTATGAGTCAAACAAAAATAGAACTTCTTTGTCTGAAAGTTGGATAAAAAAAAATTCTCACAGGAGCTTTAAGTTCCAATGATTTTAAGTTACAGGCAGCTGAAGTTGTGCTTCTGTTCCTTTTCAGACTAAGTGAGACAAACATCCGCCCACACCAGTGTCAATTAAACTTCCACCGTCCACAGTCTCCATCAGGTGACAGCATCAACACTCGTACATCTCCATCGGCATTCCCCACAAACACAGCTCTCCGTGTGCGCCGCGCTCCCACCTGAGGGGGCATCAACAGGATCTTTCAGAGCTGCCCCGAGGTTAACACGGGGCCACATGCTATCAATACTCCTCTGACGCTCGGATCCATACCTGTGAACCAGCAGCACTTTGTTTACCTGTGTGTTCAGTAATTAAAATAGATTTCTGAGAGGGGGCCTAATCCTTTCAGAAATGACATCGATCCCTGCTACCAATGCAAGAGAGCAACTTTTTTTCCTCCCCTCTCCTCTTCCTCTCCTCTTCCTCTGCTGCTTCTCCCTCCCCCTCTTTTTCCTCTTTTGATGGAAACTTTGGAAAGTCCTCGACATGAAGGACGTCATTTAGGGCCAAGCTGGGAGGAGGGTGAGGGGAAGGGGGGGTGCGGCTGAGGGGTGGCAGGTGGAGATAATAGAGAGGAAGCCTCTAACCTCGACTAAAGCTGTCTGTCTTCGTAAATAAAATGAGATAATTATTGAGTGAACAACATTATACGCCGACGACACTCTCCTTCTTCTACCCCCCCTCCTACCTCCTATCGGCGCGGTTGTAAATCTCAACAAACACGGTGCTTTTGGACATTAAGTGCTCACTAAGCACAGTGGATGCATCATATTTCAAGAGCAGGCGTTGTGTGGGTGAGGAGCTGGGGAAAATGGAGTGTAATGGTTATCCATTATCTTATACGGCAACGGCGGCGATGATCATTTTCAAGTGACTCATTTCTGGAAGTACCTATCTATTGGCCACTTGGAGGGAAGACTTTGATGGCTAATCCAAAACAACTATTCAGAGGTCATTTACCGCTGCGGCGCGGAGACACTCTGCACAAGAGAAAGCGCTCCAGCCTCCCTCATTATTCAAATACAATCCTCAGGAAAGAGCCACATCACAAACAGCGGCGCCGCAGCCCCGGAGTGGGCGATTACCTACACAGCACACTCCGGCCCAGAGTGGAAGCATTAACAATGCATCAACAAATGAATATATCACAATTCAAGTAAGAGTTTGAAAGCGCTGAGGGATATTTGTGGTGGGAATTAAACAGTGATCCAGGAGGGTATTAACATATCAATGATCCCACTTGGTCGTCGATGATACCAAGAGAGAAACTTTCGTATTATCCAATCGTTTTATTTTATTCTGCGGAGGTAAAAGACATATTTTTAGAAGAGTAGGTGCGATGTTTGTTTGTGTGTGGTCCCGGCTCCACATGAATGGTTACTTAACACCACACTGATTTCCCCTCAGCAGTTAGAGAAAAACCAGCCGATGCTCAATGATGCATCACCGTGTTTGTTGCCGCCAGGCTGTGTGTGGATGTGTGTGCATGTGTGTGTGTGTGTGTTAGCATCGCTGGCACGTAGACAGACAGCCCAGGAGTGACTGCCGGAGTGTCACCATCTGTGGATGCATTATGTCTGTCTGCACTGGGCTGTGCATGTGTGTGTGTGGGTGGTGTGGAAGTGGAAGAAGAGGGGTGGAGTGGGGCATTCAGTCAGACAGTAAACTGGACCACAGCGCCGTAGTCTTCTCACAACAGCAGGCAAACTCGCTGCCAAATCCAGCTACACTAGAAAAACTGTCACTTTAAGCGAAAGGGGCGCCTCTGTGAATTTAAAATAACGACCTTTAAATCTTTCTTCTTCTGCAGAATGAGAGGAAAACTCTGCCAAATGTGGGGACTGATGCATAATTTATCTAAAAACTCTTTCCTGAAACTTCACCGATGTTTCCATTCAGAGTTTTTCTCCCTGTCACAACCAGAAATGCGGCTCAGAAGTGACTCGTCGCTGAGTTTTTGCAGTGTACCAAACACTTGGCAAGCAGGCGAGATTAGAGTTCAACAGCAGTTGGTGGAGATTAACGCCCGCCGTGAGTGGCGCACGTGCAAGGAGAGTGTGCACGTGTGTGTGTGTGGATTACTGAAGAGGCCCTGGCTGGGATAACCTCTACCCCCAGCCTTGTGAACTCGCAGGATCCTTCAGCGCTCATGTTTGAAGTGCGAAATCCTGCACACTTCATATGGATTTCTGCAGAGATGTGCCAACTCACGCCTTCTCCATGGACGTGCTTTAAAGTGAGACCAAAACAGGCGAAAGGTCAGAGGTCGTACTTTTGCACGGTGGTAATTGCACAATAATTTGTCCTCCTGGAGTTCGGCTCAAACTTTGGAGTCATTTATCATAATGGCGGCGTGTGACAGCGGGGTGTACAGGATGTATTCGAGGCTGACAGGTGAGGTGAAAGGGGAAAGCGAGGACATGTCGCTTCAGGTCGCCGAGTTGGAGCCAAACTTTGAGGCATCAGGAGAACTCGTCCTACAGCTGCACGGTCTCGATTTAAAGCTACAGCGTGCGCGTCTTTAAATCCACTGCGGCTTTGCATTACGCTGGAATTCACACAGGTTGTCCAAACAGTCAAACAGCTGATCAATACGCTCATCGATCGGTGGCATTGAGACTGAACTGGTCGTGTCGAGGGGGCAGGAGATGCTCCGCAGGCTGCAGGCGCAAACACACATGTTTGCCCAGGCTGCTCTTAAGGAATCTGCTGCAGCAAATGTTTGCAAACGCTTGTGTATAGATTCACTAACCCTCGTCTGCCCACTCCTCAGGCCTCCTCGGGACACAAACTACCTCCACGCAAACATCTCGTACGTCCTGTCTGCTCCAGTCGGAGCAGTCTGCCAGCAGTTTGTCTCAAAGTGAGGGCACCCAGTCAGCTCCAGCAGCTGAATATCAAGCTGGCTGCTGCCGCCGCGCTCGTCTCTGCTCGTCTCCCCGCGCTCAACTGACACAGTCGATAGCTCTGCATTATTCATGGGGACGGCGGGGGCCGATGAGATGGCCTCTCGCTGAGGGCTGGATTTCAACAGGGCCCAACTTTTACAGAGGCTGGCGGACGCGTGACACCTTCAACAACTGCTTATCGTCAGCGAAAATGACAACAAGCCGCACCAGGAAGGGCAGGGAGGGCTGGGTCTGTAAGCAAAGTTTCCACTGTAAAGTTTGACACCATCAAACCCTTGTTCACAACAAGCAAAGGTGTCTTTTGAATAAATTTGAACAGAGCTAAAATAGCCCCAGAGTGGAAAATAAAGCACATATTACGACTCCCTTGTCAGCTCATCTTGTTTGCTATCAAGTCAATAAACACGGATCACAAAGTTAACATGACGCGTCCCTTTGCGCTAATAAAAAGAAAACAAATCATAATTTCAAATGCAGCTCATCCGTGTTGCCTGATTTCCATTACACAGACGAAAGACATCAATTAGCTAAACTGCGTCCGAAAAGAGGAGGAGAGGAGAAAAAAAGGAAAGCAGAAGAAAGAAAACAGACAGTTATTTGTTGAGTAAATCAAACAAGACGCAAAAGAGAACCAGAGGCGATGAAGAACGTCAGGCTGCTTGATATCAGATCTCGGAGGAGAAATTTGATGGGCACCGATGAGCAGAAGGCATCTCAGGAGAATTGGACAGAGGAGAGATTTAATGTGATCATAGGGGACGCTCATCTTTCAGGGAACGGGGTAATAATGAGCAATCAATAACGTCCTTAACAGAGTTAGAGCAGGCGGCTGACAGCAGATGTAAGGCTCCGGCTAACAGGCTACGTCTGATCTCACATTACCACGCTGGATCTGGGAGGAACAGGCACACATGTACACAAAACACACAGTGCCAACATATGGGTGCACACACTGTATGCTTCCCACTATCTCACACTCTCCTCAGGTGACACACACATACACACATACACACCACAGTGGTGTCATTGTCTATCGATCAGCGCCTGTAATCACATTCACGGGCCCACAACGCGCCAGTGGAGGCTCTGTGCTGTGAACACAGGCTGCGCTCGGGTTTGTCCGACGGCTGCTGATTTTACACGCTGAAATGACAACCACCGCTGGCAGATTCTATCAGCCGTGCTGGCGAGGCAATAAAAAAAAACATGCGGTATTTACTTATGGAGTAAATAAAGCTGTGTACTCAGCCTGCTGCTGTCGAGGCCACTTAGGCTCAACCGGCATCTGCACGCTGCGGCTCAGAATGTGTCCCACTGCAATTCAACGACGAGGAAAGGCGACGATTAAACAAAAGTCAAACTTTGGTGGAGATCTGGACTTTCCTCGCAGGGTGAAGCCAGAATATGAAAGGTGACGCTATTAGCAACCACTAGCTTACACCCTTCTAGTGTTTTCTCCTGTACAACCGCACTCCATCCTATTAAAGCTGTGAAGCAAACAGAAAATGAGATATTTCAGCATTGTCTTTCCAGCTCTGCCTGATCTGGAGTGAGAAAGACCAGGACCTTGATACGGCGCACGCTGGCAACTTCATGCACTTTCACATCATCATCTGTGCAATATTTCTCAGGCGAACCCGCAGTTAGAAAGTCTTGTTTTCACTCTTACTGAATAAATAATTGCTGCTTTATTACTGTGGGGCGCCGACGGAGACAGGATCTTTGCTTGTTCGTTCACCGACAGACCAACAGGGGCTGTGAGGGGAACTTAAGAGTGTGAAAAAGAAGAGGAGAAGAGAGGATTGTTTGTTGAAGAGATGAGCTGTGACATAAGATAAGGAGTGACTCCACCGTCCTGTTGGACGATGAATGTCATTCCAGCACTGAGGTCCCAGGAGGGAGATGAGTCAAGGCCGAGGGACGAAACGAAACCAAGGGGCCGTCAGGACAGCCTGGAATCCAGCTCGTGATATTTTCATTTCTGGAAACTTGTCACGAACTTCTTTAGAAATAAGCCTCATGCCAACTCATCCGCCTTTTGCTTCATCACGATTTGTGTATTCAGATTTCTCCTTAAACCTCTAAACGCCGCCCCACTGAGCTGCATGCACACTCCACTTTTTCAGAAAATGATTGACAAGATGTTTTTTTTTTTTTTAAGGGGGTGAACAATATCACGCTGTTGCAGATGCTCCAGCCCTTGTCAACAACTTGTACTAACAGCTGACCAGATGTGTCTGAGGGTTGCAGCGTCTCCTAGCAACAGCAAAATGTTCTGGCCTTACGGGTAAATCAGAGATCACAACGCGTGTGTCTATACTGTGCTGATTTTTCAGGCCGGGGTCGATCTGACTTCGCTCAGCTCCTCAAAAACAAGGAGGAGGTTGTTGAGATTTTTGCAGAAGCAGAAGTTTTGGAAAAAGATGCTTTTTGTTGTTTTCTGAGTCCAACTTGTGCCTCTAAAGCCATGAGATCTTTGTTTATCCCGTGCAGATTTCCCCACGCCAACGCCAACCCCCCCTTTCCCCGTCGTCTTAATCACGGATCACGGCTTTAGCGCTGCCGCTCATCAGGTTGTTAGTCGCTCGGAAAGCTCTCAGACTGGGCTACAGGCCTCTTATCTTATCAGTCAAACAGCGGCAGGAAATGAGACGCACAACAGTGATACTGCCAACAACACTCATCTGTCAAGACACGCCGCCTCAATTACCATACTGTAGCACAAAGCATGAGCGGGATTCAGCGAAGGATTGCTGACGTGCGTCCGAGTCCGGTTCATAAAGGAAGAGGAAATGAAGGAGGGAGGGGTTAACTGTCATTTAAATGTCAGGAGTTAGTGTTTGTGACGTGGCCTCCTGGTTTTATTTGAAACAGAGAGAAAAAGAGACGCACGGCGGGAGAAACAAAGAAAGACAAACATTCAGAGAAAGAGATAGGGAGGGATGTGTGTGCTGCATCCCAAGGGATCACTTACTCAGTATAGACACAGTACTGGAGGACAGAACACAGCAAGGGTTCATTGGCCAAAATCTCTCCTCTTTACACACACACACACACACACACTCACACACACACACACACACACACACACACACACACACACACACACACACACAACCCCTCCAAGCAATATTCCTGTAAGCACTCGTCCACTGAGAATAACCGCATTGACTGAAGTGGAGTCAATGTAAGAGGACGATAGAAAGAGGGGAGGTGGAAAAAAAATAAAAGTGAGGGATCAGGAGGAAGCAGGAGGAGGAGGAGGAGGAGGAGGAGTGTCCACCTGGCCGGTGTCCAGGGGAATTAAACAGTCTGTTTACCGCTCTCAGCGCCTCAGCAGCGCCATGTTAGCCTAATGGCACGGACATGAAGCCAATTGATTTGTGGACCAATAGACCTGTCCCACAGCACGGGCAGATTACCTAGATCACTGGCTCTGCATCGAGTAGACATCGCTCCTCATTCGCGCCCCACAGGCGGCTGGATGTGGACAGGGTTTAAAGTGTGTGTGTGTGTGTGTGTGTGTGTGTGTGTGTGTGTGGGTTTGCTTACATATGTGTAACAGTGTTCAACACAAGACAGCCAGCTCAGGTGAAAACTCTTCAGCTCTTCACATATGACTGATCACATACGACTCTTCATGAGTGAACGGTCTTGTTTATATCAATTTGAGAAATTTAAACTTGACTAAGATCAAAATTTTATTGCATCACTGCAAAAACTGGAATCATATCAAGTGTTTTTGTCTGATTTTAAGAAGAAAAAGGTCTTGTTATATGTGAGCCAGGGGCAGCGTCAAAGGGGGCCCAAAGGTCCCCGGCCCACCCACTTTTCAACAGGCCCAACCTTAAATTTATTTTAATTTTGGTTTTAATTTTTATAAATCAATTTAAAAAGACACTAAAAATTTAAATTTTGTTGCTTCATGTTTGTTTGTTTTTTTGTGTTAGATGCTCTGTCTTTGTAAAATCAGCCATGTTTTTTTGCCTGCTGGGTAAAAAATAACTGTATTACGAAACATTCATCTTCATGTGGGCAGGATCACAGCATTATTTTTGGAAAGACTGGAGACTTTGTTGTATTTTATTTAACTGTGGTTTATGTCCTTGCTCTTACAGCTTTTAATAAACTGTAGCGGTACATCCTACTGGTGCGTTAGAGTGCCGCTCTTTGGTCAGTACCATGGAGGGTGACTGCACATAAATCTGTCTGATGCACAAAAAGATTATAAACATACAGTTAAAGGTGGAAAACCAACCAAATCCACTTTAAAACCCCACATAGAAAAATTTGTATATTGTAGGGATGGGTACTGAATTAGGTACTTTTATGGGTACCGACCTAATTCAGTCAAAAGTACCGGGTATCGGTAAGAGTAGGTGATTTTCCTACTGGACATAAACACAGCATTGCAAGGTTATATATTGAAGTATAAATATGTTAAATTGATTTTAAAAAATATTTTTTTATACTGATATTTTTTACCACATAAACACAAAAAAGTACCGAAAATTGGTACTGTTGAGTACCGGTACCGATTGCCAGGTACCCGGCATCCGTACCATATTGTTTTAAATGTGAAAGGTACACATCCCTGGTATATTGTCAGTTGTTTTTATTCATTAAAATAATGATCTACAAACTTTTGTAACTTGAGGGCCCCACCAAAATTTGTCTGGCCCACCCAAAGTTGAAATCCTGGCTCCGCCCCTGACCACTCAAGAAAAAATGAGGTCTCAATAGCTTTTATCAAGTAAACAAAATCTGCCAATGGAACAAGAAAAATCTGCTCAAAAATTTGCTTGAAACTAGAATAATGTCTTAACAAAAGTAACTTTTTTCTTGTTCCATTGGCAGATTTTCCTAACTTGTTTTAAGCAATTTGGACCTCATTGCTGTTTTTAAATAACTTGAACAAGACAGTTTTCTGGACTGGTCAGGTGAATGTGGCTCATATTGAGTCTAAAAAGGCATTTACTACCAAAAATAAGACAAAAACACTTGATAAGGTTTCAGTTTTTTCCAGCGTATGTTAAAAAAAACATTAAGCCAGTGTTTTAATACTCGTATGTGGAGTTTGTTGAGTGAATTTTTTCCCAGAAGGATGTTCTACCACTGCCTGTTAGCAGCATTACTGCTGCATATTGTTCCAAATTGAATGTTACACCGAATAAAAAACCTTGCTGCAGGACAATGAAAGACCACACACACTTGAAACTACAGTTGTCAGTGTGTAGAGCCCAGAAGTGAGAATAATTCCACATTCTCCACAGTTTTCACTCATGTCAGTGTCCCACTTGATAAGCATGAAAATCCATTTATCTACAAAGGAACTGTATGGTCCATATTGGACAATGTCTCTTTCATGGTCCCTTGCAGGCCCTTTTTGGTCCCACAAAGCCGCCCAACTGACTCCTCCACGTCTGTAATAGGCCACATTCATTTGATATGGGCACATCAAGGAGATGCTGCACTGGTTTTTTGCCGTGCATCAAGAGACGAGGAGCTGGTTCACTGGAGCAGGAGTACGCTCCCCACATAAAAGGAACGACAGACGTAAAGCAGATGCAGTTGGACGAGGGATGAAAAAATACAGTGGACCCCATGCGGGGCTGGACATGAGCTCCAAACATGTCTGCTGGCGTGAACGTACGCACGGGAAAACCATATGGAGACACAGCGAGGCTCACTGTCATTATCATTCAGCTTTTCTCTCCTCCTCAAGAGTTGACAGCATTGAGAGCAGGACGTATATCCAGAATTAGGCCTCTGAGGAGGAAGAGGCGGAGGAGGAGGAGGGGGATGAGGAGGAGGAGGGGGATGAGGAGGAGGAGCCGTCAGATTACAGATTAGAAGGTGGGGAAGTGGTGGGATTAAACATGCGGTCTCGATGGTAGCCCGACTAATACAGCTCACAGCTCGGCTCAGGGCGTTGTCAAATTTAGTCCTGTGGATTTAACTCACTTTAGCGCCAGCGCCGAGGGGACAAGAAACTGGACTCTCTTGGAGAGTCTTGCTGGAAGTCTTTCCGCAGTCGTCAGTGTTCCTCATCGCTCATCCAATCCATATTTGTGTAAATAATCTGCGTGGAGCTTTTACAACACAAGGCAGACACACAAAACCTCTGAGACACGGGTATTAACAATGATGCTACGTCTTAACCACCCTCCGGCTAATGCGGCTAATGAATGAGAAAGCGCTAGCGGGCTAACGGCTCTAATTCTCCTTCACAGGCTATCATGTTGCAGCCCGGAGACAGATCAATACCATTTGCTCAACACACAGGAGGCCTGGGAATCTATAAAAGGGCTTTTATTGAGTAATTAAACACCCATTACTGTCCCGTGCAGCCAAACAATAAATTTGATCAGCCTCTCAGGCGCAGATCCAGCCGTGATTAATACTCAGTGCATGCACGACATAAAAGACCACAATGACATTTTGTTAAGTCCTGTCTTGGACCCTTTGACGATGCCAGGACAGGAGTGCTTCTCCTGCTGCTGCTGCTTACAGCGGCGCTCTCAAGGTTGTTTGGTGCATTCAAAACCCACCTTCACCTTTGCTACATCTTTCAGGTAAAAACAGCAAAGATTAGCTTCAAAACTCAGTGCAATCCCACACCTACTCAAAGCTCCTGTGAGGCCTTTTTTTAGCTAGCAGTGAAACAAACTGAAATTCACACTAATGTCTCTTTATGACCCAGAAAAGCAGATGAAAACATCAAGACAATGCTCAAATATCGCTACACACCTTTTTCTAACATCTGAAACCTCTAACAGGGGGTAGGTGACACTCCACAACAACATTTGTTAACATTTTCAACAGCAGATGAAAGTGAAGACATGCATTTTTGATGATATAAAACACAAGTTAAACATGAGCTGCTTTGACCATAGGGGGCGCCAAAGTCAGGACTAACTAAAAACTCCCTGACAGGAGCTTTAATGTGGCCTCAGTCGACCTTATTTAACATTTAATTATGTTTTATTTGGGGATGTCCCGATACAGATTTTTTACTTCCGATGTAATTTTTTATGTTGATGTTGATGATGTTGATCTGATACCGATACCTTTCTCCGATTAATCCCGTACTTCGTTTTTAAAGTGAGCCCTGTTGGTACCTCCTCGAGGAACACTTACTTTACAAACGTTGCAAGACGCTGTTTTACTGTCATTGCTTTCCAAAGAGAAGTAGACATGTTTGCAACATGGTTTGAATTACAGCCGCCGTAAAGTGTGACGGTGCTGAAAACACGTGACAACTGGATCTTATCGGATGCTATCTGATTCTCCAAAAACGGCCAAATTGGACGCCGATAGTGATCAGTGTATCAGATTTAGACAACTTTTGCTGCAGCTACAGATGTATATAAATAGAATGTAGGGATGCACTGACACAAAAATTTTGGCCAATACAGATATCTGATATTACTGTCATTGTTTTTGCCGATAACTGATATTTACCGATATCTATATTGGTTAAAAAAAAATATATATATATATAAGATAAGTACGTTTTGTCTGGACAGGAAGAGAGACATAAAGAAGAGGGTCCACTCTTCTTTTGGTGTTTACATAGTCATAGAAAACAAGATTATTGGGTCTTGAAAGATTGTTTAAGACACTCTGAAAATGCTGTCAGCTAATAAGTAAATATCGGCTGATATGGATATGTTAAACAATGACTAATATTGATACCGATATTTCATGCATCCCTAATAGAACAGACTTTAAATGATGAAAATAGACACAACAGCTGATATTTGACTCAAATCCTCGGCAGTAAAAAGCAGAGTCTGGTAGCTGAACCCGGATGACTATATCGACCAATTCTGCTCCTTCAGACAAAGCTAAAAATTTTAAGCAAAGTTAGGAGATAATCATGTCAAAAACATACTGCCCTGCACTGTCTCTCCTTTTCAGACTAACCGAAGGCTTGACTGCTTTTTTTTTTTTTTTCCAATTTCCCAACGTCCTTTTCTGCTCTCGCACAATTCAAAAACCTGTTACAATCCCATCCTTGTTGGAGAATATTTAGCGTTGTTGAGCCAACAATATGGCATCTGGGTGATTCTCCTAAATATGAATGGCCCATTCACGGGGCTCAATGGAGTCGCTTGGCAATGGCCCTTCTTCCCCTCCCTCCTCCATACTCAAAACAATATTCAGCGCAGCAGTCTTGGCACTTTTCCCCGAAATCAACAAAAGAGGAACTCGAAGCCGTCCCTGAAACCCTCAAAGCATTAAGCCTCTGTGAGATGCAAGTACTTGGCACAAGCAAAGCGATTTAACGACAATGGGCAAATCATACAGTGCTTTGTGAGATTTAGGGGATACAATAGCACTCCGTTTCCAAAGCACACATTAGTAAGCATGTCATCGGGACCCCCTGGGGGATTTGAGCAGCCTAGAGGATTGTGTAGTGAAGAGGATAAATATATGTTACTGGGCAAGAAGATGGAGCCCTGCCAACGCCTCATACTGTGGATTATGAGTGTGTGGAATACATTAATAGATTAATCTTCTGAACACACAAACTAACCCGCAAACTGAACCCATTTGGCTTGTTAAGCGTATACATAGCAACACATCCAAAATCAATTTACAACCATTTAACAGAGCTCAAGAGGTGCGGATGAGGAGAAATCTCAAATAAAAAAAAAACAAACTCCTGCAATGAAAATAAAACACACACACACACTCAGGAGAAGAAAAAAAAAACACTTGTTATAAATGTGCGGCGCTTGCAGCCATGCTGACCTCTGAGTGCTAAACAAAACCAACAACGGACAAGCAGACACCCACTCAAAAGTCAATACCATGCGTGCCTCCTCTTCCTCTTGTATGGTTAATGCATGATGCCAGGTAGGGGAGACAGACGGAGAGTAGGATCTCATTATACGCTGCATGCTATCATTAGCTATCTACCACATGTGTCCATCCTGCCAACAGAGTTGTACAGGCAGCACCCTAATGCTCCCGCCTGCTTCCAGTGAGGGGAGGGGGGGGTGCCTTGGCCCACAAACACAGTCAAGTATGCATGTAAATAATCACAGGTAGGCAAACAAACACCTGACATTCCCAGCAGGGCCTGTGTGGCGGGTTTCAGCTTGCAAAAATACAAACTTTGGTTAGCTTTGTGACTTTTTCTGCACGGAGGGTTACGTCCTAAAATTTGAACTCTTGAGATGTTTAATTTTGATTTATGAGGGAATTTTCCAGGTTATTTGAGCGCTAATTCAAGGTCTGATTACATGCAGCCAAGCTGTAGCGCTGGCTAGTTTAGCTAGCAGGGAGGTGTAGCTTTAACCAGAGGCTAAAACTGCAGAAAGACAAGACATTTAAGTCTTTTCTTTTCTGATCTATCAGAAAATCTTGACGATGAGTTTTGGATTTGTGTCTCGAAGCCATCAGTAGCTTTGCCTCTGCTCCCAGTTTGTGCCCATCTCCCAAAGGCCACAGGCAGCTCAGTGATGCTGTGCCACACGCCCAGCCACTCAACATCCTTTGTGTCCGTTCCCTGGCAGCCTGCCAAGCTCAAGCACACACACACACACACACACCTAAACTCACACACTGATTCTCCCTCACACCCCGACGAGGCATTGTTCATTAACACGCACGCACACCTTTGCTGCCTCGCAGACAAAAGTGGTTTGACTTACTTGCCGCTCGCTAATCAAGACGTTCAAACTGAGACGTGCAGGAGGGAGGGATGGAGGGGGGTAGGGGAGGTGGGGTTGAGGGTGGGGAAGCAGACGGCCACTATCTATCTGAGGCTCGCTGTTAACAAAATCAGATCATCCAGCCAGAGCTGGGAAGAGAAGAGCAGCGTCGGCGAGAGATTACAGTCAGATCCTTCCTCTCTCCTCGCTGTCATTTTCTGCGGCCCTTGTGAGGGGGGAGAAAAAAAAGGCTCTCGTCGTCCTCCATCGTCAGGCCAAATGACTGGCGAGCTTCCCCGCATATCAATGCACAATTTAACTTAAGACTTCCATGGCAATAACCTAATTAGAAGCAGCGCCTTCTCATTTCAGGAGCACAATGTAAAGGATAAGCTCCACGCCGCCATGTCTATCGAGGTCTAACGGCGCTGGATATTCCAAAGTTTTTTTAAATAAGTCCTTAGCATATTTAACACTTCCAGGCGCTGAGCGTTCTAATATCTGCGGGAGAATCCGGGCCACGGGTGGCGGAGATTGCTGGTAAAGAGTAAAGCGAGGTGAACAGGGGTCTGCTTAAAATTCAGAGAAGGGGCAGAGGATTGCAAAAGAAGGTAGGAGGGAAAGAGGGAGAGGAAAAGTCTACAGCTTTGATTTGATTAAAAGCGATGAAAATGGCGCATTACATAAAGCAAAGAAACTTCAAACATTCAGGGGGATTGGGAGTTCAAAGAAGGAGAGATAATGCTTTTAGCGCTGGAATTAACATGGAAATGAATTTCCTCTTACTTCATCTAATCAAACTGTTTCACCGTGTAACGCTCAGGAGGCGCAACACAAAAGCGCAATATCAGTTTCATGCACCACAGGTTACAGCAGGTGCGAAGTGGTTCGCTGCAGGTATCAGTCCAGGCCTGAGTCAGCTGAGCGTGGATACCCCTCGTCTTTAAGTACAGCCATCAGATTCTGACTGGATAATCACCAGTCAGCACTCGGAGTGAGGCGTGAGGGCACGATGAATATAATTTGTGATGCGTGAGGGCAGGAGGCCGCGTGTGTGTGGGGAAAAATTCCATCAACTCGCAACTGTCAGTCACAAAAACATCCCCCCACCCCTTTTCCTCCTTCCATGAAAAGACCCACAGGAGAGGAAGAGGATTGAGTGGATCATGGTGTCAAGGATTTTAGGGGACTGGCGTCCACTCATCTGCCGAGGAAGACACGATACGGGCAGCGGTGCTCCCGACAGCTGCCCGCCGTCTCTAGGAGAAGAACTTAGATCAGCGAGGAGGGGCTGTCAGCGAGCACGCAGGGAAACACACAAAGACTTACACAGTCGCGCTGGCTGACACACAGCCCCGGCACTGTCTTCTGGGACGAAGATGGAGAGAGGAAAAAAGAAGGAGAGTGGAGGAGAGAGGAGGGGAGTAAGTGGACAAAGAGTGAAATAGATGAGAGAGCAAGGAGACAAGACAGGCTGACGCACTGTCGAGCAAACGTGGAGAAGAGGAAGGGAAGGAGGGGGGAGAAAGATGAGAAGACAGAGAGAGATGGAGAGAGTGAAACAGACAGACAAGTCCGAGAGGGATTTGTTCTATTTGCATGCGCCGGGCTCCCATGGGGTCCAGCTCCGCTCGGCGAGCCGAGAGCACAAAAGATAACACTTAACATATTTGCTAAAAGATGACAACCCTGGCTGGATCTCGTTTGAAGAGGCCCTTTGTCAGGACGTGCAGACAGGAGAAATCCACTGATATGGATGCAGCCCAGACGAACAAATGTCTCTCCTTCTCTTTCTCTCCGTCTCTGTGAGTGTGTGTCTAAAAAGCACAATATTTCCCCACATCGTCTTACATCTGGCAGAAGTCCCACGGGGGGGCGGGCTGGATCGCACGCCGGTGGCTCTGGGACGGTAAAACAGCTTTTAATGGTAAACATTACAGACTGATAGAAAGTGTCAGGATAATTTATTTATACGGTCCCACTGGGAGTCGCTCCGCCACCCTCGCCGCGCACCAGCCCTCTCTATTCATTTGAGGGAGAAGTCCGTATTTAGATAAATAAAGGCAGTGTAAAGGGGAGCCTGTTTGTAAAGCACTTTTTCTTCTATTCCTATTATCTCTCCTCTCTCTGTCCCTATTAGCTGTACCGGGGGGCTGCCGGAGATGTGAGGCAATATGTTATGTGTATAATGAGGGGGATTATTGCTACTGTCACTGCAACACGCGCGCACAGACACTGCACAGGGATGGATCTTAAGCCTGGGACTGGAGCAAACAAATACACTTAGAGGAATAAACAAACTGCTGAGTATCTACATTATTTACATTACATAGACAGACACTTGCACAGTTGCGCCTGGGTTTCCTCGACTCTTGCAAACACACACTCACACTTAAATTCAAAAAGTGGCACCCTAACAGTCCACTTATACAGAAGGGACTTCTTTTTTCCTAATTAAAAAATGAACTATCTCATTATTTGTTGCACAAAAGTGAGATAGTTACACAATATAAACACAAATGTATAATTGTAGCAATGCACCAAAAAATGCGCTTATTGCATTGTTTGTACAAGTGCATACACCCATGTAAGACTAATTAGAAGCTTTTTATATATAACAGTGTACACACACAAACATATGTGCAAAACAGCTTAATCCATCAATGCATTTGCATTAATGCGCCAAAAAATGCACTTATTGCCTCATGTGTGTTAATGCATGGAGCCATATAAGACTGAATAAGACTGAATAAGAGTTATATATCTATGACAATGTGTGTGCACACTCACTAATACAAGCAGAAAAAGCTGCCAAAATCTTCAATTGTAAAAATGCACTTCTAATTATGCACTGTTAAATGCACTTGTCATATTGTTTGTGCAAATGCAATACTACATTTGTAAACAAAGGTGCAAAAAAAGCTCCAAAAGTGCTGATTATGTGACAATGCACTTTTATTTATGCACCGAAAAATGCACTTTTTATATTGTTTGAATTAGTGCAGAGTGTCTGATGGGATCATAGAGGAGACACACTTGCAAAAATTAGTGCAAAACAAAAACATCTATAAAGTAGTTGATGCACCTGCTGTCTGAGTTATACACACACACACACACACACAAGTGCATCGACAGGAATGAGTGTAAACAGCACATGATGTGGTGCAAATAACTGTAAGTGTGTGAAAGAGAATGAGAGTGTAAAAACATTTACAAAGTGGAAAACGCACCGGCTGCCTGAGCAAAACACACACACACGAGTGCGTTGACAGGAAAAAAGAGGAAACAGCACATGACATGGAGCAAATAACTGTGAGTGTGTGTGTGTGTGTGTGTGTGTGTGTGTGTGTGTGTGTGAGTGTGAGGGAGGCAGCGAGAGCGATCAGACAGAGAGCTGTAGAGATCAAAGGTGAAAGGTTGAGTCCTCACTAATAACTGCAACGAAAACAGAGAATGTGCAATCGCCCAAGTTTGGTGCAATAACAGAGAAGCGCATTGTTGGGTTTGGTTATGATGTTTTGTTTTGTTCTGTTTTTTTAATGTTGCTAAAATGTGACTATTCATTAGAAATGTACCCACTCGCTTTGCTTGTCGGTCTCACTTTGCAACAGGGTGGGATGGATGTTTTCAATTCCAACAATCCACCATTGTTCTGCGTGTGTGTTGTAGCGCTGCAGCGGTGGACACACGCTGCTCTCATAAATCTGCTTTTTGGAAATTTGTGCATATTTTAAAAATTTAGAATCACATTTAGTGGCTTCAGTTTGTTGTGTCTGGTACTGGTGTTGTCAATGCACAATTCTCTTTAATTACCTGCTAATTCACTTTTAATGCAACACAGGGTGAAATGTGAAATAAAGCGCAAATAATGTATATTTTAAATATGCATTTTGAATTTGCACCGACAGAGGCCTTGTTCACTGTTGCACCGACGATGAAAACAACACTTGTTCTCAACAGAGTGAATTTGAGCCTTTTTCATTCTTGAAGGGAAAGAATATCTACCTCGAGACCTCCAGGAGATTTTTCAAGATAATTTTTTATAACTAAAAAGTTTTAAAGCTAATAAGTGCTGGTTTTATGATCTTAAAATGCAAATGTGTTGCAAAAATGCACTTTTTTTTTAAAGTGTGTCATGGAAAAATGTGAAAATGAAAGTGAAACTTAATGGCTTCAATTTTGGATATTCATCTGAGAAATTACAAATCCAAGCTGAGATTTGGAAATCTGATTTTGCACACACACACACACACACACACACACACACACACACACACACACACACACACACACAGTATGATCATATTTTGCAGATAAGACACCTCACCTCCTCCTCCTGCTACCGGATCCCTCATATTTTTACACTTTCTGTTCACAAAAAAGCACAAGTTGATAGATAAAAAAAGAATTGGACTCACCATAGACGCTGCTGCTGCTGCTGATCATCTCGTGCTGGAACAGAGGAGGAAGAGGGAGAGGAAGAGGAGATGAGAGCATTGGGATTAATTGGTGGAGAGAAAGAGGGAGAGAAAAAAGGATTCCCAAAAAAAGAGGGAAAAAGAAAAAAGCTTTACATTACACACTATTTCTCGCTCGGGCTAAGCTCGGATTGCACGCCGTGAGAAAAGTGGGCAAGTGAATAGGAGAGACATCTAACCTACATGCATGTCATTAGAAAGTGGATGACAGGCGGAGAGAGAAAGAGGGAGGGAGAAAGAGAGGGAGAGAAATCAACTGGTGCAAGCTGGGATTGTTTGGGAAATGACGCCGGGAGTCAAGTTAAATCTGTTGCGAACGCCCTAAAACGTCCAAGCTTGTGAAAAATACATGCGGCGGTGACATTGTATCCGCTCCCTGCACGCATGCACACGGCAACTTGTTGTAAGAGAAGCCGCAGGAGCCCGATGCAGCCTGGATACGCGTCCTCACGCATGCAAGTTGTGTTTTTCTGCCCTTTTTTTTTAGATAGAGTGCCGCACAGCCGAGACATGAAACAGGCAGCTTATAGTGCAGCCAAGCCTGTGCGGTTAAACCGTGGCGCAGGTGCGCTCCTTAAAAAGAAATGTCATTTTTGAAAAACATGCACGAGGAATCCACGCGCTGGGATCGTCCGCAATTCGGCGAACTTGTTAAATCGCAGAGTGCACGTGCATTATTCCGAGATAAACAGCGCGCACGAGCCGCTGTAGCCCTGCACAGACGCGCTGTCTGCTCTGACCACTCTGTCTAATTGCGCACGCAGCAGACTACCCCTTTCTTACCTGCTTTTTTAGCGACAGGTCGACCTCTCACGTGGTGGGGTTAGGGTCGCATCGATCCCGGGGAGGGGTGCTGCTGATGAACGGGGTGCCGAGGTTAAGCCGGGTTGCGTGCGAGCTGAAACCATCCCAAGTTAGCGCAGGAAACACTGACCACAGCCACTGCCATGTTGGAATTTCACCAGCCCTGAACAGCTGCTTCTCACACTGACCAGTACGCTCCCCACTGCGCATGCGCTCAGAGGGGAACAGAGGAGGAAAAAAAAAATCCTCAATTCCAATTAATGCCCATAAGGTTATTATGGGCGTATAGTTTGTGGCAGAATAGAAGCTGAGGAAAAATGAAAAGAGAGAGTGTTTTTCATCTTATATGAAAGTACAGCCAAACAGTTTCCTTATAACTTCTTTATAAACATATGTATAAGTAATGACACTTTTTATCCTCTATTAAGTTGATTAAAGTTCACAAAAAGACACTTAACACCTTAAAATTTAAGGTGAATTCAAGATAATTAAGGAGAACATCTTCTCACCTGTTTATGTGACTGCATTGAAAACACACTACAGGACCCCCCCAGGACCCCCACTTTGGGAGCACACCCAGCCCCTCCCTGCAAACACCACCGTCCACGTCTCTCCCAGTGATAATTATAGCAGCAATATGGAATCCGCAATTGAAGCCCTAATTAGAAGGAAAATGTCCCAGTTAGTGAGTTATCAAAGCATCAGTGGGGGGGAGCACATTTAAAACAAGACATCAAAGATGGAGGAAACTGTCAGTTCATTTGTTCCCCATCACCCTTCACACACCCTGAATGGAATTAAAGGTGTGTGAGGGGTCCAGGTGTGTGTTTCTCTACCTCACCTGAGCTGAATCCACTTAAAACCCCACATCTCTCTATCACCATCAAGCATTTGTTGTCGCAATTAGAATCGATTGAAACTCAACTAATTGCTTCGTAATCGCTCTGTTGTTCCTGTTTTGTAGCACAATGCTAATTATTATAAGCTAGCAATTAGAAAAGGCCTCAAATAAGCAGCTTTGGCGTTAAAGTGAGGGGAAACAGGCTGTGCATGCAGGGCTTCGTGGATGCATTAGTGAGCATGCTCTTTCTTTCTCCACCTGATTTACATACTGGAGGCAAAAAGGTATAATTCAAGTGTGTTGAATATGTAGTGTTGCTATAAAAGGAAATGCGCTCTTATGTGGAAGATCATTTTTACATCATATTTCCTGATTTGTGACGGACACACTGCGTCTCATGAAGATGTGTGTGAGTGTGTGTGTGGAGGTTTAACGGCAACATAAATCTAAATAGATTTTAACTCATTAGCCATTGGAGAGGTAATGATGTAAGTCTGCCACTAATGAGCTTAAGCTCTTAATTGAATAGGAGGGGGGTAGAGGAACACACACACACACACTAACACACACTCACAACACGTATATGTACACACAGCATGGACGCCCACACAACCAGGAGTGCACACAAAGACAAATCCACACACAACAAATACAATCCCGCCTCCTGTGTTGGTATGGGGTGTTTTTTTCCTCCTTTCTCTCAGCGGGGTCATGAAGAGAGGGTGGAGGGGGGGGAGTCAGAGTCACATGACCAGCTAAATTTCAACTCCAGTGCCTGCGGACTTCAGTGTCGGCCCTCATCACTTCACCGCTGCACTTTTTTGTGCTTTCTTTTTTCCCTCCCCACCCTTCATAAAGAAGGAGAAGAAAATAAAAGGAGGGCAAAAACAAACCGGATACAAATGAGCTCACAATCAAAGCACCCACTGGATGTCACTAATCAAACCTCCTCTACACATGTTCTATATCCACAGTATAAGAAGAAAACAGGCGACAAAACGCGCCTGCTTTGATGCCACCTCTTCCAGACACATTTCATATTTTTATTCATCTCAACCAAATAATTATCAGCACTTAACCCCGCGTGTCTGCGGCGACGTAAAAACGTCAAAATCAATTTGGAGGAAGAAGAAAGCTTATAGGATAAAATGTCCACTCTTTATAAAGTGTACAATACATTTAGAGGAGAACGTTCCCCTGGTAATACAGGCGATGAAAATGATGATATCCAATTTCTTAGAGTCTTCTATCAAATATACTGTGATATAAACAAAGCCCCAGTGAATGGGGGACAATCTCAAAGCAGGAAATCCAGAGGGAGGAGGAAAAAAAGAGAGATTAGAGGAGGCGAGACAGTGTTTCCAGTCACTCAGATAAAGAAGAGCAGGGGAGGGAGAAAAAAGAAGAGGGGATGAGTCGTCGTGTGTGTGGCCAATCCACTTTTATGAGCCCAGACTAACGCCCTGATGGGACACGGCGTGGATTTGAGCAGAGCCTATTGAGCATAAGCTGCTAAATTTGGCAATAAAGGGAATGTGATTTACTGTAAGCTCCACTGGGCAGAGAGCGACACGGTGGCGCGCACACACACACACACACACACACACCTGAAGAGTGTGAAAACACACAGCAACAATAACTCACTCACTCTGTTACTGTCTCCTGCTCTCTCCCTCATTCTCCCTGACACACACACACACACACACATACACTGCGACGCGCGGCCGGCTTGCCTCTGAGCCACCGCACACTCGCGCAGCCACTCATGCGGCTCAGCGGCAGTGACTTTGACAAATAACCAGGAAGTCCTGGTGTTGGCTTAAAAACTCCAACTTGTTCAGTTGCAATTCTGCATTTGTCCTGCTTTAATGGCTGTGGAAGTGGCTTTGGAGGTAATCTGTCAGTGATTGATTAGAGGCCGGGCAAATCCCCCCCCCTCCGCTGAACGCATTGGTAGGCTGCAGGCCTGCTGCTGCTGCTGCTGCTGCTGCTGCCGAGTGAGGCTGAGAGAGACACAGCCAGGGAGAGACAGCAAGATGGGAAACATGGACGCTCAGTGTGCGAGTGCATGTTTGTGTCTACATTAGCTCAGCTCAAGTTCAGATCTCTGCAGGAAAAAAACAAATATCCCTCCCTTTAAACATCTGTTATTTCCTCTATTATCAAAATAAACAAAAATGTCTCTATTAAATGTGGAAATAGCCATAAAAAACACCAGTACAACAAAAAAACAAACACTCTTACATTAAAATATTTCCTTTTTAAGTTAAAAAAAGTCACTTAGATCCTGAAAAAGTGAACTTAAAAACAGAAGATGTGTTAAATCTGAAGAGCTTCATCAATTAAAAAACATGTATTAAAGCAGTTTTTTAGCATTAGCTTCAAAGCTCAAAAACAATATTACCTGGTATTATTAATAATGTGTAGAATTTAAAGGTAGATAAAAAAATATTGAAAGGGCAAAAGTTTTAAAAAATTCTTTAGTTACTGAAGTTTTAAAACAAAAAAAGACTGTTAAAATGTTAAGTATTTTTTAAATTAAAAAACATGTATAAGCATCTTTTTGAAATTCTGTTTTTGGCAAGAGTTGGTTTATTTTCGGTCATTTAAAGAACTGTTTTAAGACTCTTTTAAGAAAATTTAACTTTATTTAACACAAAAGTTAGTGTCCACCACTATATCTGTGTCGTGTCAGAAATATCAAAGACTTGCTATTAAAATTCTATCGGCACCCCGAAAATCGTAAAAGAACCAAATCATGGGGAAAGCACATCGTCCAACCCTACAAATTACAAAAATTGTTATTGGCTAGAGTTAGTTATTTTTAGTCTTCCTTAAAACACTTTCAAGACTTTTTTATTTTAATACTGGTAAACATAAAAGTTAGAGTCTACCACTGTTTTTACACTGTGTGATGACACATTTTGTGTTCTGGGGTCACTTAGACCAGGGGTCACCAACCTTTTTGAGACCAAGGGCTACCCCATGGAAAATGAGTGGCACAGGGCTACTTCTCTGATTAAAACTTTCTGAAAAAATTGCACCGATCACTTTTTAATATTATTAATTATTGTAGAAGTGGTAATACTATGTAGAGAGACTGCTCACATGCCAGTGTTAATTATTTCACAGTTATTATTTATTATAATTTACAGAAAAATGATGGTAGCAAGAAGCTCCATTATGACCAGTGCTGTTTTTTGGAATATGCCTCGTGGGCACCTTAAATGGTTCTTGCACCATGTTGGTGACCCCTGGCTTAGACTCTAAATTATAGGGATTGGAGAAAATTAATTCACAAAAGTATCTGTTTCTTTTTTCATTTTATGAGTTTCAAATTGAGATTTTTTCATTCAAACTTCTTTTTTTTCTTTTTCAAAATTAAATCCTTCATTTGAGTCTTTTGTTTATATAGTGGGTAGGAAAAAAGATACCACTTTTCACCAGCAGAGGGCAAAATGTTTTTCTTCGACTATCTCGTAACGTGACATCAGATCACCTGAATAAATCCTAAAAACTGACTCACGTGTGATGTAGGAAAATACGGCTCCTGATATAGTCCGAGGACATGATCATTATCATTACCCAACTTTTTCACATGGTCTGGTTTTAAGAAGCAAACTCAAAATCAGAAATAACGAAGAATTAGTTTTAAAATTTAATCGGCACCCCGAAAATCATAAAAGAACCATATCGTGAGAAAACGACCTTTCCTACCCCTACAAATTGTAAAGTACTTTTACTATCAAAACCTTTTTCAGCCAGAGTTGATTTATTTAAGTCTTCTTTAAAACTCTTTTAAGACTCTTTAAAAAATTCTAATGCTAGTAAACAGAAAAGTTAGACCCCACCATTATTTTTACGCTATGTGATGATACATTTTATATCATGGGGTCACGTCAACCCCAAATAAGTCAACATTTTCACCCCAAAGTCTTGCTTTCAATGCTTCAAAGTTCAATTAAAAATGTATTGCTTTTATATTGATCACAAAAATCATGAAATACAATAAGATAAATGCTAGATAAATAAATCCTTAAAGCCACTTAAGTGACTCTAAAGTTTGGTGATGGTACAGAGCTGCACACACAGTCTGTTTCAGCATCCTATGAATGCACAGATCTCCTATGCTGTAGATAAATTACATTTAATAACACCTCCAATTATGTCATCCTCCTTTTTCATCACTCCCATATAAGAGCTGATGAATGCGTTTGATTTCTGCGTGGATAAATGAAGCCATTCTTCTCTTGTTTATGAACTTCCTGATAAGAAACAAAGCCGTTTTAGCACTAAATGGACACTCTTGTGATATTAACGCTGCGGGCTGTTTAACAGGATCCACAAAATGCTCTGTGATTCTGAACTCGGTCTCACAGAGCACATTCACTGCTTCCTTTCTCCGCTCTTTTATAATCAGAGTCCTTTTTTGCCAAACATGTCGAGGCTCTGACCATGAAAATGTTTAGCATGAATCTTAATATCACTTAAGTGATAATTATTCCGCTCGCCACAAACCTGACTAGCAAAATGGAATTCAATCAGAGGCTGCGCATAATGACAGTCATTATGAAAATAATGAATAAAAAGTAATAATGACATCCCTGTCTGTATTCAGACCTCTTTTTCTCACACATCTCCATGGTGATCTGAGGGTTTTTTCTCCCCGACTCTACATTCTGGCTGGCCCATGGCCGCTTTAATCACATTGTTTATGGTAAACCAAGCGTTGTGTGCTAGCTCTATGCTTGGACTCATTTAATTAACCACTTGAGAGGTGTAGCCGAGTCTACAGTAGTGCAGCGTTGTCTCCTGCAGTGGAGAGTGCGGGGTTATTGTTGCTGACCGGTCCATCTCGCAGCAGCTTTCTCTGTTGGCTCTTTGAAATGAGACAAATCTCCCTCTGAGCGAGAATTTGCCTTTCTACCACTAATGTGAATCTGACGTCTGACAAGCAGGAACAATATAATTATGGGGGAAAACATCGCGCCAGGGTTGTAGAGGAACAGATTACACATGCTGGGATTAAATGATAAATCACGCGCTGCTTTGCTCTGTTACAGCTTCTGAGTGCGATTCAATAAACCTTAAAAAACATCGATTTACTGTACATTTAACAGTCGTTACGCCTGATTTCTGCGCAGGTAAGACGTGATTTAACCCACATCCACACCTCCTGCACAATCATCCTCCTACATCAAACAATGTTTTCTGTACATGTGAGCATATTCTTAGCTCCCACCCAGAGTATTTGTGCCTCTGTGTGTGTGTGTGTGTGTGTGTGTGTGTGTGGTGGACCATGTCCTTGAGGTTTACTCTTTTTGATTCAATAGCACTCCACATGGATGGACTCAATCAGATACCTCGAACCCAGTGAAGGGTGATGCTCAATGGAGCTGAAGTTACACCGCGGCTGCAGCTCCTCGGAGAAAAGACGGCCTGGTTCTGAGACGATGTTTACATGTACAGACGCTCCTGTAGAAACAATAAAGTGACAAAATGCAGAGCAGGTAAATGAAGACATTTTGACTTATCATCATCACAACATACTCGGTGTTTTCTGTGCAGTTTGTGCTTAAGCGCCCTAATAAATCCTACTTTAACTGTCAAACCAATTCACAAGCATGAAGATCCAAATGTGTGTTCAGATCATCAAAGGCGCAGCGCAGAGATCACATCAGTTACTTATCCCAAAATCAGATTTAGCACAGATGTACAGCTTTAAAAGGATGTCAGCTGCAGTCAGCTGTGCAAAATCCTTCCACGGATTTCTTACCCGCCTCTCCAAACACACTTACACGCAGTTCCTGAACAATAACTACGAAGGTCTGAGGGAAGAACTTGAAATGGCCAACAGAGTGTCTGGCCCTAGAAGCCATTACTCCTTGAATACCTTGAGGATAATGAAACTGGGCCAGGGGGAGAGCGGAGATGGAAAAGTGTGCTGTTGGAGTGCACTGAGCCATTGCACATTTCTGTTTGAACCCATAACACGGCGGGCATGTGACAAATGATAGCAAACACAGAGCCTGGGCCACTCTGGGAAGATTGTAGTCAGTGGAACTCAAAAAGCAGGTTTGTTTTTGTTTTTTCCTCCCGTTTGAGTCGCACTTCCAGCAAAAGTTTGTTTGTTTTTCCTTCAACATAGATTTAGATAAGTAGATTGGCACCACCTGTTCAAATCTTGATATAACTTCTGTAATTGTAAGTCTACTTTTCGAACATTGTCTCCAGACAGGCCAATAACTTTTCTAACACTTCCAACAGGAGGGACAACCCAGACTATCTCTGCTGTGAGTCACATGTCAATTTGTTCCAGCTCTCTGCGAGAAACCAACATCGTCTGGGAGCCCACTTCCTGATTGGTCATTTTGAAGCCCGAGAAGTACGTCTGCATGTCCTGACCCCTGCCCGTTGTTTCTTCATGCTCTGCTGTATAACAAGACCATCACACGGCACCGACGGGAGACAGGTCTCAGCTGCTCGGCGCTCTTATCAGAATGGGCCGCGCGGAGCAGAGCGAGACGCCTGGAGGAAGTATCAGTAAACAACAACGCTATAGGGTTGCAGTTGCTATACGCTCAGGAACTCATGCAAAATTCAGCACGTTGTATGTAGACTGAGATGAAGCCGAGGCAAAAGGCAGGGGTTATGTTTTAACTGGTGAACCTTCAGAACTTCACTATTCCCTCTCTAATTCCAGCGGAAATGCTGGTGAATCTGACCTTACAGAGGGAAACGGAAATATTAATTGCTGCCTGATACATGAAGAAATCCAACTAGCGGCTGCTGCACTGTAGCTCAAGCTCCAACCAGTTATCTCTGTGTCTTCCTCCCAAGTCCTTTAATGGTGTGATCGCCCTTAACTCCACTGTAAATCTCTCCCCAACGGCTTATGGTTCAAATTAATGGCCCTGCCATAAGTGTTTGAATTTCATGAATTGTAATAATACTTACATCACAAGACACATGAAGTCATGTCTCTCTCCCCACAGTGGAGATATGATACATTTTAGCGGGATGCACAAAGTGGTCCCCTGGTACGGCAGTGATGTATTCTAATAGACTGTGCTGGCCAACCCTCGGGTGCAGATATTCATGATTCATATTTGAAGGCAGCAGAACATTTAAATGGGACATTAAGTGGCGTGGAAGATTAAAACACTGTTAGCTTTGTGGGATATCTGGGACATTCTCTGCTGGATGAAAGTGCTGTGATATCTATCAAAGCGTGCCAAAATGAGGATTCTCTTTGCTTATTACGTTAAAGATAGGGTCTGCAGGAGTTTTTGTTGCTTGTTGGTAAACAAAACATTCAAACTGGGCTCCTCCACCTTGGATCAGTGTCAGCGGCAGCACACACCCACTGCCTCCAACCGTGACAATGTGAACACACCCACTAGCCCAGCAACCACTTGCAACATTGCGTTTCCATGTGGGAGAGACTCGAGAGCCGTGCACCTGACTTAACATGTTAGTACAAGCAAACCACAGGTATTTGGCTATTGACTGTATATAGAGTGTATTTTGAGGCCAAAATACAATGGTCGCAGGTGCCGCCATTGGCATTCGTTGTGCAGCCAGAGTCTTGGCAGTAGAGGCTATGAGGAACTCAAGAGGAATCTGAGTGGAGCCGGTGACAAAAATAGTAAAATACACAAGAACGGCAGCTGCCAATCATCATTAAACGCGAAGTAAAGACTCGTTTTTAACCTCTTGTAATTAATGGGAATGACCTATAGTGCAGCCAGCCACCAGGGGGAGCAGTTTTGAGGCAATCTCACTTCAAGCTGAGCAAGATGACGTCCTTTTTTTTACAGTCTATATATTTGACACATACCAACTTGCATCATTCTTCGTTCTGTGCTGCTCTCTGAGTTCCTGAAAGCGATTGAAAGTCAAACCAAGCTTCACCTTGTTTAGGTTGGTTGTGTTTTTCTTCCCCCGTGCTACATCCACCATCATAGCTGCTCTGATTAGCTTCCACTCTGGATCATCACCACGTGATTGGCTGCTGTAACCACGCTTATTCTTCGTCTAGAATTATCTTCATATAACCAAAACATCAGCATACAGGCAGAGGATGTGGTTGAGGCTGACACAGACACTGACACTGACACACATGTACAGAGGCCCATAGGAGATGATTGAGCAGGATTATTCCTGTAAGAGTTGACATTTTATTTTTTTTAAGAATTTTAAACAGCCAGGGATGAATGCTAATGTAGCTTAGCAACATAATGTACAGCGAAAAGTGGGGTCACTTCCTCTGGATCTGTGTCTGGTACATCTCTGCTATGTTTGGCTCCACTCTGTGATGTTTACTTTTAAAATTGAAAAGTGTTAAACATATTTTTTCTGATCAAAATCTTGAAATGAAGCTGCAACGCTGAGGATTTCTGACATTTAAGAGCATTTTTTAGGCCACAGTAAAGGGTTAAGAAGCAGACAGATACATCCTTGTCCGTCATAATGATCGTACAACTTCATCCAGCCATTATTATTATAGGAACATGTTTTGTGTCTATGAGAGCGAGCGCATAATCGCGGATGTGTCTGTGTGAGTGTGTGAGTGTGTGTGTGAGTGTGTGTGCCGGAGCAGCAAGACAGACTTGATGATCCCCTGTCTCCTGGTGACTGTGTGGAGCCAGCCAGCCGTGGCGAGGCTGCCATAACTACCAGTTGAGCTCTGTCAGGGAGATGACCCACTCTCTATTCAACAAGACCTGCCACCCTGACAGAAAGACAGACACAGAGGCATGACGGACAGTAAGACAGGCGGGCGAAGAGACAAAAGACACAGCATGCGAATATTTTAACTCTCGACTGAATTTGAGAACTCTCCGTCTCGCTCCAAACGGCTGCAAACGGGGAAAAAGCTGTAGGTGTAATTGGACCGCGGCAGCGCAGGTCAGAAGTCAACGGTCTTATTTGAGGGCTAACACCATTTAAGACTAATTTGAGACTATGTGTTATTGTGCCTTTAACTAAGTTTCTAACCTGATCTGTATAGAGGTTCATTGTGCTTTTAAAAGGAGACCTGCTGCCCTGCAAAAGGCCATCTAATGGTTTTTCAAACCCACAGTATTACATTAATGTACTGCAGATCAAAGGATAAAACAACCGCTTCTGCAGATGGAGAGTGTGCGGGGAAGATTTAAGTTTTTTTTTCCCTGTATGAGGAGTCCATTCGGGGTTCTCACTGTTACGAATGATTACAGTCTCACCGACGATTAAAAGGCACTTAAAGCAAAATCAAAGCACATTTATGATGAGCTTACCTCACACATCTCTGAGAGTGAAATACGGCAGATTCAAATGGACACCTACGACGGAGGAGGAGGAGGGCCACGGTTCATAAAATAAAATACATAACAAGAATATGAGACGAAAGTTGTGTTGTTATGAAATAAAGTTGAGCATCTTCATTTTTAAGCACTCCCTTAAAGTTTCCACAGGCCGGGGAAAAGAGCGTGATGGTGGCAAACATTAGGATTCAGGAGAGATGAATGGTTCTTAATATATCTTTAAAATTACATGAATTTTTAAAGACTAGTTCTGTGCATTAACACAACTGTTAATTAGTTTCCTGGTAATAAAACACAACCGCCTCCTTATGAATGTGCGTCCAGGCACTGTTGCTGGAGCCAAGCGGTGTATATACCTCGTTCATTTTGTCATTGGTGTTTGTGTGCATGTAGCGAGGTCAGGACCCTGGCTGGAGGCCCGTCCCCGGAGAGCTTGCCTCCAGCGTGACCAACTAACACTACAAACAATTAAAAACCACTGCTGCCTCCCCCCAGGGCGCTCGGCTTTACCCAGCTCAGGTCGGAGAAATCGCTGCACAGGATTCCAAACTGAAAAGCCCTCGCTATGTGCTCTGTAACGATGCCGGGGCTACGCAGGAGATGGAGAGGCAGAATCGATACGGCTACAGCCTGTGGACCAGTGTGGAGACAGGGGGCTATTATTAGGACGTCCTTTCTTTACCACCTGAGCCACTTACACACTTAGGATAGTCACACACACACATCCGCAGAAAGAGCTTGCAGGCGTGCGATTTATCTCCAGGACTATTACAGCAGAAATTTCTAATCTTGTAGCAGCAGTCCCAAAATATTCGCGTTACAAAATCAACAACATGTTCTCTCTGACGCTTTGAATTCACATGAATAGAAGCAAGACTGCTGCAAAATTAATCACAACTTTGAGAGAAAACAAATAATTCACACTCATGCTCTTCTTGCCTGATGCAACACAGACGAGCGTGCAGCGCGCAGAGGCGGCCCTGCAAAGTCTGTTTGAATTAAAGGATCTGAATTTATTAGCAGAGTGGGCGCAGTTAGCGTAGCAGCCAGCCGGTAAGATAACCAGTCAGCCAACCGGTTATCTCCCTGGGCATATGCTGTGTCCACTGCTCCAGAGCCCTGCTGTCAAAGCCATTGTGAATCCTAATGATCACAGTGCATCCCAACCAGGCAACACACACAAACACAGACGCACACACACACACACTCTCCCCAGTCTTCGCTCCAGGGGTCCTGACAAAACAGGAGACGGCGGGGACTCGTCAGAAGACAGCGATGCCGGTGCGCTCCACCTGCTCACTGATTCTTACGCCTGGAGGAGCCTGAAGGCACTGCCATCACACACCCTCCCTGTCCATGGCACACACACACACACACAAATCGATACACACACACTCATATATGCCCACATTCTAACACACACATAAATCCACAATGCACACATCCAACCACTCCACTCGCCTCCTTCTTACCTATCTTCTATCCTTTTTTTTCCACTACTTCACTTCCCAATTCGACCCTACCCATATCCTGTTGATCGCCTTCCCCCTTCACCCTCACCCTCCCCCTCGCCCCCCCACCCTGAACTGCAGAATGCATGAAACAACGTACACACACACCCTCACCTGTCAGGTAACATCAGAGAGGGGGAGAGTTGAAGAGACGTGACAGCGTGCTGAAGGAAGCGTGTGCCAGGAACACAAGACCTCTCTCCGTTCACCTCTGCTGTGCTGGAACACAACGAGCCGCGGCACCCCCCTCCACCCTCCTCCTTCCACCCTCGCCTCCCCCCCTCACCTTTGCTAAGGATCAGACCTGTTTGGAGAGTGCTGGAGAACCTCCAACAGACAGAGCGGCGAAGACAAGCCGAGAAGACGAGGTAATGCATCAGAGCGTCGAGAGGAAGTTCTGATAATCAATAGGCGAAGAGAAGAAGAAACAAAGATGGAAAGAAGGAAAGAAAGCATGGGGTAGGGACGGCCAACACATGCCGCCCGAAGGCCTTTTCACTATCCATCAAGTTCAACAAGTTGGCCCGAAAGCTAGCAGCTGCCATATGTGGTGAACCATTTACACAGTCAAGTCCAACAAGTCAGCAGTAGCCCGGCAGATGATTTGTTGGAGGAGAGGAACTACATCCAAGAAGGAAAACTTCAACAGTGTCAGACAGGCGGGTACTCCTGCACAACTTTACGTTTCTGGGCCAATTTTGTTGACTGATAGCGTACGGTATAGAAAGTGTTGATAACGGACAAGGTCATGTTTGTGTTTTAGTTCAGATGTGTGTTTATTAATTATGAAGGATGCCTCATTGCTCCCAAGACGTGAGTAGGAAGTACTTATAACTATTTATACAGCAGTAAATGTTACAAAGCTTCTTATTTGTGTCTTGTTTACAAGTTTTTGGGGGTATTCTAGCTTCCTTGTGCATAACTTAGTGGAAGAAAAAGAAAGTGAAGTCATGTAAGTTTCACCAGGGTCGATAAGGTTGTGTCTATGTCTTCAGAATCTCTTGAAAGACGACATTCAGATTCACAGACCTGTAGCCGACCTTTTGACAAATAGGTGAGCCAAAGCATAAAACCTCAGCCACCCGTCACCCCAGCAAAGAGAGGATCAAAAAGTGAGAAAACCAATGCTTTAAAAGAAGTTGTTTCATGCTTTGTGAAACAACCTGAATGGATGTTATTTGAGTTTACTGAGGATTCATGCTATTCCCAACCAATCTGGGTATCTTGACCTGGATGTGTGGTCACCTCCACTAAAAATCATGAATGTATACAAATCCAGAGCCCGCTCCATACAAACATCCACGTATTCATGCTGAGGAAATGAATTAGCAATATGTCTGCATGCGCTGGCCTTGGGAAAAAACATCCCCTCTTTATAATTAAGCCGTTGGCATACTTGAGCGAACCGCTCCGTCTCCTCGCGCTTTGAGGGGAATGTTAAAAGCCATCGCAGCTAATTGGTTCCCCTGCCTCCTGTTTGTCACGGGAACGACACAACAATCAACGGCTTCTATCAACTCCTCGAGAAAGGAGGTGAAACAACGGGAGGGTTGTCGTGTGAGAGAAAATCAAGTAAGCTGTTTGTCTTTAGACACAATTCCTATTCTAATTGCCGATTAATTCGGTGATCTGGACTATCGTTGTGTCTCTCCATATTTCATCCACTTGGCACTAAGGTTGTGAGTGATACCTCAGCCATCACTCACGTTTGTCGACTTATCTTTCCAGGTGTGTTTCAAGGAAGAATAACTTGGTAGGATACGTCTAAGAGAGTCTGTTTCCTCTCTGTTGACTCTCTGGCCTCTTTGTCTTTGCAAGGATTTGTGCTTCAGCCAACAAGCTTTAAAACTTGTTCAAGTTGTGAGGAAACAAAAAGAATCATAAGTCTTTGTTTGTGCTCCCTGCCTGGGCTGGATTAACTTCTCACACACGCAGCTAAATCCTCCATTGTCCAATGCTGCGTCTAATTTCCTTACTTCATTTGCTTTGAGGGAACACTCCAGCGTTTATATTAAAGAAAAGCCCTCCATGTGGATTTGAGGGGCTATTTGCAAGTTAGAGAACGCCACTCGAACAATAACTACCTATTTCTAGTGTTAGTTATCCTCTGGATGTGTAAGAGCCATTTCCAAAGAGGGTGGTTGTGGCGGTGTGGTGGTGGTGGGGGGCTGATTTTGCTTCATCAGTAAGAAGTGGATCTTCTAAAAACAGTCATTTTGTTTCCTCGTCTTCCCCACCCACCCACCCTTCCATCTCGAGAGACGGTGCGGGCTGAAGTGCCTCTCGATGCTCTCAAAACTTACATCACTCATTGTTTCGCCTGCTGGCATGTTTAGCGGGCTCTTGGCCCATTTGGGTGTTGGGCTGGAGTGTGTAGGTTAGTGGGTGGGCAGCAGGAGTGGGTTCTCTGCGAGGGGCAGTGGATGCTGGAATTCCTAATAGGAGGTAATTGAAAGTGAGCACTTAGAAGCTGTTGGCTGGTATTTTCCTCATGCGCGATGAAGGGCCGCTGTAATCATGTGCTAGACTTTGTTGTACCAAACATGCAACGCAATGGGAAGACTCATTAGTGGATACTCTGCTTTACATAGGTGTTCCAGGCGAGTTGACGCACAAAGCAAAAGGGGACTTTTTCGCAGAGGTTGGAGCGTTTCCTTGTGCTGGAGAAGGAGCCTTGAAAGTTTTGCTGAAATGTGACGAAATTTTAAGAGTAGGCCGCTCGAGGAGCTGAAGTGGCTCACAGAAAGAGCCTCCACTTCAGCATTCTTACTTTCTCTTTCTCGTGTTGTCTCCGTCCGTGGCTTCCAGGACAAAACGGTACCGTAACCCGAAGCTTCGCTCGCCACCCTCGGTTAGACTTGAGCAGCTGCTAGAGGCTTTCATGTGGATGCTTCATGCAGAATAAGGCCTTGTTCCATTTGTGGGAGATGAAAGGCAGGAAAGTAAACTGGAAAGAATGTGTCGAGTGCAAGGTTTGGTTATCCCATTGAAGGACATGTCTTCAGGGTACTGGAGGATAAAATGGACAGACAAAATTGTGCTTAACAGAGAAATAATGCTGCTTTTTACCGCTATTGTGTCCCGTGAGGATGTGTGGACACGAATCTATTTACAGTGGTAACCTTGAGGGAGGAAACGACTTGATTTAAAGGAGAAGAACAAGAGGGAAGAGCAGGAGACAGGGAGAGGAGCTCCCTCAGGTCACATGATCCAGCTCCAGTTCTGATAATCCGCACTTTAAACGCTTCGACGGCGTTGGAACTGAAATTCTATAGCCGTCTGCCCCGCTCAATCAGCCACAATATCTTGCTCCAGCAAACAGAAGCTGTGGTGCCGCCGCTTAGCACCAGGATAATGATCAGATTAAAAGCTTTGACTGGTGAGACTTGGACTAATGCCAGGTGATGGGAGCAATTTGCCGCCCAATCAACGCCGCACGAAGGAGGGGAGGAGTGCACCATTGGCTACTGACGACAGCAGGGAGGGGTTACTGGGGCGAGGGAAAGGGGTTGGAAGCATCCCAACCCCAAAAAGCAGCTGGTGATTCAACAGTTCCTATTGTCACATTCCATTACATCCCTTTGTCTCTCTTTTTCCCCGCCTCCGTTTCTCCGTGTCTCTCCGATTTTCCCTCTAATCAAGTTCCCCCTCTGTCTTCCTCACTTTCACTCAAAAAAAATGGGTGGTCAGCACAAGGCCCCTTTCCCCCGCTGAAGATGTTTGCTGTTGGGCTTCCGTCACACACACTTAATCTGACGCCGCGCTCAAAGACACACAGGGCAAGATGAAGGAGGAAATAAAGAGGAGGAAGTGAGGGTTGAGGAACACAACGGGCAAGCAGAGACTAAAGGAGATGTCTTTGTCAGGCAGAGGGAGACATGAGAGGGCCGGCGCGCTAATCATCGATCGGATGATTAAGGCAGATGAGGAGGGCTTTTTCCCCCAGTGAAGGATCTGATTGTTGGTCTCCTCCCGCCTGGCGTCCAGGGAGCACGCCGGCGGCAGCGGCTCAGGATCAATACACTCAATCACGGCTGAGAGGGGCAGCGTCAGTCACGCTGTGCCAGACTATTAGGACCAAGTAGGCAGACAGTGAATAACTCCATGCTTCCCTGGTCCCACCTCACACCTCAGGGGGAGGTGATGTACTGGCTGGCTGGCTAGCTGGAATGTGTGTGTGTGTGTGACTATAGAAGAGTGTGTGCAGCTGAAACACCTGCTGTACTTCTGGTTAAAGGAACAGTCCAATTTTTAGGGAAAAAGCCAGTTTGAGCGTATGTTTATAACTTTTGTAAGCTAGTTTCACTTTGGAGTTGTTTACACCTGAATCTCTACTCTACACGACTCAGCTAGAGATGCTTTATTCTCTCCCTTCTCTGAAGACTAACTGGTAAGTACACATAAGCACTGAGTGGAGTAAATGTTTACCACTTCATGCACAGTATCTTTTCACAAACTTCGATTGAAATCCTTCACTCCACACTATACAACGAAGCACAAGAAATCTTTTTACTCTCCTCGCACCAGCACAAATAACAAATCACCTTCTTGAACCGTTCACACACTCCATCACACGTTCTTCGTCTTGCTGCTTGTGAAAGCCTCGACCCTCTTTCCCTTATAGGCCGCTGCGATCCTGCACGGCAGGTGAACGACTCGTTAGCGGCGTAAGAAGGAAGGAGAAGGAAGGACGGCGCTTCTGAGACAGCTGTGTCCCTGACAGACAATGGATGGCCCGGGTCCATCTGGATGCAGCAGCCCTGGACCAACATGATGTATACATCTTCACTAGCCAATGGGTGCCATTAATCCCTCCTTCACCATGGTGACCGGCGGTGACAGCTAACCGAGGAGCACAGGCCCAATCCGACTATCATATATCTGTCCTTCTGTGTACTTCTTTGGTGAAAGAGGAAGAGTCCATCGTATGTGGGAGTATCCCATGAAAATACTCAAAGGAGTCAGATTTTTAATCAATAATTAAGCTTGCATGACGACCAGGGAACTGGAAATCCTAAGCAGGGACTGTCCCAGTGTTACAGAACAATGTATAATCTATCCATCGACATCCACATTATCCTTTTACCCTGCTGTAAGTTGAGTGTTGACAACATTCCCCTCTAATCTCCATCTTTAAAAAAAAAAAAAAAACAGGCAACCTTGTCAGCCGAGCAGTGGAGATGCAAAGAGGGATTGGAAGAACGGCCTTGCTACAGGACCATTCTGAATATGTTAACAGCGCCGCTTCCCTTGAACTGTCACAACTTGAAAATCCACCGTGTTAAGAGCTTCACATGCAGGCAGTCATGAATATCTGCCGTTTCCATACACTGTGGCCGCAGAGGCTCTTAAAAAGCACTTGTTGTAATACATGACCAATTCCCCGGCAGGCGAGTGCAGGGGAGTATTAACATCTCCTCAGCCTGGTTCGGTTTTAATGTGATGGAGATGTTATTAGAGCCATCACGGGCCCAAATGAATGGCCGGTGGAAGCGCCACAGCGGGAGGGAGAGGGGGGAACACATCGACCTTCGCCTTACCAAGGACAAGGACACTTGTGCTCATAAAAAGGGGTGGTCCAATTGTTCACCAGCCATGGCTGCTGAACCAAGCCTTGGAGTCAGGCTTTTTCATGTTTGGGATTACACTCTCTGAGCTCTGAACGGGCGTCATTTCCAACATTTTGAACTCGAAGGTGTATTTTCCACAGCAGGAATTCAAGGATGAATGTGTTAATCTATAAATGATCAAACATTAAGAGGACATCTGATGTACTGAATAATTCGCTAGGCTCATAAGACATCGATAAGTTGAAGGTAGGCCCGTGAAATCGATGAGTAAGATGTTAACTTGTACCTAGAACCACTTCCTTTAATATCTCTGAGATCCATTTGATTAATACTGCCGTCCTGCATTGTTGTGTTAAGCAATTCTCCGCGCGACAAGAGCCGCTCTCCTCTTTGAACACTCCTCCTGCCTCCCCCCTGCTCCTTTGAAGTATAATTATTTCGCTTTAATTAGAAGCGAATCATGCTTAGTAAACACAAAAACACGCTCTCTTCAGATTAATAAGCCGGGGTAATGCGTTAGACACGACGAGTCGCTCTTGAATGGGGGGCTTTGGCTCGGCTCCAATCCTGGGCATGATTCTCATTGTGCTGCGGCTCCCAGGCTTGACGGAGAGCTGACCGCCGACTCGCGGAGAGGGAGAGTGAAGATGCAGCAGGAGAAGAAACGCAGGCCTTGTGTCTGACACTGGATTCTCCTATTGTTTCAACACAAAACATGTTGTTCTTTGTTGTCTGATATTAATAATACATCGGCCACAATCTGTAAGTCAAATAGAGAGAATTAGGCATGAGGCACCTTATTCGAGAGTTACATAACTTAAGTTTCTGCGCTAAAAATCATCTTAAACTCTAATTCGCAGTTTAATTATGTGCTAATCTGTAAACAATACAATCTGACATCTGTAGTATTGTGTCGAATGATCCTTAAACAAACTTTCATTCCACTACGTACAACTTTACACCTCTTCCTTCCTTGACACAATGTCCTCAAGATGCTGTTGCGTATTTTTCTACACTTCAGTTTCATAGTTCGATCCAGCTAAGCTAAATATTCCGTCAGCCGAACGATTTAGCATATCTTAACATCAGATTATTTGCGTGTCAAATGATCCTTAGATGAACTTTTGATTACACCCAAACCCAACAACCCTCCCGTAACACATTCAATTATACTATCAAACTGAAAAGATAAAATGCTCTAATATTTACTTGCCAGTTTCAGCAGCAATGCCGAGGGAGGGAGAGGAAAAGGAGGGTGTGTGTGTGTGTGTGTGTGTGTGTGGTGGGGGGGTGTCGCTCTCCCAGCAACTAATTACTTAAGCAGTTGTCAAAGGTTTGAAGCTCGCTCTTGAATTCCAATGAACACTGTCCATGGACAGCGGTGGTTTTGCATATATTATGAATATTTCAGCTTCTCCCAGTAACCTTGGTGTCGTTTGGCAGATAGGGGCTGGCAGAGAGCCATTTAAAAGCTTCTCTGTTGCAGAAGGGAGGAGACAGGGTATTAAGCTTTATCTATACTTGACATTTGGAAGCATTTGTAATTAATTCATATAGAAAATCTTTCCAACCCCCCTTTGCGCTCTCTAAATTAGAGAAGCAAAAAGGTAACTGCTTTTGTTTCTAGAAATGGACACCTGCCATCAAATCATGCTTCTTCTCCTTCTTCGTTTTGCTCAATCCACTAGAGATTCTCTCCAAGCTCGCATAGACATCTTTGTTTACATCGTTCAAAAATTCAAGGTAAGAGCTCACAAACAGTCTGGCCCTGAATACAATTACAGGTTTTAGATTGTGAGTGGGAATAAAGACGCATGTTAATGCTGAGAAAACAGAAGTGAAAGTCCAACTAGATGGGGAAGAAACTTAGTATTGATTTGATAATGATAAAACATTTCTAATAGACGGGATTAAATTCTTAAAAGTCCACCCACACGGACTCAATAAAGGTGTTTTCATCTCCTCTGAGAGCAACATCAATGATTTTCCATCTTTACAGGTTTCTTCCTGTGTTTGGGTGGGCAGGCTCAAAACGCAGATATGAAGAAGTACTTAAATGCAAGTTGGACCTTCAGTTGGCTGAACATTTGGCCTTGCATAAAAAATAACTGCAGCTCTTTTCCTCTCAAACTAGCCACTAGCACCCACTTGTATCCACCTTGAACAGACAAAAGCCAAAAACTAGAAAAGCAAGCAATTACCGTTCCTCTATAACTTCTTTCTAATACACAGTGTTAGCACCCGGCACCAAAAAGGACCAGTTAGTAATCTGTTCTAATAGCAGAGGTCATGTTTGATCTTAATCTGGCAGATTCTGCCATTTACACGACTTGTAAGTAAAAATTCCTGCAGTCAGAGTTCGTGTTGTGATATAACTGCCTTGCAAATGGGCATCAGAGTTATTTGGGGTCATTTTTTCAAGCTGTTCCTCTCTGATTTTTTTTCATGACACTCTTACAAGATGTAGCAAATAGAAGCTCCGTTAGCTTTTCTTTCAAACATAAAGTTGAATCTTCCAACAAGCAGTTGGCGACATCTTACACAGATATTTCAAAGAGCCAGTTGTGTCAAGATAAAACCTGAAGCCTTTAGTGTACAGCTTGACTGTTGACATCTCAGAGAAATGAAGTGGTATTGTTTTTCTAAAGACTTGGGTTGGGTTTGGAAACAAGCGCAAGGGTTAGAGTTAGGTTAGGGGATAGAGCCAATCCCAATTCTATACTTAGGCCCTTGGTTTTGTGTGTGCACCCCTAGTGAAGGGGTGTCCCAGTTCCTCGTGAGATCAAGGGGAAGAGCTACACAGCCCTTGAAACGAAGAAAAACTGGGACCTCAGTTAAAACCAAGGTGTATAACAAATTTCCAACGATATCAGTATTTTCATCAGACATCTTATCTTTGCTACGTCACGTAAATATTAGCCATGTTTTGAATTGTTGGTTTTATTTTGAAACCGCTCATTATATCGATCAAGCTAACGCTGCTATAGCTACAGCTACAGCTAATAATAGCTACACCGATGTCAGACCAGAGTGACAAATTCATAGCAAACAGACTTCACCACAATGAACTGTATTTCAGCATGCATTAGCATTAGCTACATGATATAGCTTTTGAACACCATAATGTAGAGCTATACATCTTGGAGAAGTCTGTTTGCTGTGAATGCGTCTCCGACATCAGTTTATCATCACTTTGTAAAAACGTGTTGGGATTAGAAGTGAATAAACAGTTGCTCTTCTCACGGCAGCCAGCGAGCGGTAGAGGTAATGACAAAGCCGGAATCGAGCGGCGTCTCATTTTTAAAGCCGCGTTTCCACCAAGCTGTCCGGTTCAGTTTGTCTCGGTACAGTGCGCATTTTATGGTGATTCCATTGACCTATCCCGGGACAGATCCCCAAATAATCGAGACAGGCCCATATTTTGTTGGATTTATTAGCAGGGTACACTGTGTCCTGCTGCTATGGCGTCACACTACATGTGGCTTTTGGCATTCAGCTTAGACGCCGCCAACCACAAGGGGGGAAACGCAAACAAGACCAGGCTTAACCGAGACAACCCATTCCAAACCATACTGATCTGAACCAGACTGCTTGGTGGAAACGGGGCTTAAGAGATGTGTTAGTCCCTTTCCATTGGCCCTCAAAACAAAGGACCAAGAGGAAAGGGTGAAGGGGTAAGACAAAGGGTGAAGGGGGAAGAGTGAAAACTGGGATGGGGCCTTGACTAACTAGCTTCCGATTTGCGTAGTCAAATTTTACCTACCCACTAGTTTGACCCCTTACTGCCTGAATTAATTTACAATTATGTTTAAAAAAATTCTAGTGTGTTTTTGCATTCCTACAATGCTACACTTAGTGAAGATTGTTATCATAAATCGATTGTTCTAATAAACCAATAGACATTTGTGGGAAATAAAGGTCATCTCAGCTGTATCGAGATCTAACAGAGTATTTTGCAAATTTTCGACAACAGGCATCAAGGGGTTAAGGGTATGAAAATACTCAGAAGAGTCATCTTTGTTGCGTAAACTGCTCTTTTTTTAGGGGTTAAGTGTCACGTAAACTGAAGTATATTGTGATGCTTGAACATTATGTACTTCTCAGTGAAGTCTGTTGATAGGCCATGGTGGAAACAGTGTCCTATGTCAGCTCTTGTGTCTTTAAACTAAATTACGCCAACATCTGTGATGCGTCAGTGGGTTTTATTCCTTCTTCTTCCTTCCCTCTGCTCTGATTCATTAAACAGCATATCCTGTTTTTTTCCCTGATAGGGAGTAATCTCTTCAGAGGCCGTGATATTCCCAGGAGCTCAGCCTCTTTCTTGGAGGTGATGTCAATCCACTGAGATGACGACGTAAGTGTAAAGACTTCAATCTGAGCCTGAGCCTCATCCAAAGCCGGACCCATCCACGCCATTGTGTCCGTTTTCTAAAAGAGTGAGTGAGTTAGAGCGGCGTGGGGGTTGTGTGTGTGTGTGTGTGTGTGTGTGTGTGTGGGGAGAGCGTGCCTGTCCAAGAGGTTGCCAACTGGCATTAGGGGAATGTGAATCAGTGAGGGACCACCGCGGTGGTATCCAGTGGTGTGGAGTGTGCCCCCCCTCTACCTCCACTACTGTGTTCCTTTTCACAAGCCTCCCCCACCTTCCCCCACCCTTGTCCCTTGTTTCTGCCTCCAGCTTTAGCACTTCCTAGTTTAGTTCTGCCTCAGCGCCGAAGAGCTCTCTCCCCAATTTAGTGAGTGGCAGGGAAGATGCGGACTGACACCATACTGATTCAGAGGAGTGTAAGTGCGTGTGTGTGCGCTTCAGGGAGGGTGTGTGAGCCATTATGTCTTGCTTTATTGAAGGTGGAACAAACTGCAGAGATGGAGTGGGACTACATCAAGCTGTAAATAAAAAAAAGGAGGCGCATTAGCTCAATAATATCTTCATTTCACCTCTATAATCTTTCTAAAATAATCACGAATGCTTCCAACGTGACCCCTGTGTGTCGCGTCTAATTAATACCCCATTCATGTAGGAGGAAGAAGACAAAAGGAGCTCTCAAAAAGGACCGAATCATATCTTCCATCAGGCGCGATGCCATCTCTCTAAATCCTCTCTTTTCATAGTGATGACTGGTGTTTGCCTCCACGTGAAGCCTGTATGTGTAGAAAAGCTATAGCTCTGTATGAGAAGGCCAGCTCTTAGTCTTCAGGGTGCCATCCTGTGGCAACATCAGAAGAAATGTCAAAGATTTTGAAGGCTTGGTTAAATACGACTGGATTTCTTTGCCTTAAACCTTCAATGACATTTTTGGCTGTCGGAAAGGTCAGCGTGCAGCTCCTGTGAAATGCTAGCTCTTTTGGGGTGAACTTCAATACAGGATAATAAATCCCTTTCTCTATTTTTTCCCCTCCATACTTCAGCGCCGTCCTTGCCACAATAGCCCGTCAACAAGTAAGAAAACATACACGGTTTGATGGATATTTCCGTCTATTGTTGATGAATTTCTGAGTCCTAAAGCAATTATTTCCTCTCCTGAACTCAACAATATGACGATATAAATATGATATTACACCAAGTCATTAGAAAAGCTTTACTAAACATCTGTTTTTTCTGCATCCGCAAGGGTAAGTGCTGTGTTTATCTGCGTCAACAATTACATCTGAAAAGGTGAAACCACCAAGGATTTACATTCAGTTCTTAAGGTTTATAGTTAAGTTTCCTTTTTGACAACTACGACAGAAGGAGATGTGCGCTGAATAGACACTCAGGACAAGCCGCTATGTGTAGGCAAGCTTAATATAACAACAACTTGAGCTCAAGTGACGACACACTTATGGTTTGTTTCTTGGAAACTATGAAATGATAATAAAGCAAAAACATTATGGAAAATGTGGATTCAGTTTGTTAGGGAACAAAAACATTTCACAATTGCTAAGCCAGAGGATCCAACAATGGACAATCCTCAAGCCAGATTAAGGTTGTTTCTTGAGCCGACTGCGGTCCAATAACAATCAAACGCCATCTGAGAGAGAAGAGCTTTAAGAAGAAAACACGTTTTCAAAGGCCTCGTCTCCTTCAACGCCACAGACTCGCCGTTTGGACTTTTTCAGAGAGCAGCAAACATGGGACACCAAAAGGTGAAGAAAGTTTGATTCTCAGGCCTCGTTTACACGGTAATGTTTCATTATTCATTCCTCACTGTTACACAGAAATGATGTAGTAAGCATGCCAGGCCTGTAGTTGGCGCTATGACTGCCTGTTCCAGAAGCCGCTTTTGGGAGATCTCCACAGAAGTAGAGTTGGGCTGATCATACTTAGTTCAAAAGTGGAGCAACAGATGCACGTCTTGTTGAAAGACAGTCAGCAGATTCAGCAGAACAAGTACAACACAGTAGTTCGCGACGATCGAAACAACGGTACTCTTGTAGTGTTGTATGTGCTCGTGCAAAGCAGAGTGTGACGTCAGCGTTCCCACTAAAAATGCTGGCTTAATTTTTACAAGTCAACAGTGTTGGCAGTGTTTCAGAAAAATCCCACTCTGGAGGCCGTTTTCAAAAGTTTGCGTTTTAGGTCGGCTGAAACGCCGTTTCCGTGTAAACTCGAGGCTGAAACGCAACAAAACTTTTGCGTTACACCCTAAAACCGTTGGCGTGTAAACGGCCCCTTAGAGGAGAAGAACCTGAATCTTGACATCCTGATGGCTTCAACGTTACTGACATAACGAGGAGATCCAACTGGAGATGTTTTCACGGTGGCACAGTGGAGGGGGCGCCATAATGATCCCTCAATGGACCAATGGAGCTTCAGGTTGGTCAGGGGCGTCAAACGGCGGCTCCTTCATGACTGAGGGCCCTGGTCTGTGTGGGAATGACTGGGTTTCTCAATGTCTTCCAGAGGAATCAGTTCACTCTTTGGACCATCCTGATGTTCCCCTGATCTAAATCACTCTGAGAACATTTGGGGATGGATGAAGAGGGACGTTTACAGAAATGGACATCAGGTCCAGACAGTGGATGATCCCCCATGAAGACATCTTCACCACTTGGAGCAATGTTCCCACTAACCTCCTGGAGTCGCTCGCATCAAGCATGAAACTGAGTCCTTTTTGGACACTTTGAAACTCTTTTAAGCTAGTGTGTGTTTACCCCTTGACTTTTGGTGTGAGTAAGCACAGTATTAGCAAAGGCTTAGAACTGTGGTGCTTTTTGGAAAAGGTGTAATTAAAATATTGATCATAGAGCCAGGCATTGGTTTGCAGTCACTTCCCATTAGTTGCAGTTGTTTTCACTGCTGTGGCTGTAATCATTGAGTCACATTCACTGAAAAAGAACATTACCTCAGTATTGGAAGGAGCCACTTAAGGCGGAAAAAGAAAAGGAAGAGTCTTATTTTTAAGGAAATGAGCCACAGAAATGAGTAATCAAGACTTAAAGTAGAAGTTAAAGCTGATAAAGCTGAGTTCAAGTGTCCAGCTTATTTTTTTTTTACCTTTTTCTTTACCAGAGGATGTTGCACTCCACCATCCACAGCGATGCACAATTACTCCTCCAATATGATGCCACACAAAGACGATTTGGAGCGATGGAGAACCTGATGAAAAGCATTGAACAGGAATTAAATCATGTTTTCCACACCATAGGTTCAGAAAATGGTGCTTGAGACACTGGAGAGCCCAGCGGCGGATTCCAATCTGCGGGCTGAAATTGGAAATGAACAGCGGTGCCGTCTCCATTCTGACAGCCTCATGTCAATAAAAGTCAGTTTCCCTCCATTGCTTTCCCTTCGCTTGACCACAAAGGGACTTTTGTCAGCTACAGTCAAGAGCTCTGGACGGCTAATATTGTGCTAACGCGTTAAAAAAAAGGCCGGGGAAGAATTCAACGATTAATCTTTGCATGCAAGTAGACAGAAAGTGGAAGTAAAAAGAAAAACAATGTCTTTAAAAGCTCAACCTGTGCCCGTAAGTGCTGTATTATACAGCCGTGAATTGGTCGTTTTCTGCATTCAGAGTGAGCAGCATTCGCCGTTTCTCTGAGCTGAGGAGATCATATAATGTGATTTATGGTTGTGGAGTGAATTATGGAAACACTGACCTTCCCTTTACATCCCATCAAACAGATAACTGGCCAGTAAGTTGCTGTTATGATAGGGAGGAGAGGGTGTGGGGTGGGTGGTTGGGGTGGGTGGGGGGGGGCACTGTCATGCTTGTTTACATGTTTGAATGCAGCGGGAAGTGGCGACTAGATTCGTATCAGGCGCTGCTTTTGATATATGAATCCACGTCAAAAATTTGGCGTCACGAACAGGTTCGGCGAGTGGGTTTACTTTCATTCAATTGGCCTTGGTGTGACAAAACGCCATTAAAAGGTGGTATCTCGAGTTTTTCTCCCTCGGCGCAGAGTGTCGTGACAATACCATCTTTGAGTTTTTTCTCTTTCTCTTTTTTTTGGGGAGGGAAAAAACCCCTTCATCTCCCCCACCTTTGTTTGCACTTTCAATTTGCATATCAAAGAAATCCCATCGGGACCTGCTTTGCATATTTACATCTGATTAGTAACTTTAAATGAACATGTCAAAAATGGTCGAGTTTTTCTTTTTTGAATGTGCGAGGACTACCTAGCTTGTATAATTAGTGCCAGCACATGTAACATTAGCCCAAAAAACAAAACAAGCTGATTTCAAACAACAGAAGAGGCACCTTTTATATTGCCTTTCATTAGGCGTACTCAAATATTCCTGTCTCACCTTAGACCTCGACGCTTGCTAAATGATAACTCCCTCCGAATGATAAAGACAAAAATATGTACTGTATGTTTGTGGTAATATTTCTTTGCAATGACATTAGGTCTTGTAAATCCTATCAGTTTGCTTCTGATGGGAATATTTTTAGATGTACGGAGGAAGAGTTTGAAAAGAGAACGTCTGGGTTCGAGGTCACTTAGTTCTGTGACAAAAACAATCTGTCTGCTTACCGTCATATAGTTCAAAGTCACAATAGGGTAAAGTGATATTCTGTCTTCTTACCTGACAGCAGAGTATGTCTCAATGCTGACATGTTATTCCTCTCATTCTGGAGACCAGAAGGGAGATCTGAAACCGAATTTAAACATTTTATTTCGTGGTTTGTCACATGTGGGAGGGACCCGACTCGAGGGCCTGTGCTTTCTCATTTCCACCAAAGTTGACATGTTTGACGCCTTGTGTGTGTATGTGTGTGTGGAGGAGAAACTTTTCCCTGCAGAAACTTCTAGAACAGCGAGCTTGTGCGGGCCAGAGTGTGCACCCAAAAAGGGACTAACGATGTGATTATTAATTGGGGTCTATTTTGATTCAGTATTCCACGCTGCATATCGTCACGGGTCCTCGGTGGGATTGTGTCTGCGTGGCGGTGTTGGGGAAGGAGGGGAAGGAGGGGGGGCAGTCTGGAAGGCTGTGCCGTTCGGAGCACGGCTCGCTTACCCGCACATCGGCATACCAATGAGTGGGGTTAAGAAGGCACGGCTCCTCGCGGAGACACCGTTCCTTCGGCAGACCCAATCCGCCAAGTCTCCACGGACCTATTTCCAAAAGCTGCTCCTAATGTGGGCCTGTGTCAATCACCCCCACAGACAGCTCCCCCCCTCTCGGCCCCCAGCTCCTGTCCATATGAAATAGTCATACATTAGGAACCAAGGGAGCGCACCTCTCCGTCTAGGAGTCCTCATGTATTCTAATGCTATTCAAAAGCTATGGGTAGTTAAGTGAGAGACAGTTTCTGGATGTTACACCCCGCTCTTTGGAAGCTCTTCTTCTTTTTTTTTGTTTGCTTTCAAAGAGTTTGAATTTTCGACATGTAAGATATTCGACTTTCGTCTCCGTCTTTTGTCTCTGTTTGTTTGTTTATGAAGAGTCATACTGTGCAGGCAAGGAGAGGATTTAACAGAGGAAGCGGCGTTCTGTCAGCGAGTGGACGGGGGCTAGATATTGGATCTCGCTGTGACATGTTTATGTGACAACATCATTTGACAGCTTTGACACTCCATAGACAAACACCTTCAAAAAGAGTCGGCTGTATACCCGCTCAAAAATATAGGGATGCCTGTTTGCTGCCAAATGTACACTGAGTTGATGAGATGATTTTATTTTTTAAGCAGATTTAGAGCTCTGAGTGTGTTTCAGAAAACGTTAGGGTTACATTTGCCTTCAACTTATAATGATGTTTGACTGACTGCTGTATGCACAAGCTTGTTTGAACTTAATGGAAAAGTTAAGATGTTGACGAACCAGACGCAGAATGAATAATCAAATGTTGTACTGGCCCTTTAAAAATGTAAATGATATGAGTTTGAACTTTCAAACTCATGTCACCAACACCTTCCTTCTTATAATAACTGTGCAAAAGGTTAAATCAATCTTTAGACTTCCAAGTCCACAATGTGCAGTTTCTGTGCAGCTGTGTAGCTCTTTCCAGTCTCATTGTTTTGCAATCCTGCTAGCTACCAGTGTTGCTGTACTTGTTGGACAAAACGTACATAAGCTTTAACTTGCCTAAGCAAGAATCTGCCGTCCACAACTTATTCGCTAACTGCTCCAGAGTCAACAAGATTTCCTGTGCACATGCACCACCTAGCTAGCACAACCTAGCACAGGGATTGCACTGCAAAGTATTGCAGATCTGCATGCAACCCAGCTTTAATAGAGTTTCCCTTGGCTTTTGGAGCCATATATATATATATATATATATATATATATATATATATATATATATATATATATATATATATATATATATATATATATTATATATACTAGTCCAGAAAAATGTCTTGTTTCAAGTTGTTTCAAGACTAAAATGAGGTCTGAATTGCTTGAAAAAAAGTGAAAAAAAATCTGCTAATGGAACAAAAAAAATTACCAGAAAATTTGCTTTAAACACAAATAATGTCTTAACTTTTCTCTTGTTCCATTGGCAGATTTTTCTTACTTGTTTCAAGCAATACAGATCTAATTTTTGTCTTAAAACAACTTGAAACAAGAGATTTTCCGGGACTATTTGGGTGAACTTGGCCTTTTTTTTAAGTCTAAAAAGATATTTTGTACTGAAAATAAGAAAAAAACACTTGATAAGATTATCGTTTTTATCACAAACCAGAGTATTTAGCAGAAACGCTGTTGTTACGATAGTCACGGACCACCATGTTGTGCTTGTACTGCTACTGCCCAATGCTACATCAGTGGAGATCTACCAAAAGAAGCTTAGGTACAAGACAGTTATAGTGCCACCTACAGGCCTGGCATGCTTATTACAGCATTTCCACAAATGCAGATTTTTGTCTCTCAGCATTTCCAATATGGTGACCACCATCTATTGGATTCAAATTGAGAGTAATTTGCTCAAATTGGAAATACATGACTTTAAATGAGTGTTCTGACACCTCATTAAAGGTGATTCAGTATGAGCAATCACCTGCTGTAAATTTTACAGATAAAGGCTTGTGGTTGCTTGGAGTCTTGTCACTCGACAGCCAACACATCATCCCTCCGTCAGGAGTCACACCGCAGTGCCACGAAGGCAGCCGCCACAATACTCCACCATGACCAAGGATCCAATCTCCTCTGGGGTCAGAGTGCACAGGGCCTCCACAGCTGGTCCAATAGCACCATGCCTGGCTGAGTGCAGCCCACGCTGGGGCCTGAGGTGGAGTGGCAAGTCCATGGGACGCGAGGCAGGATGAGCAAACCGCAGGGATCCGAGTGGATTTACTCTCCTGCTAGCATCCTTTTTAGCCGGCAGTGGAGCTATTGTATGGACTCGATATGTTCCAAGAAACACAAAGATAAAGAGGTCTCTGAGAGAGGGAGGGGGGATAAATCAGGAAGAGGACGGTGCTTTTAAATCTGGTGTAACAAGGACACTTCATTGTTTATTTTTTTAAATTGGACATCTTTAATACAGCAAAAAAAATTAAGTTCCAATGGAATGAAAGCACTGAAGGTCATCAAGCGGGAAATTATCAACACTTGAAGCAGAGTTTTTTAAGTCCTCATTTAGTGATGTGGAACTTGTCTGTGAACTTAATTTAACATATGTGAAAAGAAGTTGATAACCCAATTAATTGTGAAGAAGTTTGCTATGGAGGGAGGGTGGACTTCTTTTTAAACAGATTCATTTAAGATTAAAAAAAATGTTGAAGGCTATTCCTCGGAGAATATAATTCTCCTCTAATAATTGTACTGTTCTGACCAGAACGCCGCATTGACAATGAAATAAAGCATTGAATTAGTGATAATTTATCTCGTTGAAGTGCGACAAACCTTCCTCTAGACCGGAGTGTTTTAGAGTTTTTGATGGAATAAAAAAGACAGGGTCACAGGAAGATTTTTAAAATGTTCCCTTTGAAGAAATTTCTTTGAAAAGTTGTTGCTTTATGATGCCAAAAGTGTTCAGAGAGGCTACTGCAGCTCTATAGTGGCAGGAATGATGAACACTTAAGATGATTGTGAGTACTTGCTGCTTTTGTGAGGACTTGGAATAAAGGCTTCCTCTAAACTCCAGGTACAAACATTTCTCCAATTTTGTGTCGGAGTTAAAGCATATTTTTGCAACTCATTCCCCATGTCCGATGCATAAAATCATGTTACGTAAGCGAGGTAATTCATTCTCCATGTGAGTGCAAGTAGCTTTACTCTTTATGGTCCATTGTAGGGTTAGAAGGACAATCTTACCTTCTCAAGGATACCAGAGGAAGAGCTCGGCTAAAATTCCTCTCAAACTTTCAACACAAATGTGAAGTTAAACGTTTTTTAAAGGACGGCAATAATATGAATTTACCGCGCATATAAATTTTCACGACAACCCATTAGAAAAATTAAGTTTTCAAGGCTGCGTTGGAATGAAGGGTGGATTGAAAACGATGATAAAGCCACAGTACAACAATCAGCCGCCCTCCAAAGCACAACTAATTTTCATACAGTCCCTAACGCTCCAAAGTTGTAATTGTGCACTTCTTCCTAAATGTGGCAAAGACCTTGGATTCTTCTTGATTCAGAAAAGGCTTCAGTTCTTTCCACACAGTGTTTGACACAGTTACCATACGGCATAAAGCCCAATGGAGGAATTTATCATTACTGTGTGAAGCCTGATGGTATGTGTGCTTTTAAAATTAATGACTGAAGCACTCTGACTTTTAGTCCGTCTAAAATTTTCATTAAATTTCATTATTCAGCTGTCTCTGTGGCCCTGAATTAATAAACTGCAGGTATCATACCATGAATTCATATTACGTTTGAGACAGAAAGAGATGGGTGTTCTTCCTTTTTTTCCCTCCTCTCTTTACAATATCCTAAAAACATACAATTAAAAAGAAAAGTTCAGAAGCAGAACTTTGAAATGAGACGATGCCATTAAAGTGCCATTAGTTAAAGTGGAGGTATCAATCACTTTAACGCACATAACTTTGTGAAACGTCTCGTTTTGTTGATGTTGAATGATACAGGCTTCTTCCAAAGAGGAGAAATTCGTCTGCACAAAAAGCTGTTTTACTTCCTCACGTAAGATCGACGATTTGCATGAGACTCCGCACATCTTCCCAGCACAATCACGACTTCCTGGATTCTGAGAAGAGATTCCTGCTGCTTGTGTGCGGTTCTTGTTTGTTTACCCCGAGTGTGATGGCGCCGAGGTTAAAGCTACCTTTAGGGCTCCACAAAGAGCCCAAGCTGGAGGGCGGCGTGAGCGCCTGTTAATAGCGATGCCCCGGCGTTTTTTTTTTTTTTTCTCTTCTCTCTTCAGCAAAACTCTTTAAAATGAGATTTTTTTTTATTTTTTATTTTTGAAAGCAGCCGGTGATTCTCCGGCGCATCATTCTCAGGCTCTGAACCTTCCACCTCGAACTCAAAGCAAGAGAGAGATGAGGAGTTTGTGCGCCGCCGTGCAACAAAGGAGGGAGATAAGAAAGAGGAAATGTTGTAAACTGTTCGCTTTTGAGAGGAGAGGTTTGGTTTAGGCAGACGGCGTTCAGGCCGTGGAAGAGGTAAACTCAGGAAACAGTTACGGATGGACTCCAGGTGAGAGAAGTCATTAACTGCATTCAGAGATCCTCTTTTATCTCCCTTCTTTGGAAGTAAACCACCCCTGAGCTCCTGCTGGCTTAGACTTCATCTCTTCTGTGTATTTCCTTTTTTATTTTTTAACTCTGTGTCGCTGTAATTTTTCCCTCTTTTTGGCTGTTTATTAAGAATCAAACATAAAGAGTGGTTCCTCCTAAAGCTTTAAATCAAATGTAAAAAAAAAATTGCTTCTTTTTACGTCACACAAAATCAAATACTAGCTTCCTCTGAACTCTGAAGTATCACAACCAGACAAAAACTCCCTATAGTAGCTTTAAAATGTAAGCATCTCCCCCGTAATTTGTTCTTACCCTTTTGGGCACTTCTTCCACAATCATGTTAGAACCATCTAACTTCAACAAGTTAATAACCAATATGTGTCTTTAACCGCAAAATGCCTCGACTTACTGCAACAAAAAGTTTGTTTTAAAGTGTTGAAGTCGATATTTGAATCCCAGGAAATCTGAGTTCAATAAAAGGCGAAGGGCTGTCAGTGAGATAAAGACTTAACCGTTCAGCACATAAGTCTCAGTAAAGAAAAAACCTTGACAATCGAACACACTGGATTATGTGTGTTGTAATTAGTGTTCAATTAGCTAATTCCGCTATAAGAGTGAGAGATAGAAACATCAAAATCCGGTTGAAGAGGGCCATGTATGCCAAGAGCAGGACAACCATGAAGACAGCGCAGACAAATGTAACTAATTGTCATATAACCTCAAATTTGGGGGCATGAAAGTGTCTAAATAATGGCAGCTAATTTGCCTTGTATTGTGCTTTCTTGATGGCTTTAAATTGAATGAGTCAGGATCCATTCTGGCGTAATGTGAAAGCTGGGGCCACTGGTTCACACCGCAGACATTCAAGGTCGGACACTCCAAATGACGGGGTGACGGCGGGGGGAGTGAAGAGATTTAAAGCAAGGCAGCTGAGTCAATGGACGGCCGGGGTGCAGATTTGGCAGCGTATTCATGTAACCTTGAATTATTGGTTGTTTTTTTCCCACATTGAAAGCTTTTCCACGAGAATATATCCCTTTTTTTGTCGCCCACATTAATGGCACAATCAGCCTGAAAAAATTGCAGTCACAAATTATTCATTGTAATCCTCCATTTGAGGACCCTAATGCCTCTAATTGGGCTTTTATGACTTACAAACTGTATCTTCCACTCTTTTTTTTATTTTTTCCCCTCTGGCGTTTGTTTTTCTTCCTTCCCGCCACGCTGCGGAGTGACATTGAGCCTCTCCCTGTCGGGGTGCTCTCTTGTCTCACTCCAGTGCACATTTTCGCTGTCCCCTCTCCTCCTCCCCCAGACAATGAGCTTTTGACTGAATACATTATCTGAGCTGTTGTTCTGTTTGTTGTTGTTTTAGCATCCAAGAAAAGAGATGAATTATTAATGATGACAGACAAAAAAGAAAGTGGAGAAAAAAACGAGGATTTTTATTTATTTATTTATTTTTTTAGGGGGGATGCAGCTTAATGCTGCGGCTCCATCAAGAGGCCTGAAAATAAGCCTGTAAAACCTACGACTACCTAACAGCCTGTGACTTCTGGAGTACATATGTGATTAATCGATCATTAGGCTGATCGATTAATCAGTTAAAGATGTTTTATATCCTGTTTCAAGCTTGACATGTGAGTATTTCCAGCACTTGTCAACAAACCAGGATGCTTTGGTTTCTGGATAAAAAAGGTCTTTTAAAGGCTGTCTGTACTTTTCTTTCCCCTCTTTTTTTTCACTTTTTGAGTAAAAGATAACTCTTAAAATAAGCAGCAGACAAGCTAATAATGCAATAAAATGAAATAAAATCATTATGTTGCATTGTATGTATAAGTTTCTGCTGGTACCGTTTTGGTTCATGGTACCAAGAGGTTACAGAGGTGGAGTCTTGCGTCGTATCAAAATCAGCTCTTGTACAGCCCAAAATACAAGATTCGAGAATATAGTCCCGGGTTTAAGTTAGGGATGGGTACCTTTTATATTTGAAACAATACGGTACCCATACCCGGTACTTGGCAATAGGTATCGGTACTCAATGGTACTAATTTTTTTGGTACTTTAGTGTGCTTATATGAAAAAAATATGAATTTGTTCAATAATATAATCTCAAAGTTTTTTAATTTAATATATCTCTTCTTCAATATATAACCCTGAAATGCTGTGTTCATGTCCAGCATGGAGAATCGTTGCGTTTAGGTACCTAAACATGGTACTTTTTGATGTTACATTAATCAGTACCTGGTACTACAGACAGATTTCGGTTGGTACCTATGAAAGAACCTAATTTGGTACCCATCCCTAGTTATAGTCAACATATCAATCTAGTACCAGTATTTATAAGCACCGGTAACCAACCAGTTTTTTCAGTGGAAAAAAGTCTTTTGCACCCCACTTTGATAACAGAATAATGGGTGACTAAAAAAGACAAAACTTGATACTATAGCTGTGATTTTACATTTATTTAGAACAAACATGGTCCAAACTGAGGAATTAAGAGTGCTCCACATTATTTTTGATACCTTTTCTATATCTATGTGTGTTTAAGTATAAAAGTTCAACACTGAACTACTTTTAAATCTCGTAGTGTTTCCTTTAAAATGTAAATGTTATGTGTATTTTCACACTCTCAGGCATGTGTTTGACAAATCATACAAAAAAAAAATCACAGCACAGATTTCTGAAGTACTAAGTCATGTGTGAAATAAGTTAATCCCAGCTGTTTGGATTATTACAGCGAGGACAAATGGGCTTACATTTCCACACAAGCGTCAAAGTGGATGCATTTCTCAGGCCTGAGTGTCACTGATCTGAAGCAGGGATTACTGTGCCCCCTCTTGGTTATGAACCAGCACTGCATTGTCATTTAAAGCTGCTTTACAAGCTGCACAGAGAGCTGTCAGAAGGATGGTGCAAATGTTTGATTGATAAGGCAGAGAAGTCAAAGACAAACTCTTTTGTATCACTGCGAGGAATGGTCTCTGTGTTTCACTGAGCATGTTTAAAGGGCTGGCTTGTTTCATTGTCGAGGAAGAGGAGATGTTAGTGTGGATCACAGGAGCAGACGTAGGTGATAAAATGACAGAGAGACGGCTACAGAAAACTGCTCTGATTTAAAGTTATTTAATTAAAAAATGATATTAAATTAAAGTAAAACTGTTTGAAAAGTGACCCAACTTCTCAGCATTTATTAAATTCTGCACTTTGTCCTCTTTGCAGCAGCAGCAGCAGCAGAGAAATTTAAGAGGATTTAACACCATGCAGCTATGCTTTGGATGTCTATTTTTTCCTGTTGTTTGTATTTTTAGCACCTCTTTAAGTCCGTCTTCCCTCAACCAGGGAAAAAAAAGGCCTGCCTGTTTGGCGTTTACAGGATCAAAGAAGAGGTAAAATATCATTTCCATAACATTTGAACCAGTTAACCACCAGCACAATGCAGATAAACACTACTGTAAGCGTCTGACAATGCCAATGAGGCAGGAACTCTGTGATTTGCCGCTCCGCCAAAGAGGAGGGAAGCAAGCGCAAACATGGAGGAGGTCAAAGGTCAACTGTGCTCTCCCTGCATCCCTTTCCAAGCAGAGCCCTCGAGCGCTGGTGGTGTTTTAGGCAAGCGTACCTCACTTTGGGGAAGGAGGAGGAGAGAGGGGGGGAGGCCTGATGGATGCCGTTCCCAAGGTGAATGGAAAGAATAGCATTAAGCTGCACCACACCGCCTGGAGAGAGCTACACCGCTTTGGGTGATTCATCTATTGATTATTTCTACCCAAGCATGGAGGTGCCATGTAAACACACATATATTAGTAGTCTACAATGCACATGTGCGCCCCGAAACGCACATGCAGACACGGTGGATCCAGTGAAAGCACGCCTCGGGCCTACTCACTGTTTTATAATCAGATTCCGACTTCTAGAAGCTCGTGGGCATCTTCAAACCAGCGGGCAGGAGCATCTGATGGAGAACTAAATAGAGATGAATGAAGAGATGAAGGAATAAATAAATGATAAATGTGCATTACCGCTATTTGTGTGGGCCTATTGTGCTATTGATTTAAGCTGGTGTGTGTGTTTTGTGTGTTATGTGTACTCGTAGTAGGTTCTAGCATGAGGGCCAAGAAATGAAAACTTACTCTGAGCTTTAAAAAGAAAAAAAGGAGAATTTTAATTTTCCCCAGAGGAGTCGACTTTTTCCAAATGTGCGAGGAATTTTGAGATTTTACCGTCAAGTTTGTTGAGTAACTTTATCCTATTTTAATTCATTAATGTAAGAAAAAGCTGCAGTCTTCTTAAATAACTATACTCTACATTTAATTTCACCCTAAAGGTGAATGATTCTTAGAACACAAACTCACTTATTTTAAGCTTTAAAAGTTGGTCGGTGCAACTTCAAGCTACAAGAAGTTGCCCCGTGTCCATGGCAACAACCAGGAGCTCATGACTGACCACTGGCGAGATTTTAAATGAATAAATAAATAAATTAAGCACGGCACATGATTTGAGTTATAGGATAAAATCTGCAGGGCAAAGAATAAAAGAAATGTTGTTCAAATTTATTCAGAATTTTGCTTCATCAAGATTTAAAATAGTGAAAAGTTAAGACAGATTTCATTAATATTTAAAAATACTTTAACAATATTTTTAACAGTTAAACTTCACTAATATGGAAAAAAAGGATTAAATTTTTTAGATGAATGAACTTCAATTTTTTAACTGTAAATAAAAATGTTACAAAACTGAATTTCCAGAAGCCAAATAACCCAACTTAAAAATTTCAGACGTCAAACAATTTTGAAAAATACTCACTGACTTTGAAACTGTTAAATTTGAACATCAATGTTTAAAAAAATTCTTTAAGGTTTAAATTTAATTTTTTATGCTCTCTAATGTTTTTGTTGCTGCTTTTGAATTATTGTAAATCATCCCATAATCCAACTTTGTTTTAAATGAATTGTTCTATAACTTTCAAGAAGACATAGTGTTTGGTTATCATTGAAAATCAGGATTTTCTGACTCCTGACATTTAATTTTTATGGCTGTTAGCACATTTATATTATGCTTCAATATTTGGCTTTTCATTGTTTCAGATCTTTTTTTAACCTGCTTTACTGTCCCCTTGCTGCACCTGCTCATGTCTTTATCTGAAAGTGTAAACACTGCTATAGAACACAATAAAAGGTAGTTTCTTCCACATGACTCCGTAATAATAATAATAATAATAATAAAAATAATTGTGGCTGTGTTTGTTCACCTCTGTAGGCCAAACCTCTGTTTTTGTGCACCAGAGTCCGGATTTTAAATCTACGTGACAGACTAGCATTTCATGTTGCTCTGTCTTATAGATCCACCGCTCGTCTGTGGGTGTAATCATGAACATCTCCGCTCAGGTTGAAATTCAACCTTTGGACGTTAAAAAAGGATAATGCCAGAGTTGTCACTAACATTGGCGATCATTGCTTTGGGCAGGAAAAGAGCTCCTCTCCAGCATGTTTCTTTCTCCGCTGACTTTTTTTTTTTCTTCCTTTTAACGTTGGACGTGGCTCCCTCTCCCTTAGGGGCGGTAATGGCATTCTCCATGACAACGGCAGTGTGACACGGCTGTGCCCTTGAGGGCCGGGCGCCCCCTCTGGGGGGAGCGCCGCGGAAACACGACAGGGTCAACGGTCACCTCCCATCATCCACCAGCACACCCGTCCTCCCCTCTCCTTCTCTCCCTCCTCAGGTGGAGGAGAAAAAACAGAGAGAAAAGGAGAGGAAGTCTTAAAGCGAGCCCACTCAGTCCAGGCCTGGCAAACGTGGAGCTTTAGCCACAGGCGGTTCTGGCTAGGTCTCCAGCTCCTTGCTGTTCCCTCCAAGGCCAGGGCTGGATCAATACGTATAGTAGTGCGGATTCTTTTGGCACCCAAGTATAGCTGTGCAGTATTGCCCCGAGGTACAGGTCCGTTAAAGACATAACAGTGTGTGCATGTGAGCAAAGTGGACGGAGTTTATTCAGGAAGGTGTTGGCATGAAACCGATGCTTCTGACAGGATGTTTTTTATTTATTTTGCTGCTTTAAAATCAGGAAATTCTCACGTCTGCATTTAAATGTAGACTTTTTAAGGATGTTTTTGCAAAATTAATTTAAATATTTTCACCTGAGTTGTTAAAAAAACATGATTTACAGTAGTTTTCTTTTTAAATTATACAAAATGTGTCATCTGTGATAAATCCAGCAGAATAATTTCACTGAAACACACCAGGCCTGCTCTGAGAAATGATACTCTACTGCCATCTAGTGGTGAAAAAGCAGAGCAGTCTGACACCAAGTCCTTTCTGCTGTTTTATCGTCTTTTAGCCTAAAAAGAAAAACACCTGAGGGGGAAATAACACCTGGCACAAATAAAGAATGAGACTCATAACAAAAAAAATCTCTCACGTCAGCGTTGTGTCATTTGGCACGTCTTGAATGAAAACTCAAAAGGAAGAGAAGAAAAAACAGGACGCAGTCAGTTCAACAATTCATGTCCTGTGCGTTTGGCGTCAAACAGAAAGAGTTTGTAAAAAAAAAAAAAAAAAAAAGTCTTGAGGAGAATTTGGAAAAAGAAAAAATAGAAAGTCAGTCCGTCCAATCCTTTGTCGAGTCTGTTCTGCTGACCTTTTTCTGCTTTTCACTTCCTGGACTCGGGCGTCCTTGGATCCTCACCCCAAAACAAAAGCGTCCATCCACAGCTGATGATGAGGAAGCTGCTCAGGCACCTGCAATGAAGAGGAAGAGCATCTGGTAAACACCAAATATCCTGAAATGCTCGTTACGGAAGCAGCAGCTTTGAGATACAAACGCACATTTTACCGTCAGTGGCGCTCACCGTACTGGTAGATCGATCTTGGTGATGATGGGAGTGTGCTGTGAGGACTGCTGGGAGCTGCTAGGACAAAACTTTTCCCCTGACTCTGGGTGCGGGATCTCTGCACTGCCAATGCCACCGCTTGTGCGAACCTGGACGGGGTTGCGATCTCCTCCTCCTCCTCTGTTGGTGACCTGTAAGGCGAGGAGGAAGTGGGCCCGTTGGACAGATGTACCAGCCCGTTGGAGGTCAGGTGTGGCGGCTGAGGAGACGCTGTTGTCGCTTCGCGTTGGTCCTCAACAACTTCGACGTCTTCGTTGAAGAAAACAGGTGGTGGAGGGGGCGGGAAAAAGTCCTCAACTTCCTCCTCGATGTCTTCTTCTGGAGCGTTTGTGCTACAATGATCTGTCTCTGATTCTACAAGATCATTCTGATCCTCGAAGCTACCTGGAAGTTCTGTTTCTGCTTGATCTACCTCCAACACAGCTTCAGGTTCCTCTTCTTCTGCTGCTTCTTCTTTGATCACCTCTCCTTCTTCTGCTTCTTCTTCGTCTCTTTCAATGGTTTCCACAACCTCAGATGGACTTGAGCTTCGACAGTCCAGATTTCCGTCCGAATCAAAAGGACATAAAGGAGATTTAGGCTCCTCAGAAGAGTTTCCAGAGCTTGCAGAAGAGGTTTTCATCCTTGGTTCCTCTCTGATCTCTAAAGAAGCTTCTTCCTCTGGTGCTTTTTCAATCTGGATCTCTTCAGGGACTTTCAGGACCATTTCTGAATCCGTTGACCTCTGCTTCTTGGATGGAACCACCTTGAAAGTGGTCATCGCCCTCCTCTGTATCGGATCCTCCCACTCAGGCTCAACAGGGAGGTTGGTTGGCAGATCGCGATCAAGATCCTTGCAGATGGCTCCATTTTCCGAGTGCCGGCGATGCACCGAAACAAAATTCGGGCTGCGCAATTTTGGCAAGGTCGCAGCGCTCCTCAAACGTGTCACCAGCGCCCCTTTGCTGACACTCGACGTCAGGACTTTGGCGAGAGCAGCGCGAGCGTCAGAGAGGTCTCTCCCTCGGAGTGAGGGCAGGTGATCAGCGACTTCATGGAAACGTGAGAGCGATGGGTGCGAGAAGGATGAGGATGAGCGTGAGCGGGGTGGTCGTGGGGATGATGAGGATGAGAATGAGAGGGTGATGGAGTCGGATTCGCCACTGTCTCTCAGGTTCGACAGAGGATGGAGGGAGTAGGGAGTCCCTGGAGGAAGAGGAGAGACTTTAGAAAATTCAGAAATCAGAGAAACTGATCACGATCATATTGATTGATACAAAGGATAGGAGGCTTCAGATGATTTATGAGTCAGTTTGTAAATTTAGGAGATTTTTTTTCACTTTTATTTCGTTAAGAAAAGGAGAATTGATGGAAAAAAATCAAAGAAACATAAAGAAGAAATACAGGAAGAGAAATGTTCTTCACACACAATTGATTATTTGAGGTTAGCTCTTTATTTGTCATGATTACAAAACTGGAAAAACATTTCATGATCACAGACGCTTCACAAGTTGTTTCTAATTTTGTCTTTTTTGAATCAAAGGCACAAAAATTCCACAAAATCTGATTTATAGAAAGAAAAACAAGGATAAAAACAAGACCAGAGAGAACTTCAGAACAACACACACAACAGACGTATAAATAGTGTTCAAGTGCAGCAGCAGGCGACAAGCAGATGACAGGGACACACATCCATAAAAAGCCACTAAGACGGGAAGGAGGAAGAAGAAGAAGCCGACGCAGGAGGAGGAAGAGGGATGTTGGAAGGAGGAGAGGGAAGCAGCCCCCGATCAATCACCCGCTTCAGGTAACTCAGAGTCTGTAAGCAGGGAGGAGAGAAAGCAGGCGCGCTCAGTCTACAGGTTCAACAACAGGCAGGAAAACACTCAGCGCCAGGCTGGAACTTCAACAGAGTGATTGTATGAGTGTAGGAGGAGGGAAAGATGAGGGAGGTCGAGTTCGCAGACTAGATTCAGCAGATTCTTTTAGAGTACAGAAAACAGAGGAGTGAACCTCGGAGGAGTTTGTGAAGATCCTTAATAACCTTTGTCCAATCAGAGCGCTCACTGTCCTCTCATGTCTCTGGGAGAGATCAGTACAGAGAAGGAGCCGTGCAGCAGGTGCTGAAAGCATATCAGACGGACTAACACGAGGAATGAAAGCTCAGACAATAGAGGGATTTATCTCCAGAGCAGGCTGAAGCCGCTACGTTCCACGGGTCACTTTAATTGCCCTGGCCGGGGTTAAATTGTTCTGGCTGATAAAAGCAGAGTTTTCGTGCTGGATTTAACTGCTAAATCGTCCGTTTGATGGTACTCGCTCTGACATTTTAATCTTGATTTAACTTCAATCTGCGCTGACCTCAAGCGGCACCGAGTGGAGCCGTGAGGATTCGGCAGACAGAAGAATTCACCTCCGTTTAAAGCCGCTTTGATTTCCTCTCAAATACTGTAAAAGGTCAATTGGGATTTTTCTACAAGCGTACTTCACATCTTCAACAATGCTGTGTCGGTTAGCACCACTAGGTGGAGACAAACTCACTCAGGTTTTATGTGACACAGAGAATCCAGACAGCTTTAAGTTTGGAGATCGTACCTTTGGCGTCTGTGTGTGGCTCCACTTCCTGGTGGTTGTTTGCACACGGAGGGGCAGGCGCCCTCCTCTTGGTGCTCCTTAATGTGGATTCAGCAGACCTCTAGAGAGAGATAACAGCATTACAGAGAGAATATGTTGAAGACGATGAGAGGCACTGTCACTAATGTCTAAAATTTAATCAGCTGTCAAAGCTGCTTTAGCTACAGATGAATGAGGAAGCTGTGAGAATGTGAGCGTCTTAAGCATTCAACAGCCCACCTGAGCTTCTCTTACCTGGCAGGAAGTGAGACTGTGAGGGATGCTGCGAGACCCGCCCATAGGTGGCTGTGGGGCTCGTCTCTTCTTGGGCATCTCTGCACTCAGGGTTTGAGAAGACGCAGCAACATTTGCGCTGACTCCCGCTTTGAGCCCTGGTGAAGCTGGAGCACTCCTCGTCCCTTCCTGAGAAAAACAAACTGTTTAAGAACAAATCACATCCCAGCATCCGTTGCTCTGTGCTGCACACCGTACCGTCTGGGCCTTCTTCTTCCTCCTGAACAAGCTGAGGAACCCACAGTTCTCCTTCTGCTTCTTCTCCTTCTTTGGCAGCTCTGAACCGTGAGAAAGAGAAAAAAGGAGATCTGGCACATGGAGGATGAAAGTGACACTCTGCATTAACGTGTTTGTGTGTTACCTTGTAGTGGAGGCGGTGAGATGACCTCTGTTGGCGTGACAGCTGTTACAGATAGAAAACAAAGGAATAATCAGACGGCACAGTTCTATCTCTTTCATATACATGAGTACTTACACTATGTCTAATTTGTACATACTTATTTCAGGCGTCTTGTCTAGATGCTGCTGCTCGACAGCTGTGTCTTTGGCGAACACCTCCCTCACGCCGTGGTCATTTAAGCTCTTGGTCAGATCTAGCACCTCTTTGGACCGGGCGTCTCTCAGCAGAACAGTCGTTTCGACTTGAAACTCGCACTTTTCACACACAGCAGGCATCAGGAGCTCAATGGGCACTTGGGGATTCACGCGCACCACGGCTTTATGGGACTTGTTGTAGTTGATCAACAGGCGCACAGACGGCTGTAAAGAACAGGACAAACTTTGGATTCTCATTTTTTCTTTCTAATTAAAAAGGAAATTGTTAACTACCGTCTTGACTTTTTTTTCTACCTCAGGCATGTACGGCCTCCTGATCTTCTCCTCCATCGCTTTCGGCTTCAGCACAATCTTGTCTGCTTCCAGGGAGCCGATAGGAGAGTTTGGCTTGAAGCGGATGATGTTCTTGTTGGGTGAGAGGACCTCGACCGTGTAGTCAGACGGGTTCAGGTGGTAGTTTGCACAAAGGGTCACGAGGAGGTCCATCACTGGTTTACTACGAAGAAAGAGGGAATAGAGAGAATTCAAGCCTGTATCTTATGATCTTGCCAGTTTGTTCATCTTCATATAAACATGTACTACCTCCCATGCACTGTGGCATGCTTCTCCAGCCCTCCAGGCAGGACCACAGACAGACTGTAGTCCCTGTCCAACGGGTTCACCTGCTCATCCATCTCAAGGGGACCTCAGATTTGATCAAGCTCTCCAGATCTACTCCTGGCGTCAGGGAAACCTCCTGAAAGACAAGAAACTTTGCTGTATATAAATTATTTTCATAACCTTTGGCTCCTGGATGGAGCCAAGGACAGTTCAGGTTGTTGATGTAGGATGTGACAGGATTTCCCCCCTGGCTGGTGCAAATATGGAAAATCTTACAGCTGCTATAAATAATTTTCAAGATGTATTTCAACGCCTCTGTGACGAAAGGAATGTATCATTTACTGTACTTCAACTAAGCCAGCAAGAGCCCACAGAATGCCAATAAAGATCAAACTGACACAGTAGAGGTAAAATAAATTTGTGTAGAAATTTATGGAAGTTTTCCAGAAATAAAAACAAACATAAGTTGACATCTCAAAAAAGCAACTGAAAAGAACTCCTTATTTCGACAAAATATGTCTTCATCGTTCTTTTTGTATATAAAAATAGTGAGTTACACTAACATTTCACACGTCCACTGTTTCTCTGAGCTTTGCAGTGATGGATTTGAAGAAGTACACAATAAAGCGCACACAAAGAACTGCTTCCTAGGTTGAAATAAACGTCATCAGGATGTCATTTGTATTCCTCTATTCTGAAGTTTTGACTCTTCACTTTTTATGGATGAGGTTACAAAACTGACTTTATCTCAAAAAGACAGTTCTGGTCACACTCTTATACATGATATTTCTGCAATTTAGAATACACGCGGAATGTTTAATGCAGTTAAGAAATAAGGCAATACATATTTTGAAACCTTGAGATATTAGGGTTATACTGATGTAAAAAATAAATAAAAATACACCAAAACTGCACTCCTGTAAGTAAACATGTAAAAATATCTCCTGGCGTACTTGTACAATGATCCTTTGGGGCTTCCGTAGAACAGAACCCCTTAAAGGCATCATTGAGGACTCTTTTTTTAGCATTCAACACCGTTCAAAACAATAAAATGCCAAACATTTGTTCACTTCTAGCAGGTGCCTGAAAACTGTGGGGAAATTTAGTCAAAACGAAGAGAAAACTAAATATATTCACAAATAATTAACGACTAATATCCAAAATTGTCGTTAAATCTCGACTCATAAATACGAAGAAGTCTTTGCTATGATTTACCTGAACTACGTAGAAACTTCCAACGGTTTTCGACGCTGTCAGAGTTTAATTTAGACTCTCTCTGACTTCCTGCAGGAATTTAACCTCCTCTGTCACGAACTTTGACCCTTCGTGGCCCCTTTTTTCATCACACAGGAGCAGTTTCGTTGCACAGTTTAATTAAAGTCGACGCCCTTTGGTGTTTTAAGCTAGGAATTCACCGGAGCCGAACAGTTGTGTGTGCTTGTTTATGCGCGCGAGCCTGTACGAGGACACAGACAGGCGCGTGCGCGGAGGTTACTGAGTACACGTGACGTAAAATTAGACAAATATTGCTTTTTTTTTTTTTTTAAATTAATTTATTTTATTGTTTCATTTTATTTTTAAAATTTATGGGTGCTAAAACACACTTTTGGAGCGGAATTTTTTTTTAATTTAAAAATATAACTTTTTTTTTTTAAGATACCAGTGTTTAAATTTATGAATGTAAATGTCACATACGTCTAATAGCGTTTACATTACCGTTTTTTTCTTTTAAAATATATCCTATCCGGCTTCAAGAGCTACAACCTAAAGGTTATAAAATAAATACCCAAATATTGATCACAGCAACTCTAAATTATAGTCAGGTCAAAGCTAAAAATTAGGAGTGAGCACAACACTGAGACCATAAACAATAAGACTGTGAACAAAGTGCACAATAAACCCAAGTCAAGTTAATCCACAATACAAATTTCAAAAAATATAAATATAAAAACAGGTCTGTTGTAAAAAAAAAAAAAAAAAAAAAAAAAAAAAAAAAAGGTCTATAGGAGTGATTTATAAGCAAGTACATACTTGGCTGACCTCACCGAGGAGCTAAATACAGTTGTACAAACAAGTCAGAGTTAACTAACTGAATGATAATTTATCCTAATGTGCAGTAGCCTCCATACTCTCATGTTTATTGTTTTGCAAGTACAGTGATTACATACATATTTCAAATTAGTCAGTATTGCCAATTAAAGTAACTGCACTTGTGCAAACAGATAAAAAGAAGCATAACAGCCCAAGCAAAATATCTCCCTTGTATGCAGTCAGCCATGCTTTCTGAGCAGTAATACTGAGTTCCAAATAAGCTTACACTGTTTCTCCTGTAAGAGGGATTAGTGCTCTTTAAAGGCTACGTCCCACCATGCCACCTTGTTCAAAAACACTTGCATGTAAAGTAAATACAGCCTTTCTGACTTACCTGCGTCCACAGTTTCCTCCCATTCTGTCCCAGCTCTCTCTTCTTTGTTTTGAGGTGATAGGAGGGGAGAAATTGAGGAAGGGAGAAAAGGGTTCCTTCCTCTGTAATCCCTAGTGAGCAGACCGGCCTACCACACCTACAGGCCCTGCCCAGTCATGTGACCTTGCTTTGCATGTCTGTGTTTGTGTGAACAGTGTGTGTGCTTTGTGGGAGGTTGTGGTGTGGAAGGGCATGCACATGGTTACTCTTTTGAACCGGTTCGGCATGAGCAACATCAATGTAAAGGAGAAGATCTTTTTGATGGGTCTCGCCAAATGGATCTCTTTGTTTTTTTTTTGTTTTATTTATCATTTCTATTTATATTTATTTCATGCTTCTTTGAAATCACATGCAAATAAAAACACAAGAACGTTTGGGAAGAGGAGATATGAGGTTGGATGTAAACATGTGGCCCCTGGGTGTGTTTTGATGCCACAGCTATAGGACATAATGTAAGCTTATATGTTAAACAAATCTCTTGATTAATCTGTATACAGAAGGTGAGCACCAGCATGCAGTTAAGTGGGAGTTTTAATCAAATTAAGCACAGAGAACACATGTCCCCACAGACTGTAATCTTGTAATCTCATTGTGAAGTCTTTCTGCGGACTCTGAATGGGCCCCTGCGGTAAACAGATCACTGTGTGACTGTCTCGGCTAATGAACTTCTTTTGATGACTAATGGATGAACAGAAAGCCTGTTAGTCACCCCATCCAGTCTGTTTTTCTTTATCATCGCTTATCATGTCGCGAACTGGAAGCAGGCCCGGGCATCACACTGCAAAGCTTTCGCTCCACTGTGATAAAAAAAAAGGTGTTAACACATCATTTAGTGAGCATCTTGTAGTTTTAAATGGTTACAGCCAGCCTGGTTCTATTACATAACCTCCAATCTGGTAGCTATGTGTCATAGAGTAAGTTGTGTAACACTGATAAGTTTGATTTTCTCAGCTGAAGCGATGAGTTTCTAAACTCATCAGATGAAAACAGACCCTTCGATTTGAGCTGCAACAAAGTCAAGTGCTGATGTGCTACAGCCTCATTCTGAGCTCCCACATTCTGCACTTTGCTTCTAATGAAACACACAGTGAAGTCTCAACAACCTGCAAAGAGCGGCAACTGTGAACTTTCACATTTTTCAAACATTAAATCATTCTTGTGTGGGCTAAAATGGAATACAAACAGTAGTACAAATTATTTTTCTATGCCAAAATGACAAAAACAGGACAGAAACACGTGTATTCTTATACAGGTTGTTTTCACTCACTTGTGAAAGAGTGTAGGGTCAAGTAGACTATGCATTTAAGGGTTAATCAGGGGTCCCAACTTGCCTATCCCTTATTCTATACCAGTGTTTCTCAATCCTGATCCTGGGACGCCCTGTCCTGCATGTTTTAGATGTTACTCTCCTCCAGCACACCTGATTCAAATGAATGGCTCGTTATCAGGCTCGAGCAGAGCTTGATGACGAGCTGATCATTTGAATCAGGTGTGTTGGATTCAGGTAACATCTAAAACATGCAGGGCAGGGGGGGCCCAGGACTGTAATTGAGAAACACTGTTCTATACCCAGTTTTGAGCACCTTTTTTTGGGATTAGAGCTCCAAACCAACTGGGCCTGGAGCCTCTGGCCCCCAGACAAGAGTCCCACCCTGTCTTCCCCTGATCTTGTAGCCAGGTTTGAGCATCCTTCTCTGGGGTGAGAGCGCATACCTAGGCCTGAAGACACATGCCTGCCTTGTTGGTACAGTCATACCAAAACACCAAACGAAAAACAAACTTTAGCTGACCGTTTAGAACTGTGTATAAATGGGTTTGTTATTTTATCATACTGAAGTGAAACAATGTGCACTCATGTGAGAAATCTACACACCAAAGGGTGTGTCCAACTTTATTTTTTGGCCTCTGAGAGTTACGATTACCCTAAGTGGGTTAAAATAACCCACCAATAACACACACTCACTCCAACAGGAAGCTATCCACATGACAGTTTTTCCATTTTAGTCACTCTGTGTGTGGAATTTTGCAGCTTGATAGTTGGAGGAGAGTGTTAGGTTCACATAGTGAAGTGAAACTACAAGCGTTCATGTGAGACTGTTCTGCTACCTGAACATGAAGAGGGTGTGTCTCCCTCTGCTGGGGAGAGATTATCTCCTCATTCAAAGCAGCAAAACGCTTTAACTCAATTTCATTGTTTGTACACCTGTGTCAGACATGTTGTTTTTGTGGCTTTAGTTGGCTTACACAAACTCAATTACACTCCAAAGTAGAGAAGAGGACAAACTTTATCCCTTTAATAAAGAGAATTATGTAAGTGAGTGTGGGTGTAATGCAGATAATTGTCCAGCAGGTGGCATAAACTCACCAGAGAAACACAAGGTGAATATGTATTGGTCCTATATGTACACCACAATGTGGTAACTACTTAAGGCTCCACCTTTCTGACCTGTAGTTAGCAAAATACATTAAAAAAAAAAAAAAAAAAAAAAAAAAAAAAAAAAGTCTTGATAACATAAAAGTTTTACTTTCGCTTTTAACCCTCTTGCAAAATCTAAATAATGAGCTATACAAGTTGTATGATATGTTTTCTTGAACTCGTTTAAAGTAGAAGCTAATCAGAAAATTTAATACAGGATTGATACTAATTTAGAATTAATTATTGCTGATTTTATGATGACCTTTGCAAAGGACGAGCATCGTCCAATAAACGAGCTTTGATCTTCTAATTACGCATCATAAACAAAGTATTATTTTGTACATTTGCCTTGTTTTGAAGCCAAACTGGGTTTCCTTCGTTTTGTTTTCGTATCCCAGCGTCGTGCAACAACAGGTTGCTGTTGCTCTGACTTTTCTAGAAGTGTATATCAAGGCCATTTTGCGACAGTCACAGCTTTGGGGACATTCATTCCCAGCCTGTGATGCCTCACCAACCGGAAGCGCGCATTGATTTCTCCACAACCAGCAAGGGAAGCTAAAAGAAAAAAAAAAAAAAAATCAAAGGAGAGGTTACTGAATGAGAATCCATCAACACTCGGATTAAAAGGACGAGGGGAAGCGTATTTTAACCTGACTCTGTTTGATTTGAGGATTGTTTGTCGGAGATGGGATCTACCTTCAGGGTCCCCACCTGCTGGGCACCGTAATGGTGGTGAGTACATCTCTACAGAAGGGTCTCAGCCTTCTTTTTTTGGCGCACAACTTGTTTGATACTGCGCCGAAATGACACAGTGCGTTTACATTGATGAAAAGACCTTTTGGTGTCTTTATTTGGTGTGTCAGAGCCAGATGCGCCCTCTCTGAACATTAAGTGTAATTATCTTCCATTTTTACGCAGTTAAATTGGACGTAAATGGCTGAACGTCGTGACAGAACGAGGTTGAATGTGAATAACACTCGATGTAAGCGACAGGGAGGAGAAGCCCCTGAGGTGTCAGGTCCCCTTTGGTGAGAAAAAGCCTCCTGCTTCATGTGTGATGCAATAAAGAGGTTAAGGTGACAGAAAGAATAACACAAACAAACGTCTAGTTCTATTTTTGGTTGCTTTCTGTGTAGGTGCACACGCACAAACAGTCACATCTGGCAAGGACACGCCCAGACTCATTCATGACAGGCTATTGAACCTTTAACATCAGAGTATGGGAAGCTGTAGGGTGAAGGTTTTGGAGTTTCTGATCGTGTGTTAGTGGAGAATGGACGTCAGGGGGAGGGGTGTTTGATGAGAGGAGAAAATCTGTTTTAATGACAGTTCACGGACCCCAAAGAGGCCCCCGGGCGCTAGTTTGGACAGCAGTGGTTTCCAGGGGATGCTGATGGGTGGCTGCGAATGAAAGCGTCAACCTCAGCCGCGCTCTCACCGGTGCCTTCCGCGTTTTATCCACCCTGTTCAGGGTGTCGTCGTTGTAATTCTCCAGAGAAGAGTGGAAGAGAGGAGGAGAGGTGGAAGGGTGGGGGCAGGATGGCTAATTTAAGGAGCTTTCTCGTCCTTCAAATGGGAAAAGTGTCGTTTTGTGGAGTGACGGAGGTAACGAGGAGGCATCATCAACATGGCGACAGCTGCTGCGGCCCCTTCGGCTCGTTCTGAAACCGCGACGATTAAGGTACTGTTTGGCACGCGCTGCTTCTTCTTCTTCATGGATCCTAATTCAGGTTGATTTCTCTCACATACTTTCATGTTCGTCATCTGTTGCTCTGAGATACACGGTGAGGTCGTAAAAAAACACAGTGTACTATGGAAATGTGTGTGTGTAACAGGTACCAAAGTGTCACAGGAGAGAGCTCAGAGGCTAAATGCTAAAAGAAAAAGACACGTCTCTTCTTTGTCGCTCAAATGACCAAAAATGACTCATGAGTGTCTGTACTTTTCCGTTTTTCGCGAGTTTCTTCCTTTCAGCACCACGGACAGCAGCGCCCTTTTGACACCACGTCAGCTGACATTTGAGTCCTTCAGATAAAAACGTGGGAAGATTAAGAGCGCAGAAGTCCTCGAGAACATTCTAGAAATAGTCTCATTTGTTGTCACGCGCACAATGAGGCAGGTTTCTTCTTGTTTGCTCCCCCTCTTCAGCACCAGGGACAGGGGGAACATCTGTGCACGGCTAAATAGAGCCAACTCAAGGGCACTTAAAGGAGGCGTTATTGCTGAGATGATGCCGACTTGATGAGTGCCATAGAAAGGACAGATTTCCCAATTCTGTGTGCCTGAGGTTAACTGTGAACAGTTGGCTGCTTCCTCAGGCAGTGATATCTTTCACACGCTGAAGAAGTGGAATTAGATCGTCATGGCACAGCAGAAATGTCTTCACTTCACTTTGTGTTTTCAGTTTGTCATGTTATATCTAACTCCAGGCTGACCCAGGCTCAGAGGTGGGTGTGGATGTGAGGCCTACAGGGTCGATCAGGACTCATCACCCTCCCATCACCACCATCATCACCACCCAGTCCTGCTCGTGCCAGACCAGCTGTCAGGCCGCTTGTCACAACAGTGTCCTGGGGCAGTTTGGGTACAAGAGCAGATGTGTTGAATGATGTGCCCCCTATGGGAGAGGCTGCATTAGCAACATTTACAAACACAACATTAACTGGCTGCTGTGGTTTCCTAACAAAAAGCCTCCGCCTCTGAGGTAATGGGACCAAAGTTTACGAGCCAGTTCTTCTGACAGCGCTCTTATACCTGTTCTCCTGGCTCCATGACCTTTTCACGACTTAGATACAATGAAAGGTTTTGACTGCGCTCAAGTTTAGTTACACGTAGTCTAAAAATGCTCATATGTAGCCTTTGTGTTTTGAAAAATGTTATTGTTGTCAAGGTCTTCCTCGTGCCTCCCACTCAGACGAAAGTTAAATGTCAGAAGAGCTTAGCGCTAACTCTGCCTCTGCTCCTTTGAATATAAATAGGCTTCTTGCACACCAGGGCGCTCTCTGAGGCTTCACTTTGGAGAAAGCTCCTGTATTTCTTGGGCTGGTGCGGTGTCCCATGCGGAACAAAAAGCTGATAATGGCTCACCGAGGCTTTTTTGTGGATTGTCTTGTGGGTGAGGTTTGGCAAATGCTCTACGAAAGGGAAGGGAAAATCAATAACCCCTGAGAGTTGTAATGAGAGCAGTTCATATTTTACTCATTTGATGCTTTATACCAATCAATTATTCTGTTATCAATTACTTCCTCCTGTTTCCCTGGAAGCACTCACTCAATCACGGCAGTTTAGAGCTTCTCACTTAGGAATAAACGTGGAAATTTGTTGTGATTAAGTTCCCTCTGGAGACTCTTCTGTTTGTCTTTTCCTCACGGTGTCCACTTTAGTCGATTCTAGTTATTTGCAAGTCCTTGTGAGTCAGTTCAGTGAGACCATCAGGGCCTTATTAATAGTCCGTCTGAGGCCCGTTGTCCTACCTGTGACCTCTCCCTGCCCTTGATTGAAGAAAGAGGTGGACGTGACAGATAAGAGGATCTTATTTGAAGTGGTTTTCGGAGACGTTACCTGGTTTCCAAGTGAGCTCAAGCAGAAGAATGTGAACACACAATGACTCTGATATTCCTCCTTGTCCCCTCCCTTATGTCATTATAAGAAATTCAAAGGCCGTTAATGCATTCTGCCTTTCTTTGATGGCTGTTCATCGTGTGAATGAGGGTCTGAGTCACTCTTATGTAAAAGTCACGTCTGTTCAAGCTTGGCTCTTCCTCGTCACAGCTCTATAACAGTTTAAAGGCGTCATGACTCTGGATTTACATTTCATAAGGGGAAAATTACCTCAACAAGCTGAACTATTTCCAGAAGCCTTCATCTCTCTTCTCCCCTCCACAGCTCCCTGCCCCAGCTGAGCCCCTCGCTGCCCTCTGAAGGAGCAGGATGACAAGATGGCACAGCTGCTTGTACCGCCCGGACCTGACAGCTTCCGCCCCTTCGTCCCCGAGTCGCTGGCCGCCATCGAGAGGCGCATCGCCGAGGAGGAGGCCCGGAGACCGCGGGCGGAGCGCCGCGTCGACAGCGACGACGAGAATGGGCCAAAGCCCAACAGCGACCTGGAGGCGGGGAAATCCCTGCCCTTCATTTACGGGGACATCCCTCCCCACCTGGTGTCCACGCCTCTGGAGGACATGGACCCCTTCTACAGCAATCAGAAGGTCCTCCTCAACATGTTATCACTGTGAAGCCTGTCAAGGAAATCAACAATGACGTTAAACAAATCTTCTCTGTCTCTTTCTTTCAGACCTTCATAGTATTGAATCGCGGGAAGGCAATCTTCCGTTTCAACGCCACTCCTGCCTTGTACATCCTAAGCCCCTTCAACCCTCTGAGGAGGGTCGCCATTAGAGTTTTAGTGCACTCATATCCTTTGACAATGTGCCAAGGCCTCAGCTTGATTTGGATTATCAGACAAAAGGAGGATTTGAATTTGCTGATTAGGAGGATTTAAAGTCATGATTGGTTCAGACTTCCTGAGATGTAGCTGTGCTGTAAAAACCACATATGTTTCATTTATTCCTTGACTGTGCGTCCACGATGTTCAGCATGTTGATCATGTTCACCATCCTGACCAACTGTTCGTTCATGACCCTCAGTAACCCCCCAGAATGGGCCAAGAATGTAGAGTAAGTTCATCATTTTGCTCTTAAAACCGCACATCCAACCTCCAAAATCCAATAAAGCCAGTCTGTCACCTCTCCGAGGAGCAATACTGCTCTCATTTGCTCTCTCTGTGTGCCCTCTCCTCATCTAACCCTGCACTTCCTTTCCTCCTTGCCTTAGGTACACATTCACAGGGATTTACACCTTCGAGTCCCTCATAAAGATCCTGGCCAGGGGCTTCTGTGTGGGGAAGTTCACTTTCCTGCGTGACCCGTGGAACTGGCTGGATTTCAGTGTTATCCTCATGGCGTAAGTGTTGTGACAAGCAGGGTTAGGATGGGATTAACATGATCAGGCGGATATGAGCCAAACATGTTTTTTTTAAAGCTAATCAGGCTCAGAGCAAATGTGGGAAGAGGAGTGGAAATGAAGGATAATCTCAAGTCGAGACTGTTTTAACGGATGCTAACCCTTCAGAGTGCCTTGGCCTGAGGCCTTTAGCATTAGCTCACATAAGGCTTTTGCATATGCTGTTTTCTGTCTACGATGTGCTCTTTCTCCTCTTTGACTGGATTTTTTGTGGTAACTGTGCATTTGATCCTGCAGGTATATAACAGAGTTTGTAAACCTAGGCAATGTTTCAGCTCTGCGCACGTTCAGAGTTTTGCGAGCTTTGAAAACTATCTCAGTAATACCAGGTAAGGCCGCCTGCGCCTGCTGCCAGCACTCCTGCCATTTGTCCTCTGTGCGTGACCGTTTGCCGTTCCCTCCTCCCTCCCTCTCCCCTGTCCCACCCAAATCCTCCTGTCTGCTCCTGCCATGTGTGTGGGTGCCTGAACTGTGTGCGTGTGCGTGTCCTCTTCCCTCCCTCCTCCCTTTCCTTGCCTCCCCTTGCCTCCCCTTGCCTTCCCCTTACAGATATGTCACAGAGTTTGTGGACCTGGGCAATGTCTCAGCACTGAGAACCTTCAGGGTTCTGCGAGCCCTGAAAACTATATCAGTCATCCCAGGTGAGATAGCCACCCAGGCTAGAGAAAATCAAACGCTAACGGCTGAACGGCTAACATCTCAGCACATCTCACTGTAGCTAAAGCCTGATGACGCCTGTCGCCGTGCCCTCATGCTGCCTTCGTCCCAAGGCCAGTAAAAGCTGGAATCTGGCTCCAATCTGCACAGATTGACAGGATTCAAAGCTTTTAGATGCATCCTTTAAGGCGGGATCCCTTTTGGTTGAAATCTACCCTTGCCTTGGGAGACTTACGAGTAGATTTTGTGCACTATTTGTTTTTTCCTTTCTGCATGAGACATTGCAAAGCCTATTTTTCTGGTGGCAAGCACTTGTGTGTGTAGGGGTCCTTACCTTGTTCTCCTGTGCATGTCTTGTTCAGTGTTGTGTGTTGTTTTGGAGGATTTCGTGGTGTCTGGGTAATGGAGTCCTGAACACAAATGCTAGAAACATACAGGCCATGCAGATCTTGAAAATAGGTTTCCCTGCTTCATTTTGTAAACATAGGATGAGCGGATTGATGCCACTAGCTTAACGCAGAAAATAGTCACACATTATCACAGCATTCACATTCAAACATAGTTTCAGTGTGCACTATCAGCAGTGATCCGTGCCAGCCTGGTTCCTGTATGAAGCTCTCAGATCATACAGGAACCTCTTTACGGATCCCTCTGGCTGCTTGCTACTCTTAGCCCCTCTTAGCACCTTCATTTGTAGTCAGTCTTGTGGTTGTAATCAGCAAACAGTAATTATTCCGCCATGTCCACCTCCTACCCCTTCACCCTCCCCTCATCCAGGTTTGAAGACCATCGTCGGCGCTCTGATCCAGTCCGTGAAGAAGCTATCGGACGTCATGATCCTTACCGTGTTCTGCCTCAGCGTCTTCGCCCTCATTGGATTGCAACTCTTCATGGGCAACCTGAGGCAGAAGTGCGTCCGCATGCCAATCAACGGCACCAACAGCAGCAGCGAGTGGAATGACACATTTGTGGACAACTCAACATTGTTCAACTGGACCGAGTACATCAGCAATAAGGGTGAGAGAAGCGTGAAAGCTCCAGGTTAACCAGGGTCGAGTTAGTGTTTGAGGCAGACGGTGTGAGTCAGAGAAATGCTGCTTTATATGCAGAGATGGGTCAGGGTGGTGGTAGTGGAGCGGGGGTGGTTGGACATGTTGGCTTGCTGCCGTTATAAGGAGTGACAGCGATGGCTGCGAGCACGGGCTGGTGGGAGAACGTGGCAAATGTGGCAGATAATCGCCACAGCAGTGATACCCCTGCACCATCATTCTCCCAGAGTCGATCTGTGTGGCATGAGCAGCTGGAAGATCTGTGAGTCACTGACTGTCAGCAGGATATTGAAGCAGCGTGCAGCAGCTATATAACAAACCGAGGCCAGAGAAGCATAGGGAGAAAGGAGATTTAAAGTGGCGTGTTATAAAATATTTGGTCTGTAAGCCTAAATGAAGGAGAGGAGCTTTGTTCATGTCATTCATAGATGTGTCAGTTAAACTGAACCCAAGCTGGGGAATTATACCCAACTGGAGATGTAGCTGATGTAGGCACACAACAAACGGAGGCCAGAGAAGCATGGGAAGAAAAGAGAGATTCAAAGTGGAATGTTATTTAATCTTTGGTCAGGAAGGTAGTACGTTTAAGAGTAATTGGGGGATTATACCCAACTGGAACTAAGATGTAGCTTATGTAGTAATACAACAAACCGAGGCCAGAGAAGCACAGAAAGAGAATAGAGAGATTCAAAGTGGAATGTATTTAATCTTTGGTTGGAAACAGGGACTGAAGGATGTAGTTTCAATGCTAAGATGCTGTATGGTCACTTTCTGCTTGAGATCGAATTGAGCTCACCAAAAGTATGACTAACACCATCAGGTGTTGACGTATAAAAGCAAACCACCACCTTCTTCTTGGCTTCTTTACACTGCACACTAACTCTGAGGAGGAACCCACAGGGTGCAGATTGCTTTCCTGTCCCCCATCGATCTGTACGCTCTCCTCAAATCCACCGTTTCACACCTGTGATGTTGACCGTACTGTGTGTTCCCTCTCTTTTAGATAATTACTATTACCTCCCTGGTCGCAGGGATGCTCTTCTCTGTGGGAACGGCAGCGGTGCTGGGTAAGGCTTGGCGTGTTTTATTCATGAGGCCAATTAGACACACCACAAAGGAATCCAAAGTGCCGGTTAACTTTTTGTGCAATCAGTTCAATGTGTCTGGAACTGTTCAAACTACCCTCTAATTGTCATCCTGCTGGGCTCCAACAGTCAGTGTCCAGAGGGTTTCAGCTGCATCAAAGCTGGACGTAACCCAGACTTCGGCTACACCAGCTTCGACACCTTCAGCTGGGCCTTCCTGTCCTTGTTCCGACTCATGACCCAGGACTACTGGGAAAACCTCTACCAGCAGGTTTGTAAAGCAGCTATACTTTAGGGTGGGTCTCTGTGTAATTAGAGACCTCACCTGTTGTGTAAGTTTTTGTTCCAGTACAAAGTCACCAAACAACAGGATGACCACAGCTTCATGATGTCCTACAAAGACACACAAATACTGCCACGCATGGTTGATTCTCTATAAACTCCCAACAATCCCTCCCTCCTTTGCTTGGGCTCCATCAGACTTTGCGGGCGGCGGGAAAACCCTACATGGTCTTCTTCGTGCTTGTCATCTTCCTGGGCTCGTTCTACCTGGTCAACCTGATCCTGGCTGTGGTTGCGATGGCGTACGACGAGCAGAACCAGGCGACCATCGAGGAGGCTCAGCAGAAGGAGGAGGAGTTCCAGGCCATGTTGGAGCAGCTGAAGAGGCAGCAGGAGGAGGCACAGGCAAGGAAATTCATCCTTTTTTTGCAAGTTGACGAAATGTAATCTTGGATTTCATGGGATCCCAAGTTATCCTGTCTCAAAGTGAAAGGTCGCTGCCTTGTTTTTTTGTGTCGCGCCTGCTCAACCTTTCAGTAGCTCCCAGGCTCAGCACTGTCTTATCAGGCTTGTGCACATTCGGATTGTTGTTTGTGCAGTCGTTGCCATGGCAGACTCCTAAATCCTCAGTGTACTGTGCACGGTTTGTGGGCCTTGTTGAGAGGGCCACTCAAATCTTCAAATCTGGCTTTGTTGAAGCATCTCTTGGAGATAAACGAACACATTTCACTTCCCTAAAATGAAGGAGTCTGTCACATGAAATCTGTGCCTCTGATTTTCTGTTTTAAGTGATGTGAATGTGCTGTGACCTCACTTCATATGTATTAGAAGGCAAAATTTCAGTATTGTTTGGGTTTGCATGAAAACATTGAGGCGTCCATTTTTAGAAGGCGTCTCAGGCTTATTTGGCTGCCGCTGCTTCTCTCAGCTGCCAGACTCTCTCTCACATAGCCTTTGAGACAGGCAACTGCGTCGCTATGACAACTGTGTTTGTGCTCCCATTGGCTGGCAGGTTGCCGCGGCAGCAGCCACCGAGAGCGGAGAGTACAGCGGGAGAGGGGGCCCCACCTCAGAGTCCTCCTCGGGGACGTCTAAGCTCAGCTCCAAAAGTGCCAAGGAGCGGCGCAACAGGCGGAAGAAGAGGAAGCAGAGGGAGGAGGAGGAGGAGAGGGGGGCCCAGGACAAGTTTCACAAGTCTGAGTCTGAGGATAGCATTAAGAGGTCCAGCTTCCGCTTCTCTATTGACGGCAACAGGCTGTCCTATGAGAAAAGATGCTCCTCACCAAACCAGGTAAAAACAGCATGACTGTTTCCTGATGAGTGGAGCATTCTGAGAGCTCAATAAAGTGAAACCACTCTTCTCTTCCCACATAAGTCTCTCCTCAGCATCCGTGGCTCCCTCTTCTCGCCGCGGAGAAACAGCCGAGCCAGCCTGTTCAGCTTCCGAGGCCGGGCACGAGACATGGGCTCCGAGAACGACTTCGCCGACGACGAGAACAGCACCTTCGAGGAGAGCGACAGCCGCAGGGGCTCCCTTTTCCTGCCGCGTCGCCTCGAGCGCCGCTGCAGCGCCGTGAGCCAGACAAGCCTTGGAGCTCCTCGCATCATGCTGCCCGCCAACGGGAAGATGCACTGTGCTGTCGACTGCAACGGCGTGGTGTCGCTGGTCGGTGGGACTTCAGTTACAACCTCTCCTGTAGGTCTCCTGCTCCCTGAGGTGACTGTTGGATTCATGCTTTCTTTTCCCATCCATCTTTTTGTTCTTATGTTGTTGATTGATGAATACTTTGACGTCATTTCTGCATTTTTTCAATCAAATATTCACCCCCCCACTCTCATATTTTAGCCATTAGGGTAGAGAAGGTGTGGAATATCGCTACACAAATTTCCTTTTATGGATTTTTTGTTTCCCATAGGGGACAACAACGGATACGGAGCTCAAGAAACGCCGCTCAGGTTTTCGCCAACCATCCATGGATTACTTAGATGAACCAGGAAGCAGGCCAAGAGCTATGAGTGTGGCCAGCATCCTCACCAACACCATGGAAGGTAAGCCCAAGCCAAGGTTAGTATTCATGGGCTCACCTCTTACAGTGCAATTAGACGCTGTGATTTGTCCTGATGCAGAGCTGGAAGAGTCCAGACAGAAGTGCCCCCCTTGCTGGTACCGATTTGCCAACACCTGCCTGATCTGGGACTGTAACCCTGCATGGCTGAAGATCAAGGATGTCGTTAGCATGATCGTCATGGATCCATTCGTGGACCTGGCCATCACAATTTGCATCGTCCTCAACACCCTCTTCATGGCCATGGAGCATTACCCCATGACCAAAGAGTTTGATAACGTCCTCTCAGTTGGAAACTTGGCAAGTCTTGCGCAACTACTCACCTTAACTCACACATGTCCTAAAGAGGAAGTAAATCTAATACCCTCTTTTCGTTTTTAGGTGTTCACAGGCATTTTCACAGCAGAGATGTGTCTCAAGGTCATTGCACTGGATCCTTACTACTACTTCCAGGAAGGCTGGAACATCTTTGACGGCATCATTGTGAGTCTGAGTCTCATGGAGCTTGGCTTGGCCAATGTGGAAGGCCTGTCTGTGCTGCGGTCCTTCAGATTGGTGAGTGCACACACAGGGGAAGTGAGACGCTGGATATTGTGGTGCAAATGAAAATCACTCTGTGTTTTCTGCTCAAACAGCTGAGGGTCTTCAAGCTTGCCAAGTCCTGGCCCACTCTGAACATGCTCATCAAGATCATCGGCAACTCCGTGGGAGCTCTTGGGAACCTGACTCTCGTCCTGGCCATTATCGTGTTCATCTTCGCCGTGGTGGGCATGCAGCTGTTCGGCAAGAGCTACAAGGAGTGTGTGTGCAAGATTTCCAACGATTGTCAGTTGCCACGCTGGCACATGCACGACTTCTTCCACTCCTTCCTCATCGTGTTTCGGGTGCTGTGTGGGGAGTGGATCGAGACCATGTGGGACTGCATGGAGGTGGCTGGGCAGTCCATGTGCTTGATCGTCTTCATGATGGTCATGGTTATTGGAAACCTGGTGGTACGGGGTGTATTGTGTTTATTTCATTTGTATATTCTGTAGAAAATTTAAGATGCCAATCAAGATTCTCTTTCCAGGTTCTGAATCTGTTCCTGGCTCTCTTACTGAGCTCTTTCAGCGCTGACAACCTCGCCGCCACTGACGAAGACAGTGAAATGAACAACCTCCAGATTGCAGTAGGCCGGATCCAGAGGGGGATTGCCTTCATCAAATCCACCGTCCGACAGTTCCTCCAAAGCCTCTGCTTTCGCGGAACCGGCAAGGGCTCGGTTCTGGCTGAGGAGAGCAAACCCCTGGATGAATTGCACAGCAATGGGAAGGGCAACTGCATCTCCAACCACACATCAGTGGAGATCACCAAAGACCCAAGCGGGGTGTACGTGACGGAGGGGAACGGGCGGCCAGGAGGAGGGTTGGTGGTTGGGGTTGGGTTGGGTGGGGACACTACGGGTAACTACCCGATGGAAGAATGCGACTACATGTCGTTCATTCACAACCCCAGCTTGACGGTCACTGTCCCAATCGCTGTGGGTGAGTCGGACTTTGAGAACCTGAACACGGAAGATTTCAGCAGTGACTCATCAGACGTAGAGGGCAGCAAGGAGGTAAGAGAAAAGACTTTTATTTTGCAGGAATCAGTTTTAAATCAACTTTTTACACGTCCTTGAAAAAGCTAAGTTTCTTTGTAAGATCTAGGGGTTGGTCTCCAATGTGCATGATTTCTAAGGAAGTCTGAGTCATACAAAGTATTCTCATGCCAGGTTGGCCATTAAGTGTTGCCAGGCTGACAGAGCACTGGGGCTGTGCACCCTGGTGATGTCAACCTCCCACTGTGGGTGTGGTGCCAATGTCCCATGATTCCAAACAAACCCTGGAGACGATTTCTAGCTTTCTTTAACCCCTCCTGATCCCCACACCCTGAAGTCAGGGGTTGGTGTATTGTAATATTCGAGCACCATTTATTTTCTGTATTGCAGTTGTAGCATTGTAACTGTTGTTCTATGTGGCTAACGTGTTCCCCCCTCTCTGTGCCTCGCGGCTCAGCAGTGAAAGCAAACTTGAGGTTGTATATGCCAGCTTTTGGTGTGTTTCACTCACTTTGTTTAACCCCTCGTTTGTTATTGCAGCGGTGTCACAGGCGCTCTCAAGGTTTTCAGTGAGAGGAGAATTGTAAGACCACTTTATTGTACCATAGCACTAACCATGAGGACTGCCTATGCCATTTACAGACAAACAACATGATTTCTCTCATACCTTCAACGGATTGCCCATTTTTCCGTTCTTTGCCTGGTCTGCCCTCCGTCCCCCCTCACCCTCCCCTGCCTCCTCACCCTGCCCTCTTTGCTTTACACCCTCCTCTCCCCTTATACAGCAGCACACTCAACGCTGTATCCCTTTAGTCCCCCTCCTCCCCCCGTCACCCTTTCATGACTTATCTCCAGACATGAGGCTGTTCTGAAACCATTAGGAATGAGCGACACACCACCTTTCTCCATCGATAGCCATCCGACATATCTTCGCTTTTTGTTTCATTGCTTGGTTCTTGACTTGGGACTTGATTGGCATCCAACACTCAGAGCTTGAGAATGAAGGAAGGAAAGAGGAGATGGAGGATAAGGAGTTAAAAAAGGAGGAGAGGGATGGAATTGAGGAATGAATTTTGATGTAGTTTGACAAAATTCATTTGTCTGGTTCATAGCCCATACATGCACACATGAAATACTCGAATGTACTTGTTTTCTGTGATACTCGGAATGATGTAAGATCTCAGAAAGAAGGAAACAATTCTGAAACAGATGGACCAAGATGGATTCCTGCAGGGTGGCAAAACAGATGACACATGGCACTTCAGATTAAAGCAGATGTATCCCTGATAATGCACTGAATTCCAAAAATGTAGAGACTCTGTGAAATGTTGCTTTGAGTGGCATCAAAGAAAGATTATTTCAGGTGAATCCATCACATTTAAAAACAGATATTCCGGGCAACTTTCATCTTTCTACGCCTGTGTTATTCCTTTTTGTTCCACTGCAGTTATCTTGTTCCTCAACTTGTACAAATCAAGAAAAACTTAGCAACAAAATCAAGGTCAAGAGCATTAAACCTCAGAAGCTCCACACCCAGACAGTGTAAAAATGGGTTTCTTCCTGAAGGAGAGAAAGAGAAACCAAAGATGGAAACGCTCCTCCAGAAAACGATGCACTTGTGAGCAGCATGCTTCCATCATTCCCACGCCGTATTAGCTGGGTCCCACCGCAATCAGAGCTGCTGCACTGTCTAGGATGACATGTTCCTACCTCACACATCAGTCAGGTCAAATATGAGGCCATGTAACAGCATGTTAGCTCAAACCTCACAGCCAGTGGCGTGCACAGACTTCTTAAAGGGCAGGGGCCGAAAGAAAAAAAGACAAGGTACAGCACTTTCTTATCAACCTTTTCAAAGGCATTTAAATGCACAATTTCACTCTCAACATGAAACTTTATCATGCTGTAACCAGCAAAGGGAACAGTTTAGTGTTTCCCAAAAAGAAGGGCACATAAAACTTGTTTTGACTCCAAAAGGGAACTTAAATGCCATTTTGGCTCCCAAGAGGGCACTCTGGTGTTCATTTTGGATCCCAAGTTGGCACTTAAGCATCCCCAAGAGGGCACTTAAGAGAATCCTAGTTTAATGGAGGGAATTTTAGAGTCTGTTTTGGCTCCAAAGGGATGCTAACTTAGATTTTGGCTCCAAAGATGAAAATTTAGCACAATTCAGCCCCAAGAGGTCACTGAACTTGCATTTTGGCTCCCTCGAGAGCACTTTAGCGAAATTTTAGCTATCAAAAGAGGACTTTAGCATGTGTTTTGGCTCAGAAGAGGGCACTTTAGTGCACGTTTTGGCCCCCAAGTGGACACTCTAGCACTCCCAAGAGGGTACTTAGGGGAATCTTGGCTTAAAGAGGGAACTTTAGAGTGTTTTGGCTTCCTAGGGATGCTACCTCAAATTTTGGCTCCCAAGATGCAAATTTAGCACAATTTGGTCCCAAGGGGTTACTGAACTGGCATTTTGGATCCCTAGAGGACACTTTTGCATGGTTTAAGCAATCCAAAAAAAACGTTAGCATTAGTTTTGGCTCTAAAGAGGGATCCTAAGAACATCCTGGCTCCAAGGAGAGCACTTAAGTTCACAATTAGGCTCCCAAAGAGGGCACTTTAGCCAGACAAGTGCCTTTAAAAAGGGTAGTTTTATTTTGCAAACCATTAGTGCTTTTAAGCCCACATTTTGGCTCCCAAGAAGAAAATTTAGCATTGTTTATAAAGGATATTTCGCATCAATTTGACTCTGAGAGGTCAATGAAGCACAATTTAAGCGCTCCAGTGAGATCACTCTGGTGCAGTTTTTTAACAATTGGGCCATGTGGGGGGGTGGAGCGCCCCCCTGCCCCCCTCCTGTGCACACCACTGCTTACAGTGGTCTCTTGATATGCAGACGATCTTGTAGTGTAACTTAAAAGTCACTGCTTCAAAGGGTGTGAGTGTTTTTAAACCTCAGAGTTAGGAAGACTGACAGATTTCACCTCACAGCAGGGAGGAGCAGGTTTTCTGGGTTCCCCGAGATCACATCCAACACGTTTTTTTAAACAGTGCCAAAAACAGTCAGACCACATGCTGTCTTATAAACAGTGCACAGTACTGGTTTTTGCTGGTAAGCTAATGTGGTTATCCGTCTACTTCAGCACCAACAGAGGAAGCTTGTACACTGCTTTCAAGGAATGGAATTAACGTGTTTTCATGCCACTGATGAACAGAGGACCTCTCCGTGGGTGGGGGCTGTAGCTTTAAGGGTTGGGGCTGTGTTCTTTAAAGATGGGTTGATTTATAGATCAGTTTGGAAGATTTCTCAGTGGACATGAAAACACTACAGCACACGTTCTGCTTGGTACTATTTCAGGCTTGGATTGATAATGCACTGGAATACTGCATGCACTCTTCCTCGTAATGAGGTAACATCAAACGTACCCACAGTGCACTTTCCGTAAAGCTAACCTCCTTATGCCTTGTGTTGCAACGTAATCTGATTGGAGCCATGAGATAAAAGGAATAACAGAGCCTGTAGGTACATTTGATCGATGCTGCATGTGATGATGAAGAGCCCACTCTGTGAGCTATTTCAGTGCCTGGTCTCCACACTCAGGTATGCAGTTGTGGCACTGGGGTGAACAGAGAAGCACAATGTCACACAGTCCTGTAGCCTGGTCCTTCCTCTCAGGCTGTGCAGTGTAACTTTTTCACCCTCGTCTTCTCCCTTTTCAGAAGCTCGACGTAGAGCCACAGCATCCGAGCTCGTCGGAGGGGAGCACGGTTGATATCCGACCCCCAGGAGACGGGGTGGATTCAGTGGAGCTGGAGCCGGAGGAGTCGCTGGATCCAGAGGCCTGCTTCACAGAGGGTGAGGGGAGGGGGGATGTGGGAGAATAAGGTGGGAGTTGAACCGCTCCCGCAGCACATTTCAAGAGGTAAAGGAAATCGCATTAACTGCTTGTGCTTCGCCCCTGGTGTGCTGGATTCACAGCTGAGTGAATTCAAACGCTCAGCAGAACAGGGAGAAAGGTCTTGGTGTGTAATGTAAGCTGACACCTCGTCTGACACACCTCCAGTGCAAAATCTGCACTTCCCTCCTCTGTCTCCAGCACCAAGAAACCCAGCGTTAACGCCCATGTTTGTGGTCCATCCTCTGCAGGCTGTGTGAGCCGGTTCCAGTGCTGCCAGATCAACGAAGAGGGCAACCATTACAAGAGCTGGTGGACTCTCAGGAAGACCTGCTTCATCATCGTGGAACACAACTGGTTCGAGTCCTTCATCATCTTCATGATCCTGCTCAGCAGTGGAGCGCTGGTGAGTCCGCGTTTCGTACGTTTCGGGGCTTTTTCGATCAAACAAGAGTGGTTCATTGTCTTTTTCTGCGCAGGCGTTTGAGGACATTTACATCGAGCAGCGGAGGACGATCAAAACAGTCTTGGAGTTCGCGGACAAGGTCTTTACGTACATCTTCATCCTGGAAATGTTGCTGAAGTGGGTGGCGTACGGCTTCGTCAAGTACTTCACGAACGCTTGGTGCTGGCTGGACTTCCTCATCGTTGACGTATGTAGATCCAGACGCTCTTGGTCGAACATACCATAGGGGGCCTTCTCCTTGTCACCTTGCTTGTCTCTATCGTCCTCTCCAGGTGTCTCTGGTCAGTCTCATTGCCAATGCTTTGGGATACTCCGAGCTTACCGCCATCAAATCTCTGCGGACGCTGCGAGCCCTCCGGCCTCTGAGAGCTCTGTCTCGGTTTGAGGGTATGAGGGTAAGGCCTCCACATGTAATCCAAATTGTGTTTAAAGACTTTATGAAGCAGTGTATCTCGAGAATAGCTACCGTCTGATGCTAGTTACTGGTCTTAGCTTGTTGTTAGGGTGCCTGAATGTAAGACTGCATGCCTTTTACGACTTGTAGCTATCTTTTCCTCGCAGTTCGACTCTGTACTTCTCTATCTGCATGACCTTGTTCACATTGTGTCACTAGCTTATCGAACACTAGCTCTTCTCAGGCATTGTTCTCTGATCGTGTGGTGCCTTTTGACCTGTAATTTTTTCTTTGTTGTGTGTCTTTTTTCATTTACAGTCAAAACAAAATGTTGTGACTTCATCCCGCCTCTTCTAAGGTTTTTTTCTGTTTTGCTTTTTTACCTATCAAATGTTAGCTCTTTCACCTGTCCACCTTCCTCTTTCCTCTATGTAGATTGGTGTCAGAAGACATTACGTATTGAACAGCTTTTTAATAATGCAGGAAGATGTGAATTTTTAACTTGGCTCTAGCGTCTAGTTGAATCAAGTGATTAGCCACTTAGCGTCTATTTTTGGGAGTTCTGAGTTGGTGTGTGTGCCCACCGTCCAGGTCGTGGTGAACGCACTCCTCGGGGCCATCCCCTCCATCATGAACGTGCTGCTTGTGTGCCTCATCTTCTGGCTCATCTTCAGCATCATGGGCGTCAACCTGTTCGCAGGGAAGTACTACTACTGCGTCAACACCACCAACGACGAACCCTTCCCCACCAGCATAGTCAACAACAAGTCCGAGTGCTTCAACTTGGTCAACGAGAGCGCACGTTGGAGGAATGTCAAAATTAACTTCGACAATGTTGGCGCTGGATATCTCGCTCTATTACAAGTGGTGAGTTTGATGTTGGAAAATGATAAAGGAAGCCTCCAAATGGTCTCTGACGCTTCTCCCATCTCTTCCAGGCGACGTTCAAAGGTTGGATGGACATCATGTACGCAGCCGTGGACTCCAGAAATGTAAGTGCTGAAAAGTTTTGTCTTCTACATCATTTCTTTTTGTCACAAGTTTCAACATCTTCTCCATCCGTCTCGCTCCAGCTGGAAGAGCAACCGGACTATGAGGTGAACCTGTACATGTACCTCTACTTCGTCATCTTCATCATCTTCGGCTCCTTCTTCACCCTCAACCTGTTCATTGGCGTCATCATCGACAACTTCAACCAGCAGAAGAAGAAGATAAGTTGCTTTTGGAAACCATAATGATGCACTTTCACAATAAGAGTCTTGTATCACATAGGAGACCTATAAGCAGAGGTGTGCACTGTGAGAATTGGAGGGGGGGGGGGGGGGGGGGGGGTCCTGCCAATGTTGCCAAATTGTTTAAAAAAAGAACACACTTGAGGGTAATTTTGGACCCAAAATGGCACTGAAGACTTCTTTAGGGAACCAAAATATATGAAATTGACATGTAGGTACAAAAACACGCACAAACATGTCCTCTTGGGAGCTAAACAAATGCCAAAATGCTTTACACTAAAGTGTTGTAAAAGTGAGGTAAAGGTTCCTCCAGGGAGCTTAATTGCACATCTATTTTTCCTCTATGGAGCCAAAACAGGCTCTGAAATTTCCTCTGGGACCCAAACAAATGCCAAAATGCACTATTTGGAGCCAAAATGCATGCTTAAGTGTTTAATTTGGGAGTCAATACATATAAAGTTTCCTCTGGGAGACAAAAGACACACAAAAGTTTTCTCTAGGTAGCAAAAATGTGCACTGAAGTTTCCTCTTTGGAGCCAAAAAAATGCCCTGGGTAGCATCAACACAAACTAAAGTTTCTTAAAGGGGCCAAAATTTGCACTTAAGTTTTCTCTAAGGAGCCAAAATGCGCACTATAGTGGCTTGTAAGGGGTCAAAACTACACTCCAGTGGCCACTTTGGACTTAAAACATGTAGTAAAGTGCCCTCTGGGAGTTAAAATAGACACTTAAGTTTTCTCGAGGGAGCCAAAATGTGCACTGAAGTTTCCACTGGGAGCCAAACAAACACAAAAATACTCTATTTGGAGCCAAAATGTATGCTAAAGTGTCCAATTTGGGAGTCAAAACATGTAAAGTTTCCTCTGGGAGACAAAAGACATACTAAAGTTTTCTCTAGGGAGCCAAAATGCGCACTGAAGTTTCCTCTTTGGAGCCAAAAAATGCCAAAGTACCCTATTTGGAGCCAGAATTCACACTTAAGTGTTTTTTGTGAGTTACAATGTGTACTGGAGTTTCCTAAAGTTTCTTCAAGGGGCCAAAATGTGCACTACAGTGAGCTGTTAGGGGTCGAAATTACACTTCAGTGCCCTCTTTGGACTCAGAACATGTAGTAAAGTGCCCTCTGGGAGTTATATGCACACTTAAGTTTCCTCTTAGGAGCCAAAATGTGTACTTAAGTTTAAAATGCACACTTCATTGCCCTCCGGGTTGGTCAAACACATTATGAGTCTTTTTTTCCTTTTGGCCCCAGTCCCTTACATAGTCTGTGAACTGCTTCATTTGATAGCTCTGTATATATTTGTTAGGATTAAAACATATTTGTTTCTCTGATTTTAATGTTAATGCTGCACCATGCAGCCACAATCCAATACACAACAGGTGCCAATCTTGTGCTCCACTCTGCCAACCACATGCAAAGCCTGGCGGCAAAGCAACCGGTCAGGTCCAGGTCCAGCTAAAGCTGGCCCACAGCTGTGTCTAAAGAAGCTGTTAAATAATGGTTATCTGTAGCACCATGCCAAGGATTACTGAGGCTGCATGAGTCACTGTGAACATCCTTCTTCACGGTGAGTGTCTGGAAATGTGCCGCTCATTCAGCCGAGTACTAACAAGTCGATAGGCCTTAGAAGAGAGAAGGGAGGAGGAGGGGAGCAGCCTCAAAGCCACGGCGTCACACACAGATGGTTGCTCAGTGTTGACACCACTCCTCCCTGCAGACATGCATCATGCACTCCGCGAGCAGGACGGAGTGTGATGTGTGAGATGTGGCGAGGGGGAGCGTTTATTTGACTAATGAGAGCCAAGTGTGTTTTTTCTACTTTGAAGGAAGAGGAGAAACAGAGTGTATGTGGTTGTAACCAATGTTGTGTTCTCCTTTTACTTTGGAGGTCAGGACATCTTCATGACGGAGGAGCAGAAGAAATACTACAACGCCATGAAGAAGCTGGGCTCCAAGAAACCGCAGAAACCAATACCACGACCCACGGTACAACTCAGACTCTACTCTCAATCCAACCAGGTAGAGGTGGGGTTTAATCTGACTTGTGTTCCTCCTCCTGTTCCCAGAATGCATTTCAGGGCTGCGTTTTCGACTGCATCACGAAGCAGGCCTTTGACATCGTCATCATGATCCTCATCTGCCTTAACATGGTGACCATGATGGTAGAGACGGACGACCAGACGAAAGACATGGACAAAATCCTCTACTGGATCAACTTGGTCTTCATTGTGCTCTTCACCGGGGAGTGCGTGCTGAAGATGATCTCTCTTCGTCACTACTACTTCACCATTGGTTGGAATGTGTTCGACTTCGTGGTGGTGATCCTGTCCATCGTCGGTGAGTAGGTTGACTCAGTTAATTGTCATATGTTGTGGTAGACTTTGAGTGAAGATGACTCTTTCTGTTTTTCAGGCATGTTTTTATCAGAAGTTATCGAGAAGTATTTCGTATCACCGACGCTGTTCCGAGTGATCCGTCTGGCCAGGATTGGTCGCATCCTCCGCCTCATCAAAGGCGCCAAAGGCATCCGGACACTCCTCTTTGCCTTGATGATGTCCCTCCCCGCCCTCTTCAACATTGGTCTCCTCCTTTTCCTCGTCATGTTCATCTACGCCATCTTTGGCATGTCCAACTTTGCCTACGTGAAGCGCGAGTCGGGAATCGATGACATGTTCAATTTTGAGACCTTTGGGAACAGTATGATCTGTTTGTTTCAGATCACCACCTCGGCAGGTTGGGACGGTCTACTGTCGCCAATTTTGAACAAACGGGAACCCGACTGTGACAGCCAGATGGAGCATCCTGGGAACTCCTACAAAGGCAACTGCGGCAACCCGTCAGTGGGGATCTTCTTCTTCGTGAGCTACATCATCATCTGCTTCCTCATCGTGGTCAACATGTACATAGCTGTTATATTGGAGAACTTTAGCGTAGCCACAGAGGAGAGCGCTGAACCATTGAGCGAGGACGACTTTGAGATGTTCTACGAAGTGTGGGAACGTTTCGACCCGGATGCCACGCAGTTCATGGAGTACAGCAAGCTCTCAGACTTTGCCGATGCCCTCGATCCACCACTTCGGATGCCCAAGCCGAACATGATCCAACTCATCTCCATGGATCTCCCGATGGTTAGCGGTGAACGCATCCATTGCCTCGACATCCTCTTCGCTTTCACCAAACGAGTATTGGGTGAAGGCGGCGAAATGGACGTGTTGCGCGGGCAAATGGAGGAGCGCTTCATGGCGTCGAACCCTTCGAAGGTGTCCTACGAGCCAATCACCACCACCCTCCGGCGCAAACAGGAGGACATGTCAGCCATAATCATCCAACGGGCCTTCCGCTGCTACATGATCCGCGCGGCCATGAAGAAGGCCTCGGCTCTCTACAAGGAGCAGCTGAAGGAAGGGGTCCGCGACCCGGACAAGGACGTCATGGTCATCAGCAAGTTCCACGAGAACTCCACTTCGGACAAAACGGACATGACGCCGTCCACTGCTTCCCCGCCATCGTACAACAGCGTGACGAAATCAGACAAGGACAAATACGAGAAGGAGAACCAGGAGAAGGAAAACAAAGGGAAAGACTTGAAAGAGCGGAAGAAATAAACAGTTGTTTACAGTTTCAAACGGGGAAGATAGACGCGTGTGTGATTTTCCAATTGGTTGTTGTTACTATCTGACACACTTGAGTGTACCGTTAAGTTGTCTGTAGCTAGTGCTGCTACTATAAATCCAGTGTCTTGAATCTAACAATCGCTGTATCACTTCAAGAAGTACTCTGCATTTTTAATTTTTGGTTCCCTTTTTTAACGAGGAAGAATGTTTTCTACTTTTTCGTGTCATTATCGTGAGAATGTGCAAGCGCTTTTAACTGTCGTGAAATCACCAAGGGCAGAAAAAGTCGATGCTGGAAACTGAAATCTGTATTTTGCTTCGATCCGGACTGCCATCCTCTCTTTTTTGTTTTCTTTTTTTTTAACATTGGGGAATTCAAGAGAAGCTGAATGTATGCAAGGAAGCGAGACTCGATTAAAGGAATTGTTTGACACTTTGGAAAAACAGTCTGTCGCTTCTTTGCCTGGTGCACAGTGAGAAGATTGATACGGCCGACGTGACGGGTATCAATCTTCTCATCTACCTCTCAGCAACCCAGCACAGATGCTCCTTTTCCAAACAGTCAGAGCCATTTCACTCATTCATCCTGTAAAGAAATCATCCGGGACATCACTAACACTGTATATCACATTTAAAGCTTATAATATCACAAATATTTGTATGAGAATTCTTGTTGTTTCTTGGCTGAAACCAAGAAGCGAGTGGTTTTGACGTAGTGGTTGAGTTTGTAAATAATATAGCTATTTGGGCCCACAGTATGCATCACACTTACATTTGATGTAAGAGCACTTTTTATTCCCACTGCTATGTTATTCCACATGTAAGTGTGTGTGAGGGGGAGTTAGGTGTGTGTGTATTTGTGTGTCTATGTGTACTTTTGTATAAAAAATAAGGAGTGAGTGTAAGCATCTGTCTTTTCGTGTGAGGGTGTGTTTGCCGTGGGGTCTTTGGGTTGCTTCTGCTCCACATTTTTACTGTAGATACATTTTTTTTCTCAGTCATCTGATTTGTTTTTACATTTTTTTCTAGAGCTGTTTTTATTCCACACATGATGAATCACATGTATGGTCCTCCATATCTGTAGATAGGAACCGTGAAGCACTCAGTAGCCAGCTCTCATTGCGCTTATAGTGTTTCAGTGAACTGCATGCAGGAAGTGACGACTGTCTGCTCATGTGGTCTTATGATTTCAAAGCCAAAAAGAATAAAGGACATATTTTTTGTACATGCTTCACTTTTTTATGTTTTTGATTTTATCATTTCAGGCTTTTTTCTTTTCAGCGCTGGTCTCAGTCGCTTTAATACAGCGACAAACTTTCAAGGATCATTCATGTGGTTCGAGTACATGTTACACTAAAACTCTGTATCGATTTGCAAAATGTGACAAAGTGACATTCTTTTTGTTATAACCAAAGATGTGGCAACGAAACTCAAAACCTAGATTTCCAAAATAAAAGCTATTTTGGAAAGCACATCATGCATGCAGGGTGGATTCATTACATTGTGAAATATATTTTTAAAGAGGGGTGTTGTGACTTTTTTAGACTTTAAAGCAGGGGTCTCCAACGCTTTTTTTCCAGGATGAGAGCTAAATTCAAACAATAAAACACATCACAAGCTACTTCTAGTCCTCTTATTTATTTATTTGATATTTATCTATCTGTCTGTTTATTCATTTTTTTTAATCTAATTTTGATTTATTTATGTATTTTTGTACTAAATGATTTTTTTAATTAACTTTCGTAGTTAAATTTATTAATTTTTTATTAATTTTTAGTCTAAGTTTTTTTGTCAATAATTTTATTAATTTTTTTTTTCCCAAATTTCTTTCTTTCTTTTTTGTCAGGAACATAGCACCGCCTGCTACTGAGTCTACTCACTAGCTACTGCTCATAAGAACAGGCAATGGAGTCATAGATATGAACGTGATTAGCTGATATTCTTTGCGGGATGGTGGGGGGACTTTGTCTAAATTCTTTGTATGTACTTCCTTATTTATTCATTATTCTTCTATATTTCCCATTTACTTGACGAGCAACTCATTGACAGCCTTTAAGCTACAATTAGCTTGTGAGCTACCTGTTGGAGACCCCTGCTTTAAACTGTCCCTCTGGTGCCTCCGTAGAACAAGAGATTTACACACCAGAGAGAAGAGAGGAGGTGGTGCGAGGAGGGGAGGTAGAGGTGAAAAGCTGAGACCACCCCCACCCACCCGTCGCTACCACGCAGCTTCTCCCACCCTGTTGCCTGGCAACACATCGTTACAGCTCCCCTGCCTGTGATTGATCAGCGGCATCTCTGAGCTCTTCTTACCCACAATACCTTGCAGGATCCGAGCGGGAAGGCATTCCCAGCCCCAGCAGGCGCACACACCTCACCGGTTTGATTATATAAGGAGGAAAGGAGGAAAGGTCGCACCTTGTGGCCTTGTGTCCTTAATGAAAACAGACTCTACCCTCAGTGTGTGCATCATGGTTGGGGGAGCATCAACCACCGCTGGATGTATGTTCAGTCACTGAACACCTGCTGCAGAGTGAGTGAAGGTAATGAGGCGTGATATTTTCTTTACATGAATAGACCAGAGCCTGTGAGAATAACAACTCAGCGACGCCCTCCAGTGGCTGAAATCTGACACAAACTCAATCTAAAGGACAATGTAAATGTTACAGCAAAGGGAGACAACAGTTTGACTTTTCATTCCTTGACTGGAAAGGTGTTCACTCATAAAAAGGCCCAGAAAGGCCCACTTTGGTGCAGTTTTTGGTATTCTTGGGGGCGCTAGAGGACGGATGTTCTAGGAACCAATGTCACAAACTGTCCTGAGACAGAAACCCATCATAATCAAATACACTGACGTCAGACAGACTTATTTAACCCTCTCATGTTGAAGGAAGTGAGTGGAGAAAGGTGGATTCATTTGCTGGTAACATGCGCCATCTAGTGGTCAAAAAGTGGAACCACAGCTCAGCACACAAATAAAGAAACCTGAATTGTTTTTATGTTTTTTATCATCTTACAGTTTCTGCTGGGTAAACTGAACACATGCTTTACAGACCAACGATTAGCAGCAATGTTGAGACACCGACCAGTACAATGAAAAATACTGTAACAAATACAAGCACCTCGAAACGTGGATTTGTCATAGATGCCAGTCACTGCTACAAAACATGCTGGAGTGACGAAATACTTCAGAACAGGGCTCAAAGCACACGGATAAGAAACACTGCTGTTGGTTTATTGTGAGTTTTGTTCATTTGTGGAAATTAAGAAACAAATGGAGCTAAAATGACATCACGTCTTCGAGCCTTCTGTGTCAAAATGTGACTCACTCTCTCTTTGGAAGTGCACTTGTCGAGGATAAATCAGACTGATGGCTGAACGTAAGAACTGCAGATCGATTTCTTTGTAATCAGAAAGAAATCTGACTCATCAGGTTGGTTGTGAGCATGACGTGCCTATTATCTGACCCGGGTCTCCCTGCAGTTCTGTTTGCGTCAGACCCTTTATTTCCTCCTCCGTCTGCTCCGCGTACCCAGACGAGGACTCAGTCTGTGAGTCACGATGGTCTGGATTGTTCTGGAGGTCTGTGGAAAGCGGCAGTTCTTCAGCGACGCCAGCTGAGGCAGTGCAGAGCTCACGGGGTTCAACATGTGAGCAAGTTTGGAGACTGAGGGAGTCTGTGGGGTCTGGGTAGAGACAGGGGAGGCTCTGCGGGTCAGTTTTGGACTCTAACGCGGTCTCAACCGCAGGGAGAGTCTGGGTGTCGCTCACAGAGTCCATCTGATAGTGCTGCAGGGAGGGGGCGCTGTGGAAGGAGGTCAAGAGGGAGTTGTTGGAGTAGCTCAGCACTGAGGGAAGTGGGACAGGGTAAGGAGGAGGGCCTTGCAACGAGCAACCCCAATCTTCCTCATCCTCGTCCTCATCTTCCTCTCCTTCATCATCTTCCTCATCCTCTTCATCCTCTTCCTCTTCTTCCTCCTCCTCCTCCTCCTCGGGGTCGATTGTTTCCAAGCTGTGTGTGCTGCAGTCCGACAACCCGCTGCAAACGCTGCTCCCATCCTCATCTTCCTCATACGCTTCATCATCATCATCCTCATCCTCATCTTCATCCTCTTCTTCCTCTTCATCTAGCTGTGTATCTGTGTCGCCTGTGCTCTGGAGGTGCATGATGGGAATGTGCGGGGGGAACTGCAGGTTCGGCGGCGGCTGCTGCTGTTGCTGCTGCTGCTGGACCAAGGAGGAGTCACCATGGTAACCGTTGCCATTGGTTACGAGCTGCTGCTGCTCCGGCTGCTGCTGCTGATGCTGCTGCTGATGCTGCTCCTCGCGGCTCTTTTCCAGCTCCAGCTTCATGATGGTGTGCAGGAAGTGGGTGCGCACCCGGACGGGGTTGAACTCGAGGCGTCCCGTGGTGTTGCTGCAGCCTTCTTTGGTGCAGCCACAGGGGAAGGACATCCGGTCCACCTGGGGGCAGAGTGACAAGGTGTTGAAGCATGGGCAGAGTGTAGCAACAAGTGAAAGAGATCCAGGAGCTGATTGTGACCCTATGATTCATGAACCAAAAACCTCGTAAAGGTCTGTAGACCACCAAGCCTCAAATGGGGTAACTTCCTGTTTCTATTTTTAGACGCTCTACCGCACAAACAAACAAAAACAACACTTGAGTATTATAGATGGGCCTCACCACAGTTCCATTTACCTGGCACTTAATGCCGGCCAGGCTGCAAGCACAGGTCTCCGGGTCGCATACCCCCCTGCAGCGACACCCACACTCCTCCCGAGACATGCGCAGGGCCCGTAGCTCGTGCTTCTCCTCCACATCTATGCGCCGCACCCCTGAGGAACGCAGAAGAGCCCTCCGCCGCCTGGTCGTCAGAGGCTGGAGGAAGAAGTAATCATCCACCTCCGTGTTGTCCACATCCAGGTCATCCTCAGAGATGTCATCCAGCGTCAGGGCATCCGCCTCCATGGATGATACCGTGCCGTTCTTTGTGAGCTGAAGGGAAGAGAACAGAGTCAACACACGCCTTCTCAGTGTAAAAAAAGAGCATCCTCAAGTCACTGACTTTGAGTTTGATGGCGTTGAGCTTCTCCGCTTTGAGGTGGTTCCTCAGCATGTTACGGTGGCTCTGCTTCTGCTCCATGGCGAACTCCCTGAGGGTGAAGCGCTTCACCCCGCTGTGGCGTGGCGACATCCCTAAGGTGCTGCCGCCCTGCGTGGGCACGCTGGTGAAGCCCTGGCGCCGGTTGAAGTAGTACACTGTGACGCTTTCAAAGTGCACGTTGCGGCCTCGCAGTCGCTTCGACTGCTGCTGGAGAGAAGCTGGGACAGACACAGACGGTGATTGGTTATCAGTGTTTGGAGTTGTTAAAGAATCATCCTGCGTGTGTGTGCTGAGAGGAAGTGATGGAGAAATGTGATCTTACAGTCCAGCAGTCCAGAGGGGACGGGGTGGTTTAAACTATCGCTGCTGTTGCCGCTGTCGCTGCAGGAAACATCATCGTCAGAGCCCTGGAGGGACAGGTAAGGGGACGGGCCCTCCTCCAGCTTCCTCTTCAGGATCCCACTCATCGTGAGGCTGCTGCGTCTGGTCACACCTGCACGAAGGAGAAACTTTACGAGTGAGAAACGTGCACAAAACCCTCTGCTTCCCATTCACACTTACATCTTAAATGTGTCATAAAGTGTGGAGTTGATGGCTCGTACTGGTGGAGGATTACATCATATGCAGCAGAGCTGGATGCTGGGCCAAGCTTCTGCTCTCTCGCGGGCTTTGTCTCCTTTCTCCTACTACCTACTGCAACATTCCCACTCCTCTGCTAGCCTGTTTGCATTTTTACCCACACATCTGAGCCGTGCATCCTCTGCCAGCTTCGCATCCAGCTCCTCAAGCCAGGAGAACGTGAAAGAAGAGGCATTGAACGCATCTTTTTGTGATGTCACAGAAAAGGTGTTGCAGTTTTTTTTTCCTGTTAGGATGTCCTGTGTGGCCTCTTTACACTAACCTGCACACACACACACACACACACACACATACACATACACATGTTCGAGGATGCTCACGTGTCAGCATGCACACGCAACCTCCCACTCCCCATGCATGTCCACAGCCCCGAGCGCTAACAGGGGGATTTCTTATTGACACATCAGCATCACATGTGACGTGATGGAGCCTCCGTTGGCTCCTCACAAACCCGCCGTCTTTGACCGCCACTGACCTGTTTCCTTGTCTTGCCTTTGGTTTCCAGGAAGTCCTCGGCTCTCTCCTCTGCATCACCAGCAGCAGCCAAACATCCCCATGTGTCGTGATGATGCAGTGAGCGCTGCCATGATGCCCCCCTCTCCTCCTCTTCCTGTCTCTGTGTTCCTCCGGCAGCCTCTGGCTCTGTTTCGCAGCACAGGAACACCTCTGCCTCTGTCACTATCTCCTGCACTGCTCCCTCTGCACCCTCAACTCTCACTGTCTGATTCTCTCCCTCTCTCCTGCTCTGCACCCCTCCTCCTCCTCCTCCTCCTCTTCCTCCTCTCTCTCTCGCTCGACTCACAAAGACTTGTTAGCTCGATGCTGCTGCCGGCTGGCGCGCTGGAGCTTGACTGAGGTGAAGCAAGCCCTTGGAGATCACAGGGAAAAAGGGGGTTGGAGATGTGGTGGTGGATTTGATGGGGTGGGGGTGGAAAGTGTAGATTCTGCAATGTGAGTGCAAAACAATGAGTTCCTGTTTCTTTCCTACAGCTCCTACAACATTAAAATCTCACATTTTAGCTTCTGAATGATACACAAAATGTCAAAATGATGAATTATGACATTTAAAATCAGACAAATTGACAGAAAACAGACACATTAACAGGAAATTGGTGATTTCCTTCTGCTGTAATGCAGAGAAAATACACTGAGGACTATAAAGTCATTGCTCTGGGAACAATACAGTCTTTTAAAATAATACAGGGCATTGAAACAATCATTAGTTCATTAATTCAAAGGTCAACAAGAAGGATTTGTCAGTTTGTCAGGAGTTTCTTTTGTTGCCTTTTTCATCATTTGTTGAGTGCAACCATGTGAATTGGGCTGAAAACTGTCAGATCTGGCAACCCTGCACCAGCCATCTTTCGTTGAATTAAGCTAACTTCAAAGACAAGTGGGAACACTGGAGATGTTAGCAAAAAGGATAGAGGCCTGTACCAACTTGAACAAAGTTGGGTTGAGACCAGTGGTGTGCACAAGAGGGGGACATGGGGGGGTAGCCACCCTCTATCTTGGCCCAGTTGTAAAAAACATGCGCTAAAGTGCCCTCTTAGAAGCCAAAACTTGCACAAAAGTGCACTCTTAAGTAATAGGTCATGCTAAAGTGCCCTTTTCAAGAGCCAAAATGTGTGTAGAGTGCCATCTTGGGAGCCATAACACATGCTAAAGTGCCCTCCTGGTTAGATAAACATGCTAAAATGCCCTCATGGGAGCCAAAACATATTCTAAAGTGCGATCTCTGGAGCCAAAACATATGCTTAAGTGCAATCCTGGTTAAACATACACACTAAACTGCCCTCTTGGGAGCCAAAATGTGCACCAAAGTGCCTTCTTGGGAGGCAAAACACAAGCCAAATTGAATTTCTGGTTACACAATCACACTAAACTTCCAACTTAGGGTGTCAAAGGTGTGTGTAGAGTGCCCTCTTAGGAGCAAAATGTGTGCTAAAGTGACCTTTTGGTGGCCAAAATGGGCACCAATGTGCCATCTTGGGAGCCAAAACCAGCTGAAGTGTCCCCTTAAGAGCCAAAATGTATGCTCAAGTGGACTCCTGGTTGGGACAACACAATAATTTCCCCTCTTTTGGTGTCACAAGTGTGTGTAGAATGCCCTCTTAGGAACAAAATGTGTGCTAAAGTGACCTCTTGGGAGCCAAAATGTGCACCTATGTGCCTTCTTTGGAGTTATGAGTACTAAAGTGGTCTCTCGGGAGTGCACTCTTAGTAAGACAAACACGTTAAACCGCCCACTTGGGAGCCAAAATGCGCTCTAAAGTGCCTTTTTTGGAGGCAAAATGTGCACTAAGTGTCCCCTTTAGAGCCAAAGCATATGCTCAAGTGGACTCCTGGTTATACAAACACACTAAACTGTCTCCTTGGGTGGCAAAACTGTGTGTAGAGTGCCCTCTTGGGAGCCAAAATGTGCGCCAAAGTGCCCTTTTGGGTGCCAAAATGCACAACAAAGTGCCCTTTTGGGATATTCTTGTGAAACACTGCCCTCTTGGGAGCCAAAATAAGCTAAAATGCCTCCTTGGGAGACAAATTGTGCTTTAATGTGTCCTCTTGGGAGCCTAAATGCACTCAAGTGCCCCTCTGGTTACACAGGCACGCTAAACTGCCCTCTTGGGTGGTAAAAATGAATGGTAGCATGCCCTTGACAAACATGCAGAATTTAATTCCCTCTCCAGTGGCAAGAACGCCCTGTATGTCCTTTTTTTCTTCCTTTTCCTCCCTGCCCTTCCAAAAGTCGCTTCACGCTACTGCTTGAGACAAGCTTTTCCAATATGGCAGCCACCAAACATGTGGGCGATTACACAAAGACTACATCCTATGGTGGAAACTGAGGTGGCCAATCAGAGGAGCTGTTAATAAGAACTAAACACTGCTTAGAATAATTGTATCTCTTAAAATATTTCCTCATACAGTAGCTCAACTATTACTAAAAAGATGCTTAATAGGATGAATTCCAAGTTAACAACCCAACCCCCACTGACGAGCCCCTAAACATTGTTGCTATAGCAATGCCGGACCCTGACAGTTTCCCTCTTCTCATTATAGTGACGCTGGACTGGAAAATATATTAGAGATAAAGCTTCTGAGGAGTGTAGCCTTGAGTTTCTGATGTGGTGTACAGAAAGGGAAGAGTGTGCGTCAAAGTGCCTCTGCCTTCTCCTTCAGTGGAGCTGGAACATACCTGTAATGTTGCTGTTACGTTGAGTAATATTTTAGAGGAAGCTGGGAGATGATTGGGTAAAATGACTAAATTATTGTATTTAAGTAAAGGAGTGTAATTTCACTGCATTAAGATGTGACTTTTATTTTGTAGTGAGGGGTTACAATTTTCAAATTAAAGCTTGACTTTGAGGTGCTGCAGCTCCTGTTCTGCTATTAAAAGTGATCAAATATGTTCAAAAGGAGTGGGGATTACATTTTTTAACTTACATGAAAAGTTACCTCAATTTTTAGAATGCCGTGTTGATTTGTATGCAGTGTTTTCACAGCTTTCCTCTCGTTCCAAAAAGGATTTTTTTTTTTTGTTTTTGCTCTGCATCGCCTTTTTTTTTCCTTCTCCTCCTGGCAGAGATGGAGCGGCAATGTGCTGGAGAGACGGAGAGATCCTTCCAATCAGCTTCCATGGCAACGAGCCACAAGAGGGAGGGGGAAGAGAGAGGTGGGTGGGGGGGGGGGTGGGAGTGAGGATGAGGAGGAGGCAGCTAGAGGGGTTGTGGGGAGGTGGGGGCTGGGGATGTGGCAGCTCCAAACGGCTGAAGCATGAGAGGAGAGGAGAGGAAAAAGAACGTGTGCTGAAAATCCGAACAATGGGGTACAGCTGAGGAAAATTAGACATCTACATAACTGACTGTGTCGTCTGCGTAACAACATTTCCAAGGACAGGAATCACACACTTACGGCTACCTTTCTACCACGTATGACGGTCATTACCCCTGTCTGTTAGAGGCTTTTAAAGTGTGCTGATGTGACGTTTAAGGTCACCAGAGGACACTGCAACCATCTGTACATGCAATGTCGCAAGCATCCTGCAGTAAGAATACACAACAGTGTGTCTAACATGGCTGTATTTTATATAAAATAACTACAAGTGAGTGGAATAATAATCTAGCAGTCAAAGACTGAGGAGGTGTGGGGTTCTTGTAAGTTCTTGCCTCAGCTCGAGTCACGAGCCCATCGTTAATACCCATCGCCTGTGCGGCTCTGCTGCCTCGACGGGTGTAATTGTTTCCCCAGGGAGGCAGATAAATGGCCCGGCTGTCCTGCTCCACTTTGACCCACAGACTCATGTGTGTGAGAGTGTGTGTGAGAGTGTGTGTGTGTGATGTTTCGTCGCCCTTTGGGGAAACAGATAACTCTGAGTGACGTCATTTCATATTTAAATCTTAGCTTTAGCGTCATTAGCCGGCGAGTTCCAGCGTCCACCTGGTGCTGTAGAAGCACATCAGCCCTGCTCTAATTGGCTGAAAGGATTATTATCACAACCCAGATTCATGGATTAAAATATGTCATCCAACAATAAACACACTTAGCTACACATTTTTCCTTTTTAATTGTTTGTTAGCTGTAATGACTTCCTCCAAATTGCTGTCTCCTCCTCCCATTAGCGCTTTAACCACTCTTTAAAAACAGCAATTTGAAGCTTCTGCTAAAAGCTGATGTGAATTCCAATGAAGGGTTCTTCCTGGTGTGTTTCCAGACTTTGAACACCAGGTGGCAGCGTTGACTAAAGAAACACACTAGGGATGTGTTGCTGGGATAAAAACAAGGACTTCAGAGACCTTGAGAATGATACCTAAAGGCTTTTATTTTGATAGTAACACCCAAATAACCACAAAGGATGGTTATTCTAAATGTTTGCAAAGAGACAGCGTTTAATTAGCCTAGGAAATGTGCAGTAAATCCTACAAATGTGGAGTTAGTAGTTATTGTGTTGTACTACAGGCCCTCAAAGTTGACCTTGCTGTGGAAACCCCATAAACTTGTCTCTGTACAGCAGCCTGTCTTGTAATACTGAATGAGATACTTTCTCTATAAACCCTCACAAGGTAAATTAGATTTCTTTAAAGAGTGTCAGCCCAATGCATCCCAGTGCATCCCCCCGTCCTCGCTCCATATTTCACCCTGCTTTATTGCCCCTCTTTAAACCCAGGGGTAATGTTGCAGCCAGCTGTGATGAACATGAAAAGGCGAGACGATCATATTTTCCTCCTCTTCCAAAGAGGAAGAGAGGTGGTGTAGAGCTGGTCAGGAGAGCAGATGGCATCCCCCGTCTGTCTTGTCTGTTTTAAAAGAACACTGCAGGCCAAGCCCCGAGTCAAACAAGCCAACAACGCAGGCTGGGATGATCTCAGAGCTTCCACTCTTGCTTTCCAAAGCGAAGACATCAAGATTTAATCCCTTCTTTGAAACCGTTGCCGTGTAACTGACTTGTGTTTTAATCTTTCTACTCTAAACAAACAGGAATGAGCATGAAATTGTTGCTATACACAATGTGCTTCACCTCAAAAGACTCCTCTGCCCTATTTTCACAACTGGAAGTCCAGACTACGGTGCGTTACACTCCTCTACACCTATCAGCTGACCTGCTGTGATATAATGAAGCTGAGTTAGGAAGTAAAACCTCAGTAACTGGAGCAGTGTCGCTGTTATTCGACCCTCACTGGCTGCTGTGTCTACTCATGTGCCTAGAAAGTGAGCAGGAAGTATCACAGTGTGTTAAAAAAAAAAGAAAGATAAAGAAAAAAAAGAAAAAAGGGGAAAAAAAGAAACAAAAAGAAAAAGAAAAAAAAAGAGAAAAAAAAGAAATAAAGTAAGAAGGAAAACAAGAAGAAAAAAAGAAAAAAGAATAAAATGAAAAAAGAAAAAAGAAAAAAGAAGAAGAAAATGAAAAAATAGGAAAAAACAAAAGGAAAGTGGAAAAAAAGAAAAAAGAAATAATGAAATAAAGAAAGAAGAAAAAAGAAGAAAAAGGAGAAGAGATAGAAAAAAAGAAAAAAAGAAAAAATGGAAAAAAAGAAAAAAAGAAGAAAAAAGAAAAGTAGGGAAAAAAGAAACAACAGGAAAATTTTTTAAAAAAAAAGAAAAAAGAGAAAAAGAAAAAAAAGAAAAAAAAGGAAAAAAAGAAAAAAATGAAAAAAGAAAAAAAGAAAAAAAAGAAGATGTTCCACTGGACATGAACCTGGGGCCTTGAGAAAATCAATGAAGCACAGTTTAACTCAGCTTTAGGTGCCTCTCCATGAGCCTGTTTTCAACATTTGTGGTGATTTTTTTTTTATTTATTTCTGCAGCTGGTTGGAGAGTTTTAATACCAGAGTTCAAATGGAAAGGCTGTTCGCCAATGACACAGTTTATAACTCCAAACTTTATGCTCTTATGAGTCTATTACTTTTACTACACCCCTGCTTTTATTAACTTGCCAGACTGCCTTTGTTATATACATAGTGTGATAAACTTTACCAACTACAGGCGTCTTGGGAAAAGCTGTTAGGTTTCTGGTTAACAGAGTAAATAAGCAGCTGAAGTGAATGGCACAAGGTGAGCTGAGGATAAACAATTTGCAAAAAAATCTAATTGCACATCCTCATCGTAAACATTACTTCACGTCCGTTGGGAGATTTTTCATTTAAGTGAGATAATAAGGTGAAACTTTATTGATCCTCGCTGAGGAATTACAACGCAGAGGCTCTGAGATAATAGGGAACAGACAAGACGGATAGAATGACATAAAAACGCAGCGAGGAAAATCATTAACCATTAAAACGCTGAGGGATGAGACAGTGAAATACAGTGTTTACAAGTACAGGGTGGTGTTTAAGTGCGCTTTAGTCGATCGTCTTGGTCGTGTAGGATGTATCAGGGGTTGTGATGAAGATACAGGATGTATATGTAAATATATTCCTGGCTGAAAAGGAGTGGAATAAAAATACAGCGAGAAACAAAACAAGAGTGAGTTATGTGTGGTGGGCTGTGACAGATTTTCCTGGCTCGTACAAGAGTGAATGTCAAGACGATGAGACGTCTGTACATGTTTGTTTCAATTCCCAGACTTTAGCTTGAGAACCAAACAACCTTTGGCTCTGTAAGCAGATACCACATTAAACTATGTTAAGTGGAACTGTTTAGAGACAGTATCTTTTTAATGGCTGGTGGATCATTTGACATCTGTTCCTTTCTGACTCAACAGACAGAATAAAACACTTCTATCTTATCTTCTCTGAGGGGGTTTTATTTCTGTCTGTCCTCCAAATAAAGTACTCCAAAGCCCACGGCCAGGAATTCAGCAGGCACAGAACCTGCAACATATTTTATTTAACAGAAGCAGACAGTGTTTTTACCCCGGCGAATCTTCACCAGAAAGTCTCTCTGAAGCCCCACAAGGGCTGAAATGTTGTCTGCTAGTATTAAAGAAAAGCCGCTCTGGAGCTTTGAGTAAGGGGGGTATTATATTATGTTTGCTCTCACACTGAATTCCACTCAGACTTGCTCTTAAAGCGGCTTGTGTTTACTTTCAGTACGCGGCAAATCAAAAATGCACAACGCAGATGATCCTAATATCTTCTTTAGACCAGAAAATAACCTCATGGTCCCATTTCCTCTCAAATATTGACCCTTTGTGGATACGGAAATTAAAGAAGAAAGGAAAAATGTATTAGAACTTTGAATAATAAGATGTAAAATTATGTTTAAGTAATTGTTGAAGCTCAGCAGAGACACAGGATCCAGCTGAAAGTGACACACAAACCTCTAGGCCTCTCTGAATAATGCATCCACTGCCAGGATAAATGGAGCGATCCTGTGTCCTCCTAAGTACTATCAGATGCCTATATCATGACGGCTCATTCATTAAGACTGGATTATCTGGATTGCCAATCAACTCCCTTTTCTCTCTCCTCCTGTATTGATGTGTCTATTGTAGATCTGACACACAGCTTCAGGCTTGTAACTCTCCTTTCTTTCTATCTACTCAATCCTCTAACTCAGCTGTCAGTCTTCCTCTTACTACCCCCTCCATCATTTGACCCCTGCTGTTTCTGTTCCCTGCTTACGTCAGAGTAAAATTCCAACCATCCTGACTCCATCCAGGAAGCATCAACTCAAAGGAAGTTGTTTTAAGGTGTTAATTTCCCTTTTCATGCAATGTAAGAGAACAGGAAAACCCTCCCTGGGAGAAGCTGGTGTGGCTGGTGAAATGTTAACAATCGAACCACCATCATGGTTGCATAGAGGGCCACTGGGGTTAGCTGTTGTGTGCCTTCCTTGATTTGTTCAGGAATAATGAGCTTTCCTACTCACCCCAGACATGGTGTCAAATGCAGGATGGGTGAGGCCAGAAGCTGTAAATCTTTTTCCTGAAAGCCCGCAGATGTTCCCCTGTGAGCAGTTGATGGAAAAGTAAAGCAGATTATTGATCATGCTGGCTTTTAGTCTGTGAGTTTTGTTCATAGTGGCTTAAGGTACTCAGAATTTTGGGCCCCTGAGTCCTCAAAGCTGTGTGTCACTAAAAGTCACTTCCCCTCTGTTTTAATCTCTCTGTAAAGCAACAACATGTGACAAGAATTCAGATGGAAGTAGTAGCATGTTAACCAGTCATATCCCTTTTTATTGATTAAGAACTTAAAAATGCTTTATTACCCATTTCTGTCATAGATTAACTCACCTTTATTAGCCTGTCACAACCTTTTAACTGCCAAACATTTAACAACTAATGTCACAGATCAGCTAATGTTAAAATAAAACAATACGCCGCTGCCCTTTAAGAAAAACGTCAACAGTATCAGCAGGATGTTGTTTGTTTACCATTTGATGCTAGCTGTTGATGCTAGTTGTCATTTACCTGCGTCAGGAGGTCGGGAGCCGATGTGATGCTAACAATCCAGATGGCATAGGGACAGTGGGTTAGCAAGATGCATAACAACTTTTGAGCAGAGGGGGCCTTCAAGGTATTCAGTGAAGGCCTAATAAAAAATATTGAAAGAATTTTTGTACTCCTAAATAATTATTTTATTTTGTTTTTATTTATTTATTTTACTCAATGAAATCATAGCAATGAGTTCTATATCATTAATATAAACTTGTCCTGGCAAACAATGGGTTAATATAACTAAAAAAGAATGGACCAATCACAATTTTCCTTTTAATGGTATCTGGGTAAATTAGCGACACCTTCTGGCAGACAGGGCCTTCAGTAACTGCAACGAATGCCTGTGTAACTCAAGCGAATGTGGACACAACTGTCTTAGCCAATCATATTTTGTTAAGGTGTGGGTGGGATCATTTCCTGTCATCTTCCGGGGATTAGCGAATACTTAATGAATCAGCGCGTAACTGTAGCTGTGAGTGAGTGAGGAGAAAAAGAAGATCTAGTTGGCAGAACGTGAAGAGAAATGGCGGAAAGTAACGGAGAGGACTGTGTGGTTGCTGGATTACATGAAACTCTGTTTTCAAGGCTGTCTTTTCAAGAAAAGCTTGAAATTGCGCAGCTCCAACCTGGTCTAACCTCGGCGCATGCCTCAGAGGCAGGTTTCCAGAGTGTCAGGCACATTTTAATGCAAGAAACAATCACAGCAATCACTATTCAATGTAACCGTCTGAACCAGCATATACATTTGTATCTATACTATCTGTCCCGTCTGTCATAATGGAAAGTTAACCTGACAGCACCTGGAAGTTTGATGCACATCTTACAAGTCAACAATAAACAGCCTTAACATCTGGTACTGAGTATATATCTGGCTTCTCTCATTTCATTTAATTCAAAGAAAAAAAGGAGAAAAAAGATGGAGAAAAAAAGAGAGAAAATAAATGTATGTTACTCTGGATGTACCTGTTATTTTCCATATTCCTCTATTTTGGTCTTTATTTTTAATGTGATCTAAAAAGATGGTGTGCATTATTGTAAGGATGATGAGGAGGAGACACCGGGAGAGTATACAGTATATCACTAAAGGAACGCACAATTTAAGCACACATTTGTGCGTACGCACTGTTCGTGAATGAGGCCCATTGTGAGCATAGTAATTGATTTTTAGTTGATTTTTTTCAATTTTATATCTTAATTTTTTAATCATTTGAAGTTGTGTTAGGTGTTGCAGTGTTCAGGCACATGATAAATTCGTAATCACGCAAAACTATCAATATACTGAACTTCCATGTCACATGATTCTGGCTATTGTTTTTATTTCTTTGTTTGATTGTTTATTGCCATGTGTGGTCCCATGGTCCTACTGAAGGCCCAGTGGCTGGGGCCACGGTTCCCCACTGCTTTTGAGGTATCTTTTTTTGTCATTTCTCATTTTCTTAACTGTGTCGTTTTCACCCTAAATGAATTAAATTACTAAAAATGTGCAAAAAAAATATGGCTACATGAATCTGCGGAAGATAGCAATATCGGTTAATCAAGCTAGCTAATTAAGACGTCATGAACATTTTGAGAGTATTAATTCAAGATATTTCAATTAAAAATTTGGCTAGATGTAGTTAGACAACAAGTTTAGGTGTTAATTGCTTCTGACAAATTTTCCCACATTTTTTATCATATTAAGTTTAATTACGTATTCAAAGATTAATAATTGAGGGCTATCTGCACTGAGTCAGCTAGCTCTTGTTAGCCGACATAGCAGCTGTCTTAACTTGCACTTAACGTCAATGAAACGTTTCTTAAAGAGCATTAACTCAAGCTGTGTGAGCTAAAAGGCCACCTAGTTGTATTTACTCAGCCAAATTAGCTGCTTCTAGCATGCATCATAGAATTATGATGATTTACGTGATGACAAGGGAGTACAACAATAAAAAGTTTGATTTGTTGCTGCTGGAGCAGCTGAGGCCTCTTCAAAAAGACTCACTGAGTCACAGATTTGGCTTTTCTAATTCTCTTTTCCTTTGTTGTCACTCTTGGCCTGCCCTCACAGCTCACATCTCAATTTGCTTTTCTGAGCCCACATGCAAGTTTGCATAGGCTTCCGTGTATGTATGAGTAATTACAGGGCAGTGGAGTGAGGGGGAAAAACTTTCCCTGCAAACTTTTTCTTCCCTCCTCCTCCTCTTTTTTTTTTTTCTTTTCCAGGCGCTCACTGTGCCGGCAAAGCCCAAAGAAGAGCCCTCCAGACTTCCAGAAACTCCTGCATCTCCATCTCTATTTCTCACCCCTCACTTCCTAAATCCACTTCTCACAATAGGCTTACCCTGTAAGCACAAGCCTGAAGGGAAAAGAGAGAGGAGAGATACTGTTTCTGTACAACAATGGAAATTCAATCAGGAAATGGAGAGGAGGCGGCGAGCGCAGTGTCGGCGACCTCGGGCTGCGTTTCCTGGAGTCCCTGTGGGTCGCAGGTAGAGGCATCCGACGATCCAGTGATCAGAGAGGACCTGCAGGCTGCGAAGAGGATTGAGAGGTTTGACATCCCACTTGATAGCCTGAAGAGGATGTTTGAGAAGCCTGCCGGGGCAAACACAGTGAGTCCTACCTGCTGTACATTTTTATTTCATTTTCCTGAGTGGCTTTTTCTCCAGGAAGATTTGCTCTTACATAACTGCAGTGCATTGCACTTTGTGCTAGATGTGTCAGAGAGATGGATGAGTTTGATGCAGCTCACGGTGTAACAAATTGCAAAAGCTTTTTACGACTTTCAAAGATACTTGAAAATGTAAAGTCAGTGGTGATGGGAGTGTGAGGTCATTTGTCAGGCGAAGTAGCTCCTGTTTCAGAGTGAAACTGTACACTTTGTGGATTTCACTGCTGGAAGCTGCAGTTTCCTGAAAGTAGTTGATCTGAGTTGAGACTTTTTCTGCACTTAATTCTTCTCTCTTATCTCTTATGGTTATTTTCTTTTGAGTTCGACATCTTCTGGCCCTGAAGAAAAGTGGCATTCTTTCTGCAGCTTGCTTTTTCCACCTCAGCTGGCTTCTCTGAGAGGAAAATCTAAGTCTGCTGGAAGTGAGGCGGGTCATTATAAGAAAAACCTCCCATTTACCAAACGGCTGACGATGGGGCAAAAAAGCCCTGGTGACCTACTTTATTCGCCAAATGTGTCTGTGACTTCAGACTAACCTTTTAAAACATTCCAAGGACACCGAGCTCAATGCTGGTGCTTAGAAACTGTCTTCTGAGTTCCCAAACACCACAATATCCATTGCATCATGGGAAATGTAGTCCCATCCAGCACCAGTGCCGATTCCTGGTACCAGCTGCCTCTGTGCTGTGCCACTTGGTTGCTGATATGTGACACCCTGTTATTTAAGAACTACTTTGAGCAGCGTTACGGTTAAGCAGGCTTTTAAAAATAACCCTGTAATTGGTATGTCTGCTGCTGCTGCTGCTGGAAGCAGAGATAAGTTCCTCCATCAGGCCACAGACAGAAGAGAGGGATCCATTGGAATCACATCACATCTGGCGCCTCAGATGAAAACAGTCGTCTGATTACTGCGGTTAATGATGCAGAACACTAAAGCCAAGAGTCACACACGGCTTCTTTTGAGGGTTTCTTTTCTTTCTGGTGCAGCTGGTACAGCTTAAACATCCTTAGTTTGTCCTTGGACACATGTTTAGGCTACTTTTTTTCTCCTGTTATGTCTCTCCCAAAGTTTCATCGACTAAACCTTTTTACTTCTTCCATCAGATTTGTTTTCTCCAGCCCTCAGGAGAGGATGGCAGCATCTCTCTCCACGCTTTTAAGGATTACATGCAGTACAGCTGGTACAAATGTCTGTGTGTACATGCTGGCACCGCAACACATGCTGTATCTTGGCGTGGTATCATGAGTGTGTATAGTCTGCTCCAGCTCTTGTTTTTTTTAAAAAAAGCAGCAGTGTGTAGTCAGTGTTAATGGAGCATGCGGGCAGTGTTCCCAGATTCCCAAAGAGGGGACAGGACCCGAGCTCTCTCTGCAGCCGGCTGCTTATAAAACATGACCTCGTCTCCGGCTCATCTGTAATGCTGAGCTTAATATTTGATGATGCGCTGTATTTTTCTTTCCCTGCCCCATTTCATTTATTTAAATGACAGCGCTGTCATTGGACGGACGGCCATAACGATGACTGATGGATTCCCAGGTGGTCGCTCAGTCAGGGCCAAAAAACAGCAGTAGCAGCAGGGGCCAAAGCAGCCAGCGCCTCCCTACATCCTCTGCTGAAGCGATGCAGCGGTTTATCTAGAGTGCGACGTGTTTTTCCGGGGGAAATGGGGATGATCCTCGAGGGGACGCCGGCTTGTGTTTACCGCATCTGTCTGACCTCCTGGTCGTGCCTGTGCACACAGGGACGGCCACAGACAGATGAGATGATATCGCACACATTTGTGCACAAGCTGTTCAGTAATCTACATGCAAATTTGCATTAATGCACCAATTATGAATATTGCACTCTAGGAAGCCTCCATCACTCTGTACTTTCTCATTAAAATGTTCGGACGTAATTAATAGTTGCATAACTCAAATTTTTAAACAGTCATGACCTCACTTGGCACTCATCCATGTTGTAATGCCACCTAACGGCCAGTGGGTGGCAGTGTAGCATCTGTGGGATTCACAGAGGGAGCAACAGAGTTTATAAGAATCAGGATAAATGATGCAGCCTTAATCAGGAGTTTATCACAGTGAGACAATTACCAATCACCTGGTGTTAATTGGAGTTAATTCTTAATGCCTGGAGATGTCTTAAAATGGCTTTACTCTTCTTTCAGGAGCTGTCAGATTAACAGGATTTGCATAATTGGAAGGGAATATCTAATCCTGATGCGTTAGGTGAATTTAAGGCGACATAAAAGAGTTTAAAGGGATTTCATGCTGTGGGTTAGAGCTCGTCACGCCGGGTTAACAGGATAACACGGTTAAGTCGTGAGAGGGAACTTTTTTTTTTTAAGGTGGAGGACTCACGCTCAGTGACTCTGGCGGAGGTGTCAGCATAAATTCAGACAGTGGCACAAGAGGTCTGGAATGCTGCCGTGGTTTATTTTCATGGCTGTATCGTCACTGTCACCAGGTCAGTCTTGTGTTTTCAGCTGTGGAGACAGTCACCCTTTTCTCTCGGCGAAGCAAAAATAAAGGTGAAGTACAAAGATTTAGAATCCTGAAAATATACAGAAACTCATCTGTAAGTTTGTAAAACAGAAGTTTGTGATGCCAGGGATGTGGCACCTGCCCACAGCGCCAAAACGTCCAGGAAGAACACCTCAGCAGTGCCCCTCCTAAAGCTCTGTATCAGTCTTTCCACTGAGTATCTTTCTATGGTGGCACTTTCTCATGCTTTTAAGCAAAGAATGGTGTTTTAATCACCCTGCCATGCTGATGAATCGCACAAACCATTTCCCCTCCCCCTCCAAAAAATCAATCAAAATGCACCAGCGTTCCTAAATGCACTTAATTAAATGTTAAATAAACTAAAAGCCACAATGTGTCTGCAAGAAATTGATCCGGACTTGATGAGGACACCGGCGTCCTCCCCGTCAAGTCCATTCAGCTCGTAAAAATTCCATTAACTTCTCCCAGGCATCTCTTTGGTCTCAGTTTCACAGATTTGAATCTTTTAATGGAGCTGGCAGCCGAGCCATGCCTGTGTGTGTGTGTATGTGAGGCATTGCTGGTGTGACTTGTTGCTGGCAGCCTTGGCTCTGAGGATAGTTGCACTGTTACGTCGTGTGCCAAACACAGCTCTGAAAGTCCCCGCTTCATTTGAATACATTTGCCTACCTGGCGTTTGTTTTGTGTTTGTGGGTCTGGCGAGTTGAAACATTCATAAAAGTCTGCTGCCTCTTTTTGTCTTTCTTCTTTTTGTCTCAGTAGCGTAATGAATGCATACCTCGGAGCATTTTTCCATACAAGCTGCAGTGTGACTCAGATCCTTTCCTCTAACACAGTTTGACACCCACAGTGCCACCAGAGCATATGTGTTCAATAATTAGCCAAAGACCTCAAGGCTTATTTTCTCAATCATTTATATATCATGGCACGGTGTCATTAGGAGGGCAGCACCACAACATAACTCATCTCTGCCCGTCAGAGCAAGAAGCACAAGAGGCTTCTCGGAACACATTTCCAATGCAAATCTTTTATCATCCGTGGATGATAAATAAAATCTCCGTCATTAAACTTTACAACTGAAGCAGAGAAAAGCAACAATAGAGCCACTGTCTAGACTGTTTTAGCTGTATGCTTTCTGAACTACAAATACAACTGATCAAAATTTCAAGGCCAGTTGAAACATTGTAAGAATTTGTATTTTGCTCTGTTGGATCTTAAGAAGTTTCTAAGTAGTTTCATAAAAGTTTGAAAAAGGGAGTCTGTGATGACGAGCTCATTTTCTTGGAGGATGATCCACTGTCTGGAACTGACATCCATTTCTGTGAACATCCCTCTCCATCCATCCATCCCCAAATGTTCTCAGAGTGATTTAGATCGGGGGAACATCAGGATGGTCCAAAGCAGGGGTGGCCAACCTGTGGCCCGCAAACCTGAGTGGCTCTTTGCCTTTCAGTGTGTGGCTCTTCAATCCATTCATAAAAAATACATAAAGTTATGAGTAGTAGTGTGCCGATCAATCTAACCTATATATATATATATATATATAAGGATGCCAACGTTGAGATCAGTTGGGATTGATACTTAAGTTTCAGTTTCTCTTCTCTAGAATGAATTTAAACACACAAACACAATTAACCTCGCTTTAAAAATTGGAAATGTATTGATTTTCATTTCATGGCTCTCTGTAGTACCACCGTCATTTTTGTGGCTCTTGGTTCTCTGACTGGTTGGCCACCCCCTGACCAACCTGAAGCTCCATTGGTCCATTGAAGGTTCATGATGGCGCCTCCTCCACTGTGCCGCCGTGAAAACATCTCCAGTGGGGTATCCACGTCATGTCAGTAACGCTGAAACCATCAGGACGTCAAGGTTCATTTTTACCTCCTCAGAGAATCAAACTTTCTTCTCCTTTCAGTGTCCCATGTTTGCTGCTCTCTGAAAAAGCCCAAATGGCGAGTTTGTGGCGTCGAAGGAGACAAGGCTTTTGAAGACCTGTTTTGTTCTCAAAGCTCTTGTTGGGTCAAGGATCTTCTGGTTTAGCTCTGGTGAAATTTTTCCCGGTCTACCTCCTGACTTTTTTTTCCACCTCAGGATCTTTGACGAATTCCAGAAATGTCTGTCTTACTGCGTTCAACCTCAGCAGTGATGGTGCGTTGTGATCGGCCTTGCTAAAGCAGCTTAACAATCCGACAGCACCAGCACGACATCCTTGCCTCCTTCTCCTTAGCTAGAAGAGAACATTGGGCCTAGCACTGGTTAGCACTGACATGCTACGACCTGCTAACTTTTGATCAGCTGATGGACAGCAGACAGATTTTGATCATGTGTGTTTATACTTGTGCCCTCTGGGAGCCTGAATGTAGATGTTTCATGGTCATCTATGCAATGACCGCTCAGTATTTCACTCAGGTGTAGAGTGATCTGTGATGTTCAGGTGACATTCAAGGTGATGCCGTCCACATGCATCGGCTTGTGTTACACATTTGCACATTAATAGACTTAAATCCTCAGAATATCAAGCAGGCATCCAGTGTGTCAGCCCATGTCACTTCCCAGCCTCTGAGTATATTTGGAGAGGCTGAAAAAAGAGCCGGATCCCGAGCCACTTTGGAGTCGTCATGTATAAATAGTAGTGCCTGGTGATGTTGGCATTGCTCACTGAGCATTAAGAGAGCAGCGAGCCTGATGAAAGAGACTGAAATATGATTTACATTCAGCGAGCACAGAGCCGTATTGTGAGGGAGAGGGCTGAGGAAGTAGATGGGAGGAGAAGGCAGCGGGTAAGGAAGATGAAGATTGATAGGGTGTGATAGAGCCTCAGAGTGAATCAGCAGAGGCATTAAGAGGGAGAAAATCAAAATGAAGAGCGAGTTCATATTTCAGCAGGTAAAGCAGGTCAGAGTCTGATTAACAAATTATATTCATGTTTCAGTAATGATTAGCTTCATCAGGCAGCACTTCACGGCTGCACCATCTCTCAGGCTGACAGTCTCTTTCACCCTTTTCTCAATTTTCTCCTTTCCCACAACTTTTCCCTTCCCTGGAGATGAGCACATGTCTGTCGGGTTTCAGCCCTGGTTAAAAGCGCTGATAATCACGGGAGGAGGCCTTGAATGCAGAATGAGGAGATGTGCCACGGGGTAAAAGATACAGACGCTAAATATATCTCATTTCAAACCTGCGTGCACTACATCAGTGGGGTACTAAGACCATATTTATACAAAATTAGACTCATATGAGTGCCTCATGTCTTAATTTAAGCACAAAATATAATTTTCAGGGTCCAGTCTGCATTAAAGGCCTCCTAACGTCCCTGTTAGTTTTCAGCAGGGATGTTTCTTGAAGCCTCCAAACCTCGAATCATTGCACGTCCATCAGGCCTCAAATTATCTCCTTCTCACCAGATCTGGGTCAAGTTTGTCATTTGCAAATGGAGCCAGTTGGGCAAACTAAATTACTCTGCTCTGCTTTTAAAAGCCTCCACCCCAGAGTGTCCCCGAGCAAGTCACTTAACCCGGCGCAGATTTAGTGTCAAGCGGCTGGAAAACATTGGGGTTTTAGCACCTCATCGACGTCACGGAAGAAATAGAATAGAATAAGATCTACTTTATTAATCCCTGGAAGGGAATTCAGAGTGACAGCAGCAACACAAAAAAAGCATATGGTGCAAAATATTCAGGAATTAAACAGAATAATATAATAATTGTCAACTAGTCAACTCTCCAGTTAGCTTCCACCTCCACAGGACTGAGCTGGGCTTCTTCACCAGTCTGTTCGGTGTCTCTCTCCTGTATCCTGTCCACTCTATCTTGACATTCGTGTCAGGTGTTAACTCCATTAGCCATGTCTGTGACTAGCACTTGGCTACTCTGCCTGTATTCCCTCTGGTGCTAGGTTAGCACGGCTAGCTCCTCCATCTCATTGGAGATAGATCTGACATTAAAGGTCGATGGTTTCTCTTAATAACTCACACCACAGCACCAGCACAATATCCTTGCCTCCTTCTCCTCAGTTTGGAGAGAACACTGGGCCTAGCACCAGTTAGCATTTTCATGATACAGCCTGCTAACAGGTGAAATCTTGTGTGTTAACAATGCAGCCATGGTTGCACTTAGGATATATGGGCACTCAGATTGTAAACCTAATGAGTTTAGTGTCAATGGCAAACAAATGAGCCATGCAAAGATGAACAACAAGATAAGAAATAATAAAGGGGGATCATGATGATATGGCATAAGAGATGGCAGCTTTCTCCAGTTAGCCTCCATCTCCACAGGGTCCAGGACTGAGCTGGACTTCTTCACCAATCTGTTCAGTGTCTCTCTGCTCTATCCTGTCAACTTTATCCTGACATTGTCCGGTTTTAGCTCCATTAGCCATGTCTGTGACTAGCACAAGGCTACTCTGCACGGCTAGCACCTCCATCTCATTGGAGATAGATCTGACATTCAAGGTCGATGTTATCTCTTCTTAGCTCACACCACAGCACCAGCACGACATCCTTGCCTCCTTCTCCTTAGCTTGGAGAGAACATTGGGCCTAGCACCAGTTAGCATTTTCATGATACAGCCTGCTAACAGGTGAAATCCTTGTGCCATACAGAGATAAACAAGATAAGAAAGAGAAGAGGGCGTTTCATACATTTGGTGGGCAGAGTTTGATGTCGTAAAGGGAAGGAAGGGGCCATATCATCACAGGATCCCCAGCCATGTTGGTGCTTGTGTTGTTGGGGTTGTATCACAACCTCAGCAAGATTGTAAATGAACATATATGTTTCCTCTGTACACTGCCTGGACAATCCCCTGGCTTTGCTAAAGCTCTCCCATGAGGAGTGCTTGTAACGCTAAAAATAGCAGCAGGTTTAGTCACAACCCCCAGCTGCTCCGGTGATGCTGAACGCTGACCAGCAGTAGACAGCTGTGTTTATAAGTCTGACTCTGCAGGCTTCGGCTACGGCTGCCACTTTAGGGAAATGTCACAAACCAAAGTTACTTACATGTCCAAGAGCCAAACATAGCAGAAAGTCAAACTCCACCTATGTTTGTTTCTCCCTGCGTGAAACGAAAGGTTTAAGATGATGAATAATAAAATGCAAAAACCACCGCAGTGTTCGTCACAGGAGCAGCTTTTCGACAGGACGCAACCACAGACACAGCCGAGGGAAGAACTCTGACTAAATGTTGCATCATGCACCCAAAACAATCCTCTTTCACCCACAGGAGCCAGGATAGAAAAACATGACCCCCTGTGTGTGTGTGCTTCGAAAAAACCTGCGAGGGAGGCAAACAAAGCACTAGCTCTGACCACAGCGGCAATTTAAGAGCCTTCAGCTCATACATCACGACAGGAGAGCCTCGCCATGGAAATATCCCATCTGTCGCGGCTCTGTCACCGTAAATGTGAATCGTATATCCTTGCAGCTTTGTCCTGGCTGCCTCGTAAATCTGCCCGCTCCTTTCTCATCCTTTGTTTGTTCATTTCCTCTGCCTGTCTCTCAAAGTCTGTGTATGTCACTGCTGTCCGCCCTCTATCTCGACACCCTGGCTCTTTTTGGTTGTTTGGCCTTCACTTAATCCTCTCTGTCCCAGCTGGCTGCTGTTGAAGAACTCAAATCAGAGCTACAAAGCACCACCTCCCACTCCTCTACCTCTCTGTCACTCTCTTTGAGCTGTTCGTCAGGTTTGTTTTTCCCGGTGTGGCTTTTTTAAAACCCTCTGCATCACCTCTCTGCGCCTGAGCTTTGTGTTGTTTTGTTCTTCGTACCCCGGCCCTGATTATACTTTGTAACTTCCTTCCTGGCCTCTGGCTCGTCTCTCCGCGTCTCCTCCCCTCTCTGTTTCTGGACCGTGTCTCTCTTTTGTGCCCGTGGTTGCCCACGAGTGCTTGAAATATTGATGCGGCACTGTTTGTTCATAATGAGGGCAGTCGGTTGAGGATTGAAAACACACACACACACACACACACACAAAGAAAATCCAAGGTTGCAAAAAAGAACGCTTACAGCACCGAAAAGGAGGCGCGAAAAAGACAGAAGCTACCAAAAAGTAGCAGGAGAGAGTGGAAGAAAGTGTTGCAGAGAGCTGTGATGACCTTAAAATGAGGAATGAAGACAGAAAATAAAACCTCACATCTCATTCAGACAGGAACTTCAACTTTTCACTGCACTGTTTACAACATCCTGCTGGTGTTATTCAACCTGCAAATGAAGAGAGCGCTTATCTCAACCACATTATTCCTGATTACAACAGATTTGTATGCATCCTCCGACAATCTGCAGCTGATTGAAGTGCTCCTCAGATCGAGGACAGCGCGGGAAATGAAAGGCTTGAGCACGCTGATTTGCATCCTTCAGGAGCAGAAGCAGCCAAAGTTTTAATTCTACAACTTCTTCATGGAGCTGATTCTGTTGATGTCGAACTCTAAGGTCATCCTGTGTTTGAGGATGATATTGATTTAACCGCTTGAGGAGAATATTTACAAAGAAAGGCTGCATATGTGCATTTTTCTCCCCTTATAAGTCTCTGAATCAATCAGAGCTCCAGTCCCTTTCTCTCCCTGCTGAGGTTTGTATTTTCTGAGTTTGTCTGCGCACTATATTAAGTTAGACAAAGCCTTCACCCCCCCTCTCTTTCTTCCTTTCGCTTAGAGCAAATCCTACAATAGGAAATCCATCTCTATGAATCCATCGCTGAGCTTAAAAGGGAAACTTTAATGTTAAATTAAATTATTATGTCATTATGCTTGAATTGAATATTCAATTTCCCTCCGCTCACGATCAGTCACCTCACATAGAGCAGGGAAAAAATGTCCACAAAGGAGACGAGTGTCTATCCCTCTTTCATTCTGTGCCTTCAAGCTCTATTCTACATTTTGATTAAACATTAAAATGTCACATGAGTGAATACCTCAATAGCTAATCGGTGAACATGAACTGTTCAATGAGGAGTGTGTTTTGTAGGGAGTAGAAAAGGCTGTAGAACCTTTCGCAGTGTTGTGCAAATCATCTTCTGTGTTTTGACAATAGCTGCCTCTTTCAGGATGACAGTCATCTCGTGTAATTAACACGGCACTCATGCATCTGGTTCACTCGTTTATTTATTTACACAGCCCCGGATTGAACGGTGCAGGCCCGGAGGTTGAAGCATCGCGCTGTGACTACAGCCAGCTGCAAGGAACAGTGCGATGTCAGCGCCACAGCAGAGTGCCTCAGGGTGCGAGTCCTCATACAGATTTCAGGGTTATGAATCAATGTGGCAGAATTTGTGATATCCTGACTTTTAGCCGCTTGCATGGATCCACTCTCAACTCCACATATTGGATAGTGCACCTAAAAGTTAGGACCAGCAAAAACAGAATCAAACTGAGTATCAAAAACAAAAATACTGTCTTGTTTTCAAATGTTGAGCTGAAACAGAAAGGTCTCGAAACAGTAGCGTGCATAGACGTTTAAAGGATGGGGGTAAAAAAACATACAAGGCACATATGGCAAGTGATCTTTCCCAAAAAAGGCACTTTGGCATTTGTTTTGGCCCCCATAAGGGAACATAAGCATGAGTTTTGGGCCCCAAAAAGGCCCCTTAGCATGTGTCTTTTTGCTCCCAAAATTGCACTCTGGCCCACAGAGGAAACATTAGCTTGCGCCCCCAAAAGGGCACTTTGGCTTGTTTTAGGCCCAAAAAAGACAATATAGTTTGCATTTTGGCCCCCAAGTGGACACTCAAGTATGCTTTTTTGGCCTCCTAAAGGGAAGTTTTAAATGCTTTTTGGCCCCCGACAGGGCTGTAGGCTAAGTATGGCTTCAAAAAGGCACTTTAGCCCGCATATTGGTCCCAAAGAGGGAACATAAGCATGTGTTCAGGCCCGCAAAAGGGCACTTTAGCTTGCAATTTGGCCACCAAAAGGGGCCCTTTAGCTTGTGTGTCTTGGATCCAAGAGGGAACATTAGTTTGCACCCCCAAAAGGGCACTTTGGCTTGATTTTGGCCTAAAGACAATGTATTTTGTATTTTGGCCCCAAATGGACACTAAAACATGCGTTTTGGCCACCTATCCGGAACTTTAGCATTTTGGCCTGAAATAAGCTTTTTAGCTTAGTTTGGCCTCAAAAGGGCACTTGAGCTTTAATATTGGTCCCCAAAAGGAAACATCAGCATGCGTTCAGGCACTTTAGATTGCGTGTTTTGGGCCTCAAAAAAGGCATATTAGCTTGTGATTTGGCCACCAAAAGGGCCCTTTAGTTTGAGTGTCTTGGCTACAGGAGAGAAGTAGCTTGTGCCCCCAAAAGGGTACTTAAGCGTGTGTTTAGGCCTCCAAAATTGCACTTTGGCTTGTGTTTTGGCCTCCATGAGGAAACATTAGCATGCATTTAAGCCCCCAAAGGAGCCCTTTAGCTTGTGTGTCATGGCTCCAAGAGAGAACTTAAGCCTGCGCCCCCAGTAGGGCACTTTGGCTTGTGTATTCTTCATCAACTGGGCCATGAAGGGTGGGCACAGCCCACCATGCCCCCCCTTCTGCACACCACTGGCCTTAAACCTCCTTTCTGCAGCTGTATTAAAACTTTTTGGTTTGATAAAAAAATTCTTAAACTTGAATAAATGGAATTTAAAAGGCGAGTCAGCAATAACAGAATTAATAATGTGCTGAGATTCCTGCCAATTCTGAGAATCTGAAGCACAGATTTGGTTTTGAATTCATCATCTTTCAACCATTCTGTCTTCCTCCACTCCCTCGCTACACATTTCTTTATTCAGCTGTTTTTAATCTTTGCAGGAAAAAGCCATGACCTTCACGAGACCTTATGTGCTAAATAACTTTCTTTCACTCTCCGTTGGATTCCTCACAGTGCTGCTGCCTTTGCACTTTGGCTCTGTCTCAGCACTTCGGGATCCCTTCTGCAACTTTTTGAATATTTAAGCTTTACACTCAAAGATAAAGATTTAACACGCATCACAACATCACAAACTTCACACTGTTTGCAAAGATCAGAGTGTTCATTTGTTTCTGTCTCTCGGTCTGACCCACATTGAACCATCTCTGCGACCTTTTCCACTACGGGAACTTTACAGCTCATAACTTCAGGCGGAGATGTGAGGCAGCGGGGTGGTGTTGTTTGATGGTATGGAGCACAGAGGGAGAGGGAGCAGGGGGTTTTGTTCCTGTGTTCTGTCTGCACTGCTTCTCTCAACCTCCTGCCGCGGCTCTTATGTTAATTTAACAATGCGGAGTCGCGTGCAAATGTCAAAGAAAGTCTATATTTGAAGCTTGAAGCTTACCTGCAGTCTTCTTTTCAATGAGGCGTGTCAGATACTGTAGGGCTCAGGATGTTGGAAGCTCCTGGAATTTAGTCATTAAGCTCCCAAAGTTGAAAAAGCTTTGCCTCACCTCATTTAACAGCAGTTTGTAATTTGGTCCAACTTTTTATGATATATTTGTCTGTTTTAGACGAACATTGATGAATTCAAAACAAGCTGACTGAGTGATCATTTAAGGTGAAAAATCCACCTTTTGCTCTCATGTTTTTCCCAAAGCAGCCAGCGGGTGTTCTTTTTCTCAAAAACAGATCTATCAGGCATTTTTTGTACCTTTTCACAGCCTTCCTGGTTGCTATGCTACATGTGCTCATGGAGTCAAAGTGCACTCTGCAAAACAAACTGCATAATTACACACTTAATCACACTGAGCACTCTTTTATGCACAGTGGTGGATGGAGTACCAAAAAGCCATGCTTTAGTTGAAGTAGTTTTGAGGCTCCTGTTCTGATAGTTTGACTCGGAAAACAAAATTTATGTCTGTTTGGTTAGCTTGAGTCACTCATATTCTGCTTTATTTCTGCTTATTTTTCTGAAGCCTCCTCCCGGCGCCGTCACGCTCCTTCAAAACTTTCTGGCTCTCTCCGCGTTGTATCCTCGCGCAGGTCAGCCGCGTTCGGGGAAATAAGCAACTAGTCGCCGTCGGTGAGCCCGGCGAACTTGTTTACTGTTGCACACTCTCATGAGTCATTTCTTCGAGAGCAGCCACTTGTGCGTTATGCCAGCAAACCAATAAGGCAGCTTTCACAGCCAGGAGCTCTCAGTCCAAGAGCAGTTGGAGGGGGGAGAGCAGTGTAAATACAGAGCCTGTGTTCACATGCGTGTCATGTGTGCTAACAAAGGGAATACTGTTATATAAAGTGAAGTACCAGAGCGGTGAGGACTTCTTCTCTTGGCAAGCCCCTGTAGTCATTTGCTGTACATGAGAAAGCTACAGAGCGTCCGTGCATTGAATTCATGGTTTTATTTGCAGGATGCCAAGAGGACATGTGGTGTGCTTATCACCAAAGTCTCTCAGTGGACTTGGTGCGAGGACAGAGAAGCAAACACGAGGAAAAATGCATGAAGATAGACGCCCCGTGCAACTGAATGGAAGTGGTGATTTTATGCATCTCTTGAGTGTTGGTCCCCGGAGCTTCCAGCCTGCGAGACAATCAGCGAATCCCAAGCCGGTGAGGAAAAGTTAAGAAAGGAAGAGAAGTGGAAGAAAGAGAAACAAAAGCCATCCAAAAATAAGACGGTCTTCCGAAGGCGTTCAAGGAGTACATCCCAGCGAGGTTGGCGCCTGCTCTCTGCCAAACTGTCAAGTCTGATACGGAGCCAGCCGGCCAGCCAGCGGACCTCATCGATCGAAACTGCTGCTGCAGCTTCACCACCTCCAGCGGAATCACCCCAGAGTCCGAAAGCAGTGGGAAACAGATGGTTGCATTTTTGGCGAAGTTGTTCTCAAATTCATTAATTTCCCGAACTTAACTGACAAGAAGCTGCTTTTCAAATTCCTTTTCATTGGGGCCACTTCGACTGAGCGACCAAACACGAGAACTTCTCACAATCATGGCCAATCAAGCCTCCTTTCTGTTAATAATTTTAAAATAATTCCGGTTGGTTCTGGCAAAAGATACTTAAAAGTCAGTGTACTGCGAGGTCCAATCAACTTTAATTGGAATAAACAGAATTTGACTACATGAATGATGCAGCAGCCTCAGAAACCATTAATTTGACGAGTGATTGCTTTAATTGCAAGAGTCCAGCTGTGTTAGACTTCCAACGTCAACGATCACGAATGTTGCGTTCTGAAAGTGACATTTTGGGGAAAACACACTTTTCCCTAACAACTGTTTACCTCACTTTGTAGAGATTAAAGGAACGTGAGCTTAAGCGTGACCTGAGGTGGATTCTGCCTCTATAGGACAAAAGCTCTTCCAGTCTTTGCTGAGATAAGATAAGCTCAGCGGCTGCTAGCGAGTTCCTTTGAGTCTCCTCATCACTATTCCCTTAAACGTTGGCTTGAAACGCTGGGGTCTGTAAGATCTGTCATCAAACCGTATCCAAAGGCAAAAGTGTTAATTCTGTTCTCTGCTCAGTCGGGAAGTGGGGCATGAAGCGGGAAGCTGTGGATGTGATGCAAATCTGTCCTTAAAGTCGTCAAAGCTTTCCTGTCATTTCTTCGTCTCTTTACTTTGAAGCTGAAAAGCTTTGTGATCATTAGCTTACGAATCATCGTTCGTTCCCTCGACTGTAACACTCCTGGGCTGACTCACATTTTCTCTACCTGTGGGAAAAACTCACAATAACCTCATGTAAAACAAAGCGTTTCTGGTTCAAGCAATGTCAACCCATCTACGACGTTGTTCCACCCTCAAGAGCTGACACCCACCTCCATAAGATCTGAAAAATGAAACTCCAGGACTCAATTCTTGACTAATTGACTTATTAAGAGTGACACTTTCAAACAGAGGATGACCCAGGAGGAGAGAGGAGGAGGACAGATGGAGCAGATTTGAGAAGCGAGAGGCGGACAGCTCTCTTCAGAGGCCCTCCTCGCGCGGCGGCATGTCATTAGAGTCCTTTTACAGCGGCAAAAAGAAGAGCTTGTTAGAGGACGGAAATGTCAACAGCTGACATGAGACAATCAGAGGAAAATGGTGAATTCCCTCCACATGCGGCGAGGGCTAAGAGTTCCCAGGATCTGTCTTTGCTATGATGATGTCTCACCCTAATAGGCACCAAAGGGAAAGGTGCAGGGTGTCACTGTGTCGCGCCCTTTTTGGCTAGCAGTGGGTGTACAACCATTTCCTGTTACCAAGGTTTCACCGTCACAGGTCCGGCTGGCTTCATGTAGGCCTCTGTCACATGTGATATGATCCCAGATGGCGAGCATTGATTTCATTAGCTGGGGATCCTTTTTATTTTTTTTTTTCCCAGGGATTATCTCCTCCGACAGGCGGGCAGCGTTTAGACAGATTTCACGAAGCACTGTCCCTTATTAACTCTGTCAGTCTGCTGGAGATATGCAGAAACATCCCCCTCACCACCACCACTACCCCCCTCCTCTCCTTTTTCCTCTCTGGCGCCAAAGAGACCATATGGTGGGGACTCAAAGCTAGATAGCACTTGGTGATGCTTCCATGAGACATTGAGCTTTGGCCCTGCTGCTGTTCATCCTGTTATTGTATTTCATGAAACAGACAAATGCGTCCCTCTTGGAAAAAATGCAGCATATGCCATCTCGGAACAGCATGAAAATACAACACGTATTTCAGCTAATGCCGTTTTCCTCATCCGAGCTCTCTCTGTGTCCTTGACCACTCCTCTCAACAAGTTCACGTTTTATAATCATTTTTTGTGTGTCAGCAGCATTGAACATTGTTCGTCTCTCTTTGTAGAGAAGCAGACCCGCCTTGGCTTTTTGAAAATTGCTCTTGAAGAGCCTCTTCAAAGCGAAAGTGCGTTCTTTCAAAGAGCTGTTTACACTCAGGTCTTAGATTTTAATGAACCTTAGTTTGCTGCGGTGCCACGTGCAGCTCTGAGATTAGTCGTAGATGTCGATATTTGAGAGCACTAAGACTTCGACTTGTGTAAATTCACCCATCAGTCTATAACAGCTATCCTCAGGGTTGTTTGAGGCTATGGCTGATTTTAGCTGTTGCTGGGCAATGAACTCTGGGAAAATTATCTCAGTGGTAGTGTTAGAAAAAGAGTGGAGAGTAGGTCAGGACAACCTGGGAAGAACCAGGTACCTTACCTACCTCTGCCTTTTCTTGTTGTATGCTGACTTTAGATCCGCACTACTACCAGGCAGTCCGGTATGGATCAGGTTTCCACCACCAACTGTGCCCTTCTTGGTAAGCCAGATGCTGATAGCAGCATCAGCTGCATATTAGCATGACAGAATAGCAGCGCAACACAGTGTTCCCCACTGATAGATCCAACAAAGAGGAGAAACGTGACAGTTTCATTTCAACAGCAGTTTCACGCTGTTTCATGACGCCATTTTCCAAACAAAAAGAACATTTTCTTCATGAAGTCATCTAGAGATTTACGAGAAGTGACCATTCTTTTGACCAATCAACGGACTGCAGTGTTTCTAGCTCCACCTTCTGGGGTTGCATCAATGTATCTGGCACCCCAACAGAGGGGTACCATAAAATGGGATGATACAGGTTGGTAAATTGGGGACCTGTCCTGGTTTTACTCAAGGGAAACACCACAAAATGTGTACCTTACTGTGACGAACCGACCTGTACCGCTTTGTGGAAACTGGGCTTCAGGGTATGGTCATATTGGCCATCCATAACGTGCCATAGTCAAGCATGATTGCCCCCCCTGCAGTACCAGTCCCACTACTTTAATATGACCCCGATTTAAGCACGAGTGCATGGCCCACCTACGTCATCATGAAGTATCTGTTTGAAAGAACCACTAACCCTAACTTTTAAGATGGTCACAGATCTGAGCAAAGACCTTTCGAGTTGTCTTATCCTATCGACCCTAGATATCGAAATCGAACAATGCCTCAACCTCCGCACTGCACCACTGTGAACCCTTTGCCACCATTGTTTAAATTGATTGTCAAGAGGAGTGGTTGCAGCAATTGGACATTATGGATTGTTAGTCATGTCCTTCTTGCGCATGCTTGCTTGTGCTTGTGCATGCAGTGTACCGTCCCTAAGCCAAGAAGGTGTACCGTGCCAAGGAGGTGTACCATGCCAAGGAAGTGTACCGTACCAAGGAAGTGTACCATGCAAAGGAAGTGTACCGTGCCAAGGAAGTGTACCGTACCAAGGAGGTGTACCGTGCCAAGGAAGTGTACCGCACCAAGGAGGTGTACCGTGCCAAGGAAGTGTACCGTACCAAGGAGGTGTACCGTGCAAAGGTAGTGCACCGTGCCAAGGAGGTGTACCGTGCCAAGGAAGTGTACCGTACCAAGGAAGTGTACCGTGCAAAGGAAGTGTACCGTGCTAAGGAAGTGTACCGTGCATTGTACGGAGTGGTCAGACAGACCAATCAACCTGGACTTGGGAATTTAGAACGAGACTTTCTTTAAGGCCAACTTTTTGGGCCAGTTGAACTTTTTTTCTCTCTATTTTACAGACAAATTCAAATCTTTTTTTCTGTATCCAGTAAACTGCTTCAAAAAAAGCCTTTAAGTGGTCCAAGTGCACCCAGTCATGATATGCTACACTGATTTTTTCTGTAAGAAAGCAGAAAAATCTTCAATGAGGTTCAAAATTGCTCCGTCTGCTGCAACACTTTAAAAAAAAATCTTTATTAGCGCTCAGTGAAAATGTTTGGATTCACAGCCACACACCACATGTAGTAGCTGCATAATTCACCACAAGCAATGGCTCTAAGTGAAGTGTAAACAAGCCCATCAGACAACCAAAGAGAGATTAATGTTTGAATCCCTTTAATGGCTCTCGTCCGGCGACTTCCACTCCTCTAACCAGCTGAAATAAACCACACACTGAAACAACCCCACCACTCGTGCACTTAATCATCCCCTGAGCGAAGCTGGCAAAACACGGCGTTTAATGCAAGCAGTCAAACACGGAGCACTCGGGAGCTGTGGTTAGCAGCCGTTTTGGGCCCAGCGTTTGCTCTTTGCAGCTCAGTGATTTTGAGCTTCATTCGATGTGAGTGCTGCTTCAGCGACACGGAGATGGAATGACAGTGATAGGACGGGAGGTTCTGCATCCTCGTTTTGCTGAAGTTTGTGTGTTTTCCTGTTTGTGTGAGTGTGTGTGTGTGTGATACTGTAGGATAGCATGCAAATCACCAGGCCTTTCAGGGAGGCTCTAAATGGGATTCTTGGGGACAATGTTTTGTTCTTTGGCGCTTTTCTGAAATTACGACTGACACCTTCAGCAGGGGAAGAGACCCGAGCTTGACAGATACACTCTTCTTTTGTGTGTGTGTGGATGGTTACACCTTTGTGTGCGTGCTTGTTGTCACTCTGTGTCGAGATGCTGTCGAAAAAAAGAAGCGACTGGGAATACATTTGATTTGCAAATGGAAGCACACACACGCACACACACTCACAGGTGTGTTTTTCCACCCACGGGGATGATTTGCAACTGAATAGGCGTGTTGCACTGGCTGACTTCGAAGTTTTGACAAAATGCTTCAAGGGGGAAAACAAGCCTGTATGCACCAAGGACATGCCATTTGCTAATGTTCCTTTTATCAAAAGCAGCCTCCTGAAACATCTTTAGTTACAGCCAGAGTGGCTCTATTAAAATTCAACCAGGCGCTGTTTGCACTTACTTTCCAGTCAATGCCTGCTGTTAACATTGCGCTCAAGGTCGTCCTCCCTTTGCTCTCAGATGTGTGTGTGTACATGCGTCGTGCAGGCAGCAGGAGGTCTTCCAGAGCTTGACGCTTTGCTGTATCGTTTTTCACTCTTTAAGGTACGCGTGTGTGTGAGTGAGTCAGGGTGTGTTAAAAAAAACAAAAAAAAAACACAGGTGCACTCTCTGATAACACTCTCTTCCTCCCAACCAGGAAGCAACAACCGTCCACACCTCACAGTCCAAGAGAGCCACGACGACACACCAGACCATGTCCTCACCTGCTTCACCCTGTGAGTACTTTTTATTTGCTACTTCCCAGAATCCTCTGATGCAACTTTAAACCGTTTATGAAAGTGCCATCTCTCTGATTGCATCACCGTTACACCACTCCGTCAGACAAACAAACAAACCAACAAACTCCAGAGGCGACCGCAGGTTGGTTAACACGGAGCGCCGTTCCATTTGTTCTAGGAGATAAACACTCGGCAGAGAGCAGGTTGAACTAGATTGTTCATTGCCTGATAAGGAAGCCTCCCCTGGCAGCTTTTTTAATGGGAAGCTGCAGGCTCCAGAGATACCAAGCTTCCCCATTTCTGTGATAGCGACGCTGCGGTGGCTTCCCCCCAGTTTGTTCCCACTGAGGCTGATAGTAGTGTACACACAGATGGAGTTTACAGTGCAAGGTGCAGGGTTGTTTTTTAACTGGAGGAAGCACTGGACTACAGGCTGCTGTGCATTTATCAAGTGTGAGGTGTAATCAGAAAACTTACAAAAAAATTTTACTCCTGGGTGAGAATAATCTAGAATAAAAACGCAGAGGTCAACTTTAAAATTCTGTCAGAAATCCATCTTCACACGTCAAACAATGCCAGATGGAAATGCTCAAAGATAGACGTGGTGATGGTCCTGAGTGATGGAAGTGTTGACAGACCTGAAGGTGGTATCAAGGTGTTAAAAACATGCACACACACTCATGAACTCAGCCATGCATGCCCACAGTCACTCATCCTCACACACACATTTACACTCTGAGCCTCTGCATCCCCACCTGAGATCACTCAGGCTTTCTTGTCACCCCTGCACGTCTCTAAATCTCCACTCCAGCTCTAAAATTGGAGCTTCTTGACAATCCGGCGTTCCTGTTGTCCCTGACTGAGCGACGGCCTTTGTCTTCCGCTGACAAGCTGTCACGCCAGGCGCTGGCGTTTGTCTGCCAGGTCAAATGACTTGACGGGGAGCAGGGCTACAGGAGCTGTTCCCCCTGCAAAGCCACCGTGTTTAAATAAAGCACGGTGACGGGGCGGCTGCACTTTAAACAGATGCAAAGCTCACCTCTAAATCTCCGGGCCTCCTTGTTTACTTCCACCAGAATCACCGCTGTGCAACCGGATCTGGTTTTGTAGCACAAACAACACCGGGCCTGCTCTTTTGTTTTTAAACCTATGTGTGCATATTCATATCTGTCTGATTAAACCCGTCAGACACACTTGGCCCAGGAGAATTTCTTAAATGCTGCCAATTGGAACTGGATTTACCAACAGGCTGCTTTTGTTTCAATTAATCTCCCAGATTAGCACGCCAAATGTTGACGTCTTAATAATCTTGTTCTGAGGGTGAAAAAACAAAGATTTCCTTCCTGTCAGTCACTTCTCTGGCTGTTATGGGACTCAAAAGAGAGAATGAGATATGATTGATGTTTTGAAATTGAAAATTGATGTTGGACTGTTTTGTGTGTTCGTGGCCCCTCGAGGTGAATCAATACAGATTGTACGCAGCACATTCTGATGATTATGAAACTACATTCTCAGATCAACTCTGACATTTAAACACTGTTTCTTTACAGTATGCTGATATTTAGGACTCTCCTACTACTGAGCCACACTGTTGTTAAACGTGCAGAATGTGGCGATGTTGTTGCCCGTGTTGTTAGAGATTGGGAACATCTTGATTTTGTCTTCTCACACTTGCAAGAACACTCCTCAAGGTGTTAGCATTGATTAGCCTGTGCTATCAAACCCAGATGCACAAAACACAAAACGAGATTGGTGATTCATTAGATTTTGAATATGGGCTCTTTTTGGACTTTCTCAGCCCCCCTCATTAGGTATTCTCCCCGAGTTTGTTTATTTTCTAATTCAGGAACAGGAAATCCATGTGCAATTTCGGAAGGATTATCAGCAGAGTGCAGCTCCTCCATGAGCCCGATAACCGCGCTCTGCTCCAGTCAATGCGCTGCCAACGGCGCCTCACAGGGTGGGCTCCCTCTGAGCACCTTGTGTTTCACATGCGAGGTCAGCAAACAGTCATGATCACAGCAAATAATATAGAAAGGATAGGGATCAATGGTGTCCTGCAGAGTTATACACAGGGCTGTATTGTTAGGAAGGATGGAGGTGGAGAGAATGAAAAGGCCTCAGGCTGATCAGACACAAACATGAGGTCACCAGTTTCAAAGAGGACCTCTGCTGCTGCCGCAGGGCGACGTATGTCTGAAAGAAAAGAAAGGTCAGAAGAGAAAGTAGAGAAAAAGAAAGGATAACAATATAGTTCCTCACTTCCCATGATGACCTGCTTGATTGTGTCTGGATCGTTAAAGGTTTCCAGCTCGATTCTCCCGGGCCTCTCCCCTGCGCAGCAGGCACAGCATTGAATTTCTCTCACTTAGAGCTGGTTGGAGTGCTTCACTGTTCGTCTGAAGAGCTGTCCTGAAGGTTTCAAAGGCATCAGGGAGGAAAGAATTAAATTGCAGGATGGGTTTTTAATGGGGGCAAAGGTTCCAGCCAGGAAAGTACACCTGGCTTCTCTTCTGGAAGTTAGTCAAACTCCAAATTCCATCAGTCCTAGCACTTTGCAACGAGATCTCCTGTTTGAGAGTGAGCAATCAATAATCAATACACACATATGGAGGAGATATCACTGAAGGAGTCGATTTCTCTGTAAGCCATTTGTTATTAACTAATGGTTTGACATTTGGGAGTATATGCTCGTTAGTTTTCCTTCAGGGCGAGAAGATCGATTCCAGATTTACGTCTGTACGCCAAACGCTGAGCCTGGAACTGCTTTTATTTAGCTTAAGTAACACCAAGCGGCAACCTCTGGTCTAAGAATATGAGGCAATGCTGAAGTGTTAAAATCTGCTGTTCCTCGAGTGTCCACTTGAGGCTGGCTCTGAAAGTAGCAGAAGTCACATACACACCAAGCCAAAAAAAGCTGTTTTCAAAGCAGAAATTAACCTATTTACAGCCTGGTTCAAAAAAAGTGTCCTGTCTGAGATGTAATTTCACTATCAACACACACTGAACGGTAATTAATTTTTTTCTAACTTGGCCACTCAGAGGATATTAAGATTGCAAGCTCGCCCAATCAGAGGCACAGCTCAGGGTCATGTGACACAAAGCTCTTGCCACTACCAATATGGCCGCTATCGCTGATGTGATTCATTTACTGTTTCAGAAACAGATGGGTGACATTGGGAAGACTACGTCCATGTTTCATACAGTCTATGTACAACACATATATTACCTTTAAGGTTTACTCTTATCATCAACATTAGGATAACTAAAGAAGAGATGGCTAATGAAATCAGAAGTTCTAAAATTCAAAAGAGGGAAATAAATGAGGAGGTATGTATTATATGTATCATAAAGGAAAATAGAATAAAATAACCATTAGTTTTTTTTTTCTTTCTCTTTTTAACTGGTAGCCCTTTGATATCTTTTGATGTAAAGGGCAATACAAATAAAATTTATTATTATTATTATTATTACAAAAAAAATGTATCAAATAGACAGCACTTTGTTTTTTTTACAGTGAGTTCACTTCACTCTTCAAAATCTAGTAATAAAATTAAATCAAAATTAAAATTAGTTCTCTCATTCCAGTTCTCTCATGCAATCCATAGTTATGATTGTCTATAGGATTCAAAGTCCATAATACTTAAAGAATCGTTTTGTTTTCTCCTCCAGAGATATGATCGTCAATAAGGCGAGAAAATAGTCTCTTTTAAAAGAACCTATCTGGCAGGGTCGTTGATGTACAGACTCCAATGTACATCGCTTTAGCTCGCCATCGCATCGCATCGCACCAGAGGGGAAAGATAACTCAAAACATGGCCTGCATCAAAATAAGGCAACTTGAAAACTCATAGGCATAATAAATGAACAAGTAAATTCAACAAGTTAACAAATGATCACATATAAGTTCAGCTATTCCACGTGTCGTCCTATAAGCTTAGCTTCTCAGTTACTCAGACATTTGGTCTAGAGTCGAGCCTCTCCAGCTATGAAGTGCACACACTTTCTGATTTACCAAATCCTGGAATGTGATTGGTTGACGTCCTTATCGCGAGACCTACAAACCCAGGATCTAATACAAAACTCAAGGACAAATAAATGAGAATCAAACAACTGGCAGTCTACCACAACTTGACCCCACCATGCACATTCATCTTTACAATGAAAGTAGTGACCTGGGTTACACTTAGCTTAGCATATACTTAGCATAGAAGTAGTTTTGGCACCCCTTCTTTGAAAACAGCAGCTCTAACCAAAGAGAAAAAGCAACACAGGTCTAGAACACTTCATCGACTACATTAGTACTGACTCATGCGATGCTATTAGCTTTGCTAATCAAGCACAGATTGCTGCAGCTTCATGGAGGATGTAGCCAGTATCTGTGTCTCCCTGAGAGGGACGTGTGTGTCCATAAGCCTGCTGTGACATAAGGTTAAGGGCATGTTGGGTACCTCGATACTTGATCCCAACAACTCACATCCATACACCCCACCCCCCTCCTCCCGTAGTCACTCCTATTTTTTACGAAGGGGTGCTTCTAAAATAAAATCAGCTGTCACTGGATGCCTGGGCCTCACTGCGCTGAGGGAGCACACTCACTGCTGGAGCTGGTCTCCAAGCCTCACCAACCGTCTCAGCCTGGGTTTTTTTGCCATCCGTGTCTGGTAGAAGCTGAACGACTGATCCCTTGTAATTACCGGAGATCCAAGGCCTTTTCCCTATTCTGTTGGATTCTATTGGACGTTCAGAGCAGCCGACACAGCCGAAGAAGGTAAGAGATGAAGAAAGACTATCAGCATTTCAAGGCTGACTCTTGTGTCAGAACGAGCCTCTCTGACAGCGCTGTTAAAGTGATTTTCCACCCAAGCACAAGTGGAAGGAGACAGATTGGAAACGGTGGATGACATTTCAGCCGATAATGAATCAGTTTGATGTGCCCGCGCTGAGGCATCCTTGGTATAAGATGAGAATTAGGAGAAAGTGATGCCACACACAGAGACGTCAGGTAGCTCAGCTTCATATTCTTAAAGCGATTCCACGTGGATTCCTGCTACATCATAAAACATGCATGGGGCCCGTCCTGCTTCCTTCCACCAGCAGCAGCAGCGATGTGATCCGGACTGTTCTGAAAGCGAAGCAAATCGGAGACAAAGCGCTTAGCCCAGCACGAGGAGGCACCTGAGGGCCTCTATGTAAAGAAGTTACGTTGATAGATTTGACAGCTCAATTATTGTGCCTGTTTTGCTTTCCGTCGGTAGAGGAAGAAACCGCCCTGCACGGCTGACATTTCAATTAGTGTAGCTCGATTTGGCTCTCCTGTCAAACCCCCTTTGCCAGCCCAAAGCTTTGGTCAGTAAGTAATGAACAGAAAATTGGGTTGCTTAAGGCTTCTGTTTGGCGCAGGGGGTTACAAAGGGAGGGGGTGACACCTCTGTGATTAGCGGACAGCCTCGGTTTGACACAGATCTATGGGGCCTGGATTTAGCTTTAAGCTACAGCGCTACGACACTTTCTTCCCGCGCCCCTCAACTTCTGAAATTACTCTTTCTCCTTCTTTCAAGAGCAAATCCCCCTCTGTCATCTCTTGCCCTAGCACCCTATGCTGCCCTCCACCTCCTCTCCTCCAGCTACTCCCTTCACCTCTCGCAGCTTTCGCTCAGGAGCTAGTGACAGCGAGGTCAATGCCCCTTAGCTCGGCTCGATATAGCTGCTTTCCCCCCCTGTTCCTTCTTTCCAGCCTCTCGGACTTCCATTACCCCCACCGCTTGGTGCCATCACTTCTGCAGCCACTGTGGCATTGAAGAGATAAGCAGCTAATCCTCGCAGAGGAAGAAAAATGTAGTCAGTGTGAGGTTTAGGAAGACTCCAAGCAATGTGATATTCCCTCCATGAGGAGCAGGAAACGCAGGTTGTAAGCCTGTGAAAGTTTTCTGATATCCACGAAGAGACATGGCCTTCATTCTGTTTGGGCATTTTGTTTGAACGCCATTCTTTATGCTAATTAAACGCCCTTTGGTGCCACTTTTAATTAGAGAGATGCTGGAGAAGCGTTTGAAATCTTAGAGAGAATAATCTCATTAGAAGTTTCCCTCTTCTTTGTTTTCCCCCTCTCCAACACACTTCCACTTCATAAATCTCCCTGTCACTAAGGGAACATGACGCGGCAGACAGAGCCGGTTTATAAAAAGGCCAGGGTGGATTTTTTTCTCCCCCTGCTGTTGGAGCCGCTCTTACCTCACCCTCATGTTATGGCAGCTTTGCATACAGCATTCCGATCCAGGAAGCCAAACCGCTGTTGTCACCACTCTCTGGCCTCATAACCCCCTCCACCCGCCCACCCCTGTCATGTCTCTGCTTCTCTGACAGCTCCAGACTATGACTTCAACATTTATCTCGGGTGATAAATGAGGGCATTATCCTTGTGTTTCTGTCATCAGGTGGGTATTGAGTTACAGCACAGCCTCAGGTGTAGGATTTCTGACCCATATTTATAGGACGCTGAAAAACCCCAGTTTATTTCCAGACGCTCAGGCCGGCTATTTCTCTCCATGACGGGGTTATTGGTTACACTAACATGCCAGATGTAGCTGAAAGCTAAATTTGGTGGGATGAGCAGAGCATGCTCTTGTCACATGGAGTCACACCAGTCAGAAGCATAAACAAAGACGCAAGTTTTTCATGCCAAACTCTAACATGCTATAATCCCAGACCTGTATCAAACAGGAACAGTGGTGGACACAGGGGAGGGGCAAGGGGGGCAGCTGCACACTCTTGTGGCATAGTTGTTAAAAAACATAAGCTAAACTGCCTTATTGGAAGCCAAAATTTAGACTTACGTGCCCTATTGGAAGTCAAAATGTGGGGCTAAAGTGCCCTCTTGGGAGCTGAAACATACACTAATGTGCCTACTTGAGCTACAACATGCACTTTAGTGCCCTCTTGAGCCAAAACATACTAATATGCTCTCTTAGTAGATTTTGTGCTCACGGGAGCCAAAATTGTGTAGGGTGCCATCTTGGGAGTCAAAATGTGCACTAAAGTGCCTGTTTGGGAGCCAAAAGGTGCCCCAATGAGCCGTCTTGTGAGGCAAAAGGTGCAATTTTCTGCCCTCTTGAGAGCCAGAAGGCAAGCTGAAGTGCCCTTTTAGGGAACATAACAAGAGCTAAAGAGCCCTCTTGGAACCCAAAAGGTTGGTAGGGTGCTGTTTTGGGAGCCAACATGTGCTAAAGTGCCTTCCTCAGAGATCATATTTGCACTTCAGTGCCTTCTTGAGCAAAAACAGACTGATACACTCTCTTGTAGGTTTGGAAAAAAGCTTGGAAGTCAAATGTGGGCTAAAGTGCCCTCTTGAGAGTCAAAATGTGGGCTAAAGTGCCCTCTTGGGAGCCAAAACGAACACTAATGTGCCTACTTGAGCTACAACATGCACTTTAGTGCCTTCTTGATCCAAAACATACTGATATGCTCTCTTAGTATATTTTGCCCTCCTGGGAGCCAAAATTGTGTAGGGTGCCATCTTGGGAGCCAACATGTGCAATAAAGTGCCCTCTTTGGAACCAAAATGTGCACTTAAGGGCACTCTTGAGTCAAAGCTTGCACTAAAGTGCCCTCTAGTGCCCTGTAAAAAGTCAGAGTGTGGGCTAAAGTGCCTTATTGGGAGCCCAAACATCTGCTAATGTGCCTTCTTGAGCTACAGTGAGCACTTGAGTGCCCTCTTGAGCCAAAACATACTGATATGCTCTCTTTGTAGTTTAAAAAAAAAGCCAAAGTGCCCTCTTGGGAGCCAAAATTGTGTAGGGTGCCATTTTGGGAGCCAAAAAGTGCACTACGAGCGTGAGCGCTCTTGGGAGGCTGCAGTGTCCTCTTAAGCAAAAAACATGCTTATATGCCCCCTTAGTAGACATAACAAGATCTAGGGTGTCCTTTTGGGAGTCAAAATGTGCGCTACAGTACCTCCCTGGTTTAAAATACACTCTAAACTGTCCTTTAGATTAGCAAAATGTGTGCAAATGTGCCCTCAAAAAAATTTGGTATGTGCCTTTTTTTTTTGCCCTGGCCCTTCCAAATGTCTGTGCACGCCACTGCAGAAGAACCCAGATAAAAACAGTTAATGCATGACTCCTAGCTGCTATATCCATCCTGCGTTGTCATATGTAAAGTATACTTTGTAATGGAGAGGTGTTGACATATCTGCTTTACATATAAGCATGAACGGTATGTTCTATATGACTAAGCCCTGAATCTGCCTCTAATCCCTACACTGCTGTAGCACCAAGGGGACCTTCACTGAATCTGTGTGTGATGAAAAAGCAGCTGCTAAAGGACTTTTAAATAAACACAAAATAAACTCACACTGACCTCCTCTTTGAGCTCAAATAGCAAACATACATGCAGACGACACAGAATATTTTTTCAAAACAGTCAAAAGGTTACGCATAATGAGAGAGAACAATTTCTATTTAGGGTCTTCTTTCATCCCACGGTGTTGTTGCCTGGAGAGGAAGAGGGAGAGGAAGGGAGGGAGAGAACATGCCAAGAGCTAAAAGGTCCAGTGTGGGAGTGAGCCGAGCTCTAATATAGCCTTCTCTGTTGCCTAATGATGCTTTGTAGCGCAGGAAAGTCAAATGTGAAATCGGTGGTCGTCTCTTAATTGGGTGTCCCCGGGGATGTGCCGGGAAATATGAGGTATCATAAAGTAGAGCCTTGTGATTGATGAGGATTCAGCTGTGGTTTCATGTCAACATTTGTTATGGAGTGTTTGCTTGGGGCCACTTCTGGATGAAAGTATCTACTGAATCTAAAACCAAGTCGGGGCTTTATTTGGTGTTTTTCTAACTCTACATCCTCAGAAATCTGCTGCAAAGTTTGATAACAGAGCAGCTCTGTCTAACTGTTACATAAACTTGAGCTCACTTTGCGTGCACAAGTGAAGGACACTCACAGCATTAAGGTTAATTTATTTGTGCTTGTGTTCATACAGCTGCAGGCAGCACAGGCAAATCCAGGTCAGGACGTCCTGAGGACCCTGAGGCCGAGCCGGTGTCGGTGAAAGAGCGGCTGGCGATGTACCAGGCGGCCGTGTCCAAGAAGGAAACCGGCAGCTCCTCGGCTGCTGCGGTAAGATGATACTTCCACGTGGATGTAAGGAGAGACGGCAGGGGAGGATACGGGGGTGGTTCGAGAGAGGGCAGACGGTCCTAGAATTCTCTAGAAGAAGCTGTTAAGAGCTAAGACTAGCATGCTGTTACTTCACTCTCTGAATGTGCTGTCACTGATTCCTGTCCTGCTTGTCGACTTCTCTGCTGAACAGGGGCCTCAGGGATGGGTGCCACGGGGCTCTGCTAGACTTATTTGTCAAAGTGTTGCAGAGCTCAGAAGTGGACAGGAAATGTCCAGGGAGGAAACAGGAGCATGGAGGAAAATCAAGACATTTTAGGCTGGGTGTAGTCTCATTTAGAGCGACCTCTACTGGTTGTGGTCATCAAAGCACGAGTTAATGCATCTGCTTAAGAAATGAGTGCTATAAATCTACTGAAGTCTTGATTATTTCCTCTTAAACGCAGAAATTAATTTTCAGACCCATGCTCCCTTGACCTTGATGAAATGGGTTTTAGGAAGCTAATCATATCTGAATTTCCCCTGTCAAAGTCAGGGTAATTGCATGAAATTGTTGACATTGTTCAGCCCAAATAGGCATTTGTAACCACTGGCAACCAAAGGCAGAGAAGGCTACACACACTCACACGCACATGCACACTTACAAAGTGCAGCACAAAAAAACACCAATAACCCTGTCAGAGAAATTTGCACAGCCTCTGCAGAGGAGAAGAAAAAAAACACACATTCAGATGAACCCACACATCGGCGGGCTTTCACACATTATAACTCCTTTGATTAAACACAAAAAACATTTCTGAATATCCTCAAGTCATTAGTCATTACCAAGGACCAAAAAAAGCTGCGGCGGCTTTGAAGAGCCGGCTTGCACTTTATAAACCCAATAATTCAGCTGTGTGCGCGGCAAGTCATCCAAGGCCATTACAGAAAGGCAGCTCGGCGTCTAAAATACAGCCCTACAGAAGTGGGAAAACGCCTGTGCTTCCCTCTTTAACTCTGCTCTACAAATACAACACATAAGTCAGCAGAGATACAGCTTATAAACATTAAGTATCTGTTTTACAGAGATAGGCCTGCGGTTGTAGCTCTTAATATGTGAAAGCAGCACTTCCAGGCTTTGGAGCCGTTACTGTGAGATTGTGAAGGTGTCAAAAACAAGTGTTAATGAATTGCAGCGCCCTTGATTTTCATAAAGGAAACGTTGAATCTTACATTTTTTGCTAGTAAAGCAAAGTGAGGCTTCTAACAGCTGAATGTGAGCTACAAGGAATCAGCAGAGGAATCTTGTATTTCCTCAATACCGTCACAGCTGCTGTCTGCATGTTCACACACAAGTGACAAGGTGTTAAAGATAGCAGGGCTAACGCTGGACAGCTCTCAGTCTGTCGAGTCTGTCTGCTACTAATGTGCCACAGATTCAGACTTTGAATGTCTGCAACTAAAACTAAACTAACATTCCTTCCTTCTTTATGTCCGGGCTGGTCATTGCAAATGAAACATGTTGTTTCAGCGTCCCATCAATGCAGCGGTCGCACCCTGAGGTGGTAAAATATTGATAACACGGTGTTGTGTCATAAAATGTCACTGCCCTAACCCATACTGCAATATCTTCCAAATTGCAGTGCCATCCTCATTTGCATTGAAAAGAAAAGGTGGCGCCTGTGTGTGTGCATGTGTGTGTATGAGCTCAGCATTCACACACATCACAGCTACATAGCGATATACGCAGAAGCCCCAGCATAAATGTTTTATAAGGAAAGTAATTGACAATCCCAAAAGGAATTTCCTTTATCAAATAGTGAGTCTGTTTCCTGCCCGCAATTCATAGAGCGAAATACTGCTTTCTCCATACTAATGAGATTTAAGAAGTCGCTCCTCCCGCCTCCCTTTCACAAAGAAAACCAGGCTTTTATATTTTTCAGTTTTAAGACGTAATTCTTTCCGTGGCTCAATAAAAAGAAAAAGTATTGAAAAGCTTTTTTGTTCCATTAAACGGGCTAATCTGAAAGCCCAAAATGTCTATTGATGTCTCTCTCCTTCTCTGCTGCAGAATAGATGTGGCAAAAAAAAGGGAATCAATTCAAATTGGGTGCCTGCCATCTTCGCTGTTTGTGAAATTTCTGCCATCATTTGGGTCTAAAAATCCACTCTGATGCTTTGAATTAGTTTTCTTTCACAAATAGAAACTTATTCCGTTAGGCAGGGCTCGGGTCTTTGTCCTTCAGCAGAAAAACAAACACAAGCCCAGTTGGAGAAGGATGCTGACATTTCTGCCACAGGGTCAACAGGCAATAAAGTGCAGGTTTACGGTGAATTAAACACTCCAGGTGTTTTTTTGTTTGTTTTTTCGTCTTTGTATTTCTTCTCTTTTTGGTTCTCCTTATATTTGTAGCCTGACATGTTTGATCTCTCATCTGTCAGCCATTGACACCAAACTCTCCTGTGTGTCCGGAGATCCTATATGTAACCATAGTTGTATTGCTTACACACAAAAATTTCACCTGTTATCAGCCTGTGACATTTTGATGCTAACGGGTGCTGGGCCGGGTGTTCCCCACAAGCTGAAGAGAAGGAAGCGAGTACAATTTGCTAGTGCTGCTGTGTGAGCTAAGAAGAGATGATATCAATCTGTCTTTCTATCCATGTTATAGGGAATGTAAGATCTATCTCCAATAAGATGGATGAGCTAGCCATGCTAACCCAGCACCAGATGGAAAACAGGCAGAGCAGCATCATGCTACTCACAGACTCACAGACCAAGCTGTCGTTTCTTGACACTTTCTTGTATTGCTGCTGTGACTCTAAATTTCCCTTTGGGGATTAATTAGGTACATTCTGTTCTTTTCTATTCCATTTTTCTCATAGATGATGGAGGAGTCGGAGGCGTGTTCGCTGCCCGGTGGTCTGGCCAGCGTGAAGAAGCAGTTTGAGAACCAGGAGTTCACCTCTTCATCCTCCCAGTCCAGCGTCACCCAGTATCATTTCGAGCAGAGATCTGTCCAGGTGGGTATGTTTTTAAACCCATAATGCACTGCTTTCCAAAGGAGTCAGTACATAGAACACTCCACTAGGGTAGCGTTCTTGTCTGTCAAATCCCCAAAAATCCTCCCTGAACTTTGCCACTCTCGTCTCGTGTGCGAGTGAGGATGCCAGAACACGTTAGCACCCCGGGACCCAACTGAGTCTCAGTGAAGTGAGGTCAATTCAACTCCTCCTTGCATGCTCCCCATCTGCTTATTCAGGCGGGAGACAGAGTGGATCCACCGAGCACACACAGGCCTCGCTGAATGCTAAATTTTACATAAAGGTTCGTGAGGAGGGAGTGATGGGGTGTCTGTTCCATCCAGTCATTGCTTCTCCTCTGCAACGGAAAACCACTCTTCGTTTTTTCTTCGCAGGTGTAATATCCAACTTCTGTTTCAAACCGGCTCGTACATCAGGAAAGATATCATTATTCCGACATAAGTGGTTTCTCGAGTACAGAGCACCCCCTCCCTCCATGTATCTTTTATGTTAACAGCCGAGGATACAAGCTCAAATATTATACTTCTCTTTCATCTCGTTCAAATTGCATGAACCTCACTGGAGGAAACAGCAGATGCAGTTTTGTACAGTTTCTAGAATCTATTGCTCGATGTCTGCGTCGCTGAAATCCTCCATTAGTGGAATTAAACTCCAGAGAAAGGAGCTCCGTAATAAGGAAACATTTGTTGCCAACAAGAGACGGCTTTTATTGAGTTTGAGGATATTAAACTTGAACACACAGGGATGCAAACCTGCTATCATAGCTCATGCTTTGGAGATCCATATCCTCGTTTGTCTGTGTCTGACAGGAAGTGTCGAGCTCCTCTGAGGTGACAGTGAGAAGCAGCGTCAGGGAAGTTGTCCCTTCCTCGACCATCTTTAAGAATCAAGAGGTAATGAGCCAACATATGGCTGATTTCACATGCTCAGTTGAAATGTGTCACCAGTGTTTCACTCAGCGTCGTCTTTTCACAGGTGATCCAAGATGAAAGAGTCCAGCATGACAATGTAGCAGCGAGTTACGGAAGCCATTACAACGAAACAGGTTATTCCTCTCATGCCTTTTATATTCTAATTTGCACATTTTTATCACAGCTCTGCTTGTGTCCTGTATATTAATGATTGTTCCCACTACTGCTGAATAAGGGATGAGCCATGAAAAGGCCCGTGTATGATTTTCTATTCAGTGCATAGCCGCAAATCTAATCAGGGCCAAGTCAGGAAGGTAAAATATTGGCGAGTGGAAATTGGGCAATCACCGCCGCATGGTTTCAGAGAATGAAAACTACTCAGGTTTTTTTAATGAAATGATTTATTTCCCTTCCCAAGCCCCCCTCTGAGCCCCCTCACTGAGAATGACTTAATGAGACAGCCTCTTCCTTGTGTCTAATTCAGTTATGCTCGTCGGAGGAGAGGACCTACCAAAGGTTTCCACTCAGGCTTTGAAGCAGCAGTATGAAAAAAGTATCGAGGAAGCAGCGCCGGCTAAGGAAATTAAGGTAATGATGCTGTCTGTTTACCCAAACAGATGATAGCTGTGTTGTTTCGGTGTCAGTGTGAGGATGATGCCACATCATGAAAGGAAATTGTGCATGCCATGAGCTGATGGAGAATAAATTAGTGTAGATAAAAATCATTTTAGTCAAACTCTGGAAGTCTTTGAGGGAAACGCTGCATTGAAGTAAGGATTCAAATTACTGTCTGCTGCTTAACTGATGCTCAAAAAAGATTTCAATCAAGTAAGTAATTAGGAGCAAGCATGACTGAAAATGTCTAAAGCTGCGTTTCCACCAAAAGTATCAAGAACTTTTCTCCCAGGAGGTACTTCTAAAGGTTCCTCCAGTCTGCTTTTCCACAAAAACCTCTGAAGATTAGACAAACTACACCAGAAACTACTTTGAAACAGCATTCACACTATCTACACACTCTTGTGGGGTTGCTCAGGGCTCCTTCCCGGTCCTCTTCACGTTTTAAAAACTTCTTTTCTTCTAAGCTGTCTTTTCTACCATTTTGCTTCACAACATAATCAAAAAAACATTTTGGCTTGCACACTGTCCTATCCTCTTTTTCTAACTTGAACTGTCCTTTCCTTTCTTTACTGAAACCCTCAAATGCTCCAGGTTGATGTGGATTTCAGTCAGTTTCAGTGGACACCGGTCCATCAGTCCTCTAAAGCCACAACCAAGACAAGCTATGACAGCTCCTCTACCGTGAAGGCCGCTGCTGCCTCATCAGCAGCAGCCGTCTCGTCAGCAGCTTACGAAGTGACGGATGGTTTCCCTCCTCCGCCCCCACACTTGATGCAGGAAATGCCCCCCCAGCCTCAGGAGCTGGTCTCCCAGCAGAAGCAAACAGCCGGTAAGGAGCAGTACTTCAAGCACAAGAGCATGGCAGAGCTGAAGCGCCTCTACAAGCACATTAACCCAGAAGTCCGCAAGAACCTGGAAGAGGACTTCCTGAGTCATCTCACCGAAGCTGAAAAGAAGGATTTGGAAAGCGTGGAAGTGGTTGGCGAAGTCCAGCAGGCGTGCTATATGTTCGAAAATGACGGTAACACCTCAAGTCGCAGTTCAAGCCCTGATAGAGAGTCTGTAGAATGGGATGAGATCCTTAAAGGGGAAGTGCAGTCAATGCGCTGGATGTTCGAGAATAAACCACTGGATTCCATCAAAGACGAAACTCCAGATGAGAACGAGGAGAAGAGTATTGCCCAGCAGGAAATTATTGCTGGAAAAGATGTCAGACTCACAACTTGGATGTTTGAGACTCAACCAATGGATGCTCTTGGTACTGAGACAACTGAGTCAACTCAGCAGTCGCAAGAATCCTCCGATCTAGCAAGAGGAGACGTCCGTACCGCCACGTGGCTGTTTGAGACGCAGCCACTGGATTGTCTGAATAAGATCTACCAAGAAGACGAGCAGGAGATGGAAGTCATCGTCTCTAAGGACATCACAGGCGGGGACGTGAAAACTGCAAGGTATCTTTTCGAGACCCAGCATCTGGATTCTCTTGGCAAAACTGAAACATTTGAGGAAAGCCACTTCCTGAACCTGAAGTCTGAGCTGGAGGAGATTAAAGGGGATGTGAAGACGACAACTCGCATGTTTGAGACCCAGCCCATGTGCGTGATCAGAGGGGATTCAGGTGAGATGCTGGAGATCACTACGATTCGTAGGGAGGAGACTGCAAAAGGAGACGTCAAGACATCCCGGTGGATGTTTGAAACCCAGCCTCTGGATATGATAAACAAAGACCCCGCAAAGGTGAAGCTCATTTGTAGCATCTCCATGGAGGACAATGTTCAGTGTGGAGTGAACAAAGGAAGGTGGCTCTTTGAGACGAAAACTCTTGACACCATCAAAGATGAGGAATGGGAGAGCTCCGTAAAGCAGAAAGAGGAAGTGATTGGTGCAGATGTGAGGAGGCATTGCTTGGTTTTTGAGACTCAGCCTATGGACACTTTGAAAGACAACACCAACGCAAGACCGGTACCTTCAGAGGAGATCGTTGGAGGGGATGTTCGGTCTGCGAAACACCTGTTTGAAACTGTTCCCATGGAGGATCTGAAGGAGCTGCTGGAGGTGGGGAAACTGAAGAAAACAGTGGCATCAGAAGAAGAAAAAGGTGACGTCAGGCATCAAAAGTGGGTCTTTGAAAGCCAGCCGCTAGAGAGCATACGTGAGGAAAAGAAGGAGATCACAAAAACAGTGAATGTTGAATCTCTTGACAATGTAGATGTGACAAACTATAAAGAAAAGTTTGAAAGTATGGATTTGAGTAAGTGCAAAGGAGCACAGAGAATCCAAGTTGAAGGCGTCACTAGTGGATCTGTAAAGTCCAACCGAGTCCTATTCGAGTCCACCCCCATGTACGCAATGCAAGACAGCTCCGGACACTACCACGAGGTGAGGACGGTGAGGCGTGAGGAGGTCGTGAAAGGTGACGTGCGCAGCTGTAGATGGATGTTCGAAACGCGACCGATTGATCAGTTTGATGAGAGCATTGAAAAGTTTCAGCTCATCAAAGGTATATCCAAGCAGGAGGTCGAGTCCGGAGACGTCAAAACGGCTAAGTGGTTGTTTGAAACGCAGCAGCTTGACGCCATCAAAGCGGTCAACAATGTCGAGGATGAAGAGAGAACCACTAAGGAGGATATTGAAATCCAAAAAGGCGACGTTAAGACCTGTAGGTGGTTGTTCGAGACTCAGCCGATGGACGTCCTGTACGAAAAAGTCGAGAAAAGCGGAGACGTTGAGGAAGTGCAAAAAGGCGACGTGAAAACGTGCACTTGGCTCTTTGAAACCCAAACTCTTGACAACATACGCGATCACACAGAGTCAGAGTCAGAGACCATTTTGAAGACATGCACAGTGAAGCAAGATGACATCCATGGGAAAGACGTGCGGCTGGCGCGCTTCCTTTTCGAAACGGAGAACCTGGAAAACCTCACAGGCGAGGACAGCGGTTCCTTCAGGAGGGTCACTGAAATCGACATCCAGTCGGGCGACGTTTCCAGGATGAAGTACATCTTCGAGAACCGCTCGTCAGACATCATGAGCTCCACCTCTGAGGAAATGATGCAGAGATTGAAGATTCAGCAAGCTGAGGACATCCAAAAGGGAGATGTGGTCAACTGTACTTGGAGGTTTGAGAACCAGCCGATTGATGAGATTCGGGAAGAGAAGAAGGAGATTTGCACAGTGTCGGACGTACAAGGTGGGGATGTTGACAAAGGCCGCTTCATTTTTGAGACATACTCTCTGGATAAGATCAAAGATGAGTCCTCTGAAACAGACATTTCTACGATAACAAGTATCTTTAGGGATCAAATAGAGAGAGGGGATGTGAAAAATTACACTATGATGTTTGAAACTCAGCCGCTGTACGCCATCCGTGACAAAGAGGGACATTATCATGAAGTAACTACAGTCACAAAGGAGGAGGTGATAAGAGGAGATGTGGTGGGGGCTCGATGGCTGTTTGAGACAAAGCCTCTGGATTCAATTAGAGATTCAGAGGAGGTGTACGTCATTAAAGCCGTGACTGAGGAAGGGATCAATAAAGGAGATGTTAACTCGGCGAGGTGGAAATTTGAAACACAACCTCTGGATGAAATCACGGAGGAAATAAAAGTAAGGTCGAAAACAGTCGCGGACATCCAGGGAGGCGATGTGAAAACAAACAAGCAGCGGTTTGAGACGGATGAAATGTCCCAGAAGTACATCAGAACTGTTAGCGTGAGCGAGATCCAGAAAGGCGACGTCAGATCTGCCACGTGGATGTTTGAAACGCGCACGATTGATGAGATCCGCGGCGAGGGCGCCGAGTATGATGGCATGGAGAAGGTGACAAAAGAGGAAGTAATGAAAGGGGATGTGAAACAGTCTGTGTGGTTGTTCGAGAAGGAGCCGCTCGATAGAATCAAAGACACTGACGGCGCAGAGCACGTTGTCACAAAGGAGGAAATCCCACAGGCGGATGTGAAGACAACAACGTGGCTGTTTGAATCCACGCCATTCCACCAGTTCAACGAGAGCAGAACAGAGAAGACAGAAATCATCGGAAAGAGCATCAAAGAGACACTCGAGGAGCTTTACTCTCAGAAAATGGTGGATTCACAAGGTATTCTCATTGAGGCAGATGAGATCGGTGACGTCCGCATGGCTAAGTACAAACTCATGAGCCAGGAGGCGCCACAGATCCAACGAGAAGAGATCATCAGAGGAGATCTGAATAATATCATGATGAATCTTCTCAATCGCAGAGAAGCCACTGAAAGAGGCATCACCATTGATGAGGAGGAGCGGGGGAACATCAACACCACAGTGAAACAGCTTTTCAATCAGGAGAAGGGGATTAATGTTGAAAAAGAGGAGATTATACGTGGCGACATTCAAGAGGCCATCAACAACCTGCTGAAGAGCGAGGGCTCATCCAAGCGTGGCATCCTGATCCAGGAGGACGAGAAAGGTGATGTAAGAATGACGATCTACTCTCTGTTGAACAAAGAAGAGAGGGCTAGTTTGGAGAAAGAAGATATCATTCAGGGAAACGTTAGCAGAACTCTTCATCGTCTTCTGTCCAACTCAGGAGAAGAAGACTCCAGAAGGATAAAGGTCAAAGATACAGAAAGAGGGAATGTCAGCTTTTACTCAACATGCATCGAGTCCGGGGCTTTGGATTACCTGAAGCAGCTTCAGTACGAGCCGGATGAAACCCAAGAGAAGGTGGAAAAGGAGCGAATCATCGGCGGTGATATTGAAGAGACTAAGATAATGCTACGGAAGAAGCAGGAGATTGGTCGCACGATTGCGAAGGATGATATCGTTCCTGGTGACGTGCATTGCACGGTTGAACTCTTCATGAGAGAGCCAACTGTTGTGTATAAAAACCTTGAGAAAAAGGATATCGTTAAAGGAGACCTGAACGCAGCCCTTGATTCTCTGACTCAAGCCATTAATCAGAAAGTGGTAATTGAGAAAGAGGAGGTGGTAAAAGGAGACATACCCACCACTTTAAGGTCTCTGGAGGAGGCCCAGCATCAAGCCAAAGAAATGGAAAAGCCAGAAATTGTCAGGGGAGACATTAGAAGTGCTCTGGAATCACTTGAGAAATCTGCAACTACCACCACAGAAGTGACTATTGAAGATTTAGTGCCAGGTGATATCAAAGGGACCCTTAAATCCTTGGAGGAAGCCAAGCAAGCTGTAAAAGAAGTGGAAAAAGAGGAGATCATCAAGGGAGACATCCACACTGCTATGCAAAGTTTACACGAGGCATCCAGCGAGAAAAAGACCTACCAGCATCAAGTCAGCGAGCAGGGGGATGTTAAAGGAACTATCCAGCTGCTGCTGGAACCAACGACTTCTCCCAGATTGCAGCGTCGGGGAAGCGTAGAAGGAGATGTGAGGACATCAATCAAAAGTCTCTACGATGGACAGGAGGCGACACAAGTGGAAAAAGAGGAAGTGGTGAAAGGAGACGTTCAGGGGACGATAAAGTGTCTTATGCAACGGAAACAGTACTCCAATACAAAACGAATGTATCCATCAAAGAAGGCGAAATCACATGGGAAAAACCCATTACCCGTAAAGCAGGCTGAGCATGAATGCCTGCATGAGGCTAAGAGTGAGAGCGTGGCAGTCAGTCAGTCGGCCCCCGCTGTGAAAAACCTCTCCAGGAGCAGTGAGTCACAGAAGCACACACAGAAGCACCAGGAAAGCAAATCAGTGAAAACACAGGTAATAACCCAAGAGGACCACTCTGTTACTGTAGCCAAAACAGACAATACCACGGGGGCCTCTCAGCAGCAGAAGAGCATTAAGGAACAGAAGCAGAAAGCGCTGCCTCCTCAGAAAATACAAGCCCCGAAGCCCGTTGTGATGAAGAATAAACAAACAGCTAATAATGATCAAACTGAGACCAAGTCAACTGATGTCAATGTGATGAAAGAGGTGCAAAACACGTCCCAGACAAATATTTCCAACAAGCAAACATGTGAGACGAAGACGATCAAACAGGTGCACACAACAGTGATGGAGAAAACCGTCACACAGAAACAAAATGTGACGGTATCAGAGCAAGTGTCAACATCCCAAAAGCAAACAGAGAATAAGGCGCTCGCACAGAAGCAGAGCATCAAAAATTTGAAGACTGATTACCGGAGTCTTGACATGAAAGGGAAAGGTGGGATCAAAAAGGCAAAGCCGGAGATTCACTTCCCTCCTCCTCCTCCTTCCTCACCGCCTCCACCCTCAGAGTCAGAGCTCTCCCTCCCTCCGCCACCATCCCCGGTGCTGGAGAGCCCGGCCTCTCCCACATCCAGGCCTTCCATCATGAGGCAGGACAGCGACCTTCCACCTCCACCTCCTCCGCCTCCAGTGGAATGCACAAAACCTGAGACTGATTTCTTCCCTCCTCCTCCACCTCCTCCACCTTTGGCCTCTGTAAGCGGACAGGATTTCCTCCCTCCACCTCCTTCGCAGCAAGAGCTGAACGCCATGCCTCAGCCTCCTCCTGGCAAGCCGGTGAAACCCATCGGGAAGCCTTTATTTAAAATTCCCAAGCAGCCAGAGGCACCGAAGCAGCCCATACAAGTCAAACCCAAATGGCAGAAAAAGGAGCGCACTCCTCCACCCCCTCCACCTCCTCCTCCTCCTCCTCAAGTCCCCGCTGAGCAGGAAACAACAGCATCAGCAGAGCGTAAAGAAGAAGTAAAAGAAATAAAAGTTCAGGAAGTAAAAAGAGAAGCATCACAAAAGATTGAGGCAAGCAAACAGGTTCAAACTGAATCAACAGCGATGTCAAGAACAAAAATACCCAGCTTCCAAAAAGAAAGTCCACAGCCGCCTAAAAAAGTGTTTGTCCCTCAGGTTAAACTGCATCCGACACCTGAACCCCCTGCAGCGCCAAAGGCTCGGCCTTACGCCCGCAAATTTAAAACCCCCCTCATGCTCGCAGAGGAGCGGTTCCGCCAACAACAGATGGAGAAAGAAGAAACTGAAAGGAGTAAAGTGTCAACTCCTACTTCTCCGCGGCCTTCATCTGCTGCAAGCGTGGAGCTTTCTGCGCAGAAGAGTGAGAAAGAAGTCGCCACAGAAGTGACAAAAGTACAGACGGAAGACACTAAGGCTGTTTCCAAGGAGGTAGAGTCGCCTGCCAAGAAAACCCCGTCCCAGATTCCTATGAGCAAGCCTTCGATTTCAGTGAATAAGAAATCTGCTGCCGGATCGTCAAATGTTTCTTTAGATATAAAGGGTGCTGCAAGCGCAGTTTCCTCAGGAAAAGTACAAGCCTCAGCTGAAGTTGTCAAAAAGGGTCAAACCCCACCCAAGAATCAGAGTGTTTCTGTTTCTAAGTCTCACCAAGAGGTTGTAAATATTGACACCAAGCTTTCCTCAAATATTGTCACATCTTCCGTCACAGAGCAGCAACAGTTTATCAAGAAATCCAGCACCAGGTCTATCACCGCCACGCAGAGTGCTGTCCAGGACAGTGTAAATCTTCAGAGCCAGGCGGTCACATTGAAAGCTGAAGATGTAAAGAATATTAATGTGCCTTTGACACAGGAGGGGAAGATGAGTCCCTCTATGCCCACTAAAATTCCAAAAGTTACTCCAAGTTTCAAGGTGAAAACGTTTAAGATGCCAGTCGAGAAGAAAGAGGAGAGGCCTGACACTTCTGGACAAAAGGAGGTAATGAAAAGTGACGTGCATTTACAGCAAGAGAAAAGCAATGTGTCGCAGAAAAGTGAAACCAAAGTGACGGAAAGCAATCAAGTGACGTCAGGAAGAGTTGAGATAAAAACGGAAATAAAAGCCCAGGAGAGAAAGAGTCAGATGACCCTCCCTGTGAAGGAAGTTGAAATGGAGGTTAATGTGAAAAAGGGGAAACAGGTGCAAAAGAATGAGGCTGAAGTAAAGCTGTCGCCATCAGTTACAGTTTTAATGCCTAAGGTGGCTAAGATAACATCTGCAGCAACCCATCAAGGACAAGGCCATGTATCTGTCTCCCACAGCCAGCAGAGCGTGAAGACCGAGCACATCCAGAGACACGAGGAGGTGGTTGTGACTGAAAATGTGGCTCAGAAACAAGAGGCCGCACATGCACAAAAGCAGCAAATAAAGGTGCAAGCATTGGAGACGAACAAAACACAGATCAAGGCAGTGAAGTCGAAAGGCGAGCTGAAGGACGCATCTGTGAAAGGGGCTGGGAAAATGAGCCGCAAAGATGAGGCCAAATCAGAGGAGATCACAGATTCAGTGAAATGTAATATAATTCAGAGGCTGCTCGCTCAAATCAAAGAGCTGGAGGGCACGCCAAGCAAAATAGACTCCAACACTGTCGGAACCGTTATAAGTGAAATCCCTGAGTGGATGATGGGCGCGGATGAGAAGAAGAATTTGGGTGGAATTGCTAAACAGCAGAGTAAAAAGAAGCTGAAAGAGATGATGGTGTACGTGAGGAATGTTGCTCAGGCAAAGCTCACATTTTTGGAAGTAAATCTGACGACTGTGGAAAAGCAAGAGAAGGAAAAAGAAGAAGAGGAAGTGCTGAAACCACTGCCGCCACCACCGCCGCCTGTGCCACCAAAGCCGGAGAAGAGCGTCATCAGTGGAGCGACAACAAAGATATCGAAGATTAGCATTGGGTCGTCCAAAACTGAAAAGAAAGTGGTAGAGAGCCAAAAGAAAAAGACTCTCCAGGAGAGTAAAGTGCAGCAGGACCTGAGTGAGGTCGTTGATCATAGAGTTTCTTCACCGTTAGCGAGCATCCGTACCCCTTCACCCACTTTTATCAGCATTGAGTCAAGAAGAGTGGATTCACCACTTAGGGTGACCCCTTCACCTCCACCGTACAAAGCAGTGGGAACACCCCCGCCTCCTCCTCGCAAGACCTTCACGCCAACCTTCAGCCGAGCCACGCCATCTCCCACCCTGAGCCGCTCAGAGAAACTCATGAAACTTCGCGATACAACCTCAAAGCTTTCTCAAGGCGCAACACCTCCACCGCCCATGCCGGTGCCAGAGTTCGTCGCTGTGGAAAGAGAGGTGTCGTCCCCCTTCAGTGACAGGGGGACTCCTGTTGAGAGACAGGAGCAAGGGGTGGTGGATGTCTCAGAAATGGTTGATTCAATGATGACTGTTAGAGACAAGAAGTCTTTCTTTGAGGAGGCGCAGAGGGCTGAGGTGAACAGGGCGTACTTCCGGAAGGATCCCATTGATATTCCTGAACGTTTGGGTCCTGATGCAGAAGAGGGCTCCCATACTGTGACAATAGACCTGTTGAAGGAGGATCTACCAAGAGTCGACTTGTCCAAGTTGGTTAACAAATTCGAATCCCCACAACCTAAAGTCTACACAAGAAAAGAGCCCATTGTCATCACAGAAAGGCTTGGGAGTGACAACGAAGACGCCGAGGCTGAACCGCATACCCCAAGAACCGAAGAGATCCCGACATTTAATGTCAAAGCTATAAAGGATGTGTTTGAGACAGGAGAGCACGGTTCACAGGCAGCCAGAGAGCTGAGGGAGCACATAGAGAGGAGAGAATCAGAGTCATCCCACTCTGAGCCAGCGGGTCACTCCCATTCGACAGCAGTCACTGAGCAATTCTGCAGCATCGATGACTTCGGGAACATGACAACAGAGACGAGGAGTGAGGTCCTCTCTGGGAGCTCCCTGACCCGTGGTAACCCTCCATCATACGCCGACGTGGTTCGAGGCAGAGTCCCGACAGTTACCGTGCCCCCTGAGGCCTCCACTGAGGAACTCCTGAAGAACTTCCAGCAGTCGTGGGCTGAGAGTCAAGGAGTCTTCCAGAACCTGGGGTTCAGTGTGACAGAGCAGAGGACTTCACAGATCATAACGCACCAGCAGGAGACTGTCGTGACGGGTAAACCCAGCCGTGCAGCATGAGGATACTAAACAGGCGTGACGGTGTGTTTAACAGGCTTTGAGCCCCTGTGTGTGTGTGTGTGTGAAAAGGTGCGTTAACATTTGTTTGACTCTGTTATTAATGCCACATGTTTGCTTTGATGTGTTTCCCTCTCTTTGAAACCTTCATACCGAAGCGTGGAGCAGCTTGTACTTTAGGTGTTGTCACTTTTCACGCATTTTAATTTTCACAGGTTACACTTTGTCCTGTTTATTCATGCCTGTGATGTGTGAAGCTGGCAGCGATGCTAACATACTGAACTAATATTTGTCATGCCTAGGTGTGTGGGGCTGTTTTTCAAAGCACAGAACAAACTGTTTTATTTAACTTGTTCTTCAGCTGAGGTTTCACCTTGTATCCAGACAGAAAGTAAGTAATTATGCACAATTTTTTACACCCTGTCTTTTTGTTTTTTTTTGCAGAGAATTCGAGTTCCAGAGTCCGAACTGTGCAGGGTGTGTCGGAAGAGGGTGTACCCCATGGAATCGCTGATAGCAGACAAACAAAACTTCCATAAAAGCTGCTTCCGCTGTGAGCACTGCAGAGGCAAACTAAGGTGACTGATCATCACATAGCAACAGCATTCATCTCTTTTTTATCTGCACTGCTCTAACCTTTTCTTTTGGTGATTTTCTTTCCTAGTCTTGGCAACTACGCCTCTCTCCATGGACGAATGTACTGCAAGCCACACTACAAGCAACTGTTTAAGTCCAAAGGGAATTACGATGAAGGATTTGGACAGAAACCACACAAAGAACTTTGGAGTAATAAGGAGAACTCCAGCGAAAAATCAAGGGTCAGATCACCATTACTCGAAAAGAAAATCATGGATTCAAGGTGTTCCAGTGGTCAGAGCACGTTAGTCACACAGGATCATAAAATAAGCGATGAAAACAAAAAGCCAGCGAGTAAGATTTCAGTCGTTTGGCCTCCTCAGTCGGACTCTCCAAAGAAAGCCTTCGCTGTAGAAGAGGAGTTAACGTTGGTTAAGCCATCATGGCCCCCTAAGGAGGGCTCAGCTCAGGAAAATGAATACCTAAATCAGCCTGCGAGGCCCTCATTAAAAGAGACTAATATCCACACAGCTGGAGCGCAGAATGGACCTGAGGAAGACGCCAAGGTGCAGGAGGGCTACAATTTAACAGAGAATGAGGGAAGGCCTGAGGAGAGTCCTGCAGAGGTGGAGGTTTCTCAAGAAGCTACAGAGTCAACCAGCGGCTGTGAGGCTGTGGCACAAGTGGGGGCTGAAATGGACTCTGAAGTGCCCCCTGAAGTGGAAGAGGGAGAACAAAGCAAAGAGACGGATGTTGAAAGTATGCAAGTGGTGGAGAGAAGTGTAGAAAGGGTGGAGGAAGTGAAAGTAAATGGGCATGATGGGCGGGTAGAGAGTGCAGCAGGTGAGGGGGAAAGCCAGGAGGAGATAGATAAAGGGAAAAATGACGGCATGAGCAATGGGGAGGCGGTAAAGGTCACGCTAATAGATGAGGAGGCGAAGGGAGAACAGGCGCTGAATGCTAACTGCAACAATAATAATAGTAATAGCCAGACGCTGCTTGACCGTGAAATCCTGTTTGAAGGGCTGGAGGAGACGCAGGGAGAGAAACATCCGTCACCCTTCCTGACAGATGCAACAGCAGGGGCTGATTTCTTCCACGCAGATCTCTGCGATGAGTCAAAATGGATGCCAAGTGAAGTGCTGCGTCTGGCACAAAGGGACGACGCCTTTGTGCCGGCGGGTGCCAAATGCGCTGAAGCCACAGAGCGCCGTCATTCAGACACAAATTTCTTCACGGACGCAGCCGAGGGAGCGCTCGAAAACGAGGCCGCCGAGCCAAAGATTGGCACATCCAGCTTCCTCGAGGACATCTTTGCCGGCCTGAGCGCCAGCAGCTCCAGCCTGCTATCTGATTTCAAATGCGACATCTTTGGTACGTCTGACGCCGAGGCGACGCCACCGCCAATGCTGCCTCTACGGGTATCAGCACTGGATGACCTTTTGGATTTTGGGATGGAGGCTACAGGGAGCGCAGGGGTGGATGAGACAAAAACAAGCCACAGCACATATAGGGAGGGCACTTTTTCTCTGTGGGAGGACGACGATGACACTCTGACAGTGGAGGAGCAGATCAAGCGGAACAGATACTACGATGACGACGACAGCGACAACTCTTGAATCCACCCCGTTTGGCGTTTGATAATCTCACCTCTAAGTCCATGGAGAGATGAACTGCTCTGGTGTTTTTTACAGAGTTTTAAAGATATATTTCTGCTCTTTTATTCAATATCTAGCTTTGTTTGATGCTGATTGAATGCACCTGGTGTGCAAAGATATCTATATTTTTGCCGACTCATCTGTACCCTTTGAAATTTTGTGTTTTTCTTCGATTGATGCCTGCCTGCTCTTTTTCCTGTCTGAATAAAGAAGATTTTCCATTTCTGCTGTGTCTCCTGTTTGAAATAAAGCTTCATTAACCTGACAAAAAATGACTATTTAATCAGTAAGTGCACAAACGTGTGGCTGCACTTTGCTGTGTCCCTTTAGTGCAGCTGGCGAGCATGATCTATGGCCTACCTAGACAACACAGTCCAGCTGAGATCTCTTTGGCGAAAGGCGTATTGATTTTCACTGATAGAGCACGCCTGTTGTAGGAGTTACAGATTTTTCCATTAGGTGGCTTTTGTCACCCCTGACAGATTTTCCCTCCCCTCTCCTCTCTTGCAGCGTGAACGCATGAGGTAATTGGCTGCAGAGAGAATACACTGCAATGTTAATTACACCAGGAAAGAAAAGTGTGTTATTGTCAGAAAAGGGAAGGCTCTACGTAATCAGTGTGGTTCATCGTGCTACGGTGTGCTGCTGACAGGTTCTGGTTCAATAATTCAGCATCCCTTCCTGAAATGCTGTTTGTGGCATCTTTTTTAATTGGACCATTCGTCCTCCTGTAACGTTTTCATAGACAATCCAAAGATGGGGTAATTTTCAGCATTTTGCTCCATCGTTTTGTCCTCCTGCCAGGCTATCATAAAGCCAAACTGATGCGGTTGTAAAAACTGCACAACAGATAATAAAACAGCACAATATGTTGTTTATTTGTGGAAACAACTCTTCCAAGAGTACACATGTAGTGTTATCAAACAAAAATACAGGAAGTATTTTCAGGGATACATGGAAAAAATAGTTTGCTCTGACACCTACCCCTGTAGCAACTATGAAAGGCATTAGAAACAACAATAAAGTGATGTTTATTATTGTTCGTGATGATCTCATTTGCTTTGTAGGTCATAAAGAGGCATCAGAGTCCACTTTTTTATTCTATAATCATTTAAAAACTCCCCCACAGGAGCTTTAAGTGTATCTTCAGCCTCCAAGTCAATCCACAGCATCCTCAGCCTCCTCCCTCCTCTGATTGGCTGCTGTCCTCCTCCTCCTCTGATTGGTCCGCCCCTCTCCCCCTCTCAGCGCGAGCGTGCAAGCGGCAGCAGACGCTGAGCAGCAGAGGAGGAATCCGCGCGGTGAGGAGCGGACGGAGCTACGCTCTCAAGCTCTCTTTTTGGGGGAGGACAAGTTTTGAGGACGTGGGCTCGGACTACAGCACTGGTAGGTGGACTGAAATGCTGAGGAATGTGGCTTTTATCATGTGCGGCGTGTCTGCGAAAGCTTTCGAGGAACTGTTGACGCTCGCGGTGCTCGCACGCGCTCGCGGACGGATGTTTTTGCTTTGCTAATTTGTTTTTTAAATACGCAGTTTGACTTTCACAGAAGCAGTAAACACTCCTCCTCTCTTTAACTGTGGCTGTAAACGGCTACAAGTTCTAACTGTAGGATTCGAACTCGTTTTGGGACGTTTGTTTATATTTAGTGGGTGTTTTTGGACGTAACTGCCCCTCAAGTGGCTCTTTTTGCAGCTCTTTAGTGAGGTTACGCCGCACAGCAGGTTAGCTACGAACCCCTCACAGACTTCATGTGTCGATTTAAGTGCATGCAGCCTCACTGGCATCTGTATGTGTGGGTGAGGAAGGCAGAGACAGAATAAATCCACATTAAGTGGATGAGAGTATTGTGCTTTTCATAATGCTGCAGACTTTATAGCCTAATATTAAGCACAATGATTTAATCCTTGTCACTTAACATGGACTAGTAAAACCCCAGCAGCCCCTCTGTTTCTCTGCATAAAAAGGGGATGAGTGTCACCATGCTGTGCTTTATCACTCTGTCACACACACTGCTACTGTAAGGAAGTGAAAGGGACAGTAAAAATGAGAAGCAGGGGGATGTATAAGCCTCTGTGGCAAGCCGCTCAATGGGATTTTACCTTGTAGTCAAAGGGTCGTAACAACAATTCACAGCCAGTGTCTTTTCCTCGCTGTGAACAGTGTGCCTAAGCCTGCAAAAATCAATTCCTGGAGATTTATTTTGACATCTTCCCCAAGACGTGAATGGATCTTCCTCCTACTGGACTCATCCTCCCATTTTTTTTGGAATTACAACGCCCCTTGAAGTCAATACTTCTTCTTCCTCCTCCTTTTTTTCCCTCCTCACTATTTCTTCTTGTCATAGAGAAGCCCAATCCCACCGTGGCTTTCAACCTCACAACGCCGCCTGGGTTGTTAATACTTGCATCCCTGCCAGATTCTCTCTCGTTTAAGCTGTGATGGTGCGCTGGGCTTGGCGAGCGACCAGATCCTGATGCTGTAAGAGCGTGGGGAGGAAAATGATTCATTTAATCTGAGTAACAAAGTCCTCCATTCATCTTCTGTGACGTGAAATACAGTGGTTTAATCTCAATTAGGCAGTGACGTATTAGAATAGAGTTCCTGGCACATGCACAACAGTTATGAGCTCAAGTTTGGAGGAATAAAAACGCTCAGAAGGCTCAAATTGATCCAAGTTTGCAGAGAGAATTCAATTGCGTGATGCTAAATCTGCATAAGAGTCGTTTTCTGTCGTCCTTGTGTTGATAAATGCTCACATTCAAAGGCTATTTCCAGAATTAAAGATGCTAAGCTCACTACTAATAAGTTCCCCCTCTGCACAGCTGTTACAAAATGATTATGATAATGACTGTGGGTCAGGGATTCACCGCTGCAGCACTCTAAATCAATAATTCTTTCCCCTTTTTTTGAAAAAAACCTTCACTGTAGTTGTAAATCACTATTAAACACCTTTGAGTCTCACTCGCACAGCCCTTATAAATAGGCTGTTTACATCTGCCGTGTTGCCAGCTACATCTTATTGAGTGAAAGGAAGCAAGCGCCTCAGTGTGCATCTAATAAGCTGATTCTAACTCATTTAACCCTCACGTGGGGGTTTAATGTGCAGGCATCCTGCATGTCAGACTTATTGGTTGAATGTGACGCTGAATTGATCTTTCTCTATTAAATCACTTGATGCATTTCTCTCCATCTCCACGGAAATTGAAGACTTTTTTTTTCTTCCCAAGCCGGAATAAATCTACAAAAGCCCTCAGGCTGGAGCGGATTCTCTTAATTACATCATATTTTTGTCCTGGAAGTGATTGCACTTCGATTTATGGCGCAACACCGCTCGCCCAGGATGAGATGAAGTGCGCGCGACAGTGATGAATTGCGTTTGTAAAGAGCGCAATAAAAAGGCGTGTTACCGACCAGCTTATTAACTCGTTCCCAATTTCGATGCAGTTAAAAGCTTTCTTTGTTGCTTTTCTTCCTGAAGGGGGAAATCTGTCAGGTTGTGTGGGTTGCTGGTTGTTACCTCGTGCTGTGGCATTTCTGTGCCTTCAAGGATCACATGCTGCATGCTGAATGTCACCACCACTGTGTTTTTCACTGGGACTTACTCTAAATCATAAGGGCCTGTGTCCACTACATGCATTTTCAGAGTCTGTGTTACTGTTGCTATGTGCTCACTTTTTTCACCTGTGTTGCAGCTCTCTCAGCTGGAAATAGAAGAGCACTGAAGTTTGGATTTTCCGGCGACATTAGGAGCTGCAAGCCCAAGAGATGCAACAAGTGGACACAGCTACCAGAAAAGTAAGCTCAAGGATTTTTTTGTGTCAGAATGAGGGATGGGTACCGAATTAGGTACTTTTAAAGGTACCGACCGAATCCTGTCAAAAGTACCGGGTATCGATTCATGTAAAATCAAAAAATACCATGTTTAGGTACCTTAATGCATCCTTGTGACTGGGAGGGAGTGGAAGAGTAGGCAATTTTCCATGCTGGACATGAACACAGCATTGCAAGTTAATATACTGAAGAATAAAGTGAAAAAAAAAAACGTAATTATTAAACAAACTGATATTTTTTACCACATGAACACAAAAAAGAACCGATTACCAGGTACCGGGCATTGGTAGCGAATCGTCTCAAATGTGAAAGGTACCCATCCCTAGTCAGAATAAAGACAACACAAGGAACAGCCCAAATACACCAAATGCGTCTCCGCTCCGGACAAAAAACAACCAGTGACTTTCAAAATAAAAGAAACCACGTCAAAACAAGATCATGGTTTTCAGTCAATAGGTTTGAGGTTTTACAGAACACAAACAACAGTGTGACCAATTGTATGCAGTCAGCAAACAATAAAGCAGAGCCGGACCGTAGACGCATCCAGTGTATTTGAGCTGTATGGATGTTTTTAGTTCTCGTCGAATACAGCCTATCCACTAGAAAAATAAATGTAGCTCAGCATTTTGGGATTTTTTTGCCTGCTAAGCTTGCTAACTTTTTTGTTTAGATTGTTGAAAATTAGAGCTGCTTGTGCAAAAACTGCTGCAAGTGGACACAGGCCCTAAAAAGAGAACTTTAGGTTTCTGACACATTTTGTTGAAATGTGCATTCACAGAAGTGAGACAACACATAAGCACAGTGTCTGTTCACTCTAAGCCTCACAATGATTGACCACTTTCAATTACCAAAGCATCAGCACACAGCATCCTATCTGAAGTCTCTGCCTTTCTGCTGTCGTCTCATGCAACCAGGTGTCTGCCAAGCTTCCACTGTGACAGAATGACAGTAATGAAATGCTAAATATACAGTGAGGGAAGTGTGTTGCCTACCTTGAGGCACAGTAACATGTAGGTCAGTGGATCCATACAGTGTGAAGGGAATGACTTCTTTCCTTCCTGTGTGTTAGGCACTGAGGCTTCTCTCTTACAGTTTTATCTTTAGCGTATCTGCAGCTCAGCTTGCAGCCTCTCTCCTCATCTTGTGTCCACAAAGAAACATTCATAATTAACACTGGATCCAGAGACTTGGGCAGTTTCTGTCTCGTTTTTTTGGAAGTGGAGGAAGAAGTCCTTGAATTATTCAGCTATTTGTGAGGCTCACGTGACGTCACGCTGTATTTTTAGTGCCACCTTTAGGACGTCAGCGATCAACGTGCTCCCATCTGCTGTGCTGTGTGATGCAGGAAGAAAGCAGCAGTGATCTTTTCTACTTATCTTACTTATCTTTGTATCTGCGCCTGAGCTGGCCTTGGTGTGCTGTGAGTCATACAATCCACCTCCACCGTGATCAAAGGTGTGTTGGGGTTACACAAGGCTCAGTTATGTGTTTTTTTAACAAGCGTTGCTTTTCATCCTCTTGATTCTGATTTTAAATTCACTCCTGGAGATCTGACTGACAGTATCTGTGTGGTCCTCATCTGCAAAAAGTTGCTCACAACCTTTGAAAAGTAAACTCCTGATCCAGACAGTTAGCCGGTAGCTCAACAGTTGTGTGCACAAACGACGTGACAGCTGCTGAACAATCGCTGTTAACTTTTTACGGTCTCTTTCAGCTTGTCATGTCAGGCTGTGAAATGTGACTCCAACAGAAGCAACGCAGGCTGTCAAAGAAACGTCAAAACATTGCCCACTGCGTCTTGCAGCTTGTCATAACTGGACGGTCGCGCCGCTTTCATCATGGTGAAATAACAGGACTCTTTAATGAGCAGTTTCACCGAGCCGGACTTGTTCACAAACGCACACGACGTATGAGTTTGTGTTGCCCTCTCGCTGCGTGATAAGAGCCTTTAAACGCCCTCCCACAGTGCAGCATCCTCAAACACCTCCCTGAGGGTGTGCTGGAATTGTTGACCCTGACCTCTGCTTGAGTCAGGCCGATCTGAAAGACCGTTTACCCCCAGAGGGATTGTTGTTATTCACTTGGCCTCCTTCCTGAATTATTAATGACCAAAATGTTGGCTTTAATCACAACGAGAGGCAGCAAAGCAGCGAAGGAGCACTGCCCAGTTGCCCGTTTTCATGCAGAATTAATGCTTTCTGTGCAACACCTCATAATTTACAATGCATTAGATTTTATGGCTGTCTGGCTACGCTGTAATTACAGATAGGAGGAGGCGGTAACTTATAAAGCTGACGGTTTTTATAAGGTCTGGAGTGTGCCGCTGTGGCTGCAGGATTTCTCAGATTCCACTAGTTCTCTGAGGGTGCTCGGTTTCACATTGATGTGCTCTGACCTCTGCTGCTGCTGCTGCTGCACACTGGCTCCCTCTCACACTCCCCCTCACACTCCCTGTCTGCGGGGAAGGCTTTGGAAAGCTACACAGGGCGGCTCTGCGTTTCATCTGCACAGCTTACCGCGCCGTGATCGCGTCTGTGACCGCCGTCCAAACTTTATTGGATCATCTGATAATCTCGTTGGCCACAGCTTAGCCACACGTGTCCCTGGGTCTGAATATTGACTCCATACAGGCGCAGATGATGGATTCAAATCCAGCATCAGCATGCTGTGATCAGACTGATTTCTATCCCACAAGTCCTTTCAAGCAACATGGCACATGAATAAAACAACAGACAGCCGGGGTGTTTGTCTTTGCGTGTGGTTATCGACACACGCGTGCTCCATTTTTCTGCCTTTGTTTACAAAAATGACACCAGATGAGGGGTGTCAAAGTAATAAGCCGTTATTACCCAGAATGCTTGCTCATGCCGCCTTCAATTCCAGTGAAGATGACGAAGCAGCAGAGATGGAAAAGGCTGACCCAACATGGCTGCTGCGTCCTCCCCTGCTGGATGATCAAACAGGCGGTGGTGATGCTGCTCAGGCCTCTGTGGAAGTCCTGCACCTGCTCAAAGGGTCATGGCAGGGCGCTGCTGGTATTTTTGTTATATCATGTATCCAGTAAGAAGTGAGGATGGACGGGCTTTGCCAGCTTCCTGCCAGCCCCCTTCATCCCGTTATCTCATACTTTACCAGCTGTGGTCGGCCGCTGCCCTCCTCCCTCCTCCCTCCTCTGCCACCATGCTTGGCGTGGGATCAGTGCAGAGCCGAGTCTCTGAGCCCTGGCTTTTTTAATTGGGTTCTGATGACAGGGTGTGTGTGTGTGTGTGTGGAGGGTGTGTGTGTGGATGTTGTGAGGGCACTGTACCGGTTTGCCAAGCTGGCCGGTGCGACTGCTGATGGCTCCCAGTTCCCCCTTCGGTCAAGTAGATGATTGGATTTTCATCGGCGTGGTCAAATAGCGGGGGAGGAAGAGGAGTGAAGGGACTATCAGTGGACTCCGCGTGGAAGTCTGAGGGCTGTTTGGCCTCGGGGAACTTGAAAGCACTCTTAAAAGCACAATACATGGAGGCTTGATTGTTTTTCGGGCATGCTTCCTCCTTATCTCTGCGACCAAGTGGATCCCCTGTCACCCTAATTTAAGACTGTGGGTTATAAATAATGTAAACTGTTCCTGGATGGAGAGAAAGACACTGGACTGTCCTTTTCAGCTCCTTTTCCTGTATTTCCTGTATTATTCTGTCTTAGATTTGACTTCCCATTCACTGCTTCCAGTTTTAACCCCTCCTCCTCCTGTTGATCCTCTCTCTGCCTCCATGATATTAATATGCAGCAGGGTTTGAGGGGGGGATTGGGATGAGGAGTCAAAGTCATGCTGTTTTTAGTCCTTCCGCTAAATTAATTACACACACACACACTCACACACACACAGATAGCGCGGCTCACCCCTCAGTCTCCACCCAGCGAGATATGTTTTCATTTTATTTTTGTAATTCAGCGTGTATAACACTCTGTACTCCTTTTGGCGTAATTCTGTAGGTGATATTAATATCTGGCTGTATGCACGGCTGATTTCAATTAGCATCTGCTCTGAGTGAGCACGCATCCTTCAGTGGACCCATTTGAATAGTGTTTGACTCTAAGGCCTAATTATAGCGTATGCACTATTATGTGTGCACAAACAGCACACGGAGCTTCATTAATCTTTGTCTAACGAGATGCAGGAGCAGCTATTTCAGGTGTGTGCGATACACTTGATGCGTGTTTAAGCGTCTCTGCCGGTGAATTTGACATTTGCTTCTCAAAGTGATGTCCGCCAAATTGATTTGGAGGGCTGGGAGATTTAACGTGAAGCGATTTTCATCCCCGTCCTGTCCCTGTTGGTCTTGTTAACTGCCTCAGCTCTCAGCTGTGAGGAGAAAAAATCTATTTAGACTGACAGAGTCTGATAATAAAGTTCCCGCGCTGACCTTCTGGACCCGACAGATGTTTCATATCACACAGTCAAGATGCTGATCTTCATCCCTCTTGCCTCCATGTCTGCTTGTAAAAACGAAGCTGCAGCAGGCGACTTAGCGCATGCAGTGCGATGATTGATGCAGAGGACCACAGGTGCTTTTCATCCTGATGAGGCTGCTGATTCATGCATGTGGAGGTTTTGGGCTGAAACACAAAGCAGAGCCTCACTCCGGTTGAACATTTCATAGAAGTTCAATCAATATCCAGCTCCTGCTGCTGCAGGGACTCACCGCCACTGCTCACATTAAGGATTTTTCTCCAGCTCGCATTATTAATGATTGCAAAAAGGATTAATTACTCCCCGAAAGGTTTGAAGGTTCAGAAAGTGAGCCAGGATCTGTGCGTGAGGTCTGGTTCTGTACCCACAGCAGGAAGCAGCTACATGGATGAAAACTTTCCTGACTTCATGTGATGTTGATCAAGTCTCAGTCTTTTCTTTGCAGCTGAAACACAAGGACGCAGACCACAGACCTGGATCCTTTCTTTGTTCCACACATGTGGAGCTCTCACCACCCACTCTGTCTCATCCCTGACATTCATTAACCTTGTCCTGACTCATCTCCCCTGGTGTTTGCTCCTCACAGAGGGGCTGCTCTGCAGCTGTGGAGTTTAAAACAACACAGTGAAAACAAATGTCAACACAATAAATCTCTGCTTTCTTCTTCTTTTACTTTTTGCATGCTGGACGCGCTGCACTGCACCTGGAAGTGAAAGCTGTGGTGAAATCTTTAGATTGCATCGTCAAACAAAACTTGATGTATCTCCTTGAAGGTGCTTCAAGGTCGAAGGAATCATCTCAGAATGACTGAAGTGTTGCGTAAGAGCAAGCTGTGAAATGTTTGGCCTTGGTTGAAGCCTGAACACCTTGAGAAGTTTCTCTTTTGTGCGACTCCTTCACAGCAGGCCTTAAGGTTGGACTGTTGTCCTTCTCACAATCCAATCTGGAGTGTTTAGCACATGTAATCACAGCATATAGAGTACGCTTACCCAAAGGAAACAAAGCTAGCAGATAAATGTCATCCTGACAAAGACTACACAAGCAGAAACAAACAATAAAAGCATATTCCAGGGCTATCCAAGCAAGAATGCTGGCTGTTTATCTTCTTTATTTACCGCACCAGACTCACTTTATTTGTTGTTTGACTGTGCTCTCATGGTGGCACCGGCGTAAGGAAAACACTTCTCCCCCTTGAGCGCCTGGAGAAGACGTGGTGGGAGGGAAAGCACCAAAGCCCATGGAAGGTTTGTTTGGTGTAATCATTCCTCCGAGCGTGTTTGTTCCCAGGCATTCAGGGCATTCTTTTGTTATTCCTGCACCCGAGGCGAGCGACGCGCCTCTCGTCTCTGCAGAAAGAGCCTGTAAATATGTTGTGTATTGATTTGAATAACGTGCGTCGCGCTCCATTAGCCATTGCGTTTTAAGTGCCCTCATGCTCTGAAACACGGACGCTATGATGTGAAAATGATGAATGGCTGGTCTGAAGCCGGCGCTTTGAGGAGGCTTCGTCGTGGATTACGTCAGGATGATGTGTGTGTGTGTGTGTGTGATGTTGGGAGACGCATGCTGTGTCCTCTTCAATATGTGAACCCCATGCATTTTTCACCATGCGCTTGATTACATCCTCTGGATGATTTTTCATATTTAATCAGCTGCAGGCACTATGGGTATTACTTCCATAAGAGTGGTCATTAATATTCAGTATATCCACCAACATACAGCACATACATCCATTTGAACTCACTGCTTTGATTTAAATTAAACAACTTAAACTCAGTCATGTCACAAAACGGTCACAGCATGCTGAGGGCACAGCCTAGCTTAGCTTAGCATTACTTTTTATCTACCTCCAAGTTTAGATATCCCTCACAGAACAAACATATGAACATGAGAAGCAGAGAAGGCCCTTACATCATGAATATATCGTGTGTTTAAATATTTAATGGTGTAAACATGCATGTTTTTTACGGTGGCTTTGAAGGCTCACTGCATTTCCTGACACAGTTCAGTGTTTCATAATATAATTTTGCATTTCATGTTTCATGCACAACTTTTCATGAAACCAAGTACATTTGTGACTTTTTAACCAAGTGACACTTTAACAGTCAAAACTGCTCTTCAGCCAGGTTCTGGATTCTCCGGGTCCTAAAGCATGTCCTTAAAAAACACCTTAGCTTGCTGGACTCCTGAAACTATTCAGCTTGTAAAATCTGCAGAGTGACATCTCCATCAACCCACAGAGCTGTTGAACTTAGTGGAATCAGTGTGCTTACACTGCTAGTCCAAATATCCATGGTGAAGCTGAAAGGGTGACATGTCTTTCCTCTTATCCAGTGTTTGGAACAGAGTCGGCTTCAGCCATTTCCCTCCACTAGCTGTAAGCTTCGTTTCCACCAGGCAGTCTGATCAGGATCAGTACAGTTTGGTATGGGTCGGATCAGTTTAGCCTGATCCTGTTTGTGTTTTCACGGCCAGCTGTGCCTGTCTTAGTTAGCCGGATGCAGATAGCCTCGTCAGCAACATAATAGTGTGAGGACAACACATTGTAACCTGCTAATAAATCTAGCAACAAAGAAAAACGTTGCACAATAAACAAAGAGCAACGATGGAAGACATCCATCAATTTGTCTTCCTTATGATTGACATGAATCAGGCTTTGTTTCTTTATTACTGCTGTCACACTGGAAGTGACAATTCACTTGACCATAGGGATGGGTACCAAAGTAGTTACCAATGAATTCTGTCAAAAGTACCTGGTACCTATTCACGTAAAATCAAAAGTTACCATGTTTAGGTACCTAAATGCATCTTTGTGACTGTGAGGTAGTGGAAGAGTAGGTGGTTTTCCATTCTGGACATGAACACAGGATTGCAAGGTAATATATTGCAGAATTAATATGTTAAATTGAAAAGAATCTATATTTTATTTTTATTACACAAATTGATATTTTATACCACATAAACACAGAAAAGTACCAAAAATTGGTACTGTTGAGTACTGCTACTGGTTTTGCCAGGTACGGGTACCGTATCGTTTTAAATGTGAAAGGTACCCATCCATACTTGACCAATCAACAGACTGCAGTGTTTCTAGCTCCACCTTCTTGGATCTGATCAATATGTCTTGCACCCCTATGGAAGGTTTCCAATAAGTGGGGCAGCATAGGTCTGATTTTCAAGCTATTTTTCTTCCCTCCTCTTGATAATTTCGTGCTGCATACTTCGCAGTCTGCTTTTGTAACCATTGTTAACACTTGAGTATCTCCAGATGTAAGGGGTTTCCCAGATGCAAACACGCATATATGAGCGATGAGATGACAGAATCAACTTGGCAGCCTTTGCCGGTTTATTGAAGTCACACAGCTCGAAACACAGCATTTATGGTAGATTGACGGACAGACTCCCTCCTCAGCCTCGAACATGTATTTTTATGGAAGGTTTCAGTGATGTCATCATGTGTCTGTTTTTGCCAACTCGTCACTATGGGGATAGTTTGGCTCCAGCCAAACTATCAATGGTCACGCCATGAGATTTCTTGTACTCTCCTACCAGGGTGGAACGTTTTTGGCAAAGGTTTTGAGTATTGTTTTTCGCTGCTAAGAAACTCACCTCTGACCTCTTTTCTGAGCATCTTTTCTGAAAACAAGCCTGCTGCAGGTCTGGCTCCAGATCTCACCTCAGCTAAAATCTCACAAATATCATATGAAATGGATATCTGTATGTTTAGCCTTTAAATTCCCCCTGAGTTCCCCTTTGAGCCTAGTCAATTTCTCCATAGCCACACAAAACATAGCATCAGGTGCTGTGTTAATTGGAATGAATGTGCAACAGTGTCGCCCAAACACCTCCTTTATCTGCCGTGAGCCAATTTAAAACCTGTCTGTTTTGTTGTGTCATTATGCTTGTTGCATGTAATTGGCTGCCATGTGCACAAGTAACAAGCTAACTTCATGCCATAGAGTAGCATTCAGTGTACTTTTACTATTACTTCAGTGTAGTATCTGCCTGATACTCAATACTAGTATTGGTGCATCCTTAACTTCATGAAATATTTTTGTATTTTTGCAAAACTTTATTTGTTTTTGGTTGAACGCTTCTGCATTTCATTAACTACCAGAGTGTTTTAATGTGTGAAGCACTAATGAGCTGTTTCTTGCCAAAAGCAAATCTGCCAAGCAGAGGCGTAGATGATCTATAATGAATGATATAAGTTATGTATGGTATATAATCTAAGTGATCTGATTGATGTAAACTCAAACATGCACCCCACGCCTGCTGACCCTGGAGGCTGCACTGATCTTCTCTGCTCTCCTACATGAGGCTAAAGTCTACCTCTCAGTGTCAACCGCTCCTACTTGAAGTAAATCTGAATATTTTGTCCTTCACGTGAAAATGGAGTGTTTGGCTCTTTGCCTGCTGCCCGGCTCAGCAGGTTATCTTGATATTCGGATCATTTTTCATCCATTCATCACTGTCACCGTCCATCCTGCCTGAGGGAGCAGCAGCTTGGGCTCAGCCATGGACATCTGGTGACCTTTACAGGCAAAAATCTGCTGGGGGGAGGGGAATTTGTTCCCGAGTTATCAGTGATGCTCGTATGTCACAAAGTCTCATAATGAAAGCCACATTCACCTGTTATTACACAGAGAGGAAAACAGGACGGCCTGTCGCCATCATCTATTCGCAGCTGCCGTGACAGCCCTCCTATTCACGGTGACACAGAAGCAGCCCATGTGTAATGAGCCAGCCCATGATAGTCCTGCTTTGCAGTTTGTAGGATTGTAGCTCCGACTCCCCGCAGCCCCTGAGATGTGTTTGATGTGCTGTGACGCCTAAAGATGCCACAATAGTCCTGCAGGTTCAAAGCCGAGCGCACAGCTGTCCCTGTGCATGCCAAGCAGGACACACGCAGTACAGAGGAGGCGTTGTTTGCAGCGATCACTTAAAAGCTGGGCTGTTAATCCGTCATGTTGTATAAAGCGAGTGTAGTAGCCTTATCAGGGGGAAGGCCTGTGATTTAAACTCATCACAGGGGAGGAGGGGAGTGTAGATCTGGTCCTGGCTGAGGGAAAGAGAAAGGTCTCCTCCCCTCTTTCATCTCTTTGATTTCATGACGCGTCCCTCTGTAAATGTGGGTCGAAGAGGCCGTCACATGCCTCTCTCTAGAGGACTGAATCAGCTAAAGTCGAGAAAGTTGTGTCTCCTCTGAGCGGCTCTGTCTTTTTATAGGCCTGTTAGTGTTACACTGATGACAGTGTGCTCTCTGTAATGCCATGTGCCTTCACCCTTTGAGAGGATCCCATGATGGAGAGTTATTGCACCCGTCCATCACCCATTCCTTGGCAGCGGGCTCGCCATTTCCTGTGAATTCATCACCATTAAGGGAGCAGTCAGCGGCGGTTGTGGGGCTCTCAGCTATAGGATGCATGCAATGTAGATAGCAGGTCCAGATTCAGCCCCCCCATCCCATCCAATCCGCATCACGTTATCGAGCGCTTTGATCTATGAGGGAGAGAGCAGGAGCGGTCCTCAAATAAAAGCAATAACTCTGCGCCTGTGATGGAGGAAATCAGGAGGCAGGCATGTCCTAGCAGGCCAGACAGCCATCCTTTCCTGAGTCTGCCGTGTATACAGACACACGTATCTCAGCAACCCCCCTCCCCTCAAGCTTTTTTCTGTTGCTGCCGTCACACTCAAGTTTATCATCAGCTGCTCCCCGTAGATGGCTTATTGCCTTTTCCACCCTCATCTGTCCGCCTGGCTGAAAAGGCCTCCCAGGAAGAGATTAGCAATCCAATAACTCGTGGAGCATCCACCTCAGCAGCAGGTGCTCCCCCGAGTGAATGCTGATGAGAACAGCCAGGACTCTGTAATAACAGGCCGGGTGCTGTTTGCCAACAAGAGCCTGGTCCGGCTCAGGATCTTAGCACACTAAGATACAACTCAAACATATTTCCTCATGAGGAAAGAGAAGTTAGCCTCAACTGCTCTGATTCTTTTATTGGAAAAATCCCTTTAAGTTACTTACAAGGAAAAAATGTGTTATCAAAGGTAGGATCTGCAGGACTCTGTGTTTCTTGTTTGTAAACACAACATTCAAACTAGGCTCCTCCTCCTTGGCTCAGTGCCAGCAGCAGCGCACACCCACATCGTCCTACCATGACTATGCGAACACACTCACTAGCCCAGCAACCACCTGTAGCATTGTGTTTCTACATGGGAGAGACTGGAGAGCCATGCACCACACTTAGCACGTTAGTACAAGCAAACCACGGGTGTTATCTGTTTTTCACTTTGGTTGTGTTTTTCTTCCTTTGTGCTACATTCGCTATCATAGCCACTCAGGATAGCTTCACAAAGTCATTTGCATACTGGGAGCTGTGATTGGCTGATGTAATCACACTACTCTCCTCCCAGAAACATCCCAATACAATCAAAACATCAACATCCAGGCAGAGGAGGGGGTTGAAGCAGACACAGACACTGACACACATGTATAGAGGCTCATAGGAGCTTATTGAACAAGATTATTCCTGTAAAAGTTTACTTTTTCATCTATTTTGGGGAAAATCCTGCAGACTCTACCTTGAATTTACAGCTAATTGTGAGTTAACTACAAGCGAAAATTAATACTTTAACAGCTTTAACATAAAATCTTACTCCAACCAGTAAGACCCCAGATTGTGCTCCACTCAGGGAGCCTCTCCTCTACCTCATCTTTTAAAGTTTGCCTTTCCCTTTAAACCTCAGTGCAAAACAAATTTTATACTTAAAGGCTTTTATGACCCAGTTTTACTCTCCTTTTCATTTTATTGACGCTGCTTTTATGGTTTGATATTAAAACTCTTTTATGCTCCATAGTTTTTTTTTCAGGAATGTTGTGCCTTTATCTTTCCCCACCTCCCTCTGTGGCTCAGTTTTCAGCCACATGAGGTTTGCCCTTTTCGTACGGTGTGCAGGAATACATCGCAATTAACAGGAGGATCTGCTCCATGAGAAGCAGCATCACTGTGGGCAGGAGTGACATAACTCAGCCGGGCTACCTCCGCTCACTTTATTATACCTGCCTCTGATATCAAGCCTGCACAAACACAAAGTCAGCACAAAACAATCTGGGGGAGGATATTTTCCTTTTACGGGGGAACACAAAAGAACTTAAAAATCCTCACCGCGGCAACAGCAACTCATCTCCCTTGTCCATAAATCCCCTCTGGCTCTCTGCTGCAGGCTGTGTGTAGGGAATTTAACGCACTCGGCTTGTGTTATCTGTAGTTTGTGTTTTCCTCAATTTCACGGGGGCTTGTGTTTCATGATAAAGAGGCAGCCGGAGTCAGTTCCTCGGGGCCAAACTAGACGCGATAGGCCGCTCTGGCGGTGTTAAAATGCGTGAATCACAAACGGAGACCGGCCCTTTTTTCCCCAACTGGAGCAGCCAGTGATGTATCATCTGTCATGCAGAAAAGGCCGCCTTTTAAATTCTGATTGCAGAGGGGTAACAGGGATTATTTTTAGGATGAGAGTATGAAAAGAAACAGTGTTTTAAAGATTGGCAGACACACTCAATTGAACTACTCATCTGCTTTCATCCCAGCCCCCCTTGTCTCTAGATTCGCCACAGAAAGTGGCATGCTGGGATCTTGTGTTTTCCCAGGTGCTGCAGGAGTCACTCAAAGATTCTATTTTTGATAACAGCTTGTCTGAGAAATCAGAGAGTGAGACTTTAAAGCAAGAGACGCCGATGAAGGCACTGTCTTTACTTTCATTTTGGATGTTTGCCGTGCTCAGTGGAGAGAAGGCCGCGCCGTGACGTCTGAATGGGAGGCACAGGTGCAATAAAGGATCCTCACTAATTGAGCGAAGTACTGGAGCCCAGGAGGGACGGACCAGGTGCAACGGATACAAGCAAGAGGTTAGGCGAGGATCCTCCCCTTCACTGTTCTTCCTGTAATTGCGGTTAGCCTAATCTGTCCCCGGGCTTCCTGTCTGCAACAACAACAAAAAAGAAAGCTAAGCAGTCATCTGGCACGAGCCTCGCTGCGTCTGCTTGGCATCCGCCAGCCCTGCGCGAGATGAAGAACAAATGAAAACTGAATTACCAGCCGAGGAGATTAATGGAGAAAAATGAAAAAGGACGGATTGGCGCGTGCCGAGACAGGAGAGTGTTACAGGTGTCAGGGGAGCGAAGACGGATGCCAGGCTTCAGACTTTGGCACCCAGAGGTGCTTCGTGTTCCAGCGAATGATAGGTCCATGTCATAATATAACACCCAGCTGAAAAGTAGCGTGGTATTAATGGCGACAGGCATCCTCTCCTCTTTCATCAGTGAAAGCATGTCTTACAAAGAGAATCCATCAGAATGACTTCATTTCCCTTCATCCGCTGGAGTGATCCACCGTCGTCTCATCCCCTCATACATCAACCTTCCCTTTCGCCTACAGATTAACCCTCACTGTGTAGTTTAATTTAATTTTCTGAACAAACCTCTCTCACTTATCCTAACTTTCCCTCTGAGTTTGGTCCTAAGTCCATTATCCATATGAATTTCTCTGCTGAGGACATCTTGGCCTTTTAGTTTCCACTCAGGCTGCTGGGATGACAGCTTCATATTTCTGGGGATTACAGCAAAGTGAACTTTAATGTCACAGGGATGACATTTGATTTTAGTTTTATTAACCATACACAGGTTGTATTTTTCTTCTGTGTGGAATGGAGATGGATCACAGAGGTAGAAATTCAACTACGAGATTGCTCAGCGTCTGTGTTCATTTAGCCGTAGCTTATTTCATACATGACACAACGCTAGGAATCTACAAACAATAGCTGTTGCTAGGTGCCGCTTAGGTGCTTTCTGTAGCAGCAGCTCTCACTTTGTTGTTTATCTTTTTTTTTTCTTTGGTTCTGTTTATATTTGGAGCTTATCATTACGTTTAATATCTTATTTGTTGATCATTGACATTTAACTGTGTTTTAACTTTTTTTTTGCTGCTGTGTGTTTCCAGAGACCCTTGATTGTTTACACACAAGATTTAACCTGTTAGCTGCCTGTAGCATGTTGATGCTAACCGGTGCTAGGCCCAATGTTCTCCACAAGCTCTCCTTACCATATGTGCTGCAGTGTAAGCTACAAAGAAATGATGTTGATCCGTCCTTCCATCCTTTATTTTGGGAAATGTAAGAACTATCTCCAATAAAATGGACCAGAGGGAATACTAGCAGGCAGAGTAGCATCATACTGTTTACAGGTATGGCTAATGGAGCTAACAACATTAGGAAGGATTTCACCTGCTGTAAGCAGAGGGAGGCTGACTGGAGAACGGTGGCCAAGCTGTCGTCTCTGATGGACATTTTTTTTCTAATAGACGCTTATTATGTAATTTAATTTTCATGTTTTTTATATTGCTGCTGTGGCTCTGAATTTCCCTTCGGGGGTTGATAAAGTACATCCTGTTTTATACTGAAGCGTTCTGCTTTTGTTTGATAGATCCTGGGGTTATAAGATAAAAGCATGTACCCAAACAAAAGCCATCACAAAAACCGGGTTAAGCGCCACCAAAAGCTGCACTAACTGCCGGATTAGTGGCTCAGAAATCGTCTTTTCCCGCTGCACAAATAACTGAATTATATTTTGCTTACAAGCACATGCATCACAAACTCGTTATCAACCATCCCAGCTGTCTTCCTCTGTTATTAAAACAAAGACTAAATCAACGCTTACAGAAGCTTTTTCTGCAGCAATGCCTACCCCCTCCTCCCTCCCATGTGTGCTTTTGGATTATGGATTGGGCCTTTAATAATCAATGACAGTGCGGTTGTCGGAGCAGATTAGCGGCGTAATCTCCAGTGTATGCCTTTATAATACTCTTTACACTGTAACTCTCTGAAGCAATAAAAAGCTGCGGCTTAGCGCGGCTGCAGCTAATGTTTGTCGCCATATTGGTGGAGGCATTGCTGGGTTTCTTCGCAGCCCTTGGTGTCAGAGTCTGTCGCTTTGAAGCTTTGTGTGAGTCTATTTTTGAAGTGACATTTCCAGAGTATCTTCAGATCAAGATAAAGGATTATTTGACAGCGTCTTAATAAGGCAGCCAAAGCTTCAGCACAGACTCATGCAGATTGAATGCAAATGTTTTTTAACTGCCACCCACACCGCCTCCGTAATGCAAAGCCTCCCCCTTTCATTTCTCCGCACATTGTGCGAGGCAGGAGGTCACATCTGTTGTAATCACGCCAGAGCGATGCCCTCTTCATTTGCATTCCTCTGTGTTTATTGAGGTGTAAGGCGTCTGCATGCAAACACCATCACTCTCCCTCCTGATTTCCCAGCACCCCCGGGCTGATAGAGGTGAGCCCGATGGAAGACGACCTCTCGCTCTGCGAGCAACAAGTGTAACGCCGTTATTATGAGAAACGGACAGCAATCAAGCGCGGACACGGCCCACATCACGCTTTGTGTCTGAGTTTAGTGGGATGGCTCTTTTTGTGTGGAAAGCTCTCAGTGTGAGAGGGATTGCAGCTGGATTGGCAGCTGGGATTTAGAGGCTGAGGTTCACAGAAAGAATCTTTTTCAGGGGGTTTTGGGGGGAAGGATGAAGACTGAGTTTGAAAACATACTTTTGCTCAGCTGTGCCCTGCTTGGTTTAGGGTTATTTGAGGATTCTGAGAAAGTTGTTCTCCTGCAGGAGCACGCTGGAAGTGAAAGTTGCCGCAAAATCAGCATTCTTCCCCCTGATTTTGATCCAAGTTTTTATGTTTCAATATAATCTTGAGCTGATTCTTGGGTTTGCAGACATAATCTTTGCTAGAAAGGTCAAAAAGTGAAGCTGGAATTTTTTTGTTTTGTTTTTTAAGACAAATGAATAGTAAAAAATAATAGCTAATATATGCATTAAGCTAATCTGATTTATTTGACGTATTCTCCTGTATGAGGCCCCCGAAACTTGTGTGCATACTCTCATGAGACAGTGCAAGATTAAGAACACTAATACTAGACACTAACGCAACTAGCTAAGTCGCTAGCTACCTGAATCATCCTTAACTGGAAAGTAAAGGAATCAATCCAGTGTGCTGTGAGGCTCAGCAGAAACTCAGGGCTAACGTCTGTTGTCAAGTCATGTTTAAATCACCTCACATGTTGGCACCGGCTGTGGTGTTCAGCTCCAGTGAAGCAGGATGGGAAATGAAGTGTCTGGACGGAAAGACATACTGTGGGTAACAAAGATGGTAAAAATCTGTGTCCCACCTTCGTCTCAGAGATTTTTGCATGATTGCTCTCTCTGTTGACATTCCCCAGTCTTTTCTCTGTTCATGAACTACGCTACATGTTGTGTCAGGATGTTTTAATTGTCCTGAACCCCTTGTAAAAAAATTGTAGTGGGTATTGTTGTCCAACCTGTCTGTTGGACTGTTAAACCACAGAGTTGCTCATGCTAAGATAACAGACTATCCCGTGTTTTTTAGTTTTCTCCTTTCTAAAGTGTATGTCCCTGTAGAGTTACTTAAGGGTGCCGTAAAGCAGGTGTTTTTGCTGTAAAATGTCACATCAATGTAGCTCGTCTTTGGTGAAAGAGCACCGTGTATCCTGACATAAAACAGAGTTTAGCACAAAAACAGGCACAACATCGCACGACAACACACCAGGGATGAAAAAAACAAAAAACAAAACTTGATTCTGATTCTGATGTAGCATAGCTTATTTACCATCAGTTTTACTAGATCAAAATCTATTACTGACAACTTGTGCTCAATGACTGCTAACGTGAATGCTCAGATGAAAAGATCAGCTTAAATGCAGATCACCAGTCAATTTGAAAATGTCAGAATTGGGCTGGATTCGATACTTGAGATTGAGATCTCAAGTCTAAGATTTAACATGTTAAAATTTGAGGAGTGATGGCTGAATATATTTAATCTCCCTGGTCACAACACTCATAGAAAAATGCTACGGTGGAAGTTTGAGCCTGACACTGTTTCAGGGCACCATTGGCCGCAGGGATATGTTTGTGAGGTGTCTGTGATAATGACAGACGTCACGCCGGGTAGGTAAACCAAATGTTCACTGTTTAAATACAGACAGCAGGTCTTACATGTGCAGGATCTCACTTGTATTACGCCTCTTTAACAGGAATCTGGAGTCTAAAAGATGCAGTGAGGTCTCTCTCTGAGTCAACTCGACCGTCAGACTGAGCTGGATTTATTTACTCTGAGGCATTATCAGACTTAATGAAATCCCAGCCGCTCTGAAGCTAAATGGCAAAAGCTGCAGCGTGAGAACTCGGCCGCACAAAAAGTTTCATTTACAGCCCGTCTGAGTGTTATGTGTTCAGATTAACCTGCCTGCGAAGGTTGGGACTCTGGGAAATAGCTTGTTTTATTTTCTGTTGAGCTCAAATCCTGTTGTGTCACACACTCCTCTCAGGAGCAGCTGGGGAGCTATTGATCTGGGCTAATCTTAGTTTTTACGGGGTGCATTGTACATCACAAGAATCAAATAGCTCATCAGAATACTGAGGGATAATAAAAGCACGAAAAGGCGCAATTAGTTCAAGATCTCACACATGCCGGGGCAAAAAATACCCCAATCATGCTGCACATGGACGTGCAGAATTAGATCCATCTTTGGTAATTTAATGAAATTCAAGTGTCTCGTCCTCACGGCTCTCATCCTAATTAGAGACGAAAAACTGCGAACACAAGGAGGAGGAATTATTAAAAGAACAGTCGGGAGAGAATTACAAAAAGCCCTCTTCTCTTTGGAAAGTGAACGTCAGGAGAAGTTTCTCAGGAAAGGTTAACACGGCCATTAGCATTCAGCTCGCAGCACGTCTAATTTATTCCCAAAGTGGCGTCGTTCATTTATGGATCCGTTCCATATTTAGGGCGCAGAAAGGCGGAGGCAGATTCCCATCGCGGAGTGTCATTTGGAGCACTGGCGTGTCTAATGTCTTTGTCTTTGACTTCCAGGTCAGGGATTAACACGTGTGAAGGGCAGGAACCAGCAGGAAGACGCTCTTTAAAAAGCGCCCAAACAACAACACTTGTCAGCCTGATGCTCTTTAAAACTCAAGGCAACGCTGGAGCATCCACGCCGCCTCTCCCGCTGATTAATGGCGAGAGGTGGAGGGACTCATGTCGCGCCTTTGATGAGGCAATTTGTACGGTTCTGCGGGAAAAACAACGCCAGTTCGTTTTTATTGCGATGCATCTCGGGGGACGCATCAGCACGGCTGCTACGTCGTACAGCGAGGAGTTCAGCCCAATCATAAATCAAAAGACGCTGGTGTAGCAGAGGGGGGAGGCGCCGCGTTACGACTCACTCTTTAATGGCGTGTGCTGTTTGTGGCTCCATTTGGATGCAGAGTCTTGAGACGGCGTCTTATTGCGTTCAGTTATGGAAACAAAGCCGGAGACTGTTAGCGCTGCTGCTTTTGATACCTCCCTGTGGGTGCACAAAGCCGGCAGTCGATCAGCGAGGCATTGTGTCATAAACATCATTTTCCTTGTGAAGGCAGCACGATCAAAGCTGGGACTCACAGTCCTTACAGTACAGACCTCCATATTAATCAATAACACTATCAATACAACACAATTATGTGAGTCACAGCCTCCATTAGGCGACATGAGCCCTGAAGACGGGCTGTAACACAATTCACTGATTCCCTGCTGACAGGCCACACTGTCTCTCACACACACACATGCACACACATATTAATACCGCAGACTGTCAGCTGCCATCCAACTGGGTCTGGACGCATCCAAGGGACTCAATTGCATCACAGGAAATAGTGGACATGTCTGTCTGGTAATTTGGCCGCTCGGTGTGAGTCAGCGCTGTCTCCATCTGTTGTTGGGAGGTTTGTTTTGCATTCCAGGTCCAGAAAATTCAGAGTGGATATTGATCATGTTGTGCTGTCAGTCTGATGTGGTTTTTAAAGGAGCAACCCATTATTTTTTGCTACTTCTGGGTCTCTTCCTGTGTCTCCTCGTAGATCCAGGTGTTTCCTTTAATTGGTCACCCGTCCTCGCCGTTCAGCTTCCTTCTACACTTACTGTCATTACTGTCATCATTATTTAGTTGCTTAATGAGGCCAATGGGACACTTGGCTTACCTCTCTGAACCACGCACATTATTCTACAGGCTGCTTCACTCAGGCAGAATGTGGAGGGATTTAAATTAGCCTCTTATTTTTTGACACAGAAATGAGCATTAGCTAGATTACATAGCTCTATCAGAGGCAGGGGGAGCAGCATGTGCCGTGCGATGAATACTGGGAGTCTTTTGGTGTCTTTCTGCCCTGCAGGTATTTTTGATGAAATCTTGTATTTATTAAATATTCACTCCAAATCACCAGGAGTGAAATGCTAATCTTCGTAGCTGCAATATATTTGTCGCTGCGAGTCTGGAAAAGGCGCCAAGGAGCCAGTGCCTCTGCTGCTCGTCTGGAGCTCAGTTTGATTTGCATAGCTGTGTACGTGTGTGTTTGTTTTACAGATTTACATCCAGCGACACTTTCCGCTGCTCATGTTTCCATGTTAACAAATGTGGCAGCAGAGAGGCAGGAAGAGCAGTGCCAGGCTTTGTGTTTCCCTCCACAGCTTAAAAAAACCCTTTTCCTCTCTGGTTAAGGCTCGACCTTGGTGTTTGAGGCCCGCCCCTCCTATGTGTCATGAAGCAGTTAGGAGATCCCAGCGTGGGGAAGATACAGTCTGCTTTCGGGGCGTCTCAGAGGTGGAGAAAAGAAGATTTAAACCATCTTCCTGTGTGATAATTATACAATCTTTGCTCCCTGCCAGATTTCTCCTCTGTTTCTTAGAAGGAGTTAATTAGATACAAATCTGCGCACAGCTCCTGTGCAGTCAATCACCACAGTTAGCGTGCAAGAGAGAGTAGATCTTACAATTTGCATTGTAAGTTTCAGCTCATTAACTTAGCTTTATTAGCATATTATGCTGCAAACAATCTTGCTTCCTGCACTTCACTTCCTGGATCTTGCTGTGAAGAGGAGTGTTTTGTCTTTGTCTGGCCAAAGCTGTCTTTAAAAGCAGCAACATCACTCCATCATTGCAGACATTTGCACACAAAAAGCGGCCTCTCCCTTTCAGTGCTCATAAAAAGACAGAACAGAGCGACGCGTCTCTCCCCTCACGCCGACATCACACAGTTAGCTTAGCAGGTAGCTTGTTAGTTTCGAGCGCGCGATGACAGACGACTGGTACGCCGGGGTTTGTCAGACGTCTGTGAAGTGAGACCTCCAGGATTCAGTGGGGGTTGTGAAGCAGCTCGTCCTGTCAGCCTGTGCTTGCTAACGTTAGCTTAAATAGCTACGGAGCTGTCAACAATGCTGCTGCGGGTCGTCAGTCAGGTGTGGAAGCATTGTTGGGTGTTACTTTGAAGCAGATTTCATACTTTAGTGAATCATAAATGCAATCCAACAATAAACTCACTTTTAATTGGCAATTTGTAGTTAAAAACTGGCTTTTCTCTGGTTTAATAACATGCACCAAAACAGCACCTTATTATCTGGTTGTATTCATGCAGAAATGTTTAATTATAGACTTAATTGGTGCTATTTTTTCCAGAAGCAGGCTCGTGTGTTTGATTTTTAGCAGCTAATCACATTGGTGGGAGAAATTGTAATTACAACAATAATTCCATTAAAGATGGAAAGCTGGGTTGAACACATTTTAATGTTTCAAGGAGTTATTTCTGTCCAAAAGTGCTAAAAGCTTATACTGTTAGCCCTCGGGGGTTAAAAAAAGCCCTGTTTTCAGGGTATGGCACACTTTTTGTGTCATTTCCTTGACTAAAGCCAAGACAAGTCCATCCCACTTTTTGGGACCCTTCTGTTGCAGTGCCAGGCATATGGATCCAACCCCAGAAGGTGGAGCTTGAAACACCGTAGTCCATTGATTGGTCGAAAGAATTATCACTCCCTCTTTCTAACAAAAAGCCAATCACAAAGAAGATGAATTGCTGGATGTCTTCCATCGTTGCTCTCTGTTAACTGTGTGGAGTTTTCGCTGATTTATTAGTGGGGTACACTGTGTCGCTCTGCTATGGTGTCACACTATACGTGCCACCTACCAAGAAGGGCCCAGTTGACTGTGGAAACGCAAAAAAGATCAGGCTCCACCAATCCAACCTGATCCACACTGGACCACTTGGTGGAAACAGGGCTTAAAGGATAAGTTTGGTTCATACAGCTTTTACATTGTTTATAGAATGAAGTAGAACAAAATACTCACCCTGAAGGCTTTTCTGATCCAAGCAGTGCTTCAGGAGATATTTAGATCCAAAATCGTGCAGCGGACGTCAGTATAATGGGATCCATCGGGGCATAGATATCGCCGCTCCTAAAACTGCATCAATCGTCCAAAAACTAATGTTTTTCACCAATATTCCATCATGGTCCACTCCGGGTTAGTCTTCTGCTGCAGTCTGTGTCACTCCAGACAGCGCTGTGTGGCTGTACTGACCTCTTAACTGACAAAAACTTTGTTTACGTGCATGCGCAGTGCGGCCCATTGTTTCAGGGGAAGACGGCAGGCTACATGGCGACGCGCGGAGGGTTCAGAGGTCAGAGGTCAGTACAGCCTCACAGGGCTGTCTGGAGTGACACAGACTGCAGCAGAGGACTAACCCGGAGCGGACCATGATGGAATATTGGTGAAAAACATGAGTTTTTGGACGATAAATGCAGTTTTAGGAGCAGCGCTGTCTATGCCCAGATGGATCCCATTATACGGACGTCCGCTGCACGAAGCACTGCTTGGACCAGGAAAACCTTCTGGGTAAGTATTTTGTTCTACTTCATTCTATAAACAATGTAAAAGCTGTATGAACCGAACTTATCCTTTAAAAGCCATGACTCTGTAGTGGAAGTCACTGCATCCCTTTCAAAGATGCTGTCTTAAAACACTCCTTCTCGTGCGTGCCAACCTCAGATGACTCTACAATAAAATCTTGTATTCATGCAGAAATGTTTATGAGAATTGCTTCTATATCTTCCCACCAGACCACAAAAACAGGCCCCGAGTTTGATTCGTCGCAGCTAATCACGTCGGTGCTACAAATTGCTTTTACATCCCCTCCTCAAATCAGCCTGATTTGCATGCCTGCGAGTCTAAAAAGTCAAATCTGTTTAACCAACTAGCAGCTCGGAGGCCGTGCTCAGACGTGTCCTTGTTTTGTTTTTCCCCCTCCTTTTTCGAACCCAACCTCGAAAACGAGGCGCTGTAATTGAGGGAGAATGGCTCTGAAAGCCTGATGATGATGTGTAATGCACTGCGCTTTGTCCCCCTCTCAGAGTCATTTAGTTATTATTCACAGTAAGACTCTTCCTGAGCAGTGGGTGGCTGCACTGTAGCATTAAACCCCCACCCTCTTCTTTAAAAAAAAGAATACGACAATGTAGTCCAGAATGTCGCACAAAGGAACGACAAAATGAGAATCTAAATGTTATTTCTCACAGTATTGAACTGAAACAGCAAAGGGAATGAAGACGGCACAGATAGCAGCAGCAAGGAGAGAATACAGAACGAGAAACAGACACGGCTATGAAGAGAAATATTCTGTTTTCGCACACCACTCATCCTCCACAGTCGCTCCATGCATAAATGAATACAGATAGCTGGGTGAAATCAGTGCGGCTAAGAAGTAGCTTGGCACAAGATGTTGCTGCTAATCAGTCCCCTCAACCGCCGGCCAAACCCTGCATACAAAACCACCTCACACACACAATCACACACACGACAGGGAAACAATCACTTTCCTTTCACGTTTGTTTCATGCTTTCATCCCACACACAGCAAAATACGTCATCAGCAGCTTTCACAATGCACATCCTGGATGTTGTTTTTGCATATTCACAACTTTGTCGCAGACATTTTTCATCCCTTGCTTTGTTAATCACTTCTTTTTTCTTTTTTTTAAAAAAGATTTAACACTCCAGCTTTTGAAATATGGAAGAAAAGAGTTGAACCTGTCGCTTCATCAGAATGAAAAACCGCTCCAGTGAGAATACATTAGGCAGGATAATAAAGGTGACGAAGAGCACCCAGGAGGATTTCCTGAAGATAACGCCACATTTTCTGCTCCATAAATCAAAACGCCGGGATAAGAATGTGCAGGTTTGAGGAGGCAAGCGCGCACATAAAACCTATATAAATAAACATCCTCGTAAACGCAGAACGAGATTCTTTTATCGCCGCTTTAACGTCTGTTTGCGTGCAAAGACCAGCATGCAATTAAAACTTATCCCAGACTCATTTTTGGAATCAAAATCCGCTCACTCCCTCTCATCGTGCTTCGTCTCTAATTGGAAACCCAAGCGGCAGACCTGAAACTTGACCCCCCGCCGAAACACCTTATTCTCACTTCTACCTGAGCCCGTCTTGTCGTCTGCTTCATCTTGATTCCAGCTCTGTGTGATGACCTGAAGGGAGAAAAAAAAAACCTGCTTTGGAGGAGAAAAGTCCTCCGTGGGTGTCATTTCTGAGTGGAGGAGCACAGCTGGAAGTGCTGGCTGTGGTCAAATAGAGATTTTTTTTTTTTTGTAAAGAAGGATCCAGACTGAGTGAAATCACCTGGAAAAATTGAAGGTGGCAGCCGTGAAAAGAGCTGGAAGAATTCCCGCTGCCCAGTCTTTTCTGGACATCATCGCAACACGGATACAACACACAAGGTCAATGAGAAGATTTGGCTCTATTTTTGTAAAATGTGCATGTTTATAGTGATCTTAGATGAGAATTTGCAACTTCTCCTCACTTGTAACTTCCTCACATTTATCCCTGCGGTAAATTTCTACTTTATCTCATTTAGACTTGAAAGCAAACAAAAATAAACACTACACTAACAGAATACAAGATTAAATACTGAATAAAAGTTTAACCCAGTGGCATATATGATCACAGCTTCATGAAATTATGCTAATTTAGACGCTTAAAAGCCTTAAACACATAAGAGGAAGCTCGTTTTTATCAAAGTTGTGCAGCACCAACTGTGAGGATAAAGGGATAAGCAACAGTTATGATCTACTTCACTGGTTACAGCAACAACAAGTTGTTTAACTCTGTTTTTGTTTTGACTAATCTGCAAGAACAACCTTCATCCAGTGCTGGTGAGCCCTGAGGCTATGTACGTGTGTGCTGGAAGGATTGTTTATGCTGCAGAGCTGTGACTTTGCACTTTTCCCAGTTTGGCCTTGAGTGATCATCACAAGTCTGTGACATTAAAACAGTATCTGATAAGATAAGATCCATTACATCAGAAAGTGAGCAATTTAAAGATACACAGCAGTGGTGTGCAGAAGGGTGGGAACAGGGTGGACTGTTGCCCCCCTTGTGGCTCAGTTTTTAAAGAACACAGGCTAAAGTGCCCTCTTGAGAGCCAATACATACGCTGAAGTGTGTTACTGGTTGGAAAATTATAACTCCCCTCGTGGGTGGCAATAGGGGAATTAAGTGTCCTCTTTTCAGGCAAAAACTTGCACTGATGAGCCCTTTTGGGAGTCAAAACAGTGCTAATGTGGCTTCCTGGGAAGCAAAATACAATTTCCTCCTAGGTGGCAAAAACGTTAAGGTGCCCTCTTGGCATGCAAGAGTTCCTACTTTGGCACCCAAATATGGTTTAAAGTGCACTCTTGGGTGGCAAAATGTGTGTTCAGATGTCTTCTTGCAAGCCAAAATGCCGTAACATTTCCACTGGGGAGCCAAAATGCGTGATAAAGTGCCTCTTGGGAGCCCAAATGCGTGATAAAGTTCCTCTTGGGAGCCAGAATGTGTGACAAAGTTCCCTCTTGAAAGCACGAATGCGTGATAAAGTTCCTCTTGGGAGCCAGAATGTATGACAAAAATCCCTTTTGGGAGCCAAAAGCGCCATAAAGTTCCTCTTGGAAGCCAAAATGCGTGATAAGGTTCCATCTAGGGCGCCCAAATGCATCATTGAGTTCCTCTTGGGAGCCAAAATGCGTGATAGAGTTTCCTTTGGGAGCCAAAATGCGGGATAAAGTTCCCTTTGGGAGCCAAAATGCATGATAAAGCTCCTCTTGGGGGCCAAAAAGTGTGCCTAAGTTTTTTTCTAATGAGCTGAAACGCCCTAAAGTTTCCTCCAGGGAACCAAAATGCATGATAAAGTGCCTTCTTGCAAGACAAATGTGTGCCAAAGTGTCTTTTGCAAGCCAAATTGCACTTAGGATTCCACATGTGAGCCAAAATGCTCCCTAAAGTTTCCTCTTGGGAGCCAAAATGGGCCCGAAGTTCCCTCTTGAGAATCAAATTGCCTGATAGTCCCCTCCTTTGACCCAAAATATGATTTTAAGTACCCTCTTGGGAGCAAAAATGTGTGATAAAGTGCCTTCTTGGGAGCCAAAACAATGTCTTGTTACCTCTGGGGAGTCAAAATGCGCCCTAAGTCCCCTTTGGTGTCAAAAAGGGCTAATGTGCGTTCTTTGGAGCCAAAATGTGTGCTAATGTTCTTTCAAAAGAGCGAAAACGCCCTTAAGTTTCCTCTTGGGAGCCAAAATGTGCCCTTAGGTGCCCTCCTGGGTGGGCAGAAAGTATCAGAAGAGATTTGATCCATTATAGATGATTGTGCTGATCAAACAGTTCAGAGTGACAGCACAAAGAGGAGGAGGAGGAGGAGGAGACAGGATGACACACTTGCATTCATTGACACCTCCTCTCAGCTGACAGATTGACGGAGAGACATCAGGGGACTGACGGGACTCAGTCTCGCTCCACTTGTTCTCATGTGCTTGTTTGGAGTTAATCTTTAATGTCTTTTACTCTCTGTGTTATTTGGCCTCCATTTCTACCTCCTCTCTTCCTGGATTCCCTCATCAGCCATCAGTCTCATGAACACATGTTTAGTTTTTCGGTGCAGCGACGCATCAGCCACCTGGAGGGGGAAATGCCTGGGTGGCATTTTGACATGCTGTTTGCAGCTGACAGGTTCAGGATAATCACCCCCCCTCCTCCTCCCATGAGACTTCCTAATAAGCCGTTCGCTGAATGTCAATCTGGCTTTACCTGGGCGAGGTGCGACTGTACCGAATCCCGGGTTTTCTTCTTCCAGTCCCGCTTGCTGATTTGACAGCTGTTGTTCTTAATTCTCTCCCTGGCTGTTTCCCAGGCATCCATCTGCTGTGGCTGCTGAGAGTGAGGGGCTGCTGTGGGAAACGGGGGCTTTGGCGAGCTAGGAGCACGCATGCACGCTAATCAAGTAGCGCAAACACACCTGGTGGAGAGCAGAGATGTGTATCTTCATTGGTGTGAGAAGAGCTTCCTTATACTGCGCGTGTAATTAGTTTTACCAACGAGAGGAGAGGAGAAACATGAATCGATGTTAATCAGCGGATTTTTCTGGATTCATAATTCTCCACTGATGTTTTTTCCTTCTCTCTTTTTATTCTCGGCCTCTCCTTTGACTCTGCACGAAGCCTGAGCACATGTTCGCTAAAAGCATCTCAAAGTGGATTCAATGCTCCCTATTGACTGGTGCATGCACGCCGCAAAGTAGCCAATTATGGCGTACGTCGAGGATGCACGTGCTCTCTGTGCACATACTCATTTTTCCTACCTCTGGAGAGGCCGAGAAGAAAGGCAGGCCAATTACAGAGAGTGATTTTCTTATTTGCACTCTGTGAACAATCAGAGCTTTTCTTTTCTTGCTTTCTCCCTGTGCTTTTTGTTGCGTTGTGCCGTGGGCAGTTTGTTTTCTATCTTCTTCCAAAAACAGATTATTCCTACTTGGAGTAACAGTTTGTTTTACTGGCAGAGCGTCCCTCTCAACTTTCTTCTTTTGTGCAAGCCCATCTTTTCTCTGTAGGTTGTGATTCCTTCGTCTCAGAGGGGTTAACGACAGCACTAATCCTATTGATCCAGAAAACTGATCCCCTCCTAATCCCACAACATGAAAGTTAGGTATTGTGATGTGCAGTGTGTTACAGTAGATCCAGTAGAAACCGCTTTTATCAACCCTCCGCCGTCAGTTTATCTCAAAGCCGCTCCGCAGACGGAGACAGTCCACCTCAACTTTGACGAGGCAGCACTTTATGAATCCATTATTTGTTTCTCCGGCGGAGGATCTTTTCAAAGCCGTCTTATTGTGGACTCAGACGGAGAACAGAAGACGAAAGAGCATTTTCAGATGAGCCTCAGGGAATGACTCAGCCCGACTTCACTCACTCGCCTTTCTTTCCGCTTCCCACTCTTGCCTCTCAGTTTCTCACCTTGCATTCAGGGTTCTTCCCCTTCGTCTCTCTGGAGCTCTGCTCACACTTATCCCTTCTTTCATCCCCCTCCTCTCTTCCTAATCCTCTACTCCTTCCTCTCTCTTTTTTTTTTTTAACATCTCCTCTGCAAGGTACAGTCACGTGCACGCCCCGCCACGACTGACACCCATCCACACCACTTACCGACACTCACCGTCATCCCACGGCGCACATCTCCGGGCTGAGTGCCGGCTGATTCAGCGGTAAAAAAGTCGCACTCTGGCATCGCTCCCAGTGCAGTCTGGGTGACACCGTCCTGGCAGCCTTCATCTCCACGAACTCTGTCACTATTATCGATTTTCACAGTGAGCGCTAGAGGTGGAGGACTGGGAAATTTGGGGAGGTAAACTGGTTAGATCTGCTACGCTCGCAACACAGACGGAAAATCCAGTCTTGAGGTGTCAATTTATAAAAGGAGCGTTTTTCTTTGCTGCATCAATTATTAATCAAGTGAGGCTTTTGAAGGCTTTTTTACTCCCTGACAGCCTTTTATCCCAAAGAATGGTTGTTTATACCACATCTACGGCTGTAAATATGGAAAAGGAGGATCTTCAGGAACTTGAAGAGTTTGGAAAGAGTGTTTCATTGAAATCACAATCTGGAAGTGGAAGTCAGAAATCTGCAAAAACATCCTCTGGTTTCTAATCATGACTTTCTGATTACTCTCTCTTAACGTATCAAGTGTGACTCATGAAACACTCTCCGCTCCATTGCTAAGTGCTACCAAGCAGCTTTTGTTGCTGAATCGTCCGTGCTAATGAAGTCTGACCTCCGCTGCACTTGTTCTACCTGGAATAAGACTCCGAATCGATCAAATCCAGCTTCATCCTTCGGTTTCTCTCACATCAAAGGAGATAAAGTGCTCTCTTACAGACAGCACACCAACTCAAATACCACATTAGTGGCAGACTTGCTTTCATAGGCAGGTCAGCGATTGACGTGAAGAGCAATTTCAGCATCAGGAGTTTGTACACCAGCGCACAACTTTAGTTTTCACACATTTCTGAAGCCATCGATTCCTCGCCGGTTGTGATGGCTTCGAAGCGTTAACTTTCAAAGGAGAGCGAACGAATCCCTTTCATGTTGAGTGCAAACTGTTGTCCCCCCCCGTGCTCTGAGAGTTCCTAAGGCAACCAATTGCTGCCTCCTTTTGTTTGGCGAGGTGTGAGTCACATTTGGACGGCCATTTCTCTTTGTTCAAAGGAGGCAGTCAGAAAAACGTAATGGCGGGTATTTGGCGATTAATGGGGAAAATGTGCTCTTGGCAAAGTGAAAAATTACACCTTTTGAACCTTTTAAAAGACGGGGTTACACAACCTCTGTGTTATCTTTGTGTCTCTGCACATTACTTGTGTGATGGATTTTTCTTTGTCGGTTTAAATGAGACAGTCTTTGACAGCCTTGGACCTTGTTACATTACTGCAGAGCCAAAGAAATGCAATACTTTAGACTCAGAGTGCTCTAAATGCTTCGAGGATGGCTGATTGCTAAGCAATTGGTCTGTAAATATGGCAAAATGTTCAAAAACATGAGTTTATCTCCATCATTATTTCCTTAGGTTCAGGGAAAATGCTAAGAAAATAACAAACTCCGGAGTCAAAAAGTGAGCTATTTATACAGGAGCGACTGTCACCCCCCTGTCACAGGTTACAGTGCCCTCTTGGGAGCCAAAATGCACACTAAAGTGCCCTTTTGGATGGCAAAAAGGCACGCTAAAATGCACTCTTTGTAGCCAAAACATTTTAAAGGATCATTTTGGAAGCCAAAGTTTGCTTAAGTGCCCTCTTGGGGGTAAATGTGAGCTAAAGTTCCCTCTTGGGAGCCAAGTTGTACCAAAGCGTCTACTGTGGAGCCAAAATGTGCTTAAGTGCCATAGTGGGGGTGCAAAAAATGCAAGCCAAAATGCCCTCCTGGGAGTCTTATTGCGCTAAAGTGTCCACTTGGAACCCATAATGCACTTAGGTTCCCTCTTGGAGGGAAAACATGTGGGCCCAAACGCTCTCTTGGGAGCCAAAATGAGCACTTAAGTGCTTTTATGGTGGCCAAAATGCGCTGGGGGTCCTTATGGGAGCAAAAATATGCTGAAGTATCCTCTTTAGGGCTAATGCACAATAAAGTTCCCTCTTGGGAGCTATAGCGTGCTTAAGTGTCCAATTGGGAGCCAAAATGCACCCAAGTTTCCTCTTGGGGGTGCAAAAGCATGCAATAAAGTGTCTTCATGAGAGGCAGAAATGTGCCCTAAAGTGCGCTCTTGGCTGGCAAAAATGCGTGCTTAAGTGCCCTTGCTGGGAGCCTGAAGTGTCCTCTTGGGAGCCAAAATGTGCCCTAAAGTAATGATATGATGATCATACCACAAACTGTGTTCAAAGATGGTGTTTTGAGGAAGGGAAATTCGAGCCAATGCGGTGACTTCCACTACACAGTCACGTCAGTTTTTAACCAGATTCTCGTCCCACATCCCAGAATTCTCTCTGGAATAGTTGAACCATTTGCTCATTAAGATCCCTGCTCTCAGAGTGTCCACTAATACAACATTTAAATGATAATCTTCTGACTCCACACTCGTTTTCTTACCTCAGTAATGTCAGGATCGTCTTGAAGCACCTGATTTTATTCCTCTCTACTGTTAGCAATCTCTGTAGGTGGGCATTTATGCCTCATGTGTGATTTCTTGGTGACACACACACACACGGCTCGTCTTTCCTCATGCTTATTCAGGAAACTTCGCCCTTGCTTGCAACATTAACCTCCACCAGCTTTTGCCCTGCGGCGACGGTGCATCCAATCAACTCGCACGCTTTGTCACCCCCTGATGTCTCCTTCTCGGGAGGCTGTGACACAAAGAAATTAACAGGCTGCATATTCATCACTATCTGCAATGAGGAGACTACAAATTTAATTGAATATGTAATAGCACCAGGGACTGAAGTGGGGCTCGGTTCACTGCTCCATCGGCCAGTCGCCGGGCCTCTCCGTGGGAAGATCAAAAACGCGGGGCTTGAGAGACGACTCACGCTAGTTAGCTTCAAGTCCAACTGCTCCTCTAAAGTGAAATATTGCTCAGGGAGGTGTGGGGTAAACAAGAAGCTGTGAGTACCAAGTGTAAATAACAAGACTGAATCAAAGGCTGATTGAAATACTTCCCCCTGGGTGTGAACTGATTGGCAGTTTCAGCGCTGACAGTTCAATAAATAAACAGAAAAGCAGCCAAATGATGTGTTAACCTATTTGTTATTCACACTCACTGCTTTGAGCATGATCAATGCCATGGCATCAATCAGCCACACCGACAGCGTCGTCATCGCTGTTACAGCCCGATGCAACAATTAGCCGTTAACGGTGAAGAATGAGCCCCTGCTGCTGACTAATGGAGACACTTAAATGAAAGAAAACCTTGAATACCCCAAGGCCTGATGGGAGGAGGTTGGCGAAGGCTAGACTTTGGGTGGCGACGAGGTCCTTCTGGGACGAGCCGCCTTCAAAAAGCGGTAGGGGTGTGAGGATGAAAGTGCCCCGGACGAGGTCGGGCGGACTCTTTGACAGCTCCGAGAAAGGAGAGGCAGAGGGAGGAAGACTGGAGGAGGAGGAGGGAGGAAGCAGAGGCGCTTCGGAAAGATCAAAGGTGGACTCATCAAGAGTCTGTCTCTCCTTTTTCTCTGACAGGGGTGAGGAGGTGGGGGAGGGCTTCAATGGAAAGTCAGGGACGATGAGGGCTGCAGGCTGAGGGTGCACAAACCAAAGAGGGGAGGGTAATCCTCTTACCTGTGGCTCCATCTCTGGATCTTCTCTCTGCAGTCTCTGGCCTCGGCTTGTCGCTGCTACGTCCTCCTGTAATTTATCTCCTGAGCACTCTCCTTGAAAGCTCTGTAAATGTGTAATGCAACAGACGCATGTACAGAATACACATACACTCACTCTCCAGCTGAAGACATTATTCTTTCATGCTCATTCCATACAGTAATTCAATAACAACTGCGTTTTAGTGATTCAGCATATTTTAGTGGCAGCTCAGCTCGCAGCCCCTTCTAACTGAATTCTTCCTAAAGCAGCTCCAACATGGAAGATTTTCACCCTCTCTTCATCTTTCCATCTTTTAATTGGAGTTAAACGGTCTGCGACAAAATCACCTCATTCTCACTTCCTGCGGATTCGCTAATTGGTCTGATTTGTCTGCTTAGAGTTTCCTGACTCTGTCAGCGAACTCGCATTTATTACTGCGCGGCATTTCCATAATTTACACCCATCAGCCCAGGTTTGAAGGCCTGTACATAATTTGTTTGCTCATTCATGTGTCACATGCAATATGTCAGCCTCCACTGATCGCGCTTTGACGAAACCTCCAGGAAACGATGCCTCCTGACAGCCGCACCCCTGATTCTGCCTCGGAAATTACACAGATTGGCTCGGGGTAGAACAACAATTACTACTCCAATCGAGGTGATATTGTTTTTAATTTTTTCCACACGGACTGATCGTTAATCATCTGCGTAGAGAGACGTACGCGGCGCGGTAACATGCTGGAGAATGCTTCGAGAGCCTCTCACTCATTAAACGTGATGAGGCGGTCCAGAGACGTGACCTATTTCTCCCTGGTGTGTGCAGCTGTTCTGAGGAGGAGAGGGCGTCTGATTGTCTTCGGAGCATCAACAGCTGTAAAAACAAGGAGAAGTCCGAAGAGTATCTCGAAATGCTTCCCAACCCTTTGTTGGAATGTTTTAGGTGAAGACTTCATTAGATTTAACACCACTTTCCCTGCAAAGGTCGCGTTCATTTCCTGTAGTTGACATTTGCATGAAACTGTTGCTGAAATCCTAAATCTTTGTTTTGAAGGACGTAATGACAGCATCTCAAGCTTTAATGGAGCCTTTAATTAGGGCTTTAATTACGCTATATGCAATGTAAAGGTCAGCTAATTAAGCCTATAGTTATGTTAAAAACACTCTCCTGGTATTAACCAGAGTGTACTGTATGCTGCAGGTGCAGAATTAGAATAATCAAGATCCAGGCCATTCCCAATTAGATCTAGGTCACCTCCATTAAAATATAAAAGGCCCTCAGATTTCTTAATGCACCATTCATAAAAGCAGGCTCTTAAAGTCACAGGCGCATTCGCATTCTGCTGCGAGGCATCTCCAAGCTCGACTCACGGACACTAAATCCACCTTTTCTGAGTAAATAAATCCTGACGACTTCATTGCACTCTCTTATTGATCCGGGTCCTCGTCTGCTGTGAGTGTTTCTCACGTCTCCACACACAAAAATGCAATATTCTTGTCCTTGCGTGCAGTTTAAAGCAGAAGAAGTGGAAGTATTTCATTCACAGTTAAACAATTTTCACTTCTTCTTTATGTTTCACAGTATCTTTTTTTCTGTATAAATATTTTATTAGCATTTTAACCATTTGTACCTCCACCAGTAAATAGCAGAAATAAAAACACACAGAGCAGTACACCGCCAAACTCCCACCTCAAGACCCTCCCACAAACACCAAAACCATCTATGAAAAAGGCAAAGTTGTTTTACAATTCCAAAAGTTGAAAAAGCAAAAAGAAGAAGAATACAGCAATCTACTGAGAAAATAAACAACAATCAAAAAAACATGAAAATTCAAAAACAACACTTGTGCTGACAAGAGTCTATAAAATGCAGATTTGTCATAAACCAACAACCATTGCTAAGCCAGGGTTAAGTTCATGGAGTAGATACATGACAATTTTAAGCTTTACTGTCACTACAAGTACCCTTTCTGGTTTTCCGTTTCCCCCAAGTATGTCCTTTAGGTTCGTGTTGATAAATTTTCCAGACAGGTTGCTAAAAGGGGCCAAAAGTCTTGAAAAATGTACCCTCGATTATTTTTTCTAAAGTCAATCTCTCTAAAGGTAGAAACTCAGAAATCTGCTCAAGAAACATCCTAAAAGTCGGGGGGAATTCATTTTTCCAATATAAAAGAATACACTTTTTGGTGAAATATTTTTTGTTTATCAATAATCTGCTTTTTTTTCTGATCAAACTGAAAAACTGGTTTAATTAATAAATACACACTGGGTATTTGATCAAATTCTGTTTTTAATACTTTTTTGTGATAAAATGAATTGAATTCCAAAAAACGTTTCAACAAATCACAATACCAAAAGAGGTGCATAAACGTTCCTTCTTTAGCTTTACAGCAGGGGTCCTCAACCTGTGGGCCTGGAGCCTCATGCGGCTCTTTGACTCCTTTGCAGTGGCTCCTTGTAGCTTTGAAAAATATGATTAAAATAAAGGGTTTTTAATATTTTAATGAAAACATGATTTTTTTGTAGGTTTTCCTTTTTTTGGGATTTTTTTTTCATTTCAATGTTTGACATTTTTGCAAATAAAAAAAAAAATTCCATATTTTTTAAGATTTTGCAAATTTTGGATTTTTTTTATATAAATCCCTCTTTTTTGCAATTTTATAAAGTTTTTACATTTTTGGAAATTAAGCAAAATTTTGAAATTGCAATATTTAGGGTTTTTTTGCAAATTTATGACATTTCATCAATTTCTTTGAAATTTTGCACATTTTTTAAATTCATTTTTTATTTTGCAAATTTTTGATCTTTTTTTTCAATTTCCAAATTTTGCAAAATTTATTAAATCTATGACACTACAAATTTCTTTTTTTTTTTAATTTGCAAATTTATTACAAAATAAATTAAATAATAAACTAAGAAATCACATGTACAAATTTATAAACACTAAAACTTCTCGTTAAGATAATTATTCACCTGATTATACCTTTTTTTTTGTCTTTATTGTGAAGATAAAGTAGTTTTTGCGGCTCCTTCATGACTTTAATCCAGGTGAGCTGAGGCAAAACGGCTCTTTGGAAAGTAAAGGTTGCAGACCCCTGGTTTACAGTACTGATTTTGGGGGTGCGGGTTTCGTTGAAAAATCCTTATGTCTAACATCCTGTTTTTCATTGAGAATAACTCTATAAATGACAAGTTGATGGACAGTTAGATCATAACCAGACAAGAAAGCTAGAAAATGTTCCCTGACTTCAACCAAAATGAGTTGCTAATTCTGCTCTGTGTCGTGTCCTCAGCTTCAAATGAAAGCAGCTCTCCTGTTGCGCCAGGATTCAAAGTCTTCTTGACCCAAAAAGCTAATATTTTGTACCCTCGGGGGAAAAATCAGGCGTTTGTGTGAAGCTGGCTGCAGCTCCTCTAAAGCCAGAGTCTTGCTTTGCTTTGACACAGACCCATATGATCGGGAGTGCGTGTTAGAAATTCAATTTCTAACCTAATCCAGTGTGCAGAGGGAGTGAAATGTGACCTTGAATTTCTTATCCCATGGCGCCATGAATACACTCAACAGTGATGTAAATTGATCTGCAGCTCAGGATGTCTTCATAGCAGGAAACCCCGCCTGCAAAGTAATGTAATACACACTCAAAAAAAAAAAATTAAAGCTAATTTCCATATCTCCTGTCTGTCATGGAGGATTTGTCAACAATGCTAACAGCAGCTGACAGGAAGTCTAAGGGACGCCCTCAAGCTGAAAGTTAATTATCTCCTCCCCCTCTTTCTCAGGATCTGGCGGTATCTGCTCCAACCTCTCAGGCCGCTCAAAGCCACCCTTTAGCATGTGACAGCCACCCTCTCCTCCTGTTAGGAGCATCAATACGACATCCAGACGGGTGTCAAAGTTGACAGATGTGTCGATTAGATCATTACCAGAGAGACACGACCTCTTAATGAAACCCTTACAGTATTTCCTCCATCATCCATTCTCCTCTTTTTTGGTTCATCCTTCTCCTTGGAAAGACGGCGTTTAATAGCCGTGAATCAAGCCTCCTGTAATCACCACATCTCCATTGAGATGAGCGGAGATTTGATTGGCAACTAGCTCAGGAAAGGTCAGAGAGACCCTGCAGTACCGGGGTGAATTTTGCAGATTCAGCTGAAGCTTTTATCTCCCAAGAAAAGTCTACCATAATGAGTTTGACCTCGCCAACCTGGAATTATTACACCCCGGTGTAATTCACGTCTAGAGTTCACGAAAAAAAGAATATGAGTGAAGTTCGATCCTTTCGAAATAAGCGATAGAAAGACCAATGGAAACAGGATTACAGGATTGACCAGAGTTCACTTAAAGACTTTAGAGGTAATAAAGCCGTCAGCTCTGAGGGAGACTGTGAGTCAGGTTAGCAATCTTATAGCCTCATTAGCTTTTCACATTCTTGGTCGCCATTAAAGTAGCAACAAAACAGAAACTGAAACCTACATTTACTTCAAATCTGGCGCTGCAACTCGACTCAAAAAAGCAGCTCTGGCGCTCTCACCCTCCTGATTACTGTTTTAATTCCACTTGGAAACAGCAACAATCACACTCTTGAGGTAAAACTCAAAGAAAAGCATATTCTATCCGTCTGTTATGGTAATTTTCGCAGCACAACAACACAAGGGGGTATCGTCAGCTCATCACTCATCCCAAACCCAACGCGGAAACAGAGCCGGGTTCTCGTCTCTGAAAGGAAACAGAGATACTGACTCTAATGATTGTTGGCAGCAGAAACTAAAGGTGCATTTGCGTTGCCTTTATTGTTCCTCGTTGCTGAATAATTAAGACCTATTGTTTTTTTTCCCGGCCACCCACTGTAATGACGGCAATAATTCATATTATGCTGATTAGCGCAGTGACAGGAGGGGTGTAATGCATTCCAAATGGTACGGGTTTTTTCAAGCGTCGGAGAAATTATGCTAATGTGGAACACGGGCATGTTTCCACAATGAGCTAAATGTATTAGAAAAGTGTTTGAATTAGCCTCCATAGTAAGCTAGGACTGTGCCAAGGCCGGTATAATAAGCATGCATCTGTTTCATGCAAAGATGATTGCTCATCAGCTGCCTCCTCTGAGTGCGTTTATACTTCATGCTCATTCTGATGTGTATTTTCGCCACGGCTCCTCAGGCTGTGATTGCTCCACAGCCCAAACTGTCAGCTCAGTGTATCTTAAGCGCCGATCAGGTGACTGACTTCACACCACAGCCCGAGAGCTGCCAATCAAAACTCCAAGGGCAGGAAGTTCTCCCCAATTACCCAGAGCACACTGCTCTCCGCCTGTTAGCGGGGAGTTGTGACAGAGCTCCATCCTGTCCTTGACGGGGTGTTTCCTCTCTCGCTCGTCACCTCGATGACAGGGTGGGAGTCACACCGTGCTGGTCTTTAAACTTTTATTCGCCTTTCTTCTCCAGGATTATTTTTTAATTGCCTGGCCCCTGGGCGGGCTGTAAGCAGTGTTTCAACACTTTGTTAGTGTTTACTTCCTTAACCAATGGAGGCTTCCTGACTGTCAGGATGTCTTGTTAACAATCTTGTGTCTTAGATTGCTTGTCAAAATTTCCTAATACAGTGATACCTGGACTTAAAGTGTCCAAACCAGCAGTTTTTGAGACACAAGCAGTTTTGCTGCCAATTTTTTGCTTTGAGTCAAGGGCTAAAATTCAGGTTACAAGCTACCTTTGAATACCCTACTGCTAGTTAGCGCAGGGAACACCACAGTAAAGGCTGCAACATCCATCCTTTTGTGCAAAACTTCCAGACTTTATTCAAGAGGGACACCCAGAAAAAGCATAAAGTAACAGCATTTCAATTCATTTTAATGGGGGAGAATTGATTTGACATATGAGTAATTTGAGTTAAAAGCGCCATCACAGAACAGATTAAACTTGTAAGTCAAAGCAGCAACGTATGTCCGTCATTTCTCCAAACTTTCCAATAAAAAGTTCTCCAAAATTTCTGGAGAGTCCTGTCTAAAAAATCAGGGTGTCCACGCATCCTTAAAAGTCTAAAAGTTTTGAATTTATGTATCTCAAAGGCCTTAAAATGCCATATGCTGGTCTTAAAAACATTACCCAGAGGTCTTAGATTTTGGGGGCAGGACTAATAAATGTTACTTGATATGTTTTTGTATTTTATATTTATACAAATATATGTCAGTCTAGATTTTAAGTTTCAAAATAGGAAAAAAAAATCATTATAAATGAAAAATCGAAATAAATATAAAAGAATAAAATAAAAAATAAAATAAAATAAAATAAATAAATAAATAAATGATAAAATCTTATTAATAAAATATTAAAAATAAATAAACACCTCTGTTGTTTTCTTTATTTAGGAATGCAGTTTTCAGTCTTTTTTTCTTTGATACTTGTGAGATAGATTACCCTCATAATTTTTAATACCCTGCAATTTTTTCCCAAAATTTTTGGGGCTTTTCCTACAAAAAAATCACCTAATTCCCACAATTTTTTGTAAATAATTCTGAAGAATTTTCCCAAAAATTCCCCCAATTTGGTACAACTTCCCTTTCAGAAATTCTCCTTCAAACATCCCCATGTATCCTGCTTTCAGCTCCAGTTGCTATAGGTGACAGCGTCTGATTCATGAAACCTCAATTTACCACTTAGTGTGGAGTAAACACCTGAGTCAGAGTGGAATAGTTGGTTGAGAGTGTCTCCACAGCCTTGGTGTTTTTTTGTTGTACACCTCTGCTAATGGAAAACATTTTCCTTTTGGAATTTTTTAATTGACTCCTGTACTGTTCTCACATGAATGGAGAAACCTTAAAAAAGCGATTTGAAATGCGCCTCGTGTCGGCACACCCGTCTGCCACAGACGCTTATTAATCAAGTGAGAAACTCAATTTGATACGGGAGAATTTCATTTGACCTTTTCTGGGCGTAAGTGGGTCTTGAATGATAAGTTCTTATGAAAGAGCATACATCAATAGATCCCTCCACCTTCTGCGGCTGTTTGTTGCCATAGTTAGAAGATAGCAGCGCCGGCTGCTGAATACAGATGAGCCACGGGCTGATCACGCTTAAAAACTTCCCTCATGGTCTGCGTCGAGATCAATTTGAAGTGAGACGTTGTGCAGTTTGCATCAGGGAGAATATGAGTGAGTCTATCTTTTTACTCCTCACCTGAAAAACACTGGTGTTGGCTTCTTTCTGCTGCTTTCTGGCCTCAATGAAACACTCACAAAGAGATTTTCCAAGGTTCAAGAAGTCGAGTGTTAAAACCACACACACTTCCAACTCTTCCACAGTTATATCTAATCTCCTTTCTTTTTCTAATATCCTCCTTTTTCCTGAAGTCTCATATCAGCTTCCCTGACCCGCCTGTCTTTTCTTCCTCTCTTTCAGGGATGCTATGAGGAGACAGAGCCCATATTGCCTTGGACGAGCGCCAGCTGTGTCAGGTACGCCATGCTACACTGACCTCAGCTCCCTGTCCGTTTGTCAAATAGCTGCTCAGTCAGGGATGTAGCCTATTTCTGGTTTTAAAGGGCCTTTCATAATAGTTCGACACAGTGGTCCTGTATTTCACGCTGCTGTCTCTGCTGGGAGGTTTAAAAAAAGCCAGAGGAGATTGAAACAGAGGCTTAGAATAAAAGTTATTGTTGCCTCTGTGGTTCACTGCTTCAATCTGGCTGTTTAATGAAGCAGAGGCTTTATCGCCCCTGCATGTGTTTGAGTCGTGGTTCTCTGTCTTCAAAGGGAATTAGAAATTAATTATTGAAGAGAAAATATGGTGCAGATAACGTCTTGAGTCTCAACCAGATATGATAGAGGAGGAGGAGGTTGGAGACGTTTTTTTCCCATGTGCACCTCATGGTGTTGCAGCTTGTTTATACCATAGATGAAAATCTTTTTCAGTTCATACCTTTACTTCAAAGGTAGGGTCTGCAGGATTTTACTAAAAAAAGATTGTCAACCATTACAGGAATAATCCCCCTCTGCTATACATGTGTGTCAGTGTCTGTATCTGCCTCAACCCCCTCTGCCTAGATGTTGATGTTTTGGTTCTATCAGGACGTTTCTGGGCAGAGAGGCAACATGGTTACATCAGCCAATCAGTCACAGAGCATCCAGTGTACAAGTGACGTTGCGTGTTGATTAGCAAGTGGAAGTAGCTAGCCTGAGCGGCTACGATAGTGGATGTAGCACGGAGGAAGAAAAACACAACCAAAGTAAAACAGATAAAGCTTTTTTTAAAAGAGGGTGAAGCTTGACTCCACTTTGACTGGCTTTAAGGAAGCAGCATGGGACGAAGAGTGTGTCTCAAATGTGATTAGCTTATGCTAATATGCCAATTCATGTGCACAACTCTCAAGTCTCTCCCATTAGAAAAGTGTTGCTACAGGTGGTTACCGGGCTAGTGAGTGTGTTCTACTGGCTTCAGTTGGAGGCTGTGGGGGTGTGCTGCTGCTGGCACTGACCCAAGAAGGACGGGCCCAGTTTGATGTTTACAACAACCAATAAAAATTCATTTAGACTCTACTAGGGCTGCAACAACTAATCGATTAAATCGGTTAAAAACGAGTATTAAATTAGTTGGCAACTAATTTAATAATCGATTTTCATAGGCAACTAATCGTGGGTGTTTTGGTGCATGAAACTGTAGCTTACAGTATGTTAGTTTGAAGGAGGTGAGCCCGCTCTCTTGCTGTAGGGTACTGAAAGAGGTGCACATGCACTGAAAATGAGTCAGTGGCCGTTTATATTTGCAGATTCAGCTCTACTTTCAAGAAAGAGAAAGGAAAAATGTTTCTTATTGTCTTTTTTGCTGTTTAGAAAATACCTAAAACAATTTTAAGCTAAATCATAATGAAAGTGCAAAAATGTGTCATTATCCGATTAATCAATTAATCATTTAAATAATCGCCCTATTAGTCGATTATGAAAATAATCGTTAGTTGCAGCCCTAGACTCTACCTTTAATGAAGCCTGACATGAGTCAGCTGATGCAGACCTAAGAGGATCTGGTGAAATCTTTAGCAGATATTTTCCAGTATGAACAGGATCCTCATCATACGTCACCGTGACGCCTGCTCACTCCTTCCGTCTCAGCGCCCTGTCCATGACACCCCGCTGAGACTCTAACAGTTAGCATACATATGTCAGCTGCTCCATGTGAGCTAAAGTTCAGATCCCCCTTGTGTGCACTCCTTCCCCTACGCCCCGGGCGGGGACTCTGGGAAAAGGTCATCTCTTAGGCTAAATAAATGAAGTAAACTGCCGTGTTCTTCCTCTTTTACCTCACTAGTAGCTGCTTACTCCCACTTACCTCATCATCTCTCTGCTCGGCAAATTAAAACATAAATCACATTACTGATCTACATATCATTTGCATTTTATAACCTTGACAAACATTGAAGGCAGACATTGTTTTTCCAGCTGTATCCCTTCATTCGTAGCTCTAATCATGCTCAAATTCCATCTTTCTTTGCCGGGCAATGAGGAGAAGAAGAAAAAAAAAAGATTTCCAGCAGCTAATTGAAATAGATTTTCTATACAAGATAGAAACCCATCTGGTTTGGTCGCTGAGAAGAGAAACAGAAAACAGCTTCAAAGCTGAGTTGAATCACTTTGAAACTTCTATTTGAAATTCTCTGGTGTGAGATTTTTCTTTTTAGACGGAGAGGAAGAAATCTGCTTTGGGATGTGGCCAGAGAAGCCAAAGAGGCCAGAGAAGCCAGAGGAGTTTGTTGCATTTTCATTCCTAAGACTCCTTTAGATCATTCTCTTGTTATGAATAATTTGGTTTCTTCTTCTCTTGTTGCTTAGTGAAACAGACAGAAACTGTAGTACTAATCCACATTTTAGAAAGTAATGCGCTAACACACTTTAAAGCTCCGTTATCTGCCTGTTTCTAGCTGGCTGAGAATTTTATTCCTGCTGCAAGGCTTCTGAATTTCTCTTAACAAGCGCCCGTTTGAAAAAGTGCAGATTTAAGTTTGTAGACATGTTTTCTCGCTCGTCTAATATCTCTTCCACTCTCTGAACTTTTCCTTCGATTTCATCATAGTTCTGGAAATCAAACTGTTATGAATTTCCACGATAAATAGAGTCATTCCTCATCTGAGTATGAGTCTGCCTCCACGGTGACGGGCTAATTGAACACCTCAGCAGGCGCTTCATCATGTCTCAAGACCGATTCCTCCATCTTTCACCCTGTGAATATATTACCCCAGCGGCTCGTACGTCTTTTCACAGTGTCCTTGCACTTAGAAGTAGCCTCCTCGTACTTTTGTGCTTTCCAAACAGAGTGAGCCGTGAGTTATTTCTACATCAGGGAGCACAGAATGCTCTGCTCCATTGTGAGGAAAGCAGGGAGATTAGCGTTGCTCGTCTTGGCGTTGGGGCTGTAAGTCATTAGTCGATTTTGCGGATCAATCAGGGGTGAATTATTGAGGGTCATTAGGAGCATAAACCTTGAGAAGCGTCCTCAGGGGGGTTGTATTTTGGCGCAGTGGGAGGTGGAAGCCTGCACGGGTAAAGATGGAGTCTATTTCCAATTCACACGACCTCAACCATCAGTGGATGAATTAAAAGCACAGTATTTGAACTGCAGGCAGATTCACAAACATTCACAGATGGACGGCCCAATTTCAAAGCAATGATAAAACCATTAGGCCGTTATTGCATGGTCGACTCACTCACTGACTGGCATTGTTTGGCATTGCTCCATCTCAAAGCCTCTATTTGTGATTATGGCATGGGAACAACAATAAAGCCTCTTAAAGTGTCTTCAGATCAATGAAGTGAGTCCTTTAGAAGCTTTCCAAACGTCGCAGCAGGAGAGGGCAATCTGGGGAGATTATCCTTGTCCGATTAAATGAAAACAGCAGTGGCAGAGAGCGGCGAACAAAAACACCTCACAGCTCCGACATACAAAGAATGCATCGCAGGTTTCCACTCCACTTGATGTGTAACGTCTGAGCAGGGTCAGATGAGTGATTAATCCAAACTGCGGTTATCTGTCCTGGCTGACACGGCCGCCCCCTGCTACACTCCCTCTCTGCTGATGTACAAGATTTCAGATCATATCAGCGATCGACCTGGCTGGAGATCAGAGCGGGGTCAGGTGCTAAATGCAAAGGAAGCTTTTATTTAAAGTGAGACAGCTCTGATAGAGTCAGCGAAACTGTGAGTCACCAAGTTTAACCTCAAGAGTGCAGCCAGTGCATTAATACAGGTCCGTCAATATCACATTATCATGAGAGGAGATGGAGCAAACAGGCATGTCGACACCAGAGCCTGATTAAGACACTGTCAAATATAACTTATTGTTTCAAAGTAAAAAAAACATGATGCCATAAAATTAAAAACCTGTCTGTGCTGTGGAGCTCAGACTGCCGGTTTGTGCTGCGAAGCACAGACAGTTGATCAGCCTGTGCTCTCATGAACAAATTTCAATGTACAGTAGGTTCTCATATCTTTAGAGTCCCTTCCTTACTTAACATAACTATAACTGTAGAATTGTAATTCACAGAGGCATTCTGGGTTTTAATTTGAAGGCTGTCGCTTTTCAAAACAGCTTGAGGCTTTCATATCCACTGCTTTACCTCCTCACTCACAGGGAGAATCAATGTTAGTAATTAAAAAATAGAGTTATCAACCAAGACAGCTGCTTTCAAGAGCAAAAAATGCAAGTTTTTTTAAGTCACTCATCACAAAATAAAACATTTAATTCACTCAAATGAAAATTATTGACAATATTGAATGACATAAATAACCCTTAAACTTGACCCTGTACTGCTAGAAATTAATTTACAATAATATAAAAAATGTTTTGGTGTGTTTGTGCACTCTTACAGATACAAAAACAGGCATCAAGGGTTGAAAATAAAATTAAAAGTCAATAAACTTCTTGGTACTTGGTAGATTGAGACGATGCCAATTTATTATTAAGTGTCATCTAGTCATAGCTTAAAATGTTAGAATAACAAGGGAGCGAAATCCCATTTTACAGTGTACAGCTACAACCTTTGTCGAGGTCAAACTGCAGGACACAAGCCAACCCGTGCAGCTAAAGAGAAGAAACTGTTGATTTTTAACATCTTCTGATTTATTTATGGAACAGCTTCTCCGGTCAGCTCTGATTCAGTCCCTGCTTTGGCATCTGCCTGGCAGCAATGTCACGTTCGGTGCAAACACGGACAACAGGAGCACACAGGAGGAAGAACCCAAAGGCGGACTGTCCCTGCTAAACTGGTGCAGCTCAAATAAATTCATTGTGAAAAGGCCAAAACGCGAGGCTTACGCAACTGGGAGGCAGGCAGGGGTCAAATCCAGGGAGCAGGGAGACACCTAAAAAATCCAGAAACGAAGAACACTGAGGCTAATGAATGATTTCTCCTCTTGTGGGAAACTCCACGTTTACCCTGCGCCGCTTGAACAAATTAAAGCAGCTCCTTTAAATGCCAGTGAGATCAATCAGTGAGTCCGAGGCGTTGGAAGCAGTGTTTACCTAAGCTTGGAGGTCAAACCACGGCCCCTTCTTCCACCCCGGAGGTTAAGTCTTTGAGAGAGGCAGCAAATAGTCTTTGAACCCTGCACCATGTTCAGATAAGTCCAGTGTTAAAGAGGTGTTGTCTGGCGGTAACGTCTATACACTCGAGAGAGAAGAGCTCCAGTCAGAGCGTCTCTTGACAAATGAAGGTTTCATTTAAAATGAAGGTCGCAGGCAGCCTTTTTGTTTTGAAATCGCTGGAGTGAATCCCCCACCCCTCTCACTCCGAGTTGTATTTCACTCCGCCGCTAATTTAAAGTTTTCAGCTGACACATCCCTGCGAGGAGTCCGTACGCAGTCAGTCACCAGCGTGAGCTGTCTGCAGTGGAAACCCTGCTCCTGCTTTGTTAGAGCTTCACAGTGCGCGCTTTAACCGACACCACAGCAGAGGATGGAGCAGAGTCTGTTGGCCTGTGTGTCAGCATGCTTCAATCACACTGTGCTAGGTTGTATCAGAAAGAAAGTGTGAAAAATATGATTTTATTAATTAAAAACCTGTTGAAATCAGCTTATAAAGACTGTTTTTAATTCCCTGACGTCTTAAAAATAGCCACAGTACGCTCACGTTTGAGGCTGACCACCGCTGACAACTTATCAAGGTGAAAGTGCTTGAAAATGTTGTTCCGCCGAGAGACACGCCGTCACTACTACCTCCACTGATGCATTTTTCATCTTCGGCTCCCTTCGCGTGTCGACTCTCCTTCGCCCACTCCTCTTCTCTCTTACACTCTCCTTCTTTTTCCATTTCCTGGAGGTGATTTCACACAACACACACAACCACACGAAGCAGCGTTATCTCTTTGAACAGCGCTGTTTGAAGTAAGAAATGAGCCTGAGTGTGTGGACTCTCCCCTTCCTCAAATCCTGTAGTCTTTTGTATATTCAGCGAGCGATTGCAGACTCTTAAGCGTGCATGACTTTGATAAAGCTAAACTCAGTGCAGATGAATAGGCCCGCCCTCTTCATCGTGACAGAACACTTCATAAGGAGGCTTTTTGTGCACTGCATTGCTTTCACTTCAACGCGGGGGCTCGAGCTTTGGCACAAAAGTGTTTTGATGCGGCGTAAAATTAGAGTGGGGTTCAGAAGGCGGAGTTTTCTTTGGCCATTTATCACGTCTGCCTTCATCAAACGGGTCGTTTTTCATTGTTTGGGCTTTTTTTTTTTCTCTCAAGGAAGACAACAGAGCAGAAAGAGAAAGAGAAGACACTCCAAGCTCAAAGATGACACAGGAGTGTCTGCAAGTTCGTCTCTGTCAACATGTTGACATTCCCTCTTTTTACATTCCTGAACATTTCCTTCTTCTCAGAGGTGAGACAGACGCCACTTTCAAAGTTCTGCCCGAAAAACTGTTTCTCCGGACGTAAGCACTCTGCCACACATGCTTCCACTCTACTCCTATCCGTGGGAGTGCAGGCTTTGTAGCCGTCTCTGGTGGCTCCAAGTGGGTTGCATTGCATACTAAGTACTTTGTGTCGGTGGCGTGTTATGTAAAAGTGAGTCCAGGGCTGATTCCAGGAGGGGCAGTGCTGTGGCAGCACTTGATTAGTACAGTGTGTACAAACCTGGAGTGACATCATGAAATATGAACTCACCTGCTGGATCGCCTGCATGCTAATGTACACTGGGTTCGCAGGGTTAGCGCAGCCATGCATGAAGATGGAAATAGGTGAATTCATAATGCATGTGAGGGCACATATTACCCACATGTATGCTGCTCTATATCCTAATATATATACATGCAGCTTGTTTATTGCACATCCTTGAAAATAGGGAATGCGACAGAGGCGGCTGGACCCAGTCTGAGTAGCTCTTGATGGATGGATTGGTGCTTAATTCATCCGAGACTGAAATTCACTTGTCACAGTTATAGTGGCGCCCTCCACAATGGCTCCTGTAGCAATAAGAGCGCAAAACATATCAGTCACACCAGCTCTCACCGCCTCCTCTGCACTTTCCCGTGTGCTTCAGAAAGCCAGCCGTTTATTTTATATTTGTGAGCCGGTTAGGAAAGAGGAGTTCAAGGACTCAACAAGGTCTCAAGTCCCCCCCCCCTACAGAGACAGTGATGACTCTCCTCCTCCCCTCCTCCTCCTCACACCCGCCCGCCTACCTTTTTTCTCATTCTCGTCCTCTGTTTTTGACACTGAGCAACGAGGCCGGCTCTGACCTTGCAGCGACTCGCTAATGTGCACCTCGCCGCCCCTCTCGCAGCTACAGGAGGGCGAGAAAAAGCCTCCAGTCATGCACACATACATTCACATACACACTCAAGGAGAGGAAAAAAAAAACAGCAGAGGGACCCTGTTTCTAGGTCCCCATGCTTCCCACGGGAGCCGCTGCGCTATCATCACAAGGTCCAGCAGTCAACATAACCCCCAGACAGCTCCGCCATCCTCCTCCTCCTCCTCCTCCTGCTCCCTCCCCACCCATCACACCTTCAGCATAATAAGTATCTGCACCGTGACACCCTGTGACCCCTACCCTGCACCCTAGCCGGGACCAATTTACAATCCGCCTGCCTTCCACGCAGCCATCCGTGACGCCATGCCGCCCTCTGCTCTGTTGTTTATTTATCACCCTCGGACCTCCGATGAAGGGCGTTATGAAAAAGATTACACCGCCAAACGGCTTGGCTCGGACCTCGCTCTCATTACTCACCGCTTGTCCTGAAAGATAGAGACGGAGGAGTGGAGGGGGAGGAGGGGGTGTCTGATCGCGCTCTGAGCTGAACGTATGCGCTCTTGACGGGCGAGGAGGTTCGTCTTTCAAGGGACACCTGAAAAGGCGCCGGAGCTGCAGGATGTAATTGAAGTGGAAATAACAAAAGGGACTCTGGAGCCTCAGCTGCCAGGAAGGACTGAGGGTCTGCAGAGAGGATGGAGGAGGAAGCAAGGGTAGAGTTTCCTCACCTTCACACAGAGCGGCAAATACATAACGAATAAACAGAGAAGTTCAATTTCTGGGCTTAAAAATGATATCTTACTTTCATTTTGAAGCTATTGAAGATATTGAAGCTGCAGTTTTTACATTCTGACACATGTTTGTGAACCCTGTTTTTCCACTCTATTCATACCTATTTCCAAAGCCCTCTGCCTGAGTGAAAGGTACACGGCACTCAAGGCTGAATCCAAGGCTGTCTCTGCGAAAAAGTTAACATTAGAGGAACTCAAGATGTCACACTGACACACCAGGGAGGAGGCAGACCATGGAGGTGTCTGCAGATGTTTCCTTTAGGAGCTCACAGAAAGACACACACATATAGCATCATCATCATCATGAGTGTATTTATTCAAATTCTTGCAGATGAAGTGGTTTGGATGTTTCTAGAAAGTTACAAACTTCCTCCTATCGATTATTTTTACAACTCTTGTGTTCAGCTTCACTTTAGCGCACTTGTTTTACTCCCAAGAAGCACATTTGCACATATTTTGGCACCCATAGGGCACTTCAAACATGTTTTGGCTAACAGGAGGGCACTTTAGTGTGTGTTTTGGCTTTCAAGAAGGAAATTTAGTGTATTTGGCTTCCAAATGTCCACTTAAGCATATATTTTGCCCTCAGAGTGTGCTTTAGTGTGCATTTTTAGATCCAAAAGAGGCACATCAGCACATATTTTGACTCCCAAGCAACACTTCAAAACAGGTTTTGGTCCCTAAGGGGCACTTTAGCGCACTTTTTGGCTCTCAAGAAGCTCTCAAGCACACTTTGGCACCCACAGGGCATTTTTGCGCACATTTTGGCTCCCAAGAAGCAACATAGCACATATTTTGGCTCCCATAGGGCACTTTAAAACAAGTTTTGGCCCCAAAGAGGGCACTTATGTGCATATTTAGGGTCCCTAGAAGCACATAAGCACACATTTTGGCTTCAAATGGGCACTTTATGTGCAATTTGGGCTCCCAAGAGGGCATTTAGCCGGCACTTTGACTTTAGACAGAACTTCAGTGTGCGTTATTGCTCCCAAAAGGTCACTTTAGTGTGCATTTTGGCCCTTAAGAGGTAACTTCAACGTATTTTGTCTCAAAAGAGCACTTAATGGGCCAAAGTGGTTTGGATGTTTCTAGAAAGTTACAAACTTTCTCCTACCGATTATTTTTACAACTCTTGTGTTCAGCTTTGATATGAATCCACCACAGAGAAGAGGAACGTTGTTCAACAAGAGATTAGAGACTTCACAGACTGGATTTGTGCAGGAGTGTATTTCTGCATGTGCATTAGTGTGTGTGTGTGTGTGTGTGGGTGGACTGCTGGGATGTGTGCTGGCAGCATGACTTGCAGCAGGTGGGCGTGTGTTTCGCACAGCATCAGCTCAGAGTCAATTTAAGGATGTGGCCAACACTGGCTCTCACCTGTTTCTTTTTTAAAAGCTGCTCGCTGCAGCTGCCAGACGACTCGGTGATCTCACTTCCTTGTTTCCTCGTGGACGGTTGCCATGGGACCCCTCAAGGACAGAGCTGGCGTCAAAGCGTTAAGAGAAGGCGAGCGAGATTTTTTTTTTTTTTTTTTACTTTGACTCACCCAGTGTTCCCACATTCCTCTCGCTTCACTCAGAGCTCAAACAGGAAGAGTTCAACAGGAACAGCATCGACAGGAAATGTAAGAGGAGGCTCTCTTGCTCACTTTTTCTGGATGTGATCGCGCGTGTGACCTTCTCAGTCAGGAGCTTTAAACCGCTGTTGGATAAAAAACCAAAACCACAACATCTGGAGCTCATGAAACTAACATGAGATCAACTTGAGCTGTTGATGCTCACACGAGGCCTCCTCACAGTGCTCTTTGAAGCCTGTACAGGAGTGTTTGTCGTTTATGACTGCTTGTGTAAATGATCAGACATCAAAAAGGATAAATAGCCCCTCTGCGTATCCTCCCTCACCTTCGTTTTCTCGCTTTAATTGCACGAAGCCAAAGTAACGACGCACTACTTCACAGTAAAATAAATGAGCGTCTGCTCCAGCTTGTTCCAGGGCGAATTAATGCTGATGCTGAGCTCCATCGCTTTTTATGAAATATACGGCTGGCCAGGAAGATTTCTTGGTGAACTGCTGCTGCGTGTGATGTGTATCTTAGGTTGGATTGATAACGCCTTCACTTTTGTGTGTGGGGGCGTGATAGCAATCAGCGGACCACGAGGAGTCTGGGAGGTTGGCTGTTAACCTTTCCTGGGTGATCAATGCTGTGGATGTTTTCATTATGGGTCTGAGGGGCGGAATTACTTAAAAAGTGTGTTTGTTGAAAGCTGAAAACACAACCACTAACTGCTTAAATATTAAAGTAAACTCTAAATTAAGGGCAGCAAACATGACTACATCTTCATCATGACTAAATCGAACCCCCTGCTGTTTCAGATTAATCCAAATATCAGCCTGTTTCAGGTTGTTTTAAAGATGTAGTTTGTTAAGGCTATAAGATATTCAGGAATAGTCGAGGCGTTGTACGACTGCGACTATAAGCCCTTCATCTGGGAAGGTTATTGTGCATGAAATGAGAGGAGGGAGTAAAACAAGCCGGGGTGAGAAGAAGAGAAAATTATCTGCCATGCAGTGTAAAGGCCTGCCCTCCTACGCCTGTGTAATTTAACGCTGCCTCTGCAGGACACACACTCTGCGGCTGTGTAATGTATAATGCTTTACATGCCGGGTCAGGGATGGAGCCCGCTAATGAGGATTTGAAAAGTAATTAATTCTTCCTCTGCTGTGAGAGAAGCAGCCATCACTTCAGATGTTGATGTGTGCATGATGGAGTGACTTTTCTTCACCCCCTGCTGTTTGGTAATTAACTCCCACATGCACAAGTAGTAAATAAAGCGCACCCACGTTGCTGCTTTTACTGGTTTGGTTTGTCCATTTTCTTCTGGACAGCGTGGGTGAGCTCATAATCTGCATCCTCTGCAGATCATTTGATTCATCAAACACAGACAAACCACAGTTTTCAGATTCCATTAAAGGCAGTAAAATCAGTTCTTAAGGGTCTGTGTTTGTATTGTGTTGATAGACCAATCAGCAGCGTGCACAGACTTTTTAAAGGGCAGGCACAAAAGAAAAAAGGCACATACAGCACGTTCTGGCTACTAAAGAGGGCACTATATTCTGTGTGTTTCCAAAGGGCACATAAACATACAGTTTTGCCACCCAGGAGGGGTCATAAGCACAAATTTTGGCTCCCAAGAATCACATTTTTGCTCTGGAAGGTCACTTAAAAACATTTTGGCTCCCATGAAAAACATTGATAAATATTTTGGCTCCAATAGAGCACTTTAGCTCATATTTTGGTTCTCACACCCAACGGGCATTTAGAACATGTTTTGCCTCCCAAGAGTGCTTATCTGCATGCATTTTTGCCACCCAAGATGGGACACATGCACACATTTGGGCTCCCAAGGAAACTGAACACACAACCTGCCCCCCGAGGGGCATTTGTGCACTTGTTTTGCTCCCAGAATCACATTTGCACTCATTCTGGCTCCCAAATGGGAATTTGGAACATTTTTTGGCTCCCAAAAGGGCACTTAAATACACATCTTGGCTCCTAAGAAGAAATTAAGCACACATTCTGGCTCCCAAGGAGCATCTGTGTACTTGTTTTGCTCTCAGAATCACATTTGCACTCATTTTGGCTCCCAAGAGGCACTTGGAAACATTTATTGGCTCCCAAAAGGGCACCTGAGTACACATTTTGGCTACCAAGAGCCACTTTGACTCACATTGTGGCTCTCAAAACCACTCAAGCACATTTTGGCTCCCAAGGGGCTCTTAAGTGTACGTTTTGGCTCCCAAGAAGCACATTAGCACATATTTTGGCACCTATAGGCTCTTCAAACATGTTTCGGCTACCATGAGGACGCTGTAATGTGTGTTTTGGCTTTGAAGTGGGTAATTAAGTGTATTTGGTCTCCAAAAGAGTGCATAAACATATATTGTCCCCCCAGAGTCTACTTTAGTGTGCATTTTGGATCAAAGGGGGCAGATTAGCACACATTTTGACTCCCAAGCGGCATTCTTAAACAAGTTTTAGCACCCAAGAAGGCACTCAAGTGCACATTTAGGCTCCCAAGAAGCAACTAAGTACGCATTTTGGCTTTAAATGTGCACTTTATGTGCAATTTGGGCTCCCAAGATGGAACCAAAGTGGGCACTTTGACTATGGACTCAACTTCAGTGTGTGTTATTGCTCCCAAAAGGGCACTACAGTGTGAATTTTGGCTCCTAGGAGGGAATTTTAGCACGTTTTGTCTTGAAAGAGCACTTAATGGGCATTTTGGCTCCCATGTGGACACTTCAGTGTGTCTTTCAACAATTAGGCCACAAGGAGGGGTTAACCACTACCACCCCCTCCTCCTCTGCACACCACTGAGACCAGCCATGTATCAAGGGGCTGTTTCTGTAGGGAGTTTAGGTTGTGAGAGTGAAGGAAAGGGAGCGATGAATCAAGCTGAGCAGAGAAAAATGCTGACACAGCAGCTGTGGAGCTGGCAGGAGGCAGGTTTACATTTCGCCTGGCATTACATTTAAAACGCTCCAGGCTCCACTCAGTGTCCCTTGAGCAGGCCCCTGACTGGAGCTCCACATTTCCAGCAGAGAACTGGTCGCACCTCAGTAGAAGCTGGAGATATGTGTCTTTATTTCTCTGTTTATAGTATTTTGATGATTTTAAGGGTATGTCAGGATAAAACAGGCTTGATGTGATGATATCATATGAAACAGATACATATGCATGGATTCAAACTCGACAGCTGGCAGGATGAAGGATGGAAATGTGCTCAGAGGCTTGAGATGACAAGAAAAATCTCTCCTAGAGTTGCAGTTTGTTTTAGCTTTAGGCAGCAAAGACTCGGGCAGAAATTCTGGGTAAAGCACAGAAAGAAAAGAAAAAAGGTCAGATTTTGATATCCAAAACTCCATGTGCCAAAACACTGTCATATCCCTGGCAAACAAAACAACAGCTCAGGCGTTCTTCTTTTCAAAAGACCTTTTAAACAAGAAGATCAGTGTGTGGGAGGGAGTTTTTGTCTCTCCACCTGCAGAAGGATTCAAACTCTGGCTGAGTTCAGGATGTATGCAGTTAGCATAAAGAGGGATTAGCATGACGCGTGTATCACTTTGTGCTACAGATAATTAAGAGTCATTAAGAGCTTTTTCAGCGGGGGCTTTTGTTCATTTTACGTTTCATTTCCCCCAAAAGCGCCGGGTCGCTTTTGTCATTCAAGAGCTGGAACAAGACCCCGCAGGCCACGCTCTGCAGCTTTAAACATCCAGCTCATTTACAGCGACGGAGGAACAATGTTGAATCCATCAGCGGTGCTGGAAGCCAAAAGACTTCGGCAGTGGCTTTGGAGTTTGTCACATACACTGACGCATTGTTGGGAACAGTTGGAGAGGTGCAAGTACGCCCACACACACACCCACACACACTCTCTTTCTCTATCTGCTTAGCTTTCTGTGCTCTGAGGCAGCAGAAATATGCCTCCACCCGTAGGAGAAAGATTATTTACATGTGTGCAACACAAAGGAGTGCATCGTCTGCGGATGAAAACAAAAGATGAGACAAAGAAAGAGTGTGATAATGCTTTTATTTCCTGTGAGTGAAATAAGGAGTTCAAGAGTGCAGCCGTCACTCCAAAGTCGTCCTACATCTCAAGGGTGGGAGGCGGCGTCTTGTTTTTTCGTCTGTACGCGTGGGTAAACAGACAGCGGTGACATCCACACGGGGAATAAGGCTGCAGCACGAGATCAGAAACAGGCGTCAGCGGGGACTTTTGGGTTTACTAAAGACGTTCTTATTGGCTGAGGTCGCAGACTCGTTGTATTTCCTGCTCCCGAAGCTCCCAATCCCATGTGACGCGGCAGAAAAACGTCAACATCTTCACTTTTCATCTTCTGTGTCAGTTTCTTTGCCTTTATAGCTCAACATACAGGAAGACGTCTGGATAAATTCTGCAGTTTAAACGCAGACGGAGGTGGAGAAGAAGCTGTAATTTAATGTCACTTTGTGTTTCTGCAGCTTGAAAGCCAAAAACTATTATTGGTACACTCTTTTTCTTCTGTAAGCTCTGACAGTACACAAGACGTCTCTTCTTTAATCCCTGAAAGTCTAAACTGTTGAGGCCAGAAAGCGTTTAAATCAAACACACAGGGTTGTGCTGGCACAGGAGTTTCTCCAAAAAACAAATATTCAACGTACGCAAAATGTCACAAATCCTCTTTTCTCTTTTTCCTCCCCAGACTCTCTCATGCACACACACACACACTTTGAAGGCACCGTGCAGGTCCTGTCACCCAAATCTGGCTCACAGCACCTCTGAGCCGCTCTCACATTCCCTTTGATGTCACCAATATGTCGACGATGGTCCAATCTTCGACGCAGCCACATGTTCAAAGAGCTGCGGGTGCTGCGCCTCGCAAGCTAATGAGCCAAACATCCTGAACATCGCTCCTCTCCTGGAGATCATGTAAATACACAGGGATGGGCTTCACTCCAGCTGCTCAGGTTATTGTCATTATTGTTGAGGAGAATGATCAGGCCTCAGTGAGTTTCTGGAAGAACTATGAGTATGAGAAGAAGCAAGTTTTATTCACAGCAGCTTTTCACTTTGTTATGCCCCACAAATGTCAGAGCTGCAGAGAACCCTGGCCTGTTTGGGCTGAAGCGAACTCCCAGCGGCTGCGGGTGGATTCAGACTTCCACACAGAAAAGTTCACAGGACAGAGTCTGCTGGGCATTTGCTGCGGAGACACCGGCTAGCTTTACAGCCGGAAAAAAATCAGAAATAATTGGCCATTAGTGTATTTTGGGGTAAAAGAAAAATAATGAAACTTAGCTGTTTGTGTGCACATATCTGTGTTTGAGAAGTAGCATCGCAGACTGACGTGCGCAGTCATTACTACACAGCAGGTTACTGACAGGGCATTTGGCTCTCCTGCGGCGAGGCCTGCAAAACGCCGCTCATTACGGCATCCTGATTCGCTCGCCTTTGCATTGCTTTTTACTTTTCATTTTTTTGGTCGTCGCCGTCGAGTGCAGCAGACGGAGAATCAGGCGAACAAATCTCATTAAAGGAGAAAGACAAACTTACTGTAGCAGCTGAGATCAGGCTCAAAGAGGTAAATATTGATGAAGCAAGGCGGCGAGGCCGAACGCAGCAGCAGCAGCGGCGGGAGCTGCTGATAGTTTTGTTTGCGACCAGCGGTCTGCCTTTGTTCTCTTACATTCAGATTTGACTCACTGCAGCAGCAGCAGCGCTGAATGCAGCACAGCCTGCCCACAGCGCTCTGTGTCGTCTGAATGCTGTTTGTACTTCCCCCAATTATATTTCCAACACTCCAGTCAGAGGCTAGTTAGAGCTGCCATGATGTTGACAGCAAACTGATAAAGGCTTTATTTTCTTTAATTAGACTTTGTGTGTTTTTCTGAGCTATGATCATGCTTGTTGTGTATTTAATTCCCAAAGCCTTTTAGGAAGGGATTTAACCTCCACTAATCCCTCCTCCTCTCGGCTACTGTTGCTATGCTTGTTAAACTTTTTGTTGGAGCACAGCAGATACACTGAGAACAAAGAATAGTTTTGATTCCTCAAACATTGGTCGTTGCTGTTCATAATGAGGTGCTAAGTGTGCGAGATGCACCTGCACCACCTTCCAAAGCGCAGTGAGAGGCTGAGAGATTTCCTCGAAGCGTACCGGTTCAGCCGTGTCAGTCTGCAGGAAAATAACAAGCTGAAGGAGTGTTGGATAACTGGACGTTTTTTGGTGAAAACACTGAGACTGATATTGACTGAGTGGAGGTAGTTCACCCTTTTTATCTCCCACTACATCACTGCTGCTGAAGCAACAATAAAGCCAGGCTGACAGCTCTCACTAACCGGGCAGTCCAGCCCCAAAAAATGAGCTCTGACCTCAGGTGCTGCGTCTCACGTGGATCAGCTGAGATTTCCAGCTGCTGATCTGACTTGTGAAAATATTCTCAGTTGAGGTTCAAGGCTGTGTTTTCAAGCTGAATACATATTGGAAAGCATGTGTTTGTAATGGGTCTGCTGCTGAAATGGTGTGAATGCAGTGGTGATTCATACTCTGGAGCTGAATTTCAGAGAAAAACAGTTGCCCTTCATGCTCCTCACGCCCTTTCCTCCGTTTCAGCTCACCTGTCCTGCACGTCTCTCGACCATGCCTCCATCATATAATTAAATCTAATTTCACACAGAGAACAGCCCAGCTTGGCGGTCCTCAGTAATTGTTCCTATATTAGAAACCATAATTACAGCTCTGGCTGTGTGATGATACGCTTTGTGTCATCATTGTCAGCTGGTTTGAGGTAAAATGTCTGGCATGTATTGTTACACTCTGCTGGTGAGTGATTGTGGATATGCAGAGGCGTAGACATCCTTTTATTTGCAGAATGTAAATTAAGTGTGCTGCAGTGCCACCTTCTGGCCTGGAGTCTTACACACACTGCTGCGTAGATGTCACTTTAAATAAGGCTTGTGTTTGTTTTGGAAATGAATGCTCAAGACAGTTTCGTAGTGCCACGGGTTGAAACATGACAAGTAAACGTTGTTAGCTTGTACCATAGTTTAGTAGCCGGCTGTATTTAGCATAGCTAACAGCCCGGTGCTCTAAGACATGTCTGTAATGTGTAACAATAGTGAATCCTGGCTAACGTGACCTCACTCTTTTTTTTATTGATAGACTCTCAAGTTTGAACAGACCACTGCAGAATAACTTCTGACTGTGAGTTGGAATCAACATTAGCACAAACAGTTTAGCTTGTGTTTTAGCCTTTAGCTCATGCTCTATCTCTCCTGTTTAGCTTTCATTTGCTCTTCTGTCCTTTTTCTGTCTGACAGCTAAGGTCTTTGCTAGCTGATTCTGTTTTTTTTGTCTGAAATTGACACGTTACAAAAAGAAATTTGATCCCATGTTATATCAATCACGTGTGCATTCGGACATATTTTTTCTAAACATTTTGGCCGATGTTTAGATGATGAATGAAGACTTGTAAGTATGTGTGACGGTGTGTCTGTATGTGTGTGCACGCATGCATACCTCAAACAAACTAACAGCCACTGCTCAGGATCAGTTGCTTGATAATACCATTTTTTTCGAACTGCAAATTTTCACTATAATACAAAAACAAACGCATTGGATTCAGTGTGCAAGGTGTCTGTGCGTGACTTTTTTTTCAGATTACAGATCCAAAAATCTCAACAAAAAAAAAACAAACTCAGTGTGCAAAGACCTTTAGGCTCCAGTGTCCACCATCACTACAAAATTAATCACAAAAATAGTTTTTAGCAGAGAGAAACACAGATCTCTCTTCTCACTACTGTTCTTCATCAGCTGGAGTGGTGTTGTCATAGACTTCTATAAACCAATACAGTCCTGATTTTTTCAAGAAATGTGAAAAAAATGTTTAACCAAAGAGTGATAGCTGAAAGAGAAGGAGAAATTGTCAGTATCAATTCACTTTCTGTATCTATATCTATTTCTTATTTTGTGAACATTTTGGCATGTTCATCTAGTCCAGGGGTGGCCAACCAGTCAGAGACCAAGAGCCACAAAAATTACCGTGGTACTACAGAGAGCCACATCACACACATGGTCTTATAAACGCACTTCCTCTCACACAAACAAAATGACATAAAATGCAGCAAGATTTATTGTGTTTGTGTGTGTAAATTCATCCTAGAGAAGAGAAACTGACTCTTAAGTATCAATCTGTACACCCAAACATTGATCAACACTGATCCCAACATTGGCATCAATATATCAATATTTTTGATTGATCAGCACACCACTACTCATAACTTTATATATAAATTTTTATAAATGGATTGAAGAGCCACACACCAAAAGGCAAGTAATATTTGTTTAAGATTGATGCTATATTTATCAAAAAAGTGGTATCTGCTCCATATACTATCCCTTAAAGGCGTCTCTACATTCCTAAACATGCATTCTTCAACATACAACAAGTGTTATGAAATCTCCTCCAGTCGTGGAAATTAACTAAAATCTGCTCACTAGCTCCAGAACAGGAGTTACACAAGGTCTGAGTTTTTCCCCCCTGATTGTTTCTCACTGCTGAGTAAGAGTAAATGGACTAGTGTGGACTGTACAACTGCTTCAATTTGTTGGAGTTTAAGTGAACTGTATGGGGAGACCTGGAAATAAACAGAACCTCAGGGCCTGTGTTTATCAGGCAATCTGGGGATCCCAGAGGAGAGGCACTGAAAGTCAAACCAGGACTAAAAAACAGCTCAGAGAAGGACTCACAGACACAGATTTAGCTGCACAGAATCAAATAGTTTTACATGTAAGTAAGCCGAAGAGCCTCATACTTTGTCATTTTGGGTGTTTTTCAGGTCTTCCTGGCAGAACCACTCCTGTCACCGTGACTACACTATGTCTCTGACATCCAACCACCACCTCTAAGATCCTCTACTCATCTGGAGGGGCTGCTGTGGCCCAATCCGTCCATCTGTCATGGATTGATTTAAAGGTAAGCTCATTTTCTTTGTAGTGTTTAATCTTAAAGGTATGGTCCACGATCTGAAACCCAGTTTGTCTGATGAGACACATTGCAGTATTCAGTCATTAGCCAGTACAGGCACAGACTAACCAGAGTTATTCAGCTGCCATCTCCCACTGTGGTAAACAAAGTCGTTACCTGTTCAACAGAAACTCAGCGGTCTCGACGTCAGTCTTCAGTCCGAAATCCCTTTGCAGCTTTTTCCACCAGTCGTACATTTCTCCAATATTCAGTCTCTGTTGGCACCTGTATCGCTCATGATTCTTCCTTGCTTCAGCCTCTTCCCTGAAATTTTCTTCCCTTCCCTGTGGAGGGTAACAGTAACAGCTTCCTGGTTTCGGTCCTCTCTGGCTCCATGATGCTTTTGTTGCTGAGCAGCTAGCTGACGTGAGAGGGGTAGTGGGGGAGGACGAGGTGGGACCATGGGCATGATGGTGCGAAGCGAGGGAAACAGGGGATTGGATGGACTCACAACTAGTATGCAGCTTTGCAGCGGATACACTGAATGGATTTTTTTCGTTCTTTTTGGTCTTTATATTGTGTAGATTGGACCATAGGATCATAACAGCCCTATAAACGGGGTTATTAAGATGTACAAAGCTTCCAAATTGTACACCATAGCTTTAAGACAATCAGCCTCCCTTCCTACAGATGTTAACAGGGTCTTGGTCTGTGAAAAAACGCCCTGAGTTCATCTTTTACACCACTAGGTTGGTGGAATTGGAAATGCCTTGGCAGCTCCTCCACGTACCCTGCCTCAGCTGGAGGAAAATGCAGAATCCTCCAATCAATAAAACTTGAGCACAAAGGTCAAAAACATTCTTAAGCTCTATTTAAGGTTCCCACAGAGGCAGACAGACTCAAGGCCGAACATTTAAAATCTCCACACTGGTCGCAGGGAGGTTCATACGGCTCCGCTCTGGTTAAATCCTTGGTTTTGACACATTGATTAGCTGCTGCGTTTTCTCAGAGACCCCTGTTCGACCTGGATTTGGCTCCTGCTGAGCACAGCTTTGAGTGGAAAAAACTCATCAGTTTTTTACTGATTTATTCCAGTTATTAAACAGTGTGTGTGTGATGACCGGGACAGAAAATAAGCTTGAGTATTCAGCCATGGCGAAGGACTTACGAGAAGAGGCTAGCGCTTAATGATCCCGGATAGAGAATTCTTTTACTTTTTACACATTTCTCCTCCATTTATTCTCTTCTCTCTTGTGTAATACTTCCACTTCACCCACATACAATCCTCCCATGTACCAATATTGAACATGTTGTCAGCATATGTTTGTCAGACCCACTCTCCTCCCGCCTCGCCCTCGTATCTCCTCGTTTGCGGCTTCACCGACCTGATTTTCCACACGGGGATCATTAAAGTTTCATCTTATCTCGGATCTGGAAGCCAAGACGGAGACAAAGCGAGAAACAGAAGCTGAGACCCGGTGGTGGATATCAGAGGTGTTGATCGCACCCTCCTGATGTCCTTGAATGCACCATCAGCTGCTCTACATTTAGAGTGAAACCTCAAAAGAAAGACTGTCAAACCTGGGAATGGCTGTTCTGACCTTTGCCCGTAGCTTTTTTACTTCCCTCATAAACAGTGACTGTGGGCTTATGCAGTAACTTCCACTACAGAGCCAAGTCTGTTTCTTTTTTTCTTTACCTAATAATTCACCAGATTCTATTTTGTGATGCACAAAATGTTTTATCATATCTAACATCCAATCGAGCGATTATAAATCTGCTTTCGTTGGTGTAGTAGTCCAGGCCTGCACTGTACCTCACTGTAGTCCATATAACTGCTCTTAAAGCAACAATCTTCAGAGCCCCTAATGGGAGTCCATTAAACATGCAAATTTATTGCAATTTATCTTCGAAGCCCCATCTATCTTTTAAAACGCTTTCACAGTGTCGACTGTTCCATTCTCAAATTAACCATCTGCTCATCCTGCTCCGCGCTGCACTGTGCAGCAGACGCTGAGAGGAGTCTGCAGGCTGCCTCAGTGGGGAATAGCTCTGTTGGGGGCTGACACTCTGTGCCATATATCTATCATTAATTCAAACTGCTGCCTTCTGCATATTTAGAGAGCCTGCACTCCATTTGCTCCCATTACTTAAGTAAGTTACATATGCAGGGATGTGACTAACCGTGTTCCTAAACAAGTTATTATGATCAGAACTGGGATGGACTGCCTCTGTTTGCTATTTGCTATTTGCTGTACTCACTTTTTATATTGATAGATGACAAAGACTGTATATGGGAAGTCAGCAGTTGCTTCGTTGGTGATGGTACATCTATAGCTAGGCTCCGTTCCGGAGTGTGCATTGACTTTTTGAAGGGCAGAGGTGAAAAGACAAAAAAGGCACATACAACGAAAAGGGGAATTGAACTCTGCGTATTTTCAAGGGCATATTAGCACACCTTTTGGCCCCCAAGAGGACAACTGAGCATGTTTTTGCTCCCAAGAGGGCACTTTAGAGAACATTTTGCCGCCCTAGAGGGTATTTTTAGCATTTTGGCTCACAGAAGGGCACATTAGTGTGTGTTTTGACTCAAGAAGCCACTAAAGTGTTTGTTTCGGCTCCCAAAATGGCACTTGAGCACATGTCTAGGCCCCTTAGAGGGCACTTTAGCGCATGTTTTGGCTCCCAGGAAAGGCATTTTAGTGTTTGTTTTCATTAAAAAAGCCACTCAATTGTTTGTTTTGGTTCCAAGAATAGTACTTAAGCGCATGTCTGGGACCCTCAGAGGGCACTTTAGCAAGTTTTGACTCATGAGGGCATTTAGCGCATGTTTTGACTCCCAGAGGGACATGTTAATGGGATTTTTTTTACTCAAGAAGGCACTGTAGTGCACATTTTTGCTCCCAAAATGGCACTTTAGTGCACATTGGGGCACCTTAGCGCATGTTTTGGCTCCCAGGAAAGGCACTGTAGTGTTTGTTTTGACTCAAGAAGCCACTCTAGTGTATGTTTTGGCTCCCAGAATGGCACTTTAGTTCAGGTCTGGGGCTCTTAGAGGGCACTTTTAACATGTTTTGACTCAAGAGGGCATTTGGCCAATGTTTTGACACCCAGGAAGATGTGTTTTTTTTACTCAAAAAGGCACTGTAGTGCACATTTTGGCTTCCAAAATGGCACTTTAGCATATGTCTGGGCCCCTTAAAGGGCACCTTGGTATGTTTTGACTCAAGAGGGCACTTTAGTGCATGTTTCTGTACTCTGAGGGCACTGTAGCACTTGTCTTGGCCCCTTTAGAGGGCACTTTAGCCCACATTTTGGCCCTCAAGAGGGCACTTTGTTACATTTTAACTCATGAAGTCACCTTAGCGCACATTTTCTCACCTTAGAAGGCACTTTAGTGTGCAATATTATTTAAGAGAGCCCTGTAGTGTATGTTTTTGCTACCAAAAGGGCACTGTAGCTCATGTTTTGGCTTCCAAGAGAGCACTCTGTTTTTTTGTCTTAATACTTGGGCCATGAAGGGGACGACTGCCCCACTCCTGTGCACACCACTGACTCTGTTAGCCTGTACAATGACACCACGTATTGACTTATTTTTGTAAACTCATCAGACTTTGAAATGATCTTTCAAAGCAGAGTAAGCTTCAGAAGTTTTTATGCTTCCTGTTGTTTATTGTGATTACAATTAAAGCACGGTCCAGCACCTCTGCGCTAACAAAGAATGACCTTTGTTTAGAAGTCAGACACGCTCCTGCATGATAATCAGAGGAGCACTTCATGTTTAAATCATGATTCATATTTGTTTCGTCTGAGACCTTAAGCCACAAAAGGGGAACTAGAGTACATCCTCTCTGATGAAATCTACATATTCAAACCCAGACTCATCAAAAATGTACAACTCTATCACAAAGTCCTCAAAGGTTTCAGAGGTGCCTGGCTCCAAATACAATCCTCTGTGCGGGAAATAAAAACTTAATTCACAAGAAACCGCTTCCAAAAGCCATCTCCTGTGGTTTCAAATCACGTTACATGTTGTCTTTACGGGTATTGGGGATTCAAAGGACCAAAACTTTAATCCTCAGCCTCAGAAATGTGTTCCCTGAGCTCGCCGTACCAGAATTTATTGGATTACATGTTCCGGGAGATATTGAGTGTCTGCTGCTGTTGCTCACTTATCATCAGGTTGGGAAGAATGAGCTGTGTGAGTTCAGTCTACGGTTTGCTCTGTAATACACAGGGATAACACGATTCTCCAAAGCGAGACTCTGAATAATTAAAAAAAACTGCTGTATCCGGTTAGAACGTCTTTCTCTCTCTGTCTTCTCCCTTACAGTCCTCGTGTTGCATAATCTAAAACACATCCTCCCTACGCGCCAGTGGGAAGATGGATAACTCCAAGTAGCGCTCTCAGATGTATCACCTGATAGCGCTGATGTACGGCCCCATAAAGTCTTCTGAAACAACAAGAAGAGGAGGGGGAGTGAGAAACAAATGCACAGCATAGCAACGCCAGCGTTAAACAGATAGCAGGTCCCTGACTCCCAGCTGTAAAGGCTGACAGGCAACACACACACACAGTCCGCCTCCCGTCATGAATCAAAAGAGGGGCACGATAAAGTGCTCACCGCCGCCTTCAGCTGCCAAACATTTCACTTTTACACTCCCATGATTCCCATTCATTATTATACCGCTGAAGAGAAATGACAAATGTTTTGTACTCGGCTGAAAAGGTCAGGCGCTGTTTACATCCTGACGTCAGGTACAGCAGCTCCAGAGAACAGGGTTCCTGTTTTAGTTTGATGAGTCTGTCACACCCAAAGCCAAAAACCACACAGATTTGAAGCTTCAGCTGGATTATGGAAACCTCTGGTGTATTACAACAACTTCACGTCTTCTTGCTCCGTTACTTTTCTTCTAGTACCAAGAGACTGAAGGGGAAGATTTTTCAAAGAACCCCGTAAACGCTGAGTCTCATCGATCCTACTCCTTAATGCCCGTGACGAAACCGTCTCTAAATGCGAGAAGGTGTCTTTGCTCTCGTAAAAAGTATGTTCAAAGTCTTCTCACGAGCGGCAGGCATCAATAGTTAAACAGACAATTCTCACAGATCACTCAAAAGACATATTTCTACCCCTCAGCTTATAACTGTCTTTGGAGCGCTCCTCGACAGATTGGAGTTATATTAAACTGGATGATGCAAGGAGCTTCGATTTGGCTTTGTACATGGTGTTTAAACTAGATCTTCAAAGTCCTTCGATCAGGAATGAGGGCCTCCCACTTAAAAAAAAAAAAAAGCTTAAAATGAAAGAGTGCACACTGGTTAAATTCAACCTGTGTAACCCAATGAATCAAGACGCATTTTGACGTCAGTTCTTCTTCCTTTAACGTCAAATAACTCTGCGAATGACGCACTAAATAATTTGACTGAAAATAGTGTTGTACTAACAGGAAGCGAGTCAGTTGACATATTTTGGTTGATTCATACACTTTAGTGGAAGAATATACAGTGTTCACAGAGAGAACTACTTACATATATATTTGTGCTTCCCGAGCACATTTAACCTGATTAAGGTTCCAGCCTCTGATTGGTCAGCTCATGCAAGCAGGTAACAAGAGAGATCAGTTCAGTTCAGTTCAGTTCCGTTCCGTCCACTTCAGTTCAGTTCAGTTCAGTTCAGTTCTGTTCTGTTCAGTTCAGTTCAGTTCAGTTCTGTTCTGTTCAGTTCAGTTCAGTTCAGTTCAGTTCAGTTCAGTTCAGTTCAGTTCTCTTCAGTTCAGTTCAGTTCAGTTCACTTCAGTTCAGTTCAGTTTAGTTTAGTTCAGTTCAGTTTAGTTCAGTTCAGTTCAGTTCAGTTCAGTTCCGTTCAGTCCAGTTCAGCTCAGTTCAGTTCAGTTCAGTTCACATCATCAATGCATATGATACAGAACTAAAGAATTCCAAGAAAAGTCAAAGAAAATGTAAAAGAGAGTCACTGTTTCACTTGAATGTCATAAATAGATAAATGTCTAGATGTAATAAATATAAATTGCAGTTGTTGTTATTCTGATGCAGTATGGACGTAAATGAGCTCCACTGGATAAAAGCCCTCATTTCTAAGAAGTAACAGGAGTTTTGAAAACAGTTTTTGACTGAGGCCATGTCCACCTATGTTAAGGTCTGTCATCCACACAAATTGTAGTTTTATGTTACTGAAAACATGTTTTCTGGATTCTTGTATACTTTGGGAAAAACAGTTTTTGGTTCTCAAACATCACAGCTGAATGACGGGTGGACAAAAGTATTTTTAAAAATCAGCGATCAGTTGTTGATTGAAAATACTCGGCTACGTGTGTACAAGGCTTCAAATCCTGAAAAACTCTCCACATTTACCTCCAGGGATTTGATTTCATCTTATGAAAACAATTAAAACAATAATACTACATGTCAATTGTAAATCTGCGTTCATGAAGTCTTATAGTCAGCATCATAGATCATGTAGACTGATGACACCTTGATGTATCTTGATGTTCCCTTCAGACCTCGCCCTCTATTGGTTTCATTAACAAATGAGTGAAAAATTCCTCCTCATTCAGCTCCCCCCTTTCAAACATCCATCAAGCCTTAACACGGGGCACCCATCCTCTGCGAACAACCTTTGTGGTTCACACTGAGATCTATTAATTCCTGCTTAATTAAATGGAATTACGACGAGCGCCATAGCAAATAGCATTGAGCCTAATTAAACTGATAGAAAGATGATCTGTAAACTCTTAGCTGTGACTACGGCTGCTTTAATTAGCCGTTTAATGGAAGCTACGATGCAGGCCTGGTTATTGAATGGTAACAAATGAAGCCCCCTGCATTATCAAGCGTTAGTCACTGTTGTCTTTATTGTCGGGGCGCAGCGCTCAGAAATAAGAGACCCAATTAGCTGGGAGACGAATTGATCTCATATTTTATGACTTAAACAGACTATTTGATTTGTATTATGTGTACAGGCTTCATCTGAATAATGCAGTAGCTGCTTTTTTCATCCCCTTTAAACAGCATTTATAATCTCATGGAGACAAACATCCTGGAGTATGTACATATTAAATCAGAGCTGATAAAAGGTTCTTACATCCTGTTCTTTTCGTTTAAAGGACCAATGAGTTAGCCACCCTCTTGTATTGATCCCAGATGACTCTACGTTGAGCGTCTCGCTGACAGAGAAGTCACTGTGCCCCTACCTCCTTCTTCTGCTTCTTTTGAGACTACACCTAAGGAGCTGAATAATCCTGCTTTGATGGAGTCCGTTTTGTTGCCGAGAATTAAAGGGAAGATGGAGTTGAAGCCTTTAATTTGTTTAATTTGAATCAAGTCCATGATTATCATTTCTAATCAGCTCCAACCCGTGCTTTTTTTTAAGCTTTGATTGTTCTGCATCGGCATCACCGCCCCAATCTCTTCCTCATTAGGTTTAAGATGGAATTCAGGCAGGATTGAAGAGAACACACACATGCTAACACACGTGCTAACACAGTTAGTTTTGACAGTCAGCAGCGTCATCTCAGCAGCCAGCTCAAATCGATCCGTCCCAGAGGAGAGGAGAGCAGGGAGAGGAGAGTCATCCGGTCCAGCGGCTAATCACACAGATGGATCTCCTGTCTGACAGCCGTCATAAGCAGTGAGACCGCTACTGGATCACGAGCTGTCAGCTGTGACACGCTCCCATCGGATGACACACTCTCACACTCAATCCAGGCGGAAGGACGGAGTGTGAAGACAGTCGAGTGTCTCCGTCCTCTCCTTAAATTCTTCCTGTGGAAGTTTTTGCCACTTCCGCTTTCGACTCCGCCATCCTAATCATCAAGTTTACCACATCCTGTTAAGAAAGGTCGAGCTTTTCCACCCTCTTAATATCCCGCAGCCTCTTAACGCGCCTCTTAAGAGCTTCATTCTGAACCTCTCCACTGCACGTCTCCTTAAGACTAATTAGAAAAACACTTTAAAGAGGTGTTAAGTCATCTAATGGCTGTTTTATTTACAAGGTCTCCAACTTGAAGCCTCAGCACTTGGCACCATAACTGTTGAGTCACTGGAATTGATCGGCAACACTATTACACCCCCTGCGGATATATTACAGCGTTTTTGTGCTTTGGGGCTGTTAAAAAGTGTGCTTGTGAGGTTTGGGGTGAGCACATCCTCGGCTCTTTATCCAGACGCTTTTTCTCACCTGTCAGTCAAAGCTTTGCCTAGAAAGCTCTCATTACAGAAGGATCCGGAAAGCAGGTGTTCCACTGGAGGTGCAGTCAGGACGCGGCCACACTGTGTAACCTTGGCGGTAAATATTCATGCTCCTCCTGCTGGAAGAGACGCATATCATCAACACTTCGCCCTCCGCGGTTTGACCCTCACTTTGTCTCCCCCTTTTCCCGTGATGCGCTCACATCATCGCTACACGGTCGCTCGTACATATTTCAAAGCGTACATACACAAACAAACGCACACACACTCCTTCAGATCTCGCATCGTGTCCTCAGGGCTCCTCCGACACAAACAAAACCTCACATTCAGGTTAATAAAACTTCTTTGAATCATTTTTCATCTCACGCTGATGTTTGCGAGGGGTTTAAACTTCTGAGAGGAGCAGCCTGTTCTGTTTCTGTGCTCATGTGTGTGTGTTCCCAAGCTAAATTGCGTCTGACAGCCTGACAGAACAATGAAAACCAGAGTGTGTATTTCTGTCAGGGGTTGAGGTGGAAGCCAAACTCCACTCAAAAGTAACCCCACTTTTCTCTGCTTCTCTTACACACACACACACAAGAAATTGACCCACACACACTCCCTCCTCCGTCTCCTTTCCTCCACGCCGTGAAGCTGAAGCTTAGCAGGTCTGACAGGTGGAATCATTTATTTACCGAGGGCATACTGAGCAGCGCAGCCTCTGACCGGACCTCATGCTGGCTGCAGATAGCGGCTTCACCTCAGCGACGGCCGCGGGCAGCTGTGGGCAGTTAAACCACGGGTTATCACGCCATACAAACACACACACGTACACGCACACACACTCACGTCTGCCTGCTGCGATTCCCACAGGAGAGTGAATGTCACGCATGAGAGCCGCCCCTTCACGAGCTGAACGATGGTTCGAAATCTATCGACGTCAAATCCTCTGACGCGCAGATTTTTAAAAAGCGAGAGGAATTAAATCAGAGCAGCAGAGAAAAAAAGTGTTCAGTTTTAATTTGAAAGCGAAAGAGAGGCCTGTCTGTCTAATAAAATCTAATTATCCCCCTTTCAGCTACAAACTCAGGCTGCCAGACGTAAGAAGACATTTAGATTCATACATCCACATCTGAGGGAGCGCGCTCGGGAATATGAGAGGAGATCACGACAGCACAGACACACACAGTCCAGTTTAAGAAGCTAATGCAGCCCTGACACACTGCATCAGACGTAAATGTGTGTGCAGGTGATCCCTGTGCCCCTCAGTAGGAGGAGTGTTATTTACCGGAAGGTTTGCTGAAGCTGCATGTCCCCGGCCTGTGCTGCCATCAGCAGTGGCAGGAGTGTGTGTGTGTGTGCTGGGTAATTATCACAGGACCCTTCATCTGGCATCCTCTCAGCTCTGAGGTTCAACAGAGCAGCTAACAAGAGCTCCAGCAGCTCACAGGCAAGAAACTAAATATGTGTTTTTTTACCCAGAAGAACAATGAAGACACCTGCACGTGTGCGCCTCAGATAAAAATCCAAGGAGTGTGTCCGCCTACATGGTCTCAGCCTCTGCATCGTGTGCGTTCTCTCCCTCCCCGAGCATCGCCTGTGTTATCTCGACAGGTGCAGTCGCCTGCGCTCTGCTATATAATAGGATGTGTTCAGCCTGTTCCACGCTCCACCCGTCTGTCAGCAGCGAGATGGTGTTTCCGATAACTCCTCGCCCCCTGATAGAGGCTGGAGCCGTGCAGCAGGGTGAAGCAGCAGAGGAAGAGGAGGAGGAGCTCTTTCTGTTTGGACTTGTGTGTCCTCTCCATCAGCTGCCTCCAGGTGTTTCAGTCGCAGAATTAGCTAATGTGAGTAATGTGCGTGACCGTTCAGAATCCGTGGCTTAATTAGCCGCCGTATACCAGAGCTTCGACTTGGGAGGGAACATTTTGTGTGTTAATTGATGCTCGTAGTGTAACAGTCCCTCTGCTGAGCATATGGCTTTGAATGCTGTGGCTTCACATGTGTGTTTTTAACTTTCAGAGCCCTGGAAGCTTGAACACACCTCTTAAGGTGATTTATTTCCTCTTTTGTTGAACAAACCCATTAAGTCGAACGCTACACTTCAACTCTCACCACACTCACTCTGGAAAATACTGCTCAGCATCACTTTTTATAATCCTCCAAGTAGAGAGGATGGTGTACTTAAATATGATCTAATTTTATCATCTAAGTGCTGAAATTACCCATTTGTGTCCCGAATGGAAAACCACTTATCTCCGTTTTGGTCCCATCCATCATGAGCTGAAGTGCCACTTTTTGGAGATTGGCGGGTTCATTTTTTTTTTTTTTTTTTGAGTGAAACACTCAATATGGAGAATATGCATGCACTCCACATCGCTAGAGCGTCTGGAACACTGGGGCATTTTTCTCCCCATAGACGCTGCTGCCATATGGGCAGAGGAGCATGATGGGAGAAGGGTGATCACTCAGTATGGTAATGTTTGCAATGATTTGAATATTTTGAGGATCACTCTGAGCCGCCTGTTTATCTTTCTTTCACTTTATCACTCACTCACTGTCACTCATTTCTTATTACCTTCTTTGTTTACTCCGTAAGTCGGCGGCTGCAGATCTGAAGCCGTCCTCTCAGGATATTACACCCCATCGCTTTGCAGCAGGAAAATAAAATTACAGACCTTCAGAGACCCTCAAGCGCCCAATCGATACCAGCAAATTCACAAGCTCATCAGGGACAGCTGCGGCAGCTTTTAGTGTCCGGGATGCTTGTAGACACTTCCACAGGTTTAAGGTCAACGCTGGAGTGAAAGGGAGAGCACGCAGGGAGCAGGAAGGAGAAGGAGGAAGAGGAGGAGGGGGGAGGTGTTTAAATGTAAACTGAAGAGGGGTTTAAGAGGCACCATTATGTGTCCGCTCTCCGTCTGCAGGCTGCTGCGGTATTGATTGGTTTGTTTGCAGCCTCACACAAAGGTTCCTCTGCATCTTTGAAGACTCCCTTCAAACGCAGCTTATCTGAGATGAACGAATATGAGGAGAGCTGTGAACTTACCGCCTCCGACTGCTCTGTGGATTTAGATGGAGACGCAGATAGCCTCAGATACACAAATTAAACCCTGCAAGATGTAAATACAAGCATTCAGCTCACTACCCATGTAATCAGCTTGCTTATACATTTACAAATACACTCGTGATGCTCCTTTTGCAGCTTCAAAATAATCCTGTTAATCCTACTCTTCAGAGGTTACGGTTGATTTGTCTGGATAAAGCCCCTGAGACTTCTGGATACGCTCAGCTGCACGTGGAGAATGGCCAGCAATCAGCAGCAGCCCCTAAGAGGAGAGGTCAGCGCTAGAGCATTGATATTTTTCTTGCCTTTTTGTTTACTCCCACGTCATTTGGAGGCTGGTTTCATATCTTTTCAAAGCTGCAGGGACGCCAATTTGAAGCCTCTTCAGTTGACACATAAAGACCTGAACGTGTGCTGGACGGGGTGGTTCAAATTAAAACAAATAGGCGATAATATTTACCCCCTTTGGACATAAAGCAGGAGTTACTGCGTCCTCTTTCTGCCAGGCTGCTTTTTGTGTCAGGAGATAGAATAAATTTTAGTTTTAGCTGAATGAAGCTGGGCTTATTCATCGAGCAGGATTTATACACAAGAGAGAACAGTAACAAAGACCAGGAGGAGTATTTTAAGATTTTATTCTTTGCCTTGGTGTTAAAGCTTTGAAAGATTTCTCTTCTGACCTGAGAGGTTTTAAGATTTGGCATGTAGCAGTTTGTTTGAGGCTTTAAAAGGTAAGGTAAGGCAGTTAACAGTGGTGTGCACAGAAGGGGGGCAGAGGGGCCATCGCCCCCTCTCATGGCCCAGTTGTTGAAAAAACATGCGAAAGAGCACCCTCTTGGGAGTGAAAAATATACACTAGAGTTCACTTTTTGGTGAAAAGAAACAATAGGTTGGTAAGAATATGATTAAGTGCCCTTTGGGAGTGAAAAAAATGCACTAGAGTTCACTTATACTTGCCTCTCGGGAGGCAAAATGTGCATTAAAGTGCCCTTGTGGTAGGCAACCCATGCAAGACTGCCTTTTTGGGTGAAAGAACAACAAACTAGGCTGGTTATTATGGAATAAAGTGTTCTTTCGGGAGGCAAAATGTGCGCTAAAGTGCCCTCCTGGTAGCTAAAATTTGCACTCAAGTTCCCTCTTGGTGGTAAAAACACACTACGCTGGTTGTAATATGATAGAGTGTCCTCTTGGAAGCCAAAATGTGCGCCAGAGTGTCCTCTTGGTAGGCAAAATGTGCCAAAAAGTATCCTTTTGGGAGGCAGAATCCATTCAAGAGTGCCATTTTTGGTGGAAAAAAAAACACACCAGGCTTGTTTCAATATTGTTAAATGCCCTTTTGGGAACCAAAATGTGTGCTACACTGCCTTCTTGGGTGGAAAAAAGGACATTTTTGCTGGTTATAAAATGATTCAGTGCACTCTTGAGAGACAAAATGTGCACTTAAGTGCCCTTGTGGGAGGCAAAATGTGCACTTAAGTGCCCTTGTGGGAGGCAAAATCCATGAAAGAGTGCCCTTTTGCGTGGAAAAATAAAACCCACTAGAATTGTTACAATGTAATAGAGCCCCCTTGGGAGGCAAAATGTGTGCCCAATTATCCTTTGGGGAGGCAAAATGCGCACTTAAGTGCCCTTCTGGTATCCAGAACATTCACTTAAGTTCCCTTTTTGGTGGAAAAAACACACTGGGCTGGTAATATCATATTGAAGTGCCCTCTTGGGATCCATAATGGGCATTAAAGCCAGCTTTTGGGAGCCAAAACTAGATTGCCCTCTTGGGTGAAAAAAGAATTGGCTGGTTACAATATGATGCTGTTTTGGGAGGCAAAATGCGCACTAGAGTTTCCTTTTGTGTCAAAACATGTCCTCAAGCGCCCTGGTTAGGAAAACACACAAAAGCGCCCTCTAAAGTAGCAAAAATGTGTGCCAAAAGTACCCTGGAAAATAAATATCATTTAGTACCCTCTTTAGTGAAGAGATTGTGATGTACATTCTTTTTTTTTTTCATTTCACCCCTGCCCTTTAAAAATTCGGTGCACGCCACTTGCTGTTACTGATTTTAGACTAATACGGTAGCCCAAGACAGCCTCCAGGGAAACAGTGCCCAGGGTCTGGATAAACGTGCCACTTCCATCCCAGCTTGTGTGGTTGTTGCCCACATGGATTCAGCCGTGTCAGAGCACAGCCCTGCTGAAGTGCTCAGAGTGAGCGCTCAGCAGAAACTGCGCCCTGGATAATGTAAAAGTTTAAAAAAGCGAACACTGCCTTGCCCCGGGCGACCGGATACTCTCAAGTGACTACAGCTGAAACATTTCATCAATACTCTACACCCTGACTTCTCTAGCAGGATCTTTGAAGGTTAGAACCGCCTCATTCCCCTTATCAATCCCAGACTGCTCCGCTTCCCCTCCAACGCACCTTCACAGAGAACAGCCCGCCTCGTTTCCCTGTTAGCGCCGCATTCGTCCTCAGCAGCTGTTATCACTGAGTGTTTCAGCCGCTTTACTGTAATTCCTGCGCCTTTGGAGCGCCGTCCTCACTCGCCCCTATGCGGCTTGAATATTGTATAACGGCAATGTCATCCGCTCGGACAGTGAAATGTATTACCTGCATGAATCAAGTTGTCATTTCCAATTTATGAGGGAGCTTGGCATTCCGAGCACGGGTCTGGCTTGTGCGAGGCCATGAAAGGCTCCTCTCCAAACCGCCTCAGTGCTGCTTCGTTTGTGACTCTGCAGAACAAACCGGCGGCACCTGCACTTCTTCAGTTTTGCATTCTTGAGAAAACACTCTGTAATTATAAAATGCAGCTGCGTCTGCACCCAGCTCCTTGCTTACTCATGCACCAACAGGCAGCCTTTGCCCGTTGTTCTGTGCTGGGTGTACTCACCAGATGGACGAGGGTCACAGCTCAACATAAATTATTTCCTGTTAAGTTCTGGAGTTCAGCAGCGACTTAAGCAAGTTTTTCTCTTCCCACAGTGATTATAAAGTCCCCTCAGCTCGCACAGGGAGTTAAAGTAAACACTGAGAATTTCCTGATATGCCCCAGCACTGTTTGGGCTCAAGTCAGCTCTGAAGTAGGGATGGAGCATCAGGCGTCTGTACTGCAGCCAAATCTGTTGGCCACTATTGATATCCCATTTCCTCTGTCACTCCTAAGCTGCTTTGCATTCAGAGGCTCCACGCTAAGCCCACGGCGTCCGGCCCGTGGCCTGTAACGCTGACGACACGGCTGTCTGTGCTGCTCCACAACAATCACCGACTCCTTTGTCGTCCAGGAAACAAAAGCATCGCCAGTGCCGCACCGAGGGCCGTCCATCCCTGACATTTTAATTGTGCCTTGCTCATTTTGAGCAGGATACTGAACCAATTTGGCCGTTGCTGTTAAATTCCTCGCACATTAACGCCTCTTTTGAGCGTTTAGAAGGCGCCATAATGGGGTTTAGACTTGGCAGAAGATTGGGAGGAAAGGGATGAAACATCACATAGGAGGCAGTTTTTTTGTAGTGTGTGGCTGACAATTATAAACCTCCTGTTGAGCTTATCGCAAACGCAACAGCAGGAGCTTGAGATAAGGTGGTGGGTAATGGGATATGGACAGAGGAAGGGTTTGGACACGTCGTGCTCATATCCTTTAAATTCATCCAGTAAGGAAAGCTAAAAATATGTCTGAAAACGGTTTGTTTACACCATCCATGGCCTTGGAGGCTGCTGGTTCAGTGGGTGAAGGGGGGTATTGTTTACCCAGTATTCCCTAGCATACGTAGAGGCTCTTGAGACGGTGTGACACATACTGGAGTGGAAACACGTGTGTTTAAAGAAGCCTCAGACACACAGCAATCATTTTCTGCTTCCATTATCCCCTCTGTTTCATGTTGTCACCACCATTGAATCATATCTACAAGTCACGCCTCGCTTTCAAACACTATTACTGAATTATAATGCCGCAATGTAAAGAATCACCCGACGCGGAGATGATCTGACAGCTTTGCTTGAATCAGCAGTCAGGAGAAAAAAACCCGCGAGTGATGGCGTCTGTTCCCCGTTTTCTCTGCCAGTCATTTAATGCGTTGCATCGAATCAGGCAGCGTGACTGTTAGATGTCATCCCAGAGCCCAGACGATGATTTATTTACCTTCAGGTGTGTCTGCTCTCCGAGCTCATCCCTCACTCACATGTATCCTCTAACGCCGTCGAGTCACTCAACGCTAGTGTCTATTAATCCACCTCTCAGACACACATCTGCACGGCCTTTTCTTTATTTATTTCTCTATTTTTTGTTCTCTCTACTCCCTCCCTGAGTGACTCACCAACACACAGTCATCCCCCCCACAAGCAAGGTCAGCCAGCGCTGCACTAATGACTGCCATCAATTACCAAGAGCAACATTAGACCAGACTCAAACTCCCACATCTCTGTTGCCTTCTAGCGTTTCGCACCGGCTTACAGAGGTCACATGACTGTTAAGACAGCAGGGTAGATGATTCAAGCTCCTGTGACCTCGGCCACTAGCAGAAATACTACTCGACAGGGGGATCTACGTTGATTTCTTTGATGTATGATAACGAGGTGCTGAAATGGAAATCCCACCTTCAAGCTAACCCTCAGAACGTCTGCATTTCCTTTCCTCGCCTCTGATAAAGAGGAGGCTCCAAGGACAGGACAGGTGGTGGCTTTTTAGGAATGTTTTATGTGTGCGACTTCCAGCAGGCAGCGTTTAACTCAAAGTAGATGAAGCAGGAGATAGCAGCTAACCTGGAGCGCCAAAAAATGCCCCTAAATCGAGGAGACAACAACACCCCAGAGCTCTGAGGACGAGAACGACCTCGCTTTCACAGCTGGTCTAACTGGTGCTAAAGACGATCATCATCAGACACTCCAAGGTTGGTTCCTTTTGACTCCTAAATCCTGATAAATATTTTTATTCCATCATCTTCAAACAGCACCAGTATTTGACGAAGCGCCTCATAAAACCAGACTGTTAAAACTAAACATCCTGCACCTGTTCTTTTCCATCAAACACTGATAGATACATTAAAATTTTAATGACTTCTGCTGATCACTGAATCATTTTTGCCTCCTCAGCCGATAAAAAGTACAGACATGCCTTTGAGTTTGGTTATTTATAACTTTGCCCACTTGCAGAACTTTCCAGACCTTGATTTGATCAGGGATTTGAAAGGATTAGATCTGGATGAGTGAATTCAATAAGTTTCCATTGAAGCCCAGCCCTGAGGCCTTTGCCTCATCAATTCCACCACTCTCCCTTTCAGCATGCCTGTTTCGCTTCCTCCAAATTTATCCGCTAATTCCCGGAGTCTTCTTCCGACTGGTTCATCGTTTCATCAATAAGACGCAGGCGATAACAAAGCCCAAGGTGGTGTCGTCCAACTCCACAATGCTGTAAAACACACGCACACATGCAGGGAATGCTTACATCTGATTGGAAGACAAACAACACTGTGATTGAAGCACTTCACTTCCCTTCCTGACCTGTGTGAATGTTTGATCCCTCGTGACTACGTTCAGATCCACACAAAGGTGATCATAATATGGCGTCTTGTATCAGTGTGAGGTGTAATGGAGCGCCACCAGAGCTTGCTACCAAGCTGCTAAATTGACTTCCTCAAGGGGGTTGCGTTCCTCAGCACGCAGTGCCACCATGCTGCAGACTGAACACTCTCTTCCTGCTCTCTCTTTCCCTTTCCTTCTCCCCCTACGGCCTGTCACAGCGCTGTCATGACAACTGGCTCAGATTAGCAGCTCATTAGCAGTAAGCCCGGTGAATGGAGTGTTAATAATAACTGTAATTATAACACCTTTTCATGCTTTTCCTCCCTCTCACCTTTTTACACCTTAATGCCTGTTTTTACTGCTCGGTGATATTTCTGAGTTACTCTATCATTGGCATGTTTCACCGGCCTTTTATCAGCAGAGGGGTCATTATTTTGATCTACAGTAGAGCTGAAGGAGACGCTGAAGCAGTGCTTCTGGAGACTATCTGTACAGATTACCCTCACAAGCAGCCAGGATGGTAAACCAAAACATTATGCAGAAATATATGAAGTAGTAAACTTTTAGAGGGTAGGGCCAAAAATAAAATAAAAAGGGGACAATTTACCACACATTTTGACTCCCAAGAGGGAAATTTAGCACGCCGTTTGGCCTCACAGGAAGGCACTTTAGCCCACATTTCTGCTACAAAGAAGGCAGTTTACCACCCATTCAAGCCTCTCAAGAGGGCACTTATGCAGATGCTTTTGCCATCAAAGATGGTGATTTAGCCCGCATTTTGGCTCTCAAAAAGGGCTCTAAAGCACGCATTTTGGCTCCTAAAGAGGGCAATTTAGCCCACATCTGGCTCCCAAGGAAGGCATTTTTTCGAGATTATAGCCTCTCAAAGAGGGCACTTATGCGCGTGCTTTGGCTCCCAAAGAGGGCAGTTTAGCCCACATTTTGGCTCCTAAAGAGGGCTCTCAAACAGGCATTTTGACTTTGAAAGAAGGCTTTAAAGCAGGCATTCTGGCTCCCAAAAAGGGCTCTAAAGCAGGCATTTTGGCTCCCAAAGAAGGCTCTTAATCAGACATTTTGGCTCCCAAAGAGGGCTCTTAGGCAGGCATTTTGGTTTCCAAAGAGGGCACTTTAGCGCACATTTTGGCTCCCAAAGAGGGCTCTTAATCAGGGATTTTGACTCCATGAGAGGGCTCTTAATCTGGCATTGTGGTTTTCCAAAGAGGGCAGTTTAGCGCACATTTTGGCTCCCAAAGAGGGCTCTTAATCAGGCATTTTGGCTCCTTGAGAGGGCTCTTAATCTGGCATTTTGGTTTTCCAAAGAGGGCAGTTTAGTGCACATTTTGGCTCCCGAAGAGGGCTCTAAAGCAAGCATTTTGGTTCCCAAAAAGGGCTCTTTATTAAGGCATTTTGGCTCCTAGAGAGGGCATTGTAGCACGTGTTTTTTTGCCCCTTAATGGACACATTAGTACAAGTTGTAGCACTTTAAGGCAGTTTACTGCTCCTAAGAGGGCACTTAAGCACATATTTTGGCTCATAAGAGCTCTCTTTAGTGCACATTTAGGCTCCCTAGAAGATGCTTTAGTACACATATATAGCCTCCCAAGAGAGAACTATAGCGCAGGCACTTTAACACTTCTTTTAGCCTTAAAATAGGGCACTTTAGCTTGTATTAGCACGTCTTACGAAACAATTCGACCACAAGGAGGGCAGTCACTAACCCAGTAACCATCTATTGCTCAAGTATCACATCCAAACATGAGTTTCAAAGGTCTCTTTCTCTTCAACATGATAATAGTTTTCTTTAAAACATGTTCTATATGACCTGATCAATGTACTCTGCCCCCTTGAGGATGATCATACCTCTACAAGCAGCTGTAGAGGTATGTAGCCAGCCCCTTTTCAAAACGCATGCTCTAATAAAATCATTCACACACTTTCAGGAAAATCTTTGCTAATTCGCAAGAAGTTGCGTTTAGAATAACTTCTAAACTGCTGCTCATTTTTAAAGTAAGTATTTTTTGCATATTCATAAAAACTTTACTGAAAAAGTTGCCAAAACCACCCACTTCATCAAATGTGATGCAAAAAATACATCATAAACAAAAATGATGTTGCAATATATTTGTGTATTTTGTTAGAAGGGTTGATAAACATCTCATTTCCCCCCTAGAAATGGAATATTGTGGTTATTTTTTGACGGGTTACGCTTTACAGGGTTGAGCATAGAAAGCAAAACTCACAATTACTGCACAAGAATCTAAGTCAGAGACGTCTACTTTGGTCCTTCATCCAGCAACAAACTGACACCCTCTCCATGCTGGGATTCAGCGGACTGTGAGGTCTGCTCAGGCCACTCTTAATTAGTGTTCTGCTGACCACAAATTAACAGTTATTAGCAAGTCTTCCTCACTGCGAGAGCTGCATCCCTGTAGTCTAAAGCCATGATCCCGTGCCTTGATATTCTGTCTGAAGTGTAACATATTCAGCAGCGGTGCTAATGTAATTCAAAGTGACACCACAGCATGAAAGGATACAGCCATCTTTCAATTTGCTCTGAGGGGAAGTTGGGCCTCATGATTTCGTGAGGTGCATGGCTCGATGAGGATATCAGTTATCCCGGGCTTTAGCGAAATGATCGTACGGTAGTTTTGGGAGGATTACAAAACCAATAGACCCACCGCAGGAAATGAAAGAGTTGAAGAGACGCCGATGTGAAAACAGGATGCAAGGGGAAACGAGGTCAGGCAGAGAAGGTGAACATGATGAATTGGTGATTTTATCCGGAGGAGAAAGGCGAGGAGGAGTGCAGGGAGTTGAGATTGAGTGGCTTCAGGGAGAGTAAAGGCGATAGATGCCGTCAATAAGTTGGAGGAGAGATTTGGGGAGATGAAACGCAGACGCGGGTAGAAAAAAAGTCTCTTTGGCAAAATAAGAAAAGTGGAGGTTGCTCAGGTTGGAATGAAGAAAGAACAAGGGTTGTGTGATGATGAGTCCCCGAGACAAAAACAATAAAGGACAGAGATTGAGACGAAGAGCGGCAAGGGAGGGAGGTAGTGAGACATATAAAGATGGATCAAGCACCCAGCGAAGTGGAGAGGGAGAGTGTGATTGAGAGGGAGGAGGTGTGGAAAAGCGGCCATGATGAGATGGATTCTACTGGACCATGAGATTGATGACTCTGCTTTAGGAGAGGGAGCGAGGGATTGGAAGAGATAGCAGAAAAGGGAGGAGGAGGAGGAGGCAAAACAGAAAAAGTCCTGATGAAAAGAAGCAAGAAGCGACAGAATCTGGCGCCTGATAAGAGAGTGAGCCGCTTTTTATCTCGGCGGCTCCATCTTGAAACAGAGCAGCAACTTCGCACATTTCAGTATCTCTAATAGGATCTGAGCCACTTCCTTTCATCATCAGTTATGCACGCTCAAAACAAAAATGTACTTCCCAGGAAGAATAACAGGACTGATGCTGCTGCTGCGTCAGAAGAGATTAAGTTGTGAATAAAAGTGTTTGCAAGGAAGGATTACTGCGATTTGGCCATCCATCATTGCTTAACGAAACAGGAAGTGGATTGTACATGGCGCCCAATGAGAGCAGAAGTCTTGCTGATAATGAAGGAGTCGTGAAATCCAGATGCCGGAGTCTGACCGTTGACGTGAGGTTCATTGTTGAGGTAGACTGTGAGTGCGAGCAGGAGAGCTAGAGAAGCGGATATTAATCGCTCCCCTCGAGAAAGTTTCACCTTCCCTGCTCTGATCCTTCCCCTCCTCCTCCTCCTTCCCCTCTTCCTCTCAGACTGCCGGAGTGGCTCTGATTCGCCAGGCTCTGTCTGGTCCAGAGGGGGATAAGAAGGAGATAAACAGCAAACAGCAAAGTGTAGGGAGCCAAAGCAGAGCAGGCCCTATCAATGGAGGGAGCTACTCAGGATATTCACTTTCTTCAGACCACAGAGCTCTTATCAGAGGCAGTGATGGAGAGATAGAGTAACTGAGTGTGCCGCCTGCTCGGCGACCAGACTGATGTTATGAGCTGGAATGAACAGGAGGAGCCAGATACTGTTGAATACGTCACATTTCTTCTCTAAGAAGAGGAAGATAAGGGTGTGTTCAAAGGTGCTGATCCGCCTGCTTTTCCTCTTTCTCTTCCAGATAAACCATCCCATCCAGCTACCATGGGACTCAATAAGGACAGAAGCATGATGGGAAACCTCTGCTGTGGCTCTACTCCAACACGACTCTAAAGAGCCCCATTATCTGAAATTGATGTCAGCCGTGTTGCGGAGGCAGCCTCAAGCTGCGCCGCCAGATCTGAGACGACCAATGGAGGCGTGGCCTCAAGGTTTCCGACCCTGCTGCCGCTGGTAACAACAGCCAAGTGACCAGCGATGCCTTCTAAGGTCTCCTGCTTGTACTTGCTGACAGTGGTTTGCTGGGCCAGCGCTCTGTGGTACCTGAGTCTGTCCCGTCCCTCCACTTCCTACGTGGGACAGATGACGATCCCCTTACGCAAACTGCCCAAGGTGAACAAGAACGCCACGTTCAACAACATCCGAACGCGCTCGCTCAACCCCCACGACTTCGGCTACATCATCAACGAGGAGAAGAAGTGCGAGGCGGAGCCGCCCTTCCTCGTCAGCCTCATCAGCACCACTCACAAGGAATTCGACGCCCGCCAGGCTATTCGTGAGACATGGGGTGACGAGAGCACCTTCACGGACGTTCGCCTGGTTACGCTGTTTCTGTTAGGACGCAGCACTGATCCTGTCCTCAACCAGATGGTGGAGCAGGAGAGTCAGATCTTTCATGACATTGTCGTGGAGGATTTTATTGACTCATACCACAACTTGACACTCAAGACGCTGATGGGCATGCGATGGGTTGCCACGTTTTGCTCTAAGGCGCAATACGTCCTCAAGACGGACAGTGACATCTTTGTGAACATGGAGAACCTCATATTCAACCTCTTGAAACCAGCAACAAAGCCAAGGAGGAGGTACTTCACGGGCTACGTCATCAACGGCGGGCCAATAAGGGACATGCGCAGCAAGTGGTACATGCCAAGGGATCTGTACCCTGAGAGCAAGTACCCTCCGTTCTGCTCCGGCACAGGGTACATCTTCTCAGCTGATGTTGCCGAGCTCATATACAAGACGTCCTTACACACCAGGCTGCTGCACCTGGAGGACGTGTACGTAGGCGTGTGTCTACGCAAACTGGGAATCCATCCGTTTCAGAACAGCGGTTTCAACCACTGGAAGATGGCGTACAGCCTCTGCAGGTACCGCCGAGTGGTCACCGTCCACCAGATCTCCCCAGAGGAGATGCACCGCATTTGGAACGACATGACCAGCAAGAAACACCTGAAGTGTTAGCAGAACTTGGCAATGGGGGGTCGGTTATCCCTTTCTTCTTTCACTTTTGGCTTTGGCGAGTACTTTTCAGCACGTAGCACTGAGCTAAAGAAGCTGTATCGACCAGGTACTGATTGCTTTGCCAGGAGTCTCTGTAGTGCAAGGCCAAAGCGAACTCCTCTGTCTTCATCCACCCTCCCTCCAAGGTGTTTTTGAGAGGTACTCAACTCAGACTCACTAAAAAGGCACAAACTGGGGAATATGCTCTCCAAAAATGTGCCAAATGTTCAGCCGGTTGTTTGTTATTGCCAGCAGCTCTATGATTTTATAGGAAAATACAAGACAGGATGCTTAGAGGCTTGTGTTCAAGCACTTATTTATACAAGACACAAACTGTCCCCATTACTCGACTGCAGATTACAGAGATGCCAACACAGTTCTTTAAACCCAGCCGTTCGCTTCCACAAGCTCTTATTATGAATGTTCCTCATTTTATTTTTTCACTTGTAGTATTTTTCTGAAAAAAAAAAAAAAAAGGTGTTAAAGTGTCGGATGCACTGTCTGGCGCTGGCAGCAGCTTTGTGACGACCACGGTGAGTTCGCAGTGACTCATTCAAACAGGTTGAATAACGTGCACTGTGTTCATCAGCCTTTAGGAGAGCAGCGGGAAAAGAAGTATTAACAACCGTACCTGTTTGCCTCTGTTATTTCTGTAGATTCAGACATATTTTCTTACCACAGATCCACAGATCTTTGCAGCCTGGGAGGGAAACCTCCAAAAAGGACCTGAACTGTGTGAAGACATCAGCTGCTTGCATTCCCAAGTGAATGTTACTCCTGTTAATGTGTAATGTGCAGTTATTTGTCTCAGGCCGTGCTGTGAGCAGGCTGCAGACTATTATATTTTCTATTACTTGAACATGATTGAGAACAGATGTACTGCGAGCGCAGCGTGTACTGAGAAAAAATATTACATTTTGGAGTGCTTTCTTCTTTTCAATTACTTGAGATTCAATAAAGCGCTTTTATAAGACTAGAATTGTGTTTATTACAAGAATCGATGTGAAAAGTTTGCTTTTGACTTGATGTTATCCACATTACTTTGATATTGATAAATAAGAAACCAGGTTACACTCGGAGACGCCTGTTGGGAAACATGAGCAGTTGGAATGAAAGTGTCTCATTAGGATCGCCATTCGTTCGGCGGCAGCAGCTGCGCTCAGGTTGACGCAGGTCCCAGCTCTCAACATGTCAGCGGAGGGGCCAGCGCTGAGTGGATCAGGAAACAACATGGCTGTGCTCTTTCTGGTGCAGGTGTTGGAGTGTTTGTGATAAACAGTTTTCCTGCAGTCTGTATTAAACCAGAATTAGCATCTGTGTTATTGGCAGTGAAGTGGCTGTTCCTGCTCTGTTATGTCTTGTCTGGCGTGTTCTTCTGTTTGCAGGGTGTGAAATGAGCCAGGTCTGATCACATCTTTCCTTTCTGATTGATTAAACTCTAATCAGCAGTATCCTCAACTATACGATCCCTTATGTGTACATGTGCTTACAGGTGCTTGTGTTCAGTTTTTCTTGAGTTTTGGACTTTTTCTTCCAGGCATCATCACCATCCAACGGCGCAGCAGCACCACTCCTGCGAGATTTGGCAGAGAAGAAATGAAAAAGCGCCTCCTGCTAAGTTCTTGCGAAGACAAACATAAAAATGTTGGAAGCACTTGTGGTGAGGCTTCTTCCTCGAACATTTTTTTCTTGTTTTTATGCAGTGAAAATCTTGTGGGAGCAGAATAAAAAAAACAGCGTTGCTATTATGATTTCTCCATAACAAAACTATTCCCATCTGGAGCTTTTACGTCAAACACTCCTTTTTGGTCTCTTTCTAGGACAGCAGAGAATTTAATTGAGATGGTTTTGTTTCAGCGTCAGTTTGTTTTACCGGTTTCTTTTCTTACCAAGTGTGTTATCTTTTACTCTTTCTTCCAAAAAATGAGCAAGCGTAGCCTGCCCAGTGGTACGCAAGTGAAATAATTGTTATTCACAGCGTCTTATCCTCAGTGCTGTGTTTTGCATTCCTCTGATCACCCCCTATGGCATATGCAATTTGATACAATATGCTGAGTAATAGAAAGTCTGCTCTGTAATTGGCCAAACAAGCCAGTGGTGGAGCGCTTAAAAGGCTAAAGCTCGGGGAAAATGAAAAGCGAGTGATTATTCCGAGGCTTGTGGTTAAATGAACCTCATAACGAGCAAGGCGGAGAGCGAGACAATTGGGAACACTCAGATTTCAAAACAAAGCGTCGGAGGGCGGGCTGTGGAGCCTAGAGAAGGAAGAAGAAACTACCAGGGCACGGAGAAGACCTTGATTTGGCGTTGTAGCGTGGTTAGATGTGTTAAAGCTAAAGGCAGATTTGTTAAATAAGCGTCTGCATATTCATTTTTCTTCTGCCCTCAATGTGTTCTTGCAGTCAGCATGACCTCCTCATGACCTGTCCTGTGCTGCGTGGAGAATTCAGCTTTTCAGAGAAAATAACCGCTGAGCAAATTGGCGGTGTGCAATCTGCCATCTGTGCAGGCGTTTTTGCACCAAGGTGAGAGAAAGAGGGGCTGATTGAGAGCAGCTGGGAACCCGACGTACAATCCTCCAGGAGAAGTGCCATCACGGGGAGGCTGGGATGCATCACGGCGCTGACGCCTTCCTCAAAATCAGAACGACGGCTCGATGTGTGAGTGGCTTTCACCTTGAGCCTGAGGAAACACAGATTTCTTCTGCTTCCTGATTGGAGGCTGGGATGTTCTGCGTGCTTTGGGGAGAAATTTGCTGAATTTTATCATGTTCTTTTAGCCATTTAGAAACTGCATTTGTCTCTTTTCTTTCTCACAGCAGAAACTATCCTCCAGGACAGAACACTGAGTTCCTTCCCCCTCAAGCGCCAAAGTCTCCACTAGCACATTTGGGAGCGACTTGACAGGCTACTTCAGTCAACAGGTCAGGGGTCATGGTAATGACAGACACAGCTTAGGGACAATCTGTACAGTACAAGCCTCCTTTCGATTTTCTAAACTTCACACTTTCCCCAAAATACACAAAATAGAGAAAATATGTCTGGGCAATATCAACGCAGTTCAACCATCAAAAGCACACAAGCCATTAATCTTCATCCTTGAGCGACGATTTGAACGTTTTGTTCACAAACATCAAGAAAAGTCGATTTTTGAGTGCCACCCTGACTCACAGACCGAACATTCAAATCTGTTTTGAAATCACCTCTGGAAAACAAATCAATGGCAGTATTGGAGCTTCAGCTTGTCACTTCCTGTTTTATTTCAGGCAACCATCTCCCATGATTCCAAGAGTCCAGCTGCAGAAACTTAACCCCTGTTCCTGGAAAACTCATCTCCACAAACTTTAATATTGATATCTTGCATTAATATTGATATCTGTCCTTGTCGATGACAGCATTTCAGCACCATGAATTATTTCCTGTCATCCATAACGGAGAGATGGGAATTAAATAGGAAGCATACATCAGGACGTGAGGCAGTGGCAGCACAAGCGCTTGACAGAGATAAGTGTGACAGCCGGGGTGAATTTGAATTGCACAAGCGATAAATTAACTCTTAATGCCCGGGGATGAAGCCGATCTCTCGGAACCAGTGGAGGCACACAGCCCATCTCACCTTCTTCTGTAAGCGGCAGGCTCATATTTATGACCAGCTGCACGCTTTGGAGGAATATCTGCATATTTGCATGAGAGTCTCATAAATACGTCATGAGCTTGTGGATATCAGGATCATTTGATTCACAGGTAGAAGGAAGAAAAGACTCAGAACAGGCTTGCTGTGCATTTGATGTCTTTCATTTAGCATACCTGTGACAGAATGTGACTTGACGCGTGTATGGATCCTCTCAGTGTGCACATTCCCTTTGAGTTAGTGTGTTTCATGTATATGATCCGTGTATTCTTTACTTCAAGGAGAGCATTGGTGCTCACTCAGCCCTTTTAACAACTACTGAGGCAGCTCAGCGTTTTATTGCATCATATAGTATCTGACTCCCCTCCAGATACTGTTTCCACTACAATATTAACCATTTCTTTTCACTTCTAGCTAACATTTTCTGATTTCTGTATTCTTACTGTGCCAGGCTGAGGTGTCAGACATGACTAATCTATCTCATTTCATTCAGTCATACATTTCTCTTATATACAGCGTAATTCAGTGCTGTGCTGTGCACTAGCAGTTGTTATAGAGTGTTCACACTTAGTGATAAAAAAAGACAGGAAGCTAGGTTGTTATTTTGATCATTCTACTGAAGCTCGATTGCTCTGTGATCTGTACGTAATGCCTCGGTGGGGTACAGCGCGATTGACAGAAACATGAGCGACTCTCCTGTTCTTTCATCAACACTTTTCTCTCCTAGGTAAGGTAAATACCGTATACAATATTGAATAAGTAATAAAAAAAACATTTGGTAATTGTTTCCCGATAAGATGTTGGCTAATTCAGAAGATGTGTAAACGAACGCGAAGACTCCGTGATTGCGCAGTTGTTTTTAACTGCGTAGTACACAGTCATGTCGGTTTAATGTGGTTATGATAATGTATTCGTTCTAGAAAAATAGAGAAAATGTGTTTATTTTCTCTTTAAAAGTTCAAATGACTGCATTAATAAGAAAATAATTGAAAGAATAGCTATAAGTAAGTGAAAAATGAGCGTTTGTTTATTGCAGTTAGCATTGTACATCCGGGTCACTGTGCGAGGCGGGATAATAGCTTTACTGTCAAGAATTCACTGTTAAGTACCTTAAGCAAAGAAAATGTAGCAGTTTTCGACACATTAAGCTAACATTTATATTTCTAATATCATAAAAACTATTTAGTATCGTTGTTTTCATTACTTTTAGCTTACAACTTAATATCTGAAGCTATTTCTGTGACATGAAGCTTATGTTTTCCATTACTCAAAGCTAAAAACCAAAGTGTTTTTGTTACGTATTGCTAACAGTCCTTGCTAAGCTTATTCAAACATCCTATTTTAACCCAAGAATGCAATTTACTTCACACTATGACAGAAACCTAACTTAATGTAACTTAAATAGGTGTATGCTGTAGGTCGAAGTTGCTCTGCTATCCTTTCACTCATACCCATTTATTACACTACAACACAGCTTTCTCTTAACTGAAGTAGTGGTTACAAACCAATCACACTTAATCACTCCAACACTCTCCAGAGGTGTTCTGTTACTTAGCATTCATCGTCAAGTGAAGTGATAGGAGGATACTAAATCCTTGTTGTCTTAATTAGAGCTTAATTAAATGGTGCTGCGGCGGCCTGAAGCTGTTTTGTAAGATACATTTGGGAAATTAGTTATTGTTGCGTGTGCTCAAAGAACAAAATCAAACTCCAAACAGAAACTCCTCTTAAAGTTGAAACTGAGTTCTTTTTTAACTTTATCCCAGGGCGGAGAGTCATCTTACATTTCTGTTTTATCTTTGCCTGGGCTGAAGTAGCCTCATCATCTTAGCATCTTAGCACATTGATGTTTTACTTTGATCACAAAAAACATTCACAGAGCTCTATTCCCAGACTAACAAAAGGCTTTCTAACCCTAATTTTGAATTCTTTCTTTAAAAGTTTTGATGTGGTGAACATTTATAGAAAATGCTGTTATTTTTATCCCGAGAGAAGAATGATAGCCTTCATCCATGTCTGTAAAATATGAAGCGAAAGTTAGAAAACTGCTCGGCTGCAATGATAAAGTGCACGGAATTAAAACCTTATTCTTCCCTTTTCCACAAGTGTGTCTGAGAATCTTTGTAGCCGGTGGACTCTTCCCATCATTAACCATGGTCCAAGCCTCTGTGGCGAGGCCCCTCCGGGAGTTCATTGGCTCATTTGGGATGTAATTAATCTTTATTAAAACCTCATCCATCTCACTCCTTACCTTACCCACATTTAACTTGCAGTTCTGCGCACTGGAAGCACAAACCACCTGGAACATCCCTGAAGAGATGGAGAAGAAGAAGAAGAGAAAGGCTGCCCTCGAGGAATGGTAGATGGAGGAGTTTCAAGACAGGAAGAAGACGTATTATCCTGCACGTAAAGGTGATTGGAAAGAATAATGGAGGGCTGAGTTTTCCCTTTTATAGCACACCTGTCTGCTTTTTTGTCTTTTTCTTCATTCGTTATTTGCCTTTCACTCTCCTCTGACTGTCTTCTCATTCTCTTTTCATCTCAGATAATCTAAGCCGGGCTTAAGCTCCAATCTACTTTATCTGCCTCTTTCCACGTCTCCTGGTTTCCCCCCTTCTGATCTTACAGCGGGGCCGAGAAATCCTCAGCAGATGCCTCAGACTCCGTTTGGCGGCTTCCATTCTGTTGACAGACAACACAGCTTTAAATGTGAAAACAAGGCTATTTCAGGCAGACTGTGCCGGGATGGAAAGCATGAATTTATAGACGCACCGACTGCAGGGGGGAGAGGAGGAGACGGGAGGGGCGGGGGGAACAAAACCTCACAGACGCTCTCTTGTTTGACTTGTTTGACATTTTTCTCCGAACTTGTCAACAAGGAAGGCTTTGTGAGAGCAGCAGCATGAGAATAAAATGCGAACATTTTGTGCTTGTCGCAGCAAAGGCTTTTTGATCCTCAGGGAGTACATACGGATACTGTATGTTCCTCTGCATGTGCTTTTACATTTGCTAATTGGATGTGGCTCAATGCATCTGTGAGCAGCAGTTTAATGTAGCAGTATGGGCGAGAAGGGACAAACAAATATAGTTCAAGCAACAGCAGATTTATGTGTTTACGATATAAAAAATCACTCTTTCCATAGATATCCCCCTCGTTAGCTTTGACAACGTAACAAAATCTGAGAATATGTTGAAAATAAACTTACTCTCCGTTATTTTATGCTTCCTCTGCTGATGCTTTCCCCCTAATGAAGTCCTGAACTGTAATAACACTCTTTGATTCTAATTGAATTAAATATCTGAGACTCGTATTGAATCATTCTCGCCCTGCCTGACCCCACAAACGCCACTGCACCTCACGCTCTCAGGTAATTTCTTTAATGAGAGTCTGAGTGTATAAAAGTACAATGCAACGCTTCATAATCATCCATCTGATTCTCTTCCTGTGCATGTCTTCCTGTCGTCTCTGCCCGCCTGACCTCCTGTCTCTCTTCCTTCCATAATCCATGTTTGCACTCCTCTCCAGAAATGAGTGACAGCGCAAGATGAGAAATCTTGCACGGTGTCAAGGCTAGCTTAACGTAAAATTCAATCGAACCTGGAGTGTCCTGAAGATTAAGAACCGCCATTACTCATACTTGACTCAAGGTGCTCTGTGCGCGTTGTTTATCGGAGGGTATGAATGTGTTTGTGCGGATAAGAGGAGACGAAGAGGTGTTTTTGAAGATAACAGCGCAGAAATTTTGATCAGACATTATATTCCCACCTGGAAAAGTTTGAGGAAACTTCATTACCCATGAGGCCAAGGTCAGGTCTAAACGTGCGCACACAAGGTCGCCTGTTACATTACATCAGAGGCGCCTCTCCTGCTCCTATCACTTCCAATTTGCTTAACACAAGAGAGCCTCTCCCCTCCTGCGCTCCGGAAGATAATCGACAATGAAATTAAGTGGCAGCGGGCTCCTGTCGGTAGGGGAGGGGGGGTGTGACAGCTCAGGGGCTGATGGGAGATAATTGCAGGACACAGTCAGTATCCTCAAGAGAGCCGGGCTTGTCTGGAACTGTAAGGGGAGTGGATGTTTTATTTCCAGGGTGCAAACTTTAGCGACCATAGCTAGCTAGCTCTGAATCATGTCACCCTCACCTCGAAACCTCACCACCCTGGGGCTATACCAACCCCAACACACACTCACACACACACACACACACATCCAATCATGACAAATCACCTTCTCCACTGGCTGTCCTACCTGAGGGGGTTGTAGCAACAGTGTCACATCAGATGAGGAAGGAGGCGGCTCACTCGAAACCTTTACTCTCACTTTCATGTCAGCGAGCGGCTTTATTTCATCAGGATTTGTCTTAGACGTGTAATCCAGCGACGTCCTTTAATCCTGCTTGTTTTCATCGTCTCTTTCGGTGTCACTTTAAGGTGAAGCAGCTGCTAGAGAGCTAGCAATTTGACGCAGTTTCAGCTTACAATTTGCATGACATCAGTGTTTTTCCCGCGCCGTTTTCTCTCCTCTCACATGCATCGTCGTAACAGCAAACACTCAATTCTGAAATTTCAGCCTCTCTTGTCAGCATTCAGCTGCCTGACTGTCTATCAGCGTTAATTACTCATGCAAATAGGCCCGGCTCTGTAATTACCGCCTGCTGACAGTATAAACACACACATGCACACACACACACATGCTGCAGTCCACCCGCGCAGGGTAAAATAGCATCATTTTGTTTTTGAAATTATGATTGTTATGCAGAGTAAGAAGGTCAACATTAACACCACAGCTCTGCTTTTCACATAATGACAGTGTTCAGCCAGGAAGGGAAAGGAGGTAATTGTCGCTCAGTTTTGCACCAGTCCTCACCCACAATTACATATTCAATTATGAGATGTTACTCACAGAGAGGGAGAGCGTTTCCACCTCCTTAAATTTGTTATTTTGATTGATAAAAAGCATTAAATTAAAAAGAAAGTGGAACAAGAAGTGTCAACAACAATCATCTACAGCACAAGAGTTTTCTTGTCTCAAAAATCAAAATCACGTGAAGAATTCATCAATTTTCCAAGGGCTGGGAAGGTAGGCTTTTCTCTAGATTCAGTCTTTTATGATTTTTATGTTTCTTATGGGGTGCCGATCTGTTTTAAAGTCCCTGTGAGGAGTTTGAAAGTGATCTTGAAAATTCTCTTTCTGAATATCTGCCTGATCATAATCCATACTTTAAAACAAGATTATCAGCACCAATAAAGGCTATTGATTGACAGCATGTCAAAGTCTCTATGACAACACCATGGTGGCTGATGGAGTTCAGTAGTGAGATCTGTGTTCTCTGCTGAAAACGATTTCTGTGACTAATTTTGTAGTGATGGTAGACACTGGAGTCCAACTGTCGGACAGAAAAAAATAGAAGAACAGGAGAAAGATAAACAGGAGAGCGATAGAGCATGAGCTGAAGGCTAAACACAAGCTAAAGGCTAAAGCATGAGCTAAAGACTGAACCCATAATAAATGCTAAAACACAAGCTAAAGCTAGAACACAAGCTTAAGGCTAAAACAGTAACTTAACATTAAAACACAAGCTAAAGGCTAAAACACAGGCTGAAGGCTAAAACATGAGCTAAAGCTAAAAGACAAGCTTAAGGCTAAAACGGTAACTTAACATTAAAACACAAGCTCACAGCTAAAACACAGGCTGAAGGCTAAAACATGAGCTAAAGCTAAAACACAAGCTTAAGGCTAAAACATGAGATAAAAGCTAAGATACAGGCTAAAGGCAACAATGGTTGCTCAAGATTAAAACACAAGCTAAAAACGAAAACACAAGCTGAAGGCTAAAATGGTAACTTAACATTAAAACACAAGAAATGGCTAAAACACATGCTGAAGGCTAAAACATGAGCTAAAGCTAAAAGATAAGCTTAAGGCTAAAACAGTAACTTAACATTAAAACAAAAGCTCACAGCTAAAACACAGGCTGAAGGCTAAAACATGAGATAAAGCTAAAACACAAGCTAAAGGCTAAGTTACAAGCTAAAAGGCAACAATGGTTGCTTAAGATTAAAACACAAGCTAAAAACTAAAACACAAGCTGACGGCTAAAACGGTAACTTTACATTGAAACACAAGCAAATAGCTAAAACACAAGCTAAAGGCTAAAACATGAACTGAGGGACAAAACATGGGCTAAAGGCTTAAATACAAGCTGAAGGCTAAAACCTGTGAGAAATCCTTAAACATTAGCTGAAGGCTAAAACACGTTTGTAATGCTAAAACACAGGCTAAAGATAAAAACATGAGCTAAAGTTTAAAACACAAGCTAAAGATAAAAACACAAGGTAAAGGCTTAACCACTAGTTAGGCAAAAACAGGATTAAGAGTAAAAAAGAACTTGAAACAAAAATATGGGCTAAATGCTAACACATGAGCTTAAGGCTTTAACACAGTCCGAAGGCTTGAACAAGAGCTTAGGGCTAAAATTAGGGTCAAAGGCTAAAATATGTGCCTAATGTTCAAACATGGGCCAAAGGCAAAAACAAAAGTAGAGTTTAATAAAATATCTGATAGTAAGTCAAAGAAAAACACTTCGCCCTCTGCTGGAGAAAAGCAGTAACTTTTTCTTACCCAGTGTTTAAACAAAAACTGAAATGAATGATTTAGAATTTGAAAAAAAAAAATAGACTGTTGAACAACAAAATGTGATTTGAAATCCGTAACACAAACAATCCAGATCCTCATGTGGATCTATTTTATTTCTCTCACCCTTGGTTTTTCCACTCTGTCCACCTCTTCATGACCTTTTGGTAAAACCATGCGGCTCAGGAGGGGAAAGTGAACTGTTGCTATCGAATCAACCATTAGTCAAAATATGTTTTGTGGCTCTGTGGTGCATTCTGCTCCTCTGAGACGACTGTCAGATGAGAAATTGGAGTCTCTGCCTGTGCCGTGATGGATTCCTCCCCGTGGGATGGCTGATTGTCAGAGGAGAGTGGTGCAGCTGGAGAGGTGATCTCATACTTACCTTCACCTGAGATGTGCCTGATTTCTTCCTCTTATTTTACTGTAATTTATTTTTTCCCCTTGGCAAATGTTGTCCAGTTATGAATGAAGATGATCAATCGACTAAGGAAGGAGGTCTGGTGATGTGCAGACGTTACAGAGTGTAAAAAGGCACATACTGGCAGCATCAGGCTCCCATATTTGATTTTAGTATGCATGATTTTCTCCTCATGCCCTCATTGCTGTGCAGAGATTAGTCCCATCGTGATCTTTTGTTATATTCTAACAATGAGAGTATTGTGCAGAAGAGGAATTCATGATCACAGGTGGTAAACAGCAGCTGTTACTCTGCAGGAAATCTCTCCCGCTCCTGCAAAGAGCTGGTATTTCTACAAATTGCACGTTTCATTATCAAAGGCCGGGTAGCAGCCTGATGTCTGTGTTTTGTCACACCGTTAAGTCACTTGTGTTTTTTTCACAGCTCACTTAGCTGGATTTCAAAGCCTCGTCGCACGCCAAAAAACTCAGCGAGCTGGTTGAGCAGCAGCCGAGCTCGCAGGTTGTTCAGCAGAGTATCACGGCAAGGTCAATCATCGCCTCGTTTACCGGAAAAAGCCGTTTGCTAATCCTGCTAATGGCTCTGTTCAGAGACTGTATCTGATGGAGGATCCTCGCTCAGAGTGGTGCTGCTCATACAGCTGCTTGTTGATGTCGTTTGGTTGTTTCAGGGGGAGGTTTCTCAGGAGGAGGAGCAAACCACGTGAGGTTGGTTCCCTGGTTGCAGCAGCTGCATCAACAAAGCATACTGTTTTATTCTCCCCTGTGGGGACGTCTTCTTACGGCTGGGGTCAGCAGAGCAGGGCTCCGAAGAGCTCGTAACCCAGCTCTTTGGAGCATCCCTTTGACTCAGGCTGCTGCTTTTTTTTAATGAATTACCAAGGTCAGAGAGATGTGTATCAGATGTGATGTGGACCCAGATTGGCCTGCATGTTTACAGACTTCACGTCTCTCATGCAGGGTTTGATGTTCGGATGATTTACACAAACAACTGCGAGTGATTCACGCCGGTGGAGCAGATTTATTCATAAATGCAGCACGGCGTATCAGCACGGTTCACTTCTTTGCCCTAGAAAGGAAAAAAAGCACCAGAAAACCCATTATGTGAAGCAATAACATAGATTTAAAGAATCACACAATCCTGCAATTTAAAAACTCTGAATTCTGGGTAATGAAGGTCTTAGTTTACTGAAAGCAGAGCTGCTTACACTGCCTCCTAAAAAGCCTCCACAACTTGCCTGCAGAAACTCTAATTACCACTTGAATGCCTCAGTAATAGATAGGCTTACCCGAGGCCAGCCCCCGCGCTCTGAACGTAACAATACTCCCGAGTTATGATTTATAATTTATGTCCTGCTTTTTATAATTGTGATTTTTATCAGGCGGATTCACCGTTTCGGGAAAACGTAACAGGCGAGATAAAGAGGAAATTGAGTTCTGTGTTTAATAGAGGCGTAATGTCATTCAGAGGCAATGTTTCGTGCCACGTGCTGAATACTCGATGGTCTCCTTCCCTCACAATGCGGAACATCTGAGAGGTAACCTTGGCGCAGCAGAGTGGATTCAAGATCTCATCTTTGAATTAGAGTACAAATGAAAGGACTCATGTGTTCATCTTTGGTAAAGAGGTGCTTAGATTCTCTCAAGTCTGCTCTTTCCTCCTAGAAAAGAGCAGACTTTAGAGAATCCTGTAAACTTCTTGTTCTTCCTTGCATTTTTTGGCTCGCTCCTCCAACAAATTATCTCAGACTTTCACTGTTACGGTTTTAAAATGTTGAGCATGCTCAGGAGAAGTGTATGTGCACTTTTCACATTTCTAACTCTTTTACTTTTAAAGATTTTCAGCATTTTACAACATTTTTTGGCCCATTAGAATGAATGGAGATGATCCCTCTCCATGGAAACTACACATATGATGATGTCATAAGGGGTTAGGGTTCTAAATAGAGGTTGTTAATAGGACTGATGTACATCATTTGAGTTTAGCACCTCACCTGTCACCATGGAAACTACACAGATTATGATGTCATGAGGGGTTTTAAATAGGCCTGGGCCTGTTAGTGTTAGGAATCAGCAATCAACACCCCCCACTCTAGTTTTTACTATCATCCTGTTGAAAATCACTGATTGAGAATAATTATACCCCTCCTCTCTGCGCCCCGTGCTGCCCCTGTGGTCACAGTTTTTCAGTGTTATTGGCGCTGTAATAATGATTATGATAATGTAAAGCCTTAACGGTAATGACCATCATCAGTAAGGATGAAATTAGCCTCGTGTTGTAGCATGGCTCTTTTCCCTCTTCCCTCTGGGTTAATGATACATCTTCAAGTCTGGATTTATTTTACAATGACTGCTGTAATTTCACTTTGATGGGAGAGTCCTGTGTTTGAGTCTGACAGAAGCAAAGACCTCAGCAGTTTCTTTGTATCATACTCATATTATATGTATTTTTAGAGTCAAGCCCTCATATTTTACTCCAAGAACCTTCCTGAATAAACCCGTTAAGTGCGACTGAGCTTCAGAAGGAACACAAACTTGAAGTCACTCAAAGCTGGAACACAACCCCAAGCTTCTACCGTACATCAAACGTGGAACTTCCTCTTTATTCTCCCCCCTCTGACCTGAAGCCAAGACTCATTTCAATTTCATCTTCCTCCTTCTCCAGAGTCTCTACTGCTTTATAATTCTGACTCAAGACAACACCGCCCCGAGGCCAGCTATTGACAAGGCGAAAAACAAGAGTCTCCTCCATCTTATTTACAGCTCCTGCGAGCCAACCAATTTGCCGACCGTCCCCTCAGTGAGCTGTAATGGCTTCTTGACTGTCAGCGCTTTAAATCCTTCAGAGACGCGCTGTCCTGAGTGCAGTTGTTGAGTGAAGAACAGAAGAGGCTGCAAAACAAATGATCCTTGTGGGAAATTAAGGGTAGATGTAATTATGAGGGGTGTACATGTGGATGCTAAATATGCTAACATGAATTTACAGAGTATATCTTGTGGGTTAGAGCGTCAGGAAGCATCTAAGTATGTTTTTTTCAGTTTATACAGATTTTGCTGTTTTGGTACAGTGTGGGCGTAGCTTCTTTATGGCACCAACCTATCTGTGTTCGAATCAATAGCCGATTAGATTCCTTTTTCTGTCATTTAACCTGAAACTTGTTGACTGTTTTCAAAGCTAGCTTCACCAGAAAGGTTTAGAAACACTTTTCTGATAATATTTTGGAGTCAAGAAATTTTCTACAACTAGATGCTTATTTGAGTGTAAATAGACTCAAATACACCAGCAGTTCTGCTTTGTTTGTGTAAAAACTGCTGTAAAAACTCAAACCTGTTGACTCCTGGTCTGGCTCTGCTCATTATGTCCGTCAAGCTAAATACGATCTGGTTTTGACACGATTTGTTTTGTTTTAAAAGCCACCTTGACATGTCAAAGTTTTAGCATCTAGCAAAAATAGAATAGCTGCTTATCTGCTGCAACCTGCCGGAGCAGGGATGCAGCTGCAACCAGCCGGACTAGCCACCAAACCGGAGATTTACCACGGAACAGATCCAGTGCAAGTTGACACCGTGACATGTCAAAGTTTTAGCATCTGGCAAAAATAGAATAGCTGCGTATCTGCTGCAACCTGCCGGAGCAGGGACGCAGCTGCAACCAGCCGGACTAGCCACCGAACCGGAGATATACCACGGAACAGATCCAGTGTAAGTTGACACTGTGACATGCCAAAGTTTCAGCATCTGGCAAAAATAGAATAGTTGTGTATCTGCTGCAACCTGCCGTATCAGGGATGCAGCTGCAACCTGCCGGACTAGCCATGCAACCTGAGATTTACTGCGGAACAGATCCAGTTTAAGTTGACACATTTACTTCAATCAAAACCTCTCTGATCTGGTTCCAGATTGGAGACGGACTGGAGTCTCGTCTTGTGTATTTTAGCCGTTAGCAATAATTAGCCAAATATCTTTGTTTTTTAGTCGTGAAATGCCGAACTCTTTGATTAATTTTGGAGCTAACGTCCCCAAACTTTAACCCAGCATCAGATAAGTTTAAAGACATTTTTGTGATAACATTTTTGAGTCGAGCTAAGAGGAACGTCTTATTTACAGTTATCACACAGCTACATTTTTGATAGATGCTCTCAACGTACTGTGATCACACACGATCTTATCACTCTCACACCCAGCAGGGACGCATCAGTCAGCCTCCGGCGCCTCTCCCCATCAATCACAACTGCGTTGACATCACGTGGCACAATGTCAAACAGTGTCCTCTTCACAGAACGAATTGGCAGGAGAGCCCGCCGCCAAGATGAGATCGCATCTGACGAATGCTAATTCGTACACCGGGAGCGTGAGCGTGGAGATGTCGTGATTAAAGACTCAATTTCCCAGAGGTCAGCGTGGTGTGATCACATATTAGCACAAAGTGATTGAGTGTCTCTGACATCTGACGTCCAGAGAAGAAGAATCAGGTAGCTGCTGCTGTTTGGAATTCAATCACAGAGTATCTAAGTAGCCGTGTTATGCTATCAAGCTGCTCCTCGCTTTAGCGTGTGTGTATGTGTGTGTGAAAACAGTGAAAAGAAAGAGGCCTATAGGAGCTCAGCGCTATAAACAGCTTAGCCCTGAAATGCTGCCATCCAGCATTATCTTCACACAGCAGCCAGCTCTGTGTGCATTATCCCAACATGTGCCTGAGCCAGAGCAGCAGGTCCTAACGCTGTTGTGCTTTACTGTGCTTGTACTGAGCATGACTGACAGCACATTTCAGTGTTATTACAAGCTTAGCATCTCTGCATTCAAAAAGCTGACTGACAGCTTGAAAAATAAATCCCACATTTACACTTATATACCTGTGAATTTGCATATTTCAGCCTATTTATCCTCCCTAAGCTCATTTTTACCTGTAGTTTCAAGCAGGAGCGATATGATTTGTTTTCATTTGCACTCGCTGCCGATCCTGACATATGTAATCCATCACAGTGACCATTTTCTGTGCCCTTGTTTTCCATTAAGTTATTTTCTTATTACGTGGTAATTCTCTTGAAAGCAGGAGCTATTTTCTCTCATTTAGCTGTGTATCTATGGAGACCCTGAACAGCCAGAAGGGAGGGAGGGATATGGATGACTGGGAAAGAAAAGACTTTTCATAAATGAAAACATCAAAAAAAGGAAGAAGACAGTTTGAAAGTGTTATTAAAATTTCAGACAGATAAAAAAAACATCCATACAAAATCAGCAGTCAGGATCGAGGATACATCTGATTAACAAGTTGACCTGATTCATAAACATCCTTCATTGTGACAGGACGACAACACAAAAATAAATACTGCGCTAACTTCTGAAGCAGTTAGCTGATTGGTGCTCCCGTTGTAACCAGCTTGTAGTACGCCCCCTTCAGCGCCATCAGCTGGTCGTGCGTCCCCTTCTCCATCAGGTATCCTCGCGACATCACAGCGATGATGTCAGAGTTCTGGATGGTGGAGAGGCGGTGGGCGATGACGATGCAGGTCCGGCCTTCTCTGGCTTTATCCAAGGCTTCTTGCACCGTCTGTAAACACAAACACACATAAAGTGGCGCTGTAAGCCACACACACTCTCACAAACACACACAGGCGGGAGGCTTCATCAGCTCTCCCACACGAGCCGCACAATTATAGCAATTTGACAATCACGGGTTGATTACTATCATTAGAACGCTCCAGTGGATGAGCGCGGCGGAGGCCTCTCCGCTCCTCAGCGTGGCTCACACATCTGAGCGTACACACCCGATTCAGCGTAAAGGGGCTCGACTGGAGCACCGCTCTGAACTGTGAGCTCTGCTGATAATAATAGACATGATGAATGATAATGATGTTAATGATAATAATAATTAACTGCCTGCTCCGCTCACTCCCTGTGCCTGCAGAATATCAACCAGCTGTGTTGCTGATGATGATGGTGATGATGATGATGGTTAGGGTGTAGCTGTTGATGAAGATGCTGATCAGATTTTAATGAGGCGTACCTTCTCGCTTTCTGTGTCCAGAGCTGAGGTGGCTTCATCCAGGAGGAGGATCTTGGGGTCACGAATGATGGCGCGGGCGATGGCGATGCGCTGCTTCTGACCACGAGACAGCTGAGAGCCCTGGGCGCCTACATTAGTGTCGTATTTCTGAGGCAGAGGAAAGAAAGCAGGTGAGAACTCCACTCATTTCACGTCTAGTTCTTTTTGGGAAGTGTCCTTTATGAAAACAATAAGCAACAGAAGCAAAATGTCAAGAGGACACATTCATCTCTGTCTCCCTGAGACTCTTCCTCTTTATTAATGTAAGCTTTCATCACTCGTCACTGGACTTTTCACCTTTCTTTATCCCTTTAGACACATCCTGTGGTCAAAGAAAGTTCAAAACAGCTTTAAAACTTTGGAATGCTCCAGTTTTTGTCGGAGAGGAGGAAAAGAAAAGGTCACCCAGTCTCAAACGGTTTTGTTAGCCCAGGCATGGGCAAACTACGGCCCGGGGGCCACATGTGGCCCGTTAAACGTTTTAATCCGGCCGCCGAACTTAAAAAAATTAAATGAATAAATCTTTTTAATTTTTTATTTTCCCTGCAATTCTGATGTTTTCTATATAGAGAGTTCACATGTAATATCAAAATATCACAAACAATTTTGACACAATCTTTTATTATTTTTTGTTTTTTCATTTTTAAAACCAGGACAGAAAAAAACGTGTTTTTCTGTAATTCCGTTTTGGTTTTAAAACAGAAAAACAAAAAAACAAGTCAGTTTTCTCGGTTTTTAGATTTTGTTTTGAAACAGAACAACGAAAGAATGAACCATACACAGATTAAAAATCTCATTGTAATTCCATTCTCTCATATTCTAATTTTAATCTCAAAACAAAATCAAAACAGCGAAAAATAGACCGTTACGTTACGTTTTCTGATTTTTGATTTGAAAACAAAAATTGAATAACAAGTCGTTGTCCGTTTTCCGATTTTGGATTCTAAAATGGATATAAACAAATGATACCCTGATAGCTACCAAAGCACTCCATCCATCTGCTCCTGGTCTGGCCCCTTTGTCAAATGTTAATACTCAATATTGTGGCCCTCGAATCAAAACGTTTCCCCACCCCTGGGTTAGCGCATTCATCTGCACACTATGACTATCATTACCTATATTGGCTAATTTATTATAAGAGTAGCTGACAGGGTGGGGTAGAAGTGATGCTTGAAAGAGCTACACATCTGCATAAAAACTGCACATTGCTGAATGCAATGAAAATCAAGCAGGAACATAGCTCAACCAGTGCATTTGAAGCTGACAGGAAGTGTTTTTGATGCCTTCTTATGACATAAATCAGCTAAGAGTTAATTTAACGAGCTGTTTTTTGTCTGGTCAGAATCATTTGAAGCTGCCTGTGTTATTGATAAATGTCTCTGAACAAAGCCTGAAACAGACCTGTCCTCTACCTGATCATAGTTGACTCACTGAGGACACCTAGTGGAGAAAAACACACACATGAGAAGCTCCACTCTGCTTTTTGTCATTCACACACAACCGCCCACCTGTCCTTCATCAAATCGGTGTGTGAGTGTGTGTCACCAGCTTGCCTTCATACATGCTTTTCTAAACCTCCTCTCCACGCACAGCACCCCACTGTACCTCAGGTAGTGACATCACAAAGCTGTGGAGCTGGGCTTTCTTGGCGGCAGCGATGACCTCATTCATACTGATTTCCCGCATGTTGTCGCCATACTTGATGTTCTCAGCGATGCTGCAGTCGAACAAGATAGGCTCCTGGGACACGATGCCGATCTTGGAGCGCAGGAAGGGCACGTTGACGCGCGTGGTGTCATGGCCGTCGATCATCTGCAGGAAACAGTCGGACGTCACAATCAAAAGGCTTGAAACACAATCCACTTAACGAGCTATCATAGCGCCATCACTGCTGTAATATCCCCCCCCGACTACGCAGAGGTGATTCTGTCCTTTTTAAATCTCAGACAGGGAATCAGGACCACGCGCTTCCAAACCACTTCCAACTCAATTAGGCCGTTTGAAAGTTGGCAGAGCTCCTTTTTTGGCACAAAGACAAAGTCCATCCTGGACAGAGTGGCCTGTCTTTAAGATAAAGCACAAAGTCAGCATAAATGTCTGATTGATAAATGAAGCAACGTGATGTAAGAGTCAGAAATACTTCAATCACCGAGTGCACAGAGTGTCCCAGCAATTATTCAGTGACTTTGACGAATTACAGATTTTACTCTGCACAGTGACACTCTGAGGAGAGCCTGGCTTTAAGAGTGTAGGTACAAAGCAGAGAATGAGATATCTGACATTTGGATAAAGGTCAGCGTCTGCAGTTACGGTGTAATGCTCGCTGTTTGTACAGACAGGTGCCTCGTTTGCAGGTATATTCGCTGAAGCGTGCAGAAAGAAGTTGTCACATACATCCATAAGTGTAATCTACATCTTCCTCACCACTTTGCCTTGGTCGGGATCGTAAAACCTCTCCAGCAGCTGCACGCTGGTGCTCTTTCCGCAGCCGCTGCTGCCCACGAAGGCCAGCGTCTGCCCAGGCTTCACTGACACGGTGAGCCCATTCAGGACCTGGATGTCTGGCCTGGTGGGGTAGGTGAAGTTACAGTCGATGAAGTCGATGTTCCCCTGGAAGTTTGTCTGAAAACACAGCAGAAGGAGGAAAAGAAGAAAGGTTAGCATCTGCGTTTTTGTGATTAAAGGAGCGACAGTCTTCACACTTCTGTCACTACTGATCCAAATTTAATGAGCAAACCAATAAAGGAATACAGAATCAAACTCTTCTTCTTGATTCCCTCTGAATGAAGCACGCAGGCAGAGCTCGTTTGTTATACTCAGGCTGCTGAACACGCCACACATAACCCTGAACATACGCTCTCGTACCCATTTATCTCCTTTATCGCTGTAGACGCTGATCTGAGGCACACGGTCCAGCAGCTGGAAGAAGCGAGCGGCTGAGATTTTAGCCTTGGCGTAATCGGGTGTGTACGAGGAGGCTCTGCCGAGAGCTGTGCCACTGGTGACGATGGCTGAGATCACCCTGGAAGAGAAAACAAAAGAGCTAACCCACCTCTACAGCCTCAGCTTTCAACCCGTCCAATCCAAGTGAAGGCTCTCTAACCTGAAAACCAAGCTGAAGTGGAGCCCCTCCTGTCGCACCAAGTACCCTCCAAACCTGTAGGAGGCAGAGTTGGTCAGGAAGACGACGCACTGGGCGAAACCGTAGCAGGCGCCGTAAACATTCGCCTTCTTCAACGCCGCTTTGTAAGGCGCCTCCAGCTGGGCCTCGTACATATCCACGAAGTTCCTCTCTTTCCCCAACCCAGCGATGGTGCGGATGTTGTTCAACGCCTCACCAGAAATCTGCAGAAACAAACTCCACCATTAGAAAAAAGGACACCACGAGCTGCTCCTTCCTCTGTTTGTCTTAAGTACAGAGATAAAGATAAAGCACTTGCTCTGTTCTTATCTATATCCTGTTTTATGCAGCTGCAGTGAGCCAACTCCCCCCATAGGGATCATTAAACTTTCATCTAATCCACTCTGTTTGGATGGGTGGGGTTTACTGCATCAGGATAATTAAGATAGCGTAAAGGAAGTTCACACTAAATCGACTTTTAAACACTTTTTCTTTGATTTTTAACTTTGCTGCTATGGCTGGAGGTTTTTATCCACTGTGTGCTTCAGTAGCATCGCTGCTTTTAAAGCACAGGAGGCCTCAGAAAGAATCCAGCCTGACCTTGTTAGCTCCGTTCCCAACCCGCCAAAGTGTAGGAGCAGCTGAGTCACAGCTGTAGGAGCTTTTCTAAGTCTTGATCTTAAAGTATTGAGAACATTTTCTGACCCGTCCAGCTGCCTCCATGGCTATCTTGTCCTCCTTCGCAAAGCCTGTCAGCATCTTCGCCTGGAAGCCGCCCGACAGAGCGATAAACGGCAGGAAGCACAGGATGAGCATCGTGAGCTTCCAGCTGAAGTAGAAGGACATGATGACGGCCACGCCGATGTTGGTCAGAGAGTTGACGATCATGCCGATCTGCGAGCCTGTTGCCTTGTAGGAAGAAATGAATGCATTATGAAAACCGTCATATCGAGTTAAATGTGAAAGAGAGCTGTAACTCACTCCTTGAACTTGTGAGGCGTCCGTAGCCAGACGTGTGGTCAGAGCCCCGGGGCTGTTCCTGTGATCATCAAACCAGCCGATCTCCTGGCCCAGCATGGCGTGGAAGCCCAGTCGTCGCAACCTTCGAGTCAGCAGCTCCCCGGACTTAGAGAAAGCATAACCCTGGAGACACAAACACAAAGAGTCTCCTTTTATTAAACACAAATTCCCATCACAGTGCACAGGTGGTGTGCAGGAGGGGGTCAGGGGGCTAGCGCAAAAAAGGATACTTGAGTGCCCTCTTGGGAGCCAAAACCTGTGCCACAATGCACATTGGAAGCACAAAAATGTCCTTAAGTGCCAGCTTTGGAGTTAAAACATGTGCTAGAGCGACCTCTTTGGAGCCAAATTTTGTGCCAAGGTGCCCATTGGGAGCCAAATGGGCCATTCTCGGGAGCCAAAACTTACTTAAAATCTCCTCTTGGGAGCCAAACCTACACCAAGGTGCCCATTGGGAGCCCAAACGTGTGCCAAAATGCCTTCTTGAGAGCCAAAATTGCACACTAAAGTGCCCTCTAGGGAGCCAAAACGTGTGCTGATGTGCCTATCGGGAGCCAAAATGTGCGCTTAAGCATCCTCCTAGTTGGAAAAACACACTAAACTGCCATTTTTTATCCCAAAAACATATGCTGATGTGCCCTCGACAACAACAGAACTTTGTAACCTGTTCAGTGGTTAGGCCGTGCTGTATGTACCTTTTCTTGTCTTTTTACCCTGCCCTTCAAAAAGTCTGTGCTCACCACTGCTCTTGGACATAATGAAATGTTTGGTAATATGAGAAAATTGTGTTTTCCATCAGGGGGTACAAACTAGCGGAACTGTTATATTACATCAGCTCTGCAGGGTACAGGGCATCCGATGGAAGGATAAAATTCTCCAAATAAAGGCCGTTTTACTGTGACTTTCTGCTCACCTTGAACACCAGCAGGGGGTGAAGGCAGGAGCACTAAAGCAATCAGTCTTACTAAAGGAGACTGATACCCTACCTGCAGCATCTGAGTGAAGAAAGAGACCACGCCGACCATGACGAAGAACAGGCAGATGCTATCAATCTCCTTCCTCTGGGCCACAGGATCTGTGACTGAGAACGTCTATGGAAACACACAAAACATAGAGAAACATGTGGGAGCGTGATGGAAAAACAGAAAGCAGTGCAGCATTATTGTGCAAATAAAACTTGGATTATCAGATAGGTAGGTTATAATTAGCATATTTTTAGGACAGAGTTATGTAAAGTGTTTGTTATTACCGCCAAGATTTGACTGAAGAGCAATGAGTAGACAGGGTTGACTCCCCCGTTGATGGCCGCCCCAAAGGATCCAAAGAGCATATAAGGCCACTCAGGTACGTTGTACTTCAGGATCCTTGCAACTGGAGCGGGCTCCACGGGTTCTTCCTCATCCTCTGGGATGTCCTTAAAAAACAAAAATGCACATAAGCTATTGCCTGTGCAGACTCAAAGAGGAAAAACAAACAGAATTTCAAACGAGTGGGTTTAAAACTAAATACTGTTGACCTGCTCCAACCACCCACTCATGAGAGTGGATGCAAACACTCGCGAACACATGCACACCTTTGATTTATCCGCCTGTGACACAGAGTAGGCTCTGGGGCCCAGCTCTCCAGCGATGGGAACAGAGGATTCTGGGATCAGGTTGGACAGCTGCGATCGGGACCGCTGGCGAATTGAAGCTCTGCAAACAATAAAAGCTTTTTCTTTTATCTCCTCAAGCACAATAATGAATCGCAGCTTCCTTCCTGACTGTGTTCTTCTTGCTCTAATTATTCTGTGCTTGTTGTGGTGCTGATAGAGGACCTCGAGCCTCCTCTGCCGTTGCTCTATTTGTAAGTGGTTCTAGATGATAGTGTCGGCTAAATGCTCCAAATGTTGGGAGGGTAATTAAGTAAATGAAGGTCCCAGTTTTAGCTGTGACACCGCTCACTTAAAGCCAGAAACTCACTGCGGTAATAATCTGATTTGGATGCACAGCCAGGACCAAGCAAATGGATATTTTACAGGTAAGCAATGAAGGGCACGAGGTGATGGAGGTTGTTTTAGTACCTCAAGCTGGCACGGTAGCTGCCTGCTCTGGATAAACTCAGCTTCTCCGGCGCTTCTTCCTTGTTGGCCACTGATAGAAGAGATCCAAGAGCAAATCAGTGAATTCACTTCACAGAAACACACTCTCTCCGAGATTTCAGGCTTACTTTGTCGAGCCTTCTCGTTCAGAGCCTTGTCCCCTTGGCTCTGCAGGGTGACCAGAGTGAAGTAGACCCCCTTCCTCTCCAGGAGCTCGTTGTGTTTGCCTCTCTCCACAGCTCGGCCGTGCTCAAACCCCACTATCACGTCAGCGTTTTTGATGGTGGACAGTCTGTGAGCGATAGAGATGGTGGTGCGACCCAGGCGTACCTGTAATAAAATCAAACCCACAACATTTGTACGAAAAGCTACAAAAATGAGAGCATAATCCTTTTAATCCTTTCTTTGAGTACACTTGAAAATAACTTCATCTGAAAGTGAACCCACAACGACTTGGTGAAAGAGGAAACGACTGCAAAATGCTTCTTTCTTGTGCTAAAGAGAGCTTCAGGGGATTTTCCTTTCCGCTGGTTGGCCCCCAGGCTACACAATTAAACCATAAATGTTGAAAAGCTGGGATGAAAAGAGACGCTAATTCAGTGCCCCGGAGCAGGCAGACTCACTTTATCCAGAGCTTCTTGCACCACAGCCTCGCTCTCGTTGTCGAGGGCAGAGGTCGCCATGTCCAGCAGCAGGATGCGAGGGTTTCTGACAAGCGCTCGAGCGATGGCAATGCGCTGCTTCTGACCTCCGCTCATCTGACCTCCACCTTCTCCAACCAGGGTGTCGAATTTCTGTCGGATGTAAATCAGACAGAGTGATGAGTCTTTATGTGTGTTCGACCTGAATGTGTGTTTTCTGAAACTCCCACATCTCATCACCTGTGGCAGGTCCATGATAAAGTTGTAGGCGTTTGCCTCCTTCGCAGCAGCGATGATGTCGTCTAAGGAGACACCTGGACGCCCGTAGCGTATGTTCTCAGCGATGGTTGTGGCGAACAGAACAGGCTCCTGTTCCACGATGCCGATCAGCGTGCGCAGCCATTGGATGTTGAGCCCTCTGATGTCGTGACCGTCCAGGGTCACCTGAGATGGGGTTGCACAGAGAGCTGAATTGATAGATGGTGCTTTTACAGCACCTCGCTGCGATAATGTGCTTTTTGCAACAATGCTGCTTTCAAATGCTAAGGCTGTTCAACCTTAGGAAACCATTTCCCTTTGTAAAAGCTGAGAGGAAAAAGAGGGTAAGGTGTGCACAGAGCTGTAATTCCAGCAAAGGAGAAAAATGAGGCTGTTAGGACCCATTGCCTGAATAATGAAAAAGATTATCATGTGCCTGTATAACCCTCAGGGGGGGTTATTTTTGAAACGGCTTGAAAAAAGCTTAAAAGGAAGAAGGTGGCAGCTACAGTGAACCTTGGAGGGACTCTTTGATGTCAGAGGGGACCCTGATAAAAGAATCAAAACATCACTCATTAGCACAAAACAGTGCAAGAGCCCTATTCCTTTATCTTTGGTGGAGAGAATCACAAGCCCAAAAAAACCAAACGCACACATCAGAAGTTGTAAAAACGAGCATGTGATGAATCAGACGTACCATTCCTTCTTTGGGGTCGTAGAAGCGTTGAATGAGCTGAACAGCCGTACTCTTTCCAGCTCCGCTTGGCCCCACAAACGCCGTAGTCTCCCCAGACTTCACTGCCACACTGAGCTGATCCAGGATCTGGAGACACAAAGATGACAATAAAACTTCTCCAACCGTTCCCTGAAATCAGATTAAACCAAAGCCATGTTGGTGATAAATTATCAGCACACGTGTACCTTGACTTCAGGTCTGGAGGGGTAGAAGAAGGTCACGTTGTGAAACTCAATATCTCCTTTGACCCTGTCCAGCTTGTATCCGGCGTCAGACAAACAGTCGATCTCCGGCTCCTTATAGTGACACATTTGAAAAATGAGACGCGTCAATGAGAGGTAATGGCTGTGAAGATGTATCGTCTTGTAAAAGGATCAAAATGGTGAAGGATTAGAACACAAAGCATCCTCACTCTATCAATTGTCTCAAATATGATGGTGGCGGCTCCTCGGCCGGCGGCGAACGCCTCCAGACACGGGGAGGCTTGGCCTAAATTCATCGCAGCGATCAGGACTCCAAAGAAGACCTGATATTAACAGGTGAGAATGAAACAACAGCAGAAACGTACGCAGGATCCAGTGTCGTCAGCGTGTATTTCAGATGCGATACCTGCAGGAGAGTTCCTGGAGTGTACTCCCCAGAGTCCACCACCAAGCCAGAGCCGTACCAGAAGGCCAGACCGTAGCACAGGAAGATAATCAGCCACATGTACCCGGTGAAGAATCCCATGATCAGACCCTTCCTGATGCCCCAGCGCTGCGCCGAGACCAAGTTCCTGTCGTACCTGCAGAGGAGGAAGGGAAGATGTTAAAAAAAAAAAAAAACGAGGTGAAGTGGCACCAGCTTCCATTTGGTGATTTACCTCTGCACTTCCTTTAACTCTCCACCAAAAGCAGCCACAGTCCTGATGGAGGTGAGGACCTCATCGGCTACAGCTCCGGCTTTGGCGTACGCCTGCAGCTCCATCCCTGTCAGCTTTGCAACGAACTATAGAAAGGACAGAGGAGTGCAAATGGTATGAAGACGATCTAGTAACTTGGTGCAAGTTACTTTTTAAGCCGACTGGTAGGAATCAAGGAAGTCCAAGGAAGTCTCACCAGAGCCATGAGACCAGCTCCGATACCGATCAATGGACTTGCTGCGACAATAACAAGCGTCAACTTCCATCCTTTGACAAACCCGATACAGAATCCGCACACGAATGTGGTGAAGCGTTGCAGGAAAATGGCGACTTGGTCCGCGATGGCGTCGTTGATCTTGTTGATGTCACTGCAGAACAGACAAATTAACTGTAATGGACGAATCACCATCAAAACAAACACGAGGTGGCAGTGGTCTACTCACTCTGACATGCGAGTGTTTAGCTCCCCGACGGACGTGCAGTCGAACCAGCCGATCTCCATCCTCATGACTTTACTGAAGTACAACTTCCTGATTAGCTGGATCTGTCTGGCAGCTGCCGTCACCCACAGGGAGATCTAGGAGGAAAAAAGATTACCTGACCTTTTCGTAAAACATGGCTAGAGCTGAGGATTGAATGCAGAGCTCTATTTTTCAACAAAGCCTTTTCATTCAGGAGGAACAGCAGCAGCAGGAGTATTTCATAGCTGATAGGATCAGATTGTCGTATGCTAATTGACTCGGTTTGATATCACAAGGATGACACGTACTGCTCCAAATTTAGATGAAAGGCTTTGTGAGACAAAAACCAAATTTAAAACCAACCTGGAAGTATCCCAGCAAGAACACAGCTGCTCCGATTCCAACATAATAGAAGGCAAACAGGGTCATTTCGTATTCAATGTTGAGAATCCTGAAAGAAAGAAAGCATTGATGCAGTTATTTAATCCTTTAAATCACGTCTTACTGCACATTTCATCCTTTATTCATGACCCACATACCCGCAAGTCCGATTCTTCAGTGGCGTTAACATCTCCCACGTTGCATTGTTCATGAGGCCCCAGCCCGTCTGGTTCTGTTCCAGCACCTCGGTGTAGTTCCTCTTCCACTGGATCGTGTTGTTCACACACTCTTTCCTGTCATCGCTCAGCTCGTTCAGCTCGATGTCGTACTCGATGAAGGTGTCGGTGAGCAGGCCGAACACCAGCAGCATCAAAGGCTGGGCCGAGCCGTGCAGCACCGCGCACACGCTTCCTGTCACCATCATCAACACCTCGTTGCATGAGGCGAAGCGGAACTGGACGAAGAACGGAAATGTCAGAAACATCGTAGAGAATCAAGGAGGAAAAAGTGACTTGGGAAGTTTTTTACCAGCTGAAAGAAGCCAACTCTTATCGCTGGTTGCTCTGCGTTTCCCTTTCCTCTGCGGAAGACAACAAGTTAGTTTTCCTTTGAGGTGAATTACAAAGCATCTACAGCTTTTCAACTCACTTTTCATCCTCTTTGGACGTCGTCACCGTCCTGGAAAGGTGAAGACACGACACATTTTATTAATCACTCCTGTCATTTTCAAAAGGCTGGACATTTCTACGCAACATTGTTCTTCTTTTATTTCGCAGTGTGCTGACCTCTCAGGGCCACACTGAGTAATGAAGCATTAACTTGTCACATTAACTCCAAAGGACTAAATTGTTTCTTTCTGGTGACCAGAGTGAATCATTAATTCATGCATTAAAGGATTACGAGTCATGCATTAGCGAAGGAAAGTGAGTTCCTCGATGTAGCAGAGAGCTTTAGATAGACTCAATGTGCTTCAGCCTGCACGCATACACACAAACACCCAAGGCTGCAGTCACTGACCTTCAGGAGATAACATATCTCTTTCTAGCTACTACATTTCAAGTGAAGAGGGCGACTGTCACGTTTAATGACAAGCAAAAACATTCATTTCCTATGAAAAGCTTGTTCTGTACTCACATGTAGGAGCCTGCTGGTTCTGCAACACAAGAACGACACATATAAATGTTAATTTATTGATAGCATTCGTTAATTATCTAAATTTAGAGTTGAGAACTCTGCATACCTTCATCTGAAAACTCATAGCTCTGGTTTTCCTGCCCCAGCTTCTTAATGCTTTGCAGTTTCACAGACCCGCTCGGCATTTCGGCTCATCTAGGGAGAAAAGCAAAGAAAAGGGGGTCACGTTCAGAAGTCCAAAAACAGAATAATTACTTTTCTCTCTTTTCTATTTATAGCTGACACCTTTGTTCGAGGAGACATGAAAGAAATCTTTTGATTACCACGTTTCAGTCGTCGACAGCCTATCACGCTCCAAAAATGACACTTACCTGCTTGTTTTCTTTTCAAGAGAGAAATTTCTTGTTATTTCGGATTAAAATGAACCATCAGCAGTTTAAAAAAAGTGAAGTTGAATCAAACAGCAGCTCTCTTGTAATCATGTCCAGTGTCTCGACATGTAGTGGTAGTTTCTGCAGCTTGTCACTCAGGTGTTGGAGCACACTGTGCACCTTGGGAGAACTTCACGTGCTCTTATTGAACAGAATTTGGCGTGGTTAGCACTCGGGGTCAGAGTGTTTTGTTTCAGGGTAAGTGTCCTGTCGGTTTATGCTGCTGGGGAGGCCAGTGACCTCGCCGGGCAAACATTAGGCCTGTGGAGGCCCTGCTGTGTTTCTTGCTGCTGAGGAGCTGAACGTGACTGTAGTAATCTGACAGGTGGTGGCTTTAAATCAAAGTTATGTAACTAAATTTTGTTCTATTGTTTGAGACGTGTGTTAGCTTGTTGTGCCGGCTTTAAAAGCCTCCCTAATTCCAGAGGACACAGAAGAATCTTTGTAACCTCTCCAGGTCTTTCAGGAGGAGCTTCTCTGTGATCCTCATTCGAAATGTTTCAACGCTGTAGAGTTTAACTTCTTACTAAAGGAGGAGTGGATAAAGTGTTGCCATCTATTGTGACCCAGAGGTCGTTGCCCTCTTTTAGCTTCCTGGTCAGTCTAATATGTGCAGACTTCTGCCTTGCTATTTCACCTTGAAGCAAACAGTTTTAAGACTTATTTTTTAATTTCATACTTTTTTAAAAATTAAAAACTCAGCAGACCTCAATTAACCCAGAGAGACATTCAGCTTCCTTTGAGAAAATATCGACTGTAGAAAGGAAATTGAACCTCCAGACATGGGCACACATACCAAACTGTGTCTGTAGTTTGAACAAGTCATTAAGTTGATTTAATTTTAAATCTGTGTTGCCTTTACATGACCGATTTGGCCAGAAGCATTATTTGTGACAACAACCCACCACTCATTGGGGGACATGAACAGCAGGTCATTGACTGCTGCTTTCAAATGCAGTCAGGAAATTCAAGTTGGAAGCAGAGAAAATGTTTCCACACACATCTGCACATTCTGCTGTGTTTACGAAATAGAATAGATTTAATGTTTAATTTCATTCGCACAGGAACCAGTTTATTGGAATTTTCATATGTTTCTCCCTGAGTCATCTCTATGAAAAGTTAAAATTATATATAAAATTGGATAGCTATATTGAAAAAGAGTTGGAATTGAAAATGAAAGAAAACAAATAAGCTGTAGAAACAACTAAGCAAAATAAAATAAACTGTATGCAGACTAAACACTGTATTAAAGCAAAGATGTAATATGAAAACATTCATAATGCACCCTTCACTACCTCTTTACTCATGACTGAATGCAATTGCACATGTTACTCCTACTACTACTACTAGTAATAATAATGATAATAATACATTTTAGAGTCATGGAGGGGGGATTCTGGGGATGATCCAGGCTGGATTTATTGGGGACACCAAAAGTAGTGAGTTGCAATAGTCAATACAGGAGGTGACGAGGCTGTGGACTAGAATAGCAGCAGAGTGAGGAGTCAGAGAGGGACGAAGTCGATTGATTTTACGTAGATGGAAATATGCAGACCTGGTTATGTTATTGATATGAGAGTGAAAAGAAAGTGAGCTGTCGAGGATGACACCCACACTCTTCACCTGAGGGGAGGGGGACTCTGTGGAGCTGTCTGTGGTGGGAGATAAACTGTTAGCTTTGGATAATGTCTGGCTACCTGCAGGAACTAATTCTTACTGCACTTTACCTCATGCTTTTTCTAACCCATCATGTTGGTCTCCAGTTCTCAGGTTTACAAGTATTTAGTTAGCATTTGAATATTAAGTATTTCAGCATTTTAAGTATTTTATTATCTTAGCAAATTGTTTTCTACTTTTTATTTTCCTGTAGCATAAACAGTAGACTACATTTAAATTTCATGTGCAATACTGCCTGTTTGTTTCACATCTTTGTCTAGATTTGTTTACAGTGTTTACAGCTAGGTGCCTTTAACTGCCCCTCAGGGATACATAATGTTTTTAATGGAATTGAGAAAAAAAAAAGAGGGAAGCACTTTAAAATCAAAAATAATTGTGTGCTTGTCACTCAAATTCTGTACATCTCTATTTAGTTTTCGATATAAATTTAACCTCTGTTTTGTTCATACTTTCACAAACTGAATGAAATATGCAGTTGTAACAAAGTGATTTGGTCTGAAACGTCCAATACTGGCCTCTAAGCTTATCTGTCACACTGAGATTGTTGGAAATAGTCTTCCAGAGAAGGGATGGGGTCTGTGGGATTATTTTTTACCAAAGAGCGCTGCTGCCATCTTGTGGTTGAATAATGGAAAAGCAACATGACCCATGGTTCATACTCTGACAGTATCAGTTGTGTTGACTGTAAAGAAATACAAAATAGAAAAAAATACAAAAAGTTAAAATTATATGATAAATCGGATAGCTATATGAAAACACAAGAAATGTAAAACATAGGAAAACAAATAGGTTGCAGTAACAATTGCCCCTCAGGGATACATAACTTTTCTTAATTGAGTTAAAAAAAAAAAAACAGAGGGAAGCACTTTGAAATAACAAAGAAAAATAATTGTGTTTCCTTGTCACTCAAGTTATATACATCTCTGCATAGTCTTTCTGGTCTGGATGTGGTCTGTGGGATTATTATTTCCAAAGAGCGCTGCTGCCATCTTGTGGTGAAATGAAGGAAAAGCCACATGACCCATGGTTCATACCCTAACAATATCAGTTGTGTTGACTGTAAATAAAAATCCAGTTTTTCTACTTTGAGGGGCTGGAGCTTCATGGATTATTTGTTTATTTGGGATTGTGCATACACCCATTAAACAAAAGTATTCCACCAAACAGGAAACTTCAAGTCCCCAGGGTGAAACAAGACCACTGTGTTCCTTCCTCTGATTAAATATTATCACTCTTAGTTAGATAACTAGAGGATAAAGGAAGGAGCTCATTTCCACTCTGTTATTAGCAGTCCTTATGCTTTATTGTTTTCGGCAGCTGCCTCAAGTTTAAGTGGTATAGAGAACGGAAATAGGTCACAGCTGCTTTCACTCACTGGAAAGAGGAGGTCTGAGTTTATCTTTGAGTGTGTGAGGCACAGAAGAAAACAGAGACCAGCACAGAGACCAGTGCTGGGTGGAAGTGTCTCCCGTCTGCTGGACGGGTAAGTATCCAGTTCATACTCTGTGTTCATGATGTTTCTGAAGTTTTTATGCTCCTTAGTTGCAGAACAGTTTTTGATTATTTAAATTTAAAGAGAATTTATTGTTTTAGTGCAGAGAGTATATGACTGAAGCTAAATGTCAACTTAAAGAGATAAGAAGGGAATCAATGTGTTATGTCAAGATAACAGCAGTTTTCCTGATATAGCTAGCTTCTTTCATTTGTTTGCTTGAAGTTTAAACATAGCTTGTTTTGCTATCAAAACTGACTAATTAGGTTTGAAATTAGTTATTAAGTCATTTAGAAATGTTGCCTTTCATTTGCTGCTAGACATATTGTGTAGTTAGAAGTTAAACCAGCAGAGGGAGTGCATGTGAAGCAGTGCAGAGCTTTGTTTCCCCTTCTGAACATACATCAGAGGGGAAAAACTGCTAGTTTGTACGCCAGGCCAAACGTCTGGAATGACTCAATCAGTTTATCTCCCCCTTACACAACAGCTCATTGCCTCACACCAGCTCACCAAGTTCAGTGCGGCTCAAACTCCATGCTGAGTGGAGCGAACGCTCTCTGTTCCTGCAGTCATGTTTCTCTACCTCCTGGGGCTGCTGGTCTTCTACTACCTGTACCGCTGGGTTAAGGAGCTACCCAGGGTCCCGGACAAGGGCAACAAGTATGTTTACATCACGGGCTGCGACAGCGGCTTCGGTAACCTCTTGGCCCGCCATCTGGACAAGCAGGGGTTCAGAGTCATTGCCTCTTGTTACACTGAGAAAGGGGAAGAGGAGCTGAAGAAGTCGTGTTCCAGCAACCTGATCACGACCCACCTGGATGTGCGGTCGAAGGAAAGCATTGCTAAAGTTGCAGCAATGATCAAGGACAAAGTTGGGGAACGTGGTGAGTGCTGAATACTTAGTGCTGGGAACTTGCAAGTCGAGTATTAAGATAATTCACTGACTGGATTCCTTCTAGGTTTATGGGCTGTGGTGAACAACGCAGGCGTCTCCGTCCCCTCCGCCCCTTGTGACTGGCTCACCATCGACGACTACAAATCCATGCTGGATGTGAACCTAAACGGGGTCATCGCGGTGACCCTGAGCGTCCTGCCTCTCATCAAGAAGGCCAGAGGGCGGGTGGTGAATGTAGCCAGCGTGTTTGGCCGCATCAGCGTCACAGGAGGCCCGTACACCGTCTCTAAGTACGGCGTGGAGGCTTTCAACGACAGTCTCAGGTAAAACATTAACCCAGGAAATTAATTATTTGTGTGTCAAGGATTCTGCACTTTGCACACAAACACAGATAAAACAATGTTTTTTACTCAGGTTAAATATGGAACCATTTGGCGTGAGAGTCCTCTGCATTGAGCCGGGATTCTTCAAAACAAATGTGACAGATGTTGGCATCTTGAGCAACAATGTGAAAACTCTGTGGGAGAAACTGCCCCAGGAGGTCAAGGACGACTATGGAACTGAGTATCTGCAGAAATGTAAGCCTTAGTCGTCATCAGTTATTTGATTTCTCTGTATTTGAGCGCTAACATGCCCTCTTTTCTTGCAGCATTAGCCGTAATTTCAGACAAAGTCGCCAAGATCAGCGACGGAGACCTGATGAAGGTGGTGAACTGTATGGAGCATGCCGTGTCCGCCGTCCGTCCCCGCACCCGCTACTCTCCAGGCTGGGATGCTAAGCTCTTCTGGCTGCCGCTCTCTTACATGCCATCCTGTGTTAGCGACTACATCATGGGCAAAGAGGCCATACCTATCGCCAAGCCCAGAGTGTGAAGTGTATTTTTCTATCTACATGCAGCAACCAAAATCTTTTGTGCGCTTTTTTGTAACAAACATTAAAAAACATGTTCAAAGAACTACTTTGTCAATCTGTATCGACTTCTTTTCCTACAAGCAGGTAGACCTTGGCTTTTTCAGGTAATCTTATCTACAGACTCCAAGTGTCCTTGAGGAGGTGTGAAAGGTTAGAGATAAAGTCAATACAGACTTAGTTACGAAAGAATATAGAGCAGGGATTTTGATTTCTGTGGTTTGAGGGAACTGGACTTCTGTTTCAAGTTACGTAACAGTTCTACGTATGTCCTGTCCCCATTTAAAATCAAAACAAACAATTTAGGGATCATTACCCCTCAAAGTTTGGCCTTATTTTAGTTACTGTTTGGGTTGCCATTCCAAAACCACTGCTTCATCTTTGCCTCCTTTTTTGTAGCAATACCCTCCCGTGTACCTGAATTGTCCAAATGACCAAAAAAAAACAAGTAAAATGTCTCATACAAATATTAAAACTTAAGATCAACTCTGCTTTGGTCACCAATGTCTATCTCTGTGTAATTATTTGAAACAAACACTCATCCAGTTGTTTGTCCACTGTTTTATTTCAGCATGTGACAAAGCTGCAACACAGTTTATAAAGTTCAACACGGCTCAGCACTGCCATCTTGTGGTCAGAATAGAGGATGACAGCCATCCATGAATTCCTCATCAAGTACAAGACTCTACATCTATTTAAAGCCTATGAAGGAAATATACAGTTGACAAGCTGTTTTTGTGTAAAGACAGTGTTTTATTCCATCTTCCATTGGAAACATTAAATAGAACTTTCTTTCAGATGACGAGACAGGTACATTTGAATTTTTGACATGTTTTACAAACCAAGTGCTCCTAACCACAGAACTCCCTCCTTTTCTTGTTTTCTCCCCGCAACAGTTAGATTGTTTAGCTGTGCTCCTCAGCCAGCTTCTCAGCCTTCTGCACCACCTCCTCGATGGGGCCCACCATGTAGAAGGCCTGCTCGGGGAGAGGGTCGTACTCGCCTACAAAGAGCAGATACAAGGAGGTGAAGTGAGCACAATGAGAGTTTTAGAAGTGTGGAAAAAGTGGATGTGATAACTTACCTCCCAGGATGCTCTTGAAGCCCTTGATGGTCTCTTTGAGGGGCACCAGCTTGCCCAAATGGCCTGTGAAGACCTCAGCCACCTGGAAGGGCTGGGACAGGAAACGCTGGATCTTACGGGCACGGGCCACGGTCAGTTTGTCCTCCTCAGACAACTCATCCATACCCAGGATGGCAATGATATCCTGCAGGGATTTGTAGTCCTACAAAGGGAAAAGGAACTGGAGTTGTAGGTTAAACTTTTTATTTCACTATGTAGAAGGTGGAGCCGGATTAAGGTTACAAACCTGGAGGATTTTCTGCACACCACGGGCGACATCGTAGTGCTCTGCTCCGACAATGTTGGGGTCCATGATACGGGAGGTGGAATCCAGGGGATCCACGGCGGGGTAGATACCCAGCTCAGCAATAGCACGAGACAACACAGTGGTGGCGTCCAAGTGAGCGAAGGTGGTGGCGGGAGCAGGGTCAGTCAAATCATCAGCGGGCACGTAGATGGCCTAGTGGAGGAAATGATCCAGGTTATTAATTTAATTCAGGATCATCGCTCTTCAGCAAAAGCTTGAATCCCTGGTGTTGTCTTTACCTGCACAGATGTGATTGAACCCTTCTTTGTGGTGGTGATTCTCTCCTGCATGGTACCCATGTCAGTGGCCAGAGTGGGCTGGTAACCCACAGCAGAGGGGATACGACCCAGCAGGGCAGACACCTGAAGACCACATAAAGACAGAAGAATCATTAAGTTTGCTGATTCACATTTTTGTTCTATTAGAAAAATAAAAAGAGGGCGTTACTGACCTCAGAGCCAGCCTGTGTGAAACGGAAGATGTTGTCGATGAAGAGCAGCACATCCTGACCCTCCTGGTCACGGAAGTACTCAGCCACAGTCAGTCCAGTCAGAGCCACTCTGGCACGGGCACCTGGGGGCTCGTTCATCTGTCCGTACACCAGCGCCACCTAGTAGGGAAGAGAAGTTAGAGTTTCATGTTTGCGCTTCCAAAAGGGTGAAGATGTTTCGTTTTTTTATTCATGTGTGCAACAAGCGTCTTCACCTTGGAGGTGGTGTCCTTCAGGTTGATGACACCAGACTCAATCATCTCGTGGTACAAGTCATTTCCCTCACGGGTACGCTCTCCCACACCAGCAAACACAGAGTAACCACCATGGGCCTTAGCCACGTTGTTGATCAGCTCCATGATCAACACAGTCTTGCCCACACCAGCACCACCGAACAGACCTGAGTGGGCGAAATCAAACATAAAGATTAAATAAACGCAATTATTTAATTAGCCTGTTGGAAGAGATAATGATGCTAGAACACGTACCGATCTTTCCTCCCTTGGCGTAGGGGGCCAGCAGGTCCACCACCTTGATTCCAGTGACCAGAATCTCCTGCTCCACACTCATGTCGGTGAATTCAGGGGCTTCAGCGTGGATGGGTGCAGTCCTGATAAGATTGGGGGGATAACTGTTAAGCTCGTCTGCTATTGTTGTTAATTGATGCTACTTCTTTGTCATTTTGTTCACAGGGATCATCTTCAAAGTTTACTTACTGCTTGGTGGAGATTGGACCCCTCTCGTCAATGGGCTCACCAATGACATTCATAATCCTGCCCAGAGTCTCCGGACCCACTGGGATTCTGATGGGGGCACCGGTGTCCAGAACCTTCTGTCCACGAACCAGACCCTCTGTACCATCCATGGCAATGGTACGCACTGTGTTCTCCCCTAAACACGTCATGAAAACATTTGTTATATGCTGATTCCCCACTAAAAGTAGAGCTTGTTGTTGTTATGTATGAAGCTTTAATTGCTTACCAAGATGCTGTGCCACCTCCAGGACTAGCCTGGAATCACGGCCAGCCACCTCCAGGGCGTTGAGGATGGGAGGGAGGCCTTCATCGAACTGGACGTCGACGACGGCACCGATGACAGCAACAATGCGTCCAGTGGCGGTGGCGGCTGCAGCGGCAGGTGCGACATAGTCTCTGCCTGCAAAATGTCAAACATAAGCGCTTCAGACATGACCTTGATACCCCAGGGATACTTTTTCAAACATTTTAAGTACACCACAAGGTATACAGATGTACCGGATTAAGGAGTCTTGTGCGTCCCTTTACGCTACGTCTCAATGTCAGGAGTCAGATATCATGCTAACGACGTGATCACTCAAAATCTCAACTACAAGAGATTTTAAATGAAGTTCAATGAGAAACTGAACGCAGTTGTGTGTCATAAAAGCGTCATTCAATCTATAAATGCGTTACTACAATGTTCGCATGGAGTGACAGATGAATGGGGAGTGTACTCCGAGCTAACGCCGCTAATGTTGCTAATGTTACCATAAAAGACAATCGCAGGACATTCAACGGCAATCAAGCTTACAGTGTGTCATTATCTTAGAGTTTAAACAGTTCAACTTTATTTTTGATTGTGCGTTTGTTGATGTAAGCTGCAGAGGAGTGTCTAACCTTCCTAATCTGCTAGCAGGACATAGCTTAGATGCAACTTGTACTGCTAACCGAGCAGCCACCTCATGTCATTAGAAAGGTCATTCCTGCTAGCACAAGAAAAACAATGCACCGCTGTTTCCTGCTTTGATAAACCTGTCAGTAACAGCGTAAACACACCTCTGTGACGTTATGAAATTTCCAAAGTGCAGCAAAATGTTTAAAATTTGATGTTTTCGTGTCATGGCCTGCTACGCCACCGGCAGCAGCGCAGCCAGCATGTTGCTAACAGCTAGCCATTCTGACAGGCGCGTAAAAACCTAATTTCTCGTTCGATCGCTGTCAAACACACCAAGCATGCAGGACTTACGGGAAAGAACGGCTGGGGAGCCAACGAGGGCTTTCAGGGGCTGGACCCCAGGCTTGAGAGCCTGCAGAGCCCCGGTGCAGCAGCGTCCCACAGCTCCTAACATGGTCAAAATGGCTGAAGGTGGAAAGAGACAGAGGAACCAGCGGCTTTATAATGAATGATCGAGGAGGCGAACTGCGGCTGCGCGCAACGTGAAAGCCTCAGTGCTGAGCATGCGTACATGTGAACAGTCCCAGCTGACATTCTGCCCTCCAGAGCTGGCCTAAATAAAAGCAAATTTAACAGCTGAATGACAGTCTGGACAAAAGGTAGCACTAAGTGTTCTTAACCACTGAAACCAGTCTTGAATTTACTGCAGACTTACATGGAAACAAATGGTTCTGACATCCTTTCTGTGACATTACCCCATTTGTACACAATGTCCCAGCTGAAGGAGGCTAAGTTTTACATTGCAGCCCTGAAACTTTGGGTCCAAATCTTGTAATACCTATTTTGCTCAGACCTTTAAAATACTCTCATTTTGAGGGAAACTTTTAAAACTGTTCTCAGTTGCTGGTTGCAATAGCACCAGTCTGTTTGCTAAATGATTTACGTACCAGAAAATGCGAGTGTACTCCTTTGTATTGATAAAAGTGTTCACTTTAACAGTGACCACCTAGCCTTACTGCTAGTGCTGTTGGTTCCAATTAATTATATTCAATCATCTATTGGCCATATTGGAATTGACAAACTTTGGGTACCATTACACTATCTGTCCAGTGGGTGGCAGTGTTTGGATATAATAACGTTGTGAAAGCATTCCACCTCAATCAGTTTTGAACAGCTGTAAGCTGCTCTGTCTTCTTATAGGATAACTTAAGAAAGAACTCTTCACTATGGTAACAAGATTAGCTGTATCAGTCAAGTGGGTCCTTAGTCAACCATTATAGCAACTAGATTGGACTTTCAGTCACTGCACAAGCAGAGTCGTACTTGAACCCATGACTTAAAATAAAGTCTGGTTGATTAGGGTTTGGGGGTCTGATTTGCTTGTAGTACGACTCTAAGGACTCAGGTCTCAACTTAACTTTGGTGTCTTGATTTAAACAATGCACACTAATGTGCATTGTGGGCCCTGTGGTGCACTGGTGCAACTCCACCATTTGTCCACTAGATGGTGGTAGCACACTGTAAGAAACCTGTGCAGCACTTTATCAATGTATGTATTTCTATCCCTGAGGCCAAACTGAATCATCTGCTTTATTTACATTAATACTGAGTATGAAAGCGCCCCCTGGTGGAGCGTGTCTTTGCTTTCCAACTTTTGGATCATTTTACAGGTCATTGAAATAACAAGACATGAGATCCAGCTTTTAATCCTTTTTTTAATGGAGTTTTAACCCCAAAGTCTGTCAACTGCTAACGTTAGCATGCTTGGTATTTCTTTTAAGTGATGTTTGTTTTTAGAGTCATCTCCAGGTATCTTTGATGTTATTCTAAGTGATTGAACCTCTGCCTCTGTGGGCACATTTGCATCCCAACCAGTCTGTATTTGTCTGTAAAAACACATCACATATTTGCATTAAGCAGCCCCAGCATGCCCTTAAGTAACTCCCGATGAGTGACGCTTTAGAGCACTTTGTGTTGCCAGGCTTTTGCCGGATTATTGCAGGCACATGCAGGAGTTGATGCAGATTGTCAGCACTCTTTATGTAACTTAATGTCAAATCTGGATTATATATCCTCCTGCAGTGTCTTATGGTTGAAGGTGCAACGCTGAGAGCACTTGGCATTCTCCAAAAGTTTCCATGTGCTTGTGTTGGAGTTACTGTAGCTACAGCGATGAAGCCGAATGAGTTCACAAAGTGTGCGGCGTGAACAGACACGTTCCCTCGACGGGATCAGATGCAGCAGATGCCAACGTGTTTACGGCTTTAACACAGCTTCATGTGTTATTAGTAGGGTTTAAACCCACTCAAGGATGATGTGTGGAATCTGTGACTCCTTATTCAAACCCCTGCAACACCTGACCTGTGCAGCGTCTCTGTCAGATTTGAGATCTTTCCCCTTTTAGTCATGCGTCTCTGACGCTTTGACAGGAGGCGACCTTTGACCTTCTAGACGTGCTCCACTTCTTCTTAGAATTCTGAGATTCAAATCATAAATTTGACTTCAGAAACAAGAAAACACACCAATCCTTTAATTACACGTTTGATTTACACTGAAAATAAACAGACAGTGACGTCAGCTTGGTCCTTCTCCTGCTGTAACTACACGTTTTAGGATTGGCATTAACTTTTAAAGGCAGTTGTTAAACTTAAATGTCACAGGAAAGAAACCTGGAGGGGTCGTGAATATCAAAGAGCTAAGTGGTGGCTTCCTCGGTGTCATAAAAGAGAAACTGGCTCTTATTTGTAATGCATCCTCACTTCATGCCTCACACCTCGTCCTAAATTTAAATGCTGTGTCATGCTCCTTGTTTATTCCTTGTAGATTTTTATTCATTTATTCTGGCGTACTCTTCAGGAGATGTTGCTCTATTGGAGGCTTGTTTGGGCACACCGTGGGGTCTGCGTTAAGTGCGGTTAAAATGCTGCAAAGTGAACATGTGGGCTCATTAGGACAGATATCCTGCTGGGTGAGAAATCACAACACAACAAGCATTTAGATTTAAAGCTGCTCTAGGATTCCTTTTAAAGGAACTCCATGCTGATGCTGCGTCCTAGTTTTTTCATTCCATTCATGGAAAATATCTACGAATGAAACCTGTAAAACTGACTTTTCCCAAATCAGCTCTCCAGGTGAATCAGATTTCGAGGAGCTCCATCTTTCATGGCGTGCATTCTTGAGTGACAGCTCACCTTTCTGAGCTTTCAGTAATACAGTGGGTAATAAAAACACACGCTGTCATCCCTGTTGCTGAGTTATGTGATTCCTCTTGGCGCTTTTATGGTTGCAGACAGTCTCATGGGACGTTAAGACTCCTCTGATCCAGAATTACAACACGATTAGAGCTATGCGAGTTTCATTTTATAGAATGAAAGAATACAAAAGCAGTTGTACTACTTTTAAATCAACAACATGTACAGTCAACCGTGCCAAACTAGAAACAAAACACTCGACTCCTTCAGGTGTTTTCACAAGTAATCCACGGTACGCTGCTCCTGCAAAAAGCGTTGCCTTCAGGTGTAACTCAGACTTCTCCAGCACTCTGGATGATTCCCAGGGCGATGCATATGACAGCACAATTAAAGAAAACAGACATAGAGAGGATTAAAAATAACAAATTTGAGCTGGCATCAATCAGGAGACACAGGTAGCAGCTGGCTAGTTTGCTAGTTAGCAAAACTACAGATGCTACAAAAGCAGATTTTTAATGTCTTTGTTCCTAATTGGCTTTTTTTTCTGTTTTTGTTTTAAACAGTGGGGCTAACAAAGTCAAAGTGACACCCAGAAAAAAAAGGGGAAAGCCAGTCATTCCTCCGTCTGCCCGGCCACCCCTCCCACACCTCACCCTCCACAAAATGGGAGTGAGGGATTTCCAAACAGGGGCTGGACCTGTCTTCATTTACTCCAAGCGTTGAATGGCTCAGAATTGAGTCTCATGAGAGCCAGTCTTCACTCCAGACGTTTGGAAACACACACTGCTGCTGCTGCTGCTGTCACTGCAAGGTGACTTCTTGACCTGCAGGTTCTCCACTCGGGACATGGAACCAAACTGAATCTGGATGAAGAATTCCTCTTCTTCTTCTTTTTTTTTTTGCACTTTTACCTGAGTTTCGTCACTTTTTAAAGGGGAGCTTTCTAAGGGTTGGAGAAAGTCAGCAGCATTGTGAGTTATGCATGTTTGAAGCCTGAGCTTGTTAAATCTTGTCCTGTGAATGTCTGCAAGATTTTATGGAAGGTACTAAAAGCTGAATCACATCTTGTTTCTTTTTTTCTTTTTTTTCTTTTTTAATCTATCTTCTCTTTCCTTCTTAGAGAAGTCATGGTCTCCTCGCTGCACTGGCTCCTGCTGCTGTGGGGGCTTCAAGGTCTTCTGGCGCAGGACTATGATGAAGACTATGAAGAGGAGTTGGTGACGACTAGAAGGAAGAGCAAAGACTTTTCCTCCAACACCATACCAAAAAATGGCAAAGGTAAGCATCTTTGTAGTGTAGTTTGAAATCAAGCAGGTGGCACTTTGGGAAAACTGAGAAAACACAACACGATCCTCAACAAGGACATCGCTGGAGGATGCAATCGGCTTGGATTGATCATATCTCTGCGCCTTCTCTGAGCCATCCATCTCCAGGGGGAGAGCGCGCTCAGTGCTCTGTTACCCAAATGTTTTATACGCTCAGAATCCTGTTTCCCCAGGCGCATTCTCTCTGTGACATATTCCTGTGAAGATTAATGTGATTTATCCTCCGGCAAATATTAGATCTGTGACCTCTTTCCATTGCTGAAGGTTAGAGCTGTGAGAGGAGGTAGTTTATGTCTTCTTTGAGATTATATGTCATGTTTATAAACCAATAACGTTTTTATTTTCAACCTATTGAGTCTGAGCAGCTGATAAATCAAACTAAAGCTCCTCAGATGCTTTCACTTCTTGATAAGTTGGAGAAACGTGTTAGCACACAGATTAATGCCTCATTGTCTTCCCATTCAGCGCTCGTTGATGAAGACTGTGGTTTGGAGCTCGCCTTCTTGATCGACAGCTCAGAGAGCGCCAAGGACAACCACGCCCAGGAGAAGCGCTTCGCCATGGACGTGATGGACCGGCTTCAGGGCCTCCGCCTGCAGACCGGCCGAGGCCTCAGCTCCCGCGCCGCCCTCCTCCAGTACAGCAGCCATGTCATCATCGAGCAGACTTTCAAACAGTGGCGAGGCCCTGATGATTTCAAAGCGAGGATCGCCCCTATTGTGTACATCGGGCATGGCACCTACACCACCTACGCCATCACCAACCTCACCCGCATCTACCTGGAGGAGTCGCCCACCAGCAGCATCAAGGTGGCTGTCCTGCTCTTTGACGGCATCTCCCATCCAAGGAACCCGGACATATTCTCAGCTGTGGCTGACGCGAAGAACCAGGGCGTGCGCTTCTTCACCATCGGGATCACGCCGGAGGCCAACGAGCCGGCGAACGTCGCGCAGCTTCGACTCATCGCGAGCTCTCCGGCTTCACGCTTCCTTCACAACCTGCAGGATCGAGGCATCGTTGACAAAGTCATCAAGGAGATTGTGAGTCTTACTTCTTACATGTCATGATGTACACCTGCTCCTTGCTGCCATGGCAACAAGCCTGCTGCTGCTTCACCTTTAATCAACACTGTAGCTCTCAGCATCCTCTCTGAAATCAGTTTAAAGGAAAAATGTGACGCTCTGAATCCTTTTCATGTGTTGGACGACACTGGAGCATATTTCAAACTGTTTACCCTGGCTTGACTGATCGGTGTTACTTCCCTGAACTGACGTTACATTTCCACTCAGATAATTACAACATGTGCTGCACAGCAACATCCTGTGCTGCTTTCTGAGACATGTGCTCTGAATTAAAACCCCTTTGTGGGAAAAATCGGGTGCAAGAACCTCGATGCACGCTACATCATGTATGCAGCTCTGCTTAAAGCTGACACAGGTGGTAGGAATCTGAATATGATAAGGTAAAACTGAGGAGAAACCTGCACCATGCTTTTGCATGCAAGAGACCACCAGACTTTCATCTCATTTTCTCCAACAGGCAGCATCTGTATGTCATAAGCTGAGAAAGCGTCTTTCATCTTTAGTCCACAGCGTTATACAGCATAGGCCCCCTTCTTCCAAGAGCGGACAGACTGTCTGCAGACACTTCGCTACTTCAAGACATCGCTGCTTCGCTGATCAGTGCACATGTTCTGGATTTGGTTCAAGTGGAATTCTGTCCATTTCCTCTTTTCTCTGTCCTCAAACACCCCTCTCCTTTAGCTTCAGCTACATCTCATAGATGCTTAGCGGCGGTATTTTTCTAATCAGAGCATGTGGTTTGTTTTAGTCAGGCTGGAATTATGACCATTCCTCCTTGTGTATAGAATGTGGTCAGCTTTGAAGACAAAAGACATCTGAGGGGTGCATGTCTGGCTCTGAGTGTGTCTCGAAGATCAGGTGAAGGTTTGTGGAGGATAACTGTGTGTTTGATGTAACAGCATTTAAATCCTACATCCTGACGTCTTTGTGTTTCTCCTTCCACAGACGTCAGTGGCAGACGAAGGGGTGAGTCTCCAAACTGCACATTATTTTATTTAACAACCTCTTTGCTGCTTGTCTGACTTTCCTTTCCTTTCCCAAAGTGTCCTCTAGCTCTGAGCAAGTGTGCGTGTGATAAAGGCGAAAGAGGACCAATCGGCCCGGCTGTGAGTACCATCCAAACACTGCACGATGTATATCCCTTCATACAACAACACAGAGCGCTCCCACGTCTCTAGGCCCTCCTCTGGAAAACACAAAGGATCAAATTTCTCTTTCTGAAAACCACATGTATTCTGCAGCTGCCTCTGGAAGACAATTACTCCCAAAGTATCGTCTTTGAAGTGCTGTAGAGGATGCAACAGCTGACAAAGAGACCCTTGATGCTAACAGGGTACAAAATTACAGGCTTATGCTGGTTTTTGGTCTGTCGTGTGGTTTTTCGAGATGCTGTTTCCCTGCAGCAGTGAGAGTAAAGCGAATGCCTCAAATTCTTCTTGTTTATTGAGAACAGGCAACTTCACATATTTACAACAAGAATCAGAGAAGTCATGCTCCCTGCCACATTGTTTCCTCGCAGGATTTATCGATAAGATGTCACACACTTGACTTCTCCGCCGCTCACTCAGAGGTTTTACTTTGATGTGTTTTAGAGTAATTACCTCCCTTTAAAACCTCCCTAACAAAAAGCTGTTTCACATCACAAAAAAAGGGAAGCTTCAGTGGAAAACAGGGAGGCCTCTGAGAGATAAGACATCTCGCAGTCGACAACACACGCGCGCAGGAAGACAGAGAAGAGCCAGACAGTTGTTGGCTACATCCTCTCCCTCACACACATGCAGACAACTTGAAGCCCCCTCTGATTCATCTGCTCCCAGACACACTGGCCGTTCTCCAAAAGGAACTTCAAATGATTTGTCTGTGAAACATGAGGGAGCTCTTAAACTACATCATTTTGTTGCTCTTGATTTCTGTCATGACTTCCTCTTTAGGGCAAGAAAGGTCGTCCTGGAGAAGATGGAAGCCCTGGGGCCAAAGGACAGAAGGTTGAGCACACATTTATTTATTATTTAATGCAAATATAACACAACTTTAAGAAAGTTTGAGCTTAAACCTCTGCTCCTCTCAGGGTGAAAGTGGCCTCAGTGGACTTCCAGGTCGAGACGGCAGCGAGGTGAGAACTATCTTCCAAATCAAGCTGGAGATGATTCAAACTGTCTCTCTGACCTAACAAGACTGTTTTTATACACGCAGGGAAAACCAGGATACAAAGGAGAGAGGGTAATGTATGGATTCAATATGGGGTTTGTCTGAGTATCAGGTTCCCACGCTGCAACCGCAACCTGAGAATTATGCTTTCCAGACCTGAAAAAGTGCTTCTCCTTCCATCGTCTGGGTTCAATGTCCAGCCTGCCCTTACTTTCCTTTTTGAAGCAGCTTCTTTACCTTTTTTTCTGAATGATTAAAACATGTTTTCCTGGATGAATTAATTATGCTTGTGTCACCACTTGAGTCTTCTCTTACAGGGAGAGAGAGGAGAGTGTGGCACACCAGGAATCAAAGGAGACAGAGTAAGTCACCATGTTTATGGTTTTCTCAATGCTTAGGTGGTTTATTCTATTATTTATTCATTTATTCAATATTCTTTTCCAGGGTCCTGAAGGTGCAATTGGCCCAAAAGGAAATCGTGGACTTCAGGTGAAAACATACCAGCCTAAACAAGCTTTGTGCCAGTGGCGTGCACAATCTTTTTCAGGAGGGGGCCTACAGCGTGTTCTCGTCACTGAAGAGGGCACTTAATGCAGCATTTTTTCCAGGGCACTTTAGCACATGTTTTTTTTGGAACCTAGTGTGTTTGCCAACCAGAAAGTATAATAGCCTGCATTTTTACTGACGGCATTTGAGCCATCATTTTCCATCTTTTTCTGGCAAGAGGGCACCTTAGCACATCTTTATCTCCAAGGGGGGCACTTTAGACCACAGCTTTACTCAAGAGGGCACTATAGCGCCTTCTTTATCTCTAAGGGGGGCACTTTAGACCACAGCTTTACTCAAGAGGGCACTATAGCGCCTTCTTTATCTCTAAGGGGGGCACTTTAGACCACAGCTTTACTCAAGAGGGCACTATAGCGCCTTCTTTATCTCTAAGGGGGGCACTTTAGACCACAGCTTTACTCAAGAGGGCACTATAGCGCCTTCTTTATCTCTAAAGGGGGCTCTTTAGCGTACATTTTTACTCAAGAGGGCACTTAGGCATTTATTTATCTCCAAGTGGGGCACTTTAGCCCACTGGTTTACGCAAAAGGGCACCTTAGTGCCTGTTTAATCTCCAAGGGGGTTGTGTTTTTACTCAAAAGGGCATTTTTGCGCCTGTTGTTTCTTCAAGGGCGGCACTTTAGACCAGCGTTTTACACAAGAGGGCGCCTTGGCACCTGTTTTATCTCCAAGGGGGGCACTTTAGCCCCCAGTTTTGGTCAAGAGGGCACCTTAGTGCCTGATTTATCTCCAAGGAGGGCACTCAAGATCAAAGGTTAAAAACAAGAGGGCACCTTAGTTCATGTTTTATCTCCAAGGGGGGCACTTACGCACACTTTTTTTATTCAAGAGGGCACCTTAGTGCCTGATTTATCTCCAAGGTTGGGCACTTTAGCACATATTTTTACTTAAGAGAGCACTCTAGCATGTCTTTTATCTCCAAGAGAGAACTGAAGTGCACATTTTTACTCAAGAGAGCACTTTTGAGCATGTTTTTTCTCCAAGGGGGGGCACTTTAGCTCACATTATTACTCAGGAGGGCACTTTTTCTGGTGTTTTATCTCCCCAAAAGGCACTTAAATATGTTTAAACCAGCCAAAAGTGTCTTTTTTTTATACCCAAGAGGGCACTCTAGCTTTGTTATAGCTCCCAAAAAGCCATTTCGTGCATGTTTTTTAACAATTTGGCCACACTTGGGTGACTGGCCCCCACACACCCCCCTCTTGTGCACACCACTGTTTAAGCTAAGCTAGCATCAGCTGCTGAGTCATGGAGTTATCAAACTGTCAGCTGTGTTGTTTGAATTCTGTCTGATCCTTGATAATTTCAATAAACGCTAAAATTTGTTTGCATTTCAGGGTGTACCTGGTCCTCTTGGTGATATCGGATCTGAGGGTCCCATGGGTAAAAAAGTAAGTCCCCTCAGCTTTGATGTGTTTTTTATGCTTTCATGTGACAAGTTTAAACTAAACCTGTGAGATCTGGAAGATGTTGAACTCAGAATTATTAAGAAGTCAGTTGTAAATCTTCTCCTGAGTGACTTCTCTCTCAACTAAAGCCTGCCTTCCCCCTTTCAACAAAACCAGATGCATATCTGAAGCGTTTTTTGGTTTGGGGGGCATATTTCTTTCCTGGTCTGGATTGAGTTAAGCCTTGTTCTGAAGGAGGGGGGTCCATGTCAGCGGCTTCATCAGAACGAGCATCATGAATAATGCTGTTACCTGTGGAGTGGCAGATGTGAAGCTGACGTTTTTAAAATACGTTTGGATTGAATCAATTCACCTTGCGTGTAAATAACATCGCTGAATGTCAGGCGGGCCTGCACGCTGATAGCGCCGGTCATGTGACCAGGCTTTTGAAGGCTCATTTGTGAGTTATGATCCATCAGCAGAGGAACACCTGAAACCCCCCCTGAAGTCCTTCATCTGTTATTACCTTGTCAAACTATTTGTCTGTTCCTACTTTTTAGCCCCACCGCCTCCTTCCCTTCTCGTGTTATAGCTGCCAATTCCCCCATGAGCCCCCGCGCTCCTCGCCGAGTGCTCCCTCCTTAATTATTTTGGAAGAATGTTCATGTTGATTGTCTGGCTGTCATCCTATATCACCTGAATGGCAGACTAATGTCTGGCTTTAAATGCTGTTCTGACTTGTCTGAAAGGGCAGGGGAACGAGGGGGGAAAGTGCCGGTATGCACCTACTCACATTTCCACGCCCTCTTCACGCCCCTTGTGCGCCCTCCTGCTGCACAGCGCTGCATTGATTTACAGCTTTGAGGGAATAATTACATTCTTTACCAATAAAGTCCTGGCTGAAGAAGAAGAAGATGAAGAAGAACCCCTAATATCAGAGGAATCCTCACCCCCTCTTCTGGTTTCCAATCACTCCCCTTCTCTTTTACAGGGCGAAAGGGGACTTCCTGGGCCACCTGGAATCCAAGGTGAAACAGGGATCGGCCTTCCGGGACCCAAGGTAAAACCCGCCCCCCCTATTGTTAAGGAAAGTCACGAAAGTAGAACAATCATCTTCACTGCGCTCTTTTTACACCCACATTCTGCAGGGCGATGTCGGTTTCCAGGGGCAACAAGGGCCTCCTGGTCCTCCAGGAATTGGCGAGTCTGGACCTCCTGTGAGTAACAAGCCGAGCATTAATGGACCCTTTGCTGCTGTTGTGAAACTTTCTGCTGCAGCACACCAATTACTGAGCGGAAATGCGGCAGGTTTAGCAGCTAGCAGCAGCAGAACATCTTCAGTTAAAGAGTTATCAGTTAATTAGTAACAAAACCCAACTCTCTGCTTTTTGATGCTCCGTGTTTGCACTAAAGCAGATCTGAGGCAGAGCATTATGCTGGTTTTAAAGGTTTGAAATGTCACATGTTCACATCAAAATACAACCAGACCTCTGCCCGTCGTTACCTTTTATGTGTCACCTGTGCTCATTTCTATTGTTGTGTGTTGTTTAGGGGCCTCAAGGGCCACAGGGAGTCCAAGGAGAAAGAGGACCATTAGGAGAAGGCCTGCCTGGACCAAAGGTGAGTTCGTCTTTTATGTCGATGTTGGTGTCTCCTCTGAAGCCAACGCACCGCAGCCTGTTAAAAGCTTTGAACCCAGTGACCCCGTTTCATGCATTCATCTTTAATTCACCTCCCCACCCACTGACCTGCTCAGAGCAGCTTCTGGGCTCCAGATCCCCTGGCGTAATGACAGGATATTGACAGCATGTTTGGCTCTGAGAGATGATAACACAACACAGAGGGTTCTGTGAACGTACATGAAGCAGGCGGGTTTTATGACTTCATCGTGAGACGCCGGTCGCTGCTCGAAGACAGGAGACGACGCGGAGATAACACAGGAATAAACGCCAGGACACTTCGAGACATGACAGAGGGAGTGAGTCATGGAGAGGGGAAAGAATGAAGCGGATGGAAGCGTCTGTCTCTTCTCAGGTCGAACGGATACACGTGTACGCACAGAAACACACAGGTGCACACACGTGATACCAGAGGGACCGTTAAAAGAAGGGCCTGACCGATGTGGATGTTTTGAGGCCAATGTAGATTCCAATACTTTGCAGAGGAAAATCCAAATAGCTGATTAATTTCAAAGATGTTTAATAAATAGAACACTCTTTTTTTTAGATGAGTTACAGGGAGAGCATTTTATTCCGCTACAACACTTTTTCCTTTATTTTTTGTTTAGTTTTTAAACAGAGAGGAACTTTTAAGTTTGAAAATGTGTAACTTTTCTTTCATCTTCCTGTTTGAAAACATTTACCTGTTAGCATTTTGACATTGAAAGTTTTTAGTATTGTTTACAAAGAGTAACTGTGATAAGTTTCTGTGATAGAAATTGGAATTCTGGTTTAAAACCAAAAAGTTATGTCGATGTATGCTAACTGCTAGCATATCAATGCAATTTCCCATCTACGTTAGCATCAAGCTATCATAAGGTTTTCTATTGGTACATTAGGAGATGCATAACATGTTAGATGATTTGAATAGAAATGTTTTGTGAGAAAGCAATGCACATGTCTGTGTGTTCAGTTTTACAGACAGGAAGTAGCTTTAGCTAGGTTAGCACAACTTTAGCAACACGATGTAAATGGAATAGACATAAAGCACGTGTCACTCGTCATGACACATGGTAAATGTTGAGTCATTGTTAATTTCATAACGTTGTTATAAAGTTACCTGTTGGCTCCGCCCACTCCTGTACATTACTGCGAAGACAGGTGGGGAAATTAAAAATTTATCGGCGTTTAATCAGCAAAACTCCGTATAATGATGATTGCTTTGAAAAGAGCTGTAATGGGACGATTTGATTGGTCGGCCGAGAAAAAGTCGCCCCTGAGGCTCATAATCACGATAATCAGTCCATATATCAATAGAGACACTTCTTCTATAACATTTGTGGCGTAAAATAGTTTGCCAGGTTTGAACCTGCTTTAGATTCACACTGTTTGTACAGCAGCCCCAGGTATGTTACTCTGGCACCATCCTAGACCTCCTTCAGAGCGCTTTGAATCGTACAATTGAGTTAATTAACTCTGAGTTCTTTAAACATCTCGCCCTGAGCCACATCAAAAGCATATGTGCACTAACAGCTCCTCACATCAAGTCTCTGATCTGAGCTAGAAGTCAGGACTTGGCTGTTATGACACCAACAAAATGAGTTTTATTAGGAGTACATAACAATGATTCAGGAGGAAAATCATGTTTTTTTCACTCTCCGCTCCAAACAGGAGGGGGTGTGTCTCCCTACATTACAGATCGGCCTCGGGGGGTTGCTCCTGTGCACAAATTGGCCGGGGACTCGCAGATGGCGTTCTAAAGGAATCGTTCTTCACATGACGTGTCCCGACATGCTCCGGATTCGCAGCAGCTTCGGGAGCTATATTACCCGCTTTCCACATCATTAGCGCCTCGGCTTGTGTGCCAAAATGAGGGATCATAGAGTTGGGACGACAAATCATGACTTTGTGAAGCGGACGTGCAGTCACGGCACCTTTCTGTGTAACTCCACTTCAAACGAGCAATCTCCTACTTCACATGTGAAAAGTTAAAGTTGTTTCTTAGGCTTTGACTGAGTAATGACGCAAGGAAAACAACAGAGCTTTTAAAACCAAGATTTGAAGCTTTGAAGGCCATTGTGTTGGTTTCTGTGGTAGCAGTCTGCCATAACAATCCACTGTGGGTGCTAGAAGTGTCTGACAGTAAAAAGACTGTGTCTGAGCGCCCTGTCTGTAAAAATCAAGGAAATTCAGACATCATCATAAAAAGGGTTTCAGTCTCGTCGTCTGTCCCAAACAAATCTGACAAAGCAGATCTTTCTGCTACCTCGTTCTCGTTTCTCGTATCACCTGTGAAAATTCAGCCAATCTTTTTCATCTATCTTCCCAGGGAGAGCGTGGTTTGGACGGGCCGCGAGGGCCAAGAGGACAGCCGGGCGCTGGAATCAAAGGAGACAAGGTAACGGCGGAGCAGCAGAGGCAGTAAACAAGACGCCTGGTTGAGATGCCTTCACGCGAGCGCCGACACAAAGCCTTGTTGCTAAGAAGGCCACGAGTTGGCAGAGCCACCGGTGAATGCATTCAGCCGGGTGTTATATAGGAGGTCACAGTGCACAGGTGATGAATCAAGGCTGGAGCCTGGCTGGTGTAGGAGGAGAGCAGCTTCACAGTTAAAGGCTGATGAGTGTGGGAACGCTGGCTGTGCCATCTCTGCTCTCTAACTTTCGGGATGTGTTGCAGCCATCTGGCTGCTCCCTTTAAACCCGCTTTAAAGTCACATGACTCGTCTTATGTCACGGGGATTATGACATCCTTCTTCAGGAATGAGTGAAGGAGTTTCCTGCCGAACAAATAAAAAACATAAAAGCGTTAACATCTTTAAAACATAAAGATTTTTACACCAGCATGTGCTGACAGTTTTACTGAGGCTTTGCGGTGGAGTTAATCACACATGATTGCGACGTGCCTGCAGCGTTTTCTGTGCATTAACATGATGCGCTAACACTGCTAATGTTGCTTTCATCAGATGAACACACCTGACAGAAAATGTTCCTGAGAGCTGTTTTACAACATGACTTTCCTAACAGAGCGTATCGTTCCCTGAGCCGCGAGGAACATTCAAAGTTGGCGTGCGTCCTCAACACTTGGGTGCTTTCCATATGCGATAAATCATGTAATGCACGGTGTACTACAAGCAACATTTACATCCTATTATCATCATTAAACTCTATTCTTATCCGTGCATGTAGGGGGATTTTGGCCCACCAGGTCTTCCAGGGCCCCTCGGCCCCCCAGGAGTGGGTATACAGGGCGAGAAGGTAAGTTCCTAAAGAATACCTACCACAGCTTCAACTTGCAGAAGTTTGTGCTCTATCTTCTGTTCACACTGAACTGCACTGTACTGCAGGGTACAGAGGGACCAAGAGGACCACTAGGGGGCCGAGGCCCACCAGGAGAAGGCTTGCCTGGCCCTAAGGTTTGTGCACACGTTCACACAAACATTTTTAGTAAGACTGCATTTGGAGAATTCACACTCATCAACGTTTGTCTTCTCACTCAGGGGGACCAAGGTTTGCCAGGCGAGGTTGGCGCCCCGGGAGAGCGTGGCGCTGGAGAACCTGGAGAGAAGGTGATGCAAAGGGTGTTTGTTCTTACAGTGTTTAAATTTGGTACCACGCACTGACACAGATGAACAAATGTTTCCACAGGGGGAGCCAGGATCCACAGGGCTGTCTGGGTTGCCTGGTCTGCCAGGTGAAGATGGAGCTCCTGGACAGAAGGTAGTTCAACCTACAACCTAGCAGCAGAATGTGATTCAAGTCGCCGGAAGTGACGAGACAAATGTGTGTTTGTGTGTTTAGGGTGAGCCAGGCGCTGTGGGTCTCAGAGGGCTGGAGGGGGCTCCTGGAATCGGGACTCAAGGCGAAAAGGTAGAAAGAAACGACACCTATGTCTCGTTCTGTTCAGTCTTTAAGAGCGTCCATCAGGTTTTAACTTTGCCCATCTTTAGGGTGACCAGGGCCAAAGAGGAATCCGGGGCTTGACGGGTCCTCCTGGGATTGCTGGACCCTCAGGACCAAAGGTGAGGAGCCATGATTAGAAGTATTTTGCACATTTTAAGGGAAGAATTCAGGATTTTAACCCCTTTTCTTGAATTAATTTCCACTAGGGAGAACCAGGGTCACAAGGCAGAGTGGGTTTACCCGGTCCACCAGGTCGTTTCGTGGCTGGGCCCAAGGTAAGGACCCCTAATGTGATCCTTTAAGTTAAATAATGTGTTTTTTTTGTCTGTACTTTGTTGTAAATCTTGTGTTATGATGTCACCATAATCAGCTGAGTTATGCTAACATGATTTTTTTAGGGAGATCTTGGCCCAAGTGGTCCTCCTGGTCCAATCGGGGAGACTGGCTACGGACTTCCTGGTCCAAAGGTAAGACTTACCATCATCCTTTCTCCCAGTTCCTGTAAAGTTTGTCCATTTACATCGAGTTTTTGACTCAAACTCAAAGTCAGATTCAACGAGTGTTAGCGTGCTGTCATCAAGAGGCAGATCTAGCAAAGCCATCATTTCCCAGTATTCATTGAGACCAGGAAAGATGTCAGAAACGTGCTGGGGAATACAAAGCTTCACGTAATCTCGTCTCCATTCATAAAACCCCAACATTTTGTGTTGAAGCCTCCTCCTGTTTTTGATGTATCGCTCCGTCCGTACGATACAGAAGCCCATGAGGGAGCAGAGAGCACATGTGTGCTCTTACATCCACATTCCTCTTCTTTGATCACCCCTCTCCAAGTCTCTTTGTATCCTTTGTGTGAATGAGTTATCGACCTCTGAGTTTCGCTCTGCTGTAGGGGGACCGTGGAGAACCAGGCCCCGCAGGTCCATTCGGTCCCAAAGGAGACGGCTACCCCGGCCCGGCGGTGAGGAACTGATTTAGACTCTGACCTACACATGTGTCTGCACATGAATCTGCTCCTTCTCAGCTTTCATCTCCTCATCATGTTCTCTGTCCTCCTTATTCTACACATCAGTTCCAGACGTCTATCCATCACTCAGACATTTATGAGCGCAGGTTACACAAACTGGAGCTTTTATATCTCTGAACCAGTCTGAAGGGAGCAGGGGACAGTCACTTTTTAAGCTACATGAATGATCTTTAAATATCTTTCTGTGTAATTTAGGGTCCTCCTGGTTTGCCCGGACTTCCAGGGGAACCCGGCGTTGAAGGAGTGGGCATCCCTGGACCAAAGGTGAGACTCATTTCAGTTAACTCCAAACTTTTCCTCCTGATCTAAGTTAAATACATGTTTTCCTCTCTGCAGGGTGACGTTGGTTTCCGAGGGTTGCCTGGTTTACCAGGACCTCCAGGTGAAGGCCTTCAAGGATCTCTGGTACTCCACAGCTTTCACTCATTTTCAGATTTCACATCAAACAAACAGAACAATAGAAACCGTTTCCTGTTTTGGTGTCTGTTTCAAGTGATGTCATTCGAGAGCAGATGCTCTCTTGAAAGAATTACGTCTTTGTCGCAGAGTTTCCCTTCACAGCAGCCTCATATTGAAAAGCTGCCTGTGGCTCGTTCAGGGTATCCATCATTATTCCCCCTGCGGCTCTCTGAAACATTGTGGTGTGAATCTCTGCAGACGTATGTGTCTGATGAGAAGCACCCAGCAGCCTCACTCACTGCTGGGTGCAGAGCAGCGTCTCCAAACGTCCCCTAACAAGGACTCCATCATGAGAAAAGCCCGACTCAAGATCGCTAATCCTCACCTTTAAACTATTGTTTGCTGGAGGAAGATGAGAGCATCACCAGGATTTTATCACACAGCCAGGAGGAAGACTATTAATCAAGGTTTTTGTTTGGAATGAGTTTTCAAAGCTGCTCATTTTGCGTTTTGGGACTGCATCGTGTGCCAGATGGTGGGAGAGTGTGGGATGTGAGAGGGGTCAGACTTTTTTTTTTGAGCACAGATGGACCTTAAAACTAAGATAAGAATGATTAAAAAACTTAAGAATGATCACATCTTTCAAATATCTAGAGTTTAATGTGCTGAATTAGAAAGAAATGCTTAATTTATCTGATTTTCTAACTACCAAAACATCTCGACATCTTGCTTTCTTTTCTGCTAACTGGGTTAGGGTTAGGGTCAGGGTTAGGGGAAGGGTTGGGGTTAGGGTTAGGGTTAGGGGAAGGGTTAGGGGTAGTGTTAGGGTAAACCTTAAATCTAAGAAAAGAATGATTTAAAACTTACGAGTGATCTCATCTTTCAGAAATGTAGAGTTTTATGTGCTGAATTGGGAAGAAATGCTAAATAAGTTTGATTTTCGTACTGCCAAAACCTCTCCACATCTTGCTTTCTTTTCTGATAACTTTCTCCTCTGTGCTGAAGGGTTAGGGGTAGGGGTAGGGTTAAGGTAGGGTTAGGGGTAGGAGTTAAGGTAGGGTTAGGGGTAGGTTTAGGGGTAGGGTTAGGGTAGGGTTAGGGGTAGGGGAAGGGTGGACCTTAAATCTAAAAAAAAGAATGATTTAAAACTTAAGAATGATCACATCTCTCAAGAATCTAGAGTTTTATGCACTGAATCAGAAAGAAATGCTTAATCAGGGTTAAGATTTGGGTTAGGGTTAGGGGTAGGGTTGGGGGTAGGGTTTGGCTAGGGTTAGGGGTAGGCTTGGGGTTAGGGGTAGGGTTAGGGTTAGGTTTGGGTAATGTTAGGGCTAGGGTTAGGGTTGACCTGAAATCTAAGAAGAGAATGATTTAAAACTTAGGGTTAGGGGTAGGGTTGGGGTTCGGGTTAGGGTTCGTGTGAGGCTTGGGTTAGGGGTAGGGTAAGGGGTAGGGTTAGGGGTAGGGTTAGGGTTTGGGGTAGGCTAAGTTTAGGGGTAGGGTTAGGGTTGGGGTTAGGCTAGGTTTAGGGGTAGGGTTGGGGTTAGGGTAGGATTAGGGTTAGGGTAGGGGTAGGGGTATGGTTAGGGTAGGGTTAGGGTTAGGGTAGGGTTAGGGTTAGGGTAGGGTTAGGGTAGGGTTAGGGTGGACCTGAAATCTAAGAAAAGAATGACTTTAAACTTAAGAATGATCACATAGTTCTAAAATCTAGAGTTTTATTTGCTGAATTTTGCAGAAATGCATAATTAATTTGATTTTCTCACTGCCAAAACAATTCCACTTCCTGCTTTCCTTTCTGAGATCTGTCTCCTCTGTGCTGCAGGGTAACCCTGGGCGACCTGGACCACAAGGGCCACCCGGGCCACAAGGACAAGGAATCCAAGGACCAAAGGTGAGCTGTGAAAGAAACTGAAAGCTCTGTTTTTTAAAAATGTGAGCAAACCTTTAACAAAACATGTGTTTCAGGGCGAGCAGGGAGCTCAGGGTGTGACGGGGCCGAGAGGTCTCCCAGGAGAAGGCTTTCCTGGAGCTAAAGTGAGTGGTTTAGACACAGTTTCTGTGAAATGTGTTTGAACTGCTGAGATTTCACCGCTCTGTGTGTGCGTGTGTGTGACAGGGTGACCGCGGCTCAGCAGGGGAGCGTGGGGCGAAGGGGGTGAAAGGAGAGCTGGGAGATCCAGGACAATCAGGGCTTCCTGTGAGTGAAAACGTTTCATCTCTCCTTTTCTCGTGGCAGAAACCAGAATCACGTTGTTTGTGCTCTTGTTTCAGGGCCGGCCTGGGGTCAAAGGTGAAGCAGGCCTCACTGTAAGTCTCACTCAGGGTTTGTTGCTTTAATTGGACTAAATGATCCGACCCTTCTCTCTCTGATGGCGTGCATCTCACTGTGTGTCTGTGTCGTGTTGCAGAGGGAGGATATCATCCGGATGATCAAAGAGATCTGCGGTAAAGCATCTTTTGATCTCCTGCAGTATTTATTTCACCTCTCAGGCTGCACAAATGTTACAAGAGACGCTTTGGTTTCTGCATCAGAGCGCCTCTCTGATGTTATCTGTGGACCATCAGGTCGGGTTCCACAGGAAGTGACATTTCAGCCGTGATCTCATGTGTCGCTGTGATGTGATTCCACAGGATGCGGCATCAAGTGCAAGGAGAGGCCGATGGAGCTGGTGTTCGTCATCGACAGCTCGGAGAGCGTGGGCCCCGAGAACTTCGAGATCATCAAAGACTTTGTGAACGCCCTGGTGGATCGGGTCACGGTGGGCCGCAACGCCACGCGCATCGGGTTAGTGCTGTACAGCTTGGAAGTGAAGCTGGTCTTCAACTTGGCGCGCTACGTCACCAAGCAGGACATTAAGCAGGCCATCAGGAACATCCCGTACATGGGAGAAGGCACGTACACAGGCACGGCGATTCGCAAAGCAACACAGGAGGCGTTTTACAGCTCTCGCACTGGGGTCAGCAAAGTCGCCATTGTGATCACAGACGGACAAACGGACAAACGAGAACCGGTGAAGCTGGATATCGCCGTGAGGGAGGCTCACGCCGCCAACATCGAGATGTTCGCTCTGGGGATCGTGAACACGTCGGATCCAACGCAGGCGGAGTTCATGAGAGAGCTGAACCTGATCGCTTCAGATCCCGACACGGAGCACATGTTCCTCATCGACGACTTCAACACACTGCCAGGTCAGACACACACACAACACACACAACTCACATTTTACACCTCGCTCGGAGCAGGTGTGAAGTCGCCCATTAAACACCGCTTGTCACAGCACGCGGTTCTGAAAGATGGGGTAATTTGGAGGACGAGGGGAGCAGAAGGGTTTAGCAGCTGTTTTGTGTCGGCAACATGTGTTTTGGGATAAATGACATTATTTAAAAACAGAAAACGACTTTGACCTGACTCACTTTCCTTTTCTGCATGCTGAGACTGTGCGATGTCTTTCTAACAGCTAACTTCCTCTAGATCCACGTCCGTTTGTCTCGGCTCTGTCACCAGAGCTGCTACAGTCGCTAAGCTAAAAGAATCTCTCCTCTGTTATCAATCTCCTCCTTTTGTTCCCTCTCTCAGCTCTGGAATCCAAGCTGGTGAGCCAATTCTGCGAGGACGAGAACGGCGCCCTGATCTACAACAGGATAACTAACGGCTACAACGGGTACAATGGTAACAACGGCAACAACGGCAATGGGAACTACGCCGTAGGTGGCTATGGATACAGGCCTGTGACTGAGCAGAGAGGGACAAACGGGCGACAGATTGGCGTTAACGTTGGAGTCAGCACTCAGGGACAGGGAGGGCGAGGAGACAGCGCCCAGCAGGGCAGCAAAGGATCCTTCTCAGCAAGCGTAAGAAGACGTACAAACAGTTTTTTGACTGATTAAAATGATTTGGAAACTTCTTTGTTTTTAAAATGTGCTATATAAATAAACTTGATGTGTCGTCTCCATCAGAGCGGCGCAGAAGGAGGAAGAGGAGGAGGAGGAGTGCGTGTGACCACATCCTGGGGAACCGAGCGTGGCGACACTTTTACCCGATACACTCCAGATTCCCCAAGAGAAGACTCCTCCAGCACCAGAGGCTCCTCATCCTCCTCATCCTCTTCATCCTCTTCATCCTCCACAAACATCAACTCATCATCCTCCAGTGTGTCCGTGCAGAGGCCGGCGCTCCCTAAAGGTACTAACTATCACTGCATCCTCCCTCTGTTAAGCTGCTCGACTCAACCTGGATCCAATTAAGACGTGTTGTGAGGAATGAGCGAATCTGCAGCTGTTTCACAAAACAAGCCTCGGACTGTGGATTCAATTAAAATCAATAATCTAAATTTAGACATCAGGATTCATCTGTGCTGCAGCTGTCTCCACGGTCGTGCAGAGCGATCTCACAAAGAATCCTGAGCACATCTCGTTGTTTTCTCTTAGCTATAAATATGCGTGTGCGCGCTCGAGCTCTGACCTCTTATCGGGAACATTTTGGGTTTGTGCTCACTCATCAGTCGTTCATGTTTTTCTTAACATTTCACAACTTTAAGGGCCAATCTGTCCTCTTTTTGTTTTCCTTGCTTGGTACAAGAGGCCAGCAGGTGTTGCTTCGTTTTACAAATGAAACAAAAGCCTCCAGTCAAGCAAGTTTCCAGCCTTGAAAATAAGACTTTATCCACACAGAGGCTGATGTATGAGTCCCCTTTTGTTTGAAGTCGAGTTTTTGACCACGCAACATTTGTTCCACCAAACTCCCATTCTGTCGTATTCATGCCTAAGAAAGTATCTCCGTTTGATGAATTAACCTTTAACCTTTTTGCGGAGCGATTGTTCACAAAGCTCCAGTTGCTCCACATCTATCCTTGAATGTAACCTTTGAAAAGAAAAACCCAGTCAGTTTCTCTGCAGCAGCCACAGCGGAGGAGTGTGAAGCAGCGGTGGCCTCTCTCCGGGGTTATGATAAGTGCTTTGTGATTGACAAGCTCTGTAATGAGGTCACGCAGGTGAAGAGCAGGGAGGCCAATTATTTTTGATGCAGTGGGGACAATTTCATAGAACCTGCAGGGAGAAGGAAGCAGATGTCACTTCAGAGGAGGCGACTTTAAGGTGGGATTAGGTCATCAAAAGCAGAGAGGAGGTGAATCATTCCTGATCTGACCTTATGTTTTTTTATTTTCCTGCAGAAACTGTACCCTTAGATCCTCGCTGCGGCTTGGTCCTAGACCAGGGGACGTGTCGGGACTACAACATCCGCTGGTACTACGACAAGCAGGCCAACGCCTGCGCTCAATTCTGGTACGGAGGCTGCAACGGGAACAAGAACCGCTTTGACACTGAGGAGGAGTGCAAGAGGACGTGTGTGATCACCACAGGTACACACAGGAGGCAGGATGAGGAGGCACAGAGCAGGGAAGTGATGATGAGCTCTAACACCCACTCTGTTTTCTCCTTTGCTTCCAGGAGGCTGAGTGAAGCGTCACACCTGCTGTAGAAACTTCAAGGAGGGGCAGCTAACTGGCCATTTTTCACAGGGTTACGTCAAACGTCTGCGTCATTCTCAGGCTGAAACACTAACATTTATTACTTGGCCCCCTTTGCTAGCACTTACGCTAACATTATCCTTCCAAATCAGCTGTGTTTGAGTCCACACCTCCATCCTTCCAGGTTCTAACCCTGACAGGAAACTCTCCATCCTTTATTCTCAGGAATACTCATCAGCGTTCTTACTGTGAGCACAGGAATCCCTCCTTCTCTAACCTCCCCTCCTCCTTTTTCCTTCAGTCACAGTGAACGCTGCTCAGATTGTTTCCTCGACATAACCAGCGAGCATCAACTCACAAACTGAATCCATCAATGGGTGAACGCTGCAGGAGCAGATCAATCACCACTTATATCAAATCAATATCATAACTTTGTGCTTTTGAGTGTTTTTATCTGAAATGTGATGTTTAAGTGTCTCCTCTTTTTCAACATGGCACTGATGGACACACACACACACACACACACACACACACACACACACACACACATACACACACACACACACACACACACACACACATACATACACACACTGCCCTCTACTGGCAGTAACTTATTCCTGTGAGATTCTGTGAGAGCAGAGTGTCACCTCTATTCATACCCGTCTGTACTGATTGTTTAAATTTATGTGCTGTTTTTAACATGCTTAACACTTCATGTCATGGATTTGAAATAAAAACAGAACTAAAACTTTAAAACTTTCACACCACAAACTCGGTCGCTTCAAACTCTTTTTGTCCTTATTCCACCGAGGCGCTGTGGAAGTGGCAGAGGTTTCCAGAGCAGAATCTCCTCTCCCCTTCTGCTTAAATTACACGTTAGACACTCCTCGACAAGCGCCGTAGTCTGATCTATCTTTAGTGCTGCCCACGGGAGAAACGTTACCTAACTCTACACACTCCTCACACTTTAACCAGGCTGCAGATATAAGACGAAAGCACATCGTTAGTGAGCCACTTCAACGGGAAAGTTTCAGTGTTTCGTGATGAAATCTGCGCCTGAGAGTGTTGGAGTGTGTTTATCTTAGCAGATGTAGTAAACAGGGAGTGTATCCTTGTTAGACGTGTGTTTTTGAGATTTGAGCAGAGTGACAAACTGTCAGTCACACACACAACAAAGCAGCCGGACAATAATGAACCCCACAGGGAGTGAGGAGGAGCAGGCTGATTGATGGACAGAGCTGCTCTCACCTGTTGGTGCAGGCAGCTGCTTTCTGCTCCATTTAAAGAACAAGGATCTAAAAGTTAAATATCCTCAAAGAGTGAGAATCAGAGAGTTAAAACACAATTAGATGGATAACCAAACTTTTTAAAGTGTGAGGGTAAGTGTATGTGTAGCTCTCAGATGTTATTGACAGAGTGTGTTTCAGAACGTGAGAGCGATCGCCCTGAATATCCTCTCAGTCATAGGTGCAGCTCTAGGCGATCTATTCGAGGGCTCTGACAGCATTGTCCCCGCTCCGAGTCGGCCACATGACACCTCAGAGCTGAATCATGGTGGCACATCCCCAGCCTGAGCAACCAGTTGCTTCTTTCAGTCTGTGGCAGCAGCTGCTGCAGCCGAGGCCTGCGCTGCACCGCGCTGGGAGGGGGCAGAGGGAGCTAAATTTAGAGGGTGAGTGGGTGGGATTACATTGCAGGGGGGCTTCAGAGTGGCAACCCTTTCCTCGCCCTGCCTTTTCCAGCCAGGACTGACTGCCAAAAGGACCCGTGGTCGCCGACTCCTTCCCGTTCTCCACAGACCACCGTTTGTTTCCCCCCTCCTGACAATCATGGATCCCAACGCCATCAAGGAGGAGCTGCGCCTCTTCCAGAGCACCCTGCTCCAGGACGGGCTGAAGGAGCTGCTGAATGAGAACAAGTTTGTGGACTGCACCCTGAAGGTGGGCGACCGCAGCTTCCCCTGCCACAGGCTCATCATGGCCGCCTGCAGCCCGTACTTCAGGGAGATCTTCTTCACAGAGGATGGGAAGGAGGTGGAGAACACCAAGGAGGTGGTTCTGGATGACGTCAACCCGGGTGTTCTGGATATGATCATCCAGTACCTCTACTCAGCCGAGATCGACCTCACTGATGACAACGTCCAGGATATCATCGCTGTGGCGAACAGATTCCAGATCCCGTCTGTCTTCACCGTTTGCGTCAACTACCTCCAGAAGAAGATCTCGCTCAACAACTGCATGGCCATCTTCAGGATGGGGCTGGTTCTCAGCTGCCCCAGACTCGCCATCGCTGGGCGCAACTACATCGCAGACCACTTCGAAGCCCTCTACAAAGACGAGGAGTTCTTAAAGCTGGCGGCTCATGAGCTGTTCGCCATCATCGGAGGAGACTCTTTGAATGTGGCGAAGGAGGAGCTGGTGTTCGAGTCGGTCATGGCCTGGGTTCGTCACGACAAGGAGCGCGTCAAGGTCCTAAAGGATGCTTTCAACTGCATCCGCTTCCGCCTGCTGCCGGAGCGCTACTTCAAAGAGAAAGTGGAGACTGATGACATCATCAAGGGTGACCCGGAGCTCCAGAAGACGATCCAGGTCATCAGGGATGCCTTCAAGGGGAAGCTTCCGGAGACTCCAAAGAAGAAGGAGGGGGAGGAAGGTGAGGAGGAGAGCTTGTTCCCCGGCTTCCTGAATGACAACCGCAGACACGGCATGTATGGACGGGATTTCATCCTCATGATCAACGACACGGCGGCGGTGGCGTATGATGTCAATGAGAACGAGTGCTTCCTGGCAGCCATGGCGGAACAAGTGCCGCGTAACCACGTGAGCCTGGTGTCACAGAGGAACCAGCTCTTCGTTATTGGGGGACTGTTTGTGGACGAGGAGAACAAAGAGCTGCCGCTGCAGTGCTACGTCTACCTGGTAACACCTGAAATTTTATTTAACACTTCTGGGAAACATCTTCTGACTCCTTTGTTTGATCACTTCCTGCTAATTTTAGATGCTAACATTAGGTTATCATACAAATTGAAGTTCAGTGTCTCATCAGCGTTTCAGTTTTCTGTCTATTCTATATTTTCCAGTTGGATCCACTCTCATCAGACTGGATCGCTCTACCACCCATGCCTTCCCCCCGATGCCTCTTCAACATCGGCGAAAGCGACAACCTCCTCTTCGCCGTCGCTGGAAAAGACCTCCAGACCAACGAGTCCCTGGACTCTGTCATGTGCTACGATGTCGAGTTAGTGCTTTAATGTTTTCCCTCACCCTCCCTCTAACTTCCCTGATCTCTCACCCCTTTTCTCACTTTCTGCACAGGCGATAATTGAGCCCAGGAAATGAAAAGCACTGCGTTAATGTAATTAACGATCTTTTTGATGTGATTTCTGCTTTATCTCTCATACTCTGGTGATAATTCTTCAGGAAAATGAGGTGGAGTGAGACCAAAAAGCTTCCTCTGAAGATCCACGGCCATGCTGTTGTCTCCCACAAAGGACTGGTGTACTGCATCGGAGGAAAAACAGATGACAAGTGAGTAAAGAGAGTGTTCATGTGTGTGTGTGTGTGTGTGTGTGTGTGTGAGACTTTCTGCTGTGAGCTGCAGCTGCTCGTGGTCTATCATTCTGTCAGTCTGCAGGGCTGCACTGTGCATCACACACAACAATTACACTGCTACAGTTCAGGGCTAATATCTGACAATAAAAGGCTGATTTATGCTTCTCTTGTGCTTCTCCCGCCACATTTCACAGGGAGAGTTAAGAGTCGGGTTGTTTTCTCTGAGAAAGCAAAGCGCCTAACGGTTTTTCGCAGTGATCCTCAAACTGCAGGTTTTAATACAGGTTCTAATAATAGGCTAATCAATCAGGGTTGTGTTCGCAGCTGTCAGGGAAACAGGTGTGCTTCTCCTGCACTCAGCTTTAGCTCAACAATGAGAGAAGGAAAAGCAGCAGTGAAGGACTGGTGCACCCCGCCTCTCGCACATGACAGCTGGGACTGACTCCAGCACCCATGACCCCTACAGGGAAAAGATAAAGATGATAAAAGTATCACATATAGAAATATTCAAGGTGTCTGCTAATGAGTTGTGTTTATTGTATCATCCACAGCTGTAAACCTCTCAGGTGAGGCTGTTTTTCCTGCTGACTGTTAATGGGATGTTGTGCTCTTTTAAAAATAGAGCTCATTAATGCTCCGCTGTGGGCGTCATGCTGAAACTCATTGTCAGTCCATTAGTTAAAATTAGCAGGAAGTGATGGTGAGGCGTGGCATTTGTGGAAAGCGTTTTGTTTAATAACAACACCTTTTGCCCGACATATTTAGAAATCAGTTTAACCCGGCTGCTGATCATCTGATGGCTTATTTTCATGTTTATCTGAAGTGTTTAGAAACAGAAGTCGTGATTAATGAGTGTAAAGTGTCACCAGGGGCGTACCTACAATTAGGCAAACATGGGCAATTCCCAGGGGCCCCCACATCTCTTAACAACTGATTTATGAAGTTTTCTTCAATTAAAAGCTTTTATTTTTTCTACTTCACATACTTCAAATTACACTAAAATGCTGTTCCGAGTTGCAAAACATGCAAAATAGATCCAATAAGAAAGGGGTATAAAACACTTTTTTTCTTATTTCCAACCAAGCTGCAAATACAAACAATGTTGCACTGAGATCTGAGATAAACATGTAAGACTTTTGGGGGTTTAAGGACTTTATCAAGTTCAGGAAATAGGATAACTTTCTCAAATTCAAACCTTTTGAGTTGATGATAAACTTTAATATTCAAAATCCGAACTTTAAAAACTTTAATAATTTGTCATGTTTTTCACTTCATACTTTCTTGTTGCTACAGTTAAGGCTCATTGTATCCGTCCGTTTCTCATGTTACTGTCACTGCTCTCAGACTTCCATACGTCCTTTGCATTGGCACTGCAGTTAACCAATATATCCACCAGGGGGAGCAGCCCAAAGTCAAAAGTTAGTGACAAACTCAAAAACAAACATGGCGACTGTGGAGGTGGTATTAATAATGTATCACTTGCATAAAAGCCCAAAACGAAAGCAGCGTTGTAGAAGGTGGTGGTTAGTGAGGCTGTTGTTATTTCTTCTTTGTGTCTCACAAAAGCTTAGTATCAGGCAGTAACAGCAACACTGCCCCCACAGTTTCCAGTGGTACTACTCTGTTCAATCTCCATTTGTATCCGTACGTAACGTTGAGCATAAATAGGCCTTTACTCTGTAAATTTCCCCATGGAAGGATCAATAAAAGAATACCTTATCTCATCATATCTTATCTCAAACATGGTTATGTAACTAGCAGGAAAAAGTGGCTTCAATTACGTCACCTTTTTTCAAAATCGAACTAAAGCACAGAACGTGAGGAAATGTATTTCGCTGTGTTATGTTACCATGTACAAGTTAAACACTGTCTCATGCCTTGATTCTCAGAAAGAGACAATGGACCCAGGGGAAGGCCAGTCTAGCTCGGAGGATGAGTTATAAGGACATGGGGGGCCCCAGTGACTGGGTTTGCCCTGGTCCCCCAAACAGCTAAATATGCCCCTGAATGTGACACACACCATGGTTTTCATTCACTTCACTGAAGCTGATGATGGAACTGATTTCTTGCAGCAAAGCCCTCAACAAGATGTTTGTGTACAACCACAAGCAGTCAGAGTGGAGAGAGCTGGCAGCCATGAAGACCCCCAGAGCCATGTTCGGAGCTGTGGTCCACAACAACAAGATCATTGTGGCTGGTGGAGTCAACGAAGAGGGTCTCATCAACGTGTGTGAAGCCTTCGACTTCGCAACAAACAAGTAAGAACTGTTGCTTCCTTTTCTGTGTGTGTTACAAAGTGGCACACACCTGAGATTTTTGCATAAAGGTGTGATAAAATGTCTACGTCATCCTCCTGACCTTCTCTTAATGTCCCCCTCCTCAGGTGGGAGCCCTTCACAGAGTTTCCCCAGGAGAGAAGCTCCGTCAACTTGCTCAGCAGCAGCGGCTCCCTGTACGCTGTGGGCGGCTTCGCCATGGTTCAGACGGAGAACAAAGAAGTGGCTCCCACGGAGGTCACTGACGTCTGGCAGTAAGTCTCCCCTCACGTTAGCTGTGTTTTTGTTCCTAACGCTGCGTCTGTTCCCGGGATCTGACCTTCTCCTTGCTTCTCGTTAGGTACGAGGACGACAAGAAGCAGTGGAGCGGCATGCTGAGGGAGATGCGTTACGCTGCCGGCTCCTCCTGCGTGTCCATGCATCTCAACGCAGCCAGGATGCCCAAACTGTAGACAAACGACTTTCTTTCTTTTTCACCCCCCTTCCGAGAAGACCTCCTGACTCCCTCCTCCTCCCCCGGCGAGCTGCCTCTGAGGCGTCTCATCCTCTGCACTCGGATTTCTGTGTGTGGAGTTGATCTTTGACATTAATTTCTCTCTGCTCTCAGATGATTTTTATCTCCACTATAAACACTCGGTTCTGCTGCCTCTTCAAAGACTGCGCCGTCCCCACAGTGTTGAGAAAAAGACGCCACGATTTAGATTGATCTGTGAAGCTCTGTTAACATAGTTTCTTGCATTTCTTTTGTAAAATAAACATTCGTAAACTTCTGCTTCTTTTTTTCGCAGCTTTGATTTCACCCGCTTTTTTGAACGGCGACGCCACAGAAAGTGAACTTTCGAGGGGCAGCCGAGGGAGCATGTTTGTGCAGCCTCTTTGTACTGGCAGGTAAACAAGGAAGTGAAACAGGGTTACAAGATTGTGCCGTCTTTACATTTATACATGGTTTTTAATCATCTAACACGGGTGAAGAGGTGAAGGTAGAGGAACCAACTTTACCCTCGCTGCAAGAAGAATACTTTCACACTTCATCACAGGTGTTTTTGCACTTGCTTCAACAGGAAAGTCACACAGCAGAGAGGATTTTACACCATGTGGCGGCGATGCAGCCGTCTCAGATTGAAGTCTGTCATGTCATCTTGCGTTAAGTGATGCTGCTTTTTAAACTGTGGGGAAAAAGGTCAGAAAATAAGAGTGTTTAAACAGTTCACCTGTGCTCACCTCCCTGATTTCTCTTCACTTCCTCATCCTTTTAATCACAAACTGAAGTCTGTCTCTGTGACAAATTTAGCTGTGTCACTCTGAGCTAATCACAAGTCTGTTTGAAGAAATAACAAAGAGCTTAACGTGTTATTACCCTGAACCACTTGATAAGAAAGTCCTGCAAATGAGCTGAAACACGATCCGTGTAAACACACGGACCCTCAAGCCTCTCCCACTCAAACATGCCATGAGGAAGTGAAGAGAAAACAAACCTGGAGTTCCCCCCTGGGTGGAGAAGACTGGGAAGGAAACTGAGAGAGTAGGAGGAGTGATGAGACGCTGAAGGTGTGGAGGGAGAGAGCACTGATGAGGACACTGTGGCGAAAAGTAAGTAGAAACTCTTAAACCTTTATGACTCAGCCTCTCAGATTTTGGATGGTTTGTGTTTAGAAAAAAAAGTTGTTTAATGAGTACAAGCTCCCGCCTTATGAGTGTACAAGCGATGTGTAAATGACAACTCGCACATCTCCTCACATCCATAATGAGAGCAGATTGCACTGACAGCGTTACAGGAAGCTGCCGTCAAGCCAGAGTGCCACGGGCGCTGTCACATCCTGAGAGGCTTCAGAAAGTACACTGCTGATGAGGAGAGAGGAGTTTGTTTGCTTCTTTTTTCTCCCTCTGAGTCTGCCTTGATTGTTTCTTCCCTCGTGTGCTTACCTCTTTCTTCACTGCCCTCTCCATCTTTCCTGGAGCTGTAATTGCCACTGACATTGATATCAAAGCTGAGGGGGAAGGGAAGGAGGAATTGCTTGTTTCTGGATTTGTTCTCTCTTGAGTCGATAGGTATGAACTGTTTTTCACTGATTATGTAACAGGTTTGTAATAATCAGAGGTGTGCACAGATTTTTTGAAGAACAGGGGCAAAAAGAACAAAAAAGGCACCTGCATCTGGGGGGGGACTAAGTTCTGTGTGTTTACAGTGACACTTAAGAAAGCTTTTTGCCTCCAAGTAGGGTAGCTTACCGTGTTTAAACAAGCCAAGAGGGCACTTCATTCCATGTTTTGGCTACCAAGTAGCTTCAGTGTGTTTAGGCTTCAAAAGGACACCTCATTTTGTCTGCCAAAAGAACAATTAAGCATATTTTTAAATCCCATGAAGGAACTTTAGCTTGAGTTTCGGCTCTTATAAGGGCACTTTAGCGTTTGTTTTTTTTCCTAAGATGACACTTTAGCATGCATTTCAGCTCTAAAGAAAGCACCTATGTTTGTTTTAGCAACTAAGAGGACACTTTAGTGTTTCTTCCCACTTAAAAGGGCACTTTAACATGTTCTTCGGCTCTTATAAGGGCACTTTAGTGTGTTTTTCGGCTCTTATAAGGGCACTTTAGCATGTTTGGCTACTAAGAGGGCACTTCAGTGTGTTTTTCATCTCTTAAAGGGGAACTTTAGAGTGTGTTTTTATGCACTTAATAGAGCACTTTAGCATGTGTTTTGGCACTCACAGGTTCAAATTAATGTGTTTTTGCTCCAAAGAGGCTTTAGTGTTTTTTTTTTTTGGCCCCCAAGAGGGCACACTAGCATGTATATTTTGTGTTCTGAAGAAGTCACTTTAGTGCAATGTTTTTTGGAGGACACTTCAGCCCTTAGCCCTAAAGAGGGCTTTTAGTGGATTTTTCAACAACTGGTCCACAAGGGGGGCAACCCCCCCTCACCCCTCCCCTTTGCACACCACTGGTAATATATAACATTCATGTTGAAAAATGCTTGAATTACTTTGTATGGTACAGATGTTAGTTATATGTTATGCACCCTGAGAAAAACGCCTCTGGTTTCTATCTTTCCACCAAGTTCAGCAGGGAGCTTCAGCACCCATTAGGGTTTTGCTCTGGTTTAGGGATGAGACCTTAAGGGCCTGCGTCCACTAGCAGCAGTCAACAAAACTAATTCAAACCTCACCACACCTTTCTGAAATTGATTTTTGTTTAATCTCGAATGATTGTTTATATTCTTGACAGGCTTCAGCCATGGCAACAGCAGATAACTGCACTGACATTGACCAGCTGATGAAACGCTACTACCTCCCTGTCGCCTACGGAATCATCTTCATAGTGGGTCTACTGGGTAATATCACCTCCATCAGCATTTACGTGGCCAAGCTGCGTCCGTGGAAAAGCAGCAGCATCATCATGGTCAACCTGGCGCTGGCCGACCTCTGCTACGTCCTCAGCATGCCCTTCCTCATCCACTACTACAGCAGGAGCGAATCCTGGACTCTTGGTGAAGTCATGTGCCGCTTCGTGCGCTTTGGGTTCCATTTCAACCTCTACGGGAGCATCCTTTTCCTGACGTGTCTAGCCATTTTCCGATATGTGGTGGTGACTAAGCCTTTGATGGCGGCGCAGGTGCAGGAGAAGTTATGCGGGTTGATTGCGTGCGCTGTTGTGTGGTTTGTGGCGGTCGCTGAAATCACACCCATGTTGACGATGATCTCCTTGGAGGAGCGAGGCAACAAGACGTACTGTTTGGATTTTGCTAGCACCATCCCCGACAACGACCGTTGGTACAGCTGGATGCTCACTGCACTTGGGTTTCTTCTGCCCCTAGTGGTGGTTTTTATGTGTTACGTCAGTATCGTGAAAGAGCTGGCCAAAGGGCCGCACACAAGCAGTCCAAGTCGGATGCGAGCTCGACGCATCACCGTGCTTATCCTTGTGGTGTTCGTGGTGTGTTTCCTGCCGTATCACATCCTGAGACCGTTACGAATACAAACTCGAAGGGAGCCAGATGCACCGTGTGAGGTTTTGGAGCGAGTTGTACATGCTGCATACATCATCTCCAGACCTTTAGCTGGACTCAACACTTTTTTCAACCTGGCTTTGTACACGCTGTCTGGTGATAAATTTAGAAAGGCTTTCCTCAGCACTTTTCACCAGGGATGGCTGAGCAAGGCGAGGTCACTGCTCCATCTGGCCATCATTAACAAACCAGACGGTGACATTCCTGCTGTGTGACTGACTTGAGTCCACCACCTGACTTTCTTTCATCTCACTCACACTGTAGACATACTGCAATCATAACCCCTTCTGGTACTGTATGTCAGGACAGCTGTGGACTCTGCCCTGACCCTTCCAGAGACAACAGGTAGTGTCGGTTTCTCTCAGGTTGAAACCACATTCCACCCCCTGCTGTGTAAATAAATGACCAGAGGTGAACGCTCTAAGTGTCTTTTAAGCTGAGCCTTTGTGCTCACCTTATCGTCCTCTGGCTGGAGTCTATAATTCAACTTACCAACAGTATAATAAAGCTCTTTGTTGTAGCTGCTGTAAGAGAAGCCTGGTTTATAGTTCATACTATCTGAAAAAGCTGAATAATCATTTTTCTGTGTTTGTAAAGGTGATTTTTTGACAGGTTTCACGGCATCCTGGCAGCTTCCTGCATGGTTTGAATAACGCTTAAAATCCATTAATGCAATGAATCATCTTTATGTTGAGCTAAAATGCAAAAGCAGCCTAGCTAACATTCTAACCTACATTAAAAAAATATTCAATAAACATTTGATCAACTTCATTTGGGTTTCAAAGAATATTTCCGTTTTGTTTTGTTTTTTTCTTTAAATTGGAGTTTTATTTCTCTCAATATTTACTGTCAACAACAGATGCTAGCATCAGTTTTTATATAATTAGCATATTTTGAAAAAGTGTAACCCAAGCACTCATCTCGGTGTAAGTACACACTCAACTTAAATTGTTTTCAACAATTTAATTAGCTGTTAAAAATCCGTTCGTTTAAGCACTATTTGCGGACGCAACACTGACGTGCACTTCCGCCTGCTGCGCAATGATCACGTTCGACGCACTGACGTCACCGATAGAGGAAAACAACAGCATTAAAATTCAAACTGCGTTAAAAACATGCCTTCTGGAGCGAAAGCGTTATCAACGGAAAGTTTGTGATGTAAATGCTACTCAAAGCACCGAAGGAAAAAGACGAAGAAGCGTGTTAAGGAAGTGGAGAGCAGGATAAACCCCGAACCACCTGTGGCGCTGGTCTGTAAAATATACGTTATTACTGTAAAATTAGATAATGGCACGAGAGGGAGTGTGTAACAACATTGCTTTTGGACTTTTAGGACCCAAATTAACCGACGCCTTCAGCTGAGACATAGAATGCAGAGGTTTGACAGAGACTTTCTTCAATATTCTGGAGTTACATGGAGGAACCAGGGATGCTGAATGGAAGAAGGACTTTACTGTAAGTGACCGGCTCGTGTTCACTGTATTACATTCAGCTGTGTAAGCTTTTTAAAGGGAGAGGCTGACTCAAAATACGACGCTAATGTCCAAATTCACAACACATTAGTGACGTACTTAGTAAATCCGTTACACTAAACAGCGCGCGCCAGTCGAAAGCGCACGTTCGCGTTGCGGCTGAAAAATAAAGCAAAAACTAACAGTATTTATAGCAATAAAGTAAAGCGCTTAAATAAATAATTCAGTAAAGCTTGTATTTAAACCAGGGTGAGTGCTTAATTCTGAGTTTAACCAAACAAGTTAATTAACGCAGTAATAGCATCACGTGTGAGCTGTTTTTCATGAAAGGGGCTGACGTCACTGCCTCTCCGTGTTGCTTGTACAATTTGTGATGATATGTAGCTATTACTGCAAAAAACTGAAATATTTCTTCAAAATATACACGGCTTGAATTCAGCTCTCTGCTGTAAGATTGAGTCTTTTGTCGTTGCAGTGTAAACATAAGATGTAATTTTGTTGTTGGGTCTACTTAAAGGTAAGTCTCAAAACGAGTAATGGATATTAGGCTTTTATTTTGGTTTTGTGAGACCTATTTCGGTGCAAACACAGTCTGATATTTTGTTGTTGATGCCTTGAATTGTATGGTGTAGAAGTGCTGCTTCCTGTTTGTTCAATCCCAAATGTTTCCTTACAAAATAAGTGCATTTCATCTATAATTACATTATGTTATATTAGTTTTAAGAAGAAGATTAGTTATAATGATTATTATGATCAATAAATATTATACCTTATTTTTATTTGTATATTTATTATTTTATTATAATTCATTATGACTAAAGGTATCTCTATCATAATGGTTATTGTAATAATAATAATAATAATAATAATAATTATTATTATTATTATTATTATTACTATTATTGTCATAATTATTTACTTTTTTAAATTTAAAATTAGGAACCTGAAGTTAGATAAACACTCTAAAAGAATAAATAAAAAAAAAAAAAGATCAAAAATTAAAAAAGTGTGGAAACTATTTTTAGTGGGATAAAACTGGATAATACTCAAACTTGTTTCTTAAACCAGGTTTAACTTGTTGTTCTAGCCGAGTATTCAAACATGGGAACTAAATACAAATTGTTGACTTGTGCAAGTGGACACTTTAGGTGGTGCACTTTTTTTTTCCTTGTGCATCAACTTCTTTGTTCAACTTATTTATGACCAAAAGAGATGAGCAACAATAGAAATCCCATTTGCTTCTGTGAAATTCATCCATCTTTTTCACCACAACAATCTGAAAGTCTCATTTTGTTGTTATTAAAATTACCATAAGTATCGTAACAAATGCGCAATGTTTTTTTCATAATGATGATTCAAGAATTAATATTTTGTGGCTGTTTTTGCACGTCTTTTGCGATAAATGTTGTTTCTATGTATTTCACCGACTTCACTCCCAGCCCTTTTGAAGCGGATGAACACCTTTAAAGCCAGACAAAAAGAGACTGCCTCAATCATACCGGTTGCCTCGTCCGTCTCCCCACCGGTGTGATAAAACGATTTTACAGCCCAACAACACCTCCTGCAGCTACTGATCTGTGAAAGACTCTCAGGTTGTATCCAAGCACTCAGCGAGTTCTCTGCGCTCACCTCACCCATGAGCTAACAAGGCGGGCTGCACATTCCTCAATTTAAAAGCCTACATGCTGCTTTCTACACCGGGAGAGGGCTGTCAACAGAGGAGACGAGTGCTTTCGAGGGGGAGCATGCACCAAAGAGGAAATCTGTGCAAACAAAGGCGCGTCGAACAGACGGAATTAAAGTCATGTTTTAAGGTGTGCTGTCAGGTTCTCTGCGCTCATGTGTTCACCGTTTCATTATCACTGGCTTATATAAGTCTAATCTTCCTCTGCTACATGCTGCGCAAGTAGAATAGAGACAGCAGCTGGGGATGGAGAGGCTATTTTGGTCCGTGGACATCGCCATTTCCTTCTCTGCCTCCCTGACTGATCTCCTCCTCATCCTCATTTTCCTCCTCATGAACAAAACGTCTGCACAGTGGTGAGGAAAGTGCTTATTACAGCCACAGGATATTAATATAAAGCAATCACTCCTGCGCCTAACATCTCAAAGGCCTGCTGTCTGCAGGAAAGGTGTTGGAATAGATTGTTTTTCTTTCTGGAGTGCAAATTGAACGTCAGCGGAGGAGAGGACTGTATGTTTGTCAGATTATAGAGAGGAGAGGAGGAGGGGGAAAGAACGAGCTCCTTCTATTTTCTGCAGCGCCAGCGTCATGGTCAATTGAACTTTAAATGATCAATTTGGAAGTGAAGAGCCTGTGATCAATGTGCTAATGGTGGAAATACCAATGTTCTCTCTGTGTGTGTGATGTAAGAGCGCCGAGAGCGGCTCTGACAGGCTGTCTTTCAGGGCCTGCAGCTCTCATCCGTGTGCGTCAGTCAGCCGGGGAGCGTGTGTGCACGTGCGTGGATGTATGGAAGAAGTTGGCACACTGCTTGGAGATTTCAGACTTTTATGGTGAGAACATGCTGTGAGGAAAAAAGGAGCAAGGCAGATCAAGTACACATGCGTACCAGGGACACATTTACATCACTGCAGATTTTTTTTTATTGAACACATTTTTCCTGCCTTGATTGTTTCTGAATGCTGCAGCTGAGTCAGTCGTAAGAAGAAGAGTAGAGACGCTATTGCCAAGTTTGTGCTTTGATATCCTTATGAAGCCAAACACCACAGAGTAACTACAGATTTCACTGATCAACACGGCGCTAGATCACAAAGAGGACACAGAGGATCCTTCGAGTCGGCCTCCATTTTTAAAATAGACTATCCTGGCGTTCAGTTCTAGGAGTTTTCAGCGGAGTTGAAGAAACATTTGCACCGCTCGGAGAACATTCAAAGCACTTGCTAATGGGTAAATAAATACACGACTGCAGTGCCAAAAATAGCGATAAGAAAAAAACAAATACAAAATGTTTTATGTTGCCATGACAAGTACATCCATCATAAATATTAAGACACCGTTCGGCAGTCCGACAAAGCGCGACGAGGCTATGAGGGCAGGAGGTTTTTTGGCAGATTCACAGCAGAGACAGCAGGAGACGGAGGGAGGAGAGTAAAGCACGATGAATCAACCAGCCATCAGTGAGAGTGTTTCTGAGTCCCCCCCTGCGCTCCTCACCACCGCACCACCTGGCTGCTGTAGTCCTCTGTCGTGGTTATCTCCTCCTGCACCTTGACCTCCTCCTCCTCCTCCGCCTCCCCTCCTCCTCCGCCGAGTCTCCACAGCGCCGCCAAATAGGTCCTGTGCATGCGCTGCCTGTGCTGCCTCTCCTGCCGCTCCTGCCACCTCCTCAGCCGCTCCGCCTGGTGCTGCTTCTGACGGTTGTACTGGTAGCGCCGCAGGAAGAGCTCCTTGGCGTATTCGTACAGCTCCACGTCGAGGGCGTTGAGGCCCTCGATGCGCCACCGCACCTTCTCGCTGATGCCCACGCTGGCGGCTCGAGTGCTGTTAATCTGCGTGAAGGCCCGGATGAAGTGCAGGCCGAACGTCCGCTCGAACAGATACTGCGTCTTCCTCTGGAACTCCGTCAGCCCGAAGAACGCCATGTTGCGCAGGTTGGCTTTGGCGCTGGCGAGCAGGATGCGGCCTCGCTCCAGCTCGCTCACAGAGGACATGTTGTAGCAGCCCACCAAGCTCAGGTCGGCGAGCATGCGCACCTGCCGGTTGTTGGCGAGGTTGGACGGGCAGCTCATGAAGTCGGCGAGGGACACTCCAGTCCAGTCTTCGCCGCTGTAGCACGCAGGGAGCTCGTCTTGCGTGGGCGGGCGGCCGTCACACATGTGGAGAGCGGTTTTCCAGGTGGCTCCACGCTGCACGTGCTTCCACTCGCTGAGGTAGCGTGACACGGGGTCGCGTAGCATGGTGATGTAGTAGAAGTTCCTGCGGGGACAGAGAGGAGGAGACTTTACACAACTGCAGCAACAACACCGACAAGTTTGAGCGAAGCTAAGAAAATGTAAAGGTGAAAAAAAACACTGGAACATTCTCAGCACCGCGAGGAAGGATGAAACTAATGGCTACTGTAAATTTCTCATTTCCTGCTGCAGATAAAACCAAAGTATGAGCCGGAAGAAATAGTGCAGCGGTGGACGAACACAGAGAAGTGTGATGAGGGTTTAAATGAAAAACATCATCAAGTGCGTCTGAAGGCGTTAGACACTAATGACAGAGACGCTGGCTCAAAGTTAGCATGTATAGCGTTTAATATCCCACAGATGTGAAATGATTTTTGTTTGTATCACACTAATTTGCCCCTGCCTGCCTCGGATAATGAGTTTTTCTCTCAGCTCCATCACCTTTCCTGTTTCTGAACCGGCCTCCGACGACACGTAGAAAAAAATCGCTGTAACCCAGCAGCAGAGGAGGAGAAGAAAAAAAGCTTTCAACTGACAAACACCGCTTTCTATTGAGCTCAGCGATGACCGCCAGGACAGGGAGGTGACTGGAGGAGTCAGCGCCGGGAGAATTTCAGCAGAAAAGTTTTTCAAAAGAGGAAGAGAACGGAGATAAAAGGGGAATTGAAAAACGCTCGTCCTGAGCAGCAAAGATCACCGTGACCCGCGGTGTCACGGAGAGATTCAAAATATAAAGCTCGAATAAAAAAGCAGAACATTTTATTTCCTTCATCCCACGAGGCTGCCGTTTACCTTCTGGGAGCACATTCAAGGACGTTGTGCTGCGACGCTGCTGTAGAAACTTCTCTAGTCCTCTCCATGAACACTCTCATAACTTGTTGCTAGGGCTTCTTTGACTACCTGTTACCTGAATACGTCTCAGTGGACCCGGTTTGGCCCAGAACGCAGCGATGAGCTGGACCAGCTCCCAAAATAGGATCCTTTTGTGCAGAAGTGTTAGAAAGAGAAAAACTGGATGTGTCACAGCTGACTTCACACCTTAAACACGGCTGATGCGATGTATGTTTTTAACACTCAGAATGTGCGATCGAATTAGCATATCTTGACTGGTATTTGCTTTTTAGAAATAAAGACAAAATCCTCCAAAAAACCTCCTCAACTCTGTGTCAAAAGTTGAGCGTTCACAGGGAGAGCAAACACGCTTCAGTTCTGCTGGAGAAATCAGATTAATTGTGAGAGAAGTTGTGTTCTGAGGATAAATCGCTCAGGAAAACAGCCTTAAAAGGTTCATAATTCAGCCATTACAGCCAGACGGCAGATATCAAGCAGCTGTGATGTCTTCTTAAGTGAGTGTCATGATGATATCATGGCAGCACACGCCCGCAGACGGCACAGATAATGGCCGTTCACAGTGCAGGATAAGTGAATTACCTCGCCATCTACGCCGGACGGCACGAGACAGATGGACACACGCGAGCGCCTCGCGAAGCGGCCTTCAGTTGTGCTTCCTGTAGAGGAGCTGGGCCTCCTTCCTCCTCCTGTGCCTATCATCTATCTGCACAGCTAACCGCGAGACAGCCAGATCAATAAACGTCCATGCTACCCCGGCTTCAGCACGTCTGTGCTTTCATCGTGACCTATTGACAAAGAGCAGCAAATGTCAAAGCGCTCCTCTTACCCGTGTCAGGGACAGAGGCAGGGTCGGACGATGAAGGTCAGGAGTGATTACTCGTCAGGTGTCGTCATGCAGAAACCAAGCTACGACTAAAACAACTCCTCCACCATCCGTCTCCCTGAAACACGGTGTGTCGCTCAGCCTTGAGTTGCTCCACTCCGAGGCCTCGGCGCTTTGCTAATGCGCTAAATGGCTTTTCAAGTCAATCAGGCCTGAGCAGAACAAAGCGGGAACACTTTTCGTCCTTGATCGAATCAGCACCGGAGAAAAGATTTCAGCGAACGTACGCGGCAGACACACACCGCCGCAAAATCAACTGCTCGCATTCTGCTGCTGATCAATCCCACGCCTCGCTCATGGCCTCCTGGCTACCTGTCACCTTTCTCCACACGGAAAACCTGCAAACGGTATCGACCGGCCTCTCTGTGTCTCTCGCACTCTCTAAATCACCATCAAAAAGCTACAGAGGAAACTCACAGCCCAGGATCAATATCTGCCTTGTTAATTCACTCACTACCATCACGGACAGCGTCATCTCGTGATAAAAGCCTTGATGGGAGCTGTTTAGGCTGCCGTGGAAAAAGCACACACACACAAACTCACACACACAAAGTCTGGTCTAATGTTGGAGAAACAAAAAGCTGCTTCGTCTCATTTATTCCCAAGAAGAAACCCGCTTTAAAGCCGTTTCTTTCCTCCAAGTTGGGTGAAGAAGTGACACCAGAAAACAAGCACAAGGCTGCACATCGATTTCACACGGCAGTCAGGGTGTTGATAACTCGCACAGAGGAATCAAATCCATTTCAGAGGTGTTTCTGTGCCCGCAAGGGATCCCTCAGCCTCTGCAGCCGAGGGGGGATTACTTCCTGCCCCTTGTGTCTCAGTCTCTATTCACATGCTCGCTTTAAAACGGTTTAATTTTATCTCCTGGAAAACACTTTTAAACGCCCTGAGCGGGGACTGGTTTCACAGCCTGTACCGCACACAAACTCTGATATCTTAACAGGAAGAGTTTCGCCTTAAGAAGGTAAAAATATCCCTTAATTATAACCCTGATGGTGTTTAATTTAATAATCCACCATTAAGTAGCTGTCTTTGCTGAGTGGTGATACAGCCTGCTGATAAAACCTTTGCATTTGCTGCTTTCTGTGGAATAACTGCTGAGTTGGGTGTAAACGTGGAGGCTTAACCCAAATTAAAAAGATCTATATCAGAAGGAAAAAGTTTAAAAACAACTCACAACTGTCGTCTAGGACCAAGCAGCAGCTTCTAAATAAAAATATGAAGCAGTGAGGAAGTGTAGACTTTCACAGCAGACGTGATTGTCACCAACACTTTAGTCTTACTTTAATGTTATACTCCCTTTCAGCAGTCTGTCTGCTACAATTTGGTGTTAGCTGCAGGTTTGTACGATAATTTGTTTTCCTGACATATTTTATATTCTGGATCTTAGTATCCACAATATTTCCAGGATCTCGTACTTTTACATCTGTCAGAAATTACGGTGACCTTGTCTTGTATTGTTTTGCAAAGCAATCTGACCATTTATGGTGGAGTTATATACACATATGGTGAAAATGGCCCTAACTCACAATGATAAAGAATCCTTTAAAACAGTCCTAGATCCAGAAAGTGATCCAGATCACCTCCAAAATGTAATCACTTCTTCCTTATCTAACTTTGAACATTTCCTGAAGATTTCATCCAGATCTGTTTGTTACTTTTTGTGTTATGTTGTTCACAAATGAATAGACAAACCCTCCCAAAAGCATAAAAGCTAATTTCCAACTCTTGTCCCTAGTTTGGCCTTCCAGTTACTTGATCATAAAATTAGAATTTACCAGCAATAAAATGTCAAAAAAATACAGGATCGCATGAAAATAAGAAACACATCAACCACTGCATTTACACTTCAGCTCCATCTGAGAGCGCAGCATGGGTGGTCAGAGCGCGTTTTCTGTTTTGATCTGAGAAAAGGAGCGTCGGGGGTCTGATGAGTCATGACGCATGCAGCGTGCACTCTTAACATCTTGACCGCTTGGTACATCTGAATCATACCAGTAGCCCAGTGCAGCACTTTATAGATAATACTAATGGTCTCTAGAACAGGCTGAGCTAAACTAGACATTTAAAGAGAATCTTATAAAATTCCCCAATGCATGTCCGGCTAACAGAGGACGTGTGGTCCACCTATGTGGGTGGGCCATGCTATGATGATGGTGATGTACAAGAGGCAATGAGGCTTAAGCCTGGTTCATATTGATGTTGTGTGTTTTATTAAAGAGCTGGTATTTAAAGCTCCTGTGAGGAGATTTCTGTTAGTGTTGATTTTGGCGCCCCCTCTGGACAAAGTAGGAGTAATGGCATCATTTTTTGAAGTGTAGTTTCATAAAGGGGCATCACTTTAAATTTTAGCTGTTTTCATTAGCGCTCAAAAACCACTCAGAGGAGCTTTAATCTGAATGCGAAGGCCCAGTGGCTATGTGGTGTTCCTGGAGTGTTTGGCCTTTGCTTCGGCTGTGCTTCAATCATTATAGTTTAGTCTTGATGAAAATTTGAATAAGCATATTTAAAGCAGCCTTTAAGAAGAACAGCTTTTGTTTGTCATCAGTTTTATGAATCGTTTTAGCATCTTTCAGCAGATAGTTTTGGTATCAAATACTGAAGCTTTAATTTTGTTGCTCGATTAGTATATTTTTTTCAATACACATGCTTTTTTGGACGTTAGCTCTTGAAAAATACTAATTTTGAAGATTTTTTTCCACATGATTTTATATGTATTGTTATTGTAAATCAGTTTATTAAATTTCTTTATAAGGAGAAGAAAAAAAACAGGCAGGATTTAACACCAAATAACCCCCAAACCTCCGCCTCCAGTCACCAGGTTGTCAGAGATAAAAGTGTTTTAAAAGCCCTCAGCAGGAGGAACACACCGCCTTTAGGCCCAAAAAAAGGATCTTGTGGATGACACTACATTTGGCGAAGCAGATAAAACGCTGGCGTGGTTCGGTTTCCAGCTTTAGCCAGGCTGACAGTGGGTGAATGGGCGGCCACAGAGGCGCAGGCGTAAGAGACGGGGAGAGCTTTAAAAATACAGAATTAGAGGAATAAAAGAGGAAGAAGAGGGACTCTCACTGACTACATGCTGCTCTCTTTAAAAAGGGGGTAGACTCATCACATCACTATCCAGACCACGGGGTCAAGCGGGATCCATTTCCACTCATTTGATTCTCTCCTTCGTCCTAATTCAATCTTTGTCTGCCAATTACAGGGAAGATGATCCCCGTCCCCATCTGCTCACGGCAGGATCGCTATCCAACAAGCACCGCTCACATACGAACCACACCACACCAGTCGCTGGGCCCCTTCTCCCTCTCAAACAGCCCAGTTGTTGGGGAAAACCGGCCGCTTACATCGCTCAATAAGTCACACAGAGGTACGGATTCAGAGAGGAGCTGAGGGAGGAGACTTGGAGCTGAATATGAGATGCTATTTTAGGCGATAAAGGAAAAGCCCCAGGGATGCTGGAGTGGAGACGAGGGAGCCGAGAACACTTCTAGAAAAAGACGAGTTGTCCGGGCAGGCGAGGGGTGTGAAGATGTGGTGTAGCTGAAAACTAGGTGACAGCCGATGTGAGAAACTGCAGCTCGCGTCTCCTCAAACCAAACAGATTAAGAGGAGTTTTCACTCTTAAATTGAAAAGCATCTTCGGTCGCGTTCGAGGTGGCTACATTTCTTCTCTCCGGGTTCATTGAGTCTTTAAACACACCCACGGCATGCACGGTGTCGAGGCCGTCCGCGGCACACACCAACCTGGCGTGTGCGGCTTTAGTAGCTTTAGCGTCTTAGCCTTAACCTTTGCTTGACATCTTAATCTTTGCAGCTTTGTGAGGTGTCAGCCCGTTTTCTAGGTCCATGTAGATATGGGAAGGATAAATGGGTGACTGTGCTCTGCAAAGGTCACATCTACCCACACGAAACTACACAAGACGCTCTGAAAGGAAGCACACTTTGTGAAAGCTGCTATAGCAAGTCTGCGTTTTGATGTTTTCTTGAAGCACTTTGCTCTGAAAGCTGTCTGAAATCACCAAGGGATTCAAATTTAAGGCACAGAACGTCAGATATCGAAGGCGTTCCTTTCAAAAGCTAACATATATCAAGGTTTATTTCAGTTAAAGAGCATTATCTTGTAAAGCGAACGCTCTTCTTGTGATGTTTTTCCCCTTTTAACAGAATCAACACCGCTTTGTCAAAAGAATCTTCAATCCTGTCGACAGGTTTCTGAATAAATCCGGACTTCTGGATTAAATCCCCCCCTCCCTCCTCCTTCAGGGTATAATAAAACCTGTCTTCGACTGCCCCTAATCCCCCTAAGGAGTGTAGAGATTACCGAGATCCTCGGAAAATCTCACATTTCTCACAAGAATACAAGACACTGCTCACTGTCATGGAGGGCGTGCACTCAGGGGGATGATTCGACAGAAACGACATGTGGCTCCTTCTGCTACCTTCTAGCTTCTTCATGTGCTGTAATCTCGTCTTTGGTTGAGGTTTTAAGTTGCACATCCTCAATAAGGCTATCATAAACTTCACAGAGCCCCTGTGCTCCAAACAAAACCCCCAGCGCCTTAATAAACGCTGAATTTTAACTGATAATCTCTCAGCTGCCACCCCAAGATGTATGTAAGCGCAGTGCAATATGCAAATTATTGCAGCAGGATGTGTTTAATTGCTTTCTGGAGTTTTTTTTTTTAAAAGCAGTTCACACTTTTCTGTGCGGAGTTAAAAGTTAATGAGGAAATGGATGTCACTTTCAAAGGCAAGAAATGTCAGGTTAGCAGAGAGCGAAGTGAGGCTGAAGAAGGGGTCTATGTTTTCAGAAACTCATCTCTTTATCTTTACATTAGAAAAACTTCTGATGTAAACCTGAAGATAAAACTCATTCTAAAGGATCGATAAAACCGACAGCTCCGAGCAGATTTTACAGCAGTATCAATATTTCATTAACCACAAATTCTTCTCTTGCTAGCCTCACTCCGCAGGGAGCGTAGAGGTCAATTAGCTCTCTGTTCACTGTAATTGATAATTTTATCATCATTCTGCAGTATCAAGGTGATCTGGGTCACATTTATCATCATATCACAGAAACATAAGGCGAATCATTCAAAGCATGGCGTCTAAAAATTCATCCTGACATCTGCGACGCTGTTCTGGTGTGTTGTGTCACCAGCTTGAGATCAGCATATGTCGCTATGACACCCACACCCCAAGCATACACCAGGAGGCAGTATTTAAACTATGACTGTACGTAGCCCACTTGATAAAAAAAAGTGCTAATTTAGCATGCTATGCGCCTAAGTGCCAAAAGGTGTGCACTTAGTGCCCTCGTGATGCAAACATGCCCTAAAGTGAACTCTTTGGAGTATAATGTGCCCACTCAAGAGTTAAAAAGTGCCCACTTCAGAGCCGAAAGGTGCCTCTTTGGAGCAGAAACATGCCTTCAAGGGCCCCCTTGAAAGCCAAACTGTGCACTAAAGTGCCTTTTGGTTACTAAAAATGTGCTAAAGTGCCCTCTTTGGAGTCAAACACATGTTCCTTAGTCCTCTCTTGGGCCATAACACACAACACAGTGCCCTACTTGGGGCCAAAGCATGTGCTTGAGTGCTCTTTTAAGGAAAAATGTGCGCTAAAGAGCCGTCCTAAAGCAAGAACATGCACTAACATACCCTCTTGGGAGCGAATTGTGCCCAAAAGTGCCCCTTGGAAGCTGACACATGCACCAAAATGTCTCCTTAGGAACCAAAACGTGCGCTTAAGCGCCTCTTGGTTACTAAAACATGCCCTAAAGTGCCCTCTTTGGAGGCAAAACACACAACATGCGCTTAAGTACCTTACTGGGCCACAAAATGCTAAAGTGCCCTCCTGAGGCAAGAACATGGGCTAGAGTGCCCCCTTGGGAGCCAAAATATTCACTTAAGTGCCCTGTTAAGAGCCAAAAGATGCTCTAAAGTGCCCCCTTGGGAGCCAAACTGTGCACCAAAGTGCCTTTTGGTTGCTAAAAAATGTGCTAAAGTGCCCTCTTTGGAGGCAAAAACATGTCCCTCAGTCCCCTCTTAGGCCGTAAAACACACACAACAGTGCCCTCCTGGGAGCCAAAACATGCGCAGTGCTCTGTTAAAGCAAAATGTGCGCTAAAGAGCCGTCTTAAAGCAATAACATCAATAAAATGCCCTTTTTTGTGCTAAATCATGATATAAAATGTTCTTTTGGGAGCATAAACATGCCCTAAATTGTCTCCTTAGGAATGAAAGCGTGCGCTAAAATGCCTCTTGGTCAGTAAAACATACCGTAAAGCACCCTCTTTGGAGGCAAAACACACACAACAGTGTCCTCCTGGGGGCTAAAACATGTTATTAAGTACCTTGTTGGTGCAAAAATATGCTGAAGTGCCCTCTTAAGGCAAGAACATGTGCTAAAGTGCCCCCCTGAGAGCCAAAAGTTGCCCTTTAGTGTGTTTTTTTGGCCAAAACACACTACAGCGCCCTCTTGGGAGCCAAAACAAGCTCTAAAGTGCCTTCTAGGTGCCACAATGTGTGCTAAGGTGCCCTCCTTCTCTTGTGAAGCCCCTTTCCTTCAAAAAGTATGTGCACACCCCTGGTCACCGCCTCCCTCCACTCCTCGAGCCAGGAGCGCTGACAAAAACCACTTCCTGCGTTATCAGCCTACATCTCAACATCAGGCTGCTGCATAGGCTCTCCCAGAGGAGCCGCGCATTCACCCATCGCCAAAAATAAAACTCTAGTGTCAGGTACTGTACGTATAGTCCTCCACCCACAGGAGGTGACGAATCAGACGAAGCAGAGTGGGTTTCAAACTCGTCCCCTGATCAGCAGCGAGAGGATCCAACTTTTGGTTCAGCTGTTTGTTTTAAGAGTCGTTTACCCAACCTTTGCTGACAGAATCTATCTTTTCTCCTTCTACTGCTGCTCATTATAGATCAATGGAGTAAAGCTGGGTGTTAAAGCAGACAAAGGGCAGACCCAGTCTTGATTAATCTAGTTCTTCATTAGTTAGAGTCGACTGTGCTATTTTCTACCTTAAAAGTCTGAGACTTCACAGATCCACAGGGAGCACTTTGAGTGATTTCCTGCCTCTGAAGGTCACAGATTTTTTGACAACCTGCGTTCTCGTCACATTTTTTTTATCCCACAAACAATGTGTGGTTGTCAGCAGTCTGGAATAACTTGACGTGCAAGCTCGGAGAGTGACAGTGCAGTCAAAAGCGGCGTCGACGGTGGAAGTAAAAGGGCAGTCTGAGAAATACTCCGGGCTTCAAACCGACAATGTACACCCGTCTCTGAAATCTCTACGCTGACTTTGGCGCAGGATTTAAAGTGACTGGGGGGAGATTAATGTCAGAAACTTGTAACCGAGTGTTTGTCCTCATGTTAAATGTGTCAAAAGTGAGTGTTTGGAATTTGCCGCCATAGTTTCCTCCTAGTTTAGCTTGAAAACTTCATCATCTTCCTGCATGTTTTTGCATATTTTAACACCCCTGGTGTCGTTGTCATTATCATCATCACATTAAGGTGTTTTCACCAAATTAATACCTTAACCGGGACCAAAATGAACTGAGCTAATTAGCCTCAAACGGCTCTGTGTTTGAGCCAGACTGCATTCTCTGCACTAATCTGAAATAATGAGGTCGGTAATAAGGTTACACTCTCTGACTGCTCAGTGTGACGCTGGCTGCCGAGGACGAACAGGGCGGCCCTGCAATCCGAGCAGGTTTGACGTCCGGCCTCGCAGCAATTTGACAACCTGCTGCGATGTGAATGCTGCAGCCCCATGCTGTCAGCGAAGGGCCTGCAGGAGCCTCTGACCAGCAGCGCGCCCATCAGAAACTACTTTAACCTTCCGCCAGTTATTTACTGGAGTTGTCTGACACAAGGGAGGGGGGCGTGGGCCTGTGCAGCATATGCTGCTGGTGTTAAGTCAGGTTGGGATGGATAAAGGAAGGAGCAGAGGAGAGAAAAACCAACATGAGGTGAATTACAAATCTCATTACTGCTCTCCTTAATTATGACCACCAGTCTGCTGGCGTGTCCTCTGAACAGGAGCTAAATTTAACCCACTTGGGTGAATTTCACAAAGATGCCAAACTAGCTGTTCCAATCCTTTGGGCTACCTGGGATCTTCTTCTTCATTCTGCAGCTATTAGAAACAAAAAAAAGATAAGTATCCACCTGACAGGCTGCAGGTGTGGTGGAATCTGTGTGATCGGGGTTTTTACACCTGTGTATTGTGTGGGAGGGAGGTGCCTTCAAGGTGTGCAGCAGACAGATGCTGCTTTATTCAGAAACAGGAGGAAAACATATGAAAAATGGTGCTAAATATAAACGTTTAAAGTGTCTGTGCATGTGTGGCAGCTTTTTTGCATGCTTGGGGCAACTTCCACTTTTTACCTATAGGTGGCGTCATCAGTGGACCATGATCTTATTTGTTGAATTAGCATCATACGTGAGAGTTGGAGCAACAAGCAGGGTAAAACCTGGAAGGAGGAGTTTGCTGAGACTCTTACAGGTGTGAATCATTGCAGTAGGGTTAGGTAGGTGTAGATTTGTCCTTCCTAAACTCTCTGAAGCTGAAGCATTCATCCCAACGCTGAAGAGTTAAAAGCAGAGTCTGAGGGCTGAGAACGGACTCTGCATCTACATCACACCCGGCAGGATGTAGCCTGAAGATAGGTGTGGGCGTCATCCATTCCCATGATGTTTGATCCCTGACTGTCTGCATTCCCATCGCTATATGGGACTTGTATAAGACGAGAGTCATCGCTCGATATCAACGCGCTGTTTCGTCTTTCGCAATCAACCTGGGATAAATATTAGAGTGTTTTATAAGCACATGAAATGGCTCGGCCTTTTTAGAGAATAAGCACTGATTATGTCCAAACTTGAGGCAGGAGAACTCAAAGGGGATTATGTGTCTATTAGGACAACAACAATAATTCTCTCTGAACTTCTCTGAGAAACCGAGGGATCAAAGCAGAAACTCAAACAAATCCAAAAGCAGAGCAATCTCCCAGGACGGAGTTAAGTATTGTTCTTAGCCGAGCACACGCTGACCCACACATGCACCAGCTCACTCCAACTCCCTCTGCTGCCATCGCCGCGTGCGTCACTGCCCATCATACAGGGGCGACATCCCCCAAAGTGACAGGACAAGAGGCTTTCAGATCTGATAAAACCACAACATGAAAACCTTGTGGCAACACATCGACGACAAAGACGACGCTCTGATTCGGCGCTTTTAATCGAAAACGACAGCTTCGCTTAATAGTTTGTCTATTTCCAGGCTGATGGGAGGAAAGTGAGTGCTTTTCATGGCAGAGTGTGGACGGAAAATCAAGCAGACATTATCCCGGGAAATGAGGACTTCATGTGACAGATTTGTGGCTGTTGAGCGAGTTGTGACTCACAGCTTGTCCAAGAAATTCACAGGTATAGAATGAGTTATGAGTCACGGTGCATTTGGCTTAAACTGATACCTTCTTCTGAAAAATACATAAAAAATATCCTGCTCCTGAGCAGACTTCACTTAACAATCCTGTAATAATCTCACATCTATCTTTTTCAAAGCTGGGCTCCTTAAGATACATTACACCCTCCGTGCTCAAGATCCTCTGTGACCTTCGACCCCCTGAGGAGGGGGCTCAGAGATTATTTCCCTGCAGGGATCAATGAAGTATCGCATTGACTGCGAGTACTTTGCAGAATAGCTCAGCGGAGTATCAAATTATATCGGCTATTCTCTGGTTTGCAATAAAACTCTCTGTAAGTCAGCACCCGCAGGAGTTCATTCACCACTCATTAGCGCTTTTAGTGGAAATCGTTGCTTTTCCTGTCAAAATAATTAGTAAAAATTGACACTTAGTCGCAGGGAAAATTGCTGCACAGCACATATTTGGTCCCGGCGTTTGAAAAAAAAAAAAAAAAAAACGAAGCTGAATTATGTCTGCAGCCAGTCTCGGATGCAGCAAAGTGCCAACGTTAATGAGCGCTGAGTTTCCACTGACTATTATATTGAGCTGACAAGTGTTGACTGGAGTGTTGTTGATTCACTCACAGTGCTGATCTGGCTCGGAGGCACCACGTCAAAATTATTTAAAAGCATTAAATTAAGTCTGATGGCTGCCACAGAGGACGGTTAATGGATTGGAAGGATTCTTGGAGGTGCTCCCCTGTCCTTGTCGACCCCCTTTAACGCTCTCGGTAACATATGGAGATTTGCACTCTGAACCAAATTGTGAGGTAAATTGGCTCCAACGCGCAGGCGGCACACCTCAGAGGACCCCGGCCTGCTTAAGTGATTTACTCCCCTAAGCTTTGTTCTGTAATTACAGGAAATTGAAACAGACCCTCAGACGTGGATGCAGTCGGATCTGGATGTGCCGGAAGACACAGCTGCTGGTGTCGACACGCCATGTGGTGTGGCTGTTAACACGGCAGCTTTAACAGCTCGACATTACACGCCAATCAGGCCACATATGCTTGGCGTGACGAGACCTCGAGGTAATTGAGAGCCGGGAGAAATTGGTGTCGCAACCTACATTGTTCTTAAATCCGCTTACCTTTGACTTAGTGCCTTGAGGTAAGTAACGCTAACAACTGCGCTCACCTGCTGCTGCTACTGCAGGCCCGAAAAACCACGATGACGACGTCTACCGCCACTGAATCAATCAACGCTCCAACAGAGCATGTGCAAAACTTACGCTTCCTCACGGAACATGGGGTCAAACCAAGAGTTACATTTAACCCTGAAAGACGGCTTAACAGATAAAACACTTCCTCTTCCCAAACTCTGAGTATGAATGAGTGAAAATGAACGAGTGAATGTATGACTACAGGGGTAGAGTGGATGAGTTTCTGAGGTGGAGGCACAGCAGGAAAGAGGGATGAAACACTTGGGCATTGGAGTGGGTTAATGTGTGAATGAGTGAATGAACAGATGAATAAAGGAAATGATTGTGTAAATGAATGAGTGAGTGTGTGACGTCATAAAGTGAGTGAACAAATTAGGAACAAGAAAAGAGTGTTTAGATGCATCGTTGAGAAAGAAAGTGAAACTGAATGAGTGAACAAGTTAGAAATTAGCTAATGTAGGGATGAATAAATGAATGAGTGAATAACAGTAAAAAAAGAAGGAACAAAAAATGTGAAGCAAGTGTTAAATTTAAACCAAATGTGGTTTTGACAAGAAAGGGTGAGTGATTGAGAAAAAGGAAATAACTGTGAAAATGAATGAATGAATGAGGGAGTGAGTGACTTAGTTAAAGGGTGAGTTAGAAAAGTGAGTGAACAAGTGAGCAAAGAGAATATATGTTTGTTTATATGCATGATTAAGAAAGTAAGTGAGTGAGTAAATGAGTAAATGAATTAACAAGTTAGGGATGAGCTAATGTAGGAATGAATAAATGAATGAGTAAATAACAGGGTTAAAAATGAGTGAACAAAAAAATGTGTAACTGTGTAAATGAATGAATGAGGGTGTTACCAAGTCAGAGAATGATGTCATAAAATGAGTGAATAATTAATGAATAAAAAATACAATTGTTTAGCTGCATGAATGAATGAGTGAGTGAGTGAATAAGTAAAGGGGTTTGCTAATGTAGGGACAAATAAATGAATGAGTGAATAGGTAATTTTGTGTGTTCTTCAAAATGTGAGTTAGTAAGTAGGTGAGTAAAAGAGTGAACAGTTTGGTTGGTGCATGAATGAAGAAAGTAAATGAATGAATGAATAAGTTATGGATGAAGAAATTAATGCATAATTGAAGGAGTGAAAAAGTAAATAAATTTAAAAAATAAATGTGTGAATGAGAGAGAATGAGTGAGGGAATAAATATGTGTGAATGAATGAATGGATAAATGAGTGAATAACAGAGTAAAGTAAAACAACACAGAGGTCTTAAGAATTTATCAAACTTTGTTCTGATGAGTTTTTGACTGTGTGAATGGGTGATAGAGAAAAAAGGGAGTGGTTGTAAAAATGAATGAATGAGGGAATGAGTGATTGTGACTAAGTTATAGAGTGAGTGAATCAGTCAGGGATAGGAAATTATTTAAAAAGTAAGTGAGTGAGTGAATGAGCAAGTGAGTGAACAAGTAAGGGATGAACTTATGTAGAGATGAATGAATGATTGAATCGGTGATTGTGTGTGTCAAAATATGAGTTAGTAAGGAGGCAACTGAATGATGCACAAATGAGTGAGTGAAATAGTCAATAGGTGGTTGAATGAATAATTTGTGGTTGGAGAAATGGTTTTGTAATTGAATGAGTGAATAAGTGAATACATTTGTTGGGGGTGAGTAAAGAGTAGAGTAGGTAAGGAGGCAAGTGAATAAGTGAATCTGTAGGCGAAGGAAAGGATGAATTGGTCAGTAAAAGGGTGACTAAGGGATAAGTGAGAGGGTGAGTTTTTAGGTGAGACTGAGTGAGTGAGGGGGTGATTTTAGGGGTGAATGGGTGAGTAGGAAAAGTAAAAGACTGAAGAATAAAAAAATGGAACTGGGCTATGAGGGAGGAGGTGTGTAGTCCAGTGAATGAGAGGATGAACTCGTGGATGATGGATGCGTGTTTTATCAGCGCACAGATTCTGAGGTGTTGCCCACCTCACCTGTCCTGCAGCCCACGCCTCACCTTTTGCTTTTTTGTGCATTCTTCTTGTCCCTCTTGTTCATCACCACGGGCACACAGCTCGTGAGCTCGGTCCAGTCCGCGTGCAGCCCGCAACTCCAGCCCGTGGAGAACCTGGAGAAGAGCCACGACTCGGCTTTCCCCGGCCGGTGACAGGTGCATTTTCTCTGCCCGGGCATGCAGTCGCACGGCTGCTCCAGCTGGATATTCTTCACCAGGTGCCGCCCAAACGTCGTCCCTCCCGTTTTCTGAATATGGAGGAACACCATCACATCATCTCCTCGGATGTTGAAGTCCACGTTGCGGTCCAGATCTCGCTCCGTGAAGTTGAATTTGGATGTAATCTTGGAGGGAAGGTCCTCGTCCGTCTCCTGCTCTGTGTAAACTAACTCAAACCCTGATGAATAGCGCTGGAAAAGCCCTTTCTCGTCACTTCTGAAGTAGCAGGTGTTGCTGTCGGACGGGCACACATACTGGTAGCCAATCATGAAGAAGAGCACCGCCGCAATGGGAATGAAGATGAGTCTATTGAACTTCTCCTCCATGGTGAAAAACTGTAAATCACGCCGTCGGCACAAACGGTAACGTGATGTCCGAGTCCTCCCCTCGTCTCATCCTGCAGCTTCACTTCAGGTGACGGGACGCGCTGCTCCAGTTAGTCAGGAAGGAAAAGTCTCACAAGCAGGTAGGAACATGACGAGAACACGTCCACTTCTCAAACTTAAAGCTGTAAACAATCAAGTTATTCCCCAACAGAACAACGCTCCATATTTCCTTAAATGCGCTGACAAAACTCGTGCGTAATTACACCTCTGGAGACGTCAGCGCGAGACGGCACATCCGCACGTGAGGAGCGTTCGGGCTCGGCTGTCCTGCCAAAGCAACTGCTGATGGGTATCTGATCCGTGCGCGCACACTGCAAGCTCCAACGGCTTAACGCGAGAGCTTCCCGTGGGATTTTCAAAATAAAAGCCGCGTAATGCGTAAATTATGAGAAACAGAAAGAGAAAGCCTTTTTTTTACGCCAACTTTACAAGAAAATCTATTTAGCTCCATACTTGTAAAATATAAAAGCAAGCTTGTTAATTATTATCACACTATTTTCAATCACATTCATATTTTGTGATCATAATTTATGCCTCAAAGCCTCAGTTTGCGCTCCTTTTTTTAATCTGAAGAGTGAATCTCATTCCATTTCCAGTCTTCATCCGCCTGACTTGACTCTACATCTGCTCCAGTCATCTGTCCCAGCTCCCGAGCTGGTGACGCAACCTCATCTCTAATCACACATACATAATTTGAGTGGCCCAGAACAAGCGGAAAATCAATGTTTCCAATTATACAGGAAACATGTATAGGAACTTAAAGCGGAAATTACAGCAGTGATTTAATGGGAATCATTTGTTTTGCATTTGAATTCCTTTGGGCAATATGTGGGAGTGGGTTATTACACAGTGTTAAAAGAAATAGAGCAGATTAATGGTGTTTCTTCTGTTTGGTATTGTGATATGGTGAAATAAGTGTTTTACTTTATTCAGAGGTCACCTGTTCTCAACAAAGTCCATATTCAGGTGTTGTTTTGGTGTTTTAATGTTTCTGAGCCTGTGAAATGACTGTAAACAGATCTGTGATTAAGTTACTGTGCAGCCCACTTCAAAGAGTTAAATCCCGGGGCGAGTAATTTCAGCACCATGGACAGATTCCAACATGTCAAGTCAATAATTGGCATCCTGTGTGTGTGAGGGTGATGTGTGTATGTGTGTGTGTGTGTGTGTGTGTGTGTGTGTGTGTGTGTGTGTGTGTGTGTGTGTGTGTGTGTGTGTGTGTGTGTGTGTGTATAAGCCTGTGTGCGTCTGCCATATCGTCATCATCCTACATAGTTGCTCTCCAACACGTGATGCACACTACAGTTGAATTTTCTATAATGCTCAAACTAAAGGCGTTTTCCCCCACAGTAATGGATTCCCTTTAAGCCCACGCTGATCAAAAGCTTTTGTTATTTTGCCTTAAATGCCCTCCATCAAGGGATTTAACCACGATGCACTTGTATTCCATTCAATCCTCTTTGGACACTGAGTGCACTTTGCCCCTTTGCTCCGACGTTAACTTAATCTGTACTGGAGTTCGTGGTGGCTCACCTCTCTGAGAGACTGGTCATCTGGTATAAGGAGGGAGGGTGGAGTCATACCCACATGGTGACAGTGGCACGCACAAACTTTTTGAGGGTACCCACGGCACTGGGTTGCATGTATAGAGGCACATTAGTGTGTTTTTTCCACTCATTTGGGTAGTTTAGCGTGTTTTGCCAATCAGGAGGGCACTCTAGCATCTGTATCGGCTCCCAAGAAGGTACTTCGGTGCTATTTTGCTGATCAGTAGGGCAGATTAGCGTGACTTTTGCCCCCTTAAAAGGCACTTTAGTGTGAGTTTGGCCAAACAGGAGAGCACCAAAGCAAGCATCTGTGACTCCCAAGACAACACTTAAGTGTGCTTTTTGGCTCCCAAGAAGGCATTTTAGGGCACATTTTGCCCATATGTGAGCACATTTTGGCTCCCAAAAAAGAACTTTTAACACGTTTTAGCTCCCAAGAAGAGTTTTGAGTGCCTGTTTGGCTCCAGAGAGGGCACTTTAGCATTCGTCTTTGCATCAAAGTTGGCTCAAAGGTTTTTGGCTCAAATGAGGGCAATTTAGCATTTATTTTGGCCCCCTGAGAGGAAACTTTAGCTTGTGTTTTGGCTCATATAAGGGCAATTAAGCATTTATTTTGGCCCCAGAGAGGGCACTTTAGCATGTGTTTTGGCCCCAGAGAGGACACTTTAGCATTTGTTTTGGCTCACATGAGGGCAATTTAGCATGTGTCTAGGCCCCAGAGAGGACACTTTAGCATGTGTTTGGCCCCAGAGAGGGCACTTTAACTATGTTTTGGCCCCAGAGAGGAAACTTTAGCTTTTTTTTTTGGCTCACATGCACATGAGGGAAATTTAGCATGTGTTTTGGCCCCAGAGAGGAAAATTTAACATGAGATTTGGCTCACATGTGGCCATTTTAGCATGTGTTTTGGCCCCAGAGAGGGCATTTTAACATCAGATTTGGCTCACATGAGGCCTTTTTAGCATGTGTTTTGGCCCCAGAGTGGGCAATGTAGCATGTGTCTGGCCCCAGAAAGGAAACTTCAGCTGTGTTTTGGCCCCAGAAAGGAAACTTTAGCATGTGTTTTGGCCCCAGAGAGGGCACTTTAGCTGTGTTTTGGCTCACATGAGGCCATCTTAGCAAGTATTTTGGCCCCAGAGAGGACACTTTAGCTGTGTTTTGGCCCCAGAGAGGGCATTTTAGCATGTGTCTGGCCCCAGAGAGGACATTTTAGCACGGGTTTTGGCTCACATGAGAGCAAATTAGCATGTGTTTTGGCACCAGAGAGGGCACTTAAGTGTGTGTATTGGCCTACACAAGGGCACTTTAATGTGCATGTCTCTATTACTTTAGCATAGTTTGGCTCCCAAGAAGCCTCTTGACTCCAGAGAGGGCACTTAAATGTGCATTGTGGCTCCTAAATGGGCACTTGGGGCATTTTTTGGCTACCAGGATGGCATTTTAGCATGTTCCTTTGCCTCCCTAGAGAGCTCTTTAGTGCCTGTTTTGGTTCCAGAGAAGGCACTTTAGCTTTTTTCAACAGTTCCCCACCCCTTGTGCACACCACAGCATGTCCACCATGTTTCTTTGACTTGCATCCTTCCATAAAGATGTGATGCTGTGTTCCTGGTGGCAGTTGTTGCTAAGCACATTGTCCTTGTGTTGTAACAGTAAATGGAGGGTAAATTGTAAAGGTCATGCAGACATATAGCCTCCAGTGGCTGCATGCTCTACCTGTGAGGCCTCTCTCAGATGTAGTACAGAGCTTATTTAGAGAAGGAAACACGCTCACTGATTAAAACCCAAGCACAATCTCTGTCGGGACCGAATCTGCATTAATGTTTTGTGCGGCAAAGAGAGACTGGCGTTGTTCTGGCTGTGCAGCTGGTATATTTACGAGGTCCCTGACGCGCACAACACAAGCCTTATGAGAAATAACCTCGGGAAGTGCTGATTCAGCCGGCTGCAATAATGGAACTGAAGCTTCCTGGAAATTATGATGGCATTGGTTTGGGATTTCTGTTTATCTGTTGATGTCTTTTCCATTCTCCGAGAGGTTTGTTTTAATGCAGCAGCAGATACATTTATGCATTTGAGCATTTATTTGGATTATTACTGATCTGTTAAGGATGTTGCCAGGCTTTGAGAGGGTTCACTTTGGGATTCTTGTTATGCGGCTTAGGTTAGGAGAGATTTCTGAGAGTTTGGAGCAAATGAGCAGCCTGAGACTCTATTAAGGAGAGCAAATGGAATTTACAACGTCTGAGCGAGAAAAATGGAGGAAGTCTTCAAAAAATGAAAAAACGACTCTGGGGTATTGCGGCTGCCGCTGTAGATTCGTTTTTTTGAAATGTGTGAGAAATTATCCAAAACAGAGTTCATCGCATGAAGAAATATTTGCTTTTTGCTGCCAGCTCCCGGGAAAAATGTAATATGAGGTTGAGAATAAATCACAAAATGTTTTAAAGTGAGAGAAAAGTGGCAAATACAAACTGTTCCTGTTGTTATCATCAGGTGTACAGGAGGAAGCTGTGTAACCTCAAGCATGCAGATGTCCTACTGACAGCTGTCGTCCTCTCCTGCCTCCTCCGTCTCTTCCTGTCACGCCACAGACTCGTGTCATGCCTCACCTGCCCACTAGCTGCTGTCACCTGAGCGTCACCCGACTGCTCCTCACCTCATTAGCCGCTGTGGATGTAATGGTCAGAGTTGGCTGCTGTTGTTTGTCGAGTGTCCGTGGAGCTTCCTGTCTCAGAGCCTGTTGCTGATTGTAAGCTGGTGTCACGCTGATTGGCCCCAATTGTTTCATTAACTGAGAGGTGGAGGAAACACTGGGTGAATGATGCCACATAATGGGGCCATGTTGGTTTTGTGGGATGGTTTGTGTGGTCATTTGTTGGGGTTGCAGTGCTGCTGGGTCCAATTTTTCCAAAAGGTTTTTAGGAAGTGATAAAGAAGTGAGGAAATGAGGTGAATTGTTGCTCTAAAAATTATCAGTTATTTCAGGTTATAGATATTAAAGCTCCTGTGATGATTTTTTAGCTGGTGATTAAAAACACTTTTATTTGAATTAAAGCTAAGGAATTTTTAGCTCATTATTTGACACACTGAGACATTTCCTGTTGGACAATTTTGCTGATTAGAATGAAAGGCAGTACTAGAAGTTGCTCTGACACCTACCCCCTAACAGTGGTTTAAGACTTGAAAAACATAAAAACAAAAAATTTTTTTTTCTTTAGTAAATGATCTTTTAATTGACTTTTTAAGGTCTCAAAGAGATACTGATATATATTTAAGTGTGTTTAATGATCAGCTGAAATATCACAGGAGCTTTAATGCTAATTTCAGAGTGTTTCATAACCATATAAAAACTCCTGACTGGAGCTTTAATGTGTATTTTAGTGTGTTTTGCGAACAACTTGAAATTCTTCACAGTAGCTTTAACATAAATATAACATCCTGAATTTGACAGGTTATAAAAAATATCACAGGAGCTTTAATGCTAATTTCAGAGTGTTTCATAACCATATAAAAACTCCTGACTGGAGCTTTAATGTGTATTTTAGTGTGTTTTCAGACCAACTTGAAATTCCTCACAGTAGCTTTAACATAAATAAAACATCCTGAATTTGACAGGTTATACAAAAGTGTAACAGCAAGCCCCAGTCTCCCCTATTTTTGAGTTCAGTGCCCTTTCCCTGATGACGGACAGCCCTGCTTGTAGAAATTGAACGTTTCCATTGTACAACTTGTTATTAGAGCATCTTTTGTTTTACTACTCTGGCCGTTTGCCCCGGCTACATGTGGCGCAAGTGACTGAAGATGTGTGAACCGTTCACCACAGGGATCTCCCAGCACGCCTGCAGGCCTGCAGTGCAGCGACGGCACCACGCCAACCTGCGCCTAGCTTCCCATCGCAGCCTCATCCAGAACGCTTAATCAAAAGGGACACCCTCCCTACTTGGTCCTGCATGAAAAGGAAGCTTTTGGCCCACGCTGAGCACCTTGGCAGCGCGACAGAGAATAACCCAGATTGCTCCACCATCCAGTGAGGACATCGGAGAGGAGGCCTGCGATACAATCTGCATTTTCCAGCAGGTAATTGAAGCTTTGGGGACGCGGTTGATGGTGATGTGTCCTGCCGTGGCCTAATCAGCCTTCCTGTCTTTGCCATCAGCGCTGATGGATGTTTATCGCCCGCTAGGAGAAGGGCTTGCATGTCACTACTCGCAGAAGTTGATCCTGCCGGAGAAAATTACTGTAATTTCCCTCGTCAACCTTCGTTCTAAGCATGTACCCCAAAATTAAGGTCACCCCTTTCTGGCTGTGCTGATTCATTCCCGCATGGCCGTGTAATTTCCCTGCCAAACACTGAACATGTATGTGTTCTTATCTTCCTGACTTCTGGCTGCTTCCTCACAGTGCTCCCTTATTTCTTCATCCCTGAGCTCACCTCCAATCAGAAGCAGTACTTTGTTAATGAGAGAGATTTATGAAAGATTTGTTCCTCACATCTCTTAAATCAACATTACACAGGATAATTTAGGAAGCCTCAACGTGAGGAGATGAAATAAACACTGCGTGGGATTTAACTGACTGGATGTTAACGGCAAATATTTGGAAACATCTCCCCAAACCCTGAAGAGGAATCTGTTTACTGCCAAAATCAACGGCAGGAGATTTTACTCCACGTACAGTAACCCATCCTGGAGTGGTCTGGAACAAAGCAGCTGGGTTACAGATCAGAATGTCTAATTAAGTCGACGTGCTCAGAGGGAGTCTGTGAAAAGACTCTTCCTCTTTGAACTTTTTTCTGTCAAAACACTTTTTGGTGTTAACAGCTCATCTTGTGATTGCAGCATACTTTGGAAACTCTGTGTGAATATTTTTGGGTCAGTGTTTCTTATTCTGAAACAAACCACCTCAATTTAATGGTCTCACTCATGCAAGTACAATGGCTTTTAAACCACAGACTGTATGACATAAGGATGTAGTCTCCATGACGTCACCTGTCTGTTCCTGACCGGTAACAGAGTCATGAAGCCAGTTGTTGTCATGGGCTTGGAGTTGTTGACTCCAGAGGCAGGCTTTGAGCCTCCTTGCTGTTATCTTTGTATCCTCTAAAACCTAAGTTTTTTTTTTTTTAAAAGTGGCGTGCACAGACTTTTTAAAAGGCAGGGGCAAAAAAGAAAAATAAGCACAAACAGTGAGCATTTTTGCTACCAAAGAGGGCACATGAGCACTCATTGTGGCTCCCAAGAGGGCACTTTGGCACATGCTTGGGTCCTTGATCACTTGATCATGGGTTTTTGCTACCAAGGGGGCACTTTGGCATACATTATGGGATTATCCCATGAGGGGAACTTAAGTGTGGGATTTTTTTGCATCCAAAAGGGTACTTTAGCATATTTGGCTATCAAGGGTGCACTTGAGTGCGCAATTTAGGTCCCAAGAAAGGCACTTAAGCGTGCTTGGGCTCCAAAGAGGGCACTTGAACATGTGTTTTACCTCAAAGGGGGAATTCTAGCACATTTTTTTGGCTCCCAAGATGGTAGTTTAGCATGTTTTGGCTCCCAAGGGAGCACTTCAGTGCTCATTTTGGCGCCCAAGAGGGTACTTTGGCACATGTTTGGGCCCCAATGGTGCACTTGATTATGGATTTTTGATTCAAAGGGGTACTTAGTTGTGTTTTTTTCCATCTAAGAGGGTACTTCAGCATATTTGGCTATCAAGGGTGCACTTGAGTGCGCAATTTGGGTCACAAGAAGGCACTTTAGTGTGTTTGGGCTCCAAAAAGGGCACTTGAAGATGTGTTTAAGCTACCAAGGGGGAATTCTAGCACATTTTTGGCTCTCAAGAGGGTAGTTTAGCACATTTTGGCTTCCAAGGGGGCACTTTGCCACATGTTTGGATCCCAAGGCAATACTTGAAAATGTGTTTAAGCTACCAAGGAGGAATTTTAGCACATTTTTTTAGCTTCCAAAAGTGTACTTTAGCATGTTTTGGCTACCAAGTGGGCACGTAAGCATGTGTTTTGGCTTCCAACATGGCCCTTTAACGTGTTTGGGCTACCAAGGGTGGTCTTCGGCTCAAGTTTTGGCTCCCCTAGAGGCACATTTACACATGTTTTTTAACAATTGGGCCATGGCGAGGGGTGACCAACACCTGTGCACACCACTTTCCGCCTTACAATGTGTGCAGATTGACCAACGAGTGTTTCAGACCCAAGCTGTCCTCTGAATCAGGCTGAAAATTTGTTTTTTAAAGCTTTAAAAGTTTGTTTTTTGACGGGGTGTGCATGTGGTTTCTGGTCTTTCTGCAGCCAGCCTCAAGCAGACCTTTGACAAACAACAACATTTGGCACTTTAGCTTCATTTTTAAACCAGATGTTTCCCCTTTAGTATGAACAAGAAGAGGTCAAAAGCTGTGAAGACTACGTTACCCGTCTTGCTACTCAGCAGTATTTTGAGACTCTTACCGAGCTTCTTCCCTAAAAATCTGGACAGAAACCCAGTAACAACCTCCATCACAGCACAGGGCTGTGGTTTAATCTCAGTGTGAAGTTTTCCGTCCTGATCAGGGCTGAGTTCTGTTTCCAGCTCCAGGCATCGATTGCCCAAAGCATCTGTGGGAGATCAATATGTGGAACAAGGCTACGATTAACAATTACTCTCATGACTGATTAAGGTGACAATTCTTTTTTTAAGCCACTGATTGCTTTTTTAGCCTACGTTCAGCAGGAAGGTGGTCAGAAATAGCCTGGTTGGTACCAGTTTGCAGCTTGTTCGTGCAGGTAAGTAATGATAGCTCATTGTGGTGAGACTCAGTCTAATAATGGCATTTAATGGTCCATCCAGCTGGTGTGTGTCTGTGCCAGGTTAACCATGCCTCTGAGCTGAGTCAGGGGCTGTCTGGGCCTGGTGCCCAATAACTCTGGCACTCCTCGGTTCACTGTTTTACTGCCAATTTACAGCAGCGTTGCTTAAGCCTGCACGCCGCATGAATTTGGTCATCTAACATTCCAGGCACACGTTCCCCAGGACTGGAAACTGTCCCACTATCCTCTCCGGCCGTGTTTACGCTTCCAGTTCTCCAAACGGCATCCTGCGCCAGCTTTACCTGGCAGCCGCGGTTTCTTTTTCTTGTATTAGCCATGGATCCAAAACAATTAAAGTGTGGCCAAATCTGCCGCGTGTGCTTACACCAAAAGGCTCCTGATTAATTTCGTGTCACAACATTCGCAGGTACTCCAGCGAGTAAGATTCAGAAGGAGGGGAAAAAAAGATTTCTGCAGCACTCTTTGGGTGAGGTGTGAATTGAAATAAGTCATTATCTACAGAAAACACCTTCCCGAGAGGCGGCGAGGAGAGGCTTCAAAAGGATACTTTATTTTTGCAATCCACACACATTGCAGAAAATAGGGGGAGAAGCGTGTAAAGGGGGATCTCTGGGAGGCCGGTTATGGCAAGCTGCTTAGGTAACTGCATTAGACGACCAAACATCAAAGGCTTAAATATTCAAGGGGTTCTGGGAGGGAGAGGAATGTACAAATGGATTATTCCTACTTGAGTAAACACACGTTGCATTTAAGCACACGACTGAGTGAGAATTTTTCTGAGGGAGCTGTAGTTTGCATGACAAAAAGAAGGAGAGATGAAACAGAGTTTGCAGGTTTTACCAGTATGTCGCGTCACTTGCAACAATACGAAGAACGTGATGCTCTCGTTGTCTGAGGCCTGAAAACCTGCAGAATCAGACACCAAGAAATGACTCAGTGGAAGTTCTGGGGGATTTCTCCGTGATGAATAGCTCACCTTGTTTCCTAAACTCCGCTCCCATGCTGCAGCTTCATCACTATGCAGCTCTATCTCCATTCATCTAACTCCCTTGCCTGATTTATCGGAAGGGGTTGCCAGACCTTGCATCAAACGCCACGGCGCCCTGTGCACAAACACAAATGCTTACATAGACGGCGCGGGATGTATTTAAAAGATGGATGAACGCCGTGCATTTGCATTGCAAAATATTTCGACGCTCATCTCGAGGATTATGGATTAATTTGCTGGGGAATATTCACACATCTATGCGAAAAGGGAAAAAAAGTGGGGTTGGCTTTAATTGGAGCACATTTCCCACAGAAATGATGATTGATCTGTTCAATCTTGGCATCCGTACAAGAAGCCTGACCTTTCTTCACCTGTTAAATATTCATGCTGCCTTGTTGTGGAGGTCCCTTCAGGATAAACCCACATCAATAAGAGATATTTAGCCTGGTATTAATGGAAAAGGAGATTTTTGACATTATTCAGGGGGAGTCTTTAAACACGTCTCTGATCCTCAGCTAAGATGTGTATTACGGCCATCTGGTTAAGATTCAGCATCCCAGAATGCGCGTGTCGCCCACACATGAAGCTCAGAGTGTCCTATCCTGTGGCCGACTATTTAAAATGCACCCTGCATGTGTGGATTTCTTCTAAGGATAACAGCAGCCCTAATGTACAATCTAAGAAGATTGTTCTATAAGCCTCCAAAGATCGCATCAGATAGAAAAGAGATGGAGCCATTTCAGACGGAGCTTAACGTGAGCCCCTGAACGGGTGCAAGAGGTGCAGGACCAGAGGCCGGGGTTATTCTCTTATCTTTGTGTCCAAAGCTCTGTGGTAAAGCACCGCTCCTGGCATTTAAAACACATGTCTGCGATAACATCATTGGTCCTTTTCTCCCTCCCTCCGGCCTCCAGAGAGAATCTGCGAGCATCTCTAAATGTCACGTTAAGTGCTTCTCTTGTCCCGCGCTGACACAAAAACGAGGTGCTCTCTGAATACAAAGAAGGCCCGTACTGGAAGGCTGCCACCGCTCAGAGGGAGCGACAGTTATCTCCTCTCTCCGTCTCTGTCAGGAGTCACATTTAGTCTCTAATAGGGCCACCTTAACCACGGCCAAGACTTCCTCTTCTAACTAAATTTGAGCGCTCGGTCGCACCCTGGCTACGATTAGCATTAAAGTCACTCTAACAGGACAAAACTCTTTAACCATAAGCTCAATGTCCTGTAGCTTCATCCAGCTGAGATAATCTAATTAGATCCTCCAGGACAGAAACAAGGACGAGAGTTATGACTTCTTTCGAGTCAAAACAAGGTGCTACTTCAGCAGCCTGGAGCTGCGCCTGAGGAAGACAGAAAATAGAGCCGTCCTCGTCGGTTGCTGTTTTTATCACGACGAGGATTGGAAACACAAGGTGGGAAAGTGCACCTCGGAAATCAGCAATTAAAATGAGTGGCTGGGAGACGGAGCGCGGAGCTGCTCCTCTTGATTTTGTCACGCATAATGAAATGCAAAAACACACTTCCAGGAATAGTTTAACATCCTGTGCTCGTTGGCTTACTTGATAAGTATCCAGCTCCGTCGTGCCGAGCTGGATACGCTGATAGGATGACAAAGACTGGAACCAAGGGTGCTTTAGCTTCCTGGCTAACAGCTACCCATCTTTTACTGAGTTTGAAGACCGCTGCTCCTGCTGTGGCGGCTGATCTGCCCTATAGAGTCCAGGCCTCCTCGCTCAGTGGGAGGACGAGGGAGAGAAAAATCAGCCAACCTCGTCATTTGTCTGCTATATATAATTCTTTAGCGCCGGTACCTCTTCTGACCTGTGCAACATTCATAGGGGACAATGAAAGGAAACGGTGGGATGCTGCTCTCCTTCTCCCCTCCCCACTGCAAGCGCTCTTTCATCTCTCCTTCCCACAAGGCTGATTCACCACTTGTGACCCCTGCGGCTGCCTCGTTGAAAATAGACAACAAAGTGTCTGAGATGAAAACCGGTGGGCAGTCGTAGGATAGATTGCTGTAAGTCGGTTGGGCAGTGGCTGAGCTGACACTTGTATTTTCATGTGGATTGTGGTTGTTAGAAATAGGCGAGTAAAGCCCACTGATTACCAGCATTTCTGATTGTTTTGGTCTTGCAGGTAGACTTCTCATTTGTCGTCCCATGTGCTCAGGGTGAGGGCCCAGACTCTGTACATCTGACTGTACACAGCGTCTGGATCCATCTCGTCCTCTGCAGAGGAAGATAAGACCCTCCTTCATGAATAAAGATGTTTTTGGTGTTCCTCTCCTCCCTTCTCCTGTCTCTGTGTTCAATGTGTACTTGTTACCGTGCCTATTATTTATAGTCCCACCAAGGCCTGGAGTGGTGCGAGAGTGGGTCTCATGGGAGATTGGGAAGTGGAGCCACAGCTACCTATAGTGGGAAAGATATACCACCTCAACCCCCGCTGAGAACCTGGTGCAGGAAATGAACTCATAAATCAAGCAGTAAATTGAGTGTAGGGCTGCGCTTACTCATCTCAAGAGGTCCGCTCCTCTTCCTCCACACACCCCTGCTCCTTTTTACTGCGTGACTAATGCAGCGCCGCAACTTCTCTGCCCGTGTATCGCTCTCCTGCTCTGGTAAACTCCTATCTAACTGAGATTTTTTAGTTCCCAGTCCAACATGAAAACTCCGGCCTGAAGGCTCTCTTCAAGCTGTGGTTCTACTCTGACCTGCTCTTTATTTAACCTGCCCTGTTGCACAAAACTGGTGTTTGACTGACAAAACTCTGTATGACAAAGTGAGTCCACTTTTAATAAGGCAGGATAAAAAGCTTCTTGTCCTACAGCTGAACTTCCGCGCCTCATTGTGATGCGGCTGGTGAGATCTGCCTGTCTTTAACGCGGGCACACAGAGTCTCTCCTGCCCGCCTCAGGCTATCCTGACAGTCGCAGGGGCTGTCTGGAGGAATTAAAATCTCTATTTATCAGACCTGGACTGCAGCTGTCCGGGGACTGTCCGGGGAAAATGGCAAAGCGTCGGCCTCCTCTTTGCAGTGGGACTCTGACGTGGAGTTCAGCGTGCTGGGATAAACCTTTACAGGCTGTTTCTTGACAGCGTGTCACTTTTACACTTTGTTTCACTTTCATTCAGAGCTGGCTCCTGCACTCCCCTGAATATGAATCACTCTGTAATCTTATTCCACATGGAACAATTTCCACCTGTTTCTTCAATATTTCATGTTATCCTCTCAGACACTGAACTTTAACTTTAAGCACTAACACGGATTGAACCCTCAACTTTTGCCAAAGAGCTTCTATGTTTATATGTCGTGTGACAAGGATTAATCAAAATGTGTATAACTTATTCACTTTTGATGAGTGTGGGGAAATGCTGAGTTTTTCTGCCATCCAGTGGTCAACAAATATACTGCACCCATTTTTCCAATGAGCTTCCCATTCAGGGTTTTTGGAAGGAAGGTTGCAGTCTACTTTTTGTCCACTGGAGGGCAGAAAAACTCAAAATCCTAAAATATACATACATGTCCATCCAAGTGGTTCAGTGACAAAGATCCCTGACTCTGGGTTAAGAGGTTATGATGAGCTCAATTCGCTTTTTGCTCCTTGCTTTAGTATATGCTATAAATTTAAATATATTAACTACTTTACAAATTTTTTTAAAGAGCAGAACTTTTTAAATTTGGAATATTTCACACAATATGTATGTAAATTGTAATGAAAGCCTAAAAAATACTTCAAAGGAGCGGGATGACGTGCTTCCAACTGAGTCATAAAACATTTCAACCACCAGGTGGAGCTCTAACACAGTTTTTCAAATTCTCCGCTTGTATCCCTTGAACCGTTTTGATATTTTATCCGGCTTTTCAACCCTTTTCGTCGGTTCAACTTTTCAACATGTTAATTCCATAGTACTTAGCATCGAGTCGCTCCTTTACTGTGTTTTTGACTCCTCACTTAAAACCTCAGCGGTGTGCTGGCTTCTCCCTCCCCCCAAAAATCCCTCTGCAAGCTGCTGAATTCCAAACAATGAAACCGGAAGTAAGGCGCTCTGCTCTTAAAGTAAAAGTTTGGATGAACAGCTCTTAAGATGGAGTTCTGTTTTCATTTGAAATAGATTGTGGTGCATAAATAGTTAATTCCAGTGTTTAATGTCAGAGAATCATATAATGTTTACAGATTTATTGGCATTACACAATGATAGATGTATGCAATATATAACGTGATGAATATATATTTGTAACATAATTCGGAAAAAAAATGGAACTAATTTTAAAATAAAGTTGGGAAAAAAGTAAAACTTTGCAATCTGATAAAAAATGGAATTCTGAAATTATTCATAGAATTCTTTAACTAAAAAAAAGACAGTATTAATCTTTTTAGTCAGAAGTCCTAGTTCGCACTGAGAATTTATGTTGAAATCCAGACGCTGATGTCAGAATCAATCAAAACAAACAAAACCCTAATGTTTTAATACTTTATCTCAGTGGTTCTGAAACAGTGGTACATGTGCCCCTGTGGGTGTGAGGGCACTCCAGGGGTATGTAAGATTCAGAAATGTATCTCCAAAAAAAAATCAACCATACAAAATCCCTTGAACACCGTTTTCTCTATCAATGTTTGAATCGTATTTGAGTTTAAGTTCATAAACTGAATATTTTTTATCAATAAGCACTAATAGTACAGCAAAAAAAAAAAAAAAAAAAAAAAAAAGCATTTTACAGGGGCTTATCACTGAAAAAAGTTTTAGAACCATTGCCCTACCTTGTGTTCTTTAAAGTTTTACTTTGAAAGAATTTTCCGGAAGAGCCGTGTTGAACTACCGTTACCTTGATGTCAGTTTTTCTCCCCCCTTCGTAGGGATTAAGGAATGTGGAGACCAGCTACTACGTCACCCTCAAATCGCCTGGGGTACCGTCGAAAGAAAAGTTTTCTTTACACTTCAAAACCACACAAAACACCTGTAGGTGAGTGTTTTTTCATACGTACTTGCAGCGTAAAACAAAACCTGTCTCTGTCTGTATTGCCGGTGATGTTAAATGCTGTTTTTACATTGTTTATGTTTTGCTTTTAACGGTCCTTAAAAAATGTGCCCGTTAGCTTGAAGTTTGACATACATGAGCCGCCATAGTCACTCATTTTAAGAGGAAAACCCATCAAAGATAACTTGAGTTTTTGCTTTAAGTCACAGGAAAGACATTTTTCATGATGTTAGGACAGGTTCAGACATGAGTGCTGTGTTTTGGTTGAGGTCAAGCAACAGGAAACGTGACGCCAGGAGATTAGCGGTATTTACAGTTAGCAAGGCAACCGTTTCACAAACTCCGCGTGCGCGTTCACAGGTGAGGGACGTTTTTTTAATGTACATATTAACGTTTACAATCTGAATACATGCCAAAGAAAGATTCAGGTGAGCGTTTCCCCTCTTTCCCCGAGAGAGAAGGCACTGTAGGACAACATTTGCACTGTTTTGATAACACTTCTCTCCCCAGGGAGCTTCGTCTCTGTCTCTATGGTAACGTCGCGGACGCAAAGCCCCTGGCGTTGACGCGGCGAGCTGCGCTGAGAGGGGGGCGGAACCGGAGAGAGGGAACAAGGGGGGCTTCGATTTCTTTCTCTCCTGTTAGAGCAAAAACCGGTCGAAGATGGTAAGGAGAGCACGGCTGCGTCAGGACAGCATCGCTATAGGTAGATGGAGACTCTGCAGTGGTGGAATCTGCCTGCTAATGCTAAAGATGCTAGTCTTCTTTTAATCTAATTGAGCTGTTTTATGCTTAAGCTGCTGCGTGTGTTTCAAATGAGGGTCTGTTTTGTTTTCAGCCATTCCATAACAACGTCTACTACCCCTACACCGCTGACAGCCAAGGGACCCACTCATCCGCAGGGATCCCATCCCTCCTGAATTCCCCGCTCAGTCAGCACTCCACTAACGGACACCCTGCACCAGCACCAGGCATGACTCCATCCAGCGGAGCCTCCACCATCCTCCCATTCAAGTTCCGTCCTCGCAGGGAGAGCGTGGACTGGCGACGGATCAGCGCCTTAGACGTGGACCTTGTGGTGAGCCAGCTGGATATAGAAGCCCTGCAGGATCACGTCGGCACCGTCACCTTCTGCACTTTAGATGGCGAGCGCTGCCAGCGTTGCCAGAGCCCCGTGGACCCGGCTCTCATCAAGCTCCTGCGTCTGGCCCAGCTCACGGTGGAGTGGCTTCTGCACTGCCAGGAGCTTCTCACCCACAGCTTGCGCGCTGCGGAGGAGAGGCTATCTGCGTCCGGCGGTGAGCGAGAGCAGCTGCTGGCTCAGCAGAAGAAGCAGGAGGAGAAGGTGAAGGAGCTGACCGCAGAGCTCAAGCAGAGGAAGAAGGTTATCCGCACGCAGCAGTCGCTGCTCGCGCCGAGACTCATCAGCAGCCACAAGGTACTGCTGACATGCTAAACGCTGGCTCTCTGGGGGGTTCAAATTTGCATCTGAAAATTCTAGCTAGCTGGCTCCATCCTCCCCCTCTTTGGGACCCCTTTCTCCGTCATTGTTCCCTGAATCCATTCACAGCTTTTGTGCGGGAGAAAGGAAAACAGACCTTTATGAGAAACATTTTGCACTCTACAGCTGCCTTATTTTTGGCTGTAATGAGCTTTATTTTCTGAGTGGTGGAGCAGGTCTTAGAGCGGGGGAACAGATGGTGTCATTTGGCGGCAATTAGTTTTTTTGTAATCTGATTACAAAAGGGTGACAAATGCTGTGATCGAGATGACTCCCACCTCCCCTACACTCCAAAACACATACCAGTGAAGTGTTACTGTCAGGAATATTTCCTTTAAGATGCTGTTTATCTTTTAGATCTCCTATTTTAAACCACAAATCACAAAGCTTCAGGTTATTTACGGCAAACCGCCTCTCTGCCTTTCAAGTGTGAAGGCTGCAGCTGACCTGGCCTCACAGTTTCCAAGGCAACAGCTGTAATGTGTCTTGACAGCATGTGGTTGCTAGGTGTGCGCAGCAAGCTCAGCTAACAGGAGCGGCTCAATAATTGATAGAAGGAGCATGTGTTTGTCTGCTCTGAGGACCTTTGCTGGCCAAAGTCCAGATTACCGCTTCGTTTAATTCTACTCCTGATTTTTTTAACGCTGAAACCACGACCGTCATCGCTGCCTCTGCCGCCATATGGTGTGACATGATATCAGTAGCAGTAGGTTTAACAATGAATGAAGTCGCTGCTACAGTGAGCGGCAGAGTTCAATGGCGCGTGTGATGTGTGTGTGTGTGTGGAGCGGAGGCAGCATCTGTCGGAGTGTGAGAGCATCAGCTGAGCTGTCTGTTTGGAAACACTCGTCTGAAATCAGAGGATGCATCCAATCAAAATAGAGCTTTGTTACTTCACTGACTTCCAATCTGATTTGATTTCATGTCTTTGTTTTTTCAGTGTACAGAGTGTGATAAATCCTTCCTCAATTCTGCCTTCCTGCAGAATCACATGCAACGCCGCCACCCGGATGAGTATGAAAACCGTAAGTGTGCCAGTCAGAAAGGTTTGCTGAAGTGAGAGGAGGGATTGACAAATAAAGTATGATTGTACAAAAGATGTGAAACTTGATTTTGTGTCTTCTCTTTTTAGAGCTGAGGTCTGAGAGTGAGAAGAAGTCGCAGATCGAGAGCCTCAAGTTGGAGATCAGCGGTCTGAAGGAGCAGATTCTGCAGCAGCAGCAGATGCTTCAGACTAAAGCAGCTCAGGTAGGAAAACTGAAGCTGACACTACTTCTGATTTGATTTTATCCAGTGAAAAACCTTCGTCAAACTGTGCTTTCAGGAGAGGGAGCAGCAGTCCCTGCAGACAAACCTGCAGAGAGAAATGGACCGCTTCAAGGCTGAGGAGATGGCACGCATGGACAGAAAGATTGAAGACAGCAGGGACGGCATGCGCAAAGAGATGGAGTTCCTCTACAGCCGCAACATTCAGGCTCTAAACGTACGCAAACATCTTCACATTCATCTGATTTCCTTTGATACACATGTTCTTACTATTTTAGTCCACTTTCTTTCACAGGAGGCAAATCAGAACCACACAGCCAGGCAGGAAAAGGCAGCAAGCCCTGTTCACTCACAGCCGGAGAGAGATGTGGACAACTACAAAGAGATGCAGGCGCTCGCTATCCAAAAGCTGGAACACCAGCTGAAGAAACAGGTCAGTGTTTTAGCTCCTGTGTTCACATGATCTGAATATGTGACGCAGATTTAACGAGCACATCTTCCTCTAGGATAAAAAGTGGGAAACAAGGCTGCAGGAGATAAAAGCTGAACACGAGTCTGAGAAGAATCAGGTGAGTTTTTGTTTCAGTATTTGTTTAATCTAGAAGACATCACTTGTCCCTGACAGCACATCCTCTCTCAATCTCCTCCCAGCTGCTGAACGAGCTGAACCGAACGCAGTCGTCCGTGTCCGAGCAGCAGGAGCAGACCCGGAGGCTGCAGCAGGAGATGAACAGGAGGCTGCAGGAGAGGGATCAGACTATCAGAGCGCAGAGGGAGCAGGTTAGCGCTGACACACACTCCGCCCTGTGCGATTGTGTCGGGAGAGGAAACGAGGCGGAGGGTCTGGGACTTGTTCAGGATTTCCTGTATTTGCTGCACGGGGTTGAGATTGTGCTGTATTGTGACATGATGATAGTGTATCTGACCGGGGCTGGAAGTCGGACACTGAGAAAGGGAGAAGAGGCTGAAAGAAAGGAGATTAAGTTCTAGAAGTTAGTGGATTGTTGTGTTTTTAACTTGAAGGATAACACAATGTTGTTTTTTCCACCTTCCAGATCAGGAACATCTCCTCCAATCCACCCACCAAAGTAGTCGAAGTACCAGGTAAGGGTCTTCGATCATCTTTAAAAACAAACAAACACAAGTGTACGATCCTAACGCATTCACCACATTTTGTTTTTCTGCAGTCCTCGTCACCGCCCCACCTCCAGAGCCCAAACCAAAGAGAGTCGTACTCGGTGAGTCTGCAGCAAGCTCCCCTGCGCTGTGAGAAACTGAGCATGAGCTTTCCTGCACGACAGGTTGATATCTTTAACAACAAACTATTAACAAGCAGCGCAGTCATCACATTAGTCCCACTCCTTGACCTCTAATGACCTTTGACCCAATGTGCTGTCCAATTAGAGGAGCCAGTCACTGCTCTAAAGCTGGATCCTATTCAGGAGCTGTCAGAAGAGGAGAGAGGTAGCCGCTCGACTGCGTTCGTCTGCATGCACGTGACAGTCTTGTAATCAGGATGATGTCATCGTCATAAAGCTAGAGCCTGAGTGATGTGGCGTTTTTACGAGCAGTACACTTTGCATCGCTCTGTATTGGCTGGTAGTTTTGGTGGTACATGACATGCATGAACATGAAGGCTGCAGACATCCTCCTCTTCTGCAGTCTCATCCATCAGCTCCACTCAGCCTGTTGCATGAAGCTGGATGTGAAAATTTGCAAATGCATGCTCATCATTCTCAAATCAAGGCATGATTCCTCTCTCAAGTGTTGATGGAGCCGCCTCTTTTGCAGACTCGAGTTTATCCGAGAGGAAGCCCGCTGAGAGGAAGCCAGAGCCCGTCCCCGAGAAGAAGCAGAGAGCCGCAGCTGTCCTGAAGAGGAACGCCAGCATGACCAAAGAGATGCGGCCGAACATGGAGGAGGCGGTGAATCGGAGGCTGGAGGGTTTAGGAGTCAAGCCTGTGAGTTCACACACTAAAGGTGTCCTGTGCTTTCATCATTTTGAACCCCTCTCATAGTTTCTTCTTCTTCTCAGGATCAGAGCGGGTTGAAACACAGAGAGCTGACTTCCCTCCTTGCGAAGGTGCAGTCATCTCGAGAGGAAGCGGCGAAAGGGAGACCTGACTTCTGGCGCCAACGCGAGGAGATTGTAAGCTCTGTTTTGGAGAAGCTGGGCGGAGGAAGGAGAGGCAGCGATCCTGCTCCTGAGTCACAAACTAAATCCAGACAGTCGGTTCAGGGTGAGTCATCCAAAGCTTCTTACCCTGTGAGATCATCGTTGAGTTTGTGTTAACCAGTTAAAGCTGAGCCTCTTTCTTCATCATCTGTGATTGCAGTGGTCCAGATCCGCCCTCGATCCAGCAGCCTCCCCTCCAGAGCAACTAAGGTTCAAAGTGGGGCAGCAGTGAAACAACCCAAGACCCCTCAGCCGGCACCGAGGACCAAGACCGCCCAACCCCAGACGTCCACACCCAACACAAAGCTGGCTCCGAGAAGCTTCACCAAGTAAAGAGAGCACAAACAGAACCACACTCTGAGTACTGCGACCTTTTTCTAAATATGCTCCTGTTTCCTCAGGACTCCTCCGTTCAGCTCTGATGAAGAATCTGAGGAGGAGGACTCAGACATCGCAGAGCAGCCTCAAAAACTCCCACAACCCAGGCAAACCAACCCAGTCCAAATCAGATCGAGCAAACCTGCTCCAGCCAGGCAGACGGTCTCCACCTTCAACCAGCAGAGCAGGGGGTCAGCGGTGACGAAGACAGCTGTCACAAAGGTGGAGAGCGATGATGAAGATGACGATTGGTCTGACGTGAGCGAGCTGCAGGAGATCAACCAAGGACCACCGCGGGGTCACAAAGACCAGAACGGGAACGTGGAGAGGAAAGTCTTTGGGAAAGGTTGGTTTCCCTCTTCTCAAACGTCCACCTTACACCTTCAATCAACTGCTGTGCTGATTTGTGAACTTTTTTCTCTTCAAGAAAACAAAATCAGCAGCCTGGCCAAAAAGATGGAGAAGCAGTTTGCAGACAGAGGGGGGAAGAAACCAGTAGGGGGCGTCAGCGTCATACCAGAGAGGAAGGACGAGGTTCAGGAGCTGACGGTGAGCCTGCTGTGTTTTATAAATCTGTGTTTGATTGTCACATGATGATTAAACCTGATTCTGTGTGTGGTGACAGTACACAGATCTAGAAGAGAGCAGCGATTGGGTGGTCTCCTCCTTAGAGGACAGACTGGAAGTCTCCAAACCAGCTCAGGGCTCTGGACCAATCAGAAAGAGCCTGGACTCCTCCAGCACCAGCGTGTGGGGGACCTCGACGGGGAAGGCGCCCAAATCAGGTCAGCCTCTCTGTGAGATCTTTGCTTCAGTTTTAACGTCTCACTCAGCCGGTGATAATGATGATGTCATGTCTGCAGGTCTGACTGAAGCGGGGACAGGAAGCACCCTGAAGAGCAGCCTGTGCTCGCTTAGCGACATCAGCGACTCGGAGGAGATTAGCAATAAATACAGTAAACACTACAGCTGATCAGGTGATGTTGCTAAGCACCAACAGACCCTCAGCCTGGACACCACACGGCCTGGTTTTTATGAACTTTATTCAACACTCACAGCAATACTCAACAAAGGGAAACAGCTCTTTATGAAATCTGCTAGAGATGCCTTGTGCCAATCCTTTGCTTGCCTTAGACCTCAGTGTTTTTTAACTCACACTCCAGAAGCACTGTATGTAGCTCCTATGAATTTTTGTACATCAAACTTTTTAAAGCCATGACTCAATGAGATGTGTTTCTGTATAGAAAATATTTAAACCAGCAATAAAAGAGTCAACATGTTTTATTCACCAACGGTTCCAGCGGTGTCGCCTTCATCAGGTCGGTATCTGACAGAAAACGTACTAAAAGTCTAGAAAAATAGTTAGTTTTGTGTGTGTTGGATGCCATCTTGTGGTGATTTGGGAGAAGTACAAGTGCAAAGATTTTGAATTTGACAATAACAGAGGGCTTTACATACAAGAGAAAACAATAGCTTTGGAATGAAAAATAAAAAATACGGAATTACTTAAAAAAATAATAATAAATAAAAGAAACATACACTTTTCATCCGAGGAAAATATCTGTTGCATTTCTGTCTTTAAAGTCTTTCGAGTCACTTTTTCACACGAAGCTGTCCCTGCTGAAGGTGGCACCAGTCTTCCTCGTCACTCCTGTTGCTCTGCTCAGCTTCCTGCCTTCATAAAACAGCGGGGGGCCCAGAGTCACTCTGGAGGAGGCGGCTGGAAGCATATAGGTCCGTCTGGTTCTGGCGGTGACGTACGTGCCTGGTCTCCGAGGAACTGTTGCAGAATTGCTGACACAAGCAGAAACAGTGTGTGTTATTTACTTCATTTCTTCCTGTTTTCAGCTTCAATATCACCTCAAGTAACTCTTATCAATCATAAAGTGACTTTTACATGAATGTACCTGAATGGGAGGCCTTCTTTTCCAGAGAAGAAACTCAGCACGGCCCCTCCACACAGCAGAAGAATGGAGCCTCCCCAGCCGACAAAAACTGCAGCTCCAATTTCAAATCTGAGCAGAAAAATCACACAACACAAAAAATGAAAATGAGGACATTCAGCATGAATAAATCCACTTATAATTTAGAGAAAAACTCACTTCTGTGATCTGAAAGTTGGATCCAGGAACTCTGTTATGACTTTGTTGGCCCACCAGGAGTAGGTGATCATCCCACAGAATCCTGACAGAGTGAAATCAATGAGCATGAGCAGTGATCAGGAGGTTAAACACTAATCTTTATGTATTCTTTTACCTGACACTAGGTAGGTTAGAGCACCAGCGAAGGTCACCCTGGCATTGGCGACCTCTGAGCCCCCTATTTTAGTGCATTTCATCCCTACAAGTGTGAGGACACCTCCGAAGAACCCTGTGATGACAGCGCAGACGGCGAGCGCTCTGCAGGCGTGTAGGAACGCTGAGAATCAGAAGGTAAAGTGAGGTCAGAGTAAAAAAACTTTATCATTTTTAGTCCCAACTCTTGGTTTCCTACCCGGCAGCGCCAGCATGGAGGGGTAGTCCTTGCAGTCGGACACCCCCGTGGTGTCAGAGATGCAGTCCCTCCACAGGTTGGAGTAGTAGTTGGAGGTGGTCAGCACGATGCTCCCCACTTCAGAGAAGGTCCAGTACTCTGTGGGGAGAGTGGAGCACACTAGGATCCACCCGCAGAGACACGACACAAAGCAGCCGATCTCCATGTACATCACCACCGTCCTGTACTTCATGGTGAGGCCTCGAGCACCGTGTCACTGTGGGAAACTGCGAGCGCTCTCTCTGATCATCGCTGATGTGCTGGTGTCAGAGCAGGAGTCTGGATGAGTCACTTGTTCTTTCTCATCTTATCTTTGAGATGGTTTTGCTCAGTAAGCATCCTGTGTGTTTAGGGATTACGTCTTGCTGGATCATTTCAGCTCTCCCCTATGATTGCCTTTCTCCTCCTTCTTAGTGCACAATCAACATTTTCTCTTCATTTCTCACCATTTTCAGCACAAAAACATCAACATTTCATTTTCCTGGATTTGTAAAACTCTCACCTGTGAGATCTAAGACACAAAAAGAAGAAAATTCAACACATATCCAGCTTGGTTTTCTTTATTTCCCATTAAGAGCTTTTTAAAAGGCTTTTATTCTTTTCAATTTGGACATGTTTTGGGCTTAAAATACATTAAATTCATCTGTCTTCAGTGTTACACAGTCACTACAGATGCTAGCTTGTAGGAAGCAATGTTCCTGAAGCCATCTGACACTTTTGGTGGAACGTAGATGTGTTGATTTCCTCTGAAGAAGCGTTTCTCATCTCTTTCCACACACAGGAAGGGATTCACTGGATGTTCCCTGCAGAGAAACATCATCACAGGTGGGGATGGAATTTATAGGTACTAACCAAATTCTGTCAAAAGGGCTAGGTACCAATTCACACAGGTAATCAAAAGGTACCACGTTTAGGTACCTTAAATAAAACACTAAATTGGAAAAAAAAAAAAAAGATGTTTTTTACAACAGAAACACAAAAAAGTACCGAAAATTGAGTACCGGTATTGCAAGGTACCAGGCATAGGTGCTGTATCTTTTCAAATGTGAAAGGTACCCATCCCTGATCACAGGAGGATTGCTAAAAATATCCCTGCAGATGTTGTTGGAGTGATCATCAACAAACCTTTCTGGGTAGGCAGCTCTGCATGAAGTCGCACAGTGAAGCGTGCATCCCAGTAGAATCAGGAGGCTTGCAGCCATGCCAAGGTAAAGGGGCGGTCCCACTTCATACCTGCACAGGTAAGAACAAAAAGCTGCTCATGTGTGTTCAGAGAACTGAGGCTCCTCATGAGGGTCATCTCAGGCTACCTCAGTTTTGACGGATCTGCTTTGGCGTGTAAAAAAGCGTCCACCACACTGTTTGTGTATAAACAATAACCAGCCAGGTCTGATGCACCTGGATGAGGGAAAACAAGAAGAACCGGTCACAGGATGCTCCAACCAGCTGATCCACAACACGCTCCAGTCAGACTCACAGCCAAACAGATGGAGAGCAGACGCAGTAATCAACATCCTGTCCTTGCTTCTCATATCCCCGCCCAGGCGTGTGCACTCCATCCCAAAAAACGTGAGCACGGTCGCCATCATGCCGAGGAACAGACCGATGAGGAGGAGCCCCCTGACGGCCTGGATGTGAGCTGGAAGCAGAGGAAACACACAGATTCAGGATTTGATCGCACAGTTTGGTGTTTGATCATGTTTGTGCTCACATTTGACCGTCCACAGAACCCCGAAGTCCACGCAGTTCACCACAGAGGTGGAGTCCTCATGGCAGTCCTTCCATAGGTCGGACCAGAACCAGGCTGTCACCACCACAGAGGAGCCTCCTTGGCCTCCCAGCTGGGCCACCCTCAAGGGACAAAGTGTAGAAATGCATCAAAGTGAGCTTTTATCCAGTTTGATATTTTTATAAACAAACAAGAACACACCTTTACACGTGACCAAAGTCCAGAGGTGTCAAGTATTAAAGGGAAACTACTTCATCACCTTACTGAAGTAGAAATTTGGGGTGTCTATACTTAACTTGGGTGATTTTTTTTTAGCTGACTTTTTACTTCTACTCCAAACATTTTCAGGCGAATATCTGTACTCTATACTGTGCTCATTTTAAAGGTAGCCTCACTGCTCCTGTTTCACTTCAGCTTGTCATTGCCACAAAGACACACTCCAAAGAAAGTAAAAGCTCTCCTAAAATTACTGAAATTACACCATCTGGAAAGAGTGAATTTGATTGTGGATGGGAGAGATGTATAAACTTAAAAAAGGACATAACAGACGTACGTAGCACCGTATGAAGATGTCTGTAGCAGAGACTTAGGAAGGGGATGAACTATACAAACTAAAGGCCTCTGTGGCACCTTTGAGTTACTTTTACTTTTATACTTTAAGTAGTTTTGAAACCAGTACTTTTACACTTTTACTGAAGTAAAAAGCTTGAGTTCACACTTGAACTTCTACAAAAGTCTTTTTAAACCCTAACTTGAGTAATGGATGTGAAGAGTTATGACACCTCTGGCAGAGTCAAATCCAATATGTTTTAAAACAAGTCAACTTTAGATTTAAAACAAAAAAAAACAGGAGGGACTCATAAATTAGAAAAATATCTGACAAAAAAAGGAAAATGATAGAAAAAAGTAAAATAATAATTAAAAAAAAACAACAAATAAAATCCAACCTATTTTACATTAGTCCTTAAGAGAGGAAATAGAGTCTAAAAATGAAATAATGAGACCCCTAATCTTTTTAAAATTATCCAAACAACCTTTAATACTGTACTTAATATTCACTAAATGGAAGAAGGACATTTGTTTTTTTTAGCCAAGAATTTTTGGATGGCTGCTTGTGATCCTTCTATTGTAGAAGAAAGAAATAAAAGGGCTGGGAGGTACTCGCTTACAAAAAACTTTTGACATTATATGGTAAAAAGAAAACCAAAATGAACTTAGTTTCTGACAGGAAAATAACGTGTGTACGATTAGCAGGTGAAATGGAGCATCTGTCACACAGTTTGCTGGTTTTAAACAACTTGGAGAGGTGAGTCGTGTGTAAACCATAAACTGTTTCAATGTGAGACTCACACAGGAAGATGAAGCGTTAAGACCCTCTTTCTCCTTATTATCTTCAACGGTTAGTGGTGATGTAAAGCTCCTTTGACTGAAATCTACACTGATGCCTCATGATCAAATGTCATTCTTCACTCCTCATTTCATTTTTCCTGACTCACCTCCAGTGGTCCATCCCAAGTGTGCAGCCCACCAAGCCCCAGCCCAAAGTGCAGAGCAGCAGGCCCAAGATCTGAGCACGTCTCCTCCACATCCTCTCAGCCTGGTGAGTCCTCCTCAGCTAACCGCTAATTCTCAATGAGGGCTGTTTAAATGTATTTAACTCTGCTCTGAAGCTATAAAAACCCCACAAGAGTGGGTTCATGTGTGGAGCTGTCGTCCTGTGACGGCTGCTCTGGTGAGAGTGTGAGGGTTTGAAAAACAGAAGCAGACTTTGTTTACTGTCAACCTGACCGGATCAGCCAGCTGAGGTTTATTTGTTTCATGAAGACACAGAGTGAAACAGTTTGATCAGAGTTGAAGTGAAACATGAACCAAAAAGTGCAACATATTCATCATAAAACACAAATTTTCACATTTATAATCCAGCGCAGCGACTTGTTCAGATGTAAGAGTTCTTTAAGAACGGTGTCGACTCACTCCTCGAGCTTCCCGACAAAGACGACACCGTCCGGCTGCTCCCACTCATCCTCGAACCTGACAAAGTCGACACACTGGATCTGGAAGAGCGGCCTGACTCTGACCCTGACCCTGACCTTGACCCTGCAGATTTGGCGGTGGTTCTTCCGGTCTTCGTTGACCGCCCTGTTTTTGTGGTGCGACCAGATTTGGACGTTCGACCTGATCTGGAGGAAATGTCAGAGACATCTGAGCGCTCAGACCGGGATGAAAGCTCTGAGACGGAGGACAGCTTGGTCTTTGAGGTGATCCCGGAGACTGTGGACAGGGCTGTAGTGGACTTGTTCTGCTCTGGATCTGGCTGTGGCGGTGGGATGGCGATGACTCTGGAGATGAGACACATGATGAGATTGTGCTGACTAGTGAAGTAGCTTTGAGAAAGTGTGTTGCCTTGTTCTTACGTGACTTCCCCTCCACAGAGCGGCGTGCAGACAGACCACAGGTAGAAGAAACCACCAGCGCTGTGGAACGCCGAGCCCACCCAACCGAGGAAGAGCGGGGTACCAAGATCATACCTGGTGGTGTTAAAACAGAAAAATTAATTCCTAAGTTTCCAGAAACAAATCAAATGAACAAATTTTAGCGTCCTTACTCACTTGAGTCCATCAAATTCAGGGTTGAAGTACTCCACTGAGACATACTGAGCGTAAACGGCGTACCCGGATGTTGCGAGCATCCCTGAGACATGACAAACATCATTAAACGTCTACATGAAGAGATTTTTATGAAACAAAACGAGACTTACCAGCGATAATGTGGCACCATCCTCCAGCAAAAATCTTCTTGTGCTTTGACGGATCTTTCCCCCCAATGTAGGTGCACTCCATCCCCAACAGGCTGAGCACAAATCCCAGCATGCCAAGAGAAAGGCCCCCCATCAGGAGGCCTCGGACTATCTGGATGGAGCCTGGAGTGGAGCAGAAAGACTTTAAGTATCAGACTTTTGAGGTGGAGTTAGACGTGAAGGTGGAAAATGCTCCTCACCCTCGACAGACCAAAGGACGGGGAAGTCGTAGCAGTTGCTGACGGCAGTGGAGTCCGTGAAGCAGCTCCTCCACAAACTGGACCAGTACCACGCCACTTTGATGATGGAGGAGCCACCCATGCCCCCGATGGAGGTGATCTTCCAGCCCTCCATGGCCATGGTGCAGGCGATGAAGATCCAGCCGAAGACTGTCATGAGGAAACCCCAAATCTGCACCACGCGGATCTTCATCTCTGAGGAAGCTCCTGCAGCACGAGAGTCAAGTCTTCATCTGAGTTCACTGGACAGCAGAAGGTGAGTGCATCACAGGTGCATCATACGGGCTGTGCTGTTGTTTTTGATGTGGGTGGGAGTCAACGGCTACTGAGGTTCCCATGAGCCACTGCTGAATCTGCTTACCTCAGCACTCATCTCTGGTTACCAAGGAAGCATCATGTTTTAGCTTAGCTTGTAGCATCGAAGTGGCTCTGGAAGTTCAGGTCAAACTGTTTGTTTTTCTCAAACTTCTCTTTATTGGGGGTTTTTCCTTTGTTACATACAAGTCCAAAAATAATGAAAAGATATAGATATATGCATCTGCTCACACATTCACGGTGTGATATATAGGCACATCTACATACACACATAAATCTGCGCACATATATATATATACATGTATATGGATACACCAATACACACACAACACAACTGAATATACACAAATACATTCAGATAAAAAGAGAGAGAGAGAAAAAAAAAATAATAATAATGATAATTAAACAGAATTTAAAATTAGATATATATATTTTCTTAAATAAATAAATAAATAAATAAATAAGAATAAAATGCATTAAAAAAATAAATAAGTAAAACAAAAATAAGAGAAAAATATAAATTAAATACTAATAGTATAAAAAGGAGGATGGGACTTTTTTTTTTTTTTTTTTTTTTTTTTTTTATCTGGATAATCTGGTTAATTTTTCATGGGGTTGTTTTTGTAATGTTCTATAAATGGTTGCCATATTGAGTGAAACATTTTAATTTTTCCACTCAGGGTGAACTTGTTTTTTTCTAATTCTAAGTGTTTCATTACATCATTCATTAAAGTCAAACCGTTTTTATACTCGGATGGGTTTTTTTTTGTAACTTAAAATTTTTATTGGTTATTTCAAAAAAACAATTTTTACACATCACACAGTCACTGTTGGAAGTTGAACTTTCGGTTTCAGTGTATCAGTTCCATCAGTTACCCTCAGTATTGTTTGCCTTTTCATCCTTTGTTGTAATGTCGCTGTAATTTATCTTAAACAATGTCCCACTTTTCATCCATCAGTGTTTCCTGAAGTCTCAAACAGTTTAGGTCTTAGGAATTTTGGAACCCAAGATTGTTTTCATTTCTTTGGGGTGATGAAAAATTGTATAACAGGTTAAACAGATTGAATTTAATTGAGCTTCAAGTCACTCATGACAAAAACAAAGTGTGAATCTATAAACGAAATTTAACTCCCTCTTTAACGACCTCTACATGTTCTGTGAACTACGTAACAACACTGTGGTGATGACCTCGGCATCCTCAGATTTAAGCTCCCAGTTATTAGTAATTTTCCACGGCCCTCACTTTGGGTCTCATAATTACAGCGTAACATCTCTGCGCTGTTCTAATGAGAGGTAAATCTGGGCTAATGAGAGCTAGGGGGAGCGGTAAGAGCCGCTCTTTGTTTCTCATTTGACCTCTCGGCTTATGACTCAGTTACTGGCAGAGGGAGGGAGATATTGGAAATGCTGGACAGCCTTAATTTCTTTGGTGGAGCCTGGTTTAATTAGTAGAGCGGCTTAGATAGATCAACAGGTGAATGCGTGTGAACACTGCCATCTGGTGGCTGAATTAAAGAAATGGTTGGAAATGATAGAGAAGAAACTGCAGCTTTAATTTGAAATGATGGCACAACAAGGCACAATACAGGCATTATGATGAGTCCAGAACACCAGGCGCTTGTTTACGGATGCAGAAAGCACACACAGCAGCAGCAGACCTCTGCCAGCTGGTTGGAGGATCAGACCTCTGGGCCAGGAGGTTTTGCGTAACATAGCCTGGGGTGCCTATTGATAATAATAGAGAGGTGGAGACTGATGGCTGATAGGAGGGGAAGCCTCCGCTCGGGCCTCCTGCTCTGCAGAGTCACATGTGGGGTCAGATTTGGCCTTGTGACCCTCAGAGGTAACCTCAGTCGAGGGGGAGATGGGTCTGTGACCTGAGAGCAGGAACAGGTGAGCTGTATTCTCTTAAAGTGACGGAACAACTTCTGAAAAAACATCCAAATGAGCAAGGCTTGTTGAAGGTGACCCAAGAGTCTTGTGCCAAATCAAATGTCCTGCCTTAAAGGAAAGAGAAACAGCTCCGTCAGGCAGACCACTTTTCCGTTCTTCTTAAGCACACACATGTGAATAAACAGGAATTTATGTAGTAGATTTTTAATCACCACAAAAACATAAATACAAATTTAGACGTAAGCGTTTCTTCCAAACTGCCTGGATGACTCGCCGTGCTCCTTGTGGAGGCTGTTTGCCGCCCTGCCTGCCGTCACAAAAGGTGCAGATCCTCTGTAGGAGTATTCAGGCCTGGAAAACACAAGAGAGGAGGAAAATTAAACCTTTAAATCAACTTTAATGCTTCTTTCCCTCAGTCAACGTGACATTCCCTCGACTGTAACAAAGGTAACATTCAGCCGTCAGCCTCCACATGCTGAATCAAAATAATGATCGTACAATTTCCCTGATAGGTTCAGCGATTATGAGACAAGATGTTGAGAGAGATAAGTGCCTGTTTCCAGCTCTAACTGCAGTTAAAGTCATTATTCAGATCATGTTTGTCTGGGTTAGATTAACCCTAAACTCTTGTTCCTGTTGACAGGTTTGTGCAGGAACCTGCCTCATACTGAAGCCTTCAGACAGGGAGAGACAGAAGACGAATCCACCCAGGATGCACAGCACGGACCCGGACCAGCCGATGAAGAGAGCTGCTCCGAGCTCGAACCTGGAAGTGGGAAACAGAAAGTGAGAATGCATTTCAGTTTTGAACCAGAGTCAAAGAAATCTGTCTTCTTACAGTGAATACCTACTTCTGAGCCACAAAGAGGGGGTCGAAGAAGTCGGTGGTGATCCTGTGTGCGTAGATGGAGCACGCTGTCATGCAGCAGAGGCCTGCAGAGAGAGTTTCATTCAGCCAAAGAAGAATTTAGACAGAAGTGTTCCCTGAACAGATGAGTCTTCAGACATCTCTTAAAGTAGAAAGGGACTCAGTGGATCATGAAGAGTTGGGTAATTCATTCCACCATTTGGGAACAACAGAGGAGAAGAGTCTGGCTAGTGATTTGGAGCCGTGCTAGGCTGGGAGCACCAGGCATCTTTCACAAGCAGAGCGTAGTAAGGAGGAGCCTATTCCATTCAGCCAATAACAGTTTCAGATATAACGCAGTTTCACACCAATTAATTCAGATTGAGACCAAATCCAGAAACTCAGAGAAAGAGGGGCTGCTCTGCCGTTACCACTGAGGATGAAGTGGATGCCGGAGAGGACGGTGAGGCGAGCCTTGGTGGTGTCCGAGCCGCCGATTTTGGTGCATTTCATCCCCACCAAGGCGAGGATGGCGCCAAAGAAACCCAGACATACGGAGGCGATCATTAGACCTCGGCACACCTGGATGTAAGCTGCAGGACGGAGAGGAAAGGTTTGTTCAGGTCGTCACATCTGTTTTTCAAACGACAAATTCTGAATTTTTGACCCCAAATATTAAGATTATGTAATTTCCTTGAGGCTTCCTTAGTTCCAACTTCTTAACTTGTAATTTGTTTGTAATGTCTGAAAGCTTAACACCAGGGTCAGAATGTCTGATTGTACTGATGCCTGGCAACACAAAAACCTCAGAGACAAATAAGAAAACACAACCCTTAGAGTCCTTTTTTTATCTTTATGGTGTGAAATACCAGGTTTTCTCAGAACTCACCGTCCAGAGCCAGCATCGAAGGAAAATCTTTGCAGTTGGACACTCCAGTGGAATCAGTCACGCATGTTTTCCACAGATTGGACCAGAACGTGGCCGTGGTGATGACCGTCCCGTCCACAGAGGACACCTTCCAGTAGTCCGTAGGCAGCGTTGACGACACCAGAATCCATCCTGAAACGCTGAGGATGAAAGCCACGATCTCTGTTGCCATGTTCCCCATATTCCTGTTGCCTCTTTCCTCCAGGAGCGACAGAGAGAGTGGCGGCCCCGGACAGGTGAGTCACAGAGACTTGCACCTTTCGCCTGCTCACTCAAGCATCATGCTTTTTCCTTGCATAGCTTTCTCTGACGCACAATAGGTTGTTGTATGTTGTGTTTTGCGCACACACACACACACTAGTCATCACTCCTCACTGAGAGCATGGGGTCTGCAAGGAGATCTGCAGGAGGAGGAAGTGTGTAATTGAAAGGATCTGAAAAGTCTTTGACGGGGACGAAACACAAGATGAGGACGCCGTTGTTGCTTGATTGACGTCTTTTCAGAATCTCTTAAACAAAAGTTTGATTCCCTTAGTGCTTTAACTGCTTAACATGACTCCATGCTGGGATTACAGCACTTTGGCGCCACCCAGTGGCAGATACAGGAAGTGACCGACAGGTGCTGCTGGGTCAGGGAGTTCTGGATGATCTCAACATGTCCTGCGATCGTCCCTCGTGACCACAGCGGACATAGGTCAGAAGTTTCACAGCGTCTTGTAACAACTTATTGCGACAAAGTGTGAATGAGTCAGCAGCCTCACATGCCTTCTTTTCACTTCAGCATGTTTTATATCTCCAGGTATCTTATCACATGTTTTCATACCAGCTCACCTCCCCTCTGTGCGCTGCTGCTGTCTTTGAATCACTTTGATCATCATGTTGTGTTCTGTGCTGGATCCTTTTGATGCTATAACACCATGTTTCCTTGATTAAGCTGACATAATCTGACTAGCAACTGGACGACATGATTTCACGTATTAGCGTAATTTTCAGTAACACTGAGATTAACTGAAACAAAAGCAAAGGAGGCCGGAGGAGTAAAACCTCCTTTGGCTGGGTCAACAGATTTACACCGCTTCCTGTGCAGACTTGAGATGTGTTGTTGTGGGGTTGAACTTTGTGTTTACAGAGGGAGAGAGGGACGGAGGATGAGTCAGGAGGAAAGTCCACATGTGGGAAAATGATGAAAGCACGGCAGCTTTTTTGAAATGACAAAGCAAACTTGGAAGTGTAGTCAGAGCAGGGTGGGTGTGGATCTTTGTCGGTCCCCCTTTTTCACGGCCCTACTTTTAATAATCAATCAAAGCTTTAATCCTTTCCTGAAAAGAAACTGTCGGTACAATTTTGGCTCACCTTCTCTGATTGGATAACATGACTTAGATGGAATTTGGATATATAAAGAAAAAAGGATCTTTTCCTGACCCCTCATGGCACCACTGACCTTAGGCCAATCAGATAAGAACAGCTTACTCCCCCTTTTGTAAAAACTAACCCAGGTGTTAAAATATCTGTAAATGACAGCGAGAGGGTGCTGAGAAGCTTGATGCTGCGTTTCCAAGGCCCCCGCTAAGGTGCAGCCTCACGGGACACCTGACCTAATCCTGTACACCTGCTAATGAAAGAGACAAGTCGCGAACAGGTCGTTATCAGCCCTGACCCCTCCACGGCGTCTTTGACTCACTGAGCTATCATGTGTGAAATGATAAACACAGTGAAGCTGATTGAATTTACGGTTCTACTCACTTCTCTTAATCTCACCCAAACAATGGAGCAAACTTGGGCGTCGTAAACTGTAATTACAGTCAGATAACGTGAGGATTCCTCGCTTTGTTTTCATCACAGGCCTGAAGACAGCAGGCCTATCACTCAGCCGGGGCAGCATGGGAACGGGTTGTTGTTTCTACACAAATAAATGTTACCGGGCCCAGTTCAGCTGCTTTTAATAATCACCTGCTGGCTTCCCTCCTCCGGCGTGCTAGCTAAACATCAACAGGAGGATTAAACGTGAGGTGTCAGGGCCAGGGACGCTCCGTCCTGTTATCACTGCGTACTGTCAGTGTAAGGGTAATCGTTTACTTTAGCTACACGTGATGACATTTCCTTCAAGTTAGCAGAAGATGGGAGTGGAGTTCAGGGAGGAGAGGGGTGTTTTACGTCTCTTTACTTTCTCAGCAGAGGAAACACCTGCAGTTTGTCAGGGGGTGTCTGTTATCTCCAGCCTGCTCTTTATTTATAGGATATCCTCTCTGGGCGTAGGTCACGTGTCTCTCTTTGTTTGTGTTAGAGATCTGAAGGCTGCTGCAATAAAAAAAATAATAATACAGAGGAGTTTGATGGGAAATTACATGCAGTTATTTCCTCCACAGGGGAAAAAATCACAGTCAGGAAACTGCTTCCCAAGTTGCTTAAGCCACTTCAGGAATATTGGGACACAGTCAGCGTGCTTCCTTTTATCGACAGTGACACATTTTACCGTCATGAGATAAAAGCAGCCATGCTGAAGGGGGAAGGAGGGGGGAGACGGACAGAAGGGGGTCAATGGAAATGTGCTGAGTAACTCTGACAGTTCAATGGAGGCAACAGACCTCACAGAAAGGGAAGTTTCTTTCAGCGTCGGTATTGACTGCCAAGAGGGTAAGTTCTTGGAAATTAGCCTGTGATTGTAGTCCAAAAAGAAAAACAAAACAGCATGAAAAAGTCAGTCAACAGCAGAACTCTGAGAAAAATTCCAATGTTTTACCTCCAAGTTGTTCTGACTGATTATATTTTAAAAAACCAAACAGGCTTATATGTACTGCTGAGAATGTGAAGAGACTGTTGCGATGGCTCTCTTCCAGCACTGAAAACAATTCTTCAATTTGTTTTGCTGCTTGTCTCCAAAACTTTTTTAAGTTAGTATGTAGTAATTAAGTAAGTATTTATTTACATAGCATTTTTCTCAGCTCAAAGTCACAGAGAGAATCAGAATAGTTAGATAAATAGAGGATCCAAACAAAAAGCACAGAGGCATATCAGAATCAGAATGAGCTTTATTCGCCATGTATTTCCAGAATACAAGGAATTTGACTTTGGTTAAAGCTGCACTCTCTTGGTACAATTGTTGTGAATAGAAAAGCACAGAGAAACACCAAATATTAAAAAGTAGAAAAAAAAGAACTTAAGTAGTAGAGAAAAAAAAAATAAATAAATACAATATTAAAATAAACAACTTTGAACAGAGTAGAATAAAGATATGTACACAATTTAAGTTTAAAAGTTTGAAAGTTTAAAAAAGTCCACAAAATATGTCCGCAAGACCAAGGGCAGCGACTTCCAGAGGTTTGGAGCCACATATTGAACCACCTGGTCACCTCTGGTTTTCAAACTTGTCCACGACACAGCCAGGAGAACCTGGTCAGAGAACCTCAGTGACCGGCTAGGGTTTGGGAGGTTACCAAGATATACCAGGTTTAATAACGGGCCAAAATTCCTTACAGTTGCTTTAAATGGGCGTTTCATTGGGGATTTTTCTTTTGTCTTTTTACTTGAAAAAAGTAGACTTAAAACATTTATTGTATGTTTATTAACATCGTAATTAACATTAAGGTAGAGGTTACTGGACGTTTTAAGTTGTAACAACCAGAGTAAACGCCATTTCTTAAGTCTATCCAGCCCCAGTCCTGTTGTTTCCTCCAATAAATCAAAGTGTTTATAACAACAATTACTTTATACAGTCTTCATCAAATTGCCTCCTTTTTCAGATTCTCAGCCAATCACGTGGGCAGAGAGCACACTACAGAACCAATCACACGTGACGACCAGAGTTCTCAGCCAATCAGAAGCCGCCAGAGGCGGGGCCGTTGAGGTGCTCTCTTTGATGTCTTATGGAGCTGCTAGCTCATGCGCTGTACGGAAGACGTAACACACCTAGGGGATCCCGACCTCCATGTAACATGCTTGAACCCCGGAGACACGCCAGATAGCCCAGAGGAGCGGTTCGAGAAGGGGGAGAAGTTGAGAAGAACTGCGGCGTGAGTGCGGGCTGCCATGGGGGAAGTGAGTAAGGCTGCCAAGAGCAACCCGGCAGCGACGGCGAGCTTTTTGTCCAAGATCTTTTTCTGGTAAGTCGACAAAAGTTCACGTTAAGTGAAGCCTTCGTATCCGTCCGCGGGGGATTTGAACATGTGAACAGCATGTTCGTTTACAGTTTCAATTTTCCTTCACAATCCCGACTCCACCGTTACATGGAGCTGTGAGCAGGTGAGGGGAAAGCAAGCAGAAAGGAGCCTGAAGTGTTATTATGGATCTGTGACTATGTTTGGACACGGTTTGACAGCTGCTTCTCAATAGTTGTATTTCTAGTTTTAAAGTGTGCAAACAAGGAAAAAAAGAAAGGAAGGGACAGAAAACTGACTGGAACACTTCCCAGAGTGTTTATGTAATGACAGTTTCCTGTTGAATCATCTGCTTTGGTTACTCAAGGCTAAATTAGACACGTGTGCCATCTGTGTATCAAATCCCCATTGTGTTCTGATTCTGTTAGTGAAGTATGGAAGCCTGGAGTGGCCATACATCAATACAGTTTGATCATCCTGTTAACACAAGTGAACATCAGACCTATTCATTGAGTCTGAACTTGATATTAGCCCATCATTACTCATTCTGTAAGAGTAGTAAAAGCTTCAAATGTATTAAAAAATTAACACTTTATTGGTTAAGGGAGGAAAAGTGAGTTATCAAGTTTCGGCTGTATGTTGTTGGTTCCCATCTCTGCTTTAACACAACAGGATCATGTGACTAATTCCCTACCTGACTCCTCTCCTCACGCCTCCCTCAGGTGGCTCAACCCTTTATTCAGCACGGGCTCCAAACGTCGGCTGGAGGAAGATGACATGTACGAAGTGCTCTTGGAGGACCAGTCGCAGAACCTGGGGCAGGATCTGCACAGGTATAAATCTGCACACAAGCAGGGGGGGGCACTTTAGGGTACGTTAGACCCAACAGATCGTTTGTGCTTGAAAGATGTGTCACCAGAGATGACTTGAGCAGCTTGTTTGGATTCACAGCACATCCTCGCAATTAAAGAGCCACTGAAACCGGATTTGCTTTGATCACCAAATTTGCACGTTAAGGTCTCAGCAGCAGAAAGGACACATCTGATATCTGAAACTGTAGATCAGACCAGGAAAATGTAAACAGAAGGCCTCAGCAGACAGAGACATGCTGTTAAAACACTAGATGAACCAACATACAACCCAAAATATGTTTAACCTTAAGAGATACAAACATGACAATCATTTCCCGATGATCCCAGTAAATATTGGCGTCACTTTGTGTTGATAGCTTCCTTATTAACTCCAGACGCCTGAGAATACCTTGACCTTACAGATGTTATCACGATGACTCTAACCTCATTGGTTAAAATGTGTTAGTGTGATGTCAATAATCAGCTGATCTCAGAGAGTCCCGCTGTTAATGTTTACTGTCCTCTTTGAAATGTATGGTAACGATTGAAGCCGCTCTGTGGGTGCGGGAAGTCTCACGCCAAACATTTCCATCATTATCAGAAGTCTGCTGTTTGTGTTAATCTTTTAACGATGACGAATGATGGCGCTGCGTTTAAGTGCATCAGGAAACGGCCTTATTTATGTGTCATAAACACCCATTCCAGGAACTCCTCATCCAGACACATACAAACCTAAAGCTTGCAGCAGATTGACTGTGTCTAACATCTGATTTCCAGCTTCTCACTAGGTGAAAAATCCACTTTCCACAGACCTCTTGAATTGGTCACACAGCTTTAGATCAGCAGCTCCACTTGTTGTCATTTGAGACGTTTCATTAAGAGTGAAATCCAAATTCATCACAGGGTGAATGAGCCTGAAATGCATCTGTTAAAGCGTCCCATCTCTGTAGGTCAGGGGTTGTTATCTGCTGGTTTGTGCTTGAAAGTGCAACCGCTGCTGAATTGCGCCATTGTAAAGAAGGAGAAGGAGGCGGCGGCGTTGTTGAGATGAAGATCTGTACATCGAGGGTTTGCGGCATCGCAGTGACACACACAGTTTATCATGTGTGAAGATTTTTTTTTAACTCTTTGCAATTCATGCAAAAACAACTCTTAAAGTGTTAAAAATGTCAGGCTACGTATGGATTTCAACACCTGGGTGCAGCAGACAGGGAAGTTGGAAAGTCCTGCGAAGGGAACCACACATCACACAGACATGAATCACTTACGGTGTTTCCACACTGTCGAAAAACACACACTGATGACAGGTGATTTTAAGGCTGTAGGAGTGATTCCTCACTCAGCTGCTGCCTATAGCAACCAGGAGTGATGTCACTAGATATGAGAATTACTCCTACAGGTCAGGACTCGCCTGTTTGATGCAGCTCTTCCTATCACGAGAGGCATGCCACTCTCTGATTTTGCAATTACGCGGTCCCCACCTCCCAGACGAGTCCTGACTCATCTGGATGTAAAGTTCAAACGTGTAAAGCAGTAACACAGCATCTTTATGTTTTGCACGGCAGACACTGGGATCAGGAAGTCCAGAAGGCGAGCAAAGAGCTGCGGAAGCCGAGTCTGTCCAGCGCCATCATCAAGTGCTACTGGAAGCCGTATTCAGTGCTGGGCTTCTTCACGCTCATTGAAGTAAGTGTGTGAAACGGATCAAGAGAGGAGACGTCACTGCTGTACTAACACCGTGCTTCTGTCCACATCAGGAGGTGATCAAAGTCATCCAGCCGGTCTTCTTAGGGAAGATGATCGAGTTCTTCGAAAGCAGCGACCCCAGACCCGAAGCGCTGCACGCCGCTTTCGGCTACGCCGCCGGCATGTCCATCTGCACCATCGGCCTGGCGCTGCTGCATCACCTCTACTTCTACCACGTCCAGAGAGCGGGCATGAAAATCAGAGTGGCCATGTGTCACATGATCTACAAGAAGGTGGGTAACAAAATCCCTGCTTGATTGTTTGGAAGTAATTGGGTAATTCTTGTCTTTGGCAGGCGTTGTCAAGTTGTGCGGAGTAATCCTTTAAGAGCTGTTTGAAAAGAGTGAACAGAAAAGAAGGATGAAATGATTACCTCTGAACACAAACACGCTCTCTGGCTCCGTTTGACTTTTTTTCTTCTGTCTGAGCTGAAATGTGCCTGATTATGACGACTTTTTACATTTCATGCTTCACTTTCTGGTCTTGTTCCAGGCTCTGTGTCTCAGCAACTCGGCCATGGGGAAGACCACCACGGGCCAGATCGTCAACCTCCTCTCCAACGACGTCAACAAGTTTGATGAAGTAGGTTGCATGTGACGCCGTTATAAAAACTGCACCAGGATGAGCGCGTCTCCGCTAACTGGATTATTCAGTCTGATTATGTCATCTGAAGGATTTAACCTAACTTAAAAAGGCGTTCAGGTTCATCGATGCGTCCACTTTTACATCATACATCTCCTTAACCTTCAGGTGTGATTTCTGCTCTTTGTTGCTCCAAACTCAGCCGGTTTTAATCAGTGTGTGAAAGGTGGCGTGCTGTGAAAACGCCGTTCCTTCAGGGTATTTCAGTTTCCAGGCAGTGAGGTGTTACGCCGATTAAAGCAGGGGGGGGGCTTCACCTTTCCTGTGAAAAACTTCCCAGCACTGAGCTTAGCCCAGCACGATCCAGCTCACACACACTCTCCTTCTCTGTTTTGTCTGACAGGTGACGATCTTCCTGCACTTCCTGTGGGTGGGGCCTCTGCAGGCGGCGGTGGTCGTGGGGCTGCTGTGGCTGGAGATCGGCGCGTCGTGCTTGGCGGGGATGGTGGTCCTCATGTTCCTGATGCCGATGCAGACCATGTTTGGGAGGCTGTTTTCTAAATTCAGGTAACACACACTCACACACACACACACACACAAAGAATCTGGTGATTGTATTCCAGCTGAGACCCCTCCAGCCCTCCAGCCCTCTCTTCTTAGCTACTGTTGCTACAGCTGCAGAGCTTTCCAAAACACTGCCTGCTCTCTTTTTTTGCAGGGGAAAGTTTGAATGCATGATTTTCTATCTGTGAAGTGCTGCATCATTTGTCTGCAAACCCACAAAGAAGAAGTTGAGAAGCTTTGCACCAGAAAAAAACAGAAGTCTTATCAACTGGAAAATATCTTGTTTAGCAAATTGTCCTGCAAAGGTAAAAAAAAAATATGAAGAATGAGTTTCAACTCTGAGTCTGGCTGGATTTTGACGCCAGAAGAAGACAAGATTAGCGTTTGACCCAGTTCCCATGCCCTCTTGGGTATCACAAGGCTCCTGAGCCACGGTGGGAGGTGGGAGCCTCAGATCTGTGAAAGTGAACTCAGTCTGTATTTATTTTTTTGTCACAGGAGTAAGACGGCGGTGCTGACAGACAGCCGAATCCGCACGATGAACGAGGTGGTGTCCGGGATTAGGATCATTAAGATGTACGCCTGGGAGAAACCCTTCTCTGCTCTGGTGTCTGAGGTCAGAAGGTAAAAAAAAAAAACACGACACGATTCAGCCAATGAGGGCGCTGACTTTGTCATCATGTACAAGTTATACCTGTTGCACCTTATTTGAACTCCTAACAAAAGTGTAAGACGCCCAAATGAAGCACGTAGAAAGTGAATGTGCCAGGATTTCTAAATGACATCATCACCGACTGATCTGCTTTCAGGGCAGGAATAGGGCAGTGGTAATCCTGAGAGTAAGCATCACAGGTTTGCCATCAAGCCCCCAAATTTAGCAGCAAATTCGAAAGAGAATCAGGCGGCTAATGGTTTCTACCAAAGGTCCCGAGCCCTTTCTTTGCTCTGATTTCAGGATTTGAACCCCTGATCCTGATCCCCGCAGAGGATGAAAGATTTATTTGTGATATTATGTAACACCCAGAAAGTTGAGTTAATCGTGCTAACGTTCTCCGTCCTCCTCCCTCAGGAAGGAGATCTCCAAGATCATGAAGAGCTCCTACCTCCGAGGCCTCAACATGGCCTCCTTCTTCTGCGCCAGCAAGATCATCGTCTTCGTCACCTTCACCCTCTACGTCCTGCTGGGGAACACCATCTCCGCCAGCCGCGTCTTCGTGACCGTGTCGCTGTACACGGCCGTGCGCCTCACCGTCACGCTGTTCTTCCCCAGCGCCATCGAGAAGCTGTTCGAGTGTCGCGTCAGCATCCGCAGGATCCAGGTACGCCGGTTCTAAAAGAGCGGGCGGCTGTGAACGCAAAGGTGTTTGGCTTAATTTTGAGTCTGAGGAGGGAGAGAGCAGGAGCCAGCGGGCTAAGAACAACTTGAGACGGACCTGGCAGAGCTTCAAAGCCGGCTCTAGGTTCTTGTTTTGTTTGAGAATAATTGCTCCCATGCACGGCTTACGAAAAGCCTGTGCACTGTTTTCGCTGCTGTGTGCTGCAGAGGCATTGTGACATCTTTCTTCATCCTTAAAGAGGGGTGACGTGCTTCTTTAAAAGCTTTGTCGCCTTGAAAGGCCGAAGTGTTTGCTTCCATCCTCTTTTTTTTTGCTGACATCACAGCTTGGGCAGTTGTTTAATCTCTTTAAGTGCTGCAGCTTAAAGGTCCAGGGCTGTAACGCTGACACCTCCTTTTGTTTGCAGTGCAGTATAAAGATCTAAGCAGCCAGAAAATGTGCTGTAAAATCAGATGAAGGCAATGAAACATTATGCAATGTGTCGCTTGTTGCAGCACGAGACTGATTCAGGAACCTCCATAAAGTCCATGTGTGTGTTGTGTAATTTGATGGAGGTGATAGCAGAGGACAGTCCGCTGCTTTATGACACACAGGTTGAGTAATTGTGTGATTTATTTGTCTGTGTGTTTGTTTTTTGTACATGTAGGAGTTCCTCCTGCTGGAGGAGATCACCAAAGGCCGAGCGGCGCTGCCACAGGCGGAGAAGAAGGATGCATCGGTGGAGATCCAGGACCTGACGTGCTACTGGGACAAGGTCTGATCGCCTTTTAGCAGGTTGACATGTTGAGTCACTGTAGCTGTGTAGGAATGTGCGCAGTCTGCGGTGAGAAAGCGGGTCTCTCGGGTTGGGATGTGAGGCGTGCACTTAAGCAAAGCAAACAGCTGGAACAGTCAGTGATGTCAGCTGAGGACAGCTGTCTGTCATGTAGAGTGTAATTGAGTAGATTTACAACAATGTTGCAGCATCCAGATTTTGACATGATTGTTTTTACCTCCCGCAGTCTCTGGATGCTCCGTCTCTGCAGAACATCTCCCTGTCTCTGAACTCCAATCAGCTGGTCGCCGTCATCGGACCAGTCGGAGCCGGAAAGGTGAGTCCTAACCTCGTTTGATCTTCTTCGTAAGGTGTGTTTTTGTGTAAGTACGTGCTCTTAACTCAACCTCTCCTTCCAGTCGTCCCTGCTGAGCTCCATCCTGGGCGAGCTGCCTGACGAAAAGGGAGTGCTCAAAGTCAGAGGTCAGATCACTTACGCCGCCCAGCAGCCGTGGGTGTTCCCCGGGACGATCCGCAGCAACATCCTGTTCGGGAAAGAGCTCAACCAGCAGAAGTATGAACGGGTGATCCGAGCGTGTGCGCTGAAGAGGGTGAGAGAGGGTTGATTTAAGAAAACACACACACAGGAACACACACATGCACTGTGCTGCAGAGTCATTATGTGTTCAGAAGATGACTTAATGGTTTGTCAGACAGGATGAACCGGATGAATGAAGGCTTTGCGAGTAATAGCTAACTGAGAGGATTTTTAAAGAGAGGGTATTCTGCTTTCACATCTTTTACACATGGATTTAAATTCACAGCGCTGTATTCTCATCTTGTTCCTGTGCACTTTCACAAACTGCTGGTGGTAGAAATCCTTGAATCCAAAGGATTAAAAAAAGCACAGTATACCTTGCTTTAATGTTCCGACGATGCCCACATGTGAATGGAGAAACCACACCACTGTAACAGCTGTGTCCCTGATTTTCATTAGCTGGATTAAATATGTATTGCTGGCGTAGCTCAGGACAGTATTTCATTACAGCCCGTCAGATGTTGCATAACGTCGGCCGACAGTCGCTGGGAGCCAGACGGCAGCAGCACACAACAAGAGACCCAAACACACACACATTGTACAACAGCCCTATCAGATTTCCTGCTCGGTGCTCCTTCTTATCGTCCTGAGTGATCTCGAACACACCCCGGCTGTGATGTAACACATCAGATTGAGAAGCGGTCTGTGAGGGTCTGAAGCTTGAGACCTGCTCATGCAGGTGACAGGTGTTTACACCCAGTCGTTGACCCTTGTGTGCAGTCTCCTCTTGGCGTCTCTAACCGCACTGACTGACTCTGGTAAATGAGTTACATGTGGATCCTGTGACTGCGTCTTTTTATTTCCTTCGGTGTTGTGATAAACAGACACCTCTCATCAGTCATTACAGGGACACTCTTCTTCTTCTTCTCCTCCTTTAATATGTGACTTATCTGGGACAGAGAGCGTCTTCTTGAGCAGAGTCACATAAAGGTGGCGACGATGTGCTGACTCATTCATGGCATCTTCTGAATATTGAATTTAAAGGAAGAAGCTAATTTAGCTAAGTGGGTTTAAGTGGAGTCCACCACTACGGTTTAAAGAGAGTCACAAGAGTCCACTGCAGGCTAATCCAGCTTTATTTGTGTATCACCTTTTATGCAAACAGATCAAAGTGCTTCACAGAGGAAACACAGATATCCAAAACAGTCAGAAACAGCAGAAACCTGAAAGTGAACTTTGCAGTGAAAGAGATTGGAGAAGCCTGCATTGTGCTGGGCATGTCCAGTCCTGACTGTAGGTACAGTGATAAGCAAGTGTGCTTATGCTGCAGCAGAGCTACCTTGATTGTCAGTCCTGCACACTCAATAGAATAGAATACAATAGAGTTGACTGTATTATCCTTGAAGGGAAATTCAGAGTCTCATAGCATGGAGTTTGTAAATGCAATAATACAATAAGTGTCAATTAGAAAATATGGTCAGTCAGCCTCCACCTCCCCAGGGTCCAGGACTGAGCTTCTTCAGCAGTCTGCTCAGGCTCTGTCTCCTGGATCCTGTCTGCTTACATCAGGTGTAATCCCTTCAATGTGGCGTTCATGTAAAATGTTAGCTGTGTTAGCCATTCTTGTGTCTCATAATGGTTTTGTTATTGTTTCGTCATCTTTACATGCTTTGTATGGCTAATTTTTTTGGTCATAGACACCAAAGTGGTTTTGTTTTTAGTGATATTTTTACTACTTTTGCTCCTGTGTTTGCCTGTAGCATGTTAATGCTAATTGGTGCAAGGCCTGATGTTTCCCCAGAAGGTGAGGAGAAGGAGGTGAGGACGGCGTGCTGGTTCAAGAAGTGATGACATTGACCTGTCCTTTCATCCACTGTTATTGGGAACGTAAGATCTGTCTCCAATAAGATGGATGAGCTAGCCATGCTAACCCAGCACCAGAGGGAATACCAGAAGGCAGAGTAGCATCATGCTATTCACGGACACCAAGATCACATTGAACAGACTACTGAAGAAGCTAACTTGACAATGATGGACAAGCTGTCAGCATCTATTTTCTTATGGAACTTTTTAAATAAAGTACTTTCTATTTCTATTCCTTCTGTTGCTGGGTTAGCACAGCTAGCTCGTCCACGTTATTGGAGATGGATCTTGCGTTCCCCATGACGACAGGTCGATAGCATGTGTTCATAGCAGGTCCTCGCCTCCTTCTCTTCAGCTCACAGAGAACACCAGGCCCAGCACCGGTTAGCATCGACATGCTACAGGTTGCTAACAGATTTCTGGACACATAGGGGGAAAAAAGAGACACCTGCAAAGACAAGCAGTTTGGTGTCAGTGTGCAACTAATGAAGACATAAAATGTAATGACAGGCTCAGACAAAGAGTCAACATCAGAGAGAGCTGCTGCAACAGGCAGCCACTCGGGTGGTGCCTGGTGAATTATATGACCTAATCTGACATGTGCCAGTTTTATTAGCGGTTCTGCGGTTGATATTAAATATACCACATGCTCTGTTTGTGCAGGATATGGAGCTGCTCCCAGCAGGAGACCTGACGCTGATCGGAGACAGAGGAGCCACGCTGAGCGGGGGCCAGAAAGCTCGGGTCAACCTTGCGAGGTGGGAGTCATTCAGAGCAGATTTGCTTCCCATGTGAATTGGACGCAGTTCCTCCTCTCAGAGCTGCGTGTGGCTGATGTAATTTGTGTATTTTCTTTCACTTCTTTCTTTCTCCTTTATCCACTTCCTGATCTGTGCGCTGAGGTCGTCCAAGCAGAAATATGAATTTGAAGGAAGTGAATGAGGCTGCAGGACACTGAATTGAAAAGCTGCATTGTGGGAAACGTAGGCCTTAAAGAGGACTGACACTGTATGTGTGTGTGTTTTAGGGCCGTGTATCAGGACGCAGACATCTACCTCCTGGACGATCCTCTGAGCGCTGTGGACGCAGAGGTGGGGCGACACCTCTTTGAGCAGTGAGTGGTTCAGGCTTTCTCAGACGTCACCTCAGCACACAGAACATCCGGTTTGTCAAGTCAGTGTGGTTAATTGAGCTGCACAAAGCAGAGCACACAGAGCTTTGATGTGTGAGTTTACAGTAAGTGTTGGGACGCTGTTACCAGCAGCCTGTTATTTAAATCTCTCAGAAGCATTGTTTGTGTTGAAAGTCCTCTGAGAGAGGAGAAGATGAAGCGTTTAGAGGCAGTGGGTCAGGAAGAGGTGCGGTGCTCCTCGTGTTAGATCCCACACTTCCTGTTTCAGTCAGCAACAACACCAGAACCCAAAGCAGAAAAATTCCTGTGGCCCAAAGTGAAAGAATGATGTTACGTAATCACGTCCACGATGCACATGTGTTCCAGATGTATCTGCGGCCTGCTGAGGAACAAGCCTCGTATCTTAGTGACTCACCAGCTGCAGTACCTGAAGGCAGCAGACCAGATCCTGGTCCTGAAGGAGGTGAGTCCCTCAGAGAGCATCATGTGTTTGCTGACACATTGAGATGTTTGTTCAAAACCTCATTTTACCTGCAAAACACAAGGTCTTTCAGCTTTCTAACGAAAGGCTAGCTTTAAGCTGATTGGAGCGTTAAGTGTAGACCTTGACTAGAAGATTGTGCACTTGAGTTGTGCCTGGAGGATGTTTAGATAAAGAATGTGTACCATCCAGCAGCTGCTGCATTCCTCCAGCTGCCTCAGGCCTGACAATAGCTCCTGAGAGCAGAGGAGGCATTGTTTGAGTTAACTCAGGAGAATCCTGTATGTGAGAAAACTCAGTGAGAAGGATTAAAAGTGTACAAAAGTGAGTTAAAGTGAGATGTGTGTTTTCCTGCGTGTCAGGGCCACATGGTGGCAAAAGGGACGTACTCAGAGCTGCAGCAGTCCGGCGTAGACTTCACCTCCCTGCTGAAGAAGGAGGAGGAGGAAGAGCAGCAGCAGCAGCAGCCACAGGCACCGCCACAGGCTCAGGACGGCCCCATCAGGAGCAGAACCCTGTCCCAGAACTCAGTGCTGTCACAGACCTCGTCCATGCACTCAGTGAAAGACGGAGACTACTTACCGGTTTGTTCATCACTCATTTCCTCTTTGAGTGTTTCTGCTGCCATCAAGTGGACAGAGTAAGACGCTATGATGTGGTCACAGGAGGAGACGGTGCAGACGGTAGCAGAGGAGAGCCGCGCTCACGGTACCATCGGAGTGAGCCTGTACGTGAAGTACCTGCGAGCTGGAGCCAGCATCTTGTTCCTGCTGTTTGTGTTCGTGGTGAACATCCTGGCTCAGGTAGGCGTGAAGACGACACACAAGAAACAACCCTCCAGTGTTTAGCTTTAGCTTTTGGCTAACGTGGCTGCTTTGTGGTGTGGAACAGGTGGCGTACATCATGCAGGACTGGTGGCTGGCTTACTGGTGAGCATCAGGAGTGAGACAGGACAAAGTATGAAGCAGTTTCTGTTTGCAGCTGTGTGATTTTGTTGATGTGACGATGTGTTCAGGGCGGACGAGCAGGAGAAGCTAAACGGTAACGGCACCGTGGCTGAATCAGGACAGAACGTGACGCAGCAGCTGGACTTGGACTTCTACCTAGGAATTTATGGAGGTAGGTACATGCAGCTCAGATTTGTCATCTGCTGTGTGTGTTCCTGCGGTGTTGATGGAGTACGTTTTGCTTTTTTCCTGCAGGTTTGACCATCGCCACCATCGTTTTTGGCTTCATCAGGAACGTGGTGCTGTTCCATGTTTTGGTGAGGTGTGCACAGGCGCTGCACAACCGCATGTTTGACGCCATACTGAGGACGCCTGTACGCTTCTTTGACATCAACCCCATTGGTGAGCAGACGTTGAGAGTGTGAGGGAAGGTGTTTTTAATGAAGTCAATGCCTCTGTAGTCATGTGTTGTGTTTGTTGACCTCAGGGAGAATCCTGAACAGGTTTTCCAAGGACATTGGTCAGCTGGATTCCAACATGCCGTGGACCTTTGTGGACTTTATTCAGGTGAGGAAAGATGTGTGTGTGTTGTGTTTGTAATCATATGCCAAAAGAAATGTTGACAGTTGTGAACAAAGAGGGTTGTGTTGTGTGTTTTCAGGTCTTCCTGCAGATTCTCGGGGTCATCGCCGTGTCAGTGTCAGTGATCCCTTGGATCCTCCTCCCCGTGGTCCCACTTTTAGGCCTCTTCCTGTACCTGCGCCGCTACTTCCTGCAGACCTCCAGAGACATCAAGCGTCTTGAATCCACTAGTAAGTGTCCCATACAGCAGGCTGGACGTGAAAGAAGCTGGATGATGTGAAAACATTCTTCTTCTTGTTTCTGCTGCAGCTCGGAGTCCCGTCTTCTCCCACCTGTCGTCGTCTCTGCAGGGTCTGTGGACGATCCGAGCCTTTGGAGCCGAGGAGAGGTTCCAGAAAGCGTTTGACGCCCATCAGGACCTGCACTCAGGTTGTCCTTTACGTTGTTTGACTGACACTTCTCCAATGTGAATCTTCTCTGAGATCGGTGGATAACGTGTTTGTTTCTCTCACACAGGGGCCTGGTTCCTGTTTCTGACCACCTCCAGGTGGTTCGCTCTGCGCCTGGACGGCATGTGCTCCATCTTCGTCACCATCACCACATTCGGCTGCCTGCTGCTCAGACACCGTAAGAGAGGAAGCAAAGCTCAGATCATACCTGTTACAGTTTAGAGTTGGTGCAGTAGATGTGATCGTTGTGTTTCTGCTTGTGTTAGAACTGGACGCCGGCTCCGTGGGTTTGGCTCTGACGTACTCGGTCACTCTGATGGGGATGTTCCAGTGGGGCGTGAGGCAGAGCGCAGAAGTGGAGAACATGGTGAGACTTGTGTGAAAGCTCAGCCTGCTCCGTCTGAAAGTCCTCACTGTCATCCTCACTGACCCTCTGCTCGTTTTTCCTCAGATGACGTCGGTGGAGAGAGTGGTGGAGTACACAGAGTTGGAGAGCGAAGCACCCTGGGAGACAGAGAAACGCCCTCCCCCTGAGTGGCCGAGCAAAGGCCTGGTGACGTTTGACCACGTGAGCTTCTCGTACAGCTCAGACGGGCCGCTGGTGCTGAAGAACCTGAAAGCCATGTTCCGACCCCAAGAGAAGGTGCGTGGTGTTTGCTCACAGACTCCAAACACCTGTCGTGATGGGCTGTTCACTGTTAAACTGATCAGTTGTTGTGTCTGTGGGGGGTCAGGTGGGGATTGTGGGGAGGACAGGTGCAGGGAAAAGCTCCACGGTGTCTGCTCTGTTTCGTCTGGCGGAGCCTCAGGGGAAGATCTACATCGACGGCGTTCTGACGTCTGAGATCGGGCTCCACGATCTGCGACGGAAGATGTCCATCATCCCTCAGGTGAGAGGAAGAAGGAATTACAGAGTGTTGGGAAATGAGAGAGCTGCAGCTTTTGTTTCCGCTCCTTGAAGAAATGTTTGTGAAGCTGCTATCAAAGGCCAAAGTCTCCCTCCAAATATTGTTGAGCTCATGATGTAAGAGGCTTATTTTATTTGTGAGGCCGACAAAGGGCGCTGAGTAGCACAAATGACACAGAAACGGGCTTTGAAGCTGAGGAGAAAGGATTAGGAAGTGGAGATGAAGATTATGTGAGCTGTGTAATGTGATGTAAGTAGCGCTAATGTTATATCACTGACATGAAGCTGAGCGGTGAAAGGTGTGCTCTTTGTGTTTCAGGACCCTGTGCTGTTCACGGGCTCCATGAGGAAGAACTTGGACCCTTTTAACTACCACACTGACGAGGAGCTGTGGAACGCTCTGGGAGAGGTGGGTGGGTGGGTGGGTGGGTGGGTGGGACATTGCGTATCTGAATGTGTATCATCAGAAGTGAGGTTGATCATGTGCTACCTGCCTGCCTGCAGGTGCAGCTAAAGTCTGTGGTGGAGGAGCTGCCTGGAAAGCTGGAGACGGTCCTGGCCGAGTCAGGCTCCAACTTCAGCGTGGGCCAGAGGCAGCTGGTGTGTCTGGCCCGAGCCATCCTGAGGAAGAACCGCATCCTCATCATCGACGAGGCCACGGCCAATGTAGACCCCAGGTAAGTGTGTGCATCCTTTTGAAAGGCAGAAAGAGGGTTATGTGTTTGTTTAATTTGGATCCCCATGAACTTGGATAGGGATGGGTACCTTTCACATTTGAAATGATGCGGTACTGATGCCTGGTACCTGGCAATTGGTACTGGTAGTCAATTTGTGGTACTGTTGTGGTGTATTTGTGGTAAATGAAATGAATTTGTTCCATAGTGGAATATCAGAAAATGTCAAATTGACATATTCGTTCTTCAATATATAATCATGGTTCCAAGCCTGCATTGAGGTGCCGAAACATAGTACTTGTTGATTTTCCGTGAATAGGAACCTGGTACTTTTGACATGAAATGAAGAAGCATGCAACACAGTGTGTACAATGAATGACATTTTGGAAATGAAGAAATTGGAACTTTGCAATAACATCGTAGAAAAAGGTTTTTGATTTTATGGGACATAAATGGTGAGAACAGCAGAAATTGTCTGTAACACATTTGACAATGAATGAAAGAGCAGCATGTACAGACAATTGTTCTAATGAAGTATTGATGAGAAGGAGCTGAAACATGCCACACTGTGTTGAAAGTTTCCACCAAAAGGGATGTGAGTTAAATAGTTTGAAGTCATGTGACTTTGGAGCAAACCATTGCTGATCGATAGGGTTTTTTCAATGGGTAACACGGTTGATGGGTTTTTTTGTGTGACACATCCACAAAAGTACTAACTTTATTCCTAAAAGTTGTAGAAGTAATGTTTGAAAAAGCTTTGTCATATTTGAATGACTGAAAATAATTTTGAAAGTAGTGTTCACAAACGTGTTGTAGTGTTAATGTTTGAAGAGCTAAGTTGGACAGCACCAAAGAAAGAACAAATTCCAATACATGATTTGCATTTGTATGTAAATAAATGATGGAAGCTGTTCACTGTGTTTATTAGATAAAAGGGAAGTATCACCCAAATGAACCACTGTAAAGAAGTGTTTTAATTGAAGTTAATACTTTGTGAAACTAATAAGTATATGCCATGGACATGGTATGGAAAACTGTCTGTGCTGTATATTTAGAAATGTAGGTTTAGTTTAAATAGTTTATACTTAAATTCTAGGAATAAATATATACCTAATAACATATACAGTTGTATCTAGTTTGTAATACTTAAGTTTAAATACTTTGTACTGATCATTTTGGATGTTTCAGAAGCACAATTTGTTGTCCAAGGAAATGGCCAAAAGTTAGATTTGTTTACGTGCCGTCTAGGTGAATTGTTAATTTGATAAAGATGTGAACCCCAAAGATAATGCTGAAGCTTGTTTTCCTAAATGCGCTGTTCTGTGATTCCTTGTTTGAAGTGGCTGTGAAATGAGCCTGTGTACCTGTTGATGCATATGTTGTGACGTGACCTGCATACATTATTGCTTAAGCAGGTGATGGAGCACGGGGTAAATGATTAGTGTGAATGGAATGGAGAAGGGGAAAGAGGTGAAGTGAGGAAAACGTCTGAGCCCATGTGTGTGTGTGTGTGTGTGTGTGTGTGTGTGTCTCCACAGGACGGACGAACTGATCCAGAAAACAATCCGAGACAAGTTCAGGGAATGTACCGTGCTGACAATCGCTCATCGCCTCAACACCATCATAGACAGCGACAGGATCCTGGTGAGTGTGTCCTGAAAGTGAATCCAGCAGCAGCATCTCTGACTGTGTGATCACATGTATGTGGTGATGAAGATTGAAGGAAAATGTGTGCATCTGTAGGTTTTAGATGCCGGGAGGATCCACGCCTACGACGAGCCTTACGCCCTGCTCCAAGACTCAGAGGGAATCTTTTATAAAATGGTGCAGCAGACCGGCAAGCAGGAGGCAGCGGCTCTACTGCAGGCAGCTAAACAGGTGAGCTGAATTATTTGTGACACCTTGTGCTGAATGTATGCTTCATGCGGGATGTTTGTTTTGAGACCGTTTCCTCTCTCTGTGCAGGCGTACAACTCCAGAAGCCGTCCAGTCATTTCAAACGGGCAAGCGGACAGCTGTGACGGGAACTTAGTCATCTTCGAGACGGCGCTGTGAGGTGCTAACTTGCTGCAAAAAGAAACAAGTGCCTGGGCCTATATGGTGCTCCTCGACCTCCCGCCGTCCACGAGGAGACTCAGATGCAGGACACAGAGGACGCAGGAGAGTCAGGGGCTGCGTGGCCTTACCTGTCAGAGCCAAACACACTAAGCTGTATTGTGGGAGCGTGGAAATCACTACTGTAAAAACTGTTGTAGATGTATTTATTTTCCTCCAGCGTATGTATTGTATCGTACCTGTGGCTGAGTGAAGCCGCGCCTTGGAGAAGTTGCTTTAAACGGCCGCGTAGTCCTCAAACTGTAAGTGCCTTCTGCGAGAGATGGACGGCCCGTGTGTGTGTATATCCAAAGTTGCCTTTATGGTTGTAAATACATGTTTGCACAAGATAATAACGTAATCCAAAGGACTCAGCAGCAGTTTATGCATCCTGTTTTTTTAATGTATGTATGTGAGATGTTTGTTGTGTGTTTAAAAGTGTTGATTTGGAATGCAAGTGTTTTGATTTGTAAAGTGTCCTCCTAAGTCCACTGAGGAGCGTGGGCAGTGAGGGTAACTCAGCTGCTGTATGTAAGTAGCCGTGTGTAACGGCGCTTTGTATCCCTGAAATAAAAGCGATGGAGTGAGTTGATGGCCCTTTCGTCACACACACACAGCAGTGCAAGTGTGAGTGGGGCGAGTGTTGTGTGATCATCAGTGGAAAGTGAATGTGTGAAGAGTTTTAAGAAAAGGAGCAAACATACAGTGAAATGTACCCTCAACTGTAATATGTAAGGGCAAATGCAGCAGTGTCACCATCTAGTGGGCAACGGAAGTAGGTGCAGCGTCAGAGCGAGAGGGGGAAGTGACGCAGTAGACCCGGAAGCAGCTTCTTTGACAGCAGGAGCGGGGAAGAAAACAGTGAGAAGTGAGTGTATTTTTGCGTGATCGTGAGCAGCAGAGCGGAGAAGAGGAAACGCATCTGTGTGGGGAATGAGTGTGGAGGTGTTGAACGTGAGATCTACGGACGGAGAAGACGGTGCGAAGCCGGTAGGCGAGTGGGTTGATGGACTGGATGATGTTTGAATGTGGTTGTGAATAAAGTGCGTGCGATTGGATCGGCCCCGTCTGTTGTGTTTAATGAAGAGTAAGAGTGAAGAAGCGATCAGTCACTTGACGTATCAGAGTGATAGGAGTGATGAATAAACAAATCTGTGAAGCGGTCAGGTGACGTCAGAGGTTGATCCACGCCAGGTGTGCGCGCTGATTGGTAACGCGGTTCAGCTGTGAACGCGGTGCTACCTGGTGCTATATAAGCGGAGCGGGTCAGCCAACAAGCAGGACGAGGTGTGTGACGGATCCGCTCCAGCTGTCCTCACTCACTCGCTCAAGGTAGGTGTGCTGTGCCTCGCTGTGCATTTTCCGCTTGTATTTGACGATCCACCCTCTAACGTTTCGCTGTGTTCGCAGGCTAAGCTGATGCTGGAGCCGTCCATCCCCAGAGGAAAGGTGAGTGTGCGGGTATGAGCCCTGAATGACGTTGCTCTAAGTCGCTCGTCTTGTTTCTTTCACAGGTTTTGAGCTCATGTTGGACGTGGAGTTTGTCATGGATGGTGTAGTTGGAGCGGCGTGTTCGTGAAGCAACCCACTAAGCACACGCTGTGTTCACAGGTCCTCAAGCGAACTCCAACCCAAGCAGACGGAGGTGGGGTTGAGTGCTGTTGTGACATACAGTAAGTGATGATGGCTAGATGTGTCAGTCAGTAACCCGACATTGTGCTTTGTGTTGTGGATCCTAGGTTTGGCGGTCATCGGGAAAAGACACAGGCAAGAGGTAAGTATTTATGTGAGAGTAGTGGGGTTTTTTTTTGCAGTCAAAGCTTCCATTCAATCAGTAGCACTCACTAGCTCTATGCTTATTTCAGATGCTGGCGCCGCCACCGCTGCTGCACAAGCAGACCGAGGTAGGTTTGAGAACTGTTTGACTCCATGTATCAGTTTAATGTAGCTGAAAGTGACAACGCACTGACCCACATTGTCCTCCGTTTTTGTCTTCCGAGGTTTGGGGACAGTCATCCGGAGAGGACTGACATGAGTTAAGTATTTGTTATGTAGTGATTTTTTTGAGTCATTTTTGACATGAAATGAGTATGAAGCATTCACTAACTCCACTTTGTGTTTTCAGATGCTGCTGCCGCCGCTGCCTCCCAAAGAGACAGATCCCACTGTAGTCTCGGTTTGTCGGAGGGTGTAAAACCGGTTGTGGCTGTCAAGAGTCTTGGCAGCTTCACGGTTTTCCCCCTGGTCGAAGTGGGTGAAGTCTCCCGTTGTCTCGTAGCCCCGGTGTCCGCTCCCTCAGCTGCTGGGTGTTTGTCCCCTCGCTTTTTCGAAGACGCTCCGTAAAGTGAGCAAGTGGGCTTAGAGCCAAGTGTTGCGGTGGTCCCGGTGTGTCCGCTCCCAGAATGCAACACTTACCGCGGGGGTTGTGTCCCTCCCGCACAGAGCGCAGAGAGCAGAGAGCTAAGCCAGTGTCGGTCCGGTTGTCCGTTTGGTCTTCGAAGAAGCCCCGGAAGGGGACAAGCAAGGCAGTGGGCTCAGCGTTGCCGTCTCCACGGTGTTGCCGTCGTCCCGGTGTGTGCGCTCCCAGAAAGCAACACCTGTCGCGGGTCGTGTCCCTCCCGCACAGAGCGCAGAGAGCAAAGCCAACGTTGTCCCGGTTGTCCGATTGCTCTCCAAAGAAGTCCCAGCGGTGGAAGTGTTGCGGTGGTCTCGGTGTCCGCTCCCAGGAAGCAACACTCGCAGCGGGTTTTGTCCCTCCCGCCCCGTCCCGCCCAGCACCGCACGGAGAGCCGATAGGTTGGCTAGTAGGTCCGGTTGTCCGCTCGCTCTCGGGCGCTCTTGAGCCCAGTGTTGCCCAGCAGTTTTGAAGTCTCGTAGCCTCGGGGGGCCCGCTTCCTTGCTGGGGATCTCGTTATCCCCCTAGAGACCTCCCAGCAAGGCGGGTTTTTCCCGGCCGCTCTTCGAAGAACCTCCCGTGGGTGTTTGTCGTTTTTCCCGACGTGTCGCGGTGCGTGCGTGGAGCACGCGCCCAGTCGGCGTTGCAGAGTGTTGAACTGTGTTGTGTTGTTTTCAGGATGTGAGATGCTGCAATGTTGATGTTATGTGTTTGAATTTTTCAATAAAGATGTTTGAAGTGAATGCTACCTGTGTTTGTGGTGATTGTCAAAGATGTGTTAGTATTGTGGATATAGGTGAGGGACTTAGACTAAAAGCAAAGTTAGGTGTTTGTGGAAAAAAAGTATTTGTTGAAAGACTTAGGTTGTAGAAAATGTTTGTAGTAATTTAGAGTGTGGTGGTGAATAGATTTTTTGTAGTCACACTTGGTGTTATCCAAAAATAATATTTTTTTGGTCGGTGTTTGATGAAATGATTTTGAGCATTTTCGAAGTGCGAGCGAGGCCCAAAAAATCCCCAAATTTTTGCCTAAGTATTTTTAGGGGTCGGACTTTACCCCCGAGGAAAAAATTTTTTTTTCGGCGTCACTGGGGGCCGGGCTATGGTACGGGGGCAACCCCCCCTCACATGATTAGGTATACATTGATGCCCCTTTTACTTCTCCCCCAGACTAAAGGTATAGCTTAATCTTGCTCAAAAAGTTTTTTTTTTTCCCCACTAAATTGAACACAAACCACCATTCATCTTTATCACTTTATTTCAGCACAGACACAAAAATAGCAACACTTTTTCTGGGACAGCATGTACACAATAAGGTTTACAACAACTACCTTAAGGGAGACGAGTGTCACCTTCAAATACAACTACACAGAGCACTTAGTGCTCTCACCATCAGCCTCACTTCTCCTTGATGGAAGCCACCATGATGAACACTCCTATCTGCACATTGACTGTGACACTCACAGGCAGCAAAAGGACACGCACTCTTTATTGTCAATAACACACACACACACAGTCGTGATGCGCAGGCCTAAGGTCACACGCTGCATCCTCTGCTCCAAACTTCTTCCGCTTGGCTCCAGTCCCCCAACCTCGGCCGCTCCTCCTCCTCCTCCTCTGGCACGCCGTCTGCTGATGTCTGAGGACGACAAAAGTGCGTTACCATCATTAAACTTCACCTCTTCAGTGGCCTTTACACACCATGCACAAAGACATAGGAAAAGACAGAGAGAGAGAGACAGAGAGAGAGAGAGAGAGGGAGGGAGACACAGACAGAGGGAGGGAGGCAGACTGAGAGAGAGAGAGAGAGAGAAAGAGCGGGAGGGAGACAGAGACAGAGACACAAAGAGACACAGGGAGGGAGAGAGAGACAGTGAGAGAGACACAGACAAAGACAGAGAGAGGGAGAGAGAGAGAGAGAGACACAGAGAGAAACAGAGAAACACAGAGAGAGAGAGAAAGAGACAGAGAGAGAGAGAGAGAGAGAGAGGGAGACAGAGAGAGAGACAGTGAGACAGAGAGAGAGACAGACAGAGACAGTGAGACAGAGAGAAAGACAGAGAGAGGGACACAGAGAGAGAGAGAGAGAGAAAGAGACAGAGAGAGAGAGAGAGAGGGAGACAGAGAGAGAGACAGTGAGACAGAGAGAGAGAGAGAGGGAGGGAGGGAGGGAGGGAGGGAGGGACAGACAGAGAGACGCAGACTGAGACAGAAACACAGAGCACATGTACATACATAGACCTGCTACATATTGACCCATTAGCAGCACATTCAAACATGCCTTCCAACACATTCAGTAGGGGTGTGTGTGTGTGTGGGGGGGTGATAAAGATAAGATAAGATAAACTTCAGGCTCTTTAAGGGCACCATCCTTACATTATGTTGTGACATCAACAAGCCCAAAGGACATGTCCAAAGGCTAAAACATGGATCCAAGTCATCACAGCATTTATTCAAGCATTACTTCTCATCCACTTTTGCTCTGTTGGATTATTACTATCATCACTATTAGCAGTATTACTATTATTAATATTTACTCCACACTACTATTGTTACTGTCATCATTTTGTCCCTAAACAACTTGATGACATTTGGAACCCTTACTTGGCGTACTCCACACACTGCTTCAGCAAAAACACCACACTCACTCACACCACAAAGTACTGCTCTGGATGTAACAAATCATTTCAGCCACACACACACACACACACACACACACACACACACACACACACACACACACACACACACACACACACACACACACACACACACACACACACACACACACACACACACACACACACACACACACAGCTTCTCCAAACCTGGCTTCTCATAACCCGCTACTCTCACTTTCTGGGATCTCTCAGCATGACAAAAAGAACACATAACTCATCATTTACACGTTTCACACTAACCTCAACACAGCATCTTTCAAGGACATTTACTGCTGCCAACTTCACTTTCTCCAGCTGCAATACAACACCACTTCACCACCAGAGGACATTCAAGCAGGTGTTTACCAGGCCTCAAAAAATCACCTCCAATCACATTTCAAACCACAAACTCATCTAAGCACAGACCACATTAAACATGTCACTAAATGCCACGGGTGTTTCCACATTACTTCACAAATCACTTCCTTTTCTGTTAACACTACAGATAGACCAATATGCGTTTTAACTCATTCTTAATAGCCAACAAGGTCCATAACTAGGGATGCACGACATTATCGGCACAATATCGGTATCGGCTGATAAAACCTTCAAAACACATTTATCGGTATCGGCAGATATGGCAATTTCCGCTGATATGCACAGCCCATAAGGTGCTATTCAGTTAGGACTATTATTATTTTCCATCTGAAAAATAAGCTCCTTCAATAAAATGTAGCACTTCATTTATTTGCACTGCAGAGCTCTGTGTCTGTCACCAGGTTGTTACAGTAGCTCAAAAAAACAAATGCAACTTGGTTCAGTTTAAAAATGACATTTAAAGTTCATGTGATCTACAGAAATTATTTTTCACTCTTTCTATACTGAATGTCTTGAGTTTCACAAAATAATACATTTCTTATTTATGCTCAAATCAAAGGTTTTTGTCTTGTTTTATGTGTGTGTTTCTTAAACAAATAACACCGTCACAATAAGAGTAACATATAAATTCCACTACAGGAAAAACTTAGCTTTCTTTACAGGGAAAAAAACAAACAAACTTGGGATCATCGCTATTGGTATCGGTTTCAGCCAAAACAGGTTTTCAGATATCGGCACAAATCCAATATCGTGCATCCCTTCCCGTAACCGATATTTGGCGCCCATATTCATCTACAGTCAAAGTGAATAGATTGTCATAAAAAATTTCCACCAATACAAACTCCAGCACTTCACAGCAATCAAATGCCTCCAAGCAGTATTTTAAATAAAGTTACATGAAAGTGCCTGATTCTCGGTCTAGTCCCTAGATAGAGTTAACACATACATACGTACAACCATCTGTTAAATATATTACACACCAAAGTATCTACACACATACATTTCACTAAGGACTTCAAACATCAACTGCATCACATCCACAATCAGTCAAAGAAGAGGCCAAACACTACAATTAAAACGTCAATACCATTAACTAACTACTACTGACATTTCATCAAGTTACACTATCATCTTCAACACAACTGAACATGGAACCAACCTCATTGATCAAGTCACAACAAACAGACACATTTTACACAATACAATCAACAACTATCTACATCTCAACAACCACAGAAGCCGGGCAACCAAACACATCCTTTATCAGCTCACATGTCCAACCCTGACTGAGGAACCTAACTACAGTCTGGACAGAACAAGTACGCATGGAAATATCAATAGAGGCTCTGAAGGGCATCACAAAAAGCGCAAACACACCCAGGCCTGATGGCTCACCTAAAAAAATATATACACTGTTTTCAGGAACGCTGTTACCACACCTTCTGAATGCATTATGAAACAAGCCTCATACCTCAAACCTCACAGTCTGCACTGACTACTCCTCTGCTGAAGCCAAGGAAATCTCCCACATCACTGACGTTGTGTGACACCGACATCTAATGTAAGGTTAAGGCTACAAGGACACACACAGTTACATCTGATCAAAAATCACCAACATGGGTTTCTACTAGTTACACAGGCATTTCAGAACGTACATATACTGATGAATGTATTACACAACAATCAAGGCCACGCCACTCTGTCAATAAACACCAAAAGGGTTCACACAGATTCAACATTTAGGGAACTTTAGCTTACCAGTATTACTTTACTGTATACTAGAGCTACAGCTAGCATCCTACATCCACCTGACTGGGCAGCACTTACCTCTAATTGATGATTACATTGACTAGTCCTTCTCAATCCATCACACCTCTATTAAATCACTAAATTAACATTTGGACAACATTTGGACTACTTTCTGGCTACAACACAAATCACAGTAAAGTGCTCTACATTTACCAAATAAACAACACACACAGTATCCAACAATCCACACACAGTTTGATGGAGCTCCAGAAGGAGTAACTTATTTAGGATTTCAAATAACTCTTTACATTCAAAAAATTACATCAATCCATCATTATTATTATTATTATTATTATTATTATTATTATTATTATTATTATTATGATACCCTTGTAAAAACCATCACATAAACATTCACCTATCTCTATGATTGCTCACATCAACATTATTACTTAAAGGTCTATTCTGCACAACTTACTTTACCTCTTTCACTCAACACCACTTCTCCACCAACATCCTCTTTCTCTACTCAAAGAAAACACCTCTCCATTCACTTGGACCAATAAACACCCCAGCCTCCCTCTTAACTTCCTCTACTGACTGTACCAAAACTCCTAATATGAAATCTCCCAACCTGGGTTCACATCAACAATGGTGGAAGAAAACATCCACAACACCCAAACAAAGACACTTCAGAAAAACACACACAGCCCTTTTCTATTACAATTTGGTAGGAGGCCCATGCCCACATGGCTCAAAATTTATCTTTTACATATTTCTCTTATTACTGCTTATTTTAAACCGCAGACACAACATATGGCTTTCAATCACTTCATCTAAGGCTACAACAAAATACAACACCTATTCAGTGAAGATACATTACTGTCATTCCAAAAAATAATGCTAACAATTCATTAACCTTCCAAGAAAACACTTTTTGCCTAAAGCTCATACTCAGGACACTCATATGTTCACACATCAACACCACATTACAGTTTTTGAACGTTTAACAGTATGTATCAAATCACCAACATGCCAGAAGCCAAACATCTATGTTTGACAGCATGCTCTGATTAACTTTCAGACACAACTAACATCCTTACCAATCAGCCTGGAACAAACATCTACAGCTACACACTACTGTTAAACAATGGAAAAAGGCATGTCTTCAGGCTCAAACTCAATCACAAACACTACATGCAGATCACAACAATGCAACGCACCACACGCTCAACAATTCATGTATCGTACAAACTCCACCAAAACGCCTTTGAGATCTACTTACTTAAAGATACCACACACTAAACAATGGATTAAATAAATGTCCCACACTCTGCCATTACAAAAACTTGCATACACTGTACAAGGAACACCTGAACAGCTCTATGTTACACCTTTTACACAATTTCTTCAGCACTTGATAATGCAAAGACATCACTGACAAGTCATTCTTTAACAATATCTGGTTCTTTTCTCTACCTCTTTGTACAGCTACATTTTTATTTCATCATTTTTTTCTAACAGCAAACACAAAAACAACATCTCATTTTCCCCTTGTTATCCACTTATCTGTTTATTCATGTATTTTCTCATTTATTTTCCAATTACAAATATTGTTCTTTACATTACCCTTATCATTTTAAATTTTATTGGTATTACTATTATTACTATTACCACGACAATTACAATTATTTTTATTATTATTATCATTACTATTTGGATTATGAAAGCATATATTTATTTCTCAATCGCCAAGTAGCGCAGCTTTACAATAATAAAAACTTCATTTCACATTTTGTCCTCATCTATTTTTATACTACTACTGCCTGCTGCTAATGCATAGTCAGTCAGTGCATAACTGCATGTTTAGGATTACATGTAAAGATCTCTGCAACAGGAAACAATAACTACAAATGACACAGACAACACACAACCACTTTACTTTACACTTTAACTACAACATTCACAACTAACCTCTACTTTACTCCACAAATTCACCTTTTATCTGGTCTAACCTCACAGCACCATCTAATACATTTTGAACTCCAACATACAGCTACAAAAGCCTGGACAGTTTTACTTCAGTGCACTACAGCAATGTTCAGTTACAATTTACTTTTAACATTTTTTCACTTTCACTAAAAACCCTTGTTATACTCTAGTTTCATTTCAGGTCACAACTGTAGCCTAGTAATCCTGCAATTCACATACAAACAAATAAGCCACTAAAAAAAAAAAGGCCTGTAAAGTGGCCTCACAAGTATCATGCATATCACCCTAACAGATGGATTTAAGCTTCACAGAGGGTTCAGCTACTACAATATAAGTGACTACCCAGGAAAAACATTACATCCGTCAAAATGCATATGTCAAAAAATCCATTAAAACTAGAGGGGTGTTCTCGCCCTGATCTCTGAACCCACGGGTGTTGCTGTTCCCACAGAGGCTGAATTATCTCCACTACACATACACCCTGAAGATGAACCCAGAAATCGACAGAAAAACAAGCTCATCAATTCATGTCTGGTAAAACTCCACCAATAACAGCTTTCAGATGTACACACTTTAACTTACCACATACTAAATTATGGATTAAAGAAATGCCCCACACTCTGGCAGTAGACAAACTAACAGACACTGTACAGGGAAAACCTGAACAGCCCCATGTTACACCTTTTATAACATTTCTGAATCACTTCATAATGCAAACACATCCCTGACAAGTAAATATTTTACAATACCTTGTTGTTTCTCTACGTCTTTATACAGCTACATTTTTAATTCATCTCGTTTTTTGCAATAGCAAGCACGCACACTCAACCTCCTTCTCCCCTTTGTATCTACTTCCCTATATATTCATGTCTCCATTCATTTATTTTTTTTCATTTATTTAGCCATTACTGTTTATAATATCATTACTGCTTGGATTATTGTTTTTACTATTATTACTATTAATATTGTTAGCATTATGACAGTACTTATTTATTCTCCAAATGGCAAGTAGCACCTATACTATCATGATAAGTTAATTTCACAATTTGTCCTCATTACTAATGTCTGCTGGTAATGCAGAGTCAGTGCATCAACGCATGTTTAGGAATACATGTAACTATTTCTAGGACAACTACAATACACTGGACTGTGCCACAGAGTACATAAACAACAATTACGCTCACTATCATTTATCTTATCTCTGCAACACACAGAGCAGCCAACACACAAAACACACCTTAGCACTAACATTAGCACTAATCTTAGCATTTGAACACCAAGGGAAGGATTTTTACAAACTCCCTCTTAGGGCTGCCCAATATGGCCAAAATATAACAGCATCCTAAATATGCACAAAACAAACAACACAAGATAAGGTTCGACAATTCCTTTCCCTACACTTCACAGAAAACAATAACTACAAATGACAGAGACAACCCACAACCACTTTACTTTACATTTCAATTACAACTTCCACAACTAACCTCTACTTTACTCCAGGAATTCACCTTTTAGCTATTAATCCTATAACTCCAATACAAACAAAGAAAACACAAAAAATAGGGATCATACAGTGGCCTCTAAATAAAATATGCCTCTCTGCATGACTCTGCACCCCGCTCAGGGCACCCGAGCAACATGGATTTAAGCTTAAGGGACAGTTCAGCTAGTGCATTCTAGGAAGTTACAGACAAATACAAGACTCAACTTTTCACCCAGGTACAAATCAAAAAAACTTCTAAAATATGGGGATGTTCAGAGAGAAACTCATGGACATCTCTCCACTATCTACATCTACAAATGATCACAGCGATATTTTTGAATTACATTGCTCAGAATCTGACAGACAACCTCAAAGGGTCCAAGCTTTGGAAATGTTTCAGTCACAAATCTTTATCAAACTCATTAAACACCACAAATACAAAAAACAAAAAAACAAAAAACAAAGGGGTCTGGATGTCGACTGATAAGAGGTCTAGTTTAGATTCATCTCTTTAAGCTGTTGATACAAACCTTGAGGAATAAGTCCATCAAGGTGCTGGGGGTCAAAGACGCACAACTTCTATTAAAACTACATGCTACTTTCTGCTGTTTGCTTACTGAACTGTTACATCACCCTGCGCACACCAAGTTTAGAATAGTTTGGCATTTGTTATTACACTTTAGTTTTTGTTACTTTTGATATTTTTTTCCATTACAGTTTAGTTTTAATTACTTTTACAGCAGCCATTCTAGTTTTTATTTAGTTTTCATTTATGCAACAAGGCTTAGTTTCACTATAGTTTCAGTTTTGTTTCACTTTAGTTTTACCTTTTTCCAGACCTTATTAACCAGGTGCAAGAGTACTAGAGTAAGTATTTTGTCATACTGTTTACTTTCTAGTCCAACATAGTGCTCACTGCTCAGTCAGTGCTGATACTGAACTGTTGGCTGCTGCCTTAAACACAAGAAAATCAGATACACTTAATATAACAATATAAACACAAAGTATATAAAAATAATGTTACCATAAATTACATAAAAATAATTCAACATTAATTATAAATAACAATATACTATGAGTTTTAATATTCACACTTGGACTCTGTAACGCTTAAGGCAGACTCAAATACAATTACACTATCACAGATGCTCTGATTCATTGCTCCACTACGTTGAATCGCAGCACAGCGCACAGCTAGTCAGTGCAGTAAACAAGCACATCCCAGTACGCAGCTATGATGGTGCTGTACAGCACAGACAACTGCCGAAAACTGTCATAAAATTGGTAAGGAAAATATGTCAGATTCATTTACATCCTAGAGGCTATAAACATTGTCAGAAACTAAAACTAAGGGCATTTCGTCGATCATTTTATTTCGTTTTGTGAACACAAGATACAGTTTTACTTAACTAAAAGTTTCTGTTTTGGTTCTTATTAGTCAGAGTTAACTGCAATGTATTATAAATTTTACTTTTTGTTTTTACTTTTGTTATATTTCACTATTACAACCTTGGCGCACACACACACACACACACACAGAGGCAGCGCCTGCTACAGGGAACACAAATTCACTTTGTTCTTCCTCTAAAACAACAACAACCCTAACCCACACGTGACAAATCAATTTCACAATTACAATCACTGCACCCCCCAGACCTACTCTTTCTTTCTGTACTAACATTCATACACTCACTCAGCCCCACGATCCACTCATACCACTCATCCCAATCAATCCCAATCAATCCACTCACCATAACTCCATCACAAACACATGCTTTACAGATAAGGCACAGACACAAGATTTTGCTAAATTATTTTCTTCTTTTCTTGACTAAACACCACATCCAAAGCTGAAATATGGACAACAAAAAACCTAGCTTCCCAGCCTTTAAATCACACCTCAAAAACTACATAGATTTCATCAACAACTGAGAAAATAACAGTACTATAAGGACCACACACACCGTAGCACAGTTACCTCACAGGACTGATGAAACTCCAAAGGAGAACGACACAAAACAAAAAAGAGCAAACACAAATGAAAGCTACTGACTGTTTCATTCTTTGGAAAACTTCTGCCTTCTTAATAAACATTGACCATGTACCCCCCTTCTAATTATTTATTTATTTGTCAATTTATGTTTCAGCTTCAGACATTACTTTTTACCTTTTCTTATTATCTGTAAGCAAAACTTAAAGTCATTTATTTTGGTTTGGGTGTGTGTTTACAACAAATAACTCAATCAGTAAATATATCAATAATCTACTCTGCACATCTGTACCACTTACAACTACTTTTTAAAATATCCAATTACAAAAGGTATCCCAATTAAATAAACACCCCCTGGTTATTTCCCCCTTCTTTATTCATGTCCCTTCATGTTAGCTTGTTAACACAAACCACAAACACTTAATAAGTCACTTCTTTATTCACTTTAAAGAAAACACCACGACACCCTACAACCTTTATTTATTCAGTCTGCAAGAGTTCACACACTTGACATCATATACTTCTCACCTGTAGGGGTCGCTCTGTAGACGTGTTTCAGCTCACACCGTCCAGCGCAGACATCTGCAAAACATACAACACACAACTGTGAGGACTTCTGTTTCAATATTCCCCTTAGCTCTGGTTAGTTTTGTGAATGATTACAGATCATGAAGGCATACCACACTTAATCACTTCACCATCACTATATAATGTAATCCCTCTACACATGTTCAATTAATAAAACCATTTCAAAAACCAGTGCAGTTTCTATCATTTCACCATAAAAATTAGGTCTACTTTTAAAACTCCATGTAAAGACATAACAGTGTAGCCATCACAAAATGTGACCCTACTTTACTGACAGAACAACTTATCAAATCACCGTACAATACAATTTAGTCTCTCACAAAATTCAGCTTAGAAATGTTTACTTTCATCTACACATCTTGAACTCATCATTTCCCTTTTGGGTTTAAAAAATATCGTTTATGGCTGAAACTATTTACAGATAAAGGACACAGACAAGACTTTGCACATTAAGTTCCTTTTTTCTTGCCCTTATAACACACCCATAAAACAAAATTTGATTCAACAAAAACACATTTCTATCCAGCTTCTATATCAGAACAAAAAAACTATATAGATTTCATCAACAAATCAGAAAACACCAATGCTATAAGGACAACACACACAATTCCAAGTCATCTCATCAAAGTAACCTCACACTGATGATCACACACCAAAGGAGAAGGGAAAAAAACAAACAGAAAAAACACAACTGTTCTGCTCTGTTACTATAACTTCCCACTCCCGTACTCCCCTTCAAATGATCTATTGTGTCATTATGTTTCATCTCCAATTACTACTTTTTTCTTTTTCTTACTGTCTGGATTTAATATTTCAATTTCGGATTTGCTGTTTTTATGTGTGTAAACTAAAAACTAATACATAAGCAAACAAAGTCTGCACGTCTGTACCACTTACGACTTCTTAAAGTTTTAAATATCCCACTACAAATACAATGCCAATTACAAAACACACCCTGGTTATTTCCCCCTTCATTTTCAAGTCATTTCATGTTACCTTGTTGGAACGTACCAATAATACTTAATTAGTTGCCTTTTTATTCACTTTCAACAGCACGCCATGACACCCTAGAACCTTCATTTAGTCACCATTCAACAGTTCATTTGACACTCAAGTAAACGTTCATAAACATGTTTCCTTTCTTAACCAATGCTAATATACTACTCACCTGTTGGAGTCGCTCTGTAGACGTGTTTCAGCTCACACCGTCCATCCCAGACATCTGCAAAACATACAACACACAACTGTGAGGACTCGTGGAGAAAACAACAAACAAAACAAAACAAAACAACACAACAACAGTAAGCTACTGACTGTTTCATTCCATGGAAATGCTGTCTTCTGCCTTGTTACTACAAGTTTACAAGTTTACCAGGTACATCCCTTCAAATTCTTTATTTGTATATTTCTGACTCTGCTTTACTTGTTACTTTTACCCTTTTCTTACCGTCTGTGTGTAAGATTTAACTTAAACTTATGTTGGCATGTGTGTTTATAAATACAGAAAAATAAAACAGTGTCTTCCACATTTCATTTCAAACACTATTTCTGCACCACTTACAACTGCTTCTTAAAGTATCAAATCAAAAAAGGCATCCTAATACTGTCACACCCCCTGATTATTTCTCCCTTCTCTTCCTATGTCATCTCATGTTAGCTTGCTAACATCTACCAATAATACTCAACATGTCACTTCTTTATTAACCTTGCACACTACACCTTTAAAGCCTTTAACTTTTGATTATTAGCAGTCTCCACCACTTATTTTTACACTCAAGTCACCATTCACTCTTCAAAAAACAAAATACTCACATGTAGGACTTGCTCTGTAGACGTGCGTCAGCTCACACCATCCAGCGCAGACATCTGCCAAACATAAAACACACAACTGTGAGGAACGATGCAGCAACACAAACACAAATTTCTCCAAATGATGTTTTAATGTCAACACCTTCTTTTAGAGGTTTGCCCCAGTTTCAAGTTGAATATTTCACAGACATTTCCTCCAGGAAACTCTTCTGTCTGACTTTGAGCCAGTCCCTCCAACATTTCCAGTGCACCCATACTGCAGGCTTTACAGTAAACTCACAGCAGACAGCTAAAGTGTGTTCTGACTTCCTGTTTTCAAAACAAAAATGTGGAACATTTAAAGCAGAGATACTACATTTAAAATTTTATAAAAGGACACATAACATGTTCCAGCACTGATCAAATCACAATACCTGATACATTTTCTACTTCAAAAAAGAAACACAAAAAAGTGTAATGATACAATGGCCATGTTTCATGTTGTCAATGGAGCTCAAATAGAACAATTAAATATTACGTTTAATACTTAGTTCTTTCATCTTAAACTGATATTGACTCTATTGATCACATGACCTGGAAGCTATTGAGCTTTTTTTTTACTTAAAACAAAAAAAATTAAATTAATAAATTTTTTTTGTGATTTCAAATGATTAAACCAGAGCCGTATCTCATGCAGACAGCAGAGGACTTAGCTCTCACATTGATTTGGAGTTAATTGATCGAATCACCTGGAAGCTATTCAGCTAAAATGCTAATATTACTACAGAAAAATTAAGAGAAATTATTTCCAGGTTTCAGCTGAGAAAACAAGACCCTGATCTCGTGCAGGGAGTGGAGCACTTTGATCTCACACTGATTTCAAGTCATCATCATAATACCTGGAAGCTATTGAGCTAAAATTTGAATATATCCCCAAAAAAATGATAGCAATTATTGAAAGCTATTAATTTTGATTTGAAAGATTTTAAATTCAAAAACAAGGGCATATGTCATGTATACAGCACACTTCTTTCATCCCAAGTTGATTTGGAGTCAATTCATGACATGAATTGGGAGCTACTGAGCTAAAATGCTGATATTTCAACTGAACAAATTGATAAAAACTAAGTAGTAATAGTTGAAATAGTTAAAGCAACAGGTGTATCATTTGCAGCTAGCAGAGCACTTTGACCTAACACTGATTTAGAGTCAATTCATTTAACGACCTGGAAGCTATTAAAATAGTGCTAATATTCTCACCAAAAACCTATAGCAACTTACACAAAACCTTCACACACTTTGACTAATTGAATACTCACATGTAGGAGTCGCTCTGTAGACGTGTTTCAGCTCACACTGTCCAGCGCATACATCTGCAAAACATACAATACACAACTGTGAGGAATAATGCAGGAAAACAAACACAAACCTATGCACACACACACCAATAGTGCATTTGATTCATTGTCTTAAAATCAGTGTGACATATAAAAACTCTGTTGGCTGCATGAAATACGCCTCTTCATTTTACATTTCAGCACTACAAATACATTTTATCACTTATTATGTTTTGAAATTAGCATTTTAGCTCAATAGCTTGCAGGTCATGTGATCAACTGACTCAAAATCAACTTGGGATCAAGGTGCACCAAGAATAACACCTCTTGTTTTTACATTTCAAATCTCTCAATTCTTCCTATCAATTCTTTATATAACAATATAAGCATTTTAGCTCAATAGTTTCCATGTCATGTGATTAATTTACTCACATTAATTTGGTATTAAAGAAGTGTGCTGTCTGTATGACATGCACCTCATGTTTTCACATGTCAAATCTCTTTATAATTTCTGTCATTTTATATGATTACATTTTAGCATTTAAGCTCACCAGCACACAGGTCATGTAAACAATATACTCAAGATCACTTTGACATCAAAGTACCCAGGATTTAATTTAGTACCCATTTTTTTTTTTAATGAAATATGCCAATTATTTGATTACATATACCCTTCATTTGTTTCTTTTAAACACATTATCATTTAAGTGGAATATTTATTAGGTCATGTGAAATTAGAAATCATCAATACAGCTTGAACATGTTGATATATCTCTTTTTATACCCTTACATGCAGTATCTCTGCTTCAAATGTGTCACATTTCTATTTGGAAAACAGGACATTTCCGCAATGACTTTACAGTAAAGTCTACAATATGGGTACACTTGAAATGTTGGAGAGGCTGGCTCGAAGTCAGACTGGGTTTTTACAAAACAGAGCAAATGTATGTAAAATATCCAACTTAAAGCTAATTCACCGCGGTGTTGCTTCCACGTTTACGGCAATGTTTTGCAGCTCGTGCATACACACCCCCTCTCCACGTGGCCACCAAACATTTTAACTTAAAACCTTTGCATTCTCACACAGAACCACATATTTACTCACCTTCAGCAGATTCATGAACAAACAGGCGCCAGAGCTTCACTTTATCATCTTGGTGTCTATGAAAAACAAATAAACAAACGTGTTTGTTTCGCTAATTCAGTCGAAGCTATCTGGTACAACAACAAACATGGCGGCCGCGCTCGAACTCATACAAACGCACACAGGTCAAACACGAACTCAGCACATGCTTCTTCATATACTCATATCATTCTTTAATCACTGCACGTTTTTAAGAATATATCTAAAAACCTTCATTTTTAGCAGAATATTTTGCAGCACGCGCACACCCCCTCGCCACGCGGACAACAAACATTTAAAGGTAACCTTTGGATTCTCACGCGGAAAAACATGTCAACTTACCTCTGGAGGATTCCTGGGGAATTAGGCACACTGACTTCTCTTGAGAATCACAAAAAACGATGAAAAAACATATATAACGCCATTTGTTTGGCTAACTGTGTTAGCATAACAGCTCCGGCAGCAGCACAGGCAAACTCTTCTTCGAACTGCGCAAGCGCAAACCACGCAGGCAGACTACACCAACGGCGCTTACTGTGCTGCCCTCTACCGGTTACTCCAGCTAACTGCTCAACTTTCATCACACAGACTACAGTTTCATATTTCATACCTACAGCACTTTTCCACCACCACCTTGGTGGACTACTGAATTTCTGTAAACGAACACAAGATGGCAGCACACACTCAAAAATAATAAGCATCTGAACGCTATGCCACTACACCACAGTTTCCGGTGTTTTAAGATAATAGTACACTTGAAAATTTTGGGAACATAGGTGCAACACTACATTCAGATGTCCCTGTATGTTTAACTTATGTAGCTGTGCATTTAGTTTTGTTATCAATTTATTTATCCCACATAAAATTATTTAATTAGTTATTTCGATCAATCAATTAGCAAAAAAAACTAGTAAAGAATTAGACCCACAACCTCCACAGTCAGACATCTGCCACACTGAGCCCCAGACTACAGGTGAAGTACCAACACCTGCTGGGCTCAAACAACCCACACTCAAGATGAGATGGCGTCACTTCTCAGAAATGACCACTGGATGGCAGTAGACACTAAAGAATAACCAGCGTGGAAAGAGGACTGACATGTGAACAATGGATCATAAAAGCTCCATCAGATGAGGTCCCTCAGGTACAAGGAGCAGAAAACTAGCTCTGGAAATCACACTGACACATAATGACACCAGTATTATTCCTAATGGTGTAATTTTACTGCTATATTTAGGCCTGTGAGTGACTGATTAATGACTGTAAGCAACAGCACCCAGAAGAGAGCCTCCTCGGCTGAAAAGAGTAATTTTCAACTCACAGGAACATAAAGCGCTCGGTGTCGGAGTGATGAAGGGTTTGAAGTGCAGAGCTTTTCCCATCAAGCTGCAGATCCAGGGCTCAGATCAGAGACGGGGAGTGACTCAAAAGCCAGCTGTCGCATCAGTCCGAAGAAAAGACTGGGTACCTGAGTGGGAAAGCAGGAAGTAGAGCCCTCGTGGAGTGTGTATGAAACACAAAAAAGAGGGGACACACTTGCACACACACACACATACACACACTGGGATGAAAAAGGGGTAAATCTTATCAGTTAGAGGCTTCACAATGGGAATAAAGAGCTGCTAATCTGCTTCATCTCCCCGGCTCTTTTGTGTGAGTGGAAATGGACCGTCTGTCCATCGCCCCGCTCCTTTGTCTCCCTGTGGATGTGACGGCCTGCCACTCACGGCCCTCATCTCCCCGCTCCTTTGTGGGCGCCTCCACCTCTGCATACACGGCTCAGCTGGAGCCCTTACACTCCTCCTTTAGGTGGCTCTTTTCTTGTACTCCACCTTTTCTTTCATTCAATGGATACGACTCATGTGTGTGTGTGTGTGTGTGTGTGTGTGGCAGTCTAATCTCCTGGTTTACGGAGAGCAGAATATGGGTGGTGATAGGAAAGCTACGTCCAATCTCATTAGTCAGGAGCTGGATCGATAAGAGCCTGGATGTGGTGTTGGGTGAAGGATCAGGGTTGCTCTCCTAGAGTATGGCTACAAAAGAGGAAGAGGAGGAGGCAGCTCAGGTACATGTGAGACTAATCTCTCTGGTGTCAGGCTGAGGCTATTTGGTCAGGGGTCGTGGGGATACTGCAAACATCTATCTACACACACTTATGGTTGCACTGTCACCAACTTCCTCTTTGCATCTCCAGAGAAGACACCAACTCTCACATTTCGCCAGAAATTGCTGGAAAATACAGCAAAGAAGAGAATTTATATGCGCATAATCTGAAAAACCTTTTCAATTCTTCCTCCTGGATAAATCTGCAACTGCGTTAGGACTCCTCGTTTTTGGCAGGAAACGGAGTTTAACCTCCTGAACTTCCTGTTTAGCTCCACAGGGGCTAACTTACAACCCACACTGATGCCGCTCCTCCAGCAGCAGCAGCAGCAGCAGCAGCCGCCGCCGCTCTTGTTTCCATAACAACTAAATGTGAAGCAGACAAGCACCACCAGAGTCTGAGTGGGAGGGGATGTTCAAGTTGAATGTAAGGCAGAAAAAAAAAAGGCAACACCAGCAGGCCTCGACATGCAAACACAGACACACACACGCATGTGTCGCGGTGCTGCTTTCACACCCATGTGCCTCCTCCTGTTGTTTTCACGCAGAGGGCAGGTGGTGCACGCTCCCCAGCCTCCATCCTCCATCCTCTGAGGGTTATTACTGCAACAAATAATCCCAGGATGACGCCAAAGCTTGAACAGTTTCAGAAAATAAAGCAGGGGATAGATTTGGATGCTTGTTTGTGGTTGGTCTATGTGTGTGGCCCTGGTCGTGGGAGGAAGGCCTTTTGCTGGGCTTGCTTACGCTACGGAGGAGTGTTTACTCGACTCCCTGCTCGAGCCCCAGCGGCCTGATGCTGTTTTCTCTCTGAGGGCCTGGAGTGGAGCTCGAGAGGGGCTGATAAGCAAATTTAGCTCCGTTTGTCTTCACGTGGAGCTGTGATTTACTGTGAAACCATTTATATCCTCCACTTCTTCTGTTCTCTGGACGTTTCCTGATTGTTTCCACACGTTCCCACCCTGTGACATCACTCAGTGTGTGTGTGTGTTGTTGTTGTTTCTCAGCACGGCCCAGTGAGGCTGTAAATCTTCCTCTTCCACACACTCGTGCACATGAAACATAACCCTCACGCCACCGCATCCCACAATCCTCCTCCCTTCTGACGTCAGAGTGCAGCACCTGCAGTCAGGCTCCCCATCAAACACTCAGGACAGATGGTTAGGACCCACTGAGGGACACCTCCCACTATGCCTGATAACAAGTTTCACGGACTATATAGGGCAGCCGTGACTGTAAACACCGCAGCGTCAAGCGGAGCGAACAGGTGGCCGACCGCACAGGACCACCGGTCATGGCGTGCGTCCACGACAAAAAGTTGAGCTCAACTGAGAGACTTTGGAGCTGGCGTGCTCATGGGAAATCAAAATTCAGAGCTCCAGCTGAGTGACTTTAGCGCTGAGGGAGGAGGAGCCAGAAGCATCACGCCTTCCTCCGTGTGGTCCGGATCGTTCAGATCCTGGAGCTGAACGGAGGAGATGATCACGGCCTCCTCCTCCTCCCTGCTCTGACCCATATTGGTGCTTTGAACCGCTGGCAGCCCCAACAAGATTATCTGGGCCCCCGTCCCAGTAACACCACTGGGATGCAACATTTCAGCCTCTGCGAGTGCACGCGCAACACTCTCCTCCCAGGCTTTACTTTCTGAGATAGAGAAAGGAAACACCAAGTGACTAAGTTCAGAAAGCAAACAAACTTCTCCATCTTGATTACATAACCCCCAGATTAATTAGCCGCGTGTTTGACTCACTTCCTGTGGCGCGACCCTCAAATCAGCCCCCTCCACAATCTGGCCTATCGACTTACAGGGTGCCAGAGCTTTTTCTTTGAAGGCCGCCTCGGCTTCAGAGGCAAAAGAGCCCTCTGATGTGACGGCTAAAGGAAAGGGCCCCTGCGGAGCGCCGGTGCCGACTGATAACGGCCCTGAAAAACAACACGTGCGCTCGCAGGGCGGGAGAATTAAGAATAATTTGGTTGTGAAAACACGAGGTGGTATGGAACAATGACAATCTGTCCCCTTTGGTAATTTCCTGTCGGCGCTCATTCGTGTGATGTGGTCGTGACTGTTCTGCCGGGATCAATCAAAACCTGCGAGCAGATGGCACCGCGCTCCTCTGGCAGGCTGGGGGGACTGTCTGCGCTTTTTCAGCGCCGGTAATTGGCCCCGCTATGTCACGGACTGGAGCACGCTAACTGCTGCTGCTGTGCAGCTACGACACGTCGTTGCGGCTCCATTTCCTGTCGACTCAAAAGTTACGCATTAATCGTCCAAAACTGGAAGGGGCGGGGCCAAACCCCTGCGCTGGTGCCTGGGAGACCCCAAAGAATCAAACTTATCTTATTGAATCAGAGTTTGCGTTGAGGTGAAGAAAGCTTGTGAGGATAAATGGAAGCGTGTGTGGGTGTGTGAAGAGAAGCAGAGTAATTGCATGTGTACTGTATGACTCTGTGTGTGTGTGTGTGTGTGTGTGTGTGTGTGTGGCTGAGACGCCGGGCACTTCAAAGCTTTGATGTTGAAGCTCCTAAATGAGGGCCACCAGAGGTCCAGACTAATGGGACATCATGGGGAGATTAGAGGCCAAGTGTAGCAGGCTGACAACACAGCATCATGCATGTGTGTGTGTGTGTGTGTGTGTGTGTGTGTGTGGGCCACAGAAAGAGAAAACACAAGTCTGTGTGTGTGCGTGTGTGTGTGATTCCCCCGTGTCTTCTTCTTCTGCAATTAAAAGTAAAAGTTTGACTCTGAGGCACAGATGGAGTTTGTGGCTAATTGGCGAGGAAGTGTTTATTTCAGTGCACCAGGATTACTGAAATGTCAATACTGCCAAGAAAACACCAAAGACATAAAAAAGGAAGACCACAGTGAGTGAAAAAACCTCCCCCAGCTCCTCCCTCGGTACGGTATAAATCCTTTATTAAATAATCATAACAATAATTATCATAACAATCATAAAAAGAGCATTTCTGTACAAAGACCCCTTTAAAACAACAACCACAGCAGTCTGAGCAGTGCCAAAGGGAAAGGGGGCGTCATGTTCACGGTTTGGTCCTCCCGGGCAGAAGGGGGCGCTGTGACTGTCTCTTTCTCACTGTACTTTTTATCTGATACCGGCTCCAAAGGCAGGCTGGATCCCCGAGGCTCCAAGGCACTTTGAAGAGAGTCAGTGGGGTCCAGAGAAGACGGATTGTGTCTGTGGGTGGGGTGAGATGTCGAGTGTGATGTGTGTGTGTGTGTGTGTAGAGACGGTTCTGTATACACGTCTGTATATACAAGTGAGGAAATGTGTGTGTGTGTGTCTCAACCTCTCCTTCTCATGAGTCCAGGATGAGAAGCCGATTTGCAAAGAAATGTAAGAAATATAAAACAGCTGGAGGTGGGGGTGGGATGTGTGTGTTCATGAGAGTTCAGGGGATAGGTCCTTTAAATCATGGCTTCAGAGGTCCGCGTGTGACCTCAACGTTCCTTTATTCAACATTTCCCAGAAAAGTTTGCTTTTAAGGCTTTAAAGTCAGTCGATTGAGAAGATTTGATCCCGTTTGTGTCCTCTGTGAGAAAGAGGAAGGAGGGAGGAGAGAGTTTGGAGTGCTCCCTCCTTCCCTCCCTCCTTGTTTCCTCAGTGGTTTCAGTCTCTAACCAGCAATCCATAGGTTGCACCGACGAAAGCTCCTCCACCTTTTTTCCCATTAACCACAATGTAAACACCACCTTCTCTGACAGGAACCAGCAACAACTAAATCTAACCCTACGCCGTTAAAAAGAATGTGTCCAAAACGCCCCCTCCTCCCTACCTCTACACACACACACGTACACTTTCTCTGCTTCTTTTTCTTTTTTTTTTCTACTTATCAGCCGTCGCAGACTGGCAACAGGCCAGGAACCAAAACATTAAACAGAAAGAGCCAGTGACCGAGCAGAAAGAGCCGCTCGATGGACTAAAAATACCACAGACTGTCAGGAACTAAGAGAACTGAGACTGATGGGGAGCAGAAAACAGAAGGAGTCGACGGGGCCTCGCACAAAGGAGCTAACTTCTACGCCACTGTGCTCAAACATGACGCTTCCCACGCTTGTTCCTAACCTACTGACGCTCCATCACGTGTCAGAGTCTGTAGCTCACAGGATCCTCTTACAAATCTAAGATGCTTCTATAAACACTTCTCTTTTGGTGGAGCAGGAATCTGGATTTGATATGTGTAGATATTCGCTTTTTGAGGCCCAAAACATCCCCGCACTGGAGTCATTCTTCCAAAATCAGACCGCGCCACTTTTCCCCAGCAGGAAAGGAGTTCTCGGTGGCGTCGTCCGTGCGGGGTCTGAGGAAGTTAAACTGACGTTAAAGTGAACCGTAGGGAATGAAAGAAAGAGTGAGAGCTTCCATGGGGCGCCTCCTTCACGCCTCGGTGCAGCAGCGCTGTTGGTTGAGCTTGACTTTGTGCTTGAGCCCGTCGTACAGTTCGAAGTTGTAGTTCTCCAGCGTGGTGGAGGAGCGCGACGACAGGCCGCTGTAGGAGCAGGTGCAGTACAGGAGGAGGCCGGCGCACACCGCGCCCAGGAGGACGCCCAGGGAGCTCATGACGATGATGGTGACGAGGATGGGGTCCAGGGTGTAGAGCCACGAGTTGTCTTTCTCGGAGACGCGCGTCACGGGGGGATCGGAGGACGGGGACGGCGTGTTCCACTCCGGAAACTGCAGAACTGTGGCGGAGAAGAGGGAGGGGGGAGGAGAGTGGACGTGATGAGTCATGAACACTCGATGAAAAGTTTGTGACTTAAACTCTGCTGGTGTCGTACCTCCGCCTAACGCGTCTCTGCCGCTGAATAGCCTGCCGTCACCGAAGTCAGTGGGTCGCTTAACTGTCACGAAACACACAAGAAACAGACTTTGAGCATCACGGACACACACTGAGGGAAGAGGAGACTTTATTAAATCATTCTAGGATCACAGAAATTAAAAAGAATCTCTGGGATGACGTACATTTTTTTCTTTTTTACCCCCGCTTTAACACCCAAACACACACGAGTGTTTAGAAAAATAAGTCTTTATTAATAGAGAAACATCATTATGATACATTCAAACACACAGTCATCACATTACAGACTGATGGTATAAGACTGTTCATTCCCAGTGAGTACAGATGCAGAAAGTCACCGACACGTTAAAGAGAGGTGTATAAGATGAGTCCAAACAACGTTAAAGTGAAGCTCGGAGGAAACTCCGGTCTACTTCCACTTTAAATGAGTTTGACCAAAGTGTGTGTGTGAGACAGAGTGTGTGTGTGTGTGTGTGTGTGTGTGTGCTGCTCTTGGCAATCATGCAGGAGTGGGAGTAACCGCTTGGCAAGGCACACGTCTAGATCTGGAGGTCTTTGATGGCCAATGGCGTTATTAATTCTGTTTCCAGGGTAACTGTCGCTGGCAGAGGATGGGGCGGCGAAGGTGCGGCGCTTTGGAGGGAAAAGTGCTTACCGCAGCCTTAATAAATGTTATCTGTCCATTAACTAATTACGACTATTAGAAGCTTGGAGCGTAACGGTGTCGAGATGGACCGAGCGGGGTGTCCGAGCCCTCCTCCTCCTCCCCTCCTCAGCGTGATTTAAAAGCACGAACTGAGCGCGTGCCAAAAAAGTGCTTTTTCCCCCGTCCCTCCAGAGAGGAAGGCTCTGCTGCGAAATTGCAGCAACAAATGGAGGTGGGGGTGCTTTCTGCTGAGCTGTGGGCAAAGGGGGGGTGATGGATTCTTACTGGTGTGACAGGCTGCAAAAATCACGGCCTGTTAAGCTTCAGAGTGAAGACCTCAATTTCATTCAGGGGGTGTTAAAGCCGGCGAGTTTCGCTGAGAAATTGGCGCCGATTCCAACGCGTCTACCAACGAGAGGAGTGTGTTAGCTTTGTCTCAATTTATATCAAACCGCGCTCTGCTCTGCTTCTTATAACGTCTTGGCTCCCTCTCAAGGGCGCACATACACGGGAAAACACCGCGCTTATAGCTTCCAGCTGGACCAGCTGCATTGTGGGAGTTGTAGGAGTATAAATCAAGGAAGAAGTGGCGATGGCAGACAGCTGTGTCTATTTACAAGCCCTAAAACAACAAGCGCATATTCCCACTGAAAACAAAACAAGGCCGGGCCTTGGCAAGGCTTTCATCTGGGCAGCTCCAAGACGCGGGGAACAAGGGGAGTGGGTGGTACGGAGCGGGAGTGGGAGTGGAAGAACGTGCTTTATTACGCCGCAGAATCAAGATGAAACACTAAACGCTGAAGACGGCTGCATCCATCACTGAGTGACGCTTCTATCAGGGGGAGACAAGACGTTCAATCACAGCAGCTGCTTATCTCCATTTGTGATGCGGGTTTTAAAGTATGATGGATCTGCATTCCCTTTGTTTTTTAATGTGCACATGCTCTGTTGTTAAGGACAATGGAAGGATTTTCCCCCCTCGCCACATCCTCTGCTCCTATCACAGCTATCTGGTGTTGTTACAGAAGGGCTTTATTTTCTGGGGCTTCCAGATCGTTTCCACAGCGAGCAGCCGCTCGGCAGCCCAACACTCTCCTCCTCCTCCTCTCCCAGCTCTGCACAGCTCTGCACACCTCCTCCTGTCTCTGGGGTCTTGTTTTAGCCTGTGGTTTGGCAGCTTTGGCTGGCTCTCGCTGCCGAACCAGCTCAAATCCCCTCCTCACGTCCGTGTGCTCTGTCCACGCTGGGGTCGTTTCTAGAGGGCCGCCGGGGTTGCGAGGAGCCAGACGGCGCTCGATGGTCCGAGGCAAGCTGTTCGGATAAATAACTCACTCAGACTTAAGTCCTCTCGTCGGGAGCAGCAAAGTGTGAAATGTCAACAACAGAAAAACAGCAACTGCAGCTACGTCCGTCAGAGCCGCACAGGGCGCGGGGCTCCTTTGCAAATTTCCTCGATCTGTCACTCTGCAGCAGACACGCCGCAACAGACGTCACACGTCCGTGTCCCGCTTCGCCAAACACGACGCAGCTAAGCGCTTGTCTCTCAGCAGAGGGTGCGGTGTCTGTCCCGGCTGTCCAGCCTCACGGTCAGGACTGGCTCCACCCCTGGGGTGGCCATACTGGAGGACCAGTTAGAGTACTGGAAACACTGCGAGGAGCTGTGATAGGCCACTGACAGCTGGCTCTTCTTGGTGGCCAGGTGTTGTCGGCAGCAACAGAGCGCTCTGACCAAGATGGCCACGGCCAGGACAAGGAGGGCGCCTCCGGCGGCCATTATGTAATACCAGTGGATGGGCAAGGGAGGCACAGGAACGCCTCCCCCTGGTGGAGAGATACAAAATAATTGGCCAGCGGGAAAAGAGAGGCGTGTTCATCCCTACAGGTCCTTATTATCATGTGAACAGCAGGCGTGCACCTCATGAGCATGCACAGGCATGCCAGCTGCAGAAATGAACCTCCAAGACCAAAAGAAAAGTTCAAATGAAAATGCATCCACTCCCTTCCAGAAGCTGGGGTTGCAGTTGGACTAATTTTCACACCAAGACATTCAGTTTGAAATCAGTCCAATGGTTGCTCCAATCAAATGCAATTCAATTAAACTTTTTCTCAGCTCCAATGAAAATAACTTGGTGTGAAACTGAAGCCAAAATAATTAGTTATAAAAGCACCCACACATCGAATTAAGGAGCTCCCTCTCCCTGCGTCTCACGCTCTGGCACGGGAAGTCACAAACAGCTCCCAGATAGCGTCTCAGAACCATGCAGGACTCAGTCGGACGCCGCATGGGAATCCAATGTTCCAGGGCTCTCGCTGAGCCCGGATTGGACGGGGATTTGTTATTTAGCTGGCTCGCCTTGGCAGATTTGTTTTGAGCACATAATTTATCCTGTCCTCTGTTCTTGGGTTTCTCGTTTTTTCCTCCTCCTCCTGGCCGCTCCTCTCCTCCTCCTCCTCAAGCCAAGCTCCTGTCTCCTTGGAGACTATCTCCACAGATCCTCTACACTGCTGCCCCTGGCTTGAACCCCTTCTCAAATTCTTGGTAAGAAGCGGCTAAGCACCTTCCAAGAAGCCTCTACTCGGCCCTCCAAGTCTGCTATGCAAAATCCAACCCCGAGGACATCAAATAGAGGCTGGATGCAGAGAGTAACACCCAGAGAACGTGAGGAAGAGCTGAGTACATCCTGATTTTTGGACCGTGTCACGTAATTACAGAAGGAAATGGTGCGTGCTGCTGCTGCTTCACACTGCACACGCTCATTAGACAGAGCTGGGGAGTGGAGACAGACACCCTGCTCGCTGCTGCTCAGTCACTCTATCTGATTGCTTCTCACTGGGGACACTGGTGTGTGTGAGTGTGCGGATATTAATGTGTGTTGCTGCGTGTTTGTCGGGGGCTGGAGGAGCTGAGGAAGAAGTGCACACACATCACATCGCGTCCGGCTCTTATCTTATTGGGTGATGCCAAAACACTAACATCAATCTGGTGGAGTCTCTGAGGATGCTCTAAATATTTTTCATGAGGCAGACAGTTATTTAAAACCCTCCAGGCTGCGTCAGACTCTGCGAGGTGCGCTGATTTTCGCTTGCCTTGCACGCCGAGTTTGCTCTTTTGAGACTAATCCATTGTTTCCTGCGAGACTGACGAGGTAAGACTAACGCCCTGGAACACATTACTGCAATCATCTGTTTTATGACTCTAATAGAGTTTGAGGAAATTCATTTGGCGCGTTTAGATTCAATAATTCAAATCACCAAAGTGTGGTGAGTGTGCTCCTGGGGGTGTCGCTTTAAATCAGGAGATTTGATGTTGATTTCACAGGATTTCTGATTTTACAAAATGCATTCTGCTGGATCCAAATACCTTTTCTTCCTCTTTTGTGCACCCCACTGAAAACAGATTCAGGAAGCTGCACCCTGAAACAGATAACTCCATCTTTTATCCACACAGAGCAGATATTTGTTAGCGGTTAAGGGTGTTTCATGCAGCCGGCTGCAGGGTGAGTCACGGGTTTTTAAAAAACCAAAGCGACTTTAATTAACCTGAATTACAGCCTCCGTTTGTCAGCGCTCTGGGCGAGATTGTTCAACGATTTGGACGCTTTAAGTGCCACCAAGCAAAACAACCCCAAGGCTAGTGCATACCAACAGGCAAAGGAAGCAAGACCAGAGAGGAAGTGACATCATGGAGTCAGACTCACCTGGGTTCTCTGGGGAAAAGGCCGTGAAGGGTTCTGTGAGGACAGAGAGGAAGAGGAAGAAGGAGAGTGTGTTAGATAACTTCAACAGGAGGGAAAAAGTCAGCCAAATGTCACAGAAATGTCACAAGACTATCAAACTCCTCCTGAGGAAATTTAACTTAACTCCTCAGATAACTCACATGAGTTATGGCATTTACTCGGCTCCAAACGCCGAAACGCGCGTTCAAACGGGGCGCATTGTGTGAGCTGGGAATTCGAGATGGGCTAAGCGATGTGTGCGCTCGCAAAGTTCATGCATTTCAAGTTGTTTATCAGCAGAGTCCAGTTAAACTTGTGGAGGCAGGGGCAGGGGGAGGGATTCGGCGTGCTGCAAACACACCGAGCACTGAGCAGCGCTTTGATTGCCTGGAATGTAAACACAAAGAGCAGCGCTCCACGTGTGTGTGTGTGTGTGTGTGTTGGAAAGACAGAAACCGACGTGGGAACTGGAGCCTTTTAGCCTTAACGCCAACATACTCTGCGAAAACTCAACTGCGTCGGGTGATAAGAACGCTCCAGGAGGGGCAGGGAAAAGGAGGGAGGCGGAGCTTCCTGCTTCCCCTGGACGTCACTCAGGAGCGATGACGGCAGGTTTTTGGGCTCAGAGCGCCCGGCTTGCTCTCTGATCTGTTTAAGACCCTCTCCAAAGCCCCTGCTCGGGCCAGATTACGGCGGCTCTGCTGGCGCTCGGCGCCCAGAAAGTTGCTTGGGAAACAGCCGGTGCAGTAATTCCCTTTGACGGCTTCGGGAAAAGCTCTGTTTACAAATACGACCGAGGAGAGCGCACAGGAGAGACGGAGGAGAAGAGGAATCTAATGAAACATAGATTAGCATCGCTGGGGCCCACGAGGCGTTTATGGCCTAGTTTAACTATTCTTATTCTTTTTTTCTGCAGAGGATAAACGCTGTCCCTCCCTCTTCTTCCTCCTTTCATCTCCGTTGTTGGTGGGCTGTTGGTGGAGGTGGCGTTAATCACATCATGAGATTCTTTTTTTTTTTGATTCACTCAGGATGGAGTGTTTTCAGTCAAACACACAGGTTTAAAGGTGTTGACGATGTGTGTGTGTGACTTACGTGTACACTCTTTCAGAGGGATGCTGGAGCTCATGTGGATGTTGTCGATCCAGATGTGTCCTCTGGTGCCGTGCACAAAAAACCCCTCCATCACCACCTAGCAGCGCCCGAAACAAGAGAGGAAGAGGAAGAGACAGAAAGGGAGGAGGAGGGGGAGGAAGAGGAAGAAGGATGAAGCCAAGAGGGAGCAAAAAAAAAAAAAAAAAAAGGCAGTGGAGGGGAAGAGAAAACGAGGACAAGCCAGAGAGGATGAAAACTTAATACTGTTCCTGTGATTTCAAAGTTGCACTCAACACTTGCAATCTTCTGCGACATCCGTCACTGCAGCTGACTTTTTCAAGAGGGCGTTAACTGCCTGTGATGTCTCTGACAAACGCGGCGAACAATCACGCAGCCATCAGAGACTGCCTGACTTACTTTGGCTGCTTCTGAAGTCGAACCTGGCCTGAGGTGACAGGGAGGTTCGAACTTCATACGCTTTGTGGATCACTTTTTAAACACCACAAAAACTGACATCTTATCAAGAGTTTTTGTCTTATTTTAAGTAAAAATTGTCTTATTACACTCGACATGAGCCTCATTCAACTGAACAATCCAGAAAAATGTCTTGTTTTAAGTTATTTTGAGACAATAAATGAGGTCTGAATTGCTTGTAAAGACTAAACTAAATGTGACCTCATTTCTGACCTCAACGCAGACCTCATTTTTCTATTTAAATAACTTGAAAAAAGACATTTTCCTGGACTGGTCAGGTGAATTAAGTCTAAAAAGACATTTTCTAGAGGAAATAAGACAACGTTACCTGGAAGTCTTTAGGCGATCGAGGCAGGATGGTTCGACCCTCCTTCCACACGGGGCCCTGATCGTCTTTCAGCGTCCACAGCACTGTCTCCTCGTTCTGTGCATCGCGCAGCAGGACCTTCAAGTGGCCCTGAGCCTCTCCTGACAGCTGATAGGAGAAAAGGAGGCAGAGAGGCCCCGTGTCGGCCGCCACCACCGGGCTGACGAGCCGGGCTTGCTGCTGCTCCGTCTTCAGGCTGGCGTCCATGTAGAGGTAACTGTTGAGCTCTGAAGAGGAGACGAACGATAAAACACGTGAGCTACTTCTCTAATCCTCACATATCCCCAAAAAGAGCGGCGCTTTGTTCTAACCTTGAGTTTTTCTGGCTGCTGGAGTCAAATGAAAGTGAAAAAGTCAGATTTAATAGGTTTTTCATTTTGCCCTGGAGGCTGGAGAAAAAAAAAAAAAACACTTTTCAGATCTGGATGCTGCTGGAGTGAGTTTGTGGAGCACGTAGATGCGACGTGGCCGCACAATTATCACCATCAATCACCGCGGCTGCACATGCAGACGCGTACAGTAAGTACAGATATCCCTGACATGACTCACACACAATAAAAGAAACGAGCTGCGAACAGGATCCAAGCCTCGCCAGCACAATAGTCACACCAAACAATAGAGGATGTGACAAATTTAAACACGCTGAAGAATGGGCTACGCAGGGAGCTTCCAGAGCTCCAGCCAAGACCCTCGGGACCCGCCGCCTCTCCAGGTGACTTCAAGAGCGGAAAAGTCCAACACGCCGCTCCATTTGTTTGCACCAGAGGATGTTTAGTTTGCAAACTGGACGCTGACATGAATTCTATTGTGAGGGAGTGAGATCGGAGAGTTTACAGTACACATATGTGTGTGAATGTGTGTGTGTGTGTGTGTGTGTGAGAGTTACTCAAGGAGGCGTCTGGTGAGGAATTTCTTAAGTGGGCCCTGTGGGAAAAAGTCCACTATCAACAATCTGCAGATTAAATCACCTGCTTTATCATGAGCCACTGTGTGTGTGAGAGAGTGTGTGTGTGTGTGTGTCTTTGTCATAAGCAGGAAAAAAGTCCAGAGTGACTCAGAGAGCATTCAGGTGTTTTCCAAATAAATACTTGTAGATTGGAGCTCGCTAATCGTCCCCTCCTCATCCACAGCATCTTACAGTATTAACACCGAGTGTGTGTGTGTGTGTGTGTGTGTGTGTGTGTTTTCACTGCCTGGGTCGATAACCTTTCCCTGAGCTCACTTGCCGATCCGACAAGCAGTATCTGGAGGGACGAATCTTCCTCCGCCTTGACAGCTCCCCTCTGCCCGCCATACGCTGCGACTCGCCTGTGTGTGACACTTCAGACAGTGTGTGTGACAGAATGTCCCCTGGCCCCAGCTCTACACTAAGCATGTGTGTGTGTGTGAAACATATTTGTGACTCCGCACGGCATTTTATCACTCATTTTTATGCCTCCTCTGCCTCGGCGGAGCGCGGCGTCTCGCAGCGAGCCCCCCATTGTTGTGCCTCTTGTTCGCCAGACAGCTCATAATCGAGGCTGCCTCGCTGTACGCGCCACAACAGAGCATTATTAATCCATTTCACAGCGGTCTCCTGCAGCGAGAAGCAAACAAGGATTCTATCTGTGCAGCCTAGTTAACGCCGTTTCACTAGCAGGGGTGTGTTACGCCAAATAATACAGTACACACACGGCTAATTACCAGCGCCCAGGCGGAGGTCAGGAGGTGAGCAGATCATGGTTTCTGGGTCACACGGGAAAGAGATCCTGCAGGGGATTAAAGAGCGATCTGATAGCAGTGAAATAACGATCCCGAGCCGGCTGGGATGTCTGACCTCTGACCTCAGAGCGGAGGAATCAAAGGCTGGAGTTTGCGTGTCAAACTGGCTGCATGTGATACCCCGCACATGAAAGCCGCAACTTGACTAATCGAAGCAAACCCTCCAAGTCCAACCGCCGTGAAAGACGCCGCTTTGAAGCCGTCTGTCAGAGACAGTTATGACCAAAATAGGTCACGCTTCAGACGGGTTTCTGATGAACCCGACCCAGGTGATGTCACAGAGCGCCGAGCCTGGTTTAATTCGCTGCAGCTGGAGAAAGGCCGGATCTTTCTTCTCCAGATCCTTAAAACAAGATTCAGAGAACAACCTGAGAGATTATAAACAGAGCTGTAAAAGAAAAACTCCTGAACCCAGCAGGAAACTTCTCTCAGCGCTTTAAGAGCTGCACTTTGATCTGGATCGAGGGAGAGTGAGTAATTATTCCTTCAAGGAGGGCGTAAGGCGACACAGGATCATCTGGGAGGTGCCTGAGGTAAGCAGAGGACGCTCTGTGGAGCCTCCTGCTCCGAACTTAATTGGAGCCACCGGGCTTTAACCCTTTCCTCCGTCTGACGCTCTGTTCTCAGCTCATTTCAATTCACAGAGCAGGAGCGGCGGAGGCGGCGCGGCTCGCTGGCAGACGATGCTGTCGCTAAATGAGACCGCTTTCAATTCGAGGAATTATTTTAATCAAATTGAAAATGGACCCGATGAAGACGCGCACGGAGAACGACTCTATTTATTTAATTATCCAAAACAATGTCTCGCGTCTAGACCCCAGTGAAGTTGATGGAATAAAGCTAATGCATTTGTGCTCCAGCAATTTTCTGAGTCCAAATGACATTATCCCGCAGCTGCATACGCAAACGCTGAGGAACAAACACAAACAACATCAAAATAACGTCTCAGGAGTCAGCTGCTCCTTCATATCTCAGACAGGTCGCAGAGAAAACAGGAGTTTCTGGCTCTTCAGATCCTGAATTTGTAAAAATAGAGCCGAATGTTCACCCAAAGCTCCTCCACACATGCCTAAAAGCCCTGAGGATTTCCTGACTTCACCCATGTGGGCTGCACATGTGAAGGCAAACACATTGTTCACTCTCAGTGTGAACCCCAAATCTGCATGTGTGAAGAGGGACACTCTCGCCGCCTCCTGTTCAGAGGAGGTGGTTCAAGCTCTGACTGATGAGGACGACTCACCGTGGCTGTGCAGAGACCAGAGGAGAGGGGCGTTGGGGTCGTGCGTCCACCCACACAGGCCGTGGTCGAAGTCGCACACGGTGTCCGATGGAGGAGACGCGGCTGCTGCGAAACAAACGCATCATTTTTCAGGGTTCCTACTGATTAAGGCTTTTCAAGACTTTTTAATGACAATTGAAAGTAAGTTTAAAACCAACTTTAGAAATTTAGTCTGTGGTAGGTAGATTATAAAAATCCCTGGATGTCCTACTAACTTAGGAAAAATTCTCAGTATGCTTTTGACTAGTCTACCTGGCACACTGTTCCCCATAATGCACAGCGCTAACATTGTTTGTCAATGTGGGTGGCAGGTTTGGGTGAATTACTGCCATCTATTGGAGTGAGTTGGCATTACAGCTACAATACAACAACACTAACGTAAGACTGTCCATGACATAGAAGTGAATTGATGAGTAAGAAACACTGGTGAATCGTGTCACTTGTGTCACCAAAAACTTTTTAGAACTACACGTGGATTATAAGGAAGTGGTTTTTCCATAAGCTGTAAAAATAAAAAGTAGGGACGCACAATATATCAGTATCGGCTGATGTTTACACTAGCTGCCGGCCATCTTCAGAGCATCTTGAACGATCCTTCAAAACCAAATAATCTTGTTTACTATGACTATGTAAACACCAAAACTACCTAAGAAGAATGGACTCTCTTTTTTTTATGTCTTTTTTCCTTTTTTTGATCAAAAAATGAAACAAAACATACCCTCTTTTTTTTTTTTGCAACCCTGGCATAGTCGTCTTTTCTAACAATGGGCCGCTCTTTCTCTCTGAACTACCTCGACACATCATCTCAGATTGTTTTTTTCTTTTTTAACATTATCAATAAATATTGGTTATCAGCCAAAACAACAATATTAATATCGGATATCGCTATCGACTAAAATTTTCATTTGTTGCATCTCTAATAAAAAGTCAATCCCTTCCAGACTTTTAAAAATAAAAGATATGACTTTTTGTGAAAGATTAAAAATCAAATATGATGATTTATAAGAAAAGGTAAAAAAAAAATAAATCATCAGCTGTGGCTCCGCCTTCCACAACTTAAAACCAGAGCTGTAAACTACAAAACAGACCTAACACAACAGTCATACTACATACTACATGCAAAAGCAGTAGGCAGTATGTAGTTCCTACTACATACTAAATTCACACAGTATGTAGGAGGTGGTTTGGAAAACAGCCCATATCAATTACATAGGGTTAGAGACAAGTAATAGAGTCCCAGCTGCAACTACATCAATGTTTGTTGGTTCCACTATCGTGATTGTGTGATGTTATGAGAATAACTCTGTAAATCACTTAAAAAATAATAAATAAATGTTACAATTTATTTTGAGATTTCTAGCTTTTTACAATCAAACAAACGTGTGTTTACATTTTTTAAGACTTTAAAGATTAAGTTTAGGTTTTTAAGGTAGTCTGAGGCCTTGTTCTTAGATTCATGAATTCAACACCTTTAAGACTTTTTAAGGATCTGCAGGATCCACTTTCATCTTTGTATTCCTGCTACCTCACTGCTTTCACGGTCTGCTTCCTCTCACCTGTCGTCGTGACGGGGACCGTGGTGGTTTCCACATCCGCGGGCAGGGTCGGCGTGACGGTGTCAGCGGGCGTGGTGGTCTCTGCAGACACAAACACAACACAAGAGGGTCAGAGGTGGATGTTTGAAACAATCATCAGGCGTTACATTGCAGCGGAGAGGATACATTAATCACCCTGTGTTTGTTTTACAGATTACTGATGGAGAGTTTCTCCTGGGGAACGCAGATGTGAGAGGAAGTGATAAGAGACAATGGGAGAAGAAACAACTGAAAGTAATGAGGTGAAGTGTCTTTATGGACCTGAAGGAAAATCTCATGAAGAGAAAGCATGACACGGCTGTTTTAGCCCCACAGGAGCCCCGAGTCATGTTGTGTCTCAGCGTCTGCAGAGCTTTAAACGCTCAAACACACACACTCACACACACGCCTGAGCTGAAGCTGATGGATGGATGTGTCGAACAAACTCCCCTCGACCTTGAACGGGAATCTCACACTCTGGGAACCGCTCGCTAGCTGTCAGGAAACACACACTCACACACACCTTTCCCACACTGCTCTCCTGCATGTGTGTGCTACTGCATGTTTGAATCCCCTCTCCTCTTTAATATGTAACAAATAAAGAGGAAGATAACACTCCGACGCTCACAGCTCGCTCGTTAAAGCTCCACACGTGTGCAGCAGGCCGTGGCTGGAATGTGGAGTTGAGATCTGGCTCTGATGAGGAGCAGATGGGTCCAGGCTGGTGTTGTATTTGAGTTTCACTGAGGTTTGGGTCACGTCAAAACTGCACATTCAAATTCATCGAGTAAATAACAGGATTTTCTCAGAATAACCAACGCAACAACTCATTTCAGACGTGTTTACTCCAGAATTTAGCAGCTAGCTGAGTACTGCGGGGTGTTTATGAGCGGTGGAATCAGCACATGACTTCTTGGATATGCTCAGTCGTATATTGTTGGGTTTCTCCCCCCGACGAGCGCCATTTAGGCGTATCCAAACAGCTCTGCGTGCGCGTGTTTTGATGTGCGACACAGCTCATTAGCCTGAATAGAAAACATGCAAACATGAAAGAAAAAAAAGGTCAAACGGACTCATTTCCACTCTCCACTCTGCTGTACGCCTGTTAGCAGCACAACCACGGCCTCCCGCTGCTCCTCCTGCTCCACCATTATCATTTAAAAAGTGCGAAAGGCCCCGATGAGCAACAAACCCCGGCGTGATGCACAATTGATCGGGTAACAGGAAGTTCCTGTGGAAAGCAGTGGCGAGGCGCCGCAGCTGGAGAAATGGCACACATGAAAGGGCCGTCCACAGCTGGTGACGGTTTCTGACATTAACCCAGCGTTAATGTCATGTCCTTTATGGCTGTCATTAACTACCTAATGAGAGTCTTATCGCTGCCAGCCTACAGGGGAGGTGAGGCACGGACGGCAGCTCGAACCCTCCCAGTTTTGTCAGCGTGTGTCTTTAGTCCGTCTCTTTTCACTTTAGCTGTTTATTTCTGATCTTTGGCTCCAGCAGCTGAAGGAGGACTCAGTTTTAAAACTGCACCACCCAGGAGGTCCATTAAGTCTCTTTACGATTCAAAAAATATAACACAAAGGCAACTAATGAGGTATCTTAACCAGAGTATCAAAGTTTTTAATCACACTGTGTTTGTGTGAAAACTTTAAAAATGTCTACTCCTCAAGAAAAGTTGTCAGTAAGTCAAAGTTATTGAAATGCAGACTCAGTGAAACTACAGAGCTTAGTATAGAAGGGCTCCACCATTGTGTTTGTCAATTCATGGCACAAGGAATTTATGGAGACAAGGTCAGAGATGGATAAAGGAAAGAGTGGATGACCAAGATTATCCCTCCTTTCAGTTTTCTCCTAAAAAACTAGTTCTCTTATCAAATAAGTTAAAAAAAAGTTAAATAACTTCTCATTTTGTAACAATTTCCACACATTTGTTCATTTAATTATTTCATGTAATAAAGTTTTTAAAGTGTAAAGACACTTCCTGGACACCCTATATATCTAAAAGATGCAAAATCTTAAACCAGAACCTTGCTGAACAAACTGTAGTTTGTAACAGATTTTTGAAGCAGATTGGCTGCAGCAGCCATATTGGAAGTGGGGCATGCTTTGAGTTTCCGCACTAACAGCTACAGGGCGCCTGTCATCAAGCCATGTACAGTGAAACAACGGTTGACAGGAGTTGGTTTTGACCCAGGCTGTAACTATGTTTATTTTTACTGTAAAAGCAGCTTTTTTTTGGCTTGGTGCGTTTGTGACTTCCTGTACTTCTGGGGCCAGTTCAAGTGGACACTTGAGAAACAGCAGATTTTAGCACTTCAGCATTGTCTCATATTCTTAGACTGGAGGTTGCCACTTGGTTGCAACTGTGTTACTGTAAAACGGGTTTCCAACAGGCTGCTCACAGGCTCTCAATAAGTAGCTCAACAAGCAAATGGAGAATGGAAACAAATCCTAAAAGGGTATGGACAAAAAAACAACATCCTCCACGAAGAATATCAGCCAATCACGTTTGTATTAATGACTCCATCACCTGTCCTAATAAGCAGCAGCTAGCGTGTAGACTCATTAGCCTGTGGATACTGTTATCGATCTGAATGTGAACAGAATTATCGTCGACAGCCAGCAGTGTCAAACATCGTGTTTAAGGTATATCTTTAAAAAGGCGCTAAATATGTATCCAGCATAATAAATGAATGAATACATAAATAAGGGGACTAGAAGTATCTCTCAAATCGTTTTATTGTTTGACTCTAATCCTAAAAAAGGTGGAGACCCCCACCCTGAAATGTTTAATCTGAATAAAGCATGAAACACTCTCTGATGATAGCCTGATGGAGATCATGCGTCCAGGATACCTGACCTTCAGCCCTCCATATATTTAATAATAACAGGCTCCAGGTGTGAAAACACCAGAATTACCCTTTAAGTCTCATGCGTTAAAACAAACCGCATTACCTGAGCACGAGTTGCACTCCCACATAAACACAAGTCCATTAAGATTCCATCCTGAGCGCTCCCTGCTCTCAAAGGTCACACCCTGTCACACTGTGAATGTGCTGACCTTTGCGGGGTGTGACAGGAGCGTGGGGCCCGACGGGAGCAGGACCGCTTCAGCGTGGGTGTTTGTGTTTATGTGCAAACGTATGAGAGCTGCCTAAATCGCCCCGAGTCATGTCCTTGACGTGTGGCGCAGATGTGCGCGAAGGTCAAGGCCTCTCATGTGTATGCACAGCAGGGGGCCGTGCAGCGCAGGAAGAGTCCCTCCGCAGCAGAGTGTTGTCTTACATAATGTGTCTGCTGCTGCTGCTGCTGCTGCTGCAGGTGATGATGCAAGTCATCATCATGCAGGGGGTGAGACGCCATCACTTAGAGCGGGACTCAGGGGAGCTGCTGGCATAGATAATGCTGGTGCAGGCGCTGAGTAATACGCACACACGCTTTTGTAAACGCTTTTGTATGCGTGTTTTATAACACACACCAAAACACGGCTGCACGGGATGGCAAAGGCCAACTCTCCCTTCACAAAACACATCGCTCACCCCGAAGAGGCTGACTCAGCGGCGTGTCAGAGACGAAAAAAAACTCTTCAATTATGTAGAAAGCCTTTCTGTAAATCTGTACTTGGCAGCCCCCACAACACACACACACCAACACACACACTCAGTGATGAATCGATGCATCCACACACTCGAAGAGGACATGACGAGAAAGACAAGCAGCCTTTGTTTGATGTTGAGCAGGGTGGGGTTAAGTGCTCATTTCATAGATCATCCCTGCTGGAGTCGTTCAAATCGCCATTTCAGGATCAGAATCAGGGCGTCAGGTATCAGCGTCACCGCCGCGAGGTGATGAAACAACCTGAGATCTTAATTTATTCCCCTGAAAAAAACGTGTGCATGGAAAAAGAGTCCTGAAATCCTCAGAGTGACACAGAGAAGAGCTTAAATAAGTCCAGAGACTCAGCTTTGGAGTATTTATCTCGTCTAAAGCTGTGACACCTGAGGTTTACATTACAGGTGTGCATATGCATGGCTGTGCACGCTGATATTGTGTACCTGAGACTGGAATCATCTCTCCCAGAGGACGGCAGAGACGATACTCTGCATTTTTTTTCCTCGCAGATGAGTCTCTAAAAATCCTGAGCTCATACATTTTTCATTTCTGTAGCAAGCGTACTACAAAAACTGTCACTGCAGATGTGTGTGAGTAAGAAAAGAAGAGGGTAAAAGAAGAGGAGGGGAAAAGAAGAGGAGGGGAAGAAAAGAAGGAAAACATTTACGGACCCACGCACCGAGCCTCAGGCTGGGAAAAGACACAACTGCAACCATGTGTAGGAATAAGGTGGTAGCTGCTCGGTAACATTCAGGTGAAAAAACTCAGAGAGGGAAGAAGGGAAGTGAATGATTTACAGGATGTCAGCAGCAGTTCAGTGCTCCTGCTGAACAATGTGTGACCCACGACAGCAGCTCTTTGTCCCTGAAGAATCCCTCCTCTAACGCCTGACTCAGTGGTTTTTCTGCTCCCATCTTTGGGGGGTCTATTGTTGTTGTTTCTGCTCACAGCAAATGCAAAACACACGTTTCCTGCGTGTGTGGAGAAAACAACAACCAGGTATCATAAACACAATAAGCTCTGTGTTTGATTTTGTGGATGTTACCGCAGTCTTACGTCGCTTTGAATAAACCTAATGAGGTGAGCTGACTCACCTGTACGCCTCTGTTGCTATCACTCTCACTGAACAAGTGGTAAAAGCCATAACGCTGATGTGCTCTTCTTTATATTAAATTTCTCCTCAGCTGGAAAGCGCAGCACTTCATCAGCACTTATACGAGCATCCAAACACATCAATCATCCAAATGAAACCAAGGCCCTGCTTGTATTTATAGTGGTGTGATTACACTGCACTGTGTGTGTGTGTTATCCTGTTGAGGCACACAGGGAGTGGTAAACAGTGAGAGTCCACATGTGTGTTTCTGCAGCTCACATCTGGAGAGCAGGCGGAGCTGGAGAGTGAACAAACCAAACCTCCTCTTTCTCTGTCCTTCTCTGGGGACGCCTTTCTACACCATGCTAGCACCAGGTTGGACCCACTTTTTCCCTTCAGAACTGCCTCAATCCCTCATGGCATAGATTCAACAAGGTACTGGAAACATTCCTCAGAGAGTTTGGTCCATATTGACATGATAGCATCACACAGTAGCTGCAGATTTGTCGGCTGAACATCCATGATGAGAATCTCCCGTTCAACCACATCCCAAAGGTGCTCTATTGGATTGAGATCTGGGGACTGTGGAGGACATTTGAGTACAGGGAACTCATTGTCATGTTGAAGAAAGCAGTCTGAGATGATTCCAGCTTTATGACATGGAGCGTTATCCTGCTGGAAGTAGCCATCAGAAGATGGGTACACTGTGCTCATAAAGGGATGGACATGGTCAGCAACAATACTCAGGAAGACTGTGGACTTTTTTTTTCTTTTTTTCCTTTTTTCTTTCTTTTTTTTCATTTTTCTCTTCCCTTTTTTTTCTTTTTTCCCTTTCCTTCCTTTTACTTTCTTTTTTCCTTTTTCCTTCACTTTTTTTTTCTTTTTTCCCCTTTTTTCTTCCTTTTTTTTTCTTCCTTTTTTTCTTCCTTTTTTTTTCTTTTTTCACCCTTTTTCCCTTTATCTTTCTTTTTTTCCCTTTTTTCTTTGTTTTTTCCTTTTTCCTTTTTTACTTCCCTTTTTTTCTTTTTTTCCCCCTTTTTTTCCATTTTTCTGTGGACTTTAAACCATGCTCAGTTGGTACTAAGGGGCCCAAAGTGAGCCAAGAAAATATCCTCACACCATTACACCAGCAGCAGCAGCCTGAACTGTTGATACAAGGCAGGATGGATCCATGCTTTCATGTTGTTGAGGCCAAATTCTGAGCCTACCATCTGAATGTGGAGCAGAAATCCAGACTCATCAGACCAGGCAACGTTTTTCCAATCTTCTATTGTCCAGTTTTGGTGTTGCTGTGTGAATTGTAGCCTCAGTTTCCTGTTCTTAGCTGACAGGAGGGTCACCCGGTGTGGTCTTCTGCTGCTGTAGCCCATCTGCCTCAAGGTTGGACGTGTTGTGTGTTCAGAGATGCTCTTCTGCAGACCTCGGTTGTAACCAGTGGTTATTTGAGTTACTGTTGCCTTTCTATCAGCTCCAACCAGTCTGTCCATTCTCCTCTGACCTCTGGCATCAACAAGACATTTTCACCCACAGAACTGCTGCTCACTGGATATTTCCTTTTTTTGGGACCATTCTCTGCAGCAGATCGTCTTGACCATGTCTACATGCCTAAATGCATTGAGCTGCTGCCATGTGATTGGCTGATTAGAAATTTGCGTCAACGAGCAGTTGGACTGGTGAGCGTATTATCCAGGTGAAACCAAATCACGGCGAGCCTTCGCTGCTCTTTTCACCTCTGGCAGAAGACTCTAATGACTCTCATGCATATCTAATGCAAGCCTCACATTCCCACTTTCCTGCTCAATGTTGACTTCATTAGACTGCAGGGGCAAATCATTCAGCCAGGAGTCGAGGATGCGGTGAATTATCATATATAAACTGTCATATACGCAGCAGCTGCAGCAGCGTCCTACCTGGAAGGTCACAGCCAAGAATCTCCACTCTCATCCCGATCCCTGCAGGAGACCACCTCTCAGGGTAGAGCCGCACAAACTGAGCCACCGTCTCCTCGAAGTGACGCAGCTCTGGGGTGTCGTAGTGCGTATTCCCCTCGAACGTCTGTGCAAACACAAGAGAAGAAGTGTTAACCTTGTGCTGTTACGTTTGAAAACTTCTCAGATTGGCGGTGGCACCCACTTTGGGAAGGCTGGTTTTGGGATCCATGATGAAGTTCCAGTCCTTGGCGTTGAGGCTGTGCGCCACTTTGTACTTCCTGACGAAGGCGCGGTTGTCCGTGGTGGCTCCGCTTCCTGCGTCTCCTCCTCGAGCTCCTTGCGTGATCACACCACGCACGGTTTTCGGCACGCCCAGGTCCACCTGCAGGGATCAGATTGAGATGAATGAGCGCAGAAAACAACACGTGGGTTTGTTTAAAAGCAGCTGCAGCAGCAACATGTGGAGGGCAGAGATTTTACTGCAAAATATAAACAAGACCTTTACGCTGTGGGAGTCACAACAATTAACCCCAGAGAAACGTTACACAGAACACAGTTTATCAGCATTTATATCAGGAACACGTCAGAGGGGTGTGTGTTTCTGTTTCCTCTCCCGTGATCTGTCCGCTGAAATAAGTGTCAGTGAAGTCTGGAGGCTTTGAACACAAAGACACGAAGGTGGTTTGTGGTTAAAAACAGCCTCCTGCTCTGCATGAATGCACCTCTCTCTGTAGGGATCCTCTCTTTAATGCTGAACAACAATCACAGACTTTGATCTGACTCAAGAGCTCCTCAGAAACAGCTCGAAAACTTTTTCCCCTACAGTCGTTTGGATCCAGAGCTCAGTAGAGATGGAACGGTCTGGATCTTTTTAATCATTTATGCTTTATTTCACAACTGAAGACTTGTACTTTGTGATCCCATCTTATTTTTTTCATTTTAATTTATTGGTTTCGCTTCTATTGATTTATTTTTTTCCTTGTCTTATTTGTTTTTATTATTGTCTACTGTCTACTGATCAGTGTTACCTGTTTGCTATTGGCTGTCCCTGAAGTCACTAAATGACACCATTGCCTCATTTGCGTTATAATCTATTTTCATGTAACTGTCATGAACACTGAAGGAGAGATGAATAGCATTATGGGAAAGACAGAAAGCAGGTAAATAAAACACCAAACTGCAAATATCTGAAATCTTACCAAGTGTTTTTGTCTTATTTTCTGTAGAAAATGTCTTTTTAGACCTAATATGAGCCACATTCACCAGACCAGTCCAGAAAAATGTCTTGTATCAAGTTATTTAAAGACAAAAATGAGGTCTGAATTGCTTTTAAGAAGTTCAAAAAAATCCACCAATGGAACAAGAGAAAAGTTTCTTGTATTAAGACATCATTCTAGTTTCAAGTAAACTTTTTTCTTCTTACATTTGCAGATTGTTTTTACTTGTTCCAAGCAAGTCAGATCTTATTTTTGACTTTTATCAACTTGAAACAAGACATTTTCCTGGACTGGTCAGTTGAATGTTGCTTATATCAAGTATAAATCGCGTATTATAAGCTAATTTTTTACTTAAATAAGACAAAAACTTTTGATAACATTTCCGATTGTGCAGCTACTTTTTTCAAAACTACAATGTTTTTCTTTGCTTAATATCAGCCTGCCTCCTTTATCCAGATTTAGGACTAGCAGAAGTGACTCAATGAGACGAGCACCTGTTGATTTGCCTACAGAGTGAGATCAAAACATGCTTAAAACTCAAGAAAAGTCACTAGATTTGTCTCTACACTGCAAAAAAATGATATCTTATCAAGTGTTTTTATCTCATTTTAAGTAAAAATTGTCTTGTTATCCTTAATTTGAGCCACATGTAGCTGATCAGCCCAGAAAAATATCTTGTTTTAAGTTGTTTGAAGACAAAAATGAGATCTGAATTGCTTTTAACAAGTAATAAAATCTGCCAGTGTAAGAAGAAAAACTTTGCTTGAAACTAGAATAATGTCTTAATACAAGTGACCTCATTTCAGACCTCAATGCAGACCTCATTGTTATCTTTAAACAACTTAAAATATGACATTTTTATGGACTTGTCAGGTCAATGTGGCTCATATTTAGTCTAAAAAGACATTTTCTACAGAAAATAAGACAAAAACACTTGATAAGATTTCAGTTTTTTTTCCTGTGTAGTAACTTTTTTGAGAAAAGCTCAGCAGAGAAGTCTGAAAAGTCACTTAATTTAGCTGCAAAATCCCACGCACCACCCTTCACCTCAAGTTGCATGTTGTATGATCAAAACCATTCACCTGAAGCCACTCCTCTCCCGCCAGAGGCTGAGCGGGCAAAGGGAACCAGCCCGAGCGGCTCGCCACCAGCCGCGCCGTCCCAGGACTCCACACCATGTCCCTGCTGGAGGAGGCGGAGATCTGAGCGTCAGGGAGGAGGCCGGACAGCAGGCCCTGCAGGTCTGAGCACGGAGCGTCTGCAAGAGGAGAGCAGAGATAACTTTCAACCTCGGGTGTGTGAGTGATCGTAGAGGGCGAGGAGGAGGAAGAGATGTGCAACGCAGCACTATCACATACTCCAAATGCAATCAGAGCGCCATTAGCGGCATAAAAGCACACACGTTAAACCTGCTTTACATTCATGCACTCACATCTAATAGAGCTACTTAAGCAGCTTTTAATTACATCATTCCTCTGTACTGCATCTTTATATTCCACACAATAGCTGGCGTGCTCACTCTGCGGCGCACGCTTTATGTACACTCCCTGTTTGAGCGCTCATGTAAATGCAGAAAACCCTCAGAAAGGGGACTCATTCAGATATGGATGAGCAAGCCGCACCGCGCGCCAGCCGCCGAGGGAGTAAGTGAGAGGGAGAAATGAGGATTAAGGGGATGAGGAAGGTATAATACGAGGAGTCTGGAGGCAGAGGAGGAGAGAGCAGAAGGAAGGAGAGACGCCGGAGGGAGTGCGAGGAGGAGATGTTAGTCGTGCTGACGGTTTAAGAGAGCACAGATCAAAGTTTCATGCTGTTATGTCACTGCAAAAGCAGGAGGTGTAAATAATGAATATCAGGCACAGGAAGTGTGTGTGTGCAGCAGCGGGTGGTGTCTGTGTACATTTCTGCCTGCTTTTGAGGTCATCTTCTATTTTTAGAAAGCAGAGTGTGTGTGTGTGTGCGTGTGTGTGAGGATGTACCTGAACTGTAAGAGCTAATAGTTATTTCAAACAGCAGCTGTTGAAGCTGAAGCGAATCACAGTTTCTGATGTAAGAGCGAACGGGGAGCTATGAATGATTGATCGCTACCCGTTGCTCGATGTAGAGGAGCGGCGGCGAGCAAAGAGGACACATCAAAAAGTCTCCAAAACCGTGAGAGGGAGAAGTGGCGAAGAGGGAGTGGAAGAGTGAAAGTTTCCTTTAATTAGCTTGAGGCGTGCTATGTTTGAACGATGGAAGAGGAGCGTGGGAGAGGCTAAATATACATGTGACTGAGTGCATCACACACCTGTGATCTGGCAGCCATAGAGCTCAAAACGCAGAGCAATGCCGTTCCTCCACGTCTGCGGTCGTATGCGGACGAACCGGGCCAGAACTGGCTGTGGAACCCGGTTCAGAACCACCTCAGCTGGATCAGTGTTGGCGTGAAAAATCTGCAAACAAAAAAAGAGGGTGGAGGTTAGAGAGCGTCAGGTGGAGCGAAACCCGTCATGCTGGTCTTATCGCCCTGTTTCTCACACTTCTTCCTGCTCCACACCCACCCACAGAGCGCTGTTTCGCTTGGCTTCACACACACACACACACACACACACACATACACACACACACACACACACAGTGGCAGGCCGGACAAAGCAGAGACAACCCAAACATGGATCCAATGTCACCATCCCAGCTGTCGATGTGTTTTGGGGTCAGAGGTTCACCTCCAGGAGGCTGGGAAAGCCTGACGATAGATGAGGGCTCCTCTCCTCTCCTCTCCTTCTCACACACACACACACTTCTTCCACACACCCCTATAGGTGGCTGTAAGACGCTGCAGGAGACAGGAGCAAACATGATTGGCCGCCACACACAGGAAGTGCGTCCAGGTGGGCAGGATGTGAGTGAAACCACTTCCCTGAAGCATCAACGTTGTGAACACTCCCTTCCTTCCACTCAGGGGTCAGGGGGTGAGTGTATGCAGGGTGGTCGGGTTACTTCCCGTTTTGGGCTGAAAATTGTCCCATGATGCTCGAGGGCGGCGTTCGATGACAGACACAATTCTTCTTCTCTTCTTTCTTTTTTTTGCTGTGGAGGAGTTTTTTTTTCCCTAAACCATAACAAGCTGTTTGTGATTATGGATCCACACTGCATCAAGTGTTTTTGTCTTATTTTCAGTAGAAAATGTCTTTTTAGACTTTATATGAGCCACATTCACCAGACCAGTCCAAAAATAATGTCTTATTTCAACACTGCAAAAACTGAAATCTTATCAAGTGTTTTTCTCTTATTTACAGTAGAAAATTCCTTTTTTGGCTCAATATGAGCCAAATTCACATGACCAATCCAGAAAAATGTCTTGTTTAAAGTTATTTAAGGACAAAAATGAGGTCTGGATTGCTCCAGTAAAAAAATCTGCCATTGGAACAAGAGAAAATTTACTTGTATTAAGACATTGTTCTAGTCTCAAGGAAATTTTCAGGCAATTTTTTCTTGTTCCATTGGCAGATTTTTTTTACTCTTTACAAGCGATTCAAACCTCATTTTTGTACTCTGATAACCTGAAACGAGACATTTTTCTGGATTGATAAGTTGAAAGTGGCTCATATCGAGTATAATAAGACCATTTTTACTTAAAAACAGACAAAAACACTTGATAAGATTTCAGTTTTTTTGCAGTGAAGTTTTGCAGTAAAATGAGGTTTACGTTGAGGTCTGAAATGAGGTCAATTTTATTTGTTTCAAGTAAATTTTGTCTTGTTTCATTTGCAGATTTTTTTTTCTGGACTGCTCAGTTGAATGAGGCTCATATCAAGTGTAATAAGACTTTTTCTACTGAAAATAAGACAAAAACACTCAATCAGATTTCAGTTTTTGCAGTGCACTTCCTCCTCCCAGAGCGACCTGGACTCCTCACCCTAAATCTAAAACTCCTCTTCACCCTCACATCAACATCTTCACCCTCCATACATGATAAGTCTGCAAGCTGCCCTCCTCTCCGTCTCTTTCATCACCCTCTTCCTCTTGTTAGTGGCTACAAACTGAAACCACACACAGGAAACCGCAGCACCCACACACTCACACACACACACATCCTACACACTCAGATAAGGAGGAGGAAGCCTCTGTTAACCGACTGTTGAGTGTCATTCACTCTACCCGTCTGTGGTCGACCCGGTCGGCTGATAGGCGAGCCGCTGCTGACTGACAGCTTTTAACAAAGACGGCTCTGAGGAGCGCCGCGGCCGCGATGGAGAGACAAGCGCGACAAGCCGGCGAATTAAAGATTAAACACATCATTTCTTTAAAAAAAAGCTCCTACATGACTTTTCTTTTACTCTGATGCAAGAAGCAGAGGATCAAACTGAAGCTCCTGTTTGCTAAAAATCTGATTTCCATATTTTTCTGCTCCCGCTTTAAAAAAAAAATGACCTATTTGTTGAATTCCCTGTCTGCTGCATGCTTCCAAATGTGATGTGATATTCCAGAAATTCCATAACCAGTGGGAATATGGCTTCAAAATCCGACTCCAGGGGTTTTATTTGATTTTGGGCATGGCCTGATTTAATCACGCCGAGCTGACACGGGTAATACAAAGCAGCACGAGTGTTTGAACAGATAAGCGGGTCTATCTGGGCTCCATCAGGATCCCGAGGATCCAGGATAGGCAGCCGTGGTGTTTACCTAAGAGGCCAAACAGTGGGCTCTTATGGGGGTTATGTAAACACCCACGCATGCTCACACAAAGACAGGCGTGTGATGGAGGGGCTCGCCATCTCTGCTGCTGGGTGTGTGAAACAAAAGAGCATCAGAGAAGGAGGAGGAAACAGAAAAATGACCGCAGGGGAAGAGGAGTCCCTCAGAAGAATAGTTAAAAACAGATGAAGAGTGGGAAGGAGGTTGAATGGAGGACAGGAGAAATGAGGGATGTGGAACACTGGAAAAAACTGAAATCTAACCAAGTGTTTCTGTCTTATTTTTTTTTCAGTAGAAAATGTCTTTTTAGATTTAATATAAGCCACATTCACCTGACCAGTCCAGAAAAACGTCTTGTTTCAAGTTATTAAAAACAAAAATGAGGTCTACATTGAGGTCTGCAATGAGGTCACTCAAATTTAGACATAATACTGGTTTCAAGCAAATGTTTGAGCAATTTTTTTTTGTTCCATTGGCAGATTTTTTTTACTTGTTAGCAGCAATTTAGACCTCATTTTGTCATTAAATAACTTGATACAAGACATTTTTCTGGACGGACCAGGTGAATGAGGTTCATATCAGGAATAAAAAGACATTTTTTACTCAAAATAAGACAAAAACACTTGCAGGGATTTCAGTTTTTTGTCTTTATTTCAGCAGAAAATGTCTTTTTAGATGAAGTGTATGCCACATTCACCTGACCAGACCAGAAAAATGTCTTGTTTAAAGTTATTTAAGGACAAAAATGAGGTCTACATTGAGGTGTGCAATGAGGTCACTTGTATTTAGACATTATTCTTGTTTAAAACAAATTTTTCAGCATTTTTTTTCTTGTTCCATTGGCAGATTTTTTTTATACCTGTTAAAAGCAATTTAGACCTCATTTTGTCTTTAAATAACTTAAACAAGACATTTTCTGGACTGATCAGGTGAATGAGGCTCATATTAAGTATAACAAGACAATTTTTACTCAAAACAAGACAAAAACACTTGATAAGATTTCAGTTTTTTAGAGTGAAGGGAAGGAGGCCTGCTGTCTGTGTAAAAACGAGCAGTTACGTGATAAAGTGGCAACAAAACTTTGCTTATTTCAGTAAAATGTTGCGTAATCGCCTCTAAAACTTCCCAGAAATGTCCCGAGATGCCTCCACGACTGAAAGGCCATTAGCCCGGTGCATTACAACCATGTCTGAGTAAAAGCAGAGATCATCACTGACACTTAAAGAACGACCGGCTCGATACCGGCCAGCTCTCTGAGCCAGAAAACAACTTTCTGTCTCCTTCACTTCCTCCTCCTTTTATGAGGACACCTGAAGGGTCACTCATTCCACCTCTGACCTCCTACCTCTAAAGGTCAAAGGTCAGCAGCTGCAGGAAGCAGATGGTTGCTCATTGACTAACCCCCTAACAACGTAGTTACTTTTTGACCACAAGCACAAACCTGCCGTCTAGACTGCATCTATAATCTGCCCGACGACCGGCATCACGTGACGTTTAGGGCTGAATAATTAACGCTGTCATGTTGTGTCTCCTGGCGTGGAGGAGTCATGAAATTATAACGAAGCACACACATGTGGAGCAGTGGTCAGACATGTTAGTGTGGACATTGGCGGGACAGAGGCACCATGGGTATTTAACTATTGATAAGCTCTTTGGAGAAGGAGGCCAGCGTGACAGATGTGTGATAGTACACACAGGGAAATCACTCTGATTGGTCGGTTTGAGGAAGTTATTCTGCGTCTTCTCTGTCCATTACACTCCTCATCCATGTCGTCTTGCTCCAGTTATTCCCTCTTTCCTTTTGTTTCCCAGACACCCCCTCCTTCCCCCCTCCTCTTGTCCTCTGTATGAAGATGTTGACAGTAGGAACTGGTTCCAGCTGGCCGCCCTCCACCACTGCCTGTGTGTGCGTTAGTGTGTGTTTATGCTCAGGTTGGAGGCAGTCATCCTTAGAAATCATCTTACATCTCCTTATGTTGCAGTTTCTCCAATGTGGTGGCTGCTTCAGTGGCCCAGGACTTTAAAATCAGACGAACTCCACAGCAAAAAACTGAAATCTTATTAAGTATTTTGTCATATTTTAAATAAGACATTTTCTGATTCTACTCGATATGAGCCTCATTCGACTGGGAGCCCAAAAATGTCTTGTTTCGAGTTATTTAGAGATAAAATGAGGTCTGAATTGCTGTAACAAGTACAAAAATCTGCCAATGAAACAACAAAAATATGCTTAAAAATTTGCTTGGAACAATAATGTCTTAATACCAGTGACCTCATTGCGGACCTCAATGCAGACCTCATTTTTGTCTTTAAAAAACTTGAAACAACATTTTTCCGGACTGGTCAGGTGAATGTGGCTCTACTTAAAAAAGACAAAAACACTTGAAAAGATTTCAGTTTTTGCAGCATTAAGGTTTCAGTCTGAAGCAGAATATTCACACAGATGTTTCCTCTTCTCAGGATCTGATTTTTATTGCAGAAATAGTTTTTAGAGTCAGTAATCTTGGCTGTAAACGAAACACAAAAACTGCTCTCCTGCAACGGCACAAAGTCCAATTAGTCATCTTGTTTTATGTGGAGCAAGAGATTTCTGGGAAGCTTTTTGCAGTTAAATATTTCTCTCTAGAGTTGATGATTTCTTAGTTTTAAGCTTGAAGCCTTTAGGGGGACAGAGACGTGACATTTGAGGAGAGCGTGAGGAATCACCAGTGTGACTTCACCGGTTTGTTTATTGACTACATGTATTTGGCATTTTGGACGCCGACATCTGGGATTTTTTTTGGTGAGTAAGCAGCTTGGCAGAGCATTTTTCACTAACTGGGACCATCCTTCACAAAACGAGACCATAAGACGTTGAAGAGGCTTGTTTTACCCAGCATGCTTCGATCATGAACTCTGCTTCTTGCACATGACAGAGAAGCAGCTCCATCATCTTTTTTTTCTTTTTAGAAGTGAGGATGCTGACCAGGCTGCAGGTTTATGGAGGAGGAGGATGTGTGTGTTGAAAAATGGTGGAGTGGAAAACAAAGCCTGAGCGATCCTGACACAGTGTGATGGAGGAGCAGGAGGAAACGCTGCGTGGGCTGTTTTTTTTTCCCCCCTCCTCTCCCAGGTTGTCTGCGTGTGTGTGCTCTGTTCGCACCGGGGCTGACAGTGTGTGTTTTAAATGTTAATTTTCTGGGGTGTCTGAGTTGAATCTGCAGAGAAAAGTGTGTGTGTGTCTCATCAAGTAATGGGATGCATATGTGAACGGTGTGATTTGGAGTTAACAAGTCACATGGTGTCAAAGTGGGAAAGTGTTGGCATGTAGAAAATGAGTCAGCACACACACACACATACACACACACACACATATAAAGCCTGTTTGCTGGTGTGACTGAGGTGATAGCAATCTGCGCTACTGCTGTTTTTTTCACCCCTTCTTCCGACTGCACTTTTATTTCTTTCCAAAACAATCCCACAATGCCTTTCAGCTCCTCTCTCTGTCGAATCATCTTTACCGGCATTAAATCCTCCGCTCGCTGTTCTCGCCGCAAATAAGGACACAAATCTTGACAATGAATGGCGGCTCGCGCTCTTCCAATAACAAACACGCTGAGAGGCAGGCAGCCGAGCATTATTTACAGCTGATTCATATCTCACACACACACTTTCCCCACTCTTCTTCTAAAGCCACATTAACTTCGAGCTCACTGTTAAATGACAATTAAAAGAAGCAAATCCCCATCATTACTAGACCCCCTGACGAGCACTGAGCTTCAACCACTTAAGGGCTCTTTGGGGGGGCTTAGGACGGGCTAACTGGGAGTTTGTACGAAGCGACTGGTGGATTAGCAGTCACGGAAGATTCAACAGGAGCCCACGGGACCAGATGAGGGACCAGGAGAGTGGAGTCTGTGGTTGAAGCTTGAATTAAGTGTGCTTCACTTTAAACAGCACAACGTCTCGCCGCCTGTGGTCGGAGGGAGCGCGGAGGGAAAGTTTGATCTGATGTAATCTGAGATTCTTCGTGAGGCATCAAAGAAAGTGACGGCAGGATTAATCCTGGAGGTTTTAGGGCCTAATTTAATAAAAGCCTCATGGAGGATTGACTAAACGCGGCGGCTGTTGTTGCTCTTAGATCATCAGAAACAGGCGCTCGCCTTTCTTCACATCTACGTTTTACATCATAATGACACGTCCCGTTAGAGCAGGGGTCTGCAACCATTACTTTCACAAGAGCCATTTAGCCTCAGCTCACCTGGATTAAAGTCACTCGGGAGCTACAAAATCTACTATAACTTCACAATCAAGACAAAAAAAGTGTACAAAATCCTAAGCATAGCAAAAATCTAGTGAATGATTATCTAATAGAGAGGTTTTTTGTGCTTATAAAAAGACATTTAATGCCTTAGTTTTTTTATTTTCAATAAATTAGCAGATTGTTTTAAAAAATGCTAAAAAAAATGCAAAATTTATGGAATTTAAAAAAAAATTAAAATAAAAAAAATTGCACAATCAGAAAGAAGAAGTTTAATGAATGTGGAAAATTTGCTAAATTCCAACAAAATTTAAATCTCAAAAATTTGCCAAAGTTTTATAAAAAGGATAATTAATTAAAAAAATAAGTCCCAAAAATTTGCTAGATTTTCATAAACTTGTAAAAATGTCAAAACTTGTTAAACTAAAAAAAAGTAGTTAAAAAAATTTGCAAAAAATTTCAGAATTCCAACAAAAATGCAATTTTTAACAAGTTGCCAAAATTCCATAAATTTGCAGATAAATTAAAAAAAAATTAATCCCCACAATTGGCTAGATTTTCAAAAAGCTGTAAAAATGTCAAGATTTGCAAAATTAAAAAAAAAATTAACAAATGTGCAAAAATTTGCAGAATTCTTACATAAATGTAAATCTCAAGAATTTGCCAAAATTTCATAAATTTGCAAAAAATTAAACAAAATACCATAAAAATTTGCAAAACGAAACAAAAATGGAATTTAATTTTTTTTGCAAATTTTGCAGAAATTAGGTAAAAACATTGAATCTAAAGCAAGAAAAAATAATTTTCAAAAACATTTTAATTCTATCTTTTTAAGGCTTCAAGGAGCCACTGCAAGGGACTTAAAGAGCGGTATGAGGCTCCAGAGCTGCAGGTTGAAAACCCTTGCATTAGAGGAAAGAGGAGGCTCCATTTCCTCAAGTCAACTCTTGCAGAAACCTCTGGTGCTGACGTCTGAAAGCGGTGGATTCGAGGTCACACAAACTCAAAATCTTTGCCTCCACAGCACAAAACTCTCATGCTGTTTCCACCAAATTTAAGGACATTCACATTTAGAAACCAGGCAGCGTAAGGCAGAGGACAGGCTACAAAATATGTATCGCCTGGAGCCTGTGCCGTGGCCTGCAGGGAAGCATAAATACTTCATTTTTTACAGAAACAGAATCTGCTTTCTCTTATTGATCTTTCATCTCGCAGCTGGACCTTATTCCAAAAGCTGTAAACATAATTTGAAAATGTTCAAAGAGTCCGATCAGTCCGAGAGCGGTTTCTCTCTCTGTCAGAAAGTGTCTGAGCGCTGTTTTCCACTCAGACAGATTAGAGGACTCAGATTACACGGCACAGACAGGCAGGCACACATCATGCACATAGGCGCACACATGCACACATCTCCAGACAGGGAGATCAGCCAGAGGTTATCCAGAGGAGGGGTCTGAGGGCTTCCTGTGTGTGTGTGCGTGCTGGATCGGGGCACGATGGGGGGTTTCTGATAAATTGCACAGATGTTGACTTTTTAAGACAAATCCACGTTTCCCTCAATAATCTCCACATCAAATCCCCCCCACTGCTCCCACCAAACCAATCACTGGCACACACAGGAGGGGGGCCCCAGTCCAACTGGGTAAGCGTGCGTGGATTAACCCTCGACATACCAACCCCCCTCCCTCACTACTCTCTGTTTTCTGCTTGGAATCCACGTTGACCTTAACCTGACTGCGAGGGACTGAGTTCAAATCCCCCCGTAGGCTTACTGTAGGTCGTGACAACAACAGCAGCTACCTGCACTGTGTACAAACAGGACCACCTCACTCAGACAAACACGGATTAAACAGCTTGATGGGAAAGCTGGACATTAGAAGATTGAGTCACAGGAAACAGGTGTAAGCAGCGCTTTTGGAGCTGGAATCAAAAAACAAACTTTAAAAATATCTTCTTCCTCTTTTAATGAGAGTCAAACACTCTGACTGCAAAGTTTCACAACCTCAGGCGTGTTTATGTTTATGTGTGCGCACACGCTGGTGTGAGGCATGATGAATAGCAAGCGCTCAGATAAGGATGCATAGAGGACTCCATTGTTCTCGCTCCTCATATCTCCTCCTCATGACTCGGGTCATGCCTCAGGTTCATAAAACATCACTGGAAGAGGAAGACTCCTCCAGGAATGCAGCGTCCAACGATGTGGATGCACAACCGCCTCTGTTGTCTTCAACCGGATCATGGCGGTAGAGGAAAGGTTAGACAGAGGGGGGCTCGTGACTGCAGTTCAAACTCAGGTTAGAGAGACTTCTCTGAAGCTGTTTGCATCTAAACTTCAACTCTCTTCATTAGAGAGACGAGATTATGCAACTCCAAAAAAAAGGGATGTCAGGGAAAGGATCAATGAGCTGAGAAGACAAGACCAACACGTCGGACTAATCCTCCATCTGCCCTGCACTCTCCCTGCTCAGAGCAGGATGCAGGGTTATCTAAAGGGAAGTCAGTCAGTGGGACAGAGAGCCCAGCAAAACTGAATTACTCTGAAATGTGTGTGACCTTTCTGTGCAAACTGAGCAGCTTCTTAATCCGTTCTGTCGTCAATTACTTCCTTTTCACTTTGTGAGGGATTGAAAAAGACTCTCTGCTCTTTGCTCGGCAGGAAACATCCTCACGGAGCAGACGCTCAGCCAGCCAGCAGCCAAATGGAAGAATTCAGTGGCCCACATTTGGATCTAAAAATATTCTGGGGCCCGCACAGTATTTGGAGATCGCTCCAAATACTCCGGACTGAATCAGAGGAAAAGAAAACGCATTTGGTGTTGAGCTGGGTGTACAACAAAAAATACACATATGCACATAACGGAATTAAAAGTTGCACAGGTCTAATTTAATTTCACATTTTTCAAGAGTAACCGTAAAGTTTCTGGGATCATCTGCAGCCCACATTTCAGGAAACACTGACACACAGCAGATGGTGAAGGATTTTTAAGAGCTTACCTTGTGGTTTTTGCCGTGCCGGTACACCATCCAGTCCTCCCCGTTGGTGCTGACCTCCAGCTTGAAGGTGGTGACGTAGTAAGACTTCTGCGTCTCTTTGGAAACGGCGCCCTGTGTGGCGATGCCGGTTAAGACTTTCAGGAAGTGGAGGTCCACCTGGAGGAGGATGCCAACAGGAACACATCATGAATAAAAAGTTTTTTATTTTTAATAAATTTGCAGATTGTTTTAAAAAATGAAAATAAAAAAAGCATAGTAAAAATCTGATGAATAATTCTGTAGTAGGGATGCCTTTTTGTGCATATTAAATTGAACATGAAATGCCTTAGTTTTTTATTTTTAATAAATTTGCAGATTGTTTTAAAAAATGAAAAAAAAAAAAAAAAAAAGCAAAATTTATGGAATTCGAAAAATTTGCTAGATCTCAAGAAGTTGTAAAAATGTCAAAATTTGAAAAATAAAAAAAGTCATTTAAAAAATGTGCAAAAAGTTACAGAATCCAACAATAATGTAAATTTCAAGAATTTGCCAAAATTCTATAAATTTGCCTATAAAATTACAAAATTTAATCCCCCAAGTTTGCTCATTTTTTAAAAAAAGTTAACAAAATTTCAAAACTTGCAAAATTTAAAAAGTCATTTAAAAATTTTTGAAAACATTTGTAGAATTATTACATGAATTTAAATTTCAAGAATTTGCCAAAATTCCATAAATCTGCAAATTTAAAAATTTCATCTCCCAAAAATTTGCTAGCCTTTTTAAAAAAAGTTGTAAAAATGTCAAAAGTTGCAAAATTTTAAAAAAAGTAATTTGAAAAATGTGCAAAATTTGAAGAATTCTAACATAAATTTCAATCTCAAAAATTTGCCATAAAAATTTGCAAAATTAAACAAAAATGGAATTCAAATATTTTGCAATTTTTTCAGAAATTCAGTTTAAACATTGAATTTTAAAAAAAGAATAATTTAAAAAAAACTTCTTTATTGTATCTTTTTTCAGCTTCAAGGAGCCACTGCAAAGAACTCAAAGAGTGGCATGAGGCCCCAGAGCTGCAGGTTGAAAACTCTTGCATTAGAGGAAAGAGGAGGCTCCATAACCTCAAGTCAACTCTTGCAGAAACCTCTGGTGCTGACGTCTGAAAGCGGTGGATTCTGCGAGCGTCATGTGGATTTACGGTGGTCACAGCTGATGTAGATAACAGACAGACCCACTGTGGTGTCTTTCTGTCACGCAGACAGCAGGAGATGAGCACCGACTGTGGCCTGCCGCCTGCCGAGCGACCCCTGGGTGCTGTGTGTCTTTGCATTGTGTGTGCATGTGCGTGTGGAGGGGAGGAAGGCTGGAGGCAAAGATCAATGGCGGAGTGTTCGGATGCATTCCTGAAGAGCACCTTCATCAATCACCGGCACCTCGCTGCTCCTCTGCGCCGTGTGTGTGTGTGTGTTTGTGTTTGCATGCATTGGAGTGGGATGGTGTGTGTTTGAGACAGGAAAGATTGAGAGCGCAGAAGCACTTCCTTATCATCGGTTCCCAGTTCCCCCATTTCCTCGCAGCATGTGTGTGTGTGTGTGTGTCTTCAAAGGTGTAGGTCTGACCTGTATGTACTCCTTGTTGCTGTCCTCTGAAGGCGTCCAGGCGTTGTCGTCGTTGTTGAGCCTAGCCTGACGCGGCAGCCAGCGGTTGTCGTAGAAGGACGTGGACGCGGAGATCTGATCGTCGCTGATCTTCCCTGACTCCATCCCTAGCGCCATGCTGCAGTGGAACGCTGACGGAGGAAAGAAGCAGGGTGTTAACTTTATTTTTGTTGCTTTACATCCAAGCTGGAAGAAAGAGACAGAGTAAAAGGTGAAAGATGAAGAACATTTCAAAGAGGCTGGAGAGGAAGGGAAGATCTGAGCGGCGTATTATACAGCCTGAAAAAAGGTAACTCCAGAGACGGAGGGGGCAAAGGGAGACAGACAGACACCCAACAGGTGAGGAGAGGTAAATTGAGGTGAGCTAATTTATATTCTAAAAGAAAATAGTACGCGTCTGCTTCTGAGGAGTAATGCTCTCTTAGGAGGGAGCAAAATAGACCAGGAGAGGTGAAAGAGAGCTTTGAGACTGAAATAACATTAAAGCAGGAAGGCGTAGAAAAGATGGAGAGGGTAAGAGTGTCAGCGCAGAAGAGGCTGTTGAAACACACAAACACACACAGGCACTCACAGTCTTTGACTTCTCTGTGCGTCATGTTGTAGCGGGCGGAGAAGCCGTCTTTGGCCACGGCCATGTCCGTGTGGAAGGAGAGGGACAGCAGGCCGGAGGACGACTGGATCTCTGGAGGGATCTTTGTGCCGCAGTAGCGTCCGATCAGAGGAGCCACTGCAGAAAGAAAACATGATAGTTTGAACATGTGTTTGCTTTTTTGACTTTAAAAGAGTGAGGATGGATGGAGTGTGGTTAAAACCGTAATAAAAGACGTGTTTTAAAGCTTATCTGTGTTTTTCTTTTGTCTGGCAGCATCACACAAAGCATCCCCTCCATCTTTAAAGAGACAAAGGAATCCAGCAAAGAAAGGCTCCCAGTGTCCACGCTGCTTCAGTAAGTGTTGTCTAATGAGTCGCAGCGTGCTTTCTTCCTCCCATCACTCCCCTCCTCGCTCCTCTCCCCTGTCCATCCCTCCGTCTGCCATGTGTGTCTCAGCCAGGGCCCAGCAGGGGAACCGGAATCCCCGCCTTAATGCAAAGCTGCACTGGGATCAGCTGCAAACACACACACATCTACACACACTGCCGAGGATTACGGTAGTCTCAAGAGCAGCTCCCGCACCAGACGCCAAATTCTTCACCCAGTTGCCTGAGGACTCGTCTCACTGGAACTGGGTTACACTTTAATTTCCTCCTAATTCTCAACTTTAAATGGTATAAATTGTTTTCAGCTATCAAAGCTGCCAAATTCAAGGCTATAATTGGAATTTTAAATCCTCTTCGGATCCCTTTTTAGCAACTGAAAATAGAATAATTAGAGCAAATCCTCAGTTCTCGGCTTCATTTCTTTTAAAAAAGAGGAGAAAGTCAGCCTCTCACCACCACTAATGGGGTTTTCATCAGCTCGGCAGCTGCTAACATTAGCCTATGGCGGCTCTATCAAAGCCCTTTGATAACATCATCAAATGTTTTTCAAGAGAGTTCCTGATGGCTGCTGATAGGCCACTTTCCAAACACTCAGCACCTCCTATTGGATGCAAACAGATACATATCGAGCCGTCACTCTCACTCAGCCTGAGGGAGGAAGGAAGCTGGGAGGTGATAAGGAGGGAGGACAGGGAGCATAGGAAGGGGGTGATGAAGGGTGTTATTATGGAGAGGGAAGAGGAGCATGGGAAAGGGCTGCTCCTCAGGGTGTCCAGGCTCTTACAGACCACGGTGTGAAATAATGTTTCCTCTATGTAATGTGCAGGAATGTAAGGAGAGGCTGCTTACATCAAAGAGGAGACGGCTGCTCCGGAAATCGAGGCCTGGGATGAAAATTTCTGTGAGGGGGAGATGTGTGTGTGTGTGCGTGATACCCTGAGAACCCAGAAACATCGATTTTCTAAGCATGTTTTCACACACCTTGAAGGGGAAGCAGTGTTTGTTCACCTGGGTCCTATTTTTACATGTTTCCAGGTCTACATGATAGCAGGTACAAATAGTTTGGGAATTGCTTCTGTGGATTGCAGGCATGAAATGAGGTGTGATGGCTGCAACAGACTCTCTGATACAACGAGGAGAGGGGCTTGTTTTTGTACCCAGCAGGCTGAGATTGTATTTAAAGTGTGTGACTTGACAAGATTTCTTTTCATCCAGACATCACTCTCACTTTATTTAAGGCCGGCAGACTCAGCTGGGGAAAAACAATACCTGTAAAGATGAAATTATTTCTATGATTCTGAAGTCATTGTTCTTGGACCTAAACATCTCAGAGAAGCTTTCTTGAACAACATCGCCGCCTCTGACGACATCAGCTTGGCTTCCAGCACCACTGTCAGGAACCTGGGAGTTCTTTTGGATCAGGACCTGTCCTTTAACTCTCACATCCAACAGGTCTCAAGGACGGCATTTTTTCATCTTCGCAATATCAAGAGAATTAGACACATCTTGTCTCGGAGCGACGCTGAGAAACTGGTCCATGCTTTCGTTTCTTCTAGGCTGGACTACTGTAACTCTCTTTTATCCGGCTGTCCTAATAAGTCTATTAGGACTCTTCAGCTGGTTCAGAATGCTGCCGCTCGGGTACTGACTTGGACTGGGAGGAGAGAGCACATCTCTCCAGTGTTAGCGTCTCTACACTGGTTACCTATAAAATCTAGGATAGAGTTTAAAATTCTTCTTTTGACTTACAAAGCGCTTAATGGCATCGGGCCATCGTATCTTAAAGACTTAATTGTTCCGTATAATCCGTCTAGGTCTTTGCGTTCTCAACATGCTGGTCTGCTCGTTGTACCTAGGGTCTCTAAAAGTAGTATGGGAGGTCGAGCCTTTAGTTATCAGGCTCCTCTTCTTTGGAATAACTTACCGGTTGAGGTCCGGGGAGCAGACACGGTCTCAACCTTTAAGAGTAGACTTAAAACTTTCCTTTTTGATAAAGCTTACAGTTAGAGCTGGATCAGATCTGAACCAGCTCTTAGTCATGCTGCTATAGGTTTAGACTGCTGGGGGGAACTGACACACAGGGCTCCTGTTTCCCTCTTTTTCTGTCAGTCTAACTTCTAGTCTTACTGTCCTGTTATAGTTACTGACCATACACCTCTCTGGGAGGGTCTGAGTTTGTCTTGTAGGTTCCTGGGGATCGGTGAAGAAGACGGCCTGCTGCTGTGCTCCTGTCCGACACCAGCTACTACAGCTTTGGAGTTGGCCTGCTGGTTTCACCTTAACTGTCGCCACAGCGCCAAACTTCAGACTGCGTCTGTTTCTCTCTCTCTCCCTTTCTGTGTGTGTGTGTGTGTGTGTGTGTGTGTGTGTGCGTGTGTGTGTATCCCTTTGACACATTATGGTACCGATGCCTGGTACCTGGCAATCAGTATAGGTCAGGGGTGGCCAACCTGCGGCTCTTTGCCTTTTGGTGTGCGGCTCTTTGATCCATTCACTATTGTTATGAGCAGTGGTGTACCAATCAATCTAAATTATTGATATATTGATGTTGTGATCAGTATTGAGCAATACTTGGGTGATGAGATTGATACTTAAGTTTCAGTTTCTTTTCTCTACATCGCACATGTGCTCATAGCTATCTTTCTAGATAGATAGATAGATAGATAGATAGATAGATAGATAGATAGATAGATAGATAGATAGATAGATGGATGGATAGATGGATTGATGGATAGATGGATAGATAGAAAGATAGATAGATAGATAGATAGATAGATAGATAGATAGATAGATAGATAGATAGATAGATAGATAGATAGATAGATAGATAGATAGATAGATAGATAGATAGATAGATAGATAGATAGATAGATAGATAGTGTGGCTCTTTGTAGTACCACAATAATTTTTGTGGCTCTTGGTCTCTGACTGGCTGGCCACCCCTGGTATAGGTACTCAACGGTACCAATGTTCAGTACTTTTTTTGTGTTTATGTGGAAAAATAAATTTGTTTAATAATAAAACATATATATAACCTTGCAATGCTGTGTTCATGTCCAGCATGGAAAACCGCCTACTTATCCACTCCCTCACAGTCACAAGGATGCATATAGGTAACTAAACATGGTACCTTTTGATTTTACATAAATTGGTACCTGGTACTTTTAACAGAATTAGGTCAGAAACTATAAAAGTACCCATACTTAATGATGCCCCTTTTTTTCATGATGATAATGAAATGGTGACGGCTGTTTGTGAGTTTTAGCTGACAGGACAAACCAGACAGGTGGTCAAAGTGTATGATATTTTTTCTGCCTGTTGAGTGTGTAATCTGTCCTTCAAGAGCTAAAAAGTATCAGCAATGCTGCTGCATCCTTTCCTTGTTTGGTCACACTCACACACTTATGGACACTAGTCACACAATCAGACTCTTCAACCTACGTCGTCATAAAGATGCACACACATTTGGGCAAAGGAAGCAGCATTCAGCTCCTTTCATTTTCAAGTTATTGCTCTTTAAACACTAAATCAAAGCTGTAAGCAGCATAAAAATGTCTGGTTATTATGTGATCAGCTGTCAGAAATGATACTATCCAGGTCTGACCGCTATAGAGCTACAGGTGTTTTGGAGCAAAGAGTGACCGCGCTAACTGGTGACTCTCAGTTGAACGTTTCAATGATGAACAGCTGAGAGTCACCAGTTAACAGGGTCACTTTTTACACTAAAACACCAGTGACGTTAGCTGCTGTTATTAAATGTGTCTTCTCTATCCAACTTCAGTTAACGAAGTTTGACCACAAACAAGCATAATATATAGATGATATTCTAAATCCAGTTCTTACTTTGAGTATTGAATAAAAAAGGTGTCTTTTGGCCGAGGTTATGACCAAATATGGAGAGTAGATATACATGAACCTATAAACTATGATTAACAGAAACAGATTTACAGTTTAGCTATTAGCCAGTCTTGTCAGTAACCTTAAAGTGTTCTGATATGTTTGATCAATTCATTCAAACAATAAAAGTTGAAATATGAAGATTAAAAGTGTCTGCCCAATGAAGCACAGCACAGCAGCTTTACATCTCCATCAATGGGAAAGTAAAGGCTAAAGCTATCAGTCTGCTAATGAATCTGGTTATTATGCTAAAGAGTTAAGGTTAACTGTTGTTTTATGAACTACAACACTTGATAAAGACTAATAATTTTTTAAACTAAAACTTGTCTAAAGCTTTCATAAAACAAAATGACTAAAATGTGACTAAACCTAAAACACATTTTCATCCAAAAGATTAAGAATCAAACTAAGCTGCCAAAAACAACACTGCTGTACTGCTAGAGAAAAGCTGTTTCTGCAAAACCAAAAAGGAGCGTGTAATGAAGCAAACAGTCAAATTAAAACTTTCTCATTTTGTTGTTTTAAAATCATCATGCCAGTATTTCCCATGACTTTGCCCTCACCTTGAGGCAGACCGTCCCACACGTCCAGCCAGTCGTACTTGCAGTCCCCCTCTCCCACCAGCAGGGGGTCATTCTCCAGGTCAAACGTCAGGAACGTCAGGGTGATGTCCATGTGTGGCGGCGCGATGATCATGTACGAGCACTCCAGGTTGTGAGGGTACTTATCAGGAAACCCCGGAGACTCGATCATCCCTGAGGAGCTGGTGAAGTTGCGGAAGCAGAACTCCGACCCTGAGCGAAGGATGAGAGGATTTTTAGAAAACAGAAATCGCTCATGTTCAGAGAAGATACAGGCAGAAGCAATCGATCACAGGAGGATATCTCATCTGACTTGCAGAGGGTGTTTCAGGGGGTCGTTCATCACGACTCGAAAGATGGAATATACACACACACGCGTCTCATGATTACTGATGAAGGGGAAAATACACAATGCTCAAGTGGGCGTGGCTAATGCCTCTTTTTGTGCGTCGTGTCTCTTTAAGCACGACAGAAAAGAAGCAGAAAATCTCTCTGTGTCACTTTTTGGTCCTGTGAAAGTGTGTTTCCCCTCTCACACACTCCACAAACGTTGTGTAATGGCTCTAAGTGGGCCCTGTGCGCCGGCTCCTCATCAACCATGTAGATTTATGCGCCCTGGGCGGCTCACCTTGAGCGGCGGCAGCTGTGTGGCTCAGATCATCTACCCATCAGCCACTGCTCTGCAGCCCACTGGGGAGCCTGAGTCACGGACGAATGTTTATGGGCCGGCACATCAATGAGGATGGTGGGGCGACGGTCCCACACACATGGTCTGATTCACAAACCGTCTCACTGTCTTTGTGAACGTTTCTATCTTTACACGCCGTCTGTTTGCCTGTACGTCTTCCTCTGTATGTCTATTTTTACGCACAGCAGAAGGGCAAAAGTCTTGGTGTGATAATGTTGCTAAGAGACTGCATGATTTCCAATTTGTCTTTGTTCAACTGCACATGTCAGACATGCCTGCGGTTGTAGCTTTCTGAGCTGAATAGTGGCTCTGCTATTTATAAATGCACTCGCAGTGGACGGCGTTTGTTTTACAACTTCACAGCCGCAGCAGCAGCGACTCGATTCCTCACTCACCGAGCGTCTGATTGATCTTTCCTTTTGCAAAGACGAGCTGTAAAGCGTGCAGTGAATCCTCCTTTCTCATCTTTCCTCTGCCAAGACGCTTGCACTGGCAAGCCCACAGCTCACATAAGGAGGCGAGCCTCCCCTTCCTGTGTTTTCCCACGTTACATGTGTTGGAGAGCAGACGCAGAGGTCAGGATGAGGAGGCTCAGGGGAGAAGCTTCTGGTGCATTTCAGACCTGGGAAAATGTGATGCAGCATCCAGCCCGGCTGCTTGGTGTCAGAGAGCTGCCAGGCGGGGGTTTGATAACAGCTACATATTCATAAAAGCAGTGTTTAGGATCACAGACATGTTAACAGCACATTCCTGCTGCAGCATTCCTCCGAGGCTCCAGTCCTTATTATCAGCAGCCCTATAAAAGCAGAGAGGGCGGCTGGTCTGCTCTGACCCTCCCCTGTCTACACTTGGTTAATGGCAGAGAACTGACCCCAATCAGTGCGAGGAGCAGGAGAAACACCCGGGAGACACGCACTGTCTGCGTCTCCTCCTCGCTTTGTTTTTCTCTTCTGGAGCAGCTTCTTTTTGTCTCTTTTATGTTTTTCTTCATGGCTGCTTTCCCTCCTTTATCCTCCTGTGTGTGTGTAAAATGTTGTCTCCAGACATAGCTCCAGTTTAAATGCATTCAGAAACTTTTTATTGAAGATTTTTGCAGATGCTCCGCCTGCACAGCAAAAAATGAAATCTTATTAAATGTTTTTGTCTTATTGGAAGTAAAAATTGTCCTATTATACTCAATATTAGCCACACACAACTTGTCAGTCCCGATAAATGTCTTATTTTAAGTTATTTTAAGACAAAAATAAGGTCTGAGTTGCTTGAAAAAGTTTAAAAAAATCTGCCAATGGAACAAGAGACACATTTGCTTGATATTAGACTAAGGTCTTAATAAAAGTGACCTCATTTTGTACCTCAATGTAGACCTCATTTTTGCCTTGAAATAACATTTTTCTGGACTGGTCAAGTGAATGCGGCTCATATTGTCTTAGCAGACGCTTTTGTCCAAAGCGACGTACAACACAAGCAAGAATTTAGACAGAAACTTCAACCTTCAACAACATTCAGTAAGAGTGTCGAAAAAATTAATAAGAGCTGAGTCCTTGACTCATTCTCCCCCTGAGGACAAAAAGGAGAAGGCTCAGATTAAGGGCCTAAGTGTTCCCTGAACAGATGAGTCTTCAGACTTCTCTTAAAGTAGAAAGGGACTCTGTGGATCATATAGAATTAGGTAATTCATTCCACCATTTGGGAACAACAGAGGAGAGGAGTCTGGCTAGTGATTTGGAGCCAACAGAGGAGAAGAGTCTGGCTCGTGATTTGGAGCCAACAGATGAGAAGAGTCTGGCTAGTGATTTGGAGCCAACAGAGGAGAAGAGTCTGGCTAGTGATTTGGAGCCAACAGAGGAGAAGAGTCTAAATAGTGATTTGGAGCCAACAGAGAAGAAGAGTCTGGCTCGTGATTTGGAGCCAACAGAGGAGAAGAGTCTGGCTAGTGATTTGGAGCCAACGGAGGAGAAGAGTCTAAATAGTGATTTGGAGTGAACAGAGAAGAAGAGTCTGGCTCGTGATTTGGAGCCAACAGAGGAGAAGAGTCTGGCTAGTGATTTGGAGCCTTGCTGGGCTGGGAGTACCAGGCATCTTTCACAAGCAGAGCATAGTGGGCCAGAAGGAGTAAAGACCTGGATGAGGGACCCCAGGTAGGCAGGAGTGATTCTAGTAAGTGTTTTTTAAGCCAGAAGAAGAGTTTTGATTTGATTGGAGCTGCCACTGGAAGCCAGTGGAGAGATATTAACAGCAAGGTGATATGTGCTGTTTTGGGCTGGTTAAAGACCAGACTAGCTTCTGCACTCTGGATCATCTGCAGAGATTTAAACATACACACAGAGAGACCTGCTAGGAGGGAGTTACAGTAGTTGAAGTGATATTAAGTCCGAAAATGGCATTTTTTTTACTAAAAATAAGGCAAAAACACTTGATGAGTTTTTCTTTTTTGAAGTGCAGCAGCATGAATTAGAGTAAAGATGCTTGCTGTGACTACATTAAAGTATGTGAGTGTGTGTCTCTTCCAATAAGTCTCCCCTGTGTGTGTTTGAAGGTGTGTGTGATGGCGTCTCAGCATGTATTGGACCCACTAACACACTGGCCTTGTTCCTTACTGGGTCACAGTGCAGCAGCAGGGAGTCCTCCTGCAGAAAACTTCAATCTGAGCACAGCTTGACTCCATCGCCTTCAAACACACATCTTTTTACCGCAAACACACCGTGCCGCCACGTGCCCACACCGTGTGCATGCATGTGTTGGTGTTTTTGCATGTGCGCCCTCCTTCCTGTATGCATGAGTAGCTCCTCTCATTAGCTCACAGTGTATGAGCACGCCGAAAACAAGTTCCACCGCCCTCGTCTTCCACACACATGTTCGCCGTACGCAGCCGGTGATCACGAGTCGCCATGAGCTGCCATTTGGCGAGAGTGTCTCCCTGGCAGAGAGGAGGAGGTCATGGTGTGAGTGTGTATGTGTGTGTGACGGCAGCAGGGGGGGGCAAGAGGGCGAGTTGCTGGGTAGAAACCACTCGAGTCTTCCACATGAGTGCCTGATGTAGCAGCTCCACATGTGTCGGGGCATCCCTCTCCTCCTCCTCCTCCCTCCTCTCCTCCTCCTCCCTCCGTTCCTCTGTCTTCTCAGAAGCGACGCACACAGCCTGTGTTCATTCACTCTTTTAACTCTCCGCCCCTGCTCATCCTGTCCTTTGCACGCTACTCTTGCTGAGGGCTCACCTCAGCGTTTCGCGAGTGTCTGCCTCACATCAAACGCGCCCTCGCCCTCCCTCCCCGGCGCTCTACCTGCCTGTCTCCCCTCTTGACATACATCTACTCCTCACTCGCAGACAGATCTCTCGTGTAACCCTGCTTGAGCTCCGTTCGAGATTTCCATTGAAGGAAAAGCTCTCCTGAGGCGTCTGAGGAGATGTGTGTGCACGGGTGTGTGCGACGGAAGGAAGGAATGGGAGTGTTTTGGAGCGAAAGGAGGAGGAGGGGGGATCACCACACTGACGACAACTTCACAAACAAGAGGGAGACCCCACAACATTCTTGGCGCGCCAACTCCACATTCTGACATGATTAAACATCAGTGTGAAGTCTGCGTCTGCTGTGTTCTGAAGTTATCGACTTCTTTTCCAAGAGTAGAAGAAGAAACAAACATGGAGGCGCCTCCTGCTGCTCCTGTTTGAAGAATTAGCACACGCCTTATTATTCATTCGCGCTCTCTTCATCACAGATCAGTCTTGAGCACTCATCCACTTTATTTATTCATGAATTTAATTTACCTTTGCGAGTTAATTACTTGTGTGTAATTCCCGCGTCGGGATGAACCGAGCGTCTGAGGAGTAAACACTGCGATGGCAAGCAGCCATATAGTAACAGCCATCACTTCCTCTGAGGGCGGCGTCCAATCAAAGCATCAGAAAAACATGCAGGGCCAATGTTAGGGGGGTCCTCCGCTGAAGGCTGTGCTCCCGCCGTGACCCCTACAGATGCACAGGCAGCGGTCATGCAGGGGACCCAACGCCCTCGGGTGCTCAACGCCGGATTGGCTGCGACGCCGTCTGCCCTCGCCGTGCCAGTGGTGGGCTTTAGGGGGGACTGGGTGAAAGGGGGATTCGCCTGCAAGTCTTCCTCTTGTAGCCCTGGTAACAGCGTCTATAGCACGTGACAACGTAAGTGAAAGTGTGCAAGGGGGGGCGGCAGACGGGGCTGAATAAAGGGTTAAGCACGCATGAGTAGGACCAAAGTAGGCCATAACAATAATAGGGAGGAGGGGGGTCGTGCACTTTCACCGTGCAGCAGGATTACTGTATGTATGTGTGTGTGTGTGTGTGTGTGTGTGTGTGTGTGGGTGGAAGGATGTTGTTTTGGGGCAAACGCTGACCCTTACTCCCCCTCATGGCGGTACAGGAGGGTACAGGAGGGTGTGGGGTCACAGGTCAGCTCCTGCTCCTCCTGCAGAGGAAATAATGAGCTCTGTCTGCACCGTACCCCCATCACACACAAACACACTGACACACAAACACACACAGAAAGGATCCCCTGGAGTAGTTACAGTCATCGCTTATGTAACAGGGTTGAGTGAACTAAACAAAAACACACGCACACACTGCCTGATGGTGAGACACAGTGTGGCAGGGTCAGCCTGGACTGTAAGGAAGCCCACACACACACACACACACAGGTGTCTCTGTGAGCAGGACACACCCTTTACAGTTAGTTCGTTTAAAAATCAGCACACGTCATTAATTTCCAACATTCACTGTGCTTCAAAGCTGTCTGGAAATTAAAAGAAGGCAGCTAAAATCCATAAACAGGGGTAAAAGTTATGATCGTGCAATTGTTTCCACTCTGGTAAACAAACACATCTTCACCAGGATCTCTGTGTTCAGTGAGAACCCGCGGCCTCACCGAAGACAAACAGCGATGATGAGCGAGCGTGCAGGCGCTGCAAACGCCGCAATTAACACATGGCCTCAATCACACATCCTGAATACATTCCCGCTCTGACTCACTCCTCTTTTGTCGTTCTGTCTCCCTTCACCCCAATCATTTTCCCACCGTGTCTCTTTCTCGCTTTCACTCCTGCATCTATCATTCCGCCTCCACGTACACACACACAGAGTGGAACCACCCACACACGCGGCGAGCAGACACCTACGTGTCCTCCTGCAGTGACACAATCTCTTATACCCCCTGAATTTACACCAGGATCTCATAATAGCCATGGCAACTGCATCCCTCATCCACCCGCCTTCAATCCATCTACATCTGTGCTTGTGTGTGTGTGTGAGGCAGATGCAATCTACACTATTACATCGCAGGGTTCGAGCTGGTGGCCTTGGTAACAGAGCTGATCGTGGAAATCTGGGTCACATTCGTTTGACACAAAAAGCTTTTTTTATTTTTTTTAAAGGTAGGAAATGAAAAGTCAGAGCGGATCTTTGATGACTGCTCAGTTTTGCTGCTTCACAGACGCCGACGACTTGAGACGATTCGAAGCAGCTTTCAATTTAAAAACACACTTCCTGTTCTTGTTTTAATCAACCCAGATACATTTTCAGAGGGTGTTCTTGGTATTTTTAAACTCAGGAACAGATTTCATGTAGTTTCTTCTAACATTTTGAGGTTTTAATCAGGAGATCTTTTTGAAATGTCTCAGCAAGGATCAGAATATAAAGGTTTAAAGGGTTAAAAATACCCGCTCCATGTGTGTGTTCTGTCGCCGACTGCTCCAAAGACAATCAGCTGGTAACTCACTTGGACATAAATCTGTAATCTGCCTCAAGGCTAAGCAACACACACACCTAACACCTCCGCCACTAAAACAAATATACCTTCCTGAACACCTTCACCTGCACCCGAGCACTTCCACGACCTCCAAGGAAAATTCCATTTCGCCACACACTCATCCTCATCAATCTCCCGCCTCCTCCTCCGACTGTAAACCTTTGACCTTTAAGTCCAACTCCAAGTTGCCTCGGAGCTCTCTCCATCATCCCACTGCCTTCCTCCCTCCTCCTTCTGAGCCCGCCGCGCCGCCCCAAAGGAAGCAGATCCTGCGCCAATTAAGCGAGCATTCCTCGCATGCTTTCAGGCGGCTTGGAAGTACTTTAGTAGTGTTTCCCCCTCTCTTGTTTACATGCGCGACTGCCTCTACTGATGCTGGGAGAGTGTTGGGGTGAACGATCACAGGTTTCGGGCCATTAGCACGGGCGAAGAGGACAAAATCATTAACTAAAGAATTAAAGCACAGCAGAGGAGGAGAAGTTTCTCTGATTACTTCTGCACTTTAAAGGGGACATATCATGCTGATCCCTGATTTAATACTTACATATAATATAATAAATTTGAAAACAAGACCTTACACCCCCTGAATTTTCAAAAAATGAGATATTGTATTTTTTCTGATATCCTGGAACGAGATTTGATGTCTCTATAAATAGGTCATTGCCAGTTGGCTGCGAGATTTCAAACATCATGACGACACAAGGATCCTTTCTTTTGATTGGAGTAATCTGATAAAGCAGCTCCTCCTCTGTGATATCACCAAGAGCCGACTGACTGAGTGCTGGATGCAGGGACTCTGCTCTGCTGAGCAGCTCGGCTTTACATGGTGAATTAGCAGCTAAAACACTGTAGTTTTAGCAGACGTCGTAACACTTGTGGGACTGTGATATTTGCATGCTTGTTCTGACATGCACTGTGAACCTGGACCACAATAATGCTGCGGTAATAACATAGTGAGGAACTGACGGTAGAGGCGATCTTTAGACTACACTTTCAGCATGATGGATAAAACAGACAGAGAAAAGTGAAGGAGCAGGATGGAGCCCTGTTATAGAGATAGTTTATTGGTAAAGTCTGCCTATATTTCCACGTATAAACTATACATGTTACAGTACCGCTTTGACTCACCACACTGAAGTGTCCTGAGATGATCTGTGTCCAGGTGGATTTTCTTCCTCCTGAGCTGCAGAACCGTCCGGGTCTGACTCGGGGTCCAATACAAAAGGACGTATCCTACACTCTGCCATTTTATTACTGCTATCAATGCCTTACGGTGAAGTTTTGGCAAACAGCAAACTCGCTCGGTCTGCTCCATCCAATATGGCGATTTTGTAAATACTGCCATGCTGCAAAAACCGCCCCCTGGCTCTACCCCCTCCGCCCCTCTGATAAAACTGACCAATCAGAGCACAAAGGGCTGTGACGCTGCGAGGTCACTGGAGGTCATTCTCGAAACAGAGCGTTTCAACAAGATCTTCAGAAGAGGAGGATATTGAGAACGCTATTGTGGGGCAATGAAGGAACTAAATGACTTGTACTGAGGGCAGAAATGCTTTACAGGCATCCTCGTCTGGCATAGTGAAAGGAGAAACAAGCATGATATGTCCTCTTTAAGACAGATTTTTCCACAGATGTTACTCAGATTTCCTCCAGATTGTAAAAAAAACATCAAATGATTCAAGTTTTAATCAGCTGCAGTCGCTCCTTTTCCAAACCGTGCATCAGCGTTATTCAAAACTGGAAAAATATTGTCATAAATCAAAGTATCAGATAATCAGGACAGCCAAGAAACACTCGGTACTCTCTGTTCCCTGATAAATCTCTTCAACAGATTCAGCTTTGATTGTTTCCAGACCTGATAATCGCAGAAAAATATTAAGATCCCTCAACTGTGCTGAGAAAACGACACTTCTGCCAGTAACAATAAAGATGTTGGAAGCTGGGGGAGACACATGGCAGCTCCAAACCTCCAGCAGAGGCTGAGAGGACGGATTGTGTGTCGATACTGAAAGTAGGGAAGGATCTTTCAAGTTGAAGGTCCACGCTCTCACCTGTTTTGAAGATCTCGTAGCGCAGAGAGAAGCCCGCCCCCTGATGGGCGTAGTCTGACACAAATCGGATCTGGAGGGAGGCTCCGGATGAGATGATCGGCGCTGGAGCGATGTTGCTGCAGTGTCGACCCAGGACGTCAGCGTTTTCTGAAGTCCCATCTCTGATTTCGATGAAGTCATACCTTTAAAGAAAGAAAAAGAAGAATTGTTTTTTTCTTTTAGAGAGGAAGCTGTGCATCTGGTATGGATTGATTTTGTTGGAGCAGAGTTTAAGGCTTAGAGGAGGTAAAAATAGATAGTTATGGGGTTATGCAACAACAGGTGTAGACTTGGCAGCGCACACAATGTCCAAACAGAGCTTTTAGAAACACAACATTAAGACAAATACATAAACACACTTCATCCGTGCTTTATTTTTGCTCTTTCCCCTCAGCTGCATCCACAAATTTAGCTCTAACGACTCAGATTCTGCTCAGGACGACTGACTCAGATCTGTTTTTACACCAGCTCGGGGCAAACCGTCCTCACTTCACTGGATCTTGAGTCACGGAGGGACAAACGGAAGGGAAGTGGAGCAAGTGGCCGCAGCGTGAGGGGGCGAAGATGCCTGCAAACAGACAGCCGGGCGGACTCATTAATAAGAGGAGTAAAAATAGACTGAGGAGCTCATGAAAAAGTAAAGAGAGGAGAGGAAAGGTGAGGACGACGGAGGGGGGACGTAAACGCCAAGACGCCCGGCTTTTCAGCTTCCACATGCCTGCGCTCTTAGCTCATTACGACCTCTGAATGGCCAGCTGACCCTGAAGAGTTAAAGCAGATTCTTAGCTGTCAGGTCAGTGTGTGTGTGTGTGTGTGTGTGTGTGTTTTTAAGAGTGTGTGACAGAGTAAAAGAGACACAGGGAGAGGGAAAGAGCAAGAGCCCACCTGGCTGATCCAGATTTAGCTCAGAGCTCTGTGTGTCATTCCTTCAACATTATTAGACACAAGCAGCAGAACAGAGTCACACACACGCACACACACACTTCTCTAACTGAGGAGGATGTTTTCCTGCCAGGAAAAAGCTTCCTTTGCACAAATCTGTGAGGCGATCTCTCCCACACTTGAGAAAAAAAAGCAACAAATGAGCCATATTTGAGTGCAGGACCTTTCTGGAAGTACCAGGAACCTTTTGCAGGAGATTCAATTCCCAGGCCTCCTGTGCAGACAGATCACGATCAGTGTGTTAACATGTCGTTTACACTCTGTCTCACTGAAACCATCCAGGAGCCAGCTGCTGCTCCAGATGCTGTTTCCAAACTGGGCTTTAATTCTTATTTATACACGACAGCAGCACCTCCAGGCGTCAGACAGGTGAGCTCAGCAGAATGGAAACAGTCATTCTTACCTCTGGTCCAATAATTGATACCATTCTTTGTTGGTGTGATTTATAAAATGCTGACAGTGGAGCTGCAGGTTTTAGATGGCAATCTGCTCTGTAATATGTCTGTGTAGTCTGCTCCTTTTAAACCTGGGCTCTATTGTAACATGTTTATTGGTATAAATGCAGTAAGGATATTTTTATTATCAGTGCAAGTATTTGACATTTGGTGGAATATCAGCATCAGCCTTTTTTTTAATCTAAACTTATCTGAAAGCCGATAAGAAATACATCTAGAACGGTGTTATTTTGGCACTGATGCAGCTGCAGTCACCACTCCCACCCACAGTACAATCTGATTGGTTACAAGAAAAGCTAATGCTCAGTTAATAGCCAATCAGCAGTAAAAGCTGTGCGTACAGTTGTGTCACACAGCGTAAAGTAGAAATAATTATGCCAAGTTAAGAAGCACTTACGGCTAGCTTCAGTTAACAAAAGTCCGCTAGCTAAATGCTAACAGCTAGCGTAGTGACTATCTTGTTGTTTATTCACTTTTAACTTTCACAGACACGCAAAAACACTTTTCCTATCAATACTCACGGAATACATTTTTTGCCTCATGAGAAATGATGAGAAATAATTTAAATTGAAAATATTTCAGAGCGATTCATTCTGTTTACGCTATGGAAGCCCGAGACGGCCAAAACACTCCAAGTCAAAGTCATGTGAAAACTAAACAGAAAAAATAATTGATAATTTTCTTCCAGTCACACTGAAGTTTTGGAAAACTGTATTTACTGTAGAAAACTTAAGGTAGCTATTTTTTTGTTGTTGTTGTTTTGTTTTTTAACTTTATGGTGTCAGGGCTTGGAGCTGTTCAATAAACATGTTTAAAATGATACTCCAGGATGGAACAAGTTGGGTCCTATCACAAGGTTTAGGGCAGAAATTACCCCTACAGCAGTGTTTTTGTGCAGCAGAAGCCCAGAGCGCACGCACCAAACACCCCCTCCCTGCTCCTCTGCAGGTTTCCTCTGCACTCGGACGGGGCCATATTTTACTTGACCAAAAACACAAATAAACGGACTTCCACTGAAAAAATCTGATATCGGTCTGCATTCACGCTTTATATAGAGAATTTTCAGCGCATTACTTTCACACAAAAACACCGCTAAATCAGGCTCTGGTTCTCATTGTGTCATAAAACGGCACTACCTCCGCCGCAGAGCCACAGCTGGCTACGAGGCGCTCGCCGCTTAGTGTATCAGTCCGCGCGTGCAGCGTGCCAGATATAAACAAACGCAGGTAGTCTGCCAGGACGAAGAGACAGGATAAGAACTAGAGCCTTATTTAGCGGTGTTTTTGTGTGAAAGTAACGCGCTGAAAATTCTCTATATAAAGCGTGAATGCAGACCGATATCAGATTTTTTCAGTGGGAGTCAGTTTATTTGTGTTTTTGGTCAAGTAAAATATGGCCCCGTCCGAGTGCAGAGGAAACCTGCAGAGGAGCAGGGAGGGGGTGTTTGGTGTGTGCGCTCTGGGCTTCTGCTGCACAAAAACACTGCTGTAGGGGTAATTTCTGCCCTAAACCTTGTGATAAGACCCAACTTGTTCCATCCTGGAGTGTCACTTTAAAGGGATTTAAACAAAGTGTTGGAGTTTGTATATTCAATATTTTGAAGCCAATATTTCACTTTGACTGTAAATGAATACCAGCTCCAAATATTGGTTGTCAGCCTCCTTGGAATATTAGTCTATCTCAAGAAAGCAGGGATGAAAAGTTCCAAAAGCGCTAGGAGCTAGCAGCTAGTAACAACCAAGCCAGAGCTATATTCTCCGTAAACAGGCCTCAAAACTCCTCTCCACCTCCTGTTGAATGCACACTGTGTATATGGGTGTGCATTTCCCAGCTAAACATGCACCCTGATGTGTTTGTGTTGCACAACTGTGAGTAATTTGTCTCCATATTATTCATTCGTGACTCCCTGCGCAACTAACTGCATCGCCACAGGAGCATCGAGGACACCCCAGCTCCGAGAACACACACACACACACACCCCTCAATTAGCCCGTCAGATGAACAACAAGGCTGCTGCTGTCTGCGTGATCACCGCCATCGTCTCTCCAGTGCTGCAAAAAAGCACAGCAGACGTCTCAAGTTTTAAACACAGCATCGGGCTAATGTCGCTCCTCAGTAAATCTGAGGAGGGGACCAATCAGCGCTCCTCATTGCTCCTCTGCAGCAGCTCAGCGCTAAGACTTCTTTTGTGCTGCAGCTTGGAATAAAACCTGGATTAAGAAGAGTCACTAAGCTGCTTTCATTCTGGCGATCTCATTCCTGCGGCGCATTGATTCCTTAAACAGAGCATGCAGGACTGAGACTGCTGATGGAGGGATAATCCCAATCACATTAATCTGGGTCAGCGTGGCAGGTGACAGGTGAGGATTGGAGTGTTAAAATGCGGCAGTGAGCCCTGCAGTGTCGCCAACATCCAGAGCGCACAGAGCCAGATATGTGTACATGTGTAGGAGGTCTGTTTCGCCAACATAAAGCGCTCAGGCGTGGATTGTTCTGAGGAGCTGGAACTAATTTAACAAAAGAAGCTGCTGAGAGAGGATGGATACGAACATGGAGACAGAAATAAAACACAGAGGAGGCACAGGGTTTTAACACAAACAGTTGTGTTAGGTAACCTCACAGGTCTCATGACGAGCCAGGATCTGTAAGAAGAGTGGATGACACTAAAACCAACCTTCAAAAGGAAGCACAGCTGTCATATTTACATCCAGGGAGCTTTAGATTTAAGAGGGTTAGTTTGGGATGATGCTGTCACTTTGTGCACAGTCTGCATCTCTCACAGCAGTCAGGATGAAGAAGAAGCAGAGAGTATGAGGACACCACTTCCTGTATTTAAAATGCTGGTTCAGGTCTGCAACCTTTGGAACCAAAAAAGCCATTTTGCCTCCTCTTCCACCAAAGAAAAGTAGTCCCTGTGGCTTGCGAGCCGCATGTGGCTCTTTGCCTTTCGGTGTGTGACTCTTCGATCCATTTATCAAAAAAAATCTATATAGTAGTGGTGGGGCTTGATTAAAAAAATTAATCAAATTAATTATGCCATTTGTAAGTAATTAATCGTAATTAATCACATTTTAATCACATAAATATTCAACATCAGAAGCAACACTTTTCAATTCAAACAGATTTTGGTAGAAGCTTGTCGATCAAAATCCTGCTCGTAAACTACTGTGGGTGAGAGCGGTGCGCTCTTTGGATGAGAGCTCAGCATGGATATGAGGAGAAGATGTAAGATGACAGAGGCATAGCGAGACGCTGCGAGTCAGAAAAGTTCAGGCAGCTCACGCTCCAACTGAGGATGTGTCAAGGTAGTTCAGAGAGAAAGAGCGGCGCCATCGTGAGGAAAGTCAACGGAGATCATGGAGAGGATCAAAGAATGGAGCGCCTGAGGTGAATGCGATCAAAAAAGTTTGAAATTTCTATTTTTTGGACCAAAAACAGGAAGAGAGACATAAAAGAAGAGAGTCCACTCTTCTTAAGTAACTTTGGTGTTTACATGGTCATAGAAAACATTATTATTTGGGTCTTAAATGATCATTGAAGATGCTCTGAAAATGGCTAGCAGCCCGAGAGTTAATCTTGCGTTGATTTTTATAACGTGTTAATGTGCAATGTAATTAACTAGTCTAATTAACACGTTAAAGTCACAGCCCTACAAAAAAGTAAAAAAAATATAGTTATGAGTTGCAGTGTGCTGATTAATCTAAACTATATATATATATATATATATATATATATTATATATATATATATATATATATATATATATATATATATATATATATATATATATATGGATGCCAAAGTTGGGATCAGGTGGGATTGATACTAAAGTTTCAGTTTCTCTTCTCTAGTACGAATTTAAACACACAAATATAATAAATCTCGCTTTGAAAATTGGAAAGGTATTGATTTTCATTTTATGCCATTTCGTTTATGTGTGAGAGGAAGTGACCACGTGTGTGATGAGGCTCTCCATAGTACCACAGCCATTTTTGTGGCTCTTGGTCTCTGACTGGTTGGCCATCCCTGGCTTAGCAGCTTAATGAAAAATAAGCAGAGAATGAGTAAATTTGTGACTAAAGTCAATTTCAGATGTATATTTTAGTTGACAAGTTGTTAAAAAAAATTAATTTGATGATTAAAAAGGCATAAACTTGGACTTCAAGTTCAACAAAATACACAAAAAAGCCAAATTAGATAAGAAATAGATTAAAAAACAACTTTTATTTGACGTGATGGTTTTATTTTGTCACAAGGTTTCAGAAGCTGGTATCAAGCTGAATTCTAGGAGCTGCAGGCTTAAGCCAGGAAACACAGGTTGAGGCTGAAGCAAATCTGCACAAAAGTAGCTCTGAAGTGAGTAAAGAAGCCAATTGTCCGGCTGTCTTATTCCTGTTTCGCTTGTAATCCTGCTTTGCCGAGGCGATCGCACGGGCTTTAGAGAGCAGCTCCCACGTTGAGCCTGTAAGAGCCGCGGCTATCCCTGACTGACACACACACATGCAAACAGACAGAGGCATGCGCGCACACACTTCACGTCATATCGCCAGCACTGAGGATAAAAGGCCTGCGAACGAGCTGAGAGCCTAATTAGGTTTTAATTGATTTTGGAGTGGGTCTCTTTCTCTCTGTGTCTGAGCATCTCACGCGCTCCTGTCGTGGATTAGCGTCAGTGAGTGAGTGTTCCTCAGATGTGATTATTGACCTGTTCGCTCAGGCTCTCTCCAGGCTCTGATGAATACATGCATGAGGGTCTGACGTGTGTGTGTGTGTGCTGTCTGAACGCATTCCACTACACTGCACACATAAATCATTTTTTTACACACACACATAAGCATCATCCCTCACACCCCGATCCAGAATCCATTAGAGGGGCCGTTTTGATCCAAACCCCGCCTTTCGTCTGACACCGTGAGTTCCCTGTTGCCAGTTTTCCGTCTGGCAGTTTGTCTGACTCCCCCTCCCCCTTTGCCTGTGACACCCAGAGACGAGCTGGACCAGACACAGAGGGGTTACAGGAACTGGAAACCCTTAGGGGCTGGTAACCCTCCACCAGCCCAGACACGTCTACTCCTCTGCTCTCGTATATCCTTTAACCAAAACAGCTAATTGCCTTTCACACCTCTGTCGTTTGTCAGCACACACACCCTGCATGATGCCTCATGTGTGTTTCATTCAGACTCTTGCTATTTTGGGTGTAAAAGTGTGTTTTCACCTACAATCATGGTGCTAAGAATAACCAGAAGGTGTTTGAATAATGGACATCGAGCGGTCAGCGGTCACTGTCTCAGGCTCACAGCTAAACTCTCGACACATTGTTGGTGCAGATGGTTGGGCGATTCCCTCAATGTGTGAAACAGAGGGCACACGAGCGAGTATCAGAGCGAAGTTAAGAACAACAGCAGTCAAAGCTTGGCAGGGATGCTCAAGGGAAGCCTTTTTGGCTTTCTGTAGTCGCTCTCTGACTTATTTACATCTCCGTAAAGCTTTACACTAACTCTTAATTTCCTGATAAAAGAGCAACAGCTGCTGGAGAAAAAACAGTCTTTGCTGCTCTGACGCTCGGGTTCTTCGGTCAAAGCGTTCCTCCCCCCGGCTCTGGTTTGTGTTTTTTTTTGTTCTCCTCTCAGAGCCCAGAAAGCCTCAGGATCCCGGAGCTGTAAACAAAGAACAACTGCCTGTCGCTTCACTCCTCTTCCTCCCTGTGATGTACAGAAGCAGAAATTAAGTAAAGCTGGGAGGGCGTACAGTGCACTCACACACACACACACACTGTGCGCTGAGGCTCCTCCCGCCCTCGATGGGGACTCTAATAAACCATAAGTGCCTCTGAAATATTAACTAGATGCTGTGAGCGAAATCCCTGCAGATCTGCAGGGCCTGCCATCTTCAATCTAGCCCAAAAAACAAACAGCACTCCCCTTTCTCCTCCTCCTTCACCTCCCTGCTCAGCCGTCCATCACGCACTCGTACTTACAGTTGACGGGGGCCAAACCGCTGACCACAGGCAGTCTGGGCTGGGCCCCCGCCTGGACCTTCTAGTGCGGCATCGATTGGAAACATCAGCCTGTAACTGCTGTCCGTGCTGAAGCTGTGACCCCGCTGCCTCTGCTGGATGCCTTTTAATCGACCTATCAGCGGATTTATGACGGAGACTCCTGCTTCCTCCAGCTTCTTTTTCCATGAAGGTCTCATTAGTTGCTAGGTGCTGACCTGTTGGTTGAGGCTGCCTGTTGTGATTTTTTTGTCATCTTTGCATTTGGAGTGTATCATCACTTTGTGGTTCATTCTCTAGTCGTGGACACCAAGCTGGTTTTGTCTTCAGTGATATTTTTACTATTTTTGCTCCTGTGTTTGTCTGGAGATCCTACATGTAACCATGGCTGCATTGTTTACATATGAAATCAGCTGTCAGCAGCCTGTAGCATGTCAATGCTAACTGGTGCTAGGCCAGATGTTTCCCACAAGGTAAGGAAAAGGAGGTGAGGGCGACGTACTGGTACTGAGGTGAGAGCTGAGAAGTGGTGACATCGACCTGCCCTTCCATCCATCATTATTGGGAATATAAGATCTATCTCCACGAAGATGGATGAGCTAGCCATGCTAACCCAGCAAACATCAGAGACCTGCTGCTCACACATTAAAGCTAACCTGCTACTCATTAAATCATCATCACAGCGCTGACCGCTCCCACAGCCGTGACCGTGATCTCGCCCTAAGCGCCGCACGTGACCTGGTATTGACACATCAGAACCTGAACAACTCCCTTCAGTCGTGACCTCTGGCTTCTCATCTGTCTCTCCTTTCATCCCTAACCGTCCCCTTCCTCCCTCCTCCTCCTCCCTCGGGCCACTCCTGATCATCTATCGATTTCCCATTACAAGCGGAATACAGACATTGATCCCACACCTCTCTGCCTCTCTGTGCGCCCTGCGGGGATACGTAAGAAGGTGATATCATGCGCACACACACACACAGCCTTGATGTCACAGAGCGTGGGGATTTATGATGTGTGTGTGTTATAAAGTTAGAAGCTCAAATCGTCCACCTCAGGCAGCGTTCGATAACATAAGAAATAAAAAAGTCAGGAGATGAAGAGCTGGAGCTTCAGGTTTACGGTGTCAGAATCAAACGCTCCCTCTTTGACGAAAAGGAAAGAGAGGATGCAGAGAGAGATGAAGATGGACTCCACTTCTCTCCTCCTCTTCCTCAGCTCCCGGTGTATCACTGCGAAGCATCCTGGGGCTCGGTGATGGCAGATTGCATTAGAGATATGGGCCTGATATTTCATCTAGCCTTTATTACATTTACTTCACATCAATCGGCTGGCAACCTGGAGGTAAGAGCTATTTGGCACGCGGCCGGGCTCCCCCCCACCCTGAAATGAAATCCTGAATTAAAGTGCCACCTCAGACACGCAGCGCTCGCCTGCCGATTTGATTGCTGCAGTGCAGCCGCCGTTTGGACACGCTGCATCGTCCAAGTACTGACTGTTTGAACCCTCTGAGGGAAAATCTCCAGCTGGACCAGGATATTAGAAGATCAGACCCTTTGCTGGGGCTGACGGAGCACTTTCCTCTCTTTTATAAGGGCCTAAAGTGCCCGAGGGGGAGATGATGTCTGATGAGTGCTCCTGCACCGACAGGTTGGATGCTTAAAAACACACACACGTACACATTTAAGCACCAAGGACTCATCTCATTTGCAATCCTTTAACCCTGAAAGCACAAACCTAATGATGGGCCAGACTGAAGGAGAGCTGAAACGATTCCTCGAATGATTCGAGGTACTCGATTACAAAAAATACTCGAGTAATTTTCTCGATTCCTCGAGGAATCGTTTCATTTTTAAAAAAGATCAAAGAGTGTTATTTCAAATAGAGCTGAGGCCATATCAAGCTACCTCTTATACAAAATAGCAACTAGCAACAAATCTAGCTTCTTTTCTGGAGTTTGGAGACCAATGGGTCATTCTACGAAACGGGTGCCATTTGGGTCCATAACATTTGATGAGATATCCAAAGTGTGACAACAAATTTTGGAGCTACCAAAGCAAGTGCTCTTACTGACATGCTGTATCAGAAAATTCTATTTCTTAAAGAGAAAAAATTTCATTTGAAAAATAACTGCTCTTTAACTAAACAAAAATGTATTTTATCCGATTACTCGATTAATCGATGGGATTTTCAGTAGAATACTCGAATACTAAAATATTCGATAGCTGCAGCCCTAGCCTGAAGAAATGAAAAACTACAAATACCAGCATGCACTGATGTTGGAAGAATGTCAGGTAACACACACAAAGACACACACACACTCCTAACTCTGTAATCCCAGCTGTCATGCAGATTTTTCAGCCTCGACCGAGATGCTGGGCCCTCCACCTCTGCTCTCCCTCCTCCAGCTTCCCCTTCGCCCTCACCGTCACCGAGCACCGTGAAAAACATGCAAAAATCTCCTCTCTGCTCTCCACACTGCCGTGCCTAATCGTACAGGAAGGAAAAAAAGGGAAAAAGGAAGCTACGAGTGAGGCAGCTACAGGGCTCGGATCAATCCGAGTAAAAGCAGAGCAGAGGACGGCGAGAGGAGGAGTATCGAGCAGTACTTTGGCTTTTTCCACTGATTTCTGCTGCTTTTTTCAGCGCCCAACAGGGAAATGCATCCAGAAGGGCAAACACATTAGTGCTGGAGGTTCTGCATAAATAAATGTTGGCATGATCCCCTTCTCTCTAATGGGCCTTTAAAAACCAGGAGATGAGCTGGTTGGACAAACTAACTTACATTCTCACAGAGTTACTCACATGTGGAGCGTTTCTCCCACCCACACACTCACATCCTCACACACTCATACATGGAAGGTGAAGGGGACTGTGAGTGGGAGTGTGTGTTAGAGGGCAGGCCAAGGCCTCAGCTCCTCCAGGCGAGTGTGGAAGAAAAAAAAGGAGAAGAAGAAGAAGAAGAATAACCCCCTTTCTGGTAAAAGCATTTCAGCTTCCTCCTCCTCCTCCTCCTCTTGCCCTGCTCGCCTCAGGCTGTGAGAAACTGCTCCACACACTGCTTATCAACAGCTGAGCCGTCCCTCTCTGCAGCACACTGGACTTCCCCCTGCTGCACCGCTGCAAAAGTCCTCAGAAACACTCAGAAGCATACACACTGCCAGCGAGGTAATTATGCAACGTGTATTTTCTTTTTTTTGCTTTTGACACAAAGCGACAGAAACCTGGAGGCACAAAGCTGAGGCATCAAAACAACATTTACAGTCGCCGGGACGTGGCACAGGCGTGCGAATAGAGCCGACAGCCACTACAAAAAGCCTTTCACCAATTGATGTCCGCATGAAAGTAACGTTTCTCTCCTGGCCACACAAAGCGCTTTGTGAGCGAACAATAAAACATACATGGAGGATTATTAATTCTTCATTTTAGGAGAAAGAAAGGAGGGGCTGCAGGCGGCGAGGATGAAATTAGAGCTGGAGACGGCACAGATAAATCAAAATGCAATTTAGTTCATCTGAAACACACAAAATACTTTTAATCTGAGTTTATAATCCAGGAAATGAACCTCAGAGAGGGTTGGACTCATGAAGGATCCGTCAGTTATCCCAGGCCTGGTACCTGAAGTGTTAACCAGCTGAAATAAGGACACAGAAGCGTCTTTGCGTAACTCTCCCTCTGACTCAGCTCAGAAAAGCGAGCAGCCTGATCCTCTCCCTCCTTCCTCCAGCTAAAGACAATAGAACAACATATGATTTGGATTATTCATGTCTCTGAAAGAGGAAACAGACCATCGCGGTCACATCCACACAAACAGCTGGCCTTCATTCTCCCCTCCTTCCTCTTTTTTTCCCTCCCATGTTTCTCCTCTCTGTCAAAGTGGATCACAGTTCTTCTCTTTCATGTTATCTCCTCGTCTTTTCCCACCGCTCTATCTGCCCTCTTTATCGCCGCGCAGATTTTTTTAAATGTTGCTTGGCATTTGATTATCAGATGGAGGGGGATTACAGGCTGATAATGTCACCGAGGCATTAATGATGCTCGAAATTTGTTTGAACTTTACAGTAGTGATGTTTTATTCAATGTTTCATCTTTCTGCCGTTACAAACTTTAATCATCGGGCTCAAATGCAAATATGTCCTAAAAAAAGGACAAAAATGTTGTCGCAAACTGCATCTGCATGTTGTGGTGGTGATAAAGCTCATGGGAAATGGAGTCTTCATCCCTGAAAGTACAACTGACTCTGAGGAGACAGAATCCTCTTTGGTACCTCTTTGCCTTGAGGCAGTGTACCCATTTTTGGCCCTCTACACTCACACAATACATCCCAGCTGTTATGGAATACTTTCAAAAAAGAAGAAACCCTTCAGAAACCAATAAGAGTGTTTGAATTTGTCATGTGACCCTCTGGAGGTCATGATTAATCCCTTTTTTACAGACTTTCCTGCAAAGACCAACTCGGCGAAATCTCTCCTCACTGTCCAATAACTTTTTTTTATCAGGGCCCCTCTCTCAGTCTGGAAAAATATATTCACATTAATAGACAAGTAAAGCTTAATCTGTAATTGTTTATTTTACTTTATTTAAGTGATGTCTGGATACAGATTTTTTGACTTCCAATCCAATGTTTTCATGATATGTTTTGATCCAATCCGATACCTTGGGATGTGTACCAAATCAGGTACTTTTATAGGTACCAATCCAATTCTGTCAAAAGTACTGGGTACCGTTTCACTTAAAATTGAAAGGTACCATGTTTAGGTACCCTAACACATCCTTGTGCCCCTGAGGGATTGAACAGTAGGTGATTTTCCACACTGGACATGAACACAGCATTGCAAGTTTATACTATAGTGAAGAATAAATATATTGAACTGAAAAAAAAATAGATTTTATTTTTAACAAATTCAGACTTTTCACGACATAAACACAAAAAAAGTACCAAAAATAGGTACCGTTGAGTACCGATACTAATTGCCAGGTACCGTGCATCTGTACCGTACCATTTCAAATGTGAAAGGTACCCATCCCTGCTGATCCCTTTCTCTGACAAGTTACGTACTCTGTTGGGTGATTCTGTTGTAAATGACCAATCATATTTGTTGTATTAAAGTGAGCCCTATTAGTACCTCCTCCAGGAACACTCACTTTACAAATGTTGAAGACGCTGTTTTACTATCATTGCTTTCCAAAGAGAAGTAGTCCCACATAGCGGACATGTTTGTAACACAGTTTGGTTTATAGCAGCTGTAAAGCGTGACTGTGCTGAAAACACGTAAAAACTGGATCTGTCATAATCTCGTAAAAATATCTGGCGCTATTCAATCCTCCAAAAGCAGCCACATCATGCTAATTAATTTAAGGAAATGCAAATTTTGCCCTGAGGAAACACTGTACCATCACTGATTCACCATGAAAACATTTGGGTTACTGTCTTTGGGTTTACAAACTGTTCAAAAACAAATTGGTCACTAAATTCTTTTGGACCTCTTCAGTTTCACCTGAATAAATTTGATCTTAGTTTTAGTAAAGTTCAGACTCACACTGTAGGCTCTGGTCTTATACAGCCATCTTTGTGAGGCGTCTTTACAGAGCATAGGCTCATATCCTCCACACATTTTTCCCACAATGAAAAGTCTGTCTCCTGAAAGCTACAGAGATGTTAAGTTAGATAAAATATGTTTAAACTCCTTTGCCCATTCATTTTAATGGGGCATTCCTCAATGTTACAGTGTTGCCTGCAAGCAACGTTCAGACATGAAACCTTAATAAAAGAGTTATTTTTAAAGTTTTTACACTTTTTATGGCATGCAGTGTAAACTGTTGAGGCCATCAAGTATTACCTGTGTGTTTTTGAAAAAAAAAAGTGTTAAAATATGAATAAATATCTCTCTTATTTCATTAATGACCATTATGGTTCAGTGTTGCCTTAAGTCAACAAACCTAAAAAAATATCTATAAAATTCTATTTAAATACAAAGAAACACTCAAAACATTCCTTTTCTAACTAGCATCACTATGTGTACCATAAAGGGTTAAAAAACTTAGATGTTAGCATGAGAGTCCAGTCCCGGTACGCTCAGGGTTAATGAAGTAACTCACACACGGACACAACACATGGACTCATTATTGGGCCCTCTGAATCACTCTTTCCACCCCCTCCATCCTCATCCTCTCTGTGTTCAGACGTGGGAACAAACTCTAACATCTCAAACTGTGGAAACTAAAATGAGCAAATCCTCTCCTCTTTCCATCCTCAGCAGCTGAAGTGCCCTTGAGCAAGGAATTAAAGCTGGTAAGTGCCTCTAAGAGGCCGCTGCGGAAGCTCTGCGGCCGCACTGAGCAGCACTGGGGACACAGTGTGAGTGTGAATCTGCGCCATTCGAGGAATAAATAATTACCTCACAAAAAAAAAGCAAACCACAGTCCACTTAACGGTCCACGCTCGTGTCTACAATTAAAACTTCTCTGCAATTGACCTGCTGTGGTCAAACTGTGGAGAACGCTCAAGCGGCTTGGGATGGAGCAAAACCGCAGCATGAATCATAAAAGTAGGTGAAAACAGAGAAACAAACTAATGAAAGTGTCACACAAATCATCTCAGCTGGATTAATGACACAGCAGGAAGTTTTACGAGCCTCCTCGAGGAAGAGGGGGAGTGATTTATGGACGTCACAGTTCACAAACTTACTTGCAGTCCAGCCTCTCGATTTCAAAGTGAGGGTTGAAGTTGAGGACGATGCGCTGCGACGGCTCCGGCGCTGTGATGATCCAGTGGCAGTTCTGGTGAGGCGGGTACTCCAGAGGGTAACCAGGGGAGGTGATGTAGCCCGCCTCGGTGGCATCCAAGACGCCTCCGCACTCTGCAGCTGTGACAAAGACAGGTGAAAGTTAGCCTCTCTGTGACTTACAGCTGGATTCAAACCTCACTGACTCCTTCGTCTACCTCTGTATGAAGATGTGAGGAGACATAAATGAGCAGTAAAACAAAGAAAGCAATTTGGAGCGTCAGTTAGGAGGAAATTGGAAAAACTTCCCCATTGTGGATTGTCAACGCGAGCATATGGGTAAGCTATTAAAACAATAAAAGATCATCACCGCCGCACACACACATGCACACACATGCACACACACCCAGGCTCTTTCACCCTCTTCCACACCCAGCCTCTTATCTCCCTCCGTCCCCGTGGGGAGCGTTCTCAGAGTGTAATTGTTGCTCCGGCAAGCCAATCTGCAAACATTAGGACACATTCCCCGATCCTATCGCGCTCTCCCAGGAACAATAGCCTGCCAATGGCGTCGCTCGGCAGGCTGAGGCAGGAAGTGACACACAGACGGGCTGTCTAGCTCAGGGGGTTCTGGGGGGTCACCCGGCTCTGTAATGAGAAGCTAACGCTGCAACAAAAGACTCTATTCTCTGCTCGGGCCCTGACGGCTAAGACGACTGCGGCGCGTTATCTCGCATAAACACGCAAAACATATAAACTCACATGCACACACAAAGGGAACATGCATACGGGTGTACACACACATGCACACACACACACACATGCACAATGGATCTTTTATTACTGTTGCATTGCAATAAATTCCCAGGCATTATTATTCTTTACAGAGGGAAACGTGTTCTTCATGACAACAGCAGAGGGTGGTTAGGATGTGTGTGTATGTGTGTGTGTGTGTGTGAGTGTGTGTTCCAGGGGGATCTCTAAATGTAATGAACTTGGTGATATTGAACTGAAAGACAAACAGTCTTATTACAGTAGCGTCTGTGAGAAAACAACATATAGAGGAGGAGGAGGAGACGTCTATAGGAGGAGAGATGAGCTGCTCTTTGAGCTCACAGAAACACAGCAGCTTTCTTTTGATGGTTTCAGGGTTTATATGAGTGAAATAAGCTTTAAACCAATCAGATTCTTTCTTTTAACCTTCCTTCTTACCCTATCTGTGACATCTGATGTTGCTTCTTTCTGCTTTAGTCGATGCATGTTAGGGCTGGGAGATTACTTGGAACATAAATGAAACACAACGAAATCCGACATTTAGAGCGTCGTGTCGATTCTCTTGATTTCCTCCCACCCTGAAATCCTGGAATGGAAACACCAAAATTTGGAAAAACCTCTCAAATTTTGATATAAAGTGTTAACGCTCTTATGATGTGTTTTTGGATATTATAGTCTAACACAAAAGTGCAACAGGAACCCCTTTTTTGCAGAAAAGTGCATCACCGGACATGAATAACAGAAGCACCTCCCTCAGCTCCTCGGTCACAATCCTCTCTCAGAAGTCCCTTGTTTAGTCCACGTCCACACATGTGGACTCTGGCGTTCATACTCTAAGAGCCCTGCTGTTAGTGATGCGTTCACAGCAGATGTTGGCGTCTCTGAGCGTCAATAGCCACGCTTACATGGAGCCAAATATTCAGAATAGAATCGGGTTAGAAGCCCAACGGAATGAAAATGCGGAATCGGAAAGTTGTCAGGCTGGGTTCTGTCTGCGCATGCTCTGTCCTGACGTAAACAAGCAGTGACGTATGACGTTCACTCACATGGAAAGTTTGTTTTTAATACAAACTCTCAAAGAACTAGACATTGTCGCACGCTTAGAGGGTAGGAAAACAAGAAATCCTGAACTATTTTAAAAAGTCCACGAAAAATATGGCACATGTGGACACCAGATCGGAATAGATCGGAATGTTTATAATCCGAATGAGAAAAAAGTCTGAAGGCCGTGAGCTGGTCAGAGTGCAGCAGGGATGGGTACCTTTCACATTTGAAACAATACGGTACCTGTACCTGGTACTTGGCAATCGGTACCGGTACTCAACGGTACCAATTTTCGGTACTTTTTTGTGTTTATGTGGTGAAAAATATCAATTTGTTGTGATGACAATTTATTTTATTTTTTTTCAACTTAACATAATTATTCGTCAATATTTAATCTTGCAATGCTGTGTTTATGTCCAGCATAGAAAATCACCTACTCTTCCACTCCCTCACAGTCACAAGGATGCATTTAGGTACCGAAACATGGTACCTTTTGATTTCAAATGAACCGGTGTAAAAACAGAAGAGTTCACAAATTGGCATCAACGTCTGGACGGACTCTACATATCATTTTACTCAAGTTTTGCACAATTCTAGATGTAATTTTAACACCAGCAAGGCGTAATTGTACATTATCGAAACATTACAGATATCGCTTTCATTTTGCGAAAAGGTGTAGTTACTGTCCCACCGAGTCTGCTACACACACGTCTCCATCCAGCTTAGTTAGCACAAGATCGGACTGGGCATAGCTTGATTGACACACACAGATAGCACAGTTGCTATTGGACTGTGGTTGGATTCAGCAGGACTCAGATCATAAGTGTCAAAGAGGAAAACTCAAACACCAAGCCAACATCTGTGCGTGCTTCTTCATTAGATGAATTTTCTTTTTCTACATTAACACCAAAGTGTTGAAACTATTTAACTTGTTAATATAGTTTTTTTTTCCCCCTTTTTTTAAGGAAAACTAGATGTTTTTTCCACAAAACATTTTCTTTCTAGCTAATGTGTGTTTTCACTTCCATTGTTTCCTTAATTGTTCATCTCTGCATGTTCATTTCAGGTCCTTGTTTCTTTTTTTCTTCAGTCACTTGTTTCAAAATCATACAAATATTTTCAGAACAGACTGAGAAGAGAGGTTAAGGTTCGATTAACCTTGATTTTTGTTGTCATCACCCAGCCTTGATGCATGCTGAGCAGTTTTTTGGAGCATGACTCAGGGAATAAAAATAAACACCAACCCAAACTTCTCCTGACTGCTGCTCTGACACCGCTCACTTCTCTCAGAGTCTCAAACCTGGTCCAAAATCAGACATTTTTAGCAGTTTAAGACGTTTTTTTCCCTTCAAAGAGACTCTCCTCTTTGATACCGTTCACACGTCTCTCTATCCCGAGCCAAATTTCCACGAGCTTAAAGAACAACGCCGCGCCAAAACGGTGGACTTAACCATTCACCCGCTGAGCTGCATCTATTCCTGACATAAATGGGTTGATATTCTCGCCGGTTTCTTTCATATTCCTGTGAAAGCATCAATAAAGGAAGCGGAAAACGGAGGAAAAAAAAAAAAGAAAACAGCAGCAAAGGCTTGAAGTGTAATAGACCCTTCAAGTGATGACATTTCCACCGCCTATTGTGCTTAAAAGGCACACTTAAGATTCTCTGACATTTGATAGAGCTGCGATGGCTTCCTTACTTTGTTACAGGAGAGGAGCAGGGCCCACGCACACACACACACACACACACACTGGGAACACACAGCTGCTGGTGGTTTCATCCAGCCGCCCACGTGCAAACACGCAGACACACACAAGCTGTTACACAAACACCGGAGAACACAAGTTCAGCTACCTGAGAGCACTTACACCTACAGGGATGCACGCGGAAAAACACACTCCCACGCACGCACACACACACACAAAGCAGCGCTGCTGGGTTTTCAAACGACCACCCACGCACGCACACACACATCCAAACACACACAGAGGGCCTGTCAATCACACGGGGCCGACAGAGGTGCAGAAAAATAGGCTAACTGAAAAATTTCAAACAGATAGCAGAGCGACAGAGACAGACAGAAGCCACACACACATCTCTTTATCTGCAGTGAGCGCACACACACAGCCATTGTGGAGGCCGATGGAGGGAGGGGTGCAGGAGGCTATCAGCACGCAGAGCGGCGAGAGATTAAGCCGTTTGGGGAGAATCCTGCAGCCTCGACACTTTTTTTTCTCCTTCCCAGAGCTGCCCATTCAACGGCCTTCACGGAGGATGAAGAGCGAGGAGGTGGAGGAGGAGGAGGGAGGTGGAGGTGAAGGAGAAGCAGGAAGACAGGGAGGAGAAGGATTAGGTGATGGATAAAAAATGGATTGAGGAAGAAGAGGGGGGATTGATCGGAGGGCGAGGAGGAGAGAAGACGGGTGACAGACGAGGAGGGGGAGCCAGGGGACTTCTTCTCCTCCTCCTCTATGTGTGTGTGTGTGTGTGTGTGTGTGTGTCTGACGAGCCTCATTAAGACATGCCTGCTTTCCAGCGGCTCCCTGTAGACACTGACCCCACTGGGGGACCTCTGCCAGTCACACACACACTTCCACTTGTGTGTTTGTTTGCTGCAGCTGCAGAGAAAACCTACAGAGTGATGGAGGCGATGCATCGCAGCTGAACGACGTGTGTTTTTCTTCCTAATTGCTCGACAGTACGCCGTGATTAGTCTGAACAAAATATGCATATGTGTGTGTGTGTGTGTGTGTGTGGAGCTGCATGTTTGGGTGAGAACAGAACTTGTGCTGTAGGATGAGTAACGCGGGGGAAGCACTCAGGAGCTGGCAGTGAGCTTCATGAATTACACTGTCTCTTCTAGTAGAGGAGCCAATCTGTCTACACACACACTCACACACACATTTGTCTCTACAATGCAGGCACCAGAACCCTCTTACATGGGAACAATGTCACTACTATGTGTGTGTGAGTGTGTGTATCAGAGGACATCCTTATTTTTCTGATTCACAATCTCAAATTCTCACATTTCGGATGCTGGAACTTGGACATTTTTGCACCTTTTTGCTTAAAATTGCAGCTGCAAGATTCTGAAAATAGAGCTGAAACGATTCCTCGAATGATTCGAGGTACTCGATTACAAAAACTCAAGGAATTTTCTACGCCTCGAGAAATCGTTTAATTTTCAAAAAGATTAAAGAGTGGTATTTCAAATAGAGCTGAGGCCATATTAAGAGAGTTTTCAGACCCTTGAAGCTAACACTTATAAAAAAAGCAACTAGCAACAAATCTAGCTTCTTTTCTGGAGTTTGGAGACTAATGGGTCATTCTATGAAACGGGTGCCATTTGGGTTTGGCTCTTACTGACATGCTGTATCAGAAAATTCTATTTCTCAAAGAGGAAAATTTCATTTGAAAAATAACTGCTCTTTAACTAAAAAAAAAAGTGTTTTGTCCGATTACTCGATTACTCGATTAATCGATGTGATTTTCAGTAGAATACTCGAATACCAAAATATTCGATAGCTGCAGCCCCAGCAGAAAAACTACAAATGCACCTTTGTGCAAGCAAAGCAATTGTTTTTGTAGATTGTGTTAATATTGAAAAAAGTCATTTAAAGTGTGTGTGTGTGTGTGTGTGTGTGTGTGTGTGTGTGTGTGCAATGTGTCGTCACTCTCCATCAAGTCAAACCCAGAGACGTCTTTGTACCCGCTCCTTATCTTCATTATCTAGGAGAATGTGCATATGTCTGCATGTCTTAGCTCACTTTCTGTGCATGTGTGTGTGTGCATGTGTGTGTGTGTGCGCTCTCATTTCTATTAGCCCCCTTATCTGTGGAAGTATGGCGTCACGCTCTGGGATAAGCTGCGAGTGTGAGGAGAGGCGCTGATAAATCCCTCCATCATTCCCGGAGTCCCCCCCTTCCTCCTCGCCTCACCTCCCTCCTCCCCCACCTTAATTAAAAAGTGCTATCGCCCAGAGTGAGGGAAGGAGAGGGGAGCGCCGGGCCGCGCTCATCCATTCAGGCAGGAGCAGCAGGGTTGTCTCTGAGACCGCTTTTAATCTCAGCTGCTCCACACTAGACTGGACCCGGGTTTCATCACCTCCTGCTTTCAGAGCTTTCTGCTGAGGTGGACGGACTGAGGGATGAAACGCCACCAGACGGATGCTGACTGGTCGTCACAGGTGCCGCCATTGGCAGCCAGAGTCTGCGCGGTAGAGACTGTGAGGGATTCTGGGAGAATCTGAGCGAAACCGGGTGACAAAAATAATTATTTTCTTTTTCTTTCACGAGTCTAATCACTTCTTGGCTCTACCTGACATATTTTACAACCCCAGAAAAAAATACACAATAACAGCAGCTGTCAGTCATCATTAAACGTGACGTAAAACCTCATTTTTAACCTCTCATGACTAATGAAAACGAAACTTTTCAGAAAAAGAGAATTAATTAGAGAAACATTTCGACAAGGTGTATTAATTTTTTTAAGTTTCACCACAGCCCATGTGGAATGACTAGGGAGATGGATTTTTGACCTATACTGCAGCCAGCCACCAGGGGGAGCAGTTTTGTGGCGACTGAAAGGTCATCATCGATAAAACTTTTGAGCATCAGCTCTGAAAGGATGTGAAAGCCAGGATTTCTTCCTGTAGAGCAAACAAAAGCGCCATCAAAGCCAGATAATGTCCCCTAAATCCTCTTTCCTTCTCCCCTTCCTCCTCCCTCCCTAACAGGATAAGTGCCCCATGCTAATCAGCTAAATGCACCGTGCAGGCCGTCCTGATCAATGCTTCAATGGATCAATTGGCTGAGCAGATGGCTGCTGGAGGTGGGCTCTAATCGCGTGGGTCTAATCCTGAACGCTACCTGCCGACAGTACCGCGTCTCCTGCTCTCTGGGTGCTTTCTTTGTGCTCGTGCGGTGGGGGTGAACCTGCACGGAGGAGGGGGGAACAGCGTCAGCAAAGAGAGCTGCAGCAGCGGTGGTGAAAGTTGGCTTTCATTGGAAGTGACTGCTTACAAAGCTCGATTTTCTCCACATTCACACCCTCTCCTCTTTAACCCTGCTGCTGAATTACAGTACATTTAAAGCTCTCGCTAAAACCCCGCCTGCTGCGCCTAATGGGGACCCCACTCTGGTTTATTTATGGGGGTCTTGTTTTTAATTTCACCTCGGGTGCAGCGGGCTGTTCCAAGGCTTCACGTGCCGCCTCCTCTCTCCTCTCCTCTCCTACCTGACTGCTATTGAACCGGGCCCGCTCCGTTTGTCTCCGGCTATGCATGCTAATGGGCGACCTTGTTTTCTCAGCTGATACCTGTGAGGCTGGGCCAGATTAAAACACAGAAACGCAACGAATTGAAAGGCAGGAAGCAGAGAGGAGAGGAGGGAGAGGTGGAAAACAAACAGAGAAGGGGACAAACAAAGACGGGGCCAGCATTCGGAAAATAAATGATTAAATTAGAAGAACTCTGGAAGAAGTCGATACCATAGGTGGAAAGGATGCACAGCCGCCCACTCAATAAAGATGCAAATGAGCTGCTTAATGGTCTGAATATTAATGCTCGTGCTTGGGAGTAATTGATGTACATGTCAGCGAGTCAAACTATTGTGATTACAGTACGAGTGGAGAGGAATTACAGAGAAACCAGCCGCCCGAGCAGCAGGAGAGCCCAGGAAACGTCCAACATGGATCATGTAGCGTGAGAGCACACAAGGTTTTTACTCGTACAGAGGTTTCTGGCTGAGACGCCTCAGGCCTGCAAGATTTAAAGCAACTGTGAGCAACTTTCCTCTCCTGTCGAGTTTGGCGGCTCATGTGGTCCAGCTTCAGGTCTCTGACTTCTTCCTCAAGCTGATGGTGTGTTTTTCATCAGTGTTACATTAAGAAGAATTTAATTCCGTTAGTTTGAACAATCTGACCACAGCATCAAATGCAGTTTTGGATCCACAGACTCAGAAGGAACATGTTTGCTTCACTCCTGTGCAGGCTCCTCCTCCCCTCAACGATGGTTAACTCGTGACCCCTGCACGCTTTGATGTTCCCCCTTCTCCTTCTCTGCGTCTGCCTCGACCTCTCCCACTCCTGTTCTCTCTCAGCCTCTCTTGGCATGCGTGTGTGTGTAATGTGGCTCTTGTGGACATGCGGTGCAGCGTCTTGGCAAGCATAAGAAGGAGATAGAAGGGGGGAGAGAAGGCTTCCCTGATGGCTGCCAAGAGGCCCACATCTGTCTCTGATCAACGGGTACACAGGCAGTGAAACACACACACACATGCACGCACACACAGGGAGAAATGTGGAGGGATAGCTGTCCTATTTAAAAACAAGTAGCCCAAACACAAGCAGGAAGAGCTCATGAGAAGGCAGCAAAGCAGCGGGTGGTGTTGTAAAGACTCAACAGTCATCATGGGATCATGAAGAGCTCTTCACCCGTTTGCTTTTAACCCTACATCACGCCAGGAATTCTCTCCAGAAAGAGAAAGATGTGGTGTAAAGGAATGAGGATTACACGCCACACACTCATAATGTTGTTGTGCGCTAGGATTTGTACAAATAGTTCCCTTTAGAGGCAGAAATATTTGCTTTTCTGCAGCAAGATGTTTAGGATTTGGAGAACAGGAACAGTTAGAGAGCCAGCACCAGGCCATGTGTCATACAACCAGTGGCGTCACTCCCCTGACTGGTAACCCCTCAATCTCAGCCGTTCCTGGTGACATAATACACTAAGAGCTAACAAATGACTCAACATTTTAACTCTTTTAATGTATCCAGATGGAGTTCGCGCGCCCTGGTGTTAAATCCACATTTAATGAGGCTGCTAATAAATCTGGCGCTGCTTGTGCGCACGCTCCAGCCTTATTGAAAGAACCCAGTCTGATTATAAGCCTCAAAACAAGCTATTCTGCTGCTCACCCTGCTCTTTAGTCTCTGTCTTTTATTGTTGTTTTGTAGCTGAGAGCGCGCGGAGGTGACGCTGCGCCGCCGCCGCCTGGAGCAGCCGTAGCGCAGCCACCAGCCGTCACCCCGCGCGCTCAACCGCACCGCGCACGAGGACACAACAACACGGAGCTCCTACTTCACATGTGGCTGATGGAGATGATGATTTTAATAGAGGATGATCGCAGTCTTTTTAAGTCAAATCCAACAATAACGCGAATTTTACGCACGCGTTCCTCACACTCAACCCTGATCCCAGCCTGATGTGACGGAGCATTCTAATCAGGAGTGTGTTTATTCATCTTAATGAATAATTAAATGAAAGAAAAACAACAGGAAACTCGCGGGTAAACAGTGTGTTTGGATTTTTAAGAGCCTCATGCATATAATCATCTCATTCACAGTCCGCTGAGCTGACGGCACACTCGATCCTGCACTGCGCGCGGTGTGGCTGGGACGGATGATTGTTTCCGATCCTGTAAATATTTAATGAAGGTTGGGAAGTTCTTCTGTTTTAAATGTGCAGCAGCTGGCCTGGCACAAGAGGGTATTAACTAGAAATCTTAAGAGTCAAGAGAAAATTACATAAATTAGGACTGAACAAATAGAGCGTCAGAATATCCATCAGACCCGGAGGCATCTGGATTCTGAAGGCTTCATCAGCATGGGGATGAGACAGAGTCTAAAACCGCACACTAGACAAGCTGTTCTTTAAGGAGGATGAGGCGTGTTTGGGATCAGACAGACCATGTGCGCGTCGAAAATCAAAGAAGTGACTCCAACTCACCCTCCTGTCCTCTGACTCTTAACGCCAGATGACACATCGCCATTAAAAATCCAATCAAGGATGACACAAAATCCATCTTGAAACTCGTGGAGAGCTCTCAGTTTGAAGAATGAAAATGCGCTTTCCTCCAAAAAAAGAAAAAAAAAAGATCCACACCCCTTCAGAAAAAAGGTTGGAGTTGTAATCCCAGTGTTTGTCAAACCATAAACGGGGGAAGTGTGTAGCTACATGTCATAGCTGATGTTATGATTGTTGGAGTTTGTGCATGTAGCGGGGCAAAGCCGAGGAACAGAGGACGGGCAAACTCCGTGATCGCTCCGCAGCTGGGAGGCTTCGTGGTTTCCGGAGAGTCCGGACAGCGGCTCCAGGGCGCGTCAAGTTCCCGAGCAGTCCTGGTCCCTGCGTAATTTGCGCACACGGGATTCGGCTCTGAGCTGTGAAAGTCCACACTAAGAGGTCTCACAGCAGCGGAAGGCTCAGTCTGAGATCCAGGGGCTGCGCTGTGTCTGTTCAAAGTCAGAGAATGATGAAGAGTAAAGTCTCTTCAAACATACGTCCTGCACCCTCCTCCGGCACCGCTACTCCTCTCCTCCGCGTCCGTCTCTCTGATAGCGGCTCCGTGCACCCTGCGCTCCGCTCCCACACCAGCGTGAGTCCCTCTGAGTCCGCGTCCGGGAGGTGTGTGTGGAGTGTGTGTGTGAGTGATGCGCTTTTGAGCTGAGCAGCTATCGCGTTACAGTCACGGCGCCTCGGCTCCGCCCCCTCCCGTCGGGCTCTGGTTATAGGGAGGGCTCTTTCTCTCTCTAACTCCCCCTTTCTCTTTCTCTCTCACACACACATTCGGCTGCATCCCCCTCCAGAAGATAGCTCAGATATGAAGTCTCCCACAGATAAGGCTCAGATAAGACATATTGTGATGGTAAACCAGGCAGCAGAGCTCCTCCTCAGGCTGTTTTGGAGACACAGAGGGGAGAAAATCCCAGAAAGAGTGAGACAGGGAGGAGTGTGCAGGCACAAGGCTGCTTTCCCCCACCAGCACACATCAAACGGCACAGCCAATGTCAAAGCCCTCAACCCAACAGAGAGGGAGAGCCCACCTCGGCCCTGCCCTGCCTCAGCCCTACAATCAACAGCCTCTAAATACAGAGCCGGGCCGTGTAATGACACAGTGCTGAGCTTAAAATAATCTGCTGAGAAAGGCCTGTGCAGGGTCTGGCCCATGTGCCCTGCCTGTGGCTTGTGTTACTGTATAATGAGGTACAGTACGAGGCCGCGCTGGCATCTTTATTTGGATGATATCCTGACTGGAGTTAGCTCTTAGCATCCAGCGGAGACACCTCTGTTTGTTCTCAAAGCTAGAAACGCAATCTGATATGACTCAGCAGGGTTAGCCTGTGCAGGATCATCAAAAAGCTGCACCAGAGTTGTAAAAGTTAAAGTGAAATGTTGAATAAAGACACAAAGAAGTCTGATCAGTCACCACCTTCTGTTTTCACCCTCCACGGGTCATGAGTGGTAAACAAAGTCAGGAAAACAGCCCGATCGTCCTTGACAGAAGGTTGTATGACAGGTCTGAGTGTCACTGTGAGTCTGTCTGACTGTCTGTCACCTCAGTCAGCCGTCACCCCCCCTGCTGATCCACGCCCCCCAGGTTGACGAGATGCCATCAACTCGCAGCTTTCTTACAGGCTGCCAATCATCTTTAAACCCGCCTCCAGCTGCAGGGCGCAGAGGCTGTCAGCCTGCGCTGTCATTGGCTAATCCAAGCCGTGGGCGCGGGTGGCGTTGAAGCAGTCTGCCACGTGCAGCAGGTGATAGATGTTGATTAAACTAAAAGGTGATCTGAAGCTTCAAACAGCACTGGGTCACTCTCTGCCGCCCCCCTTCACAGGCCCCCAGGGGTCATTTGATACTCCTCTGCCCCATTTGTCAACATCTCTGCCCCCGCAGTCAGACTTCACCCTCAAAATATTAGGTCAACGCATGGCTAATGGGGGGCACGGCTCCACAGGAGAACCTGAGAGTGTAGGAGGATCTGTGTCTGAGGCAGTTAGAGAGCAGCGGCAGAGGAATCGAACTCTGAACCTGCAGCTGAAAACATGAACCTCTTCATGATGCATTCTCCCCCACGTCTCACCATCTGTACTCCCTCTGTCTGCCCCCAGAATACAGCCGACAAATGGCTGCCGTGCAGTCCAACTGCTCACCTCAGCACACCTGCGCTGTGTTCACTCATGGGTGGTGGAGAGGAACACAACAGGGTCTTTCTCCCTCTTTATGTGTGTGTGTGTGTGTGTGTGTGTGTGTGTGTGTGTGTGTGTGTGTGTGTGTGAGAGAGAGAGAAGGAGAGATAGATACCAACCGCTGCCTCTCTTATCACAACCTGCCCCAGAGACTGACAGCATGACTGATAACTCTCCTTCTCTCTCATCACCCCCCCTCCACCCTCCTTCTCCTTCTTGGTTCAGGAGGAAGCTGTGTGAAAGTCTGGTAGTCGTTCAGAGAGGCTGAGTGATCCCGGTCGAGGCCTTCAAGCTTTCTTCTCTTCATCAGCGATGGATGTGGCTTTAGATCTGACTCTGAGGGAGATAAGCTCCAGATAGCCTCGACTTGACCCTATCAGCATCTCAAGGAGGAAAGGAGGGGTGTGGGTACATCAAGAGTGGAGGGTCAAGGAGGGAGATCTTCTGATATTCATTAAAACAAACCTGTGGCTCTTTAAACCTTTGCAGCGGCTTAAAAATATGACTTAAATAAAGATTTTTTTTCTTACCATAAATATGTTATTGAATTCAGAATTCTTTCACAGTTTTGGGATTTTTTAAATTTTATTGAGGTCCAATTTTCTTTGTTTTTTTTTCAAATTTTGTAAATTCCGGAATAGTTCCAAATTTTTGCGTATTTTTTTTTTTTTTTTTTTTGCAAATTTTTTAAATTACATTAAAAGCTTATTTTTTTATTTTTGCATTTATTATTTCATTTTAAAAAATGCTATTTTTTATTTCATTTTTTTTCTTTTTAATTTATATATATATATTTTTTTTTAATTTTTGCAAATTTTTGAAATAACATTTAAAAAAGCTTATTTTTTATTTTTTTAACTTTTGTATTTATTATTTCATTTTTAAAAATGCTATTTTTTAATTTCAAACTTTTTTCTTTTTAATTTTTGGTTTCAAAAAAATTTGCAATTTTTTATTTCCAAAATTTTTTATTTATTTTTTAACCTTTTTGCCAATTTTATTTTTGAATTTATGAAATTTTAATATTTTCTTAGATTTTTTGCAAATTTATTTAAAAAAAAAAAAACTAAGAAATCATCTGTACAATTTCATAATTCCAAAAAAACTCTTTTATCTACTTCATTTTCTTTGACATGAAGACAAAGAAGATTTTGTGGCTCCAGAATGACTTTTGTCTAGATGAGGCAAAATGGCTCCTATGAAACTAAAGGTTGCAGACCCCAGCATCAGAGCGACACCTCTAGAAAGATGGCTCCTGCTGCTGCTATGCTCTAAAGTCCTGAAAGCTTTAGGATGTGTTCCAGAAAATCTGGTGGTTGTATTCTTTCTGAAGCAGCGACCCTGTTTTCCCTCTGGGATCATTAAAGTTTCATCCCATCGTTATCTTATAAACACAAAGCTCTCACACAAACACACTCATGCATCTTCCCTGCTGTGATACCCAGCTCCTCCTTCTCCTCTTCCTCCTCCGTTCTCACATCTTGAGCTATTTTCAAGACTTGCTGCCACCGTCGGATTCCTGAACGGGCCACCCAGGCGATGGGCAGGGTAATAATTACACAAACACACTTCAGCCTACAATAGTCCTGCTTCTGCTTCTGCTGTGCTGGCTGGTGGGTTGGATCTTATGGAAACATCTGGTGTCTGTCTGCCGCTACCTTCAATCCCAAAAACAGCTCAATCATCAAAACGCTCTCAGCTGCAGTTGGAATCAGCACACACACGCAGACAGACAGAGAGGAAACGCTGTGTTCTCCTCAAAAAGAGACACAGGAGCATTTATGTCCTCCCTCTGCAGGGTTCTGTCCCGTTGCTCAGAGCTCAAACAGACTGGATGTGACATTTTGTGGCTGCAAAGAGACGCCTCTTTTGAACCCAGGCGAGAAAAACAACAAATCACCGACTGAGGTCTGGAGTCACAACGGCGATGACTCGATTCAGTGCAGGATGAATCACCTGTAGTTCACGGCTGAGCCTAACGGGGGCAGACAACTGCACTGAGCAACCTTTAGGAGCATGGTGCAAACATACATGACTGTGCTGTAAAACATTTATTAAACGGCTTCAGATATTACGATCAACATGCAGCCAACTTATCCAGACAGATCTCGTTTTGCTGCAGCGTGTGAAGCACTCAGATTTATTCATCTTCCTGTAAATAAATCACAGTGGATGATCAGCGTTTGCCAAATGTCCTGTTTTGATGAATACTAATTCATGAACCTGCGTGCAGCGTGCAGCGTGGCACACTCCTGTGCGTCTCCCTCAATAGCTGCTTCAAAAATGTTGTTTGCTCACTTTAATTGCAAAGATGCCGGCTCTATTCCCCAGCCGCCTCTTGTTTATGATACAGCATCATTATCCGGAGCTGCAGAGGAGAGACAAAACAGACTGCAGCTCCTCTTCCTCTGCCTCTTCCACCAGGATCTATTTTCCTCCCGCTCGCTTGCTTTCATCTCTTTCCACCGGCCTGCTGTGCGTCTTTATAGTCACATCAAAGTGACCTTCGCCACCCTGGTCCCTGCGACTCCCCTGACCTGCATTTAGACCACGGAGACAGACACACACAGAGTGAGGAGGGGGATGCACATTTTCCAGGCATGTTTTAATGAACAATGAAGGGAATAAACGTCTTATTTGCATGTATGTTCCCGCTCCATCACAGCATGAAGAAGCACTGTGTTAGCGCGCAGTAATAAAAAGACAAGAGGCCATTCTCCACGCCTTGTTTACTCTGCAGGGTCTTAACCACCAGGAGACACAAGAAGACGACTTCATGCTAATGAGAGAGCTCGAAGAGCTGCAGGATGTGAAGAAGAAGAATGAAGAATCAGAGCTCACGTCCACAGAAGCCTGATGGAGTTCATGTGGGGACACTGGGAATTGATAAAGCAGCAGTGACCTCAGAGACTGTTGGGAAAGGCTGGAGAACGGTTCGTTCTTTGCTTTGGCGGCGGAGCACACATTTGATGCGAAACAGGTGAAAGTGTCAGGGTTATCTGGGCAAAACAAACAGTAGTGTTAGTTTAAAGATCGGGAGATCAATTTGTTTCCCAGAAATCAGTTTCATAACTTCCTGAATGACCGTAAAAGGAGATTTGGCCAAGCTGGGTGTACTGGATCAGTCATTAAGGGGAGATAAGATGATTATTATGATGCATGTTTGGAAGGACTTGCAAGGCGCCACTGAGTCGCGATGATATCCTGCAGGGCCCGGTCACCTGATTTATAATATCTACTCTTCAAGACGAAGAACTCTTCAAAGACAGAGCGATCACTTGTGATTGTGCCTCTGCAGCTCCTGAGTCCCAATAAAGACAGACAGAGAAGGGACAGATGGGAGGAGGAAGTTTGGGATGTAAAGAGCGGCTGAAGAGATTTGCAGTGCATCTGTTGCAGAAGAAAGAGGACGAGGAAGAGGAAGGGACGGCACTTAGGATCTTTGAGGAAGGCGGCTCCTTTAATGTGGTTTAACCCTGCTGCATTCACATTACCATGCTAATCTTATCAATACCCTGTGTGTGTGCGTGTCTGTGTGTGTTTGCATGCGTGTTAGAGGCAGCTAAGCACTCTGGTCCCATTAGCAAAACCTAATTGACTTACAGCCTTCTGACCACAAAGGTAACATCTGTGTCAGGCATGTAAGTGAGCGCCCCGAGTCACCCCTCATCCTCACACACACACACTCTTTAAATGACATTTGCTTCATTGTGCCACTGATCGACCTTGATATGCACCGGTGGATGAGATATGGAGCAAATCTTTGTCTCCTTGAGATGAGATGATGTGGGAAATAGGAGGGAGACAGTGGAGTGCGTTAGACAAAGAGGATACTCGACTCCTTTTGTACAAAACTGACAACATGTCGGCTAAATACATGCTTGTTATGTGGGAAAACTTGAAAAAAAAAAAAAAACAACAAAAAGAATTTAAGTCCTTTTTTTATTAAAAAATTATTTGACATTTTTTGCATATTTTTTAATTTTATTTTTGTAAGTTTTCAATTTTTTGAAGAGCTCAAAGTTTTTTTTAAATTGTTTTATTTGTTTTTTTTTTTAAATTTAGTTATTAAAAAAATGTGATTTTTTACAATTTCAAAATATTTTGAATATCTTTTTGAGTGTTGCAAATTTAAGATTTTTGTAAAGGAAAATTTGCATTTCTTCAATCGAATTTTTTTTTGCCTTTTTTGAATTTTGGAAATTTCTTCTTTTTTTTTTTTTTTTTAGCTTTTTGCAATTTTCTGAAACACAAAAAACTAAGACATCACAAGTACAATTATATAAATTCCAAAGAACTTTTGGTTTCAATAATTAATCACGAAATTTTAACAATGCATTAGGGCTGCAGCTATCAAATATTTTAGTACTCGAGTATTCTACTGAAAATCCCATCGATTAATCGAGTAATCGGGTAAAATACATTTTTGTTTAGTTAAAGATCAGTTATTTTTTAAATGAATTTTTTCTCTTTAAGAAATAGAATTTTCTTTTTGATTGTTGCAAATTTAAGATTTTTTAAAAAGAAAATTTGCATTGCTTTAATCCAATTTTTTTTGCCTGGCACCTGTTTCGTAGAATGACCCATTCGTCTCCAAACTCCAGAAAAGAAGCTAGATTTGTTGCTAGTTGCTGTTTTGTATAAGAGTTAGCTTGAGGGGTCTGAAAACTCTCTTAATATGGCCTCAGCTCTATTTGAACTAACACTCTTTGATCTTTTTTAAAATTAAATGATTCCTCGAGGCGGAGAACATTACTCGAGTTTTGTAATCGAGTACCTCCAATCATTCGAGGAATCGTTTCAGCTCTACAATGCATAGAATTTTATTCACTTCATTGTCTTATTGTGATCATAAAGTAGATTTTGTGGCTACAGAATGACGTAAATCCAGGTGAGCTGTGGCAAAATGGCTCCTATGAAAGTAAAGGTGAAGGGAAATAGGAGGGAAACAGTGGAGAGTGTTGAACTGATTAAACAACAGAGCTCCAGCTGAATAGAAATACCATCCTGGTTCCGATCTTTCTCCTGAGCTGCCACCAAAACACACAATTCACATCCAGACCCCGCTCTGCAGAGTAAACTCCTGCGTCGACTCAATAGTGTTGCCTAAATTTTAGCACACATACGATGAGAGAGTCAGATTGACAAGAGGAGACGGCACAGCAGCAGTTAGGGATTGACACACAATCGGAGACTGAGACACAGAGAAAAGGCCTACGGGTGAACAAGACAAGCCCGAGGATCCATCATTATTTAGCCATGGAGATAGAATATCAAATGGAGGACAGGAGACGCCTCCGTATCAGGCTGCCATTATTGAAAATGACTAATATATTCTGAGCAGAGAGAGACAGAGGCAGAAAGAGAGATGGATGAGATATGGAATCGGATGGAGACTGACACTCAATCTTTCTGAATAGTAATCCAATAACGTCTCCTGAGTTTCCTTATGGCTAATCAATTGTGCCGCAGCGCAGAAACAAATCACCATAACGCCCGGTCAATAACCGTCAGTCACGGAAATACCTCGCCTCCACTGTCAGAGTTTATCAGGCTCGGTCGAGGCTCAAACTCGCAGCAGGAGAGAGCCAGGTGAGTGTGTGGGTACCGTTTGGATAGCGATGAGGAGGAGATAGAGAGCTGTTATCAAACACAATGACGACTCCAGGTGAAGTCGAGCTCGACCTCAGTGAAGATGGATGATGATCTACGGCTGGCAGAGTAAACACGGGTGAAAACTTTATCAGGGAGGGGGAGGAGGTCATTACACACACAATACTAGTTCATAGAGAGTTCATGCATGTGCAAACACACATCTCTAACTGCCATGACTGCTAATATTTATGTGTGGATAACGTCTAACCAGGTGATAGTGAGCGTTATAGTTTCATTTAAGCTTTAGTAAAAGTAGAAGAGCAGATAAAAGTGAGAAAGGACTGCGACATCATGCAAATTACCTTAAAGACTGGGTGGAGGAAGTGGTGGAGTGGTGTGAAGAAGCTTCATTTCAGGGAAAACATGCAGCTTGAAGACCCACTGGCACAATCCCCACCTGGAAAAGGAAACGAACATGAAATATGCTGTAAAACTGAGCTCCTTTTGAGAAAATCAGGGCTAAAATTTTACAACAAAGCAGCAGGACATGTGAAATTAAATAGGAGCAAGATTCAGCAACAAGAGGCAGAAATTCTTCTTTATGAGGCTAGAGATGAAAAGAGTTAAATGCCTTATTTATTTTGTAGTATTAATGGTGACAGTTAGTGCTTTTTCCAGCAGCAGGCCCCTGTCTGCTACCTGTGTGTCAGCAGACAGGTGCTAAAAGACACTGTTGGTGTATTTAAATGACATTATCGTCCATTAGCAAACAGTGAGTACATTAAGCCAAAGCGCGTGACAAACATGACTGACGCATGAGTTTATGTTCCTACCGTAAGTACGTCGTTAAAAATGAATAAAAAAATATAAGACAGGATAAATTATAAAGAAAATTCGCTGTAAATTCAGAATAATAACATAAGTGGATATAACGGTCCCAGTCGGGTGTTTATTACTGTTGTAGCTCTGTCTCTCCGTCGGCAGGAGGTGCGTCAGGTATTAGAGTCTTAATTAAACACACCTGTCGGCAACGAGTCCACAAACGTCCTTTCTTTAGCACATTTCCCTTTAAACACGACAGAAATAGTAAACGAGCATGAATAAAAATATAAACAGAAATGTATACAAGGAAAAAAAGCGCGGGCGGAGAATTAAACCGCTCGAGACGGAGGTGACGCAGGCCGCGTGACGCTGTTGTTTACGGAAACGATCTACCGTAAACCCGCTACAATCCCTAGCTGAGTTCTGAGTGCGCAGATGCGTAAACGGCAGAAACACGAGGATAAATTTGACGTCATTCAGTTTTTTACAAATTATACCAACTTAATATAATGTAAATTTATTAATATATCTAGTTTTAATTTCTTGTTTTACCACAAATACACAGTTTATTTCCTGAAAAGGACAATTTCCACAGTTATTACAACTTTTTATTTTTATACTTAACATTTTTATTATTTTCTCAACATGGAATCACAAAAAAAAAAAAAAAATCTAGTTTCACATATCTCACACGGATCATATATTCAAGACAAAGTCAGAGATACAGGCTTGAACAAAGCAATGAAATAAAACAACAACAACAAAAAATAAAATAAAATAAAGTAATAAAGAAAATACAAAAATATAAAAGTGTGCACACAATTTCTCTTTTGGTTGAATACATATATCCAGTAGAATAAATCTAACTATTAATTTGACCTCTTAAGATACAGACCCTGAAGGCAAGCAGTGAAAGGGCCCCATGTATACCACATGTAGGAGAATATGGTAGCCTCTCATGAGCTGCTAATTGAGCCACAGTTGTGGACCATTCTTTATAAGGAGGATGTTTCCTCCTCCTTTACAACTTATCTTCTTGCTTCACCACCTACCTCAGGATAAATACCTTTACATCAACTCTACAGTGCCAAACTTATGAAATACAATCATATCGTGTATATTATCTTCAAAATATTTGACTTAACTCAGGATTTTATCTCTTAAATCTCTTCGAAGATAGGAAATTAGCCCCCACATGCTCACTACTTTAGTTTTTATCCCATATTAATTACAGTGAGGAGAAGCTGTCAGAGCTTTAGCACCATGATGATGAATGAAACATGTGACTGCTGTCACTGCCAAAAACAGACTCCACTCATGTCTGGTTCTGACCTAGATACGCTGAATTTCTGTTTTTCCTTCTTTAAATTTCTGTCTGTAGAATGGTGCATTAACATACAGCTCACAGAGGGAAGCGCTCGTTGTGAGAGGTTTGGGTCTTAATGTTTCTCAGAGACCTTAACGTGAAATTAAATAACAGAATTAAGAGTGCATGTTTTCTGTGCTAAACTAACTAAAGTCCTCTGATTTAATACTGCGCTTCTTTTATATTCCAGAGAGCTTTAAAAGAAAATGTCTGACATGTATTTCTAAAGTGGCTCTTTTGTTAAAGAACAAGAAAAGCTTCATAAGTGACGTGCTTTTGTAACCAGATTAGCAGAATCCTCGCCTGCCTTCGTACCATCTCCACAGCCTTTAATTATGAAATATAATTAAGAGAGCTCAACTTTCTAACTCGCCCGTCTTTGTTAAAACAATGTTCAAATCCTGTCTGGGGAAACAGAGAATAATAGAAGTTAATGTCTTTATTGTTTTGTGTATCAGGACGATCTCTCAGTGCAACCCGATGATTATTATCTGCAAGATGAACACACTTCTTTTAAAGGAAGTTTGTCATTGTTATCTCTGAAATCACTTGTGTTTCAGTATGAATTGATCTCTTACTTGGAGATTTACTCAGTTGTTGCATTGTGGTCTAACTTTAAATGAAGGAGATCCTGGAAAACAAAAAAATAAAGCTTTAATCTTTCTGAACAGTCACATTAACCACTTGTTGATGGGAAAACACCATAAACAGGATGTGTGTTTTATTGCTTAAAACAAGTGCTAATGCATGTAAAGAGGGTATAGAGCAGCTATGGGTAACAGATCCTAAAACAGATGCTAAAGAGCGCCTCAAAAACGACACAACAAAACATGTGCATAAAGGTACCAGGAAGCAGTGAGGATGCAGAGCTTCTTTAAAAGAGGGTACCACAAAAAGCAGCTGAGGGGTACCAAAAAAGTAAGCCTGAGGGTATCCTAAACCAGCTGCTTTAAATCACCTTATTAAAGACACAATAGGGAACATTAAACCAACACGGAGGGGTTTTCTTCTACATTACAAGCAGTAAAAGTTTCCTCAAAGCACACTTATCTGTTTTTCTCAAAAAGTATGTTTAATTTCATCATTTCTGGGTTAAAGGTTAGTAAACATGGCGTTAAAATAACCAAACTCTAATGAAGATGTCACCCGAGGCACCATTCGAAGACGAGTTTTTAATAAACAGCTGCAGTTACGCTGCTCTTGGACATTTGTCTCATACTGGTGCGGTTTAATGAACCTTAGGAACATAAAAGCGAGACTCCTGTGGCGCAGACTGACATTAAGGAAATCAGCCTGGAGGTCAAATATCCGGACAAATAATAATTTATTTCTTAATGAGTTATCAATTAATTAGAAAACACTGAGCCCCCTGAGGCAGAACTCATGTTCAGCTCTGTGAGCTTTAAAAGGACACAGACGGAGAGAAAATGAGCCGATTATATCAGAATAAGAAATGTTGATTTTCTTTTAGTCAAGGTTGAATGCTTCAAGTTGTTATTTTCTGCCACTGGAAGCTCAATAAAGGAGTATTTCGCTGTATTTGTTGTAACTTTCTCACATGAGGTGTGAAGAATGGAGAGAGAGGAAGTTAATTGAGGCTTAAGCTGCTTTAAAAGTGTGATTTAAATATTTAATCTAGGACTAAATTCACAGTGTGTGTGAGTGAAAGTGAAGAAAGCATTATCCCTTCTTTCTCTTTCTGTCTCCCCGCCTCTCACCTCTGTTTCTTTTGAAGAGGAAACAACAATAGCACCATTAAGTGTCAGAAGTGGGCTTTGATGTGAATGGACCCTAAATGCGCCTTTCAGCAGCCAGTGAAGGGAGGGGGAGAGTGGGGGAGGGGGGAGATAAGGGGGGTCAAGTCAGTGTGAACCAAAACTTGCTCCTCTACCAGAATCAAAGCCTGCGCCTGCTCCATATTGTTATTTTTAGTGTGAATCCGTCCTCGCAGAGCCGGACTGACAATCATTTTGATTGATCCGTGGTAAACAGCAAACTTCGCTGCAGCCTTGTCCCTCCATTAAGCATTATTTCCCCCGTGCAGATCTGTCTCCTGTCTTTTATCAAATCACGTCAAAATCACCCCAACGAGATGAGAGCTCTCAATAAAATCAGAATAAACTGTCAATCATTGCAGCTGCGCCGTGTAGTGAGATACAGAGCACACACTCGTTAGAGATACTTACGTTAGTGTGTTTCACCATCATGCAGAGAATGCTGGGACAAATCTACATTTTTCTCCTTCTGCAGGTGATTGGTGTGGCAGGGATGGGACCTCCTCAGCCAGTGAGCTAAGCAACACCTTAACTCTATTTCACTCTGAAAGAAGGGAAAGCATCAGAAAGGAGTTAAGGTTTGCCTAGGATTTGAGGGTTAAGAAAACAATGGAGGTTTGATGCACGTATATTGCGAAAGGGAAGAAGAAGAAGTTAGGAAATGGAGACAAAAAGAGGAAGAGAAGGAGAAACAGAAATCATAATGCAAGGAGGGCAGGAAGAAGGAGAGAGGATCTGTCATATCTCTGCTGTAATAGGGGAAAGGGAGCCTTTGCTGATTGGAGTTTCCATGGCAATGCTTGGCACCTAGTGTATCTGTGTGTATCTGTGCATGATTACATTTGTGTGTGCAGGTTTTTTGGTGAGTGTGTTCCTCAGCATCTGGAAGTGTAGTGTGTGTGTATGTGTGTGTGGGAGGGTTTATTGAAGGTGGGGTCTTGTTGGTGGATTATCAGTGTTGTCAAAGACAAATGAGGATAAGGAGTGATAGAGCTTTACAAACCTGCTCTAAGATGGGTCAGAGATGTGGATCATTCACTGAAGACGCCGAGCTGATTGGATTCAAAACTAGGGGACAGAGAGAGGCTGCGAGGATGTGAGCCAGGACGAGGGGAAGACTTGGATGTCCATTTGTGTGAATAAATGTTTGTCCAAATCTTCAGACGGCGACCGCCAGCTTCTTCCTGCCAAAGAGCCCGGACATCAGCCAAGTTAGAGAGGACTTAAAAAGCAAGAATGATGGAAAAACACACACTGACACACACTTGTGCATGCTGTTGTTGTGGATGGTACGATACTGTCACCTAATGCTGCAGAACAACAGGCACCAGTGGTGTGCAGGCCCCATTGTTAAAAAACACACATTAAGACGCCTTCTTGGGAGCCAAAACATGCGCAAAGTGCACTCTTGGGAGCCAAATGTGTGCTAAGGGGCCCTCTTAGGAGTCAAAATGTGTGCTAAATTGCACCTTTTGATAGCTGGAATGGATGGTTAAGTCCCCTCTTGGGAGCCAAAACATGTGCAATAGTGCCGTCTTGGGAGCCAAACATGCGCTAAAGTGCCCCCCTAGTTGCCAAAACACTCTAAACTGTACTCTTGGAAAGCAAAACCCTCAAATGGATCTTCTTGGGAGCCAAAAAGCACAGTTAATAGCATTCTTGGGAGCCAAAATGTGCGCTTAAGTGACCTTTTCGGAGTCGAAACATGCGCTAAAGTGCCCTCCTAGTTGGCAAAATGTGTGCTTTATTGCACCTCTTGAGAATTAAAATGGGTGCTTAAGTTCCCTTTTTCAGAGTCAAAACATGCGCTAAAGTGCCCTCCTAGTTGGCAAAACACACTAAACTGCACTCGTGGGAGGCAAAACCCCCCAATAGGTCTTCTTGGGAGCTAAAAAGCATAATTTAGTGCCATCTTGGCAATGAAATTGCTGCTTGAGTGTTTAATTGGGAGTGCAAATGGCGCTCAAGTGCTCTTTTGGGAGTAAAAATGTATGCTAATGTGTCATATTGGGAGCCAAACATGTGCTAAATTGCCCTCCTGGTTAGCAAAACACACTAAACTGCACTCTTTGGAGACAAAAACCCCCAATGGAACTTCTAGGGCCCCAGAAAAGTGCTCTCTTGGGAACCAAATTGCGTGCTTGAATGCTTGATTGGAAGTAAATCTATGCTAAACTGCCCGCTTGTGAGCAGACACATGTGCTAAAATGCCCTTGGAGAGCCCAAAACAAGGACATGCTTATTTGCTCTTTAGGGAGCCAAAATGCGCGCTAGAGTGCTTCCCTGAGAGACAAATCAACACAAAACCTACTTTCTTGGCAGCCAAAACGTACGTCAGCCTGGTCCCACCACTTTGTTCTGTTGGGAGCCAAAATGTGTTCTCAACTGCTCTCCTGGGTTGCAAAATGGGCGTTAAAGTGCCCTTGAACACACATAGAACTTAATGCCTTCTTCAGTGGCAAGCACACCCTTTGTGCCCTTTATTTTTTTCCCTCTCCCTTCAAAAAGCCTGTGATGGATGACATCATCACAACAAAACCACATTGTTCGAAGTCTGTGATTTAAACCCTCAAAATGATGTGTTCTTTAACATCTATCCACTGCTAGAAGGAGAGGAAACCAACCTTTAGACAGACTGAACCACATGTTAGGTGGTGCTAGCTTGAAATAGACACTAACCAAACACTGACTACTCATCTGAGTGAGATGTAAAGAGAGGCTGTGAATAAAAACTGAAACATGGCTCATCAGGATGAGAAGGTGTCAGATGTGTGAGTGATTACACACAGTGATTGTGTTTAACTCCAGGATGAGAATAGATGGAGGTAAACAAAGAAAAGCTTGTGAGCTATCAGTGTTTCTTCCATATTGACTGTATTTGTTATCCAGATGCTCTCTGACTCTGACAGCACACGCACACACACACACTCCTCCAGCACAGGTAATGGCTGCAGCAACACTCATTATTCTCAGTCCCAGATTCCAGGGCGGTGACCATCTAAAGGTCAGGACGATCGGCTCTAATTGTTTTTGGAGGTCAGACACCTGTTTGTCAAACCTCGCAGCGAGCACCCCATGTGTCATGCTCATTATCAATAATGGTCACCGCGCTGGAGCACAGACAGTTTGGAAGCAGGCTGCAGAAACCCACACACGGCAACACACTCGCAGGGTGTGAGACTGAGTCTTGAACCGTACGTCTGCAGCGCGTTTAGAAAGATAAGTTCCGTATCGATTCATGGAGATGTTCCTGCGGTCAGTGGAAAGCGTGTGGGCAGAGCTGCTTCCTTCGATTTTCGACGGAGAAACTTTTGGACTGTGGTGGGCGGCCCTCGGTTGTCTTTGTCTTCTTTAAGCGTTGGTGGGTATTGCTCACGCTATTTTGTTCCAGTTCTTCATTAAAAGGAAAATGCATCACTTGTTGTGTGCAGAAGAGCTTCCAAAGATAATAGAAACCAGGCAGACACTGGGTATTAAGACGGCTTTGGGCTAAGCTCCTAATCTGTGAAAGGTGCATTATGAACATTTATTTATAGGCAATGGAAAGCACATTTATTTTCAAAATACACACATGCCCTTCAAAGTGGTATTATAGCTACAAAACATGGATTAAGAAGCACGGCACAGAGAAATGAAAACTATAAATACAGTCCATTTTTAGTTTGGACGACACGTCCTGAGGAAGTAGGAAGGTCGATAAATGTGGTGGTGAGGAAAAGTAACGATCACTGAGACTAATCCTTGAGACGATGAACATAACTCTGAACATTTTCCTGACGTAAATAACAACAAAGTTGTAAATACAGCAGACTTGTTTCAGCGTACAGTCTGGGTATCTGCTGAGTAAATACAACAATCTGTCCGAGCCGCTTGTCACTTCACTTCAAATCCTCGCCGCTGTGGGAAAGTGCTCGCCATCATAAATCATTCACTTGTTATTCTGCAACCCAGATACAGAGCAGACAAATCCAGCCTCCCATCCCGCTCCGCATTACACCCGCCCCGTCTCTGCAACTGTGATAGCAAATTCTGTCCCAAGTTTTTTTTTGTAAATGTCAATCTCTGCGAGCTCGGTGGAGGGACTTGATAGCGACAACGGGCTTTTCATGCCAGCTTCAGAGCTGTGATAATTAGGCCGGGCTTTTCAGAGAGGAGGCTAAAACTGGCATGCTGTTTGCAGCATTTGCATGAAGAGGGTAACTGTGCTGATCAGCAGGGCACGGTGGACTGGCAGCTGCTGTAAACGATAGCAAGGTCAGTTTTGTTCAGTTCTGCAGTTCTAACAGCTGTGCAAGCACTGGTGTTTGGTGCGGTGCATCAGGATGATAACTGAGTCTTAAAGAAATTCCCTTTTCTAGTGGTGACAAAACGCTGCAGAAAGCATCATTTGTCTTTCTTTGTGTTTTTTTTAAATGTGATGCTTCAGAGAGATGTGTGCAGACTCTACCTGTTAGCTGAGGGAGTTGTTGCTCAGGTGTTGCTCCTCACTTTGGGGACGCCTGAGAAGAAACACAGACGTAGCTCATCAAGTTAGTGCAAAATCACACTCTTTCCTCTTTCTCTTCAAACTCTTTTCTGTATCGACCAATGTACTGTTGGAAACAGTTACGGCTGTGCACATGTTGACAACAGAAGAGCTGCACAGTACAATGGTTTGTCAATCAACATGAGCCATCAAAATTATGTTTATCTAAATAACACCAATTTGACAAATGGTAAATGAGGAACCAGGAATCAAATAACCAGAATATTAATGGGTTTGGACAAGGCTGCTTGGAAAACAGCTGTTAAAACTATTTCCTTGCAGCCTCGACGTCTCTGGTGTTTCAGTGTGAAGTGTGACCCTGTTAACTGGTGACTTCTCAGCCGACCATCACTGACACATTTAGCTTAGAGTCACCAGTTAGCACGGTCACCCTTTTCTCCAAAACACCTGTAGCTCTGTAACAGTCAGAACTGGATAGAAGTTGACTCCATGGTGTAGTATCGTTTCTGACAACTAACCACAGAACAACCTGACATTTTTATTATGCTTATAGCTTTAATTTTGAGTTTAAAGAATAGAGATGTGTATTGATAAGATTTCATTGATACCAATACCCTTATCGATTCTGCTTATTGATCTGGTTCTTTATGGATTCCCTTATCGATTCCTTCTGTGAATTTTCTCGGTCGACAACATAAAATTAAGTTTATACCTGAATAAATACAAAACTAGTCACTGGATCTGAATATCTCCAAGTGTAAATATACAGAAAAAATGTTTATGTACTGTTTCTAAAATATGTTATTTACTCAAGTACGCTATCCAGTGTCTCAAAGTTGTTATAGTAGTAATTTAAGTTGTTCGGAACCTTGTTGTAGATAAGAAACCATCCATGAGCCTGCAGTAAATTTGCTTTCATTTACCCGTAAGTTTTCAGTATTTTTTAAAAAGTTGTCACATATCCATGTATGTCTAAAGCTAGCATATCAATGCAATTTCCCATTTATGTTAGCGTAAAGCTAGCACAATTTTTTTCATATCATTTTTGGTACATAAGCAGATTTATTCCATGTTGAATGTGTTGAATATGAATCTTTTGTAAGAGAGTAATGTACGTTTCTTTGTGGGTTCAGTTCTTCAGTAAAACTTCAAACTGAAAATCCTGAACCTGAGTTTTCTTGGGAAACATTAGCTAACTGCTAAGCTAAGATAGCTGCAGCAGACTAGTTAACGTGAGGTCCTGCAGCTCCAGTATAGTGTCAAGAGTTGATAAATGAATTGTTTAGCACATAGGCTGCTGATATCCATGGATTGATACATTTCTCATCTATTCTCAAAAAGAATTGTTTTTGATTCTTATCCCTATTAAAGAATTCATCTAAATGAATGGAGCTTGTATTGCTGTATTGGTCTGATGTTCATCTTTCAACTCTGCAGACACACAAAGTGAGGAAAACCTCTCTGTGTGCCACAGATGGTGACGCTCCGTCCTGCTGTGAGTTGTATCACTCTGCAGGAGGTGTAGCACACAAATTACTGAAGAAGAAGAAGCAACAGCAGAGAGACAAACACACAGGTGGTTTAAAGTCACCAATACAAGGAGGACGCTGGGGTATTCAGGGGGAAAGGTTCCAGGAACTTTCTCACTTTGAGGCCTCTAATCTGTGGTGTTATTCTCAGACAGAGCAGCAGTGTTTACTTTTCCATCATTGTCTGTTTAACGATCTGACGTCTGAGTTTAATGAACTCTGGATTAGAAGTAACAAACAGGAGAGAAACTCCGGCGTGCATATTGAAAATGTCACATTAGCTATATTTATTAAAACCTCCTCGCCATGCCTCACTGTGCACTAGATTTCCTCCTGGTGCGATAAGTTTTTTAATGAATTGGCCAGCATCCAGCGGCACGGCATCATCCGCACAACAGCAGCCTCTGCACGCCCTCGCCGCTGCCGCCGTCGTCGTATCTGATGCTGATTTTCTCTGCTGATGTGAAGCGCTAAATACAGAGACGCCATTAGCGCGGGTCCCTAGCCATTATCTTAGCAACGCCATCTTGACATAAACATTTTGGAGGCAATTAAAGTGTGTGTGTGTGCAGAGCTGTCAAAGAGCAATTACGCTGACAATGTCCTCAATGTTCCGAACGGCTCATTTTCATATCAGAAGAGGCCGCGATGCTTTCTCGATTTGATTAATGTGTTTTCAGAAGGACGTGCAGAAACCCCTGAACACATCTCAAATCTCACACACACACACACACACTGAGAGAGGCGGTAAATGGCTCCTAATTGATGCTCTACAGCTTTTGTTTCATTATTTACAGGCTTGCCTCATTATTCCAACATTCCCGACTCTAAGTACTCCACAGAGCTGCTTCCATGATATAAACAAATAAAAACAGGAGGCCAGAATAGCTTATGGAGAGTGTGTGTGTGTGTGTTTGTGGGGAGTGGGGTTTGTTTTATGGCAGTGACGGTATGTGAAAGCAGGCGGCTGCAGCCTTTTGGGGTTGACCATAATTGGAGAAGTGTGTGAGATTATACGCGAGAGTGAAACGAAGACTTCAGGAACTTCTTGACATTTCAAGCAGCACCCGTACGTCTGCTCGCTAACCCATTACCTCTGTAATATTAAAGGTGTTAATACGTCTCGTAACGCTAATCACGACCTGAGAGCTGTCGGCAATAGGCGTCAGATTTTCCACATGATGTAAATGTCACTTTGGAAGGAAAACCTGTGAAAACTTGCTTTTACTTTCATCATAATCACGCCGAGTGTGCGGTGTGAGTGAGATCATATATTCTGATGTGTGTGTGTGTCTTAATTGAAGCAGGGTGTTGCTCCAGACGAGCCATTACAGGACCGAATCTTGATCTAATCCGCAGAGTTAGTGGCCTTAAATAGATAATGCTCCTGTACCGGGGTCCAGTCACGGTGGGGGGAGGCGGAGACTGAGCATATGCTGCATTTGACTGTGAATGTGTGTGTGTGTGTGTGTGTGTGTGTGTGTGTGTGGACATACAGGAGGAGACAGCTGAACCCGAGCCAAAGGCAGAGCGGCATGCCTGTAGCATGAGCAGCGAACTTTCCAGAGTAACTGAGACCCCCAGCTGGTCTCCGCACACCGCCGCTAACTTGGACTGACAAATCCAGGAGCAGGAAGAAGACGGCCTGAGGATGAAAAACAGAGAGATGGAGTGACAGACTGACAGAAAACACAGCAGCACACACATGAAAACACAAGTGGAGAAAGTGTAAGGAAAAGCATACCTGCCAGACGAAACAGAGCAGGAAAAAAAAAACAGGCTGAGGCATTAGAGCAGGTTGTCAATCACGACCCCCCCTTGACACGCACGGAGCAGGTGAGCCGAGGTTTAAGTGATACACACGCCGACGAGTCAATTACAGGCCAGCGAGGCAGAATGTCACGGCCGCCCGGACACTAAACCGACGGCTTAACCTCCTCACACTGCATCAATATGCCTCAGTGGAGAGGATGGAGGAGGAGGAGGAGGAGGAGGAGGAGGAGGAGGAGGCATGGATGCTCCTTGAAAGAAAAAACAACAAAACTCAAACAAGTCTCAGTGGATTCAATTTGAGCTATCCCTTTAACTTCATGACTTATGTTACTGTAAGAGTTCACCAGGGGCGTACCTACATTGGGCAAACACCTAGCTGGGGCCCTGAGATTCCCAGGGCCCCCCAAAACATCTATCATAAACTGATTTATTAAGTTTTCTTCAATCAAAAGCATTTTTTTCTTACTTCTTTCTTACTCACAAACACTTTTTTTTCTCATTTCCAACCAAGTTGCAAATACAAAAAATGTTGCCCTGAGATCTGAGCTAAACATGTAAGACTTTTAGGATTTTTATGACTTTATCTAGTTCAGGAAACCAGATAATTTTCTCAAATTCAGACTTTATAAATTGATGATAAACAATAATATTCAAAATGTATTTTTTGGATAAATAATTTACAGGACAGGACATATGAAAATATATTCACTGTAATATAATAATGATAAAAACTACGCTAACTGTAAATATTACCTCTTTCAGTAGATTTTTTTCAGTTTAATGTTTTACTTGATGTGTACTTTTTTTTTTACTGAATTATTCCGATAAATATTTTTTAAATTTTTTGTACTTTATACTTTCTTGTTTGCTACAGTCAAGGCTCATTGTATCTGTCCGTTTCACATGATGCTACTGTCACTGCTCTCAGACTTCCATATGTCCTTTACGTTGGCATTGCAGTTAACCAATACATCCACCAGGGGGAGCAGCCTAGAGTCAAAAGTTAATGACAACAACAAACTCAAAAACAATCCTTAGAGCACAGACTGTGGAGGAGGTATTAACAATGTATGTCTAACATAAAAGACAAAAGCGGAGGCAGTGTTGTAGGAGGTGGTAGTTTGCGAGGCTGTTAAATACATCGCTGAAGTTCCGCCATTGTTACTTCTTGTTCGTGTCTCACTAAAGCTAAGTAACAGGCAGTAATGGCAACACTGCCCCCATGGTTTGCAGTGGTACTGCTCCGTTTGGTCTGTATAAGCTTTCTGGAAAAGTGCAAAAAATGGACCAAATGACCACATAGCACAGACAGAAGGTTCCATCCGTGTCGGAGCATAAATGGGCCTTTACTCTGTAAATCTCCCATTGAGGGACAAATAAAGGAAACCCTTATCTCATTGTGTCTTATCTTCAACATGGTTATGTAACTAGTGACGCAGGACAAAGCAGCTCAAATTACGTATTCACCTTTTTCCAAAATCGAAATAAAGAATAGAACATGAGGAAATGTATTTAGTTGCGGTATGTTACCATGTACAAGTTAAACACTGTCTCATGCCTTGATTCTCAGAAAGAGACAATGGACCCAGGGGAAGGCCAGACTAGCTCTGAGGATGAGTTATAAGGACATGGGGGGCCCTAGTGACTGGGTTTGCCCTGGGCCCCCAATCGGCTAAATACGCCCCTGGAGTTAATGCATAAGCATTACGATATTAACCCTGCAAGAGTCACATACTGCTTTCATCTGCATGTAAGGCATCTGATGTGAGCATAAGAGCCAAAAAAAAGATTTTATAAAGTCTGAACATGACTTTAAAAATCCCTTTCACTTCATAATGAATCTCTTTGCTCGCATAATCACGTCACGTTCAACGACTCCGACTGATCCTGATCTGGGTTTTCACACACTCGTCCAACATCAATGTTTTCCTTGGCGAGACGCTGCCGAGGCTCCCAGCGAAGCAGCAGCGACTGAAAGAGAAGTGTGAGCTCGAGTGTTATCAGAGTGAGTCTCAACAGCTGCTTCAGAGTGTGTCGTTTTTACTTTTTTAAAGTCACTTTGGAATTGGTGAGAGCAGAGCCAACATGAAGGAACGGGACCCTGAATGGAACTGATTTGTGTTCAGACTTCACCTTGTTCCGGATGTTTCTCTGTGCGTTGTCAGCACAAGATGAAGGATTAGTTCCCACTCAGAGGGAAATCAGTGTGTCCGCTCACTCCCAGCTGTCACTGGTGTTTAAGTGACTCACACATCTCCTGCCACTCTCTAACACACACACACACATCTATAGGCGCACTCACACACAAGCAGACTTCATCTATAGGGCTGTTTCTAACTTTTTCTCCTCTCATAAGGACACAGAGGACACAGCTCATCCTCGCAGGCTTGTGAGTCAGTGTGCCCACGGCCCACACACACACTCTCAGGCTACAATTTCAACTTTATTCAGCTCTAATGTTAGGGAAAACTGGGAATCAAACCGAAGACTCAGGGAATCCCCAGCTCAGCCCCTCCTCCTCCTCCTCCCTGTGTTTCTCCCTCTGAAGTAGGGTGGGCTGAGATAAGGCGTGTTACAAAAACACTCTCTCAGAGGGTGGTCAGAGCGGGCAGGTCACATAGTTCTGATGTTTACGGGGGAAATCCATGATGTGAGGAGACGGAACATGTGTGTGTGTGTGTGTGTGTGTGTGTGTGTGTGTGTGTGTGTGTGTGTGTGTGTGTGTGTGTGTGTGTGAGTGTGGTTTATTTACTGCTCTTATCGTCTGTTAGGGAAAGACTGCAGCACCCAAGGCCGTGCTGCACTCTGAGCCGTGCCAAGGAATGTGCATTTAAATAACGGGAGAGGTCACTCAAGTGCTCGGTGCAGAGGTAACAAGATTTCTGGCCCCTGTAGGTGCAGAGAGGGAACTGGTGTAGGTGTTCATTACCAAAACATGGATTTGAAAACACTTTACCAAGAGGGTGCCTTGGTGCACTTTTTGCTCCTGAGGGGACATTTTTGCGCACATTTTGGATCCCAAGAAGGCACTTAGGTGCACATTTTGGCTTCCAAAGATGGCACTTTATTGGTGCTTTGGCCCCAAAAAGGGCACCTCAGCACACATTTTGGTTCCCAATAATACACTTAAGTGCACTTTTGGCTCCCAAGATCACACTTTCGTGCTCACTTTGGCTCCCAACAGGACACATAAGCACAGAGTTTGTCTCCCAAGAGGACGCTTTATAGGCATTTCGGCTGCATGGAAGGCGGACATTCGGACTCCCTACAGAACACTGCACATTTTGGTTCCCCATGGGACACTTGAGCATGCATTTTGGATCCCAAGAGGACACTTAAGCACACTTTGGCTCTCAACTGGACACTTATGTACACATTTTGGCTCCCAAAAGGGCAACACACATTTTGATTCCGACAAGGGCACTTAAGCATGCATTTTGGATCACAAGAGTGCCCTTAAGCACACAAATTGGCTCCAAAACATGGCACTTTTTTGATGGTTTGTCCACCAAGAGGGCACTTAGAGCACATTTTGGCCCCCAAAAGACACTAGTGCACAATTTAGCTCCTAAGAGGAAGGTGACGACATTGTATTAGGCACCAAATAGGACACTTTTGCACACATTTTGGTACCCAAGAAGGCACTTAAGCGCACACATTTTGGTTCCCAATAGGAGACTTTAGTGCACTTTTGGCTCCTAAGATCACACTTTCATGCTCACTTTGGCTCCCAACTGGACACAAAGGTACAGATTTTGTCTCGCAAGAGGACACTTTGGAGCACATTTCGGCTCCCAATAGGCCAACGCACATTTTGAGTCCCACATAGGCACTTTAGTAGGCATTTTGGATCACAAGAGCGCCCTCAAGTGCACATATTGGCTCCAAAACATGGCTCTTTTAAGGTGGTGTGGCCCCCAAGAGGGCACTTAGAGCACATTTTGGCTCCCAATAAGACACCAGTGTGCATTTTGGCTCTTGATAGGTCATTTTACTACACATTTGGGCGGTTTCTGGTACCAAATAGGACACGTTAGCATACATATTGTTGTCCAAGAAGACACTTTGGCACACATTTTTGTTCCCCTGAGGACACTTTAGTGTACTTTTGGCTCCCAAGATCACGCTTTCATGCTCACTTTTGCTCCTACTGGACACTTACGTACTGATTTCGGCTCCCAAAAAGGAACCTCAGAGCACAGTTGGACTACTTACAGGGCACCACACATTTGGGCTCCCAAGAGGGTACTTTAGAGCACAGTTTGGCTCACAGAAGAGCACTTCTTTCTGTGTATCATAACAATTAGGCCACTGATTGCCCCCCCTGCCCCCCCGTGCACACTACTGCAGAGCTTATCCATGGACTGCAAAGAATTGGGGGACAGAAGTGTCAGAATGGAAAGAGGAGACGCAGGAGCGTGGCGGAGCGAGAGGGAAAGAAAAAGAGACGGAGGGGTGGAAAGTCAAGCTGCAGAGTGAGAAGGGCAGGCAGTTGGTGGCTTCTGTATGTGAAAGTTGAATGAAGGAGGATAAATCGACTCTGGAAGCTGCTGATTAGAGTGTGACACAACATTTGGAGCTAGCCTCTTGTGGTCATCTAAGGCACTGCAGCCTCTGAGTTTGCTTGGCTGCAAAAGATACTTCACGGAGCGGCTGAAAGAAAAGAAGCCAGAGGAAGCAAGTTTGTCTTCACTGCACAGAGCTCCTCAATTAGCCACTAATTGCCTCGCCTTAACGAGCAGGACATTTCTTAGCGCTAATGAAGCTGGTGGCAGGCGCAGAGAGGGAGAGTGTGACTCAAAGCTACAGTGTGTGTTTTTGAAAGATAGAACGCAGCGAGGGAAGGGGGAGAGAGTGGAGATCTAATGGAGTCGGGTGCAGGGCTCATTTTCAGCGAGCTGTTTGGCATTCTCTGGAAGGAATGTGTGGATGGATTACACTGCTGGCTGCGACACAGACTTTCCAATGAGGCTCCACTTTGTCTTCACCCTTATCTAATCCAAGCTGGAATGGCCATCTCTGCAAAATGAAAACGAGGGCGGAAATCAAATGATGCGCCTGTTTGTTGCAGCTGCATGGACTGACATGAGATGTATAAAGTTAAACGCTTCTTGGTCCAGAAAGCGTGCACGGATATCATGAGCTGGATTGCATAGAATGTGCATAAAGATCTAATGTTTTTCTGCAGAAAGCTGCAACGCAGGGAGGGCCACTTATTGTGCATTTTAAGTTATATGTGTTATAATTCAATAAGCGCAATTGCTAAATGTAAAAACTAGTTTGGAGGTCTTACCAGAGGCGTAGGAGGGATACAGCTGCTGTCTTCTCTGGGGATGGTGGTTAGAGATGGCTGAAGGGTCAAAAGAGAGGACAGTGAAACAACTTTGATGCAAAGTTGTAAAAACTTGCACAGTTTAAGAAAGTTAAATAGGCTTCAAATGCTTTGAAGCTTCAAAATTAGACTTAAAAGTGTTGGAAAATGATTGCACAGGAAGTGGATTTTGCTTGTGTGTTTGGGGAATCACCTGAGATACCCCTTGCTTACAGAAGACACTTCATCACACTCCGTTCCCCGGCTCGTACGGAAACTCTGCCGTCTCCAATTCCTCAGCTCTCCATCCACGCCAAGCGGCCCGGGCCTAACAGGGACACACGACACATTACCCTCCGTCCTCCTCCCTGCCGTCCGCGGTCCACAGCCACCCGACACCCCTGACACTGGCTCGCCCCCAGCGGCCCTGACTGCCAAGCAAAACACCTGGCATCTGTATGAGAAGGGCGCCGATTTCACAGCGAGTGCCAGGCGGTCAGCTGAGCCGCTGCCACACACATATGGGAGACATGTGAGTGAGGGCAAAGTGATACGGAGTGTGTGAAGACAGCTTGAGTGTGAGTGTGTGAGTGTGTGTGTGTGTGTGCAGAGAGTAAAAATAAGAACTCACAGGAAACTGCTGCTCATCAGCAGCATCAGCATTCAGGAAACACTTCAAGCGATATGTGCACATGTGTTAGCATGCAGCTAGCATGTAAAGTGCATATAACTTTATATGCTGCAGTGTCCCCTGTTGTGTGCTCCCATTCCCTGGCTGAAGCTCTGTGTGTGTCAGAGGCCAGGGCTGGTGCTGAAAGCCTGATGGATGGGGTCCAGGGGTCACGGACTTCAGCTGTTGTTGGCCACATCACAACCCAGTGAACCACACTGTTAGCCTTGGGTTAGCACCAGAGAGCACAGCTCTTTTTTCTGGTGTTTTTCAGTGGTGGAGTGAGAGGAAAGCTGAGAGGGTCTGAGGGGAGGTTTAAAGGGAAGGTTCTGGAGGGTTTGGATGCCGGGGGCGAGACGGGGTCTGACTGGTCCAGGGGAAAAAAAAACAGGTGACAGCCTGCAGGTATTTGGACTACAGATGAGTCACACTAATTTTCTATCCTCTAGTTTGAAATATTGGAAAGCAGAATACCCCCTCTTTAAAGTAGAATACCCCTCTTTAAAATTTTCCGACCACCACCTTGAAGTTTAGCTCTGATGTGGAGGAAGGCTTAAAAAAATACAGAAAAAACAGTACGAGCTCTAAATTTATTCTCCAAACAAAATCCTGAGTCCAGTCTGGCCCTGGGCTGAGTTTTTTTCCATCAGACTTTTTCCCCACATGAGGTTTCAGGAGCTCAGTGACCCCACACAGACAGAGAGAAAAACTCCTGCTTTCCCCTCATAATGGGATATATGAACCTTTCATTGTTGCCACTGCGATGTCATCAGCTCTGGGAGGGTTTCTGCTGTGCCAGGAGCGGCGGCCACGTTGCCATGGTGACACTTGGTGTAAAAAAGATGGTGGTGTGTGTGTGTGTGTATGTGTGGGCAACACCCAGAGGCGAGCCAATGTTGCTTTTTTCCGGGTAAATACGGCCTGAATGAGGAGTGGAGCAGCAAAGAAGAAGAAGAGTTAAGCAAATACGGCAACTCGGAGGTGAGAGTGAGCCGGAATATCGCTCAGGATGTGAAATCATTTCCAATACGAGTCCAAGTGTGGAAATTCAATTTCACAGCTCGTGAACAATATCAAACAAACAGCACACACTCCAGCCTGAGTGATACTGTACCAAAAGGCGACACAGAAGACAGAGAAGCAGATGAGGTAGGTGAAGGGCAGGCTAACGGCTAACGCTAACCCATAACTCCCAACATCTCCATATTCAGGCCTTTTAAACTGCACATTAGCCACCAGTTACTCCCGCAGCCCTGGAGGGGAAAGGGAAGAGAAGGAGGGGGAGGGTGGGGGTCCCGCCTTCTAATGAACTGCATAATTAAATGAAAGCTCGCCCAGCTCCACATCCTCTCCAGTCTGGGACCAAACGAGGGCTGAATTGAAACGAATGGCGGCAGGTGAAGGACAGAAGGACAGCGGGCTAATGCGGTGGAATGTGCCTTTAATGAAGAGGATGAAAGAGAGCAAAGTGAGGTCACTGTGGGCGCTCACCCGTGCCTTTCCTCTCCTGTGAGGGGTGTATCATCCACACACACACACACACACTGCATCTCCTGTGTTTTTGGGGAGGTGGGGAGCCGTGTGGAGGAGAGATAAGAGCTCCAGCTCTCTCCACTCTGTCCTCCCCAGAGCCCCCCCCTCCTTTTTTCCTTTTTTTGATTGACACATGCTAACAAGCGAAGGTGTTCAACGGGGAGCGCAGGCAGAATAGGTAATGCTCAGAGAACATAGCTGGGGAATTCTCCCACAACCCACAAGTTCATGACGATCGACGGGGGAGCGGGGTGTGAGCGGCGCCTGCTCCTGCTTTTTGAAGGAGTGGAACAAAAATGGGGGCTTATGAGGTGTCACATTAAATCACAGGGAGGGAAAAGCCTCTGAAGGGACAGTTGGTGAATTTAAAAAAGACAAAAACCTACGAGGAGGAATCAGAGAATGGAAGGGGAAGCTTTGAAGACAGGGTACGGCCTCCGCAGTAACAAAAGGTCACACATTAGGAGAGGAAGCTTACAGAAAGGAGTCTTGCACATCACTCATTACAGAAAGAGCAGAAAGAGGAGGGAGTCCATCCCTGACAGTGATGGCACAGCTTTGGTTTAATGGACATAATTAATTCTGGGATGTTCGGTTGCTTTGTTTATCGTCTCTGGCAGAGAAGTGACCACAAGCACTTGAAGGAGGCCGTTTACTGCACAGTTATTCTTTAAGTGAAGCGAATGGACGGAGTGACCAGCTGACCTCAGAGAGAGGAGAGCTGCACGGAGAACATCAGAGGAAATAACTGATGGGTCAGACACAAGCACATACCTCACCTTAAAATAACCTAAAAGTCTTATTTCTAGATACAAATAGACAAATTTAAAGCCAGATTACTTTGTAAAAAAGTAAAATAATCTGCCAATGGAGTGAGAAAAATCTACTTGTTTTGTTTCTTGCAGTGGTGTGCACAGAAGGGGGGCAGAGGGAGCAGTCACCAAAACATGTTTAGGTGCTTCCTTGAGAGCTAAAATACACCCTTAAGTGCCCTCTTGGATGAAAAAATGGTACTAAAGTGCCCTTTTGATTGCCAAATAACATCACAACGCATTCTTGGGAGGCAAAACGCACTCGGGAGTGCCCTCTCGGGATCCAAAACCGTGCTTGTGCCCCTTTTGATTGCCTTTTTGGGAGTCAAAATGCATGCTAAAGTGCCCTTTGGGAGCTTTAACACCCACTAAGGTGACCTCACTAAAGTGAGGCATAACCCACCCGAAGGTGACAACTTGTGGGGAAAAGCTCTATAGTGCCCTCCTAGGAGCCAAACCACCCACACTTTGAGGCCTCCTAGGACCCAAATCCACGGTTAAGCGCCCGCTTGCAAGCCAAATCTCACCAAAGTGCCTTTTTGGGGGGTGAATAATGCTATAAAGTACTCTATCATGGGTAAATGCAGGCTTAAGCGCCTCTCAGGTGCAAAATTGGCACTAAAGTGCCCCCTTGGGCGCCAAATTACAGCAATTATCTTGGGAAGCAAAATACACCTGAAGGTACCAACTAGGGATGCAAAGCTCTACAGTGCCCACCCACACCTTAGTGCCCTCCTAGGACCCAAATCCATTCTAAAGTGTCTCTGTGGGGGGCAAATCACGCTCTAAGGTGCCTTCTTTGGAGACAAAATGTGTGCACACATGCCCCCTTGGGAGCCAAAACGCACACCATATGTCCGTTAAGAGCTGAATTGCACCAAAGTGCCATGTTGGGAGGCAAAATGTGTGCTTAAGTGCCCTCTTGAGAGCCAATATGCACACTAAAGGTCCCCATGGGAGCCAAATCACCCAAAAGTGGCTTGCTTAGAGGCCCCCAGAAGACACTTTAAAGTGCCTTCTCTGGGGCGGCAAAATATGGGCGTGCCCTCTTGGGCACAAAAATGGCACTACAGTGCCCCCTTGGGAGCTAAATCACACCAAATTGCTCTTATCTTACCTCTTGAGAGGATAATTGCAAGCTAATGTGCCTTCTTGGGAGCTTTAACACACCAAAGTGACCTCTTAAGAGGCAAAACACACCCTAAGGTGCCCACTTTGGGGCCATGCTCTAAAGTGCCCTTCTGAGAGCAAAACCACCCCAGTTTAGTGCTGGCCTAGGACCCAAATCCATACTAAAGTGACCTTATGGAAGCCAAATTTTACCTAAGTGCCTTCTTGGGAGGCAAAATTTGTGCTTACGTGGCCCCTTGGGAGCCAAAGCGCACACTTAATGTCCTCTTGGGAAGCAAAATGTGCACCAGAGTGCCTTTTATGGAGCTTAAACACACACTCAACATAGTGCCCTCTTTAGTGCACTAAGAATGTGCTGTATGTACCTTTTCTTTGCTTTTTGCCCCTGACCTTCAAAAGTCTGTGCACACCACTGCCTAAATGTCTTAGTTCTACATATTTAAAGAGAAATGAGGCCTAAATTCTTTGAAAAAGTAAAATAATCTGCCAATGAGGTAAGAAAAACTACTCATTTAATTTCTTGTAGTGAGATCTTAAGGAACTTGCCGAGTACATTCTTCTTAAATAAAACTTAAGAAGCAAACCTGCAGAGAAACTATAACATCGTCCCCAAACTTCCTGTTTCAGCGTGTTTTTATTAAAAATCTGATGTAAACCCTCCGGCTGTGCATGTTTGCATGTGTTTGATTATTTAAAGACAGTTTCCCCCCTTTTCATCCAGCACAGGATGGTGGGCAGACGCCTGCTCTGCTCTTTCCCTTTATTGTTTGTCCAGCTTTTGTCTATTCTGGTTTATGAAGAGGAACGTGTTATCATAAGCATTTGTTTATGAGTCAGATTGTTGCTGGGATCACTAACGCTGCGTCTGACTCTATACATCTGCTGCTTTTTGGTTATATAAGACACAAACAAACAGGGGAATTGATGAAGCATGTGCCTGGCTGAGTCAGGAGACGGTCAGAGTGATGTGGAGATGAGACGGATCAGCAGAGGCCCGGTCCCTGCTGGCCGCGGCGCTAATTAAACACTAACTGATAGAAAAAAGCTTTCTCCACATTCTAATTATTCCCCATTTCAATTCTAATTCCACCAATCAGTGCCATCTTTATTTCTGAGAGCAAATTGGGCAGTAATCATTTTCTAGTGGAGATTTCCCGGCCTTTAATTGTCGGAGATGATTTAGTCATTATCAGAACGCCGGCTACTCTTATCAGTCATCTCGCAGGGCAAATTTATCTGCAGATTGAGCTCGCAGAAATTAAGCGGAGTCTTATAATGAATTTTTAAAGTGATGACTCATGGTGTTGTTATAGTTTGACGGAGTAGTTTAAATATGCATAGTGTGGCTAATTCTTTAAATGAGACAGAAAGAGGGTGAATAAATCAGGACGGCACACACAGAGGCTTTCAAAAATGTTTAATGCAAAATATTTGTATCAAAATCTTGCTCCTGGTAAAGAGAGCACGTCCGAATCAAACCACCAGGGGGGTTAGTTTCAGTGCAGTGACTTCAACAGAAGATGTGTTAAAGGTTAAAATATCATTTGTGCTTGTTTTTGGATCAAGATTTGTACAATTTATTCAAGAGAAAACAAAAATATCACATATATAATCATTTTTGTATTTATAACACAAGCTGCAGGTAAAAATGGATGATGCTACACCTGTAAAGTGAAACCAAACTTTCAAAGAAAGTTTGGTTTCACTTTTGTGCAATGCAATGCTGAGGTGACACGCCATCCATCTTTATGTTCAGTTAATGATTTATACAACAAATACACTTTAATTCATCTTCCACATCAAAAAGGAGAAAAACAACAACAGAGAGATAGCAGGATGTAGAGGAAGTCGAAGCGACAAAACATCAAGCACCAGAGGACACTTTGAAGGGGCGTCACTTCCTCTTCCTGTTTGTGGACTCCCCTGAGCCGGCTGGTCAAGGTGATCCCGCTAAGCTTCCTTTAGTTTGATCAGCTTGTGCAAAAAATGTGCGAGTCAGCGCTGACTTCCTGTCCTGTCTGCTGGGAAAGAGTTGATCTATACAGGTTTAAATTAATTTCTTAGACGTATATATTTCTACTTTATAAAATCCTTTCAAAATAAGAGTTTAGACATTAGCACACAGGCAGCTGTTTGGATATGTACACACAAGTGTTTGGCTTGTGAAGTTGAGCCTTACCTTCTCCTGGTCAGATAAATTAAAGAACTCAACCTGCGTGATTTGGCTTTATTTCTACTCTGCGTGTGATTGGCTGGCTACCTCAAACTGCGCCTATCATGGGGTTCTTCCGCCGAGGGTCAGGCTGCCGTTCATCCCCGTATCCGTAGCGCTCCGGGCTGGCGATGCGGTTCCTCTCTGGGCTGATGTAGCGTCCAGGACTGGGCTGTCGGTACCCGTCTCCTCCTCCTCGTCCTCCTGCAGCTTCGTAGTACTGTCGCCCTCTGCGGTCGGCTGCAGGGGAAGGCGGGACATCCTGCCTCACGGCTGCACGGTGCTGCTGCTGCTGCTGCTGCTGCCCTGGGAGCGGAGATGACTGGTAGTAGCGGGTGTTGAGGGGTTGCGTGCCTGACTGTGGGAGTGGGAGGCGGCTGGAGACGTCCTGGTACTGAGGGGCTGGTCTGGAGTGTGTGGGGTAGTCATACGGATCCCTCCTGCAAGACACAACAAGACAGTTACTGCACCAGAACCAGACTCAAGAACTCTTCCTACTGGTTTAAACTGGTGCCACAGACTCCCCCCCTTCATAAGCCTCCTTCTGTTATTCCGCTGTCGTGGCCTTGGCGGGATCAAGTGATGGGGGAGACGTGGATGGAGAGATGCCAAGAGATAACAGCAAATGCCTTGGTAAGCATATATGAGGGCGGAGTGTGTGTTTGGCTTGTGTGTGGAGGAATGTGTGTGTGTGTGTCTCAGGGGTCGGCAGTAACGAGGCAGCCAGCTGGAAGTCTCCGGTTCCCTCCCACTAGCTCCGGGTGATTAGGGGCTAAACCCCCGAGAAAGGCGACACGCGGGACTCAGGGGAGACGGGACGGGGGAGAAAGTGAGGGAAGATAAAGACAGAGGGGGAGTGTGTTCGAATGTTTTCCATCTTATGTGCTGTTTCCAAACATGTCAGGAGAGAGTGGGTACAGTTGAGACCAAAATTATCAGCCCCCCTTGATAAACTCCTGATTTCTCCATTAAAATGGCCATTTAAATATACATATAGCATTTTTAATGTCACAACTGACATAAGCTACATCCTTGTGTCTTCACAGTTCCAGTTTAGTCTCATCAGCATCAAGCTGCTAAAAAACACTGGTGAATGCCTGAGTATATCAAGTTTATCAATGCTTTCAACCTTAAGAACACAGTTCCCACAGCTAAGCATGGCGGTGCAAGCATCATGCTGTGGGGCTGTTTTGCAGCCTCAGTTACAGGGAGCCTCGTTCAGGTGGCGTCATGAAAAATGAAAATACGTTGAGATTCTGAGGAATAACATGAAGAAGGCAGCCAAATGATATCTTCAAATCACCACAACAATCAGACGTGAGAAACATTTCTACAAGGAGTATTAATTTTTTAAAGTTTGACCACAGCCCATCTGGAATGATTGGGAAGGTGGATTTTTTTACCTTTACTGCATCCAGCCACCAGGGGGAGCAGATTTTGTGACCTTTTTTGCGACCTTACTTCGTGCTTAGCAAGTTGATGTCCTTTTTTTTTTTACAGTCTTTGGTTAGCACAGGGGCTGCACGGTGGTGCAACGGTTAGCGCTGCAGCCTCACAGCAAGAAGGTCACCGGTTCAAATCCCCACCTCGGCCGGTGGGTCTTTCTGTGTGGAGTTTGCATGTTCTCCCCGTGCATGCGTGGGTTCTCTCCGGGTACTCCGGCTTCCTCCCACAGTCCAAAAACATGCTAACCAGGTTAATTGGTCACACCAAATTGTCCCTAGGTGTGAGTGTGTGCGTGCATGGTTGTCTGTCTATGTGTCAGCCCTGCGATTGACTGGCGACCAGTCCAGGGTGTACCCTGCCTCTCGCCCAATGATTGCTGGGATAGGCTCCAGCCACCCGCGACCCTAAACAGGATAAGCGGTATAGAAAATGGATGGATGGATGGTTGGCACAGATCTCCTGAGAGATTTTGGCTTATTTTTCCATTCAAATTGTTCCAGGTGGTCCAAATTGCGTAGTTTCCAAACATGGACATTCACTTCAAGCACATGCCACAGATTCTCATTTGAGGATTGAGGATTGAGGATTGAGACCTGGGCTCTGTGAGCTTTGGGCCATTGTCTTTTTAGAAGACGCAAGAATCTCAACATATTTTTATTTTTTATGATGCCATGCACCTGGAAAAAGCTCCCTGTACCTGAGGCTGCAAAACAGCCTCACAGCATGATGCTTGCACCGCCATGCTTAGCTGTGGGAACTGTGTTCTTAAGGTTGAAAGCATTAATAAAACTTGATAAAATCAAACATTCACCAGTGTTTTTTAGTAGCTTGATGCTGATGAGACTAAACTGGAACTGTTTGGGCAAAAGGATGTAGCTGATGTCATTTGTGGCTCAGAAAGAGTACACAACTGACTTTTAAGGGCCAATAATAATTTAAGGGCTAATAATTTTGGCCTCAACTGTAAATCTGAAAGAGTGGAGACTTGATGTGTGTGACTCGCAGGAATCAGAGTTTCCTCCCCCCTCCAACCCTCGCTGCTGTTATTACACAGAAGCCCTGAGCTTAGAGCCTCTCCCTTGTTCTGCAACCATATCCCTGCACCTCCTCCTCCTGCTCCCTCCAGACCAGCTCAGCACCTGTTGACTGGCAAATTAGAACGACTCACTCACCACAGATTAGGTCGCACACAGCTCCACAGTGTGTGTGTGAGAGTGTGTGTGTGTGAGAGGGCTTCCCATGAGGATATTCTCGTCCTGCGTTGAGGTGGATTTCTTTAAGAGTGTGTGCCTGACCACCCAACACAACGAAACACAGGTGGTCCCAGGACTGACCAGCACCGCCTTGTCACTCAGCAGAAGATGACGAGGAAGGAAGGAGGTGAAGCGTAAAGATAGGAAGGAAAGGAATCAGGAAGAAGCAGATGTGAAGAGGCTGATATATTCCTTCATGTAAAGCTCAGCGAGCAGCCACAGATGAAGGTCAACTTCCTCATTAATCCAGATTAAACGCTGAAGGCCACCAGGGGAGGCAGAGAAGGGAAGAGGAAGGGGAACACCTGGGTCCTAAAGCATCTCACGGCCACCCAAGAACCACCTCCTCCCCCTCTCCTCCCATCTTCAATTTCCACATCTTTCCCCGTGAATATTCATCTTCCTCCTCCGCGCCGTCACCTCGGCGACCTCTCCTCTCAATGCACTCCGTTATTTAAATGCCTTAGTTACAGTTTCACCTCCTCATTCTCAGCTAGGCTGCTAAATATAGCTCCTCGGAGGTAATAATCAGAGGAAAGTGGCAATAAATTAACACAGGAAGAGGGAAAGGATCCTGTGCAGCGAAAAGTGAAACATAAGGAGAGGAGCGTACGCTTTCTTTCCTTCCTAACAGGTGTGAAGCAGGCCTCAGCGTCTTCTTTGTCTGCTTCCTGGATGACGCAGTGATTAATGAAGGAGCATGAATTCCTGTGGTGCCACACGACACGGATCTGGGTGACCTTTGACCCTTGCATGACATAGGTGGAAGCTGTGAGCGGGGCCGGCCTTTTGTCTGCTCATATGGGAGCGTTTATGCGTCCTCAGGGAGGAGAGCGTTCAGGATTTTGGAGGAGCAGGAGAAATGTGAAATAATGTGAGGAGGGTTGCAGCTATTACTCGACAATAAGCATTTGTGTGTGTGTGTGTGTGTGTGTGTGTTCTGCCAAACAGCTGGGGGATTAGGAGGTCCACGGGCCTCACTGACCCACACAGAGCTCCTCATCCTGAGGTCACACAGCTGGCTCCAGCCTGGAGACGCAGGGAAGGGAATGTGTTCAAACTCAGAGATCCAAATAAAACACTCCCAGTATGAGTGAGTCACAAATTTACACAACCATCAGGTGAAAGCTCCAAAAACAGCGAGTTTGGTTTCACTTTCGGTGGAAAAATCCCTCCAGAGTTGTTTCCCCCGCCTCAAAAAACATGCCAAACATGGCAGACTCCTGCCGCCGTACAACCACACTTAATGACAATTAAAGCAGCTCCGCCAAGAGCGCTAATCCAGCTTGAAAGGAACTCATGACAACGAGACGCACGCAGACGCTAGGTGTGTTTTCATTCAGCTGTCAGGAGTGTAACACACGCTTTTGAAACGTCAAAATACCAATAAAATAAATAAACTGCATGCAAATGAGATGTTTCCCCCGAGCGATGTGGAAACAAACGAATAGGTTTGAATTAACGTCAAGAAGAAGACGGTAAAGACTGGATTAAAATGAGAAGAGGCAGAGACAGACACACACCCATCTGTGTGAATGTGTGTGTGTGTGTGTTCCTCTGAGGTTTCCATCGAGCGGCGGAGCAGGGTGTGATGTGAACCACAGGGACGGCGAGAGTGGAAAGCTGTAATAACACACCGTGTAATACATCTGACTCACACTTCCAGGACATCAGCACCGTGTACCACACTCCCACCACCCTCTGAGTGTGTGTGAGAGCCAATGACAGAGGGAACATCACATCCATTTTTAATTTTCTGAATGTGTGCAGGGAGAGTGTTTGATTACATCTGTGAAAGAAAAAGTGTGTGTCCATCTGGGATGGTGAGTGTGTGGTGGCGGCTTGGGGAATGATGGGGCTATTCTGCACCTGCTCCAAGGAAACGGTGAGTGGAAATTAGTGATCCTTCTTATGAGATACCCAAACACTCTCACACACACAGCATTAATCAAGCAGCACCAAACCCCAATGAGAAAACACTCAATTTATCTTGAAGTAAACATGGATGCTGATCAACTATTGTGCAACTTCATCACACTTTATCAGAAAGTTCTGCATCTGTAGCAACTCTTTGCAACTAATTTATGCAGCGACTGACTCCTCACAGTGACTCTCATCAAAGCAGCTCTCTTTCTAGCAACCCTTTGCAGCAAATTTTTGCAGCAACTCTCTTTGTAGCAACCCCAAGCAGCAACTCTTTTGCAGACACTTTGACTCTTCACAACGGCTCTGACTCTTTGCTGCGACTCTGACTTTACAGCGACTCTCTACACAACAACTCTCTTTGTAGCAACCCTAAGCAGCAACTCTTTTGCAGACACTTTGACTCTTCACAACTCTGACTCTTTGGTGCGACTCTGACTCTTTGGTGCGACTCTGACTCTTTGCTGCGACTCTGACCTTTTTCTACAACTCTGATTCTTTGCTGTGGCTCTCTTCGCAGCAGCACTCTTCCTATAGCAACCCTTTGCAGTTACTTTTTGCGGCAACTCTTAGTAGATATTCTGACTCTTTTGCAGACACTTTGACTCTTTTGCAGACACTTTGACTCTTCACAGCAACTTTGACTCTTTGCAGCAACTCTCGTAACAGCAGCTCTCTTCCTTTAGCTACCCTTTGTATTAACCTTTTGTGACAACTCAAAGATATTCTGACTCTTTTGCAGACACTGTGACTCTTCAAAGAGACCCTGACTCTTTACAGTGACTCCAACTCTTCACTGCGACTTTTCTTACAGCAGCAATCTTCCTAAAGCAACTCTCTGCTGTGACTTTTTGTGGCGATTCATTGCAGATATTCTGACTCCTTTACAGACACTTTGACACTTTAAAGCGCCTCTGACTTTTCACAGCGACTCTGACTCTTTGCTGCGACTCTCTTCCCAACAGCACTCTACCTATAGCAACCCTTTGCAGCGACTTTTTGCTGCAACTCTTTGTAGGTATTCTGACTTTTTTGCAAATCTTACTTTTCACAGAGACTCTGACTCTTGACAGCGACTCTGACTCTTTGCAGTAACTCTTTCAACAGCAGCACTCTCCCTTTAGCCATCCTTTGCATTAATCATTAGTGGCAGCCAAAGGATATTCTGACCCTTTTGCAGACACTCTAACACTTTACAGCAACTCTGACTCTTCAAAGAGACCCTGACTCTTCACAGCAACTCTGACTCTTTTCAGTGACTTTTCTCACAGCAGCAATCTTCCTAGAAAACCCATACAGCGTCTTTTTTGGCAACTCTTTTGCGGACACTTAGACACTTTACAGCCACTCTGACTCTTCACAGCGACTCTGACTCTTTCAAGCAACCCTAAGCAGCAACTCTTTTGCAGACACTTTGACTTTTGACAGCGACTCTGACTTTTTGCAGCAACTCTGACTCTTTGCAGTGACTTTCCTCACACCAGCACACCTATAGCAACTCTCTATGGTTACTTTTTGTGGCAACCCATTGCAGATATTCTGACTCTTATGCGGACACTCTGACCCTTAACAGTGACTCTGACTCTTTCAAGCAACTTTGTTTCTTCCAAGTGACTTATTCCATCAAGTCTTTGCAGCAACTCAAGTGTTTCTCTTAGCAAGGACTCTGACTCTTCCAAGAGACTTTGACTCTTAGCAGCGACTGTGACATTTCGCAACGACTCCCACTCTTTGCAGCAGCTCTGACTCTTCTCAGCGAATTCCTTCAAAGCTACTTTTTGCAGTGCATTGTCAGACATCTGCATAAACAGGCACTGTGAGTGAGCCTGCTGTTTCTCTGTCTGCAGCTTTGTCATTTGTCTGCACATGGCTGCACAACTCCACGTTACATCAGGACTTGTAATTTATTAACGTCAGACTGTCGGAGTGAAAGGAACATACAGATGCATATGTAAGCACATCTGCCCGTGATGTGCTCACCTGTTAGCTGACTGATGAGCAGCAGCCCTGCATCGCATGCAAAATAGATTTACTGCTCTGTAAGGAGCAGCTGCTGCAGCCTCCCACACACATTCGAATGCATGAGTTAGAAAGCAGCGAAAATGGCTTCATTTAGGAAAAAAAGGTGGTGTAAGGTTTGTTATTGTGTGGAGGATTTGTTTGTGGAGGGTCTCTTAATTCATCCTGGTGCTGCAGACACAGAGCAGGCCTCCACAGCAGAGGAAACCATTAGCTGCTCTGAGCCCCTCACGCTAATCAAACCAGGCTACGACAACAGCAGCAGCAGTGGTGGAAAGTGGCTCTCACCTAAACCTAAACGCACGTGCCTCATCTAAATGGGCCCACTCTGCTGCAGCAGTGGCAGGTAGGAGTGGAGTGGAGTGGAGGAGCAGGGGAGGAGGAGGGGTTGGAAATGAGAAGGTGAGGAGAGATGTGAGGCAGACGGGATGTGAACCCAGAGCTTTAAAAGTCATTCATCAGTCGTTTTTGTTTTATTGAAATGAGTTACACGACGCTGGAAAGCATTCCAGTGCAACACGGCGTGATAAATAACATTCCACGACCACTGAAAATCTCATGGAAGAATTACAAGAGGAGGTCAAAGGTCAGGTTTACCTCCATGAGGGAGAGTGAGCGTGTAATAGAGACGCGCCAAGGGAGAGCAGGAGCTACAGTTAATGACAGGAACAGATGCAGTTTCTTTATTCCTGAAGTTCAAGCTCAGAGCGTTGCTCGCGGACATTTTTCTTCTCCAGCATGACGTCAAAGAACCGGCCACCTGAGTCCCCTCCGCTCTCTTCTCGGCGCCGAAAAAGAACATTCGAATTCGAGATGACTCCTGTGACTCCTCCACAGATCCGCCTGTCCGTGTGTATTTGCGGACGGAGCGTCACGCAGCCTCGTACATGACAGCCTCTGTGAGCTCACGGGGAGCGCGGGAGGCCTCAAAGTGTGTATCTTTTCTTTTATTTATAAAGCCGCGATTTCATTTTCCCATACACGGACCTGAGAGACCGTGGGAAGACGAGATACGAGGAGACATATGAGAGATATAAACAGAGGCGGCACAAGAATGCAGACGGGAGGATTGATGGAATCAGGGAAAAAATGCAGAGAAGAGAAGAAGGGGAAGTTATTGTAAACAGGTAGAGCCACTGTTGGAGCTGCCTAAAGCCCTTTCATTTCCTCCTGCTGATTCTATTACATCTTCTTCTGTCTGAGCCCAAATACTGTTAGAGGGACAAACAGAGCTGGCGCTGCACACCGACGGGTCCTTTCTCTCATAAAAGGGCCGACAAATAAGAAGCGGGTGAGGACATCTTTTGGGAAATCAGAGAAAATGATTCACACAAAAGTGGGTCATGTCACCCTTTAAAGGGTCTGAGAGAGACATCTGCAGCTGTTCTTGGGTAAAACTATTAAAAAAATAAAGATCAGGCTGTCCAGGCAGCGAGAAATTAAATGAGTTACGGAGACAATAACTCTAAGTGAGTTTTAAAGTGAGTCATTCGACAGCTGGACGGCAGCATGTGGAGGAACTGTTGATCGCTTATGAAACTCTGTGAGCAGCCGGATTGTGTTTTAATAAAGAGGAGGCGAGCGCAGAGAGGAATGATTTCTCAGCTGACCTCGAGGAACCCGAATGAAATCAGCCTGAGCTTGGAAACCGCGGGCTGTAACAATATTACAGAGAAATAATAACAGGTTTCTGCAATATGTGGAGGAGTGGGGGTGGGAAAGTTGGGGAGTTAGGCTGTCTGACTTTTTTACAGTGAAGCTGAGACTCACAGAGACATCCAGTCCAGCTTATTAGAGCAGGAAGAGGCAATGTGGAGAAACAAAGTGTCGGTGAAGTGTGTGTAATTGTGTGCACTTTTCAGGAAGGTCAGCTGAGACTCCTTCAGGGACACTTCGCCTCACACCAGAGGACACTCGACATGCTGAGGACAATCAGGATGTCGGGCCTGGATTTTTAAGAAGGTGGCAGAGAGTGCTGGCTGCTCGTGTTTCAGATCTTAAAGTCTCCCCCACACCGCCGCTGTGTGACCACAGCGTCACAAAGCTGGCTCACTGGCCGTCGGCTGCACATTAATCAGCCAATTATCAGCCCCGGCCAGCAACGTTTCCGCGCCAACCCGGCCCCCTAATCCAATCACCTTGGGGGAGAGGGTCAGGAGGTGCTCTGATTGGATAACCCCAGGCTGGGTCGCCGCGCCCATGACCTGCTGCTTTGAATTGGTAATGACGTTAATGTTCTCCATATGGCCGTGTGTGCACGCAATCGTGTGTGTGTCCCCGAGCGGTGAGCGTATCCGCAGGCCGAGCTGCGCCCCATCGTTAATGGCCGGTGCAGAGCGAGGTTTGAGCCAAAGTAGCACTATCACCCTCCCCCGGGGCGAAGCTCTCGCCTCTCTGCCACTCTCCGCTCGCTTTCCAAATCCGCTTTCCCAGACTCCAGCGTCTCTTGTTGGCTGCTGTGCAGTAGCCCTCAGCAAAAAGTCCTCCTCCTTTCCATCAGCTCTTCCACTTTGGCAGCAAAGTCCTGCAGGTCCAGAGTAAATCTTGATTTGAGCGAAGGCAGACCTGGGAAAGTGAAACTGTGATTTGGGGCAGCAGGAGCGTGGTGAGAAATGTTTTCCAACAGGAGGAAGAACGGAGCGGAAACGGGAATAAAAGTGAAGACTTACAGTGTTATAATCCCAGGGTATCTGCAGGTTTCAGCAAGTCAGATTTAAGACTTTTTAAGACTGAAATGCCACCTTGAATGAAATTTAAGGCTGAAAATGCTGTAAATACACGCCATGGTCGGGGGATTCTGCTCTATTGCAATCCAAACTGACACCATCTAGCCAACCCTCAATAAATTTGCACCCACCCATAGTCCCAGGCTTGCTAGCTAGTATGAAGAAACTTTACATCACAGGGCTAAAAGCAAAAAAAAAGAAAAAAAAACTAAAAGTTTTTTCTATAAAAGAAAAAATCAGTTTTTTTTTATTTCAGGAATAAAACTGATTTAACTCCTTTTTTTCTTCATTTTTATCATTATTATTTATTTGTTTTCTGATATTTACTTGAATTAATTCAATTTTTCATTCATTTAATTATATATTTATTTGTACTATTTCTATAATATTCTGATATAATTCACAATTTGCACTTCTTCTATTCTTATGATTACTGTGATTACTTTGAATTGTATTGTCTTGTTTATTTGTCTGGGCGTTATGTTGCTTCCATGTAACAAAAGCTAAACAGTTTTTTTTTTAAGAAAAGGATAAAACTGACACTTTTTTTTAAGCTAAAGATATGGGCTGATGGATATGACCTTACTTCTATTTTCACAAATCTGACCTACAGTCTAGTGAATTTTATTGCTACTTAGAATAAGAGAAGCAACAGTTGTTCTATTTAAAATTCTGAATAAGCTTAAGTATACAAAAAGTCAATACAGTTAGGAGGTCTAAGGAAATGTCCCCAGAGGAAAAATCTAGCTATTCTAATGTCAAAATGAAGCTTTTCAGAGCATTCTGAGCATTTTACATTATAAATCTGAATCTAAGAAGCAAATTAGCAAAAAAAACTTTTTTTTTCTATACATTCAGTGGACTAAGAAGTATATTTTTTTGAAGTACTAGAGGCTTTTTTCTACATCTGGACATAACTTATGCAGTACATTACATTTTTTAACTCCGACCCACTCAGTTGTAAACAGTAATAAAGTAAACTAGAGCTAGCTGGTTGAGCTAATATGCTATGTAAGAATTATGTTGTTGTGGATTGTTATTCCCTGGTACTTCGTTTGTAGGTTGGATGAATAAATTGCACACCAGAGCCCAAAGTAAAAGTCTGAATGGAGCCAAGTGGCAAAAATTCAGATTATTTTTTTCTTTCAAGAGTCTAATCACTTCTTGACTCTACTTCCCGACATATTTTACAATCCCTGAAAAAAATACAGAAGAACGTCATCTGTCAATCATTGTTAACTGTGACGTAATGCCTCGTTTTAATCTCTAACAACTAATGAAAATGAAACTTTTCAGAAAAGAAGACTTGAAAACAAGGAAGCCTAATGATATTGTCAAATCACCACAACAACCGGACGTGAGAAACATTTCTACGAGGTGTATTAATTTTTTAAAGTTTGACCACAGCTTATCTGGAATGACTGGGGAGATGGATTTTTTGATCTGTACTGCAGCCAGCCACCAGGGGGAGCAGTTTTTGAGGAGATCCCACTTTTAACAGCGCAAGATGACGTCCAGTTTTTTTACAGTCTATGGCTGATGCTTGCTACCACAATAAAAGCCCTGAACGCAGAGTGGATGTTGAGAAGCAGACAAAAGCGCCGACTGCAGCCTACATAGAAAAACAACTAGTCCTGCCCTGAAAAAATTTAAGACCCCTGAGTAAAATATGTAACCCTTTACCCTGAATCCTGCACAGTCGCCCTCGAAGGTCAACTCCAGCAACCTCAAAATTTGAAATACAGGAATTCTCCCATTAGGGCTGCGAAAGCCAAAATTATGCAACAGCACAAGAGGAAAAAAGATGAAACTCCTCCAGGATCTGGAAACAAATTGCAAATTTTAAAAGCCTCCCTGCTCTGCCTTTATTAGCAGAGCGACGATGTGCATGACTATACTGCCGCTGACTGTAGCAACACAAGACAGGAAGTAAAATATTCAAATGTCTGCCTGAAAGCCTCCATTCTGTCTCCATTTCATCTGACTCGTACCTCTCCACCACTCTCCGTCTCTCCATATGCTCCCATCTGTGAGGTGCTTTGCTACACACACACACACTCACCTCCTTCACTCCCACCCCTCCAGCTGCAGCCCCAGCCGGCTCCGCACAAAGGCAGGCCAAATGTATGCTAATGAGAGCCAGGCCAATGGTGGAGCCGCACTCATTTTGAGAGGAAATGGCTTTCAATAATGGCGGCCCCCGGGGGGATTTTTTGCACAAAGTTCAGCTCCACTTTGAAAAATGCATTCAATTCACCGCTGTGTCTGCTCGCTCTGTCTCTCCTGTTTTTCCTGCGATGAGAAAAAAAAAGAAACATTCCGGGAATATATCAGGCTCTCTCCTCTGCCTCCTCTTGGCTCTGTATTTACACTGAGGGGGGAGCGTCGAGGATGGGGGGCTGTGATTTATCTTTGTGGGGACATCGCAGAACATATGAGTTTGAGTAAACTTTCTGTGGCTGTGCTGCTGAGGAAGTGTCCCTGGGAGCGTGTTAACTCTTGCATCCTTTGGGTTTGGATCTAAAAATACTTCAAAGAGGAGCAGCTTCACGACAACAAGGAAGCATCTGAATATTTCTGCTTTCAAACTCTGAGACGATCCATTGATTAGTTTTCTCAATCACTTTAAAGGAAAGTGAAGAGGATGGTCTCCACAGTCCCATGCAGCTCCATCATGTCCCCTCTCCTCTTTCCCAGACTGAGCGCGCTCCGTGGTGCCTGTCATATCAGGACGGGCAATAACCCGTGAAATGACTGTTCTCTTTTTCTCACTTTCCCCCTCCTCTGTCCCCTCTTTCCCCCTCACTCGCCACTCCACGCTCCACTTAGCTCCTGGGCGGCTTACATCGCAGGTAATATAGCCAGGTAATATTCAGCTCTGATGTGTGAGCTTAATTTGATGAGGACGTTTGAACAGGAGGAGCATGGAACACACACTGGAGGTTATACATCCTTTATAAAGCAAACACTCCTCTATATCTGTGTGTGAGTGTGTGTGTGAGGGAAGGAGACAGAGAGAGATCCTCCTGCCTGTGCCCTGATCTCCTGAGAGTTGAACGCTCCTATTCCTGGGATGAGTAGACACTCCCAAGGCAAACACTCCAGATTTAATTATAAGCTCCAAAGAGGATTAGTCTGTGCTGTGTGTGTGTGTGTGTGTGTGTGTGTGTGTGTGTGAGGAAGAGGGGACACAAAGAGAAGGAGTTATCCTTTCATTTCCTGCAAAAAGAGCACAGCGAGGTCTCACCTGGGCTGTGTGGAGAACTGACGGTCAATCTCCTCGTAGACTCTCCCAGGGCGCGTTTCGGCTCCTCTAGGCGCCATCTGTAAGGGGACACATCAGAAACGTAAAACAAGGGGCCACATCCACTTGGTGTGTACAGTCTACAGTCGCTCAGAAAGAGCTGTCTCCTGATTTTCAAAGAGCTAAAAGCTGGAGGCAGGAGACCACACATGTCTTCAGGCGGTATTTTTACCTCAGTAATATTTCAGCCGCCGTCAATGTATATAAAGTATTTAAAGCACAATGTGTTCAAGTTCAGCCCAGTGGTTTCAGAAAGGAAGAAATAATGTGGTAACATAAGCACACAGGATTACATGTAAGCACCGTGCCCCTCAGAAGAACACATGTGTGTACGTTTCATGCAAACACATCAGTCACATAAGGGGGAAAAATGACGCTCAGAGTTGGCTGCTAGGCTCCAAACTCCAGGAAGTGTTTGATGAAAGCCGCAAACGAGGGAATGGGTTTTGATCGCAGTGTACACAAACATGTTATCAGGTAATTTTCCATCCCAACAGAAGGAAAGCAGCTCTTTCCCAGCTTCTGCGTTTGTCTGATTTTGGGAAGCAGAGAGCTGTGGATTAAAGGCGTCATGTGGGGAGGGAGTGGGACAGACTCAGCTGGATCAACGTCTGTTTGGGCACCTCCTGCTCTCTACGATTATGTACAGATAGGTGAGAAATTAAAGTAGAAAACCTGGAAAGGTGTCCTTCACAGTGTGTGGGAATAAACCAATTAGCCACATGCTAAAACCACTGTCGTCAGTGGTGTTTAAAGACTGTCAACCCCCATAGACCAATTATTGAGAAAAGACACCCATAAGCGCCCTCTTTCATGGCCAACATGTGCGCTAAAGAGCCCTCTTGTGACTTTAAACATACTTAACAGCCCTCCTTCTAGCCAAATTATGGTAGGGTGCCCTCTTGCTAGCTAAAAAATGCCCTACAGTGCCCTCTTTGGAGCCAAAACAAGTGATAATGTGCCCTCTTTGGAGCCAAAACATTGCGCTAATGTGCCCTCTTGGGATCCAAAATGTGCTTGAGAACCAAGATGTGCTGTAGTGCCTAATTGTGAGACACAACTTGTGCAAAAGTGCTCTCTTGGGAGCAAAATCATGAGCTGATGTGTCCTCTTTGGAGCCAAAATGTGTGCTGATGTGCCCCCTTTAGAGCCAAAACATAGGCTAATGTGTTTTGTTGGGATCCAAAATGTGCTGAAGTGCCTTATTGTGAGCCAAAACTTGCGCATAATGCTTTCTTGGAAGCCAAATCATGACCTAATGTGCCCACTTTGGAGCCCAAAAAATGCAGTAATGTCCACTCTTGGGAGCTAAAACATGCACTAATGTGCCCTCTTTGGAGCCAAAACATGCAGTTATGTGCTCTTTTTAGAGCCAAAACATGTGCTAATGTATCTTGTTGGGATCCAAAATGTGCTGAAGTGCCAAAACTTGTGCTTTAGTACCCTTTTGGGAGCCAGCGTGTGCAAATCTGCCTCCTCAGGAGCAAAAATATGTGCATAAAGGCCCTCTTGTAAACCAATATGTGTGAGCATTTGCCCTTTTGGGAGCCAGAACTTGCGCTAAAGTGCCTTTTTGTGAGCCAAAACATGCCAACTTGTATTCTTGTGAGCTAACTAGTGCGCTAAAAAGCCCTCTTGGGAGGCAAAATGTGCACTTAAGTGGGCCCATTTGGAGCCAAAAAACATGTGGAAGAAACAAAGGGTGCTAAAGTTCCCTCCAGGAACCCAAAGTGGCCAAAGTAGCCAAACTCACGCTAAAGTGCCCCTTTCACGACTTAACATGTGTGCTAACGTGCCCTTTGGGGGCAAGAACTCAGGCTGTATCTACCTTATATTTTGTCTTATCGTCCCTGCTCTTCAAAAGGTCTGTAAACACCCATGAGGTCTCAACATTTCCTTTGCTTTAGGAACCAGCCTCAAGTGGACATTTGAGGAACTGCAGCGCACTATATCAAGCCACGATGAATGAAAATGCGGTGTTTCTTCTTTTTTAGTGAAAAGAATGGATGAATCAAATATGTAGAGAAACACGTGTTTCTTTAAATTTAGCAGCAGAAGGAAGAGAGATGGTCTCTGGTTGCAACAATAAAAGCGGGTTTAAACCAGCCGTCCCTGCAGGCACACAAGGAGAAGAGCACATACAGTTTCAATTATCTGTAATCTAGGCTCACATACAAACACAGGCTGTTTACTCAGGGGACGTTTCAGCGGTCAAACACGCCATTCACCCCTACGGCTGAGCATACACACACCAGAAGCGTGGTCAAATACACAAACTGACATGCACATGTGTACATAAGCGATCACAGGTTTGGCACGGACACGTCTGATCACGGCTATCAAAGGCGGCATACACAGAATTTAATATCACAAACACACAGTCTATAAAGAGGCTAAATGACTCCACGCAGGGATCAGTCTGTTTCCGACTCATCCTGCATCTCAATGCAGCAGCAGCGGAGGCACATTACCAGATATCATTAGCATGTCTCTGTAATGTAGCTCTAATGTCTGAGACACTCAAGGCTGCAGCTCCAAAGTGCCCATATGTGTGTGTGTGTGTATGGTAATATTATGGCGCTCAAGGGAAGGCATGTGTGTCTTGGTGTGCAGGTTTTAATATGATGTCGGGGAGTGAATGCTCCATCTTTGGATGGCAGCACAAGTGTGTGTGTGTGTGTGTGGGGACATTATGCAAAGAGATGCATAATGTGAGGTAAAGGGGACATTAGTCTCAGCAAGATGTTGGGACTCAGGTGGAAGACCTTCAGGATGTGTGTGATGTGTGAGCGAACAAGCACACACACACCAAGGGGGGTGCATAAAATGAAAGAGAGGGAGAAGAGAGTGATGAGGAGGGGAGGAAATGTGTGTTTGGATTGAATGAGTGAAATTCTTTGTCCAATGATTGTATTAACATAACAGCCTGGAGCCAGAGGTCTGCTTTATTAACTTCCACACACACACAAACACACACACACGCACATATTTATTATAAATGTCTGTCATATGGATGTGTTTCAAGCAGGAGCCCATTTTCCTGAGCTTCAGTGCCAGATGATGTGCCTTGTAATACCGTTGTGGCTCTACACACACACACACACACACACACACACACACACGCACACACACACACATACGTAAACAAACACACAAAACAAGTCTCACTCTCACCATGGCAACTGGTAAAACAGGGAAATGAAATTCATCCCCGTTTGGAGCCAGAACGCAGCAGCCTGGCTTCTTAGGAGGCGGGCGGTTTAAGGAGCAAAGATCCTCCTGCGATGTGAATCTATGTCCTCACCCTGAACCTGATGACATCACACACAGCATGCATACACAGCGGGGCAAAAAAAATCTTTAGTCAGCCACTGATTTTGCAAGTTCTCCTACTTAAATTATGGTAGAAAATAAGTATTTGGTCACCCACAACCAAGCAAGATTTCTGTCTCTCACAGAACTGAAACAACTTTTTCAAGAAGCTCTTCTGTCCTCCACCTGTTACCTGTTTTAATGTCACCTGTTTGAACCGTCTGTATAAAAGACACCTGTCCACAGCCTCAAACAGTCAGACTCCAAACTCAACAAGGCCAAAGTGCTGTCCAAGGACACCAGGAAGAAAACTGTAGACCTGCCCCAGGCTGGGAAGAGTGAATCTACAACAGGCAAGCAGGTTGGTGTGGAAGACAAACAAGACCTTTGACAAACTCCCTCCATCTGGGGCCCCACGCAAGATCTCATCGCATGGGATCAAAATGATCATGAACGGTGAGCAAAACTCTCAGAACTACACAGAGGGACCTGGTGAATGATCTGTAGAGAGCTGGGACCAAAGTAACACAGGCTACCATCAGCAACACAGTGCCAGGCGTCTCCCCTTGCTTAAGCCAGAACATGTCCAGACTTGTCTGAAGTTTGCCAGAGCGCACATGGATGATCCAGAAGAGGATTGATTTTGGATTTGGAGGAAGAAGAATGCTGAGTTCATCCCAAGAACACCAAACCTACAGTGAAGCATGGCGGTGCAAACCTCAGGCTTTGGGGCTGTTTTTCAGCAATGGGGACAAGACAACTGATCCTGTGTTCAGGGGAGAATGAACTGGTCCATGTATGGTGAGATTTGAAGTCAAAAGCTCCTTCCTTCAGTGAGAGCATTGAAGATGGAGTGTGGCTAGGTTTTCCAAGAGGACAATGATCCCAAACACACCACTTGGGCGATGAAGGAGTGTCTCCGTAAAAAGTATTTCAAGGTCTTGGAGTGGCCTTGCCGGTCTCCAGACCCCAACCCAAGAGAAAACTTGTGGAGGGAGTTGGAAGTCTAACAGCCCCTAAACATCCCTGCCCTAGAGGAGATCTAGAGGAGGAATGGACCAAAATATCAGTCAGAGTAGGCAAACTTGGTGAAGACTTACAGGAAATGTTTGACCTCTGACATTGCCAACAAAGGTTATCTTACAAAGTATTGAGCTGAACTTTTGTTATTAACCAAATACTTATTTTCTACCATAGTTTACAAACAAATTCATAAAGCTACAGACCTCTCTAATCTTTCCAAGTGGGAGAACTTGTATTTGCTCTGTATTCCCTTCTTAAAGGAGGTCTATGCTTGGAAACATGACTTTTTGGACTTTAATGACGAGGCAGGACAGATGCTCAAAGATGCATGTAGTGACTCGTCTTAGCAATAGAAGGTCTTTGGCCTCACATCTGACGATCTGACGACTTCTGCAGGACTTCATGTTGATTTTGGCCGCGAGCACTCCCCAATCAGCCCATCCCCGGATTGTTTTCCTAACATTTCCATCATTTCGGCTGCAGACGTTCTCATAAAGTGCGCGATTGTGTCGAGTCATCGGCCCACCAGCTGACAAACCGCCCTGACAGACTTGGCTCGTGTGTGCGCGACTGTGAATGAGCAGAAAAGTCACTTCTCCATTTTTCCAAATTAGAAAGCCGTGCTTTGACAGCGCCAGATGATTCGTGCTGGAGCGCACACACAAACACACACACACACGCTTTCACAGCAATCATCTCTAGCAGCACAGCTGTCGCATTCATCAGAAAGTACTGCTGGAGCTCAGGAAATGGATTTCTTGGAGCCCTTTTGGCTTTGCTGTAAATGTGTGATGCTCATAAATACAATAAGCCTCAAATGAGAGTCCAAGTGCTTTGACACAATGCCTGAGCTGCGCTTTCATGCTGCCGCTAGATGCACAGATCGACTCTTCCTCCTCCACCTCCTTTCAGACGACATAATTAGCCTCCTATAATGCCATCCATTCCTCCTCCTATCCATCCATCCTGATCCTCCTTCCTTCATCCATCCATCGCAGGAGCTAATTAAGCATGTGTCTGCGCTCAGCGTGGAGCCTCCGCCTGGCACCCTGAGACCACCTCCTGTTGGCAGCGTCACCCCCACGCCCTGCATCCGACTGGCACCGTGACGTGGATCTGGTCCACACTCCCTCCCCTCCCTCCCTCTGAAAAATGACTGTGATGAGGTGATGCTGACTCCTGCTTTGGAGATAAGACACACAGAGGGGACTGAGCTGGCACAGGATGGGACTCTGGGAGAAGTTTTTCAAGATGTGAGCAGTTGGATGGGAAACAAAGCGGAGGAGAAAGTCTGAAGAGTTTGACAGGCTGGGAACCTGCGTCGATAAAAACAGAAAATGAGGCAGAAAGCGGCCCTCGTTTTCAGCTCCAGACCTCTTCAAGGATTAGGATAAATCTGACGCTGTAGATCAAAGTCAACCCGATCAAATTTTAAGATCTGATCCAATCTGAACCAACGAAGTCTACACTCACCAGCCACTTTATTAGGTAGACCTTGCTAGTACCGGGTTGGAACCCCTTTTGCCTTCAGAGCTGCCTTAATCCTTGGTGGCATTGATTCAACAAGGTACTGGAAACATTCCTCAGAGAGTTTGCTCCATATTGACATGATAGCATCACACAGTTGCTGCAGATTTGTCAGCTGAACATCCATGATGAGAATCTCCCGTTCCACCACATCCCAAAGGTGCTCTATTGGATTGAGATCTGGGGACTGTGGAGGACATTTGAGTACAGGGAACTCATTGTCATGTTGAAGAAAGCAGTCTGAGATGGTTCCAGCTTTATGACATGGAGCGTTATCCTGCTGGAAGTAGCCATCAGAAGATGGGTACACTGTGCTCATAAAGGGATGGACATGGTCAGCAACAATACTCAGGTAGGCTGTGGACTTTAAACCATGCTCAGTTGGTACTAAGGGGCCCAAAGTGAGCCAAGAAAATATGCCCACACCATCACACCACCAGCAGCAGCCTGAACCGTTGATACAAGGCAGGATGGATCCATGCTTTCCTGTTGTTGACGCCAAATTCTGACCCTACCATCTGAATGTGGAGCAGAAATCCAGACTCATCAGACCAGGCAACGTTTTTCCAATCTTCTATTGTCCAGTTTTGGTGTTGCTGTGTGAATTGTAGCCTCAGTTTCCTGTTCTTAGCTGACAGGAGGGTCACCCGGTGTGGTCTTCTGCTGCTGTAGCCCATCTGCCTCGAGGTTGGACGTGTTGTGTGTTCAGAGATGCTCTTCTGCAGACCTCGGTTGTAACCAGTGGTTATTTGAGTTACAGTTGTCTTTCTATCAGCTCCAACCAGTCTGTCCATTCTCCTCTGACCTCTGGCATCAACAAGGCATGCTGACCCACAGAACTGCCGCTCACTGAATATTTCCTCTTTTTGGGACCATTCTCTGTAAACCCACGGTCAAAGTCCCTTAAATCACCTTTTTTCCTTATTCTGATGATCGCTTTGAACTGCAGCAGATCATCTTGACCATGTCTACATGCCTAGGTTGTGTTAACCAGCAGTTGGGCGGGTGTGCCTAATAAGGTGGCCTGTGAGTGTATATCAAACGTCAAAGCGCCTGGATTACGCCACACCAGGAGGCTCTGTGGCCCCCCTGGTGGACACTAAACACTCCCACACCTGGACCCCACTCACTCTGAGCTCGTTAGCAGCAGATGGCACACACACACACACATAGGGACCAGAGGTTACACACACTCAGACTGGAATGCAGTCTATTTTGGTAATTGGCCAATCTGCTGGTAATTGTCCTCATTGTTAGTGTTTACTCGGGGCCCTCGGCTCCTGACCTCAGGTCGGCTTCTACATCGATGTACAGCCGGATCAGGACTCAGATTGAGGGCGAGGTCAGGATGCGAGACTGGAGTCAGAGAATCTCAAACATACAAAACAATTATTTCGTTAAAGCTAGAGATAGTACTCTACTTTTCTATTCTCTTATGTAATTTGTGAAATTCCCCACAGACAGCTTTATGTCCACATGAACTCCTAACACACTCAGGGTGTTTATATCCAGCTGAGGAGGAATGTCACAGGCTCCTTAAAGAACACGTTTCACAACCCAGAGAGGTTGTTTGATTTGTGTAAGTGAGGAAAAGACGAGCAGACGATTGGTACGAGCTGTTGGGTCTCTGATAGAAAGTATTCTCGATCTGATTGGGTCGTTCGGAGGGGGGCCTGCACGTGGTTGCATTTTGGAAGCTGTAATCAACAAGAATCTCAAACCTCTTCCATGTGTGAGTGTGTGTGTGTGTGTGGCAGTGGCCATGGGGTGTTGTTTATTTACCGAGGCTGTGTCCATGTTCCTCTCCCTCCTCTGTGGGTTTGTTTGCCTCCCTGCCGCTCACTGAAATAACATCCAAATACCCCTGTGAGCGTGTGTGTGTGAGTGTGTGTGAGAGCACGTGTGTGTCTCTGTAGTGCCCCTAAAGGTTTGTCACAGGGTGTGTGAGTAAGTGAGACCAGGTTTGTTATTTTTCACCGAGCCGGGACACAGAACAGTCGTTTGCTGTCACAGATTTGTGGATGTGTGGGCTGACGCCGCCGTCAGCGACCGATCCAGCTCCTCACGCGCAGATGTCGTGAGGCTGGGACGGTTGACCTTGGCTCTTTGATGCAACTCCAGATCCTCTGTGAAGAGCTGGGAAGTGTCCGATCAGGGGATCTCGAGTCGGGATGGTCGTAAAGTTTGGAAGTTGGACGTAAGAGTGAGCACAAAAAAAAGGAGGAGAAGACGCATCACACTCTGCAGTTTGCCTGTAGGCCTAAGACAAGCTGCACGGATAAAGACAGACGCCAAATCAGTCCCTGGAGGCCTCCGTCAGGCCCCAGTGGGAAGGCGGAAGAGGAAAACAAAAAAATCCACAACGCTTCCTGCGCAGCATCGGAATGAAGCGACTTAAAACAAAGGAGAGGAGCGCGTTGAGCCTCGGGGATGAGCCGGGAGACGAGGACAGAGAGGAGTCCGTGGATTGAATCGCTCATTGTGACTTTGCGAAGAGAAAAAGGTGGGATACGTGTGCAGGAGGGGAGGGGAAACTCTTGATATCAGCGTGCGGAAACACGGGATGTTCGCTCTTGTCTTCGTCTCCCAGGAGTGCGAGCAAGAGTTCAGCGGAGGGAGTGTGAGACATGAAAGAAGAAACAAAGAAGGTGGTCAGCAAGTTCTGCAGGAAGGATGGAGGAGAATGAACCCTGCAGACACCAGAGTTCAGTTTCTGATAACACCTCCACTTTAAATAATCCTGCACACCTAAAATAACAAACTGCATCTCTTTGAAGTCTTTCAGCTCCACTTTCCCCCTCCTGTCTTATTCCTGCTCTATCATTTTCAGCTCTCCAGTAGCCGGCTGCAGCAACTTACTCACAGTAATTCTAGGCTGTATGATCCAAACACTAACTTGCGGTGCAGCGTGTGTAATTACACGAGCCAGAATAGCACCGAGCTTGGACCAGAGAGTCAGGACAGGCCTTTAAATCCAGCTGCTGCTGCTGCTGGTGTGTGTGTGTTTTATTCTTCGTGCTCAGCTGAAGTCAGCACAGGTAAAGCCTCGAAAAGCGAGCAAACTCTCACACTCGCAGGGCATATGCTAACCTGATTAACACCAACATTAGAGCAACATTAGCGAAGCCTCCTTCAGAGAAACTCCCCCGGACCAGCTGCTCCCCTCTCCTTCACTCGCGTCCATATGCACCAACTCGCATTTCAGCCTCCCACGCTTTTTTTTTTTCCTCCAAATCATCCTCCTTTTGGATCATCCTTATCAGAGTATTTTGAAAAGTTTCTGACGGACATCATGGAGTGGAGGGTGAACTCTAAATGAGCCGAATGAGAATGAAGTTTCACTCCCCGTCTCATCCTCTCACTCCTTTAGTTTTGCCTCCATGAGTCCGTCAGTTCCTCCGTCCCATCTGTCTCCTCCTTGTGCCAGCTTCTTCCCCTCTCATCCTTCCCATCCTCCCCTCAGGCTCCTCTTTAAGTCTTATTTTGTTCGACTCTGCTCTGTCACCCGCCATGTTTCTACCTGCTCCTTTTTCTCCTCTCCTGTTTTCATCCCTTGGGTCTCACTCTGCTTTCTGCTGGGCTACACCATTTTCATGGCAGCCTCCCTGCAGCAGGCGCAGGCTGCCAGCACATCCATTACACCTGTTCTCAGCGTGAGTGTGTGCCTCGGTGAGGAGTGTTTGCAGCAGAAGGCGAGCAGTCGCTGGGTAGGGAGGTAAGAGGAGGCACTTGTCAGGTGAAAGCAGTGACGGCTGGTCACTGGGGCACGGTGGGAGCCAACCAGTCACACCAGTAAACAAACTCAAGTCAATATGTTAGCACATGGGTCCAAAAGGAAAAAGCTGCAGTTCCACATGTAACCACTAGGGGCGAGCACATTTATTAGGACTCCAGGAGCAAAAACCAACGGGGGCTTTCGCCTGTGGGCACCCCGCACAGATCACCACTGCCTGTGTGTGTGTGTGAGCCTGTGTGTGTGTGTGTAGGCCATCTATCACAGTGACAGCCCTGTGCGTGTTTACTTAATGATGTGGGGGTTTATTTATGAAGTGATGGCCGACGTGTGGGAGGGAAAAAGTGCAAGAGGAGAGAGTTAGAGGAGGAGGGGAGGGGGGGATTGAGACAGCCTGAGGATGTGACATTAAAATATCATCAAGGTGATGGATGTCCGCGCACACAACATTAGAGAGAAGTACAAAAAACAGCTGCGCAACGGATGACAAGTCGTATCTGGACTTGTGCTGCTTCTGTGTGTGTGTTTTATAATGACTGCGAGTGTGTGTGTGTGTGACTTCTGTGTTCATTAAGGTGTCACATGTGCTGCCACTGTTGTTTACGACTCACAGGGTAATGAGTTGGAGATAAGATGCATGACTTTGAGTGTGTGTATGTGTGTGTGAGTGTGTGTGTGAGTCTTTGTAGCACTTTTTAAACCACTCTGCTTCACTGAAGCATCTCAGCTGACCACGTCATGCATGGGCAGCTCTGATGCACAGTTACATTACAATAAGTAACATATCATGCACATGCAATCAGAAGTACAGTGAAGACTGATAAAGTGTGTGTGCGTCTGTTTGTGTTTGGTGTTTAGCTGTGTCAGAGTGGAGGTGAATGAGTGAGTCTGTGCAGTGTATTCAACACTAATGTCAAGTCATCACCACTAGGGGGCCAACAGGCCAGAAGAGAAGACAGTTTTAAAATTACCGTAAATTTTTGAAATTACCGTAAATTCTGGAATATAAGTGCTGTCAATTTTGACTTTGAGTGGATCAATTTTCAAACTAGCGCTGACATGGCTTTTAGTGTGCACCCCTTGAAAAGTTGGTTGCATCATGGGAAATGTAGGATTTAGATCCCATTCAGATGGGACTGACTGTAAAACAAATATAACACTAAATGGAACTAAAACTGAAAGAGTATGTGGAACTAAATTCTTGAGGGATCATAAACTTAGTTAGAAGCTACATGTAGAATGTATAAAACAGAAAGTATCATGTTGAATAAGAAATGTCTGCATGTACTGTATTTCTCACTTATGATGCCATATACGTCATATTGTGTTGAGGTTTGGGAGTATACATAACATTTATAGACCCTATGATTTAAGTCCTGAAAAGAGTTATTAGATTAATAAATAAAGCTCCCTATTGTGAAACCACCAACAAATTATTTATAGTCTTGCACCTTAAAATTCGTAGATACTGTGCCTAAGAACGTCAGGAATAGGGATGTCCCAATGCAATCACCTGACCGGAAATCGGGACCAAACGTGGTCACAGAGTCAATCGGGAATCGGAGATTACATCATTCTTATTCATTCTCATTTTTTCAAATCTATAATATTTCAAAACAAATAGGGAAAACTAACAGCTTAGTATTTAATATCATTTTTTGGTGGTACACACTCAGACCAGCTTAACTCCACACAGAAACAACACAGGGTATGACATCACTTTGCTACAGTGATGCTATTGGTTGAACGGTGTAAAGCAGAGGAGAGCATGGCAGGAGCTTAAAGCTGGGAGCGCGATGTATCGGGGTAGAAGTAACGGATCGGGACTCAGTATCAGCAGATACTAATCAAGTGACCCAGACTTAGACTCACAAAGAATAAAAGTCTTGTCATCTGTATTCAAAAGTTTTTTAAATTAATACAAAAAAATAATAACTTAAGGCGGTTTGTTGTCTTTAAAATAAGAAATGCTAGGACTCGTGTTAGATACAGATGTGTTTCATTTTTGGGAGTCAAATTGTGGAAAAGACTTAGTGATGATTTGAAACTGTATAAATCTCTGTTGAGTTTCAAAAATACATTAAAAAAGGATTACAACAAAAATGACTGTTATTTCAAATGATTAAGACAAACAATTTAGAATAAAACTTGTTATTTTTCTGTTTTTCCTTATTTTTCTTACCCATATTCTGAGTAGTAGTATATGGATTGTACAGTATTGGCAAAAATAAGCCTTAATTTTTTTTTGTGAGAAAATATTTTGCACAAGCATGAATATACAATTTTTAAAAATTATAATATATATATATATATATATATATATATATATATATATATATATATATATATATATATATATATATATATATATATATATATATATATATATATATATATATATATATATATATATATATATATTTATTTATTTATTTTATTTTTATTTTTTTTTTCAATAAAAGACTGCACATATATCAAATTCTGCAGTGGAGACTGTAACCAAAATAAAATACTAAAACTCAGACAGACGCACAGAGCTAAAGGAGTAGTCCAAAGTTTTTACCGACTCATCTCTTAAAAGAAAGAAAGTCCATGAAGAGGAAGTGTTCTCCAGCTTAATTGGCCATCAGAGAGACAGAGAGGACAGTGTGATGGTCATAATTACATGTATGACCTATCCACAGACAGGGAACATGGAGGACAGGTCGAATTAAAGAAGGAGGGATGGACAGAGACATGAAGAGAGGAAGGAAATGAGGACAGGGACACGGAGACTGGATTTATAACTGCACACACACACACTCCTGTCTACCTCCAGACAACCACTGAGAGAATAAACACAGACACAAATAGATACCCTAACCAGTCTTTCATCCCTGCTTTGTTTATGTTCGCTCAGGTTAGTGTGTTAGTCACATCCACAGAGGAGGAGAAAAAAACGGCTCTCCTGGCCTTGTGTGAGAGAAGCTCTGAGAGAGCAGAAAAAAAGCTTTTCAAGCAGGAAAGTATAAAAGAGCAGCTACAGCGCCGTGATGGAGGCGGCTGCTAAAAGGCTGATCACACAAGGACGGGAAGAAGCGAGCGCCGCGCTCAAGTGGTGTGCATTTATGCTCTTCTCATCGCACGGCGAGGGAGGGGGAGCAGGTAGATGAATGTGGACGCTTTTAACTCCACGTGAAGAGAAACAGGCATCAACGTAAACATTCAAGCTCTCAATTAACGTCTCAGTTTAGTCTTAAAGAGATATTTCTGGATACACACTCAGGAAACGTCATAGGATTGTGTTCCTCCTGCTTTTGCTCTCCATACTCACTCCTTATTCCACCACAAATCAGTGAAAAGCAGCAACCAGATGTTAGGAATCCTGAAATAAACCAGCAACACTCATAATCATCTGAACTCCTTCTACTTCCCAGGTGTTTGACTGTTTCTATTCTCGTTGTACGTGTGTGATTGTGAGCAGGGTGTTTCATTATCAGGCTCCTCAGGGGGACCAAGCCACCGCTGCGCTCTGCCGCGGACACCTCTGTCTTCTTCTGTGGTGACAAAAGAAGCACCAGAGAAGACGTGGAGGCAGCCGTGGCGAGCGTCTAATGAAGACGGGTCAGCGGAGGCTTCGCTGCTCAATAAACAACGACGACAACAAGCGAGGAAGTGAGCTCTGCGGGAGGCACGTCGTGTGCCTTTGCTCCTCTCTTTTTACTCTGTTGTGTCATTTATTGAAATTTCAGGAAATGCCTCCACAAACGGATTCAGAGGACGTCAGATCAAAGTGTGATTTTCTGCATCCTTGAGCGCGCTATTAAAGAAATCCTATTCTAAAACGGCTGATAAATGGCTATCGATTTCCATGGCGAGTTTGAGAGTGTACGGAGGCCGAATGAAATGATTCCTCCGGCCTGATCAATACGGGACGTTTAGCAGAGCCGCTCTGCAAGAAGAGGCAACAACGGGGAGAGATTTCAGGCCTGTGAGAATAAAGGAGGAGGGAAAAGGAGGAGGGTGTACAGAGGAATGGGAGGGCCACGGGGTACGAGGAGAAGAAAGGGTGGATGGAAATGTCAACGGTCTAATAGATCTCTCCATAAATGAAATGAGGAGGAGAGAAGGCATCTGGAAACAGCCTGAGAGGCAGACACTCACCCGGTTTGGGTCGTACTCCAGGACTCGGCGTCGGGCTGTGTCCAGCTCCTCGTACCCTGGGGCGGCTCGGGGCTGCTGGTACTCCCGTCGTAACCCCTGCAGACGTGGATCACTGCAGAAAGAGAAGAAGAGTTTGTGTGTGTCTTCTCGTTTTCTTTGACAGCACAGGAAGACTGACGGGCAGACGGATAATATCCACAAAGCTCTGCAGCGACTGAACTTTTACAGCTGACAGACAAAACCAAGGTGGACGGAGGCAAAGCTGAGCCATACAGTGAAACCACACACCCACAAGCCAGGTCATAAAAGATCCCTCTGACCCTGATGGGATGGTAAAAGAAGACAGACAGCAAGAATGTGTTGGTGGAGTAGATAAGAAAGTCAGGACAGAATGGGGACAAAACTTAAAGAGAAACATCATCATGCTCACTGGACCTCTGTGTGAGATAACACACACCTGAGAGTACAGAGCTGGATGCACACACACAGAAAAAGGAGAAACTGTGCGTCTGAGTGAGCATAATCCCTCAGGATGTGCAACCAAAGTATGACACAGTGCTGTCGTTTATCTTGTTTACTGGCTGCATTGGAAACGGGTGTCTAATATTGACACTGATGCTGTTTCATCCCCGGGAGATACACGCTGAATAAAAACATTCAGACACAGACACAGACAGAGGGATGTAACACAACGAGAAAAACTCAAACCAGGATGGAGGGGGCTTTGTCCGACACCAAACACCCACACAGGCAGCCTCAAGTCCTAATGGTGTGACCTGCAGGCGGTTATTGAGCGAGCAGACTAAGGGCGCAGATCGAGGGGTTCATTAGTGGAGTACATAGCTTACATGTTTAAGTCTCTCCTGCGACCCTGCCTTTAATTAGAAAATCTAGCTCGGAGTGTGTGTCTGTGCACAGAGACAAGAGATGTGTGAGCTAACCCGCTGCAACACACACACACGTAAATGTATACGCAGCCTCATTTAGCACCGCCGACCTTTTGTACAACTCAGCGGGGAGAGAGGGCTGACTCATACAAACTTCTACAGCACTGCGTGGATCTGCAAAGTGCAAATACATTTGTTGGGAAACTTGGTTGATAAATGACGCCGAAGCAGGGGTGAAGGCAGGGCTGCAGTTTCACCTATGGCCACAAGGAGTCATGTTCAGTGACGTGCAAAAACTTCTTGAGGGCAGGGGTGGAAAGGGAAAAGAAGGCAAATACAGCAAGTTCTCGCAACTAAAGAGGGCGCTAAGTTCTGGTGTTTTAAAGGGCACTAACTTCATGTTTATATGCTACACAAATGAATCACCACAGCTCGTTAAATAGCACAAAACAGCAGTTTGAGGCTTAAGAGGGCAATGAGTGAACTTTTGGCTCTCATTGGGGCACTGAAGCAAGATTTTGGCTCTCATGAGGGCACCTCAGAATGATTAACCTCTCAAAGGGGCACTCTAGTGTCTGCTTTGGATCTCAAGAGGGCACTCTAGTGTGTTTTGTTTCCAAAAAGAGCCTTCTAGCGAAGGTTTTTCCTGTAAAGTGGTCAATCTAGCATGTGTTTTGGATCCCAAGACGGCATACTGGTGCATGTTTTGGCTCCTATAAGGGCTCTTTCCTGTGTTATGGCTCCAAAGTGGGCACTCTAGCATGTGTTTTTGCTCCCAAGAGAGCACTCTAGTGCACATTTCGGTCCCAAGAGGGCCCTTTAGTGTTTTTAGGCCCCTCAGTGGGCCTTCTAGTGCGGGTTCTGGCTCCCAAGTAGGTACTCTAAATTGCTTTTGGCTCCCAAGCAACCACCTGAGTGTATTTTGGCCCATCAAGTAGGCACTCCAGTGCAGGTTTTGGCCCCCAAGAGGGCAATCTAGCATGTGTAGAAGATCCCAAGACGACACTCCAACTCATGTTTTGGCTCCCATAAGGGCCCTTAAGTGTGTTTTGGCTCCCTAACAGGAACATATGTGTGATTTGGCTCCCAAGATTGCCCTACTAGTGCGAGTTTTGGCTCCCAAGAGGGCACTCTAGATTGCTTTTAGCTCCTGAGCAAGTGCTTGAGTGCTTTGGCCCCTCAGGTAGGCACTCCAGCGTATGTTTTAATTCCCAAGAGGGCCCTTTAGTGCGTTTGGCTCCCAAGTAGGCACTCTTGATTGCTTTTGGCTCCTGAGCAAGCGCTATAGTGTGTTTTGGCCCCTTAAGTAAGCACCCCAGTGCATGTTTTGGCTCCCAAACATACACTTAAGCATGTTTTGGCCCCCAAGAAGGCCATTCAATGTCTTTTTGCTCCTGAGAGGGAACTCTAGCGCCTGTTTTGGCTTCCAAGAAGGCACTCTCGTATGTGCGGGCTCCCAAGCGGGCATTCCAGTGTTTTTTTTGTTTTTTTTTTGGCATCAGAGTGGGCTCTTGTTTTGGCTCCCAAGCAGACATTGTAGCGTGCGTTACAGCTCCCAAGAGGGCACTTTAGCCCATGTTTTGGCTCCTAAACAGGCACTCTTGCATGTGTTATGGCCTCAAGCACTTAATCATGTGTTTTTGCTCCCGAGAGGCCACACTAACTTGTTTTGGTCTCTTGTGTTTGTTTTGGCTCCTTAAGGGCAAAATTATTATTATAAGTAGTATTTTTTTTGCATTCAAGTAGAAGCTTCTGTGTGTTCTGGCTTCATAGCATTTTAGTGTATTTTTTCAACAATTGGGCTACAGGAGGGGGGACTGCCCTTTCTGGACCCCTGACTTGCACACCACTGATCATGTCACGTCAGAATTTACAGTTCAGTTAAACACGTTGCAGACGAGTAAACAGCCACATGCACAGAAGCACAGCCTCAGAGAAACGATGCACGGAGCTAAGCAAAGTTTTTTCCACCCTCTCCTACAGAAGCCATTAGCCAATCCCTCGGCCCGTAATTAGAGCTGCCATTTTGATTGAGCGTGCGTGTCGCTCTCCAAATGAAACAACACTGTAATTATCTCATTATGCCTCGGCCTCCATCACTGACAACGCCAAATATTATCATATTAATGGCTGAAGACTGAGGCTGATTCGGGATAAAACATTCAAGGAGGAGGGGGGAGGAAGGGGAGGGGGGTGTTGAGGTTTGCTGAGTCGCACTTTGACAGGTTGACAATTCAGCAGGCTGCTTTCCAAACAGTGACAGAAGAGCGGGACGTGAGTGTGTTGATGTGTGGTGTGTCTTCTCCTGAGTGTGTGTGTGTGTGTGTGTGTGTGGAGGCAGGTAGGCTCCCCTGTTGTCATCAGCGGCTAATAAGTGCTGCTGATTGGCTGTCTGCAGGCCTCAGGCTGGATGCATAAACACAAACAGCGGTAATGGAATATCAGATGCACGCTTGCAAAGGACACAGCTCACCTTTAAGATCCAAATAAAGTGCAAAAAGTGTTTTATGCACCACATTTTGCAGCAATTGAAGCAAAACAACTCAGAGTTAGACGTGTATCCGGTCTAATCCTGATGCAGCGATGTCTCATGAGTTCATAAGGGCATCAGCTGGAGTATATAATATGTAAATAGACTGCATCTGATCAATAAATCAATAACGTCTTCTGCTGTATTAACCAAAGCACAGGAATTGACACCACTTAAGTCAAGACATGTTTTCCCTCCAAGCATCATATTTCATCCATATTTCAGAGCGTCTGAATATGCCCGTTGATCTGAGAGCGCTCTGGGAGAAGAAGAAGAAGAAGAAAAAGCTGGAGGAGGAGGAGGAGGATGAGGATGGAGGCTGCAGGAAGAGAGGAAGAAGATGAGACACAGGAGCAGGAAATGAAAGATGCATCAGACGACAGAATGAGAGCAGAAACCAAACAGCGGAGACGGAGTTGCACAAAAAAAAAAAAAGAAAAAACTTGGAGAAGAGCGTTGGAAGCTGGAGCGAGAACAAAAACCCGTCTGCGGGAGAGAGTGCGAGGACAGCATCTATCCCGTGGTGTTTCGCCAGTGTGGAGGCAGACTAATTAGGAAGTGTGCGCCGCCGCCGGCGAGTTTGGCGACTTCTTCTTGCTGCGGCCAGCTGATTTAAACACAACACACTGGGGGGAAAACAGCTAAGGCAGGCGGTTTCTGTCTCTGCTGCTGCATGCTGGAGGTAAGCAGACATCAAAGCCTGTGGTCAGTCTTTGGTTTTCTGTAGGATTGGGATTACAGGCGGGAGGAAGCTCAAACTGGAGACAAAAAAAACACCTTTCACCAGATAACCGCTTAGATGGAGACACAGCACACATTACTCATCATGGATCTGTTTTCTGTTTTTGGATGCAACTAAAAATAAAACCTGATTTCTCCCCCGCTTCCTCTTTTCATTCCACTTAAGAGAAATCTGCAGAAACAAACTTTAATTGCAGGGAAAGAGCAGCAGAAGACACAAATGACTTAATGTGCAGTCTGCACTAATGACGTGTTGTTCTCCAGGTTTTTCTCTTTGAGCTCTTTCTCCAGCAGGTGCTGCGGGGAAACAAGCGGCTGCATTTCATGTGTGAATAAACAACACAGAAGAAAAGGACTTCTTCCTTAATGGGAAGTTTTCTCCAGCTATAATGTTGGCTTCTTTTTGAAAGAGGAGCAAAACGCCGGAGAAAACCAACACTGCTCAAGACTTCTTCTTTTGAACACAAGGCCTTATGCACAATTTAATGTACAACATTTATTGATGTATGCTAACTGCTAGCATATACACTCACCTGCCACTTTATTAGGCACACCTTTCCAACTGCTCGTTAATGCAAATTTCCAATCAGCCAATCACATGCCAGCAACTCAGTGCATTTAGGCATGTAGACATGGTCAAGACGATCTGCTGCAGTTCAAAGCGAGCATCAGAATGGGGAAGATCTACTGGGATTTTAACCAACAACCATCTCTAGAGTTTACAGAGAATGGTCCCAAAAAGAGGAAATATCCAGTGAGCAGCAGTTCTGTGGGACAAAATGCCTTGTTGATGCCAGAGGTCAGAGGAGAATGGACAGACTGGTTGGAGCTGATAGAAAGGCAACAGTAACTCAAATAACCACTGGTTACAACCGAGGTCTGCAGAAGAGCATCTCTGAACACACAACACGTCCAACCTTGAGGCAGATGGGCTACAGCAGCAGAAGACCACACCGGGTGACCCTCCTGTCAGCTAAGAACAGGAAACTGAGGCTACAATTCACACAGCAACACCAAAACTGGACAATAGAAGATTGGAAAAATGTTGCCTGGTCTGATGAGTCTGGATTTCTGCTCCACATTCAGATGGTAGGGTCAGAATTTGGTGTCAACAACATGAAAGCATGGATCCATCCTGCCTTGTATCAACGGTTCAGGCTGCTACTGGTGTGATGGTGTGGAATATTTTCTTGGCTCACTTTGGGCCCCTTAGTACCAACTGAGCATGGTTTAAAGTCAACAGAAAAAAAAGAAAAAAAAGAGGAAAAAAAAAGAAAAAAGAAAGAAAAAAAAACAAAGAAGAAAAAAAGAAAAAAAAAAAAAAGAAGAAAAAAAATGAAAAAGGGGGGAAAAGATAAAAAAAAGAAAAAAAAGGAAAAAGAAGAAGAAAAAAAGGGAGAAAAAAGAAAAAAGGGGAAAAAAAGAGAAAAAGGAAAGAAAAAAAGGGAAAAAAAGAAGAAAAAAAGAAGAAAAAAAAAGAAAAAAAGGGGAGAAAAGAGAAAAAAAAGAAAAGAAAGAAAAAAAGTGCGATGCTATCATGTCATGTCACGTTCTACTGCTTCTTTTGGTAACTGGAGATGCCAATGCCACCGCACTCCAATGCTGAAGCGATCTATGCATAGAGCCTATTAGTCGAGGGGTTTAAGATTCATCAGGTTAACTCTGGAGGTGTGTGCTCTTCTTCTTTTTCACTAACACGCTCACTGATGTGTCTCAGCCTCCTCTTCCTCAGCCCAGTGGTGCAGTTACCACCACAACTCTCCCGCCTTTACATCCCTCCTCCCTCCCTCCCTCCCTCCTCTTTCATCTCATCTCCTTGTTTCTTGCTCCGGCAACAAAGAGTGCCTCCCGGCTAATAAAATTTGACAAGCATAGCTAACCTTTTTTCTCCACAGGTCAGCCTCTAGCATCGCTCTAATCAAATGTGACGCCCATCACGGCGCACACCTGCCATTGGCGGCGTAATGAAAATGTCCGACAGTAAATTAGGGAGACAGAGCCGGGAGTCCACCGGTGAGGGCCTTGACAGAAGAAGAAGAAGAAGGAGGAGGAGGAGGAGGGAGGAGTAGCATGTCTCTGTTAGCAAAACTATGCAAACACGCAGAAGTATTCACATTAACCTTCGAAAACAATGAGATGGAGCTATATTAGCATTAAGGATTCCTCCTAATCCCATGTGTGCTGCATAATGAGCACATTTCTTCCTCACAGTAACCTGAGAGATGAAAGAAAGATACGTTGCTCTCTTTGGAAACCGTTTAAATTTGAGGAATGAAGCCTGGGAGCGTATATTTATACATACACAAAGAATGAGTATGATTACACCTCTGATTCCTGCACACTGCTGGAAAAAACTCACAGGACCACACACACGGTTGTGGTAGTTGCTAGGCGACGGTGGCAGACATATTACATGTGGGTGGTAGCGTGTGTGTCTATTTCTGACCGTGTGTGAATGGACGGCCGCACACGCACAGCGAGGCCGTGTGTTTTCAGCAGAGTTTGTGAATGAGAGGAAGAGACGCGGTGATGTAAGGGCCAAAAAGAGGAAAGTAGCAAGGATCTTTTTAAAGAGAGGAAGCGACGGACAAGTGACACGTTAAGAGTGTGGAAAAAGAGGGCAGCCTGGTAATGAAGTAGCCACCACGAGTGGATGAGAGCTAAAGTGGTCTAACAGATCTGTCAGCCTGCTAGACTGTGGCTAATTATCCCTCCTCCTCCTTTGTCTGCATCTTCTCCTCTGTCACTTCTTCCTCTTAAATCTACTCACACCATTCCTCTCCTCCTCTCCTCCATCCTGGCTTCTTTTCCTATACGCTCCGTCCCTCCGTCTGTCACAGCTTTCCCTTCCCATCTGTCTCCTCTTTTCCACGTCCAACCTCTCCGTCTTTCTGTATCCGCTCCCTTTCTTTCCCTCCAGGATGAGATTGGGCGTCTGGGGCTTAGTTTTTTGATTTGCAAGTCAATAGTAATTTCTGTCAGGGAGTTTAGTGGAGGGAAGTTTTAATGTGGCCTCTATTATTTCATACAGGAAACGGTAAATTAGCATAAGAATCCTCCGTGGGTTTTTCCTCCTCCTTTTTTCGTTCTTGCATGTGAAACTCTGGGTTAACACACTCACTCAGAGATATTCGTCTGCAGAAGCAGACCCTAAACATGCAGTCCTCCCCTCAAGGCTGGTTTATTTCCACACGAGGTTAAAACAGTGATGTCATGCAAACAGACGAGGCCAAACAAGACGCTCTCCATGAGCCAAGGCTGCCTCTAGACCTCCGTCCAACTGAGCATGTGTTTCCACAGTTACCTTGAAAAAGTAATCTGATTACTGATTACTCCTTTAAAAAGTTACTTAGTTACTTTACTGATTACTTGATTTTTAAAGTAACTAAGTTAGATTAAAAATTACTTTATCAGTTACATTCAGCAGTTGCTGACATCACCTGCAGCTGCATGATTTGGCAAAAAAACATGCAGTCTACATGTTTTGTGTTAAAAGAAAATGCAGAAATTGGTAGTTGTGAAATGTTAACTGTACAACTAAAAACAAAAAAAAAAATCATTTCATACATTTTGAATTTTAAAATTCAACTAAAGAAAGCTTTTCCAGTACTATATTTGGTGCACTACAGCACTGTTCAGTTTGATTTAAGATTTAATTTTTTTAAACGCTTTGTTTTAGTCTAGTTTGGTTTTTATCAGTTCCTTTTTTTTATTTGTTTCTGTTAAAGCTGTTGATCCTGTATTTGTACTACAAAAAGCAAAAATAAATGTTTTTGTTATTGTTTTCACTTTTATTTATTTGTAATTTTGGCAGTTTTAGTCCTCCATATAAAGGGATTATCAGTCTACGTCATCATAAAGATGTGCACACATCTTGACCAGAGAAGCAGCGTTTAGCTCATAGTTTAGCTCCATTCATTCAGACCAGTTGGCGTGTCTTAAACACTAAATTCAACCTGTTATCAGCATAAAAATGTACGTCGTTCTGTGGTCAGATTTTAGAAACAATACTATACAACAGAGGCAACGTCCATCAAGTTTGGACCTTCACAGAGCAACCGGTGTTTGGAGTTAATAGCAACCATGCTAACTGGTGACTCACAGCCGACAGTACCAGTGATTAACCATAGACTGTAAGAAAAAATGGACGACATCTTGCTTAGCTCGGAGCAAGGTCACCAGGAAAACTGCTCCCCCTGGTGGCTGGCTGCAGTACAAGTCAAAAAATCCATCTCCCCAGTCATTCCAGATGGGCTGTGGTCAAACTTTAAAAAATTAATACACCTGGGAGAAATGTTTCTCATGTCTGATTGTTGTGGTGATTTAAAGATATAATTTGGCTGCCTTGTATTCAAGTCTTCTTTTTTCTGGAAAGTTTTGTTTTCATTAGTTGTAAGAGGTTAAAAACGAGGTTTTGCGTGATGTTTCACGATGATCGACAGCTGCTGTTATCGTGTATGGTTTTCAGGGATTGTAAAATATGTCAGGAAGTAGAGTCAAGAAGTGATTAGACTCTCGAAAGAAAAAAAAAATATATTATTTTTGTCACCCGGCTCCACTTAGATTCTCCCAGAATCCTTCACAGTCTCTACTGCACAGACTCTGGCTGAAATTGCTAAGCCACACTGTCCACTCTATATACAGACTATGGTTTAGTCCGGCACAGAGCAACCAGAGTTCAGTTGTTAATAGCGACCATGCTAACTGGTGACTCTCACTTGACAGTATCAGTGATTAACGGCTGAGAGTCGCCAGTTAACAGGGTCACACTTTACACTGAAACACCAGCGACGTCTGCGGGTGAATAATTAACTCTGAACGTAGTTTCTGGTTCTTTTTTATGAACCAGGTCTCAGACTCAGCAGTCTGCTCTTTTTGGTCTGGAAGAGCGGGATGTCTCCTCTAAAATCGTCAGTCCACCTAATAACTGTCCCTTTAAGTGATGATAATTAGTTAAAAAATGTGTTTTTTGGTGGTTAACTCCTCCACATCAGTTGATAAACCACTATACTCTGCAGTGCTTCTGCGACAAAGTTGCGTGTGCATCCGGCGTTGTTGATAAACAAATAATCCCTCTATACTGAGGCACCCCTGTCTGAAAAGTCTGGACACGCCCCTGCTTGTCACCAGGTGCCTCTTTGCATGTTCGCAGTGCGCTGATCTCCCTCTAAATGATTCCTAAATGATTTAGTAAAGGATCTTAAGCAAACTGCCAACACAGAGTGAACAACAAAAGTTTCCAGCTAGAAAACACGCATCTCTCCTCTCCCCCGCTGTTGTTTATGTTTATGTCGCTGGCTGCTGTTACACCTGAGTTGTCCTCATGCTGAAAACGTGATAAATACGCGACCCCTGTCACTCCCTGAGAGGCAGGAAAAAAAAAGCAGATAAAGAAGAAGTGACGCTCTCACAGCTCCAGGTCAAAGTTCCCCTCTTTGCCTCCAAATATTCTCCTCTCTGCAGCGTCCTGCCACTTCTTCAGCTTTTATCAAAGCCTGCCCGTTGTTATTGAATCTGGCTGGATGAGATTAAAATGCAAAGTGCGAGCCGACGAGGATCCAGCTGGTGGTCTGAGGAGAAACTTTAAATAGGAGCGGATGCAACCTTGTGCTCTCAGAATTGTTTTTTGCAGCACCTGGAGCCTCAATGTAGATTTTTGTGCGTGAGAAGACGAGACAGGGAGAGGATGAACACTTTATCTCAGTGTTTGGACGCTCAAACGCTCTAAAAAACACCAGGACTGTTAATATTCCTCCATATTTTCATCCTTGGCACTCAAACTGACCCGTGCTGCTGATGAATATGATTTAAAATGTTTTCATTAAGCAGAAATAATCATGTTTTAGAGGTTTTAAAGATTCACAGAGGTCAAAGAGATTGCAAAAATAACAGATGACTTGCATAAATTATGCATGGCACTACTGTGAAAGTGTGTATATGTGTGTGTGAGTGTGTTACGGCAGTGTAAGCATGCGTTCATGTTTTATGCATCCTCCAGCTCTGCAGACCATGAATGTAGATATGTGCAAATACTCCTGACCTTGTGTGCACACACAACTTTCTGCAGGATTACAGAAGCCAGAGCTGCACACGTTTAAAAAAGAAGCACATTGTGAGGTCAAACTGGGCCTCACCTGTCTGCTTGTGTTGGGTTCTGTTGAGGAGGTCTGCTCTTGTTGACCTTGGCGTAAAGCCCGTCCAGCTCGTCCGATGAGGCCCGTAGCGCAGGAGAGGGTGTGCGACTGATGAACGACTGAGGTGACGGCGGTTGGAGGAAGTTGTTGATGCGGGCGTAGTTGGGGTCGCTCTCGTCGTCTTCGACGTCAGGGAAGGAGTTGGGGTCGGAGGCGATGTGGCTGGCGAGGATCTCAGCATAGCGTGGGTCGTAACTGTGAGACAGGAGAGGTTTGAGGAGTTAAATGTGAAGCCTGAGCGGCAGAGTGGCAGCTGTGGGTGCGTGCTGCTGCATCCCAATGACTCAGAACTTGCTAAGTCGGACGTCAATCACAGCGTTTTACTTCGAAACCAGAGGAGAGCAACAAAAACATTGAGTCCATTCTGAAACGGCTGCATGAAATCAAAGAATCTGGTTGCATGAGTTATCATCTGTGTTTCCTTTCCCACCTGTTGCTCTCAGGGATCCTGTCCAGCTCCTCCTCACTCAGAGCCTCCAGTTTGTTTTTGCCGGCTTTGCCTTTGTCGTCCTTTTTCTTACCAAACCTACAAAACACAAACAAAGGCGTACTTTTATTTTTTTTATTTTCTATTTATTTTCATTTTTTTGTATTTAAGTTTTCATTCAAGGCAAAATTGAAACATGTTTTGCAGCAACAAGCTGTTGTGTGACTTTTCTTATAAAATGTGGCATTAATAAAAAACTTTTGAAAGCAAATCAAAAGAAAAAAAATTTGTATCAAAAGTTTATATGTCAGGGATAGTAACCAAATAAAAACATTTTCATTTATATACATGTCTTCACCTTTCCCACATAAAATGACATTTTTCAAGTACTTACCCACAATCTTAATCAGGATAATTGGTTCACAGTGAAAGAATGCAAATAAGTTTAAATTAAACACATTTTGTGTAGACGTATATCTAAGTTTGGGGTTATCATCAAGTATACTGAAAACTGATTAATTAAAGTATTGTTTTGGTGGGAAAAAATGAATAAAAAATTAGTTTAAAAATAGAATAAAATATAAATAAATAAATAATAACGTTAATAATAAAACAAGCACAAAAAACTCATTGAACAATTGACCATAAATAAATAAGAGGGTTTCCTTACAGAAAAGAAAACCTGAAGGGTTGGGTGTTAAAGCCTAGCTGCTTGCATATATTCTTAGATCAGAAAACTTGCATTGACAAGAATAAGCTATGTACAATTGAGAAGCTCAAAAACAACAAAAAAAGAAATAATATTAAAAAAAATAATAATTAAGGCTTGGCAATATGGCCTAATAATAAAATCCCTGATTTTTCACCATAAATTCGATTTACGATTTTTTGGCGATTTTTTTCTCAAAGAAAACAATAAATACAAAAAATGACAAGAGTTAACTAAAAACAGTTTTGTTTCAATTTGATCAAAAACGTAATAAAAGTAACCTCTATTTGACTCTTGGAATTGAAGTTTCACCTCTTCTCCTGTTTCAACAACTTCACTTTGTAGTTTTAAAGAAGGCAGATTTGTTTGCCTTCACATTAAAAATGCACCATTTTATACATTTTGAATTAAAATTACAGCTAAAAAGCGTTTACAGTATTGTTTTCAGTGCACTACAGCACTATTCAGTTATGTTCTACTTTTTTAAAAAATATGCTTTGTTTTAGTCAAGTTTTTTTTTTTTTTTTAAGCTGTTTCCTTGGTCGGGGCACCCCAGTCTAAAAAATCTGGACCCGCCCCTGCTTGTCAGAGCGTACCTCATTGCAAGTTTGTTATGTTGCTCTGCTCATCAGCAGATGGATTTATGCTAACAGAGGGATCAGTTGGTGGAGTAGAGGGAGTTACAGAGAGACAGGACTCAGCTTTTCCCCCGGTAAAAGTCAAACACCTTCTCAGTCATGCAGCCAAGCAGCACACCGCTCTGGTTGATTGCACATCGTAGTCCTGTTCATCCAGTTTTCTACTGTAGGGGAATGTGTTGACAACCATTTTTTAGAGGGTGCTTTTTTGCTAGATATCAATGATAACTCCCACATTTCCTTAACATATGGCACGTCGTCCCCATGTAGTTCATATAGACCTTTGTATAGCTTAGATATGGTTTAAGAGCAGGGGTCTGAATCGTATGCTTTTCAGAAAACCTTCAGTACTCTCTTATTAAATTATTGGTGTGCTTTTATTTTGAAGGGACAATTTCAGAAACAGATTCCTTACACATGCATGCTCAAAGCTGCTCCTGTGTGTTCATGACAGACGTGGTTATAATGTCACAGCAGGCACAGTGTGTTATTGTTTGTGTTTGTGTGAAAAATGGTACAGTTGCCACAAAGCACACAGAGCATCATCATCTCAGTTTTCTCATCACCATCATCATTCTGCTCCCAGAAAATAGACTCATCACCTCCAGATGAAGCTCTTCCTGCGCCTATGAGGAATTAACAAAGCTCTTAATATTTCATATTCTTTTACATCTCCTGCTTACACACTCCTTCTCTTCTCCTCAGAGCCCCCCGCCGAGCCAATCTAACGTCTGTGTTTATCTCATTAACAGCGCGGCACTTCTCATTACCGCTACAGGCTGATACGTGGCCTGAATGGGTAACCCGCTGGCCCCGGCTGAGAGAGTGTCGGCAGCTTCAGAGCGGCGTCGAGCCCTGGACAGGGCTGCCGCGCTGGCCTGGCACCATCCTGCAAAGCAATTAGTGTTGTTTTTGAGCTAATGTGCTCGCTACACTTACACCTGAGAGGGTTGGAGCTGCCAGCAGCGCGGCACACGGACACAATGCATCTGTTTTTTACTGCAAAGAAGGTGCAAATAGGTGACGAATCCACAGCACAGCATGTTTAGCCCCAGTTAAATATTCTGCACACATAATAATTAACCACTTCTCCACCCACGCAGTCACCTGTTACTGCAGGATTTAACATCTTCATGTTTACACGCTCGGCTCAAACCGGCTTCAACTCTGACATCATTGGGGTTATTTTCCTCGCTGCAGAGCCATTACTGTTAAACCCATCCTGACGTGTAAAATCGCTGGAAAGTGGCATCCAGTGCAGTCTCACAACAGCCTTGTTTCATCTTTATTTCCTCCGCGGGTAATGTCACTGGAGCTAAGCTCCTTCTGCTGTAATGTCTCCCCCCACCCTCACACTCCCTGAGATCAGTTGCTCCAGAGAGTGTGGGCGCTGCTGCAGAATATTTTCTGCACTTTTATTTTTTTTTTCCTGTCATGGAACTATTTTAATTTCCTAAGTACTCCCACATTAAGCCGGAGCCAAAAGCTGAATACAAATTACCTCGATATAGAAAACAGAGGAATATCAGCTCTATTAATCTCAGATGTTTAATTATATCACACGTAAATATATGATTATCCAAAAATCCCAGGTTTATCTGGCTCAGCATGCCTGGCAGATTAGCCCCACCCACCCCCACTCACACAGATTTCTCCACACAGACTCCTTCATCAACATTCAGAGGGGGCAGAGGTCCACAGTCGGACTCATCATTATATCTGCATTAATTAAGAAAGCTTCTTTTTCTTCCTGAATTGTCTGAGAGCAGGAGGAAGCAGGGCGATGCCGAATGGGGGGTGGGAATCCCAATTAGAGACGTGTACCTGCCATGAGGGAGGCGGTTATATCCCACTCTGCCGTTTTCTCATCACAAAAACTCCCTCCACTCCCCGCGCGCTCAGCCCTCTGTTTGTTAACGACGTCTCTTTGCTTCTTTTCCCTCTCCTGCCCTATTTTTTATTACTTTCCCTGCGTTCTTTGTCTCGTTTATTAATTCTGTGGCTTCTTAGCACGCTTTTCTTGCGCTGTCACTCTTTCTGAAATATGACAGTTAATTTCCTGTTGAATGCCAGGCCGCAGCCAGATGAGAAATAAATGGCACAAATATACAGTGCAGACAGGCGCAGGTGAGCTAACGCACCAACATGCCGCTCTATAATCTGGAAAAGCTGCTCCCAGGTAAAGTAAGCAGCCACACACACACACACACACACACACACACACATGCTGGAGCAGACAGCGGTATACATCAACGCAGGAGCTCTGCAGGGAACTGCAAACAGTCTCATGGAATAGGACATCTCATTAACTTAGCATTATCTCCCTACACAACCACTCCATCAAACTCTCATTAGGGGGGAGGAAGGGGGTTCGGGTGAGTCAGGCTGCTCCGGTGTCCCATTTAATACACTCCCCACTGTCACAGGAGCTACTGGGAACCATTATTAGTGTGTCGCTGTCATCATTAGCCCGCAGACTCCTGCCGTAGCCCCTGCGTCACCTCTGCAGGGATGGGACTGTGAGAGGAGACGATGAGGGGGCGGTGGAGTTTTACGTAAATGCCGGGAAAGAGAGGTCCCACTGAGAAGGATAAAACTAAGTTTAAAAACTTCTTAAAAACTGACGATTGCTCAGTAGCATCTTTCTAAAGGGTAGGGGCTATCAGGAAGAAAAAAAGGAACAAACTGTGCATGTTCTTGCACATTCTGTATAGGGCAGGGAGCTCCATGTGCTTTCAAGGACCGTTTGGCACAAGTTGTAGCTCCAAAGGGATCACTTAGCATGTGTTTTGGCTCCTTAGCGGGCACTTTAGTGCAAGTTTTGGCACCAAAGATAGCACCTTTGTGCAAGTTTATGCCAAACAAGGGGCCACATAAGTCCACATCTTGGTACTAAATGGGGTACTTTGAGCATTTTTAGCTCCAAAGAGGTTACTTAGGCTTGTGCTCCAAAGAATGCACTTTAGCTAATATTTTGGCTGCCAATTTTATTTTAGCGCAAGTTCCACCTACCAAGATGGGATTATAACGTGCTTTTTGGCTCTAAAGGTGGCTTTTAAGCACTTTGTGGCTCCAAAATGGCAATTAAGCTAGCCCTCTGCCAACCAAGGCACCACTTTAGTCCATGTTTTGGTATCTAAGGGACTACTTCGCTAATTTTTGGCTCCAAAGAGAATACTTTAGCAATAATTCTACTCCAAAGACAGCAGTTTAGGATGTGTTTTGGCCTCCAAGATGGCAAGTGAGCACATTGTGGCTCTAAAGAATGCACTTTAGCCAGCGTTTTGGGTCCCAAGATGGCAATTTGGCGCTAGTTCCACCTGCCCTGAGGGCACGATAATGTGTCTTTTGGCCCTCAAGGCAGCACTTTAGCACCTTGTAGCTCCAAAGACGGCACTTTGGCTAGCCCTTCGCCTACCAGGAAGCCACTTTAGCCCCTTTTTTTGCCTAGCAAGAGGGCACTTTATGTGCATTTTGGCTTCAAAGAAGATGGTACTTCAGCTACAATTCTGCTCCAAATACAGCACTTTAGCTAGCACGTTGGCTCCCAAGTTGGTAATTTAGCGTGAGCAACACCAACCAAGAGGGCACTATAATGTGCTTTTTAGCTCTATTGGCAGCACTTTAGCACCTTGTAGCTCCAAAGACAGTACTTTAGCTAGCGCTCTGCCTACCAAGGGGCCACTTTAGCCCCTTTTCTGACTTCAAAGAGGCCACTAAAGCCTATTTTATGACTACCAAGAGGGCACATAACACCTTTTTGCCTACCAAGAGGGCACTTTAGCGTGCCTTTTGTTTCCAAAGAGGGCACTTAATGTGCATTTTGGCTTCAAAGAGGGTACTTAAGCTAAAATTCTGCTCCAAATACAGCACTTTAGCTAGCATGTTCGCTCCCAAGATGGCAATTTAGCCTGAGTTCCACCTATCTACAGGGCACTATAATGTACTTTTAGGCTCTGAAGGGGCACTTTAACTCCTTGTGGCTCCAAAGATGGCAACTTAGCTAGCACCCCGCCTACCAGGAGGGCACCTTAGCTAACATTCTGTCTCTTGATCCTAAACAAAGAAGGGTTTGAAAAGTGAATAATGATCTTTTACTGTGAATCAATCAAAATCTTACATGCTTAACTCCTTCTACTTAAAAACATCCTGAAGGGACTTGGTACCTGCCCACAGCGCGAAAACTTCTAGAGGATGGTTACTGGTCCTGATGTTACTGTCCTTGACCTGAACCCCAGGTTAAAGGTTTATTTATCCACACAGAAACCCTTTTTTAAAAAATATGCTGGATTATGCTGGAATATTTTTTCTTTACTTTTTTCAATTCCCCAGAAACTTTTCCAAAAAAAAACTAAACCATCAGCCATCATTGGCAATGACGACTGCACTTAACAAAATCAACATCCAGATTTGGAAAAACGCAGTCAGCCGGTCGCTCTGGGGACTCTCTGCAGTGCCAGCAGCTGGTGAGAAATTGGACTGACTGTAATTACAACAGCTACTGTCACTCTCATTACTGTAAGGGAGGGGTGGGTGGGGGGTGACGTGCATGCGCTCACTTAGCTGCGCTCTAATGAGGCCTCTATATGTAACATGAAGATCACAGTTAGCCGGGGCGGTGATGTCACAGAGCTGACCTGTGCAATTAGCCCTGCAGGAGGAAGGAAGTGAGAGCAGGAGCACGCTCAGTGGAATTTGGTTTGAAATTTAGCCAAAAATGAGAACAAACCAAACACGTCATCTCTCTGTGGACGGAGCAGCATCACAGCTCCACATTAAACTTCCACAAATCACCTCTTTGCTTCCTTCCTCAGCGCTACCACTGCTTTGTTTGCTGCAACTGTGACAACATCTCCGACGGTGTGGAGTCGGTTTTAATAAGCTCTCCTATCTGCCGCCGCGGGGAGACAGTGGGTGGTTGGTTATCGCCGCGCATAACGAGGGATGTGAGAATGCTGTCTGGCGCCGCGGACGCAAAGTTGTGTGGGTTTAGAGGAAGGTGTGCTCTCAGGACGGGGATTTAATTGACGTGTGGATTATGAGTGCGAGTTCACGCGCTCTCAGAGTTGATGGAACTTGTGAAGAGAGTTTGAGGTGATGCCGGCACAGAGGAGTCTTAGCATCCTGTCTGAAGTGGAGGTTAACATTTCTTGCAACAGGTTTTAAAAACTACAAAGTGTCCAAATACTCCAAAGAATTATGGGTAAGTAAGTCAAGAAGCAGGTAAAAAGAAAGTCATAAAAGAATTAAATGAAAAGTAAAAGCCGACTAAAAAGCCTATCGTCCTCAAAGAGTAAATGAGAGACACTAAGAATAAGAAAGAGCCGGAGAAGAAAGAAGGAAAGGAGGAGAGATGGATTGGAGAGGCAAAGCTGCCGTGAAAAGTGCGGCTCGGCTGGGGAGGAATAAGGAGCTTAGGAATATATAGAAGCGATGCTGCTGCGTTGAGAGGCACGGGGAGAACAGTTAATCAGCCAAGCAGAAATGTTATCGCAGTAATTAGATTGCTCTGTATGTATTTGGAGAGGAGTGTGAATATCCCGGTGGAGTTTGGAGGGAGTCGGATGGAGGGACGGTGGAGGGAGGAGAGGACTAAGAGGAGGAGATTAACACTTTGGAGAGGTATGATGTAACGCCGAGCCTCCTTTGCGGTGAGACGAGTCGGAAAGTATTCCAAGCTGGAAATAGACGGAATAACATCCAAGCACGCTTAGAGCCGGCGTTGTTTCCTGCTGGAACTCAGGATCATGCTACAAGTTCGCTCACACTCAACAACAAGGTCACGCCAGGCCACAGAGTCTCACTTTATGATTGACAGCAGCGTCAGCCAATCCGCCGCAGATTCAAAAATGAAAACAGCCAGCAGGTCCTGAGCTTTTCCCCCACTGGGCATAATTAAATCTATTTATCTGACTTCCTCTCCATATGCCCCTGCGCCGCCGCACACGCACCGGCAATTTGGGCCCGAATCAGCATCCATTAACGGCTGATATTAGGCCTGAAAAAAAGACGGGGGAGAGCATGAGAGATAAAAGTGCTGCAAAGGAAGATTTCACCCTGTGCTAATCATGGAAAAAAGGCCTTCACTTAGAGCCTATTAATAATGCAGAGGGGAGAGGAGCGGGCAGAGGATTCATCTGTTGGTTCATATTTTGATATCTAATTCTTGAAGCCGTGTTAACTCGCTTCTACAGCGCAGGGAAAATGTGTGAGGGAGGAAGAAAGTGGCTCTTTAGTGTAGGAAAAATGTATCAAAAACGTAGAATATCATAAATACAATATAAATTGTTCCTGTTGTTCTAACATTTGAGAGTTTTGGGGCTGTCGGTAGGTGCCAAACTCATCTGGATGAGGATATAAAACTTTATCCCTTAAAATACACCAAAAAAGAAAGGGTTGTCTTATATTTAAGGTGTAAAAATCAAGAAAAGATGACAACAGGTTTGTTAATCTAACCAAATGTTACAGCTGTCAAAGGACCTTAGTGTGCTGACTCCATTTTTTAACTGTCATAACTGACCCTTTACTAATGATCTGTAAGACTGTGCAGGCTGCTCAAGTAGTCCTATCTACTTTGAGATCAGCCACAAAATCAGCAGCATTTTACACGTAGAATATTGTGAAATAGTTCCTCATTTTTCAACATTTGAGAGTTTTGGCGCTGTCGGCAGGTGCCACACTCATCTGGATGAGGATAAAAAACATTAAGTTACACTAGAAAGAGAGGGTTGTCTTATATTTAAGGTGTAAATATCAAGAAAAGATGACAACAGGCTTATAAATTTTGCCAAATTTGAAAGCTGCCAAAGGACCTTTAGCGCGCTGGCTCCATTTTTCAACTGTCATGAGTAAACCTCTACTTAGGATCTTTAGGACTGTGCAGGCTTCTTAGTGTCTGCCCCTGCTCAGGCAGTCCCATCTACTTTAAGACCAGTTACAGAATCAGCAGCCTTTTCAACGTAGAATATTGTGAAATATATCCTTATTTTTTGACGTTTGAGAGTTTTGGCGCTGTCGGCAGGTGCCACATTCAGCTGGATGCAGATTTAAAAGGTTTTTCCTTCGAATACACCAAAAAAGAGTGGGTTGTCTGATATTTAAGATGTAAATATCAAGAAGGGATGGACAACAGGCTTGTAAATTTAACCAAATTTGACAACAAAAGGGCTGAAAATGTTTTCCAGACCAAATTAAAACCAGATGGTGACTGTCAGAAGTAGGGACACAGGGCAAAAAACTGCAATCTTATCAAGTGTTTTTGTCTTATTTTAATAAAAATTGTCTTATTATTCTTGATATGAGCCACATTCTACCTATTAGTCCAGAAAAATGTCTTATTTCAAGTTATGTAAAGATAAAAATGAGGTAGAATTGCTTGTAACAAGTAAAAAAATTTGCCTATGGAACAAGAAAAAAATTGCGTGAAACTAAAATAACATCTCAATTCAAGTAACTTTTCTCTTGTTCCATTTGCAGATTTTTTTAACTTCTTATAAGCAATTCAGACCTCTTTTTAGTCTTTAAACAACTTTAAACAAGACATTTTTCTGGACTGGTCAGATGAATGTGGCTCATGTTAAGTCTAAAAAGACATTTTCTCCTAAAACAAGACAAAAACACTTGATAAGATTTCATTTTTGGCAGTGCACACCTAGCCTGATGAGAATATCAAATGTTTTCCCTTCACATAAGCTGAAAAAACAGAAGGTTGTCTCCTATTTAAGGTGTAAATATCAACGAAAGATGACAACAGGCTTATAAATTTAACCACATTTGACAACGAAGGGGCTGAAAATGTTTTCCAGACGGTGACTTTCACAGATAGAGACAGGCAACACCTCGTCCACGGAAGACACATTGTTTAAATAAAAACGAGGGAATTGTGTTAATTTGCCTTTTAAATGACTCAAATTGAGCACCTGGCAGAGGAGGCAGACAGGCAGGTATGAGCGCACAGCAGGTTGTTCTCCGGGGAACACGAAACACGGAAAAGCTTTTCTTAATCAACGCCCAGCTGGTCCCTGGAGTACGCATGCTTCAGTCAGACAAAAGAGGCAGAGCGGGGAGAGGAAGGAGGGATAGAGAAAGGTGGAAGGAGAGATTGGGGAACTATGATAGTAAATTTGAGAGGAGAGGAAGAGCAGACAGGCAGAGGGAGAAGGAAACGAAAGCAGAGGAGACAGGAGAGGAGGGAGGGTTTTTCAATCCAGGGCCTGCCTGGTGAAATACGCTCTCCCTTTTAATTGTTTGCGTTCTGATTTGTGGCATATTTTAGCGATCCCGCATAAAATCTGTCGCCCCCGGCAATTTGTCTTGTCTTTTTTTTTCCCCTTTCCCTTCCCACTTCTGTCAAGGAAGCCATTAATATTAAACGAGACCACTGGGCTGCCCGCCTTGTTCTCTCGTGCGCCGCCACTGAGGGACGTGGTTTGTGTGTTATCTGCGAGGAAAAAGAGGAAGAAGATTGTCGCTGATATTAAACACACAGAAAAATCCTGTGACACATTTTCATTTAAAAGCTGTGTTTTGTAAGAGTGAGGCTGTTTTATGTAGAGCTCCCCCTGCTGGGGGTGGTAGGAATGAGCTTGAGAGGGGAAAGGTTTCCACATCCTCAGACGAGACACACTTAACCTTCCGCGTCTGGAGGCAGAGGTCACGCCCCGTGTGTGTTTTAGCAGGAGAGTGTGTGTGTCCGTGCATGTGTGTGTCATTAGCAGACTTTAAATGACAGAGGAAGTCCATCCATCACTCATGGCATGAAGATGACTGGAGAGGACAGAACAGCCATTGGGGGTGTAATCACTTCCTGGCGCCCGGTGCTTTCTCTGCCTGCGTGTGTGTGTGTGTGTGTGTTTAAGTCCGTAAGATCAAATGCTAATTGGTCGTGACTGTTTCCTGTGGCCACATGAATACCTTTAATTGGCCGGTGAGTGATGGCCGCGTGCTTCCTTGAAATGTCGCCGAGCTGTCCTGCAGATACGAATGTGTCTGCACTTCAAACCATGCGTCCCTCAGGGTCGATTCAAATGTCATAACTCGACGGGGAGTGATGGATCGAGGAGCCGATCAGCTCTCCCTCTGATTCAATAATTAGCCTTATGGGTAATAAGCGACTGCGGGGATCGTGTGTCTGAGTTTGGGTGAGTCGCAGACGTCAGAAACGAGCGCTTTGAATAATAAACGCGTTTGTTCTGGAAGATAATCAAGTCTGCAGGCTGAATCAATCCTACAAGTTGTCTTATCTCTCAGTAATCAAGACGAGAATCCTCCCTCTAAGTGAAAATAAATACTGTTTTATAATAGAGGATCAGGCTGAGTGAGAAGGAGCGGTAATAATTTAAAAGTATAGACCTTGTGTCTGTGAAACTTCCAGGGAAACGCTTGAAGGAGGAGGTAAACAAGTTATTTAGAGGGCTATGAATAAAGCAATTAACTCCACGACTGCTCCGCTGGAGCTTCTTCACGGTCAAACAGCATCCCACCCTCTCCTCACCCCTCCTCTCCTCTGAACACCAAAGCTGGAGGAGAGAAGCAGAAGGTCTGGATGAAGAAGAGGAAGCTGAGGCATAAAAGACGTGAAATATGAGGAAGAGGCCTGTAGTGACTGGCCCTTTATCAGTTGATATATATGCATGAGGATTTCCTCATCATCTCCGCCGTCAATTCCCCCAACCTTCTGATATTTGACTGACAGCTCACATCAACGCCAATAAACCCCGCACATCATTTTCTGGAAAAGCTGCCCATCGCGCTGCACAGAGCAAAGCAGAGGAGGAGAGAAAACGGAGGGAAAAAAGTTAATTTGTTTTTCCCCGGCGGCTGCTGACGGCGATAGCGCCCCGTGTCTGTTTGCATCCAAGGCAAAGTTGTAAATTAGAATTGTGCCTCAATAGCAGGGGGAGAGGAGGCTGTTCCTATTGAGGCGCAGCTCATTTTCAACAACTGGAGGAAGACTCTTTTTCTATTTGGAGCAAAAAATCAGCACGAAATATGAGAAGAGGGAAAGTAAAGCAGTGATTCTACGGATTTTCCCTTTAATGTAACACACTATCACCTCTAATTTCCTCAAATTGTGGGTTAAACTGACAGCAGACATGAACCTGAGCGTGATTTGCATGATTTCCGTCTCCACTTCAATCACCCAACCTTCGGTCAACGTATGCAAACAGACTCTAAAGGTGACGCCGTCTGCAGGCTTTAAATACCCTGAAACCTATATTTAAGGCAGCGCTGATTAGCACGGTACAGCGGCGTGCTCCACTGCTGCAAAGAAAGTGATTTGTGGTTTTGCATAAATTATTAACGCAAAGATAAAGAGATGAATAGAGAGGAGAAAGCTTAACCACAGGAGAAAGGTTTGAATGTATAGCCTTATGCATATTTTACTAAAGAGAATACCAGCATTAATACAGATTCTCCAGGCTGTATCAGAGTCCTGAAATGCCAGATGAGATGGCGGATCAAAGAGATCCACCTGCAGCGCGTTAACCAACACTAGGATTAGGTAATGCACCCTCAATTTACAGCGTCACAGCTTAGAGTCACCGCTGAGACGCCCACACAAACATGTCATGTGGATTTTGGAGCGCCTGGCACTGCTTCTGACAAGGAAAAGCCCTTCCCACCTCTCTTTCCGTCTCACCTGTGTTTCTGGATTGTGTCACAAGAAAATGAAGGTGAAAGGGAGCAAGGATGAAGAGGAAAGCGCCCCTTCACCTCACTGGTGCACGGCCCACCAGTGACTACCTTTCAACTCCGCGCATCCTGCTGCTCAGCGATAGGACAGAAGCGGAACGGACAGCGCTAATTGGCTTGCTTCCCCGTCGGATTTCTGCAGCGTAGGGGAGGGGACGTATCATGTTGTATGTGGATTTGTAAACAGCAGATCAAAAAAAAAACCGCCTGCTTTCAAGTCTTTTAAATTGTGCTGATCCTGACTGACTGATGGACCCCAGACAGAGTCATGGGGCAGCCGCATCACCTGAACAAAACAAGGCGTGACACTTAGTTCATGACACAATCACAGGAGGTTAGTCACGTTTGAGCTCCTGCTTTAACCGCGTTGGATGTTTCTAATCCACTCACAAAAACAACCTGAGCATAAGCTGAAACTTCTCATGAGAAACTTGCAGAAATTAAGTTCACACTGCAAAAAACAGAAATCTCATCAAGTGTTGTCTTATTACGCTCTATATGAGCCACATTCAACTGGTCAGTCCAGAAAAATGTCTTGTTTTAAGTTATTAATGAAAAAACATCCACCAAGCATTTTGTGATTGTCACCAACACTTAAGTCCGACTTTAATGTTATACTTTCTTTTAGCAGACTGTCTGCTACAATTTGTTAAAAATAATGACGACCCAGTACATATTTCATATTCTGGGTCTTTCTATCCGGAATATTACCAGGATCTGGATCGTACTTTTACATCTGTCAGAAATTATGGTGACCTTATCTTGTATTTTTTTGCAAAGCAATCCAACCATTTGTCGTGGAGTTATATACACATGTGGTGAAAACGGTCCTATCTCACAATGTTTAAGAATCTTTAAAACAGTTCTAGATCCAGACGGTGATTCAGATCACCTCCAAAATTTAATCACTTCTTCCTTATCTCATTTTGAACATTTCCTGAAAATTTCATCAAGATCGGCTCATTAGTGTTTGTGTTATGTTGTTCACAGACAGACAGATGAACTCTTCTAAGAACATAACCTCCAATGCAAAGGTAATGAGGTCTGATACTAGTAACAAGTAAGAAACTCATTTGCTGCCAGCCATTTTCAGAGCATCTTGAACGATCTTTCAAGATTAAAAAAACAGACAAAATATTCTTTTTTCCAATAGCGTTCATCTCGGCGCTCCATCCTTTGATCCTCTCCATGATCTCCGTCGTCTTTTCTCATTATCACGCCGCTCTGTCTCTCTGAACTACCGCCACACATCCTCAGTTGGAGTGTGAGCTGCCTGAAATTTTCTGCCTTGCAGCGTCTCGCTACGCCTCTGTCATCTCACATCTTCTCCTCATATCCATGCTGAGCTCTCGTCCAAAGAGTGCACCGCTCTCACCCACAGTAGTTAACGATCATGATTTTGATTGACAAGTTTCAACAGACCTCATTTGAGATTAAAATGCGATCAATAAGATTTATTAATTGTAAATCCTGTAATTAATTATAATATTTTTTTTTCTGTAATCGCCTGACAGCACTAGTCTTAATACAAGTACTTTTCTCTTGTTCCATTGGCAGATTTTTTAACTTCTTACAGCAATTCAGACCTCATTTTTGTCTTTAAATAACTTGAAGCAAAACATTTTTCTGGACTGGTAAAGTGAATGTGTCTCATATCAGGTCTAAAAAGGCATTTTCTACTATAAATAAGACAAAAACACTCGATAAGATTTCAGTTTTTTGCAGTGTATGAATATTATATTTGGCTTCTAAGAACCAGAGAGTAAATATCTTTGTTTGACAAAGACATCTGAACCCCCTGACCAGGTTATCCTCTCTGTTCTTTCCGGAAAGAAAACAGCAGAGCATCCTGAGCTATAGTGTTAGTCTTTTCTGTGGTCTGTCAGCATCTCGGCCCCCGAGGCGGCGTTCCAGGCGAAGACTTGACTGCTGTCTCCTGAATACAGACAAGACAAGCAGCCGGCCTCTGAAGAGGCAGGTCTGAAGGGCACCGCTATTTGTCTTGGCTTATTTAGCAATCAGGGAGACGAGATGTGAAGAGGAGGAGGAGGAGGAGGAGGGGAGGGAGAACGGGGCTTTGAGAGGGAGGCTGTGATGAAAAAGTGAAGGAGGGAAGGAGAGTGGGGTGAGGACAGGGGAACGGGAACAAACTCCTGACTAATTCACAGCAAACAACAACATCCTCTTACAGCAACAGTCACTTACAAACAATTAAAATATGGATGCTCATAAATCTCTGGAGGATTCACAGTAATGCATTCCTGAAATTTGCATAAGAGGCAGCAGCTCGTCGGCTATAAATGTGTAATATGACGGTCGTCCTGTTTGCATGCAGCTAACACGTGATCCACTGGATGAATTTATAACACGATGTCCTGACGTGGGTTAATTGATAGCTGCTGTGCTGCGTTCAATGGCTGCTTTGCAACTGATATTTGACACAAAACTTCTCTTCATATAAACAAATAGATTCAGCTGCAAACAAATGTCCCCAGACAAATATGTGATCAGCAGAGGTCACCTTAAACCCAGCTGTTTGCAACAACCTGCCAGAAACAACATGTTGTCCAAACACTGGCGGCAGCAGTGAAAGCAAACATTTACGGCCGCTGAAAGGACAGGGCTGGTTTCCAACATCCGTCGAGCTGCTGCTGCTGCTGCTGAGCACACTTTCTTTGCAGAGGTAAATCGAGGTCACGTGTTTATAATCTGCCCTTTCCCTAATGCTGCCATTGGAGTAAAAACAACATTTGAGGCCTGCAATTAGATTGAACAGCGCAATACTGCGGCTAATTAAGTCATATTTCAAGTTCAATAACGATCAAGCCGGCCAGATAAAGGCCAGGGGGAGAAAGGCGAGCGCGGCAGCAGCAATCTGGAGGCTCTTTACAAGGCTCTCCTCTATTGTTGAGTACGAGGAGCACTCTGCGTCTGAACAAAGGGCTGCTTTAAGTGTCTGGGAGCATTGTTCCAGTTCTGAAGGCTGGCTTCTCGGGATGAAAACAGAAGCTAGACGCTCAGGTGCAACCTGCCTTGCTTTGAGTTGCATGACACAGCGGTTAACAGATCAGGGCCTGCATTTACAAAGCTTGAATAGAACTCCTAACTTAGCCTAAAAACTCCTAGCAAGGAGTCTTAGCTTAAGAGGGAATCAGGAAGCTTATGAGAGCAGCTCTGAGCAAGGAGGAGACAGAAACTTTGATCTTTGTGAGGTGTGGTTGACCCTGTTGCTGGGTTTGACGCAGTCTCCTGAAAGCTGTGATTGGTTGCTACAAAAAACGTGTCATCGTTATAATGTTTCATTGTATCATGATGATGAAACTCTGATTTGCTTATTGATTCATTTACTGTCCATGCTGCTCGTGTCACTACTCAATGTGTTTGATTTTGATGGTGCGGAGACTCAGTTGTCAGCAATTCCTGTGATTGCTGACATCCTTATAAGAAGCGTTTTTTTTTTGACAGAGCGCAAAACGATGAACGACATAAACAAAAATAGAAACGAACAAAGGAGCCTGCTGTTGGCTCAGCTCATGGAGGAGAACCAAAGAGTGTTCAGAGGGAACTTGGGTCTCGAAATCATGGGACCTCATCGCCCAACAAATCAATGCATCACATCCCACGTGAGTGTGAGACGCGCTGGTACGACTTAGGGTATGACATCGGTTTAGGGCAGGGGTGTCCAACCTGTGGCTCTTTGCCTTTTGGTGTGCGGCTCTTTGATCCATTCATTGTTATTATGAGTAGAGGTGTACCAATCAATCTAAAATATTGATATATTGATGCCAACGTTGGGATCAATATTGATCAATACTTGGGTGATGAGATTGATACTTAAGTTTCAGTTTCTTTTCTCTACATCGCACATGTGCTCATACCTATCTAAATAGATAGATGGATGAAACGTTGTCTCTTCTACAGTATAAACAAAATTTTGTCTTTGACATGGCTCCAAGTATGAGTTGAAACACACAAACAAACACGTCAAACACAATGTCCCTTTGAAAATTAGAAATGAATTTACTTTTATTTTATGTCATTTTGTTTTTGTGTGAGAGGAAGTGTGTGTGTGATGTGGCTCTTGGTAGTACCGCAGAATTTTTTGTGGCTCTTGGCTGCTGACTTGTTGGCCACCCCTGGTTTAGGGGGTGGATCAGCAGATAAACAGCTGCCAATTTTACAGTGGGTCATTTGGGTGATGTTTCACTTTAATTCAATGGAGAAAGTTACAGGTTCCATCATTTATTTAGCAAAAAATGAAAATCATGTGTTGGAATTTGCAGTTTTTGTGCTGTCTGATTTCTCTAATGTCAAGTTTGCACTTTAAAGTTAACACCATAATACACGTTTGAGTTTATCAATTTCAGTGTTATTTGTTCAAAGTAATCATTAAAACATGACAAAGGTGTTCCAAAAACTATTCTAATGATTTGTTTCCATAAAATATTTTATTTTGTGTGTGTTCTAGAAATTAGCGTCAACTGTGTTACCCATTATAAAAGAACCCCTATAAATCAGCAATGGTTTGCACCAAAGTCACATGACTTCAAGCACTTTGGTGGGAACCTTGAAGAAAGTGTGGCATGTTTCAGCTCCTCCTCATCAATATGTCATCAGAATGATTGTCTGTACATGGGGCGCATTAACTGTTCATCAGCTGTGTTATCAACATTTTCTGCTGTTCTTACTTTAGATGTTATAAAGACCAAACTGTGAAGAAAAGGAGTAGAAATATGAGCTGATGGAGGTCAGGTGGTGGCATGTTCAAGGTCTGCAGTTAGCTGTGAAATTGGTGCCATAATTCTTTAAATTTTGTCTTAACTGTGGGACCTTTCTAGGGAGCTGATATAGAAATGTTGAATACTCTAAATTCAGTATAATATGGATTTATGCTGAAAAAGTAGCCACAACTTTTGTCAATAACATGGTTGACGAAATTATGCTCCTAAATCTTTTTTATTGGTATCATATACCATATACAGATAGAATCTGAGGAATTCTACGATTTTCTAAGAATGTCGCACTAAGAGCTACTTTTAGCCTTAGGATGCTTTGTGAGTACAGGCCCTGATATTCAAACAGAGGACATGAAGTTGCACAAGAAGAGCGTGGATGTTGTACTGTACGCTTGCAGAGTACAGATGCAGACTTCCTTCCACACACAATAGCACAATCTGTCACACAGCTCGCGCCGTCAGCTTTTACACCTTCGCCTCTTTCTGCAGCACAGCAACAGCTCAAGCTTGATTTGAAACTCAAGTGCCAAAAAACAGAAAGATGACTTCATCTTATTGCAGATCTAATGCTCAGGTGAGACGCTCCAACTTGTGTGTGTCTCAGTGTGTGTGTCCTTCATCTCGCCCTTCTTCCTCCTCCCCACCTCATCGTGTGAACACCTCTTCCATTACCGCCCTTGACACTGTGGCCGATTGGATTCTTATCTGCCATCTGTAGGCCGACGCTGGGCCGCGCGCTATCTCTCGCCACAGCCTAATTGAATCTCAAGTGTTGGAAGTGCAGTGATACACTGACCACGCTGTGTCACTGCCAATAGATAAGGACTGCTGGAGGATTGGAGCGCCGCAATCACGATGGCGACACGTTGATAAAGAGGGTGACAAGCGCTTTGGGTTGGCACGGCGATCGCTGGGACTCTACTTGGATTGAGAGATAATGGATACCCTCCATTATGGGAAAGGTTGTGTTCATAGCCAATAAGCCGATATCCCATAATCCTGCTGTGCTCAGTGGCTAATTTACTGAAACTTCACCAGCAGGGCAGAGAAGTCCGGAGAAGTCCAAACTAATCACCCTTCTCTTGATCCTCGACGAAGACTTGTTTTCTCAGAGAGGTGATGAACCACAAGCCTCATTAACCTGCTCTGTTAGCTCACATTTTTCTCGTTAGGCAGGTGACCTTTTCAATTTAGGGAATCAAAGCAGCATTTGGAGCTCGACGTGCTTAATTTGTCACCAAAGTGTCACCTTGATGTGAGAAAGTTTGAGCCATAAATGATAAAAATGTGCGCTAATCTCCTACCTCAAGAGGTTGAACCCTTTCTTCTTCTTCTTCTCCAGATCCTCTCCAGAGTCATCAGACTTCTTCCTCCCTTTAGGCTTCTTCGCTTTCTTCTCTTTGGTTTTCTTCTTCTTCTTGTTCCCATCCTCCACGTCCAGGCCTTGGCGAGAGGAGCTGCTGGCCGGCGTTTCCTGACCGGAGCTCTGCTCTGACATGTCGTCGTCTGGAGGAGGATGAGAGTAAGTCAGTGTGTTTTTAAGACATGTTACAAGATTGTTGCAGCTTTTTACACTTTTGCAAGCTTTCTGTTCATCTGCATGTAAAAACAACCTGGAGAGGCAGTTGCATGTTTTAATATAACTCTAAGCTGTTTATATCTTTGTTTAGATGTGTGCTCAAATACACCAGATCTCCAGGTCTGGCTCCTTCACACAGGCTGCATGTTTGGTCCAGAAATCTATTTATTGTTGTATTCAAGGTAAACACAAACTGGTTTTGACACAGTTGGTTTAGTTTTGAAAGTCACTGGGTGTTTTTTTTGTAGTTTCCATAGACTGTATAATATAGATTCTCTGCATAACTTCCTGTCCCTGGCTCGATCTGCACTACACTGAATTGATGAGTCACAGCTCTAGCCAAACTAGATGGTTGTGGATATGCTGAGACTACAGTAGAGGGTAGGTGTCAGACAATTTGCAAAAGCAACAACACAAGACCGCATCACAAGATAAGAGGACAGTTATCCTAACAGAGACAGAAAAGTTGTAAAAGTAAGTAAATAACTGTTTACTTTTTAGGGATGAATGCAAATATTACTGATTCATAAAGCTAAATATCAGATGACGTATTACAGGTAAATCAAGAAGTATAAGCACAATGAATGATATCACAAGGTGACAACCTTACTAAGCTTAAATTAATCAAAGATGAAGTAGAAAAAGAAAAATATTACAAACTTTCACATCTTTTCTGTCAATAACTGATCTCTTTAAAATTCCTTCATGGATGTTCTTCAGTTGTGTTGCGGCTTTTGCATTTGAGTTTTTTGCTCCTGAACTAATGCTGTGACTTTTGCATTTGTGTTTTAGCTTTTGAATTTGTGTTACTGCTTTTGCAATTGCATTTGAGTTTGTTGCACCTGCAATTGTGTTGCAGCTTTTGCAACCATATTGTACATTTGCATTTATATTGTAGCTTTTGCATTCATATTGTAGCTTTTGCATTCAAATTGTAGCTTTTGCATTCATATTGTAGCTTTTGCATTCATATTGTAGCTTTTGCATTCATATTGTAGCTTTTGCATTCAAATTGTAGCTTTTGCATTCATATCGTAGCTTTTGCATTCATATCGTAGCTTTTGCATTCATATCGTAGCTTTTGCATTCATATTTTAGCTTTTGCATTCATATTTTAGCTTTTGCATTCGTGTTGTAGCTTTTGCTTTCATATTGTAGATTTGCAATTATGTTGTAGCTTTTGCAATTATGTTGTAGCTCTTGCAATTATGTTGTAGCTTTTGCATTCAAATTGTAGCTTTTGCATTCATATTGTAGCTTTTGCATTCAAATTGTAGCTTTTGCATTCAAATTGTAGCTTTTGCATTCAAATTGTAGCTTTTGCATCCGTGTTGTAGCTTTTACTTTCATGTTGTTGCTATTGGATTCATATTGTGTAGCTTTTGCATTCATGTTTGTTGCTATTGCATTCATGTTGAAGCTTTTGCATTCAAATTGTAGCTTTTCCATTAATTTTGTAACTTTTGCATGCATGTTTGTAGCTTTTGCATTAATGTTGTAGCTTTGCATTCATGTTTGTTGCTCCTGCATTTGTATTGTAGTATTAGCATTCATATTGTAGCTTTTGCATTTATATTGTAGCTTTGGATTCATGTTCAATTGTTTGCATTCATGTTAAAGATTTTACATTCATGCTGTAGCTTTTGCATTTATGTTGAAGCTTTTACATTCAATGTTTTTGCCTTTGCATTCATGTTTTTGCTTTTGCATTCATATTCTAGCTTTTGCTTTCATGTTGTTGCTTTTGCACTCATATTCTAGCTTTTGCATTCAGTTCCGCGCTTTTGCAAATGCAGTTGCAGCGCTGTATTTCAGCCGTAACATTGGATGAACAATGACTGAAGTTTAATGTAATTGCAGCAAATATATCATTGTAAGGAAAAATACTTAATTAGTATTTCTATCATTATAGGGATATAAAGTTACCTATAACTAGATGAAATTCTGTCCATATCACACAGCACTAGTCTAAATAACTTAAAGGTCCCAAAAATTTTGCAGTTGCTCCATCAGACTGCTTCAACGTGCCAGTATGAGATCAGCTGCAGAGCTGAAAATCAATCCTCAGGGATGAATCAAAGTGAGTCCACTAAAACTTCCTGTTCCTAAAGAAACAAGGCTGTTAATCTGAGTTTCTCACCACAATTAAAGGAAAGAGTCTCAATGGAGAAAGAGAGTGTTTCATTCTTTTTAGACGTAAGTTAGTGGCCACCTTTATCACTGGAGTTAGAGTTACTTGAGTCTCACTTCAATTTCTCAATTTCTCAAACCTTAGAAATATTCCAAAGATCCCCAGTCAACATCTTCATTTCAGCTAACATACAGGATAATCCCTCGGTAACACCCAACACAAGGTAGAGCATTAAAAATATGCTGCTCTAAGACATAAAGTTGCTCCTCTTAAATTGCTGAGTGGATAAAATCATGTAGCATTTCATTAAGGTACTTAGGCTAAGCGCTGTCCCTTGGCAGGCCTCGGGCTCCTTCTGAGTGCCAGTGCGCTATAAAGCCTAAGGGATGTGCATTGGCAGCGCGGCGTCTCATTTAAAATGGATACAAAGTCTCAGAGAGGAGTCTTATATTACAGCAGCTGTGACAGTCTCGCATTAAAAAGGAACCTTCTTAAGAGTGGAGCGGTTGATGTCTCTTTCTTTCTGGCAGCTCTCACCGTCTTCAGAGGGGCCGTCGTACGACTTGTCGATGGCGATGCGGAAGCTCTGGTTGCAGCCTCGGCCCCGCACCATGTTGGGCCGCGGGCGGTGGAAGGGGACGTGGGCTTGGTTGTGGATCTGCTCGGCTTCGGACACGGCCGTCTGGAGGCTCTCCAGGGAGCTGGACTTCATGAGGCCCAGGGTTGGACCGAGGGATCCGCTGGCTGAAGGCTCTGCGGGGCACAGACAGAGGATGTGAGGGATGAGGTGGTGGATGATGAGAGGGTGGAGGAAGAGTGATGGATGAGGAGATTCTTAATGCTCGTTAATGCTGTAGTAATATTCTCTTATTTATTAGGATCTAGCTTCGTCTTAATGCACCAGAAATGAACAGAAGTACTAACTTTAAGAGGATGAGATGAGAGACAGTCAACGAACAAAGAATGAAATGAAAAAAGTCAGTGCCGGCTGTCCGGCTCGCAGCCTGATAGAATTAAGCTCCTTGCCAGCACACTGCGGTACAAAACCAAGAGAAAGTGTGCGAGAGCAAAATGTGAGAGTTTCCCCACAGAAATAAAAATTAGAGTCATGATACTGCCTGTGCATGAGAGTGTGTGTGTCCTTGACCGCCTCAGACGAGCAGGAATATGAGTTTGTGTGTGTGAGTGTAGGAGCTGGCTGATTCCATGCATGTCAGGCGTTTGAGGCTGGAGGTAAATGAATAATGAGGGTTTAATAGGATGGATGAGCGGAGGAGAGGTGGCTATCATCGCCAGCTCGATCCAATGGAGGGTGAAATCAGCGTTTATCACATATCGCTGCCCGCTGTGCCAGCAGATGCTCTCACGGATCCGTTCGCATCACGTCTGCCTGATTGCTGCTGATTCAAGCTGGTGCACAGATTTGACAAACAGCCCGACAGCCAAACAGGCCGGGGCGGTGGCGAATGCCCTTCACAGCTGTAACGGTCTGTCATCCAAGATGAAAGCGATACTGTCACGTTTTCACAACCTGGTTCAGAGCTTTTCATCCCGCTCTATTAGCGAGAGGTGGGGAGCCTCGCTGAGGTCCAGGATTCACGTTTGCAACAAGTTCAAAGTCAGGCAGGGGGGGTAGACTTTTTAACACACATACGGTGGGGAAATAAGTATTGAACATGTTAACTTTTTCTTATCACATTTATTTCCAAAGCTGCAATTCAATCAAAATTTCTACCAGACATTGGTATTAACTCAAATAATCCACACATGAAAAGAAATCACAATGTTTGCCAACACCATGAGATGAGAAACAACCCCATGCCATGATGCTTCCACCTCCAAACTTCACTGTTGGTGTAGTGTTTTTTGGGTGATGTGCAGTGCCATTTCTCCTCCAAACATGGTATGTATAGTATGACAGCCCAAAAGTTCAATTTTGGTCTCATCTGACCAGACAACATTCTCCCAGTATTCTACAGGCTTGTCAAGATGCTGTTTAGCAAACTTTAAACCAGCTTCAACATGCCTTTTCTTGAGGAATGGAGTCTTGCGGCTCAGTGTCCATAGAGGCCATGGCGGTGGGATGCTTTGCCTATTGTTTTCTCTGTAACAATTATACCTGCTGCCTCCAAGTCTTTCTGGAGCACTTTCAGGGTGGTCCTTGGCTCATTGAGTACTCTTCTGACTATCTTTCTGACTCCCTGGTCAGAAATCTCACAAGGAGCTCCTGTGCGTGGCCTGTGGGTGGTGCTTCTTCCACTTGCGAATAATGGCCCCAACAGTGCTGACTGGAATATTCAGGTGCTTTGATATAAGTCTGTAACCAGTGATGCTGAGTAACAGCAGCTGATGTTGGTTTGCACTAATTAGAAATTCAAGTAATAATTACTGACAGATTTCAGGTGGTATTGTGCATTTCCTTGCCAAAGTATACAGCCTGGTGTGTTCAATACTTTTCTCCTGTGTTATTGTACTTAATTACACATAATCATTATTTATGGACCTGAACGTTGTGATTTCTTTTCATGTATGGATTATTGGAGTTAATAACAATGTCTGGTAGACATTTTGTTTGAATTGCAGATTTGGAAATAAATGTAATGAGAAAAAAGTTGACGCATTCAATACTTGTTTTCCCCACCGTAAAGAGCTTTCATCTTCTCTTTAATCTACACTTGTGCTTATTTAACTTTAAAACCACGTGCCAAACTCACACATACATGACGGTGAGATGCAGATTGTGACTTTGCCGCGTGGAGCAGACAGAAGTGAAGTCTTTGCCTGGAACGTAGCCGTGGGCTGCTGCTGCTGAGCTGACAGGCCCGGGAAGGACTAACACTGATCCATGAGGCTGCTTTGTAGCTTTAAAGTGACACCTTAGAAAGAGGGTGTAATACACCTGCAACCTGTGACTGAGGAAACCTGAGACGACGACGACGTTATGAAGAAGAATATTTGGTGTCTTTTTCATGGATTTGATTTACGCCGCCGTACTGCAGCGAATAAAACCAGCTGTCTAACATATCTGTGTGGTTTTCCATCATGTGACACACTCCATCCTGAATCGAATGTGTCCACACAACTCTGTAATTATTCCATCCAGTGAACACCAGAGGAAATGAAGTAAAAAATGTTAAATTACAGGCTTTGCCAAACAATCACTGTGTGCACTTTAAATTCAACGCACAAAAAACACTGTTTAACATCATGTTTCTTATTCTTATTAAATCTGATGCTGTTGTTCAAGTCAGAACACACACACACACTCACACACAGCTCCAAATATAATCCCACTGTGTCTCAGCAGGGTCTTAACACCCACCTATCAACTGGACCACAATGTGCTGCAGCTTTACAGCAGCCTGCCTGAAAGGTTGCCACAGTTACAAGAAAGTGCCCCCTCCATCAAAACCGCCAGGGGTGGGAAGAAGGTGTGTGTGTAGGAGAGGAGAGGGGGGGTGACGGCGAGTTGCCAAGGAGACACTCCAGCCAACACTTGCTCCTGGACATGGACACACACACATGCACGAGAATCGCGACACCTAATAATCACACATGCCCGCGCTTTTCGATCTCGTATCCAATCTCTGCAGCGACCAATAAAAAACATTTTTTTTCCACACACCAGTAAAACCAGCGAGCTGCACTCCTCCATAAAAACACACGCCGGCGTCAAACCACACACCTGTTAAAAAATATCACTCAAAGCGGGAAAGGTTGCTGAATTTAATCCAGCTGAAACATTAAATATGCAGTTACGAGCGCTCGAATGGCCCCTCGCTGGGTTTTAATAAAAGAGAAGCTTTAAAAATGCTGAATTACTGAAAGCATTAACAGTTTCACGGGTTTAAAGTCCTGATGTGGGACAAAGAAATGGACAAAGGTCACTGATGACGCTAATATTCATTGCTCCACCTTTGATTGAATGTGCAAGCTGTTAAATCTTTAGGATGACATGTGGGGCCCCCTGTTCTGCACTCTTCAGGATCTGCAGACACCGACCCACAACATGTGATTGGGCGAAGAAAGGATAAAAAACCCAGGATAACTCATAAACTCAAATATATTTCATGCTCCAGAAGAATCTGTTTTTTGACCTCGTTTTTGACCCCATTTCATCTCTTTTAACCCTTTTTGACCTCATTTTGACCACATCCACCGACCTAGAACATATTATTACTCTCAGGGTGGATCTTTTTTCTTCTCCATGTCACATGACAAATTACCCTGTTTTTGACCCAACTCTGACCCTATTTAACCCCACTTAACCTAATTCTGACCCACTTTGACCCCATCTACAGATGCCAAATACATTTTGATGCAATAGGAGGAACTTTTTTCCGCTCCATATCAAAAAACAAATGACCCTGTGTTTGACCCAGCTTGACCTCACTTTGACCGTATTTGACCCCATTCTGACCCCACTTTGACCCAAATATATTTTTATGCTACAACTGGATCTTGTTTTTTTCTTCTCCATATCGAACTACAATTTATCCTGTTTTTGACCCAGTTCAACCCCACTTTGACCATATTTGACCCCAGTCTGACCCAACTTTGACTCCAAATATATTTCAATGCTACAGGTGGATCTTTTTTTCTTCTCCATATCTAACAACAACTAATCCTGTTTTTGACCCAGTTACACCCAACTTTGACCATATTTGACCCCACTTTGATCTCATTTGACTGCACTTTGACCCCATCTTCTGGCCTCAATGATAATCTTAAGTAACATGTGGATCCTTTTATCACCTCTATATCGCATACCCGTTACCCTGTCTCCCTCTTTTTGACCTCCTTTGACCCCACTCTAACCTTATTTTGACTCCATCCACCACATAGTCTAAACCAAGGTGGCAGGGTGATCTAGACCTGGTGTTTTTAGAGTTTATCCATATGATACGATATATTGAGCAGTCCTAGAAAGAAAATAATCAACGCTTCATTTTCCAACCACAGCTTAAGAAGGAATCACTTCACACCACTGCACACCCACTGAAGGCAAATCCAATCCATGTTGTGGCCAATCAAAGCTCCACTCCAATTAAAGAGCTGTCCGATCATTAAGTGTCCCTCCATCACCATCTGAACGCACTCAGCTCCATCAGAGGCAGACGACGGAGCTGCATGGAGGCGCTGCTCTGCCAGTAATTGGGTTTAGCTGTTTAGATGTATGAGAGAATGGGGACATATGGGCCGTATGTGTTTAGCCTCCGTCGAGATGAATGGCTTTAATAACTGGAGGGGACTTAAAAGGCCATTTCATAATTACTGCTTACCTCTGCTGGATTATGGCGGCGCGGGAGGTTGGCAGGGTATGGATGAGGTTTGGAGCGAGCTGTGCCGAGCGGGACGCGAGCCATTTGTAAACGCATGGAGGGATAAGAGGGCTGGTGCAGCCAGGGAGAACAAACATACACATACCTGCATAATGCCCCATTAACCACGGGCAGCCATTAGCTTCAGGCTAATGCAGGAATCAGAGGACGTGACATGTGAGCGCCTTTCAGGATGGCCTGGCATGAATGTGCACGCTGCACTCTGACCAATCACGGCATGAGATGCACAATTCTGGCAGTTACAGTCCTGATGCTGCGGGAAGAATCTGCACTTTTCTGAACATGCAGAAGAAAGAAAACACAATCCAAACTGCTGCTGCTGCTGCATGTGTGTGTGCAGACAGAGCTCCCAGGTGGGGGGATGTTTGACTCTAAGGGAGAGGCATGGAGGGATGAATGAAGGGTTATCTCTTCATTACTTCTCTGGCTGTCTGCAGGGTGCTCACACACACACACACACACACACTCCCAGAATACAGAACTGCACTGGGAGAAGAAGCTGGGCTGGGAGGAAACTCAGAGACTTGGAACATGTTCACCATAATCACATAAAGCTGGAACAGATACAGCTGCAGAGGATGGAGAAGGAGTGAGACAGAGGGAGTAAAAAGGATCAGCCTGTTGGGGAAAAGAGAATAAAAAGTGATCATAAAAAGAGAGCTGGATGGAAGGATGGAAGGATGGAGGGAGGAGAAGAAAGAGGGTATGAGGATTGAGAGGATGCTAAAAATGGGGATGAGCCTGGCGACAAAGAGCGGGAGAATAATCAGGACAGAAACGATCGGGAAGAGTGGTCGCCAAGATGAAAGGAGGGGAAAAAACTAAGAGCTCTATTGAAGATGGAGACGGCGAGGAGTGGAGAAAATCAAGAGCCAGGGAGAGTAAGTGACGCAGAGAAAGAGTGAGAGGCTCTAGCCAGAGAGAAAAAGGGTTTTAGCCAGATTAAAGAAGCCAGGCAGGCCCTCTTAAGACCATCCGCCTAATGAAATATGTCAAAGCCCATAAAGAAACACTGAGGCCATTTAGGAGGGAGGAGTGTGTGTGTGTGTGTGTGTGAGCAGGAAGCGCTGCAAATACGCTGCGTCAGCAAAAATGAAAAACACGCAAAAGCCCCGTCAATACGCATTAGCCGAGATGTCAACGGAGGAGGAGATGAAAAAAGAAAAAGCAGAGAAGAAGAAGAAGACGGGGGAATGGATCGCTTTATTTATCATGGGACGTAAAGGGTTAGAGGAGCTGATCAGAGAGTGCAGGAGGAAGAGGAGGAAGAGGAGGAGGAGACACTTGTAGGAATGCTGAGTGTGGGGGATTTGAGGTCACAAACGGTGCTGGGACATTTGTATTCTGGTGGCAACAGGCTGAGCTGGCTGCAGGTGGATTTAAGAAAGAGTGTGTGTCGTAGTGTGTGTGTGTGTTCTCTCCTTTTTATAGGTATGGATGCCATGTTTAAGCAGTGTAGGTGTCATTAATGAGATGTAATGTCTCTGATTTACATTCACAGACCTCAGGAACAAAGCAGCAGCACTCATCAGAGAAAGTCTTACTCCGTCTGCTCCTTGAGATAATGACAAGTCAACAGTTGTTCCTGCATTAAGGAACTGTAAAGCTTTAAAGAGAAGAAATACTGCGCTTTAACTCACGCTGTGAAACGTCACTCTCTCAGAGAGGACAGTCAAACTGACTTTTCTCCTGTAAAATCAGCCTGAGTCACATGCAGAGACACAAACCAGGCCCCAGTCGTTGTAATGCAATGCGGCTGCTGTCAGCCAGGCGAGGATTGAGCACCGTGTGCCTGCTGACCTAGACCACTATAAAGCAGCCAGAGCTCAGACACTAAGTGCTTCACAACTCAACTTTGTCAGCCGGGGGGGGGCAGAGGGCAGGGGGAGAGGAGGGAGAGGGAATAAAGAAATGTTTGAGAATAGATTAAAAGAAGAGGGAGAAGATGAGAATGTGGTCATTAGAGAGTGATGAGGTAGAACCAGAAAGGAGAGCTCCTTTGTGAAAGTGTGCATGTGTGTGAGGATCACATGATGTACTCACGGTTCCTCTGGCCCACCATCGATCCAATGTTGCTCTCATCAGCCACTACAAGACAGAACAGAACAGCATGTCAGGTATATTACCTTCATTAGTTATATGGCAGACCTTGGTGTTTAAGGCCCGCCCTATAAGTGTCGTGATCCAGTAAGGAGCAGTGATGTGCCAAGGTAAGGTGTTCATGTGTGTGTCGAAAACGCACTCAAGTGCCCTCTCAGGAGGCAAAAACCCAAGCTAAAGTGCCCTCTTAGGAGACAAAATCTATGCTTAAGAGCTATTAAAGGAGGAAAGCCTGTGCTTAAGTGCTCTCTAACAGAGAAAACCTGTGCTACTGGACCTTTCAGGGGGCAAAAACACAAAGGTGCCATCTTGGGGGCTTAAATGCTCTGTAAAAAGGCCAAAAACCAGTGCTAAAGTGCCCCTTTAGGACACAAAAACCTGTGCTAAAGTGGTCTTAAAAGGGCTACAACCGATGCTAAACTGCTATCAAAGAAGGAAAACCATTGCTCGAGTACTCTTTGAGACAACCTGTGCTTCAGTGCCCTTTAAGGTAACAAAAACCTGCGCTCAAGTGCTCTCTTAGGAGGAAAACCTGCGCTAAAGTGCTCTCTAAGGAGGAAAACCTGCACTAAAGTGCTCTCTAAGGAAGAAAACCTGCGCTAAAGTGCTCTCTAAGGAGGAAAACCTGCACTAAAGTGCTCTCTAAGGAGGAAAACCTGCACTAAAGTGCTCTCTAAGGAGGAAAACCTGCGCTAAAGTGCTCTCTGAGTAGTAATAGCTGTTCTCAAGTGCCCTTTCAGTTGGCAAAACCTGCGCTAAAGTGCTATCCAAGGAGGAAAACCTGTGCTAAAGTGCTCTCTAAGGAGGAAAACCTGCACTAAAGTGGACTCTCAAGAGGCAAAGACCTGTGCCAAAGTGTCTTTTCAGAAGGCAAAAACATGTGCTTAAGTACCCTCTGAGAAGACAAAAAACTGCGCTAAAGTGCTCTCTAAGAAGAAAAAACCTGTGCTTAAATGCCCTTTAAGGTAACAAAAACCTGTGCTAATGTGCCGTTTCAGGAGGCAAAAACCTGAGCTGAAGTGGACTTTTAGGAGGCAAAAAGCTGTGCCAAAGTGTCTTTTCAGAAGGCAAAAACCTGTGCTAAAGTGCCCTCTAAGAAGGCAAAAACCTGCCCTAAGGTGCCCTCTTAGGAGGCAAACACCTTCACTAAAGTGTCCTCTTGGGAAGCAAAAACCTGCGCCAAAGTGTCCTTTAATGAGACAAAAACCTGTGCTTAAGTGCCCTCTGAGGAGGCAAAAACCTGGGCTAAAGTGCTCTTCATGGAGGAAAAAACCTTCAGAAAAGTGTCCTCTTCTTAGGCAAAAATGCATGCTCAAGTGCCCTTTTAGGAGCTTAAACTGCCCAATAAAGTGCCCCCTGTGCTGAGTTGCCCTCTTCAAAGGTTAAAACTTGTGCCAAAGTGCCCTGTTAGGAGGTAAAAACACGTTTTAAAGTGCATTTTATTGGTGAGATTGTTGTTTGTTGTTTTTTCAAATTTTCAAAGAGTCTGTGCAGACCACTGGTTAGGAGCATTAACGGCAGGCTCTAACCCGCCTGGTTGATGCCTCTCAGTCTAAAATGAGAAGCAGCTGTGTAAATGGTCGTGCAGGTATCTTGTGGCTGGAGTACACAGTGTAAATGAGTCCCTGCTGGAGTATCAGACACAGAGAGGGACAAAATGACACGGACTGAAAGAGGAAATGAAAACGAGGCTGAAATACAAGAAACCAAATATTGTGAGAGAGAAAAACAACAGATAGAGGTGAGACAATGAGAGAAATAATAAAGGGAGGGTAAAAAAGAAACAACACCCACCCACCTCAGCTGTCTAATCTAACTAAACAGGATTGCAGCAGACTCCACAGGCGGTGCACCATGGGATACAATAATGGGTTTTCATTACGCCGCCATTTCTCTTAAATAATCCTTTTCATTTTTTATGAGGTCAGTTCTCCCGGCGGACGCAGGGGTGAGGGGAGAGAAAATGAGAGGAGGAGAGGATATTGAAGAAGAATCAGTGTGAGCAAAGCTGAAATCAAAAAGAGGGACTCTCGTGCTCAAAGGCCAGATAAAATATGGGCTTTATATTGTTTTTCCGATCATCATGAGTCTGATTGGTCTGTGTAGCTTTTCACAGAGCTGACCAATGACTGCACTCTAGACATAAAATGATCACTAAGCATAATCTGCATCAGAAGTCTCCTAAAAGGCCTGAAGTTTGACTGCACTTAAAGCATCTAAAATCAATCCATACAGCTGCTTTTTAGACCAATGCATTAGTTTCCATTATTTTATTCTTAGTGGAAAAATCTTGTAGCAGAGGTTTACCGTCAGACTCCTCTGAATAAGTCGTCTCCGTCTTTGTCGGAGTGTTTTATTTCCTGTTTTGCATTTGTCAAAGTTGCGTTACTGTTGCAAAAGAATGCAAATGAGAGCACAAACTTTTCTTTCTGCTGCTTTCAGGTTCTTGTGGGAATTCTTGGGTTCTTTGCATCAAAACCTTTCCCACTTTGGTGAGAGTTAAGTGAAGCTGTGGAGTCAGAGACTTGCTTCATGTGAGCACAGGCAGCTGGTGTGTGTGTATGTGTGTGTGTGTGTGTGAGAGGATTTCTCAGCCTGAGTGGGATCTCTGAGTCAACAGACTATTTGCCGAGGCGTTCAGGGTCAATAGAAGAAGCTCACCTCTTCCTGTCAAGTGGTGTTTAATAAAAGCTAACCTGCCTCGTGTGATGCGGCTAAAGCTCGGGTTCGTGTGACCGTAAAGACGTGTGGGAGAGGAAAGAGAAGCTCCGGGTCTTTTAATACAAAACGTCTCGTATCCTCGGGTCTTGCCGTGTTTACACAGCTCTGCTCACTACCTTTTTCCAGCCCTGCGACTTCACCGAACAGAGGGATGAATGGAAGCAGAGAGATAACACGGGAAAACAGGCTGAAATTGGCAACGGCCAGAGATGGAGATGCACGCCAGAGAGGGGAGGACAGATAACACTGGGGATTGGAGTGGCTCCTCAGTGGGAAACAGCATGCACACAAGTGTGTGTGTGTGTCCGCGTCTGCAGACCACCCTTGTCCATAATGGAAGCCAATCAGCTTGGGTGGCAGTGGCGTGTGCTGCAGGAAGAAAGCCAATCCTTTGAACCTAATGAACCAGGATTGGAAATCAGAGAGAGGCAGAGAAGAAAGAGATGGATGGAGGAGAGCAGGAGCTTCAGAGATACAGAAAAAAAGAAAAAGGAGGACATGATGAACAAAAAAGAAATGGTGGGGAAAATCAGAGATTTAAGACAGAGACAGGAAAGGTCAGTTTGGGTTAACACGAGGAAATAAACCCGTTCTTTCTTGGCTTTCACACACACACAGCAAGCCACGAGATTGGAAACCACACGTCTTTAATTCACACACACATCGCCAAGGCGGTGTGTTCATCCAGCTCGTTGGAAAGCCCCTGGGTTTACGGGTTCAGGAGGTCAAATCCCCTCAGGGCCGGGGATAATAAGAGCAGGGTACATATCACAACAAAGAGACGTCCTGATAAGAGGCATGTGATCACTGCTGTGCTTGTGTGTCGGCTCAGACAACAATACACTGCAAAAAACTGAAGTCTTAACAAGTGTTTTTGTCTTATTTTGATTAAAAATTGTCTTATTATACTTGATATGAGCCACATTCACCTGATCAGTCCAGAGAAATGTCTTGCTAAAAGTTATTGAAACGCAAAAATGAGGTCTATAACAATGAAAGTTTGCTCAAAATTTGCTTAAACTAGAATAATGTCTTAATGCTGATCTTTTTTTTTAATTCATTACAAGCATTGACAGTATATGGAGTGGACAGCTCTGCTATTTACTATTGTTCGGTTTTGAAGCCAAAAGACCCGCCATCACAGGCGCCGCCACTGGCACTATTTGTGCAGCCAGAGTCTGCGCAGTAGAGACTGTGAGGGATTCTGGGAGAATCTTAGTGGAGCCGAGTGATAAAAATATATTTATTTTTTCTTTTGAGAGTCTAATCACTTCTTGACTCATATATTGTACAATCTCCCAAAAAAAATACAAAAGAACAGCAGCAGTCAATAACATATCGCTGATACCGAAAACATATCAGCTGATACAGATAACATATCAGCAGATGCCGATAACATATCAGCTGATACCAATAACGTATCTGCCGATACTGATAACATATTGGCTGATACCGATAACATATCGGCTGATACTGATAACAAATCAGCCCATGTCTATAACATGTCAGCCCACATCAATAACAAATCAGCCGGTACCAATAACATATGGGCTGATACCAATTAGATATCAGCTGATGCCGATAACATATCAGCCGATACTGATAACATATTGGATGATACCGATAACATATCAGCTGATACCAATGACATATCGGCTGATACCTATAACATATTGGCTGATACTGATATGATAAGAAATGACCAACATTGGCCGATACTAATATTGATACTGATGACATTTCGGCTGATACTGATATGTTTAAAAATGACCGACATTGGCCGATACCAATACTGGTCCCAATATATCATACATCCCTATCCCACATCCCGTCCCACTGCCAATCATCTTTTAACATGAGGTAAAACCTCATTTTAACCTCTCATAACTAATGAAAATGAAACTTTTCAGAAAAAAAAGGACCTTAATACAAGGCAGCCAAATTAAATCTTTAAATCACAACAACAATCTGATGTGAGAAACATTTCTACCAGGTGTATTAATTTTTTAAAGTTTGACTACAGCCCATCTGGAATGACTGGGGAGACGGATCTTTTTAACCTATACTGCAGCCAGCCACTAGGGGTGCAGTTTTTGTGGAGACCTCGCTTCAAGCTGAGCAATATGTCTCTAAATAACTTGAAATAAGACATTTATTTGAGCTGGTCAGGTGGATGTGGCTTATTTTAAGTCTAAAGATATTTTCTGCTGAAAATAAGACAAAAACACTTGTTAAGATTCCAGTTTTTGCAGTGTGTGCTTTCTTTTTTCTAGCTCACCCAGGTCCATGCTCTTGGACGCCCTGTTGCGTGGAAAGTTGTCCCTCTCGGCGTAGAAAGCCGCGTTGGAGTGCTTCTGGAAGTCGCTGTGAAGCAACAGAGAAGTCAACAGATGTATTCCTGCACGGCTTCCTGCTGCAGGATGTAAACACTGTATCATAGCTCTTTATAAGCCTCCAAACTCCAGCAGAATTTACTCCATAATGCTATCACTATAATTACGTATGCATAATGCAAATAGGCTGCAGCAATTAGAGCGTATAGTCTGAATAATGCATTGTAATATTTACTGTAATGGCTCTTCTTTATCTCATAACACAGCAGCTCATATTGAGTGTCATTAGAATATAATAACTCCAGCCCTGTGTGGAGTTTCATTATGTGTGTGTGTGTGTGTGTGTGTGTGTGTGTGTGTGTGTGTGTGTGTTAGGACAGTAGGGGTACCTGTGTCGAGGGGGAGTTCTTGGAGAGTCTCTGTTCATCCTCTCCACGGTGTCCGGGGAGGGAGGCGGGGGGAAGCTCTGCTCCAGCTCCTCGTCGTCGTTGGCGTAGATGTTGTAGCTGCCGTTGGTGGTCGCAGCAGGATACCCGGCTGAGGAGGGAAACAACAACAAAGGCATCGATTCAGAAAACAAAGGAGGTGTTAACTTGTTTTTTTCTCTTTTTAACACTTTTTCAGGAGTGTTGTCCATCACACGTCGGCTATGAGCTGAAATAAATGAGCCTGGGATTGTTACTGTTTATGGAAAGAGAAGCAAGGTCAAACCACAAAATCATCATTTCCATTCTGAAGCCTCATTTCAACTTCCTCGCAACTTCCTGCAACATTTCCATAAAGTGTAAACCCCGGGAGCGCATCATTTCCCTGCTGCAAAGCCTTTGTGTTTAAATCCCAGCACCCCCCATTTAAATGACTGTTACTGCAGCCTGATGGAGGGCTGACAGAGTCTCAGGAAGAAAGGAAAGCATCTCCAGCTCCCTGCATCCCACTGGGTGAGGAGGGGGAGAGATAAAGAATGAATTTAAAGCAGTTTGTTCGCCTCTTTTTTTTTTTTTGCTTTAGCACGCCAAGCTGCACAATACCCTGTATGCAAATCTGGCCCACTTAGAAGCCGTTTCATCAGCGTAATGATTCCAAGGTCAGATCTTTAGCACATGAAAAGCAAGCGCCGCGTTCAGAAAAACACAGCTAATGACTTCCCTTTCGCTATAAATATGCAGGGTGAGAGTGAGACGAGATAGAAAGACAGAGAGGATGATTCTGTAAAGTGGCTGCCGCGCTGTCCTGGAAATAACAGCAGCAATGTCAGGAGCGTTGGCTGAGTGTCACGCTGTGCGCTAATGGTAAACACGCATGTATGGACACACACACGGGCTGACAAACAAACTGTGTGCACACTCTCAGGCACAGATAACGCGAGCACACAAACACTCCAAGCCTGATGTTGACTATCTGACAGTTCAAATGGACAAACATTGTGCAGAGAGCGATTTGTCGAGTGTTTGCTCACCACTTGGAGTGTTGCCGTACGTGTAGTTGTTGGTCAGCATCGGAGTCGGACTTGAACCGTGCATGGCGGGGTCTGAGTTTTGGGGTCCATGGTAGGCGCTGTGGCCCCAAGGTTCCTGCTGGGAAAGAGAATTTAAAGCATAAGAAAGTAATCTTGAGTCAAATATACACCAACACGACAAAACGAGAAGGATTTAACACCAGTTTGTCGACGCCGTGTCACATTCGCAACCGATCAATTACGAGTTCCCTCTGAAGCTGACGCGAGAACAGAGCTGAGCAGATTTAGAACAACTCTCTGAGGAGTTTGACTCGGCGTGTAGACGAGCGAGGGCAACAGCGAGATATCAAGATATCACAAAGAAGTCATAACAATCATATTAGATTTATCAGATGGGAACAGTTTCTGTTTGTTTACAGGAAGAGGGAGGATGATTCACAGGGCAAAGGTCAAAGGTCAGGCTGTGTTATTATACAAAGGGCTGAAAAAGAGTCTTTTTTGTAGCTTAATCTTCCTGCAGACAATTCATACCTTCATTTTTTCGGTTAAAGTTCCCTCCTGCAGACCTTCACTTTGTAGTTCAGTCTTTATGCTAACCTTAATTTGGAAGTTTATTCTTTTTGTAGACGATGTAGACCTTCATTTTGTAGTGCTATCATCTTGTAGACTATGCAGACCTTTATTTTGAAATGAAATCTTTCAGCAGACAATGCAGACCTTTATTTTGGTGTATAATCTTCCTCTTGTAGACCTTTATTTTAAAGTTTTATCTTCTTGCAGGCCTTTATTTTATAGTTAAGTCTTCCTGTAGATCAAAGGTGGCCAACCTGTAGCTCGCGAGCGGCATGTGGCTCTTTGCCTTTCGGTGTGTGGCTCTTTGATCCATTCATAAAAAATATATATATTGTTATAAGTAGTGGTGTGCTGATCAATCTAAACTATATATATATATGGATGCCAACGTTGGGATCTGTTGGGATTGATACTTAAGTTTCAGTTTCTCCTCTCTAGAACGAAATTAAACACACAAACTCAATAAACCTCGCTTTGAAAATTGGAAATGTATTGATTTTCATTTTATAAAATTTTATTTATGTGTGAGAGGAAGTGTGTTAGTAAGACCACGTTTGTGTCGTGGCTCTCCGTAGTACCACAGTAGTTTTTGTGGCTCTTGGTTTCTGACTGGTTGGCCACCCCTGCTGTAGATTGTGCAGACCTTTATTTTGTAGTTAAGTCCTCTTGAAGACCTATATTTTGGAGTATAACTTTTCACCTGCAGACCTTTATTTATAGTTTCATCTCTTGGTAGACTGTTCAGATCTTTATTTTGAAGTTAACTCTTTCTGTAGACTTTAGTTCAGTCCTCTTGGAGATCTTTATTTTGGAGTTAACTTTTCCTGTAGACTATGCAGGCCCTTATTTTGAAATTTAATCTTCCATCAGACAATGCAGACCTTAATTTTGTAGTATAATCTTCCTCTTGTTGACCTTTATTTTGTAATTTCATCCTCTTGCAGACATTTAGTTGTAGTATGATTTTTCTCCTGCATACCTTTATTTTGTAATTTTATCTTTTGGTAGACTATGCAGACCTTTATTTTGTAGTATAATCATCCTCCTATTGACCTTTATTTTGAAGTTTTTTTTCTTGCAGACCTTCATATTGTGGTAAAGTCTTCCTGTAGATTGTGCAGATCTTTTCTTTGTTGTTTTATCTTCTTGTACACTATGCAGACTTTTATTTTGAAGTTTACTCTTTCTGTGGACTATGCTAATCTTTAGTTTGCAGTGAAATCTACCAGTAGTCTATGCAACTTTTGTTTTGAAATTCAGTCTAATTCAGTTGACAAAGCTGACCTTTATTCTTAATTTTTTTTCTGTAGACTATGCAGATCTTTATTCTAGGTTTAGTTTTCCTGTATAGTAGTCAGACTTTAATTTTGTACTTTAGTTTCCCTGCAGAGTATTCTGATCTTTATTTTGAAGTTCAGTTTTCCTGTAGATTTTGCTGGGGCTCTATCTCCAGTAGACTCTACACCAACTGTGTCTGAGTCAGACTGTGAGTATGTTGATAACCCACCAAACCACAATCATCTGAGCTCTCCTTCCATATGCTTTCTGATAAGGAGATAAAGTGATGCACAGTTAGAGGATATACAGTCCTCTGCAGAGCTGTGTAACATCAAAACCACAGGCTCTCTTCATGTGCACAATGAAAACACAGTAATTAAGATAATCCTGAAAGCACTGACAGGCATGTTATCGAACAGCCATCCAGCACTACAAAGGACCCCCACCCTGCTGATGGAGATAGGGGGCTGGATGAGCCGCGGGAGGATGAAAGGAGCTTTTTCCTCGTGGTCAAAGGAACTGGAGCTACAGCTGTCACACAAACACACACACACACGTGTACACACTTATTTGAGGGGGACAAAAAATAATCCTCAGTACAACAATGAAAGGTGTTTCTGTCATATCAAAGCTTTTGGTGGGGGCTACTCACAATGTCAGAGAGTCCCGGGGGTATCATTAGAACCTAGCATACATGCTAATACGTCTCTGCATCGCAGCTGTCAATCACTTTGAGCTCATATATGTGCAGCGTATGCATCTGCACACAAACTTGTGACAGCTCTTCTGATTTATGTGCGAGACGTATAAATCACATCACATCCAGCCTCCACAAACCGGCGACTCGCCTCGGGCTCTCTGAGCAGCCTGGCAGACAGGCAGTCAGATATCTTAATCCCACAACAATAAGTAAACAGGGAGGAGGGGGGAGCCATCTATCCAGTGAGCCCACAACCTACAGCTGCATACAATGGGCTGCTGAGAGGCTTAGTATTGCCTCACCCTACTGTGTCACCCACAGATCACAGCTCAGGGAGAAAACAGCAAGAGGAAGTTCAGTGTGCTGACTCTGTGGCTGTGGTGCAGCATCTTTAAGAGGATGTAAAAACAACATGTTAAGGTAGAGGCTCAATATTAATGTGAGAAATCCTGGAATGATGATGAAGGGGTCTGGGTTAAAATGTATCAAAGAAGCTGGTATCGCTTTCCTTGGTCTGTCTGCATTAGCAGCTCCTTTCTTCTCATACTCAAGCATGTGTAGCAGTGCTTGTCAGAGGATCATGAGAACAAGTACAAACCTTTATTATTACAGAGTCTATGGTTAAAAACGCAAGAATATAGACGGTAAAAAGAGCAAGGGTGGCGCTGAAAAGGCAAGACATCATAGAAGAAAAACAATAAGGATGTCACCACGTGAGCCAAACCTGGTAACTTTTGCATCAAGATGAGCTGCAGGATGAAAAAGGAACTCCAGATAGTGAGGATGAAAACCACTGTCCAAGTTTATGAATTGTTTATCATTACAACATGAGGCCAAACTATTTAAAAATACAGTCTGATGTGACGCCATAGAACTTATCAGGTAAACATCTTTGTCTATAGCCCCTCAGCAGCAGGGACACAGAAGGGGAAATAGGGCAAGTTTGAAAAACTTTACAGGGTTTGCAGGATGTTTTAAAAACAGTTAGGTCCTTTACAGTGTTTTGACTAAAATCTGCTGATATTTGGTTGACTAAAACTAGACTTAGACTAAAAAACTTAAGACAAGATTAAGACCTAAACTCAAAAGATATTCTATTGAGTCAAACTAGACTGAGACTAAAGCTCTTATGGTATTCTATTGACTAAAACTAGACTGAGACTAAAACTCTTATGGTATTCGATTGACTAAAACTAGACTAAGACTAAAACTCTTATGGTATTCGATTGACTAAAACTAGACTAAGACTAAAACTCTTATGGTATTCGATTGACTAAAACTAGACTAAGACTAAAACTCTTATGGTATTCGATTGACTAAAACTAGACTTAGACTAAAACTCTTATGGTATTCTATTGACTAAAACTAAACTTAGACTAAAACTCTTATAGTATTCAATTGACTAAAACTAGACTTAGACTAAAACTCTTATAGTATTCGATTGACTAAAACTAGACTGAGACTAAAAGACTTGAGACAAGAACTAGCCTCAAACTCTTAAGCTATTTAGTCGACTCAAACTCGACTAAGACTAAAACCCTTATGGTATTCAGTTGACTAAACTAGACTCAGACTAAAAGACCTGAGACAAGACTTATACTTAAACTCTAATGGTATTTTGTCGTCTTAAACTGGACTGAGTCTAAAACTCTAATGGTATTATATTAACTAAATCTAGTCTAAGACTTAAAGTCTTATGGTATTCATTGGACTGAATCTAGACCAAGACTTAAAAGCTTGGGACATGGCTATAAGTCTTTTGGTATTCAGTTGCTAAAACTCTTATGGTATTCTACTGACTTAAACTAGGCTAAGACTAAAAGACTAGAGACAAGACTAAGACTAAAACTCTTATGGTATTCAGTTGACTACACTAGACCGGGACTAATAGACTAGAGACAAGACTTAGACTAAATCTCTTTTGCTATTTAGTCAAATAAAACAAGACTAAGACTAAAACTCTTGTGATTTTCTCCTGACTAAAACTAAACTAAGACTAAAAGACTTGAGACAAGACTAAGACTAAAACTCTTATGGTATTTATTTGACTTAAACTAGACTGAGACTTAAAGGTTAGATGATTAAAATATGACCTTAAATAGATGGTGTGTGTTTCTAAAGACTGAGACTTAATCAGAATTTACTGGGTTACTGACAGTGAAGGTTTTTCTGTCTCGTTCTGATAGAGGGACAGCTCAGGACGGAGACAATAGGAGAAAGACGGGACCCTTAGGGGGTGAAAGAGGCCCTGCGGCGTCAGCAGACGGCCTGTTCAGGGACCACTGTGTGGATATTAACTGAACTCTGAACCAGCTTTGATGAAATCTATCTACAGGCTGGACACCTTAAACACACACACACACCAAGGGGGAATAGATGAGATGTAAATACCATAACGTGCAGGTCAACGGCAGTCGACTCTCACCCCTCTCCACACACATTTTATGACTTAGCATCTGCTTAGTGTCAGTCACGCTTCATCACGAGCTGAAAACACAGATTACACTAAAAAAAACATTTTTTTTTTTCCATCTGTCATCCCTGATATCTTCATCAGTCCGCCCGTCCTGATATCTGTTCTGCTTCTAACGTGTTTGTTGAACACGAGTCCTTGTGTGACTTTGTGATTGATTCTAATTTTGCTCACACCTTTACCACCTGGGATGAAACGGAAGAGGTGCTGCAAAGAGAGGGAAGTTTGCAGAATGTTAATGCGTGCTGATTTTTGTCTGCGAGGGAAAGAGGAAGAGGTAAAAATAAGCAAAGGTCGACACTTGTCATGCAGGAGGATTGCTAGAGGAGTTTGATTCATGTTCATCACATCCTGGAAGGCTGGAGTGAGAAGAGACAGAAAAACCAAAAGGAGAGGCCCAAACATGTCCGAAGAAACAAGGAGAGGGGCTGAGGAGGACACAGATCCCGACAGAGAAACAGAGACAGGCATGCAGGAGGCTTTAGATCAGCTTTATTCAACAGAGGAGGATCAGTGCAGGTGAGACAGAGAAGCAAGTGTACAATCACTGAAAACAAAAGGGAAAGTTGTACAAAACTTTACAGGAAAGAGGAAAAAAAGGCTTCACAGTGCTCGGAGGAGAAATGAATCAGAGCTGCAGCTAATTAGAGAGTTTGAACAAATGTGACAGAAAGCAGGCAGTGAGGAATTTAGTGCTGCGCTGGGTTTATGGGTAATATTTTAAAAAGTTAATTTTGTGTGAGTTGGTGGCGTTGGCGGAGGGAGGTGGAGGCTTTCAGCCCGATTAATGCGCTAACACAGCATCAATCAGGATACTGTATTTACACTGTGATGCAAAGAGGAAAAAAACAGGTTATTCAGACTTTAAAAGTTTTTCTGCACTTATAGCCACGCTGCACTTCATTAATAGGATTTATTCTCATAATGTGATTAAAAAATAGTCTCAAAAGCTAAACGATACTTTTAATTTGTTGAATTGTTCGCAAACTGAGGTATACTTTCAGAAATGGCTTTTATGCACGTATTTAAAGCACCTGTAAGGCATAAATAATAGTCTGCAGCACTTATTATTGTATTATCTCCCTTTCTTTGACTTAATGATAAAATTCCCTGATCTGAGTCACTAAAAGAAGCGACTTCTTTTGCATAAAAAGTCACTTAATGATGTTTTCTAGCTCAGAATCCACCTGAGAGCTGGATGTGATGCTGTCTGCTCAGTGCGCGGTTGTGTGTGTAGTTGTACATGTGTGCGTCTGAGTATCTGTGTGTGTTCCTGTTAGGACTTGGCGAGTGTATCCTGGTGTGTGAGGGTGGGTACATCTGCCCCGCCATGGCTCGGATGTTTTCTGTGTATGTGTTACCGTGACGTCTGTCTTGTGTGTGGATGGCATCCAGCGTACGGCTGCGTGCATGTCTGGACCTGCGATCATGCGCGTCAACATACATGTTATCTAGCCTTGTGTGTCCGTGTATGTCTACGAATGTCTGGCAGCGTCTGTTTGAGTTGTCATCAAAGTTGCTCAGCGTGTGGCTGTGCGACACAAACCCAAACTCATATCTGGAAACAGGAGTTTCCCGCCCTTCGTCATCGTCGCTGCACTCAGCGTCCCTCTGCGCAAACCCAAACCTGTACCCGCTCTGCCGCTCCCTCATGTGGAGGCCGTAGGTGTAACGTGTGTGCGTTTCCCCCGGCCTCTGCGTGAAGCGCTGCCTGTGGCTGTGAGGCAGCGGCTCGGACGCTCGTCTCCTCAGGGTGGGGAGGAGAGAGGAGGAGCGCAGAGGGGGGGGCGGCTGCTGATGATGAGAGGCGTCGCTCATCCGTACCTGATTGCTGGTGGCGATTTGGCTGGATGGTTGAGGTCCGTTTGTAGCTGTCGATTGAGGATTGGCACTTCCAGTCTGAAAAAAAGCACAAATCCGGGTTATAAATGATGCTATGTAATATCTCAGACTCTATAACGTTATGTATTCCCTAAATCATCCAAACAAACTACAAATTTCATCAAGCTGCCCCACATATTGTAAGATCTGAAGCTATAAATTCATTATTTTATTCAGCGATTCCACCCCAGACTTGTTTTTAATGTTTAATTCCTCTTGTGCTCTGATTCACAATGTGTGTAATCGTATTCTGTCGCTGGATTTCTGCTGAGCGCAAAAAGAAAGAGGAGTCGTGATCCCTGCCAATCCTCTGATATAAACCTCGCCTCCTTCTTAAAGACTTTAAACGACATTCGAGCACAGTCGTGGCCTCAAACTGTCATTCAGCACAGCTAATGTTGTTTTCAGACACCGAGGGCCTGATTTACACCCGAGACTCATGTGAAACATGTTGTAAAGTGGTGGTGGAGAGGCCGGCGTCAGGAGGTGATACCTGTCGAGGGGCTCGGAGCACCACGAGCTGGATGGTGCCTCTGGTGTTCCCCTCTGATGACATGGAGCGCCGCAGCGTCTCCATGGCGGCGTGGTTCGAGCGTCCAACCAGGGACTCGCCGTTGACTGCAACAAGCTGGTCATTCACACTCAATCGACCGTCCTGTTGGAAGAGAAGACACATATTAAAAAATTTACTAAAATTGTCAACACATTTTTAGAGTATAGAGTGACAGAAAGAAACAGGTGTTCTCTATAAAACTTTTCATGAGATAAAGTTTAGAAAAGTCTGAAGGAATGTCCTCCAGAGGAAAAATCTAGATATTCTTCTATTAAAATGAAGCATTTTAGGGCATTTTGAGATTAGATTATGATAAATGAAGACCTTGTTTTATACTAATTATGATGGTAGAATAAGAAGCTGTCTGTTCTCGACCTTCAGACAGACCCTCAAACCAGTTCCTGAAGTTAGAGTAAGACCACATCAGACTTTAGACTGGAGGAACACATGAAAAGTAGTATTTCAAAAACAGAAGAAAATTTATTGCATATATTTTTAAAGGTGGGAAAAGGAGGATCTGTTATAACTGGACTGCAGCGCCACCTTCTGGCCCGGAGTCTCACACACACTGTTATAAAGATGTGCTTTTTAACCAGGTGTGTGTTTGTTTTGGAATTTATTTTTTTTTTAACCTCTTAAGACCCAAGCTTTTGTCTGGTGTGAAATTTTGTCTCTCCTTGCTATTTGGGATAAGTAAGACCTCATATTGTACAGGAAGTTACATTATTTGTGTTATGAGATCTGTATTGATTGTTTTTTAGTAGTGTTATTATACTTAAATATGTTGGGTTTTTTTCACTGAAACAGGTGTAATGTTGTGATTTCACCAAAAAATGATGTGGGCAGTGTCCCTAAATGTGGATAGGTCAAAGTTTTAAAAAATGAAGTATCATGGGTCTGAAAGCTAGAAATGAAATGTTCACATATGTGGACGCTAGATCTTAAGAGGCAAAGTCAACATTTCACCAGATACAAAGCGATGAGGTAAGGTAGTTATCAGTACAGTTACATAGGGCTGATGTTTGAAACATGACAACAAGCAAATGTTCTGAGTTTGTACCAAATGTCAGTAGCTAGCCATATGTAGTGCTATCGGCAGCCCGGTGCTCTAAGACATGTCTGTAATATGTAACATCAGTAAATCCTGGTTATGTGCTGCCAGTCATCTACCAAGTAGAGCTAACCTCACTCTTCATTTTATTGATAGACTCTCAAGTTTGAACAGACCACTGCAGAATAACTGCTGACTGTGGGTTGGAATGAACATTATCGCAAACAGTTTAGCTCCTGTGTTAGCCTTTAGCTCGTGCTCTATCTCTCTCCTTTTAAACTTTCTTCTGCTCTGTCCTTTTTCTGTCTGACAGTTGGGCTCCGGTGTCGACCACCACTACAAAATTAATCACAGAAATTGGTCAATCGGGAAGCTAAGAAGTAGAATTTCAAAATAAACTGTATTGGTGCTGATAATCTCCAATTAAAGTGTGGATTAGGATCAGGAATATATTTATAATCCTTTATTTTATTGTTCTTACTCCAGTTGGAGCTAATCCTATTTACTGAGCTGTGGCTGGATACTTTGTGGATTCCCTGGGCATAACTTTGAGGCATAATTGACATTATTTTTAGGGCACATATTTGACCCACTGGGTCGTCAAAAAAACATAAGTAAATAAGTAAACTAGTGCTAGCTTGTTGAGCTAATATGCCAAGTAGGAATTGTGTTGACAAACGGTCCAGACTCATGTCGCATGGTGCTCTGTGGGTAACATGTTGTATCACCTGTTGTCTTGTTATGTGTTTCTAATGGATAGTGTCAGCTCTGCCTGGAGGCGCTAAAACTTTAATAGTGTTTACGATTACGATTATGTTTACGATCATATTTACGCTTATTTTTCCGAGGTATTTTTTTCTTTGGTCGGGTAAACAAATTACACACCCGAACCTAACGCAGACACAAAACTACACTTCTGTTACAAACATTAAAAACAGCAGTCTGCTCCACTTTTCCTCTGATTGATATTGAAATCCGTCATTGTGACGCAGAACTTCAATCCCTGAGAACAAGTGTTAAAGCCTATAGCACACGCTTGGCGGGAAAAAGAGAAGAGTAGCAAAAGCTGTAAAATAAGACACAGAGTGGTCAGTAATAAAGCTCTAAGAGGAGAGGAGAGAGATGAAGAGGAATGGGCAGAGGCGGGAATTGTGTGTATGTGAGAGAAAGTGAAGTAGAAAATGAAAGAAGGCGGACGGCAGGAAAATTGTAGAGTTAGCAATCTAGAGAGAGTGGGAGAGCCATGATAAATACACAGAGCAGCTAATGGAATAGCCTCCGTGGGCACTAAATCACTTCTAAGTGTTTTAAATAGCAGCCTCTCATAGAGAGGCAACAGTGAATATAGAGCCCTGGAGGAAGGAGGGAGGAGGGAGAGGAGCCTGCCATGCCATGAGGAGTCTCTTTGTGAGCGTGTGGAGTCATGATCTGTGCGTTACGGCCACTCCTGACCTTTGACCTCAGCTCATTAACAAGGCACCAACCAGGCTGACCTCTCACACACACACAAACACACACTCAGGGTGGAGAAATGTGCTCGTCTTAACACACGCTGCCTCAAATCTCAAGGATGGCATCAAAAATTGATGCTTGTGCCAAAAAAAGCGGATGTCTATAAAATTCCCTATTAACATCTCAGCTCTCCATGTGCGCAGCACCACGCTACATGTAATTTTAATTTGTTTTCTTCAGCGCTCGCTTTGATAGGATGGTGAGACAGGATCAGGGATAAAGTCAAGGAGCGTTTTTCTGCGATAATCGAGGCCGCGGGCCCTGACAGCAGCCAAAAGTCTTTTAATGGAAATAGGTTAGATCTCTCCATGACTCTTCCTCGTCTCCTCCCTCTTTGTGTGTGTGTGTGTGTCAGTCAGACTCAGGGGACGCCTGGCTCTTCTTCGTACCAGCCTGGCTCTGCACAGTCTCATCAGACTCCTTAGCTGCTTTGCATTAGCATGCATCAAGATGGAGGAGGAGACAGTCAGACGCAGACAGACACCCTGATGTATTGTGCTCCTGCTGAGTCTCTCCACTTTTCAATTTCTCCTCTTATTCCGCCTCTTTCCATCTCTCTATTGTTGGATCCCAATCATTTTCTCCCTCAGATTTCCCCTCAGCACTGTCTGTCTCTTCTCCGTCTCCCTCTTATGTGGTATCTTGTCCCAGAAACCTGTTTCGCAGCCAGCTGGAGATCTTACTGGGCTATTCTGCCGGGGTGCTATCACATCAGCAGCTGTCTGAAAACCACTTCTGAAGGCTCTTTCTGCCCGCCCTGCTCCAAAACCAGCCGTTTTATCTGTAACGCCATACTGTATGCAGAGGAGACGGTGCAGCAGAGATGTGACGTGTCAAAGGGGGCGAGGTATCCAGGCCAAGTGGAGGAATCTCTAAAGTGCTGAAATGGGATGTTTCTCTTTCCTGCACTCGCTGGCTGAAGTGAGCGCTGAGTGATATAGATAAGACGGCTGCAGTGCTGATGAGACAAGGCCGAGCCAGGTCAACCGGGGTTAGAGGTTGAGGGGAGGAAAACAGACAGGAAATGAGACGGAGGTGCGAGAGACGCAGAGGAAGGAGGGAACAAATGAAGCAGGAGTGATGGTAACTTTTGTGTACGAGGAATTGGTGCAGTCTCTGTTCTGATGTATTTTTCAGGAGTTCTTTGAAAGTAAATGACTGATGAGACATTTTATGACTACAAAGAAATCTTCACATCTAAATTAGACATGAGACATCCAACATGCACGGCTTTTATTTCTTTTTTTACCTTTGTTTCTGCATCTAATGGTAAAACACACGTGATCAAAATTTCAAGACCAGTTGAAATGTGCAAAAAATTACTTTTTGCACAGTTGGGTCTTAAGAAGGCTCTAAGTAGAGTTTCAAAATGCAGGAAGAAGAAATGGGAGTGAGACAACAAGTTTATTTCCCAGTGCAGGATCTTTGAAGTCCCTGTTCTTGAACTTTTGATCAGATGATGAATGGCAGACATCACCCCCAATTCTGTTTTTGCATTTTGGAACTCTACTTCGAAACTTTTTTCAGATCCAACAGTGCAAAATGTAAAGTTCTTTTCCAACTGGTCTTTATGTTTTGATCAGGTGTGTGTCACTCTAGCTCCTTTTGCACATTTTTATCAAACCTGCAGATAAGTTCTTTGGACTGAAGCAAGAAAAGCCTTATCCCCCTTTTTTTCCTTTATTTTTCTTCTTTTTTTATTATTTTTTTTTTCTTAAAAATAAAAAAGAAAAGCCTTAATCCTTTTCCCCCTTTTTCCTTCTTTTTTTAATTTTTTTTTTTTACTTTTTCTTAAAATTAAAAATAATAACCAGATTCCTTTTTTTCCCTTTTTCCTTCTTATTTTTTTAATTATCTTTTTTTCTTAAAAAGGAAACAGATTCTTTTTTTTCCTTTTTTAATTTATTTTTTCTTAAAAATAAAAAAGAAAAGCCTGATTCCTTTTCGCCCCTTTTTTCCTTCTTTTTTTCTTTTTTACTTTTTATTAAAAATAAAAAAATAAAAAAACTGATTCCTTTTTTCCCCTTTTTTTCCTTCTTATTTTTTTTTCTTTAAAGAAAAAACAAAAAACAAAATCCTTTTATTTCCTTCTTTTTTAATTTTCTATTTTTTTATTTTTTCTCTAAAATAAAAAAAGAAAAGCCTGATTCCTTTTTTTTTACCATTTTTTTCTTTCTTTTATTCATTTATTAATTCATTTTTTCTTAAAAATAAACAAAGAAAAACCTGATTCCAACACCTTGCTCTGAGCTTCCTGTACCTTATAAGCGGCTCCTCCGTGGATGATAGACTTGATGAAGATCCCCAAGTCTTCCCCTGTCTCTCTCGACTTGTTCCCCTTCAGGCTGACCCCGAGGCCTGCAGATCCCGACTCGTTCAGCGGCACCTCGTACATGAGCTGCTCCCTCCCGTCCTCGTACACCAGGCTGCTTGCCTCCTCACCTTTCTGAAACACAAGACGACAGCAGATTTATTTAAGTCCTGTTCCAGACTTTCACTGAAGTTTCCTCAGAGTGCTCTGCTAAAAGCTGCAAAGCCTGTTCACACAAACACCTAATACCTACTTTACATAATAACTGCTGTGTATGATGGCTGACGATTGAGGAGGGAGCAGCGTATCTAATGCACTGCCTGATAATGCCTGCTCATACAGCACAGGAGGAAAAAAGGACGGAGGAGAGGATTAAAAAGTCAGATGGAAGACGGCTGCAGGGAGGGAAAGGAGAGTAAGAGAAAGAAGAGGAGGAGAGGAGCAGGTGTTGTGTAGCAGACAGAGAGATGGAGGTGTAGTGAGGGGAAGAAGAAAGCGACTGTAGAGAGGTTATTCCATTTGGAGATGAAAGGCGCAGACGGGGAGCAAGCTATTTCTAAAGGAAACATAATAACCTTTTCATACCTCTTCCTGCAGCACAGTGGGGGAGGAAGAGGGAGGAAAGGAGGGGGAGAGATGGAGGCGCAGAGGAGCATTTAAAAGTAATAACCCTTCCCCGAGGTATACCCGCTCCTCTCATTCACACTCCACCTCCTCCCTCTTTACATTTCACCATAATCTCTCAATCTCACTGTACGTCTCTCCTTCTCCTCCTCCTCCGACTTCCACTTCGAGCGCTGCTTTCCGCAGGTCTCCATCTACATCTTTCACCCACCCACTGCCATCTAATGTGGAGAAAATGACCAGCGAAAAATAAGATGGAGGAGGGAGACAAAAGGCGAGAACAGGCGAGAGCAGGGGAAGAGGAAAATGTCTGTCATTAGAGGGTGGCATAAATGGAGTGCGAGGAGGGAAAAATGCCAGGTTCAGTCACCCAGGGAGAAGACGGGCCTCCGCACCGGCTCTCTGCAGCTTTATTGTTCTTTGAAGAGGAGGATGGAGGGTTAAGAGAGCGTATGCACAGATTCACACGTCAGAAACTCCTCTCCTGGTTGGTTCCTGCCTGCTTTTGCTCTCCATACTGACAGAGAACAATGCAACTGCAGCTAAAAGCACAATACCTTCCTAAATGGAGATTATAATCTCAGCATGTAGGTCGAAAGGAGAATGTATACACCAGCTTTACCAGCAGCAGAGCTTTACAGATTTGTGTACCAACGCCAGGATTGCTGAGGCTTACATCAGGCGCCTCACCCGCCAATGAATCCAGAAAGCCATGTTCACGTTTCCTCTCTTCTTGGCACGGCTCTGAAGGATGTGGGAGTCAAAATGTCCTCCAGTGTAATGTGGTGGGCGCTCGCACTTTTTCGACTTCACTGTGATCCTGCCTCCCTCCATCAGCTCTTGCCTCGTCGAGGCGCTTAATTAAAACAACGGGCTGTTAAAGCCTTGAGGCCCGGAGAGGCGCTCGGTGCCAGGGAGTGAGTCAGAGTCCCAGTGACGGAGATGAACCTGGAAGGTGTCTGCGTCAGAGTCAAGACAGTCAAAGGGAAGTGGTGCAGCTCAATGTGTTTAGTCATTTTGCATTGAAGACAGACGCCGGCTGAGCGACGACTAATTAAAGCACAGTGGATATTACAGTCAGGGTGACGTCATGTATGTTAGAAACAGAAGGGTCAAAAGTCTTCACATCCAATACTCAAGTAGAAGTATAGATAGTAGGGTTAAAAAAGACTTTTGCAGAAGTCGAAGTTTCAACTCTACTTTTTTACTGAAGCAAAAGCGTAAAAGTACTGCTTTCAAAACTACTTAAAGTATAAAAGTAATGTCAGGGGGACAAATGCCATTAAGGTCAAAAGCTAGTGACAGTAAAATTTTGTTAAAAGTCAAAGTTGAAAAATTTGGAGCAGCTGTTGTTGAACAGTAGGGTCCTACTAAACACAGGCTAGATCACCTCAAACTAGACATGCACCGATCAATAGGTCAGCTGATGGGCTGATTGCTGATTCCCTTAATTTTGGGGGATCAGCAATCGGCCCATCCTTACATATGAAACTGATCTTATAAACCTCCAGAAAAGATGTGACAGCCAGCCTTTGTTGCTTTTTGCTCAAGACCTAAAACTCAGAACACTTAAATGGTTGTTTAAGTTAAAACATAAAGATTTTATTGTTTCACATGTAGGTATGAGTACCTTTCACATTTGAAACGATACGGTACCTATGCCTGGTACCTGGCGATCAGTACTGGTACTCAACGGTACCAATTTTTGGTACTTTTTTTGTGTTTATGTGGTAAAAAATATCAATTTGTTTGATAATAAAATATAAAAAAAATTCAATTTAACATGTTTATTCTTCAGTATATAACCTTGAAATGCTGTGTTCATTTTCAGCGTGGAAAATCGCCTAGTCTTCCACTCCCTCACAGTCAGAGAGATGCATTTAGGTACCTTAATGTGGTACCTTTTGGTTTCACTTGAATCGGTACCTGGTACTTTTGACAGAATTTGGTTGGTACCAATAAAAAAAGCTAATTAGGTACCCATCCCTATTCACAGGTATTGTTCAATGATTTTCAATATAATAAGATTGGGAACATCAAAGGTATATGCTGTTGGTCACAAAAAATAAAGAATTAAAATCGTTATCAGCCCAAATTGGTATGGGCAGGTCAGCCTTTTTAGAGATGGGTGATCGGCCAAAAAATTGTGATCGGTGCACCCCTTGTTCAGACTAATCGAGGCTAGCCAAAATGTTTGATTACTTTATTTAGACACTATCACAACACCTGCTGTGTTTCACCCCATGTAAGTCGATTTAATTTTATTTTCCAAGTAGTGCCAGACCAAAGCACAAGTAATTTAAGGTTACTGTGGATAATTTTCTGAATAGTTATTATGTTTTTCCCATTAGATCCACGATACTTAGTAGGTGCTGTTTCCTGTTTTGTGTCAGCAGAGCCCGGCACTGGGTCTTCTTCATGCTAAATGATCATCATGATGCACCTCGCTGTGGTTAAATAAATGCTGTAGTTAGATTTATCTGGATAGGTTTTAATTTTTTGTGTGTGTTTGTGTTGATTTTTGTTTCAAATGACAGGCTGGAATGAAAACAAGCCAAAATCAAATGGGAGTAAAAAGGCTATTTTGAAAAATGTAGGGAGAAAGTACAGAGATTTGTCTGAAAATGTAAAGAGTATAAGTAAAAAGTAAGCTACTCCAGTAAAATATAGATACCCAAAATGTTTACCTAAGTAAGGTAATAAAGTATTTCTACTTCATTGCTTGACACCTCTGGTTAGAAAGCGTGTAAAGAGACAAGTCAAAGACCTACTTTTCAATCCTCTACTGATTCTCATCAGAAAGTGGCGCAAACTTCTTCCCTAGAAAGTCATCTATTTCTATTTTCAACACCAGGACTTTGAGTCAGGCTTATTTTTATCAACAAGGACTTTCAGAGCGCCGTAACTCAAAACCAAGAGGAATTACAAAGACAATCCACCACTTCCTGCTGCACAGACACTTGAGAAGGCTCAGGTGGCAACCTGGGAGGTTTTAAATACCTCCGTGATGGAGCTGCAATAACACAGGAGGTGAAGGCGGGCTTAATCAGAGCGCTGGGAGTGAGATTGGAAAGTTATGAAACAGGGAAGTCTGACAAACAGAAGCTCTTTCTTTGATTCACATCTATTTACACAACAAACTGACTCCCACACACACACACACACACACACACACACTCCAGTCTCCCCGCTAAAGCTTTTACCTTAGGGGCAGATTGCGTCCCCAGGGTGTCTGAGACCCCTTGGCTCCACTCCGCGACCCCTCCCTCCCTCCCTCCAGCGTTAGCCCTCAGCGACGGCTCTTTAACAAGCTTTTAGCCAGCAGAGAGACCACCCTCTTCAACCAAATGAGGAGACAAAAAGCCGCTTTTTCCTCTCCCCAGGCTGGGTGGCGAGGAAGAGGAGGAGGAGGAGGGAACGGGGGGCTGATACACAGTGATTACACAGAGCCTTTTGTCATTGAGGATTTCTAAATGGGGGGTTTCAAAGCGGCGGGATTAACGGTGAGAGCGACATTCAATTAAGATGAGATCTTGGCGTCCTCGGCAGAGCTGCCAATTAATCGCCTTAATGTCTGCATCTTTGTCGCTTTACACCTTTGGCGCGCGGCGAAGAGAAAAGGAAGCGAAATGACTGATTGAGGGATAACTCAGTGCGTTTGGAAAGAAGTGGGTAAAGCAAAGTCACTTTCTGCACTTTCTGCACGCTGACCCTCTTCCTGTGAGGTGGCGTGGGCTCTGCGGCCCGCTGAGGGGGTCAGACATGTGCAGAGTGACCCTCCATCCTGTCCTTGGCAAACTCATAACTCTGCGTCGCTTCTCAAACAAACACTCCCCACATCACAAAGAATCTGTGGAACAATGAAGAGAGATGCTGGAGAGACGCTGACAAGACTGATGAGAAGTTCTCACTTTTAATTACTCACAGAGAGTCCGAGAGGACGGGACACGAGTGAGAACACGCTCCGCTTCTGTAGCCTAATAATGTGGCTAATTTGCAGCTTTATTGTTGCTCTTTTGGCTGAATGAGAGCACGCTGAGACATCAATACCCGCTCTATTCAAGCTAATCAATCAGCAGTTCAGCTGCTTCCTCTAAAAGTCCTCTTTGCTTGAACAAAAGGGATAAAAAGACAGGAGTACAGGAGGAGAGGATGAAATGTTGGGCATAAGAAACAGATTAATACACCGTAAAAAAGCTAGCTTACATTTTTGGGCCCAAAACAGTGTTTCCAGTTGTAAGGGTTTGAAACTAGCTTAGCTAAACTAGCTGAAACTTAGCTACATGTCTGCTTTAAAAGACATTGCAGAGTTACTGAAACTTCATTTCTTAAGTTGGATTAGTTAGTTACACTTGTCACGACTCTAATACAACCAGAGCAGCTGAGACAGTAGCTGTAGCTCTTGATGCTAACCTTAAACTGTTTTCACAGCATTAACTGACTTTTCATGCTCTGCTGTAATGATGACACTTAGACAAATTTAACATCTGCACGTTTAGGACAAGACAGAAACAAGACAGAGCAGGCAGCTCCAACCGCAGACTGTGCGACCTGCTGCTTCGCCTCTAAATATAGAGACGTACCGTGGAAAGAAAATATTGTTTAACATTTGTTTGTCTTTTTCTGTCTGTCATTACAAGGCCACTGACCAAGAGGAGAATCAGAAGGTGGGTCCCACTGTGGGTGTCCTCTCTAGAGGATGAGATACTATCCCTGTAGTAGAAGAAGCCATTGCCCTCCCAGATCCTCCTGACCTCCTAACAGCTCCTAAAAGATAACTCTTTTTTTTTTTGGACCGTTGAATTAAAAGTTACAGCAACATACAGTAAGTAAATTCCCTTAAGTTATTGTAATGTGAACACCAACTTTCAGTCAGTTGATAGAAGTAAAGAATTTAATTTAGAAAGTGTGAAAAAAACAAGTAACTAACTGATGGTACGTTGCTAAAAGTTAAGATTTTGAGTTATTACAATGTGAAAATACGAGTTACTGCAACTTCCAGTTAAGATAAGATAAGTCATACTTTATTAATCCCCGGAGGGAAATTCAAGTTGTTTGGGCACTCTTCCAAGCAGAGAATTGTACACTCTGATGGCTGCAGGGAGGAATGATCTTCGGTACCTCTCGGTCCTGCAGCGCACAGAGGTAAGGCGTCCCCTGCTGCTGATCCTCTGGACTATGATGTTGTGAAGTGGGTGATCAGAGTGACGGATGATGGCCTCCACTTTCTTCTGTGTATACCTTTCCACCACAGCCTCCAGTGAGTCCAAACTGGATCCAACCACAGAGCTAGCTCTCTTCACCAGTTTTTCCAGTCGCCTCTTGTCCTTCTGCTTTAAACTATTTCCCCAGCAGACTGCACCATAAAACAAAGCACTGGCTACCACGGACTGATAAAACATCTGCAGCAGCTTTCCACAGACATCAATTGATCTGAGCTTCCTTAAGAAAAAGAGACGGCTCTGCCCCTTCTTAAAGAGTGCATCTGTATTAAGGGACCAGTCCAACTTGTTGTCCAGATGTACACCAAGATATTTGTAGGTTGGCACCACCTCCACGTCCACCCCATGGATGTTAACTGGCTGATGGCAGAGCCCAGACTTTCGGAAATCCACAATCATTTCCTTTGTTTTTGAGGTGTTCAGTAGGAGACAATTTCTATGACTCCAGTCACAGAAAGCTTTTATCAGATCCCTGTATTCAGATTCCTGTCCATTTTGGATACACGCCACAATAGCAGTGTCATCGGAGTATTTTTGGATGTGGCAGGACTCAGAGTTGTATTTGAAGTCTGCAGTATAAAGTGTGAATAGGAATGGAGCCAGAACAGTTCCTTGTGGAGCCCCCGTGCTGCTCATGACCGTCCCAGAGACGCAGTTTCCCAACCTGACAAACTGTGGCCTCTCTGTGAGATAGTCTGTGATCCAGGAGACAAAGGATGGGTTCACTCCTATGTCTTTGAGCTTATCTCTCAATATCATGGGCTGGATGGTGTTAAATGCACTTGAAAAATCAAAGAACATAATTCTTACATAGGTGCCAGGTTCTTCTAGATAGCACAGGGCACGGTGGAGCATGTATGTAACTGCATCATCCACTCCAATATGATTTCTATATGCAAACTGCAGAGGTTCTAGTGTGTCTTTGACCTCAAGTCTCAACAGACGTAAAAGCAGCCTCTCAAAGGTTTTCATAACATGTGAGGTGAGGGCAACTGGTCTGTAGTCGTTGAGTTCAGCTGGGCATTTGAGTTTTGGTACCGGCACAATACAAGATGTTTTCCACAGAGCCGGGACCTGACCCAACTGTAGACTCAGGTTGAAGATCCTCTGAAGGGGTTCACACAATTGGGCAGCACAGTCCTTAAGCAGTCTTGGACACACACCATCTGGACCAGCAGCCTTCCCTGAGCACAGTCTTCCTAACTCTAACCTCACTCCTAAAGCTGTGACAGACGGTGACGGTTGAAGAGGCACAGGTGTAAGAGGGGATGTAGGAGGAGTGGTGGAGAGACACAGATGTGTAGAAGGAGCAGCAGTAGAAGAGGAAGTGGTCGCTGTGTCAAACTTGTTGAAGAACTGGTTGAATTCATTAGCACGTTCAACATCACCCACAATTGGCTGCCTTGTCTTTGTGTTATATCCAGAGATGTTGTTGATTCCTCTCCACACCTCCCGCATGTTATTATTTTGTAGTTGTCTCTCAATTTTCTTTTTATATTTCACCTTAGCCTCCCTTAATCTCCTCTTCAGCACTTTTTGCACCAGTTTGAGCCGTTCTTTGTCGCCATCTCTAAAGGCTTCCTTTTTCTGATTGAGGATATCCTTGATGTCACTTGTGATCCAGGGTTTGTTATTGGGGAAACGGAGTACAGTCTTTGATGGTATGATATTGTCTTTACAGAAGTTGATGTATTCAGTAAAACAGTCAACCTGTTTATCAATATCTATACTATTTTCATCTGTTTCTAACAATACATTCCAGTCTGTGCACTCAAAGCAGTCTCTCAGAGCCTCACTGGCCTCAGGTGTCCATTTTCTAATTGTTACAGTAGTTGCATGCTGCCTCAATACGCAGGGTCTGTAACAAGACTGAAGTAAAACCAGATTGTGATCCGACCTGCCCAGTGGTGGTAATGCAGTGGCACTGTATGCATCTTTGACGTTGGCATATAGAAGATCAAGTGTTCTGTTCACTCTGGTTGGGCAATTAACAAACTGTTTAAATCCAGTGAGATGAGAGGAGAGGCTAACATGGTTAAAGTCTCCAGATATTAATATGAGAGCCTCAGGATGTTGAGTCTGTAGCCTGGCAACAGTTTCTTGGATAACATCACATGGAACTTCAGCAGTTGCTTTGGGTGGAATGTACACGAGGATTGTTATTATATGACTGAATTCTCTGGGAAGGTAATATGGCCTCATCCCAACTGCCAACAGTTCAATGTCCGGAGAACACATCTTCACCTTGACTGTAGTATGATCAGGATTACACCATCTCTGATTGATGTATAAAACCAGTCCTCCACCTTTTGACTTGCCACTAGCTTTGGTGTCTCTGTCCAGACGTATCAGCGTGAAGCCAGGGATATCCACACAGGAATCAGAGATGTTTTGATTCAACCAGGTCTCAGTAAAGCACATGAGGCTGCACTCACGGTATACATTTTGTGTCTTCACCAGTATCTCTAGTTCATCCTTTTTGTTGGGCAGAGAGTTGACATTCCCCATGATGACTGAAGGAAGAAAGGGCTTGTATCTCCATCTCCTGGCCTTTAACTTTGCACCAGCACGACATCCTCGGAAAGGCTTCTTTATCTCAGCAGGAATAGGGTGATGTCCTCCAGATTTGCTCCATCGTAATGCAAGAAGCTCCTCTCTTGAATAAACTCTCCTTCCAGCAGACATATCCATGAGTTGTTGTCAAAAAAGTCCAGTATTGAGCAAAAATTAGCAAAAGAAACAATTAAAGATAAAAATATAGCTAAAAAAGCAGAGTAATAACAGAGAGCTGCCAAACTTTGCTGCTACCGCTAGAAGCGCATCATTTCAGGTGTAAACACAAATTAAAATATTAAATCAGAGCTCGGGTCTGCAGGATTTTCATAAAAAAATAAAATAAAATATCAACTTTTGCAGGAATAATCCTGCTCAATCGTCTCCTCTGGGCCTCTATCCATGTGTGTCAGCATCTGTGTCGGCCTCAAACCCTCTCCTCTGCCTGGATGTTCATGTGTTGATGTATCAGGACATTTCTGGGTGGAGAGACGACCGCAAGTGGAAGCTAATCAAAGCAGCTACGATAGTGGACGTAGCACGAAGGAAGAAAAACACAACCAAAGTGAAACAAACGCCAAACAAATAAGCTTTTTCTTAAACCAGGGTGACGCTTGGCTTGACTTTCATTTGCTTTCAGGAACTCAGAGAAAGATGCAAGTTAGCTTTCTGCTAACCAGGTATGTGTCAAATACTCGTGATTAGCTTGTGCTAACATGCCAAGTCAGGTGTACAGCTCTCAAGTCTCTCCCATGTAGAAATGTAATGCTAGGTGGTTGCTGGGCTAGAGGGTGCATGTAGCTGCGGTCGGAGGCAGTGGGTGTGTGCAGATGCTGATACTGATCCGAGAAGAAGGAGCCCATATTGAATGATGTGTTTACTAACAAGTAAGAAAATTCTCAAAAAGTCAAGTTTATGAGCTTAATTCAAAATTTTGTAGAAGTTTGTCACCTTACAGTTTTGAGTTCTCTCAACTTTTCTTTTTTTGCAGTGTAGTAGTTCGAGGCGCCGCCAGCCTGCAGATTTCAGGTGTACAAAACAAGTTGTGAAGAGGTGAAACACTCTTTTCCTTGCAGTGTAAATTTCCACTAATAGTTTCCTCTCCAGCTGCAGGAGGACTTATTTATTTCAGTGTCAGTTTCAGGCTCAGTCAGACGTTGAATTTAATTATTTTGGATACAACGACACACCCTGTGAGTAATGATCTTTCCCTTTTCCACTGATTCCTTCCCCTGAGTCTTTGTCATGCCCTGTACACACTTGTATGTAAAAACCAGCGCTGAAAGTATATTTATTGAGCCGAGCTTAATCACATTTTGTTAATCCTTTTACCTGTTTATGAGCTTTAAGGTTAAAAGAGTGCAAAGTTTTTGTAACACAGGAGAAGTTTCAGAGAGGCTTTTGAGGATTAAACCACAGGAGAGGTTTCATCACCTGATCGTGGAAATATATCAGAATTAATCTGAGACTTTCAAAATAAGAGAGGAGAGCTTGATTTATGCTAAAAACTGTGATGCTGGATTAATTATCTGTGGCAGCAGCGGCGGCGAGGTTAGTCGAGGAAAAACTCGGAATTGTTTTTCAGCCAATTAATCTCAGCAGCCTCTGCATGTAACTCCGCGATAATGAATTGCTGATCTGCATCTGATGGTTATTCTTAACAAATACCACCATGCTTCTGCGGGTGCGCGGCGGCAGGTTTTACAGCCTCCTAAAAGTGGAATAAATATTCATGGGCACCCACGCAGACATGCAGACACACACCTACGCACTGCATTTCCAAGGAATGGCAGATGGCCACGTCGGCTTAATGCGTCTCCATCATCATTACATCTTTTGTGCGACTTAATCGTAGTGAGCCTCTCCTTGCTGGTGCTACACATAAATTTCCACAACAATTTCCTACTCAAGAGCAGCGGGGGACAGAGTGCAGCAATTAAAAGCCGGCGAGGAAAAAAATAGAATAAAATAGAATAAAAATGGAGGAGGAAAAATATGTTTTTTGGGATGCACTTCACACCTTTTTCTGCACTTGACACTTTCATGATGCTAAGCGAGCGTTTGTGTCTTATTTTTTGATTCAACAGCAGATGTGTGACCTCTTCTCATCTACAGTGGGGATATAAGTATTGAACGCGTCGTTTTTCTCATCACATTTATTTACAAAGATGCAATTCAAACGAAATTTCTACCAGACGTTGGGATTAACTCAAATAATCCACACATGAAAAGAAATCACAAGCTCAATTTTGGTCTCCTCTGACCAGACAACATTCTCCCAGTATTCTACAGGCTTGTCAAGATGCTGTTTAGCAACATGCCTTTTCTTGTGGAATAGAGTCTTGAGAGGCCATAGCGGTGCAGTGCATTGCCTATTGTTTTCTCTGTAACAATTATACCTGCTGCCTCCAAGTCTTTCTGGAGCACTTTCAGGGTGGTCCTTGGCTCATTGAGTACTCTTCTGACTATTTTTCTGACTCCATGGTCAGAAATCTTGACAGGAGCTCCTATGCATGGCCTGTTGATGGTAAGGTGGTGCTTTTTCCACTAGCGAATAATGGTCCGAATAATATTTAGGTGCTTTGATATAAGTCTATAACCAGTGATGCTGAGCAACAGCAGCTGATGTTGGTTTGCACTAATTGAAAGTTCAAGTAATAATTACTGACAGATTTCAGGTGGTATGGTGCATTTCCTTGCCAAAGTATTCAGCCTTTCCATGGTGTGTTCAATACTTTTTTCCTGTGTTATCGTACTTAATTCCACATAATCATTATTTATGGACCTGAACATTGTGATTTATTTTCATGTGTGGATTATTTTAGTTGATACCAATGTCTGGTAGAGATTTTGTTTGTATTGCATCTTTGAAAATAAATGTAATAAGAAAAAAGTTGACCCGTTCAATACTTATTTCCCCCACTGTATTTATGTAATCCATCTCTTTCCCATGGTCTGCACATCTAAATTCAGTGACGCAGACCCTCATGAGTGTCTGTGTGTGGTGTCTCTAAGTATATGTGTGTGTGAGAGTGTGTGCTAAGGGGACATCAAACCGTCTTTGAGGTTTGAGGACTGTGCTGGAGATAAGGGGCCAGATCTCACAGGGGCACCGACGACTTCAACAGCGTCGACAGAGACAGGAGTGAAGGCTCTCTTTCTCCCTCCCCCCTCCCCTCTTCCTCCCCCTCCTCCCGCTCTTTAAGTCTCTAATGCACAAATACAAGCAAGTGTTAGATGAAAAGTGTAGAGGCTCTTCAAAGTGCACTTGTTATGCCAAGACTGCTGGGCCATTAATGAGGGCAAACTATTTTCGGAAGCAGTAACTTGGCTGTTTAAAGAGTGTGTGTGCATGTGTGTGTGAGAGAGTGAGTTTTTATCAAGGACTAGGTGTTAAGGAGTTTGCGTGCACGAGTGTGTGTGCAGCCACTTGAGGTGTGAATATGCATCAGTCACTACAAAGGCCCAGCGCATCTTTTTCTGAGCGCTTTGAAGTAACGGAAAGGGAATAATCAGAAGGAGCGCAGAGGACAGAGGGGAGAGAACAGACGGCGAAAAACAGCGTTTACGCAGAGCGGGTGACTTTCACAGGCCACCTGGCTGTGTGTGTGTGTGTGTAAGTGTGTAGTGATGGATGTTACTTTAACAGCCCTGACGCCGGCCTGTGACCTGCAGGTAAACGGTCACTTAACACCCGCGGCGTGTCGACATGCACGGACATGCTGGCACGCTTCCTGCTCGGCGAAGTGAGGCCGCTGTGGACTGTGTGTGACTTCCTCGCGCATCACTGTGTCAACAAACCAGAGCGGAGGGCAGGAAGGGCCGGAGCGTGCTCGGGGTGTTTGTTTAGCACGACTGTGTGTGGCGTTTGAAGGCAGAAAGAGGGAAATGTGACACAATAAGAGGAGGAGGAGAAGAGAAGAGGAGGCTTACCAGCTCCCGAGGGAGGAAGATGTCCTCCTGCCGCGCCACCACCACGCTCACGCTCTCTCCCTGTTTGGTGCTGCGCAGCATGGCCACCAGCTCCTCCTGGCTGCGGCCTGTCATGTCGAGTCCGTTCACCTGAAGGAAAACACACACACAGGGGAGCAGATTAAAGCGGAGTGTGTGAGCCACTGGCACAAACCAGAGAACAACACTTGAGATGCTTTTCCAGACACAACTGCAGTTTTATGACTTCAGAAACAAAGATGACAGGATGCTGATGATGCTGGTGGCTGGAAATCCTTAGAACAGAGTCTTTGTGCAGGATACCTCAGGACAGGTTGTGTTTACTGAACTCTGGTCCTAACCGGCTTTAATGTGATCCTCTGTGACTGAAAATGCCAAGTTAAGCTCATGACAAGCAGTGAGTCATGACAGTCAGTGACAGTCGACCTGCACAAGCGTGAAAAATCAGGTTTGCATGTTTGAAAACATGTCACAAGCCGCTTGTGACAAGCGCCAGACGTCAAACTTTCCAGGGCCTGATGTGCAGAAAAGGTTTAAAGGTGCAAATTTAAAGCTGGTTGCTATCTTCTCTGTCTCACCTCCATTGACTGTATATGGAGTGGACACTGTATCTTCACTATTTACCATTGTTTTGAAGCCAGAATACCACCATCGCAGGCGCTGCCATTGGCAGCTAGTATAAAATACACAAGAATGTCAGCTGTCAGTCACAGTTAATCGTGAAGTAAAGCCTCGTTTTTAACGTCTTATAACCAACAAAAATGAAACTTTGCAGAGACAAGAGGACCTGAATACAAGGCAGCTAAATAATATCTTCAAATCACCACAACAATCAGACGTGAGAAACATTTCTACCATATGTATTGATTTTAGAAAGTTTGACCACAGCCCATCTGGAATGACTGGGGATATGGATTTTTTTTGCCTATACTGCAGCCAGCCACCAGGGGGAGCAGTTTTTGTGGAGACTTCAACATAGAGGTTTAAAATGATGTAGGGACATTAGCCTTTAAAACTAGTTAAAATAAAATAGAAATAAATAAGAAAGTAGCTTATTTATGTGTTTTTTATTTCAGTAAGTTTCGATCAAATAAAAACAATTACATGCAGTTATGGAGATACATTAATAAATGAGGACTTTACATATTAATGATAGCGTATATTCAAAATAATAAACCAATAAATAATCATCATCATTTGTCTCTTAAAAGGGCAGACTTCCTTTCGGTAAGGTTTGAGCTACTTGACGCCTGTCTGCCAAATAGCGTCCCCCGAAGGATTTAAAACTCAAAAAATACACAATCCTAGTTTGTCCTAGATGTTTTCCAAATGATGCTAGTAAGGGTGCACGCTGGGCCTGCGCTCTTCACGTGTGTCTGCGTCCCTTTGTTCTCGTTGTTTGTCTACTTAATGTAATAAACACATGTGATAACATACTAACAGTGTGTAAAGGAGTCATGAAAGAATAAATATTTCATTGTTTAGAAATTATTCCTTCAGTTAAAGCAAAGCAAAACTGAAGATTTTTGAAAATTAAAGGAAATAGTTTAAGTTATTTGTAAAAAAAAAAACATTTGATGAGTTATACTATCTTTTAAAGATTCAAAGAGGAATCTGTGTCGTCATGCTTCCAGTTCACTCTGAGCAGTGTGTTGTTCCTTTTCAAGTCGGGATCACTGAACACCTGGTAAAAAATCTTAACGTCCATTTTTTTATACAGGAAACGCTCACCTCTAGGATGCGGTCTCCAGGCTGCAGGCGCCCATCTTTGATCGCGGCACCACGCGGCAGGATGTTCTTCACCAGGATCGGGCCTGGCCCATGCACCGAGGAGTCCCGCGTCACCACAGTGAAGCCCAGACCCTCTGTACCTGCAGGACAACCACATTTGAATACATTAGCCTCCTGATTATTTCGTCTTGAAGTGTCCCTCTCCTGTCCTGCTGGACCCGCTCTCTGGTTTCAGCTTCTTCCACCACATTAACTTCTGTTTAAGTGCCTGTTTTCCTCAGGGGGGGGCTGCTGCCTGGCTCATCCTCTGAGCCGCTGGGAGAAGGCTTCTCTTCTAACCGGATTAGACAGACTCTGCCTTTAATTTCACGTGTGAGCAGGCCGAACGGTGCCTGATGAAGGGAGGCAGAGGGAGAAGATGGGAGGAAGGTGGAGGAGGGGGAGAGGAACCTGTGAGATATTATTCCCTTCTCTAGCTTCCCTCCCCGGGGATGCAACGTGATTTCCACAAAGATTTTCCTTGTGGGTGTGAGCCTGGTTTTATCTGTGTGTGTACACTTACAAGTGTGTGTGTGTATTTCTGGGGCCACACACGCGCACGCACACACATGCATGAGCCATCAGCCCCAGAGCCTCCACCCTCTCCCTTTTTCACGGCCTCACAAGCCCCAAGCCATGAGTGAAATGTGCCACGCTCCGTGTGCGCGCCCGTGTGTGTGTGTGTGTGTGCAGGGAGAGCAAAGCCGGCGTGGCATACTAAAGGCGCTGAGCGATGCTATCTGGTCTCTGAGCTAAGCCTCTGCCTGCCCTACATTAGCGCACCTAAAACCTCACCGCCTGTCAATCACGGGGAGAAAGAGCCTGTTGCCAAGGGAGAGGGTGTTAGAAACCCCATAATATCCCCCGCTCTGATCTCGCATCGAGTGAAAGGGATCGAGGCAGACAGGGGGAACAAAATCAAACAACAGGGAGATGGAGGGAGAAGGAGAAGAAAATAAGAGGTGCTGAGGAAAGAAAGGAAGCATAAAAAGGCAGAGAAAGACGCGCTGAGCTGCGGCTGAAAGGCGTGGAGCCCATTTTTCTCCGACTCTTTCATCTGGGTGTCTCCTGGCTTTCTCGGGGCACCTGTAGCGAGTGCGTGTGGGCGTGTGCGCGCAGCCCAATTACAGCGGCCCCTTTCAACACCCTGTAACAGCACAGGTTGCTCAGACAGACTATTCACAGTCCTGAGGAGCTGTTCCAGTGCTATCGACACATCAGCAGCTCCAGCACGGATGTGTTTGAGAGGGATAAGAGATAAGGCGGCTGGGAAGCCAGGCTGGCTCAGGCTGGGTTCAAATCTAAAATAAAAACAGCCAGATGGTTGTGAGGTGGTCCTAAGGAATGGAAAGTTACTTTCAATATTGACGAATGTTCTTTCAGGGGAGCTCAGCTGTGTGTGGAATCAATACCTCAAATTAATGCAGAGAAATATAACGTCTACAATCTGTTATTTCAACAGGCTCAGGCAGAGATTTAGAGTCTAGTGAGTCACACACACACATTTACCTTTCATCAGGTCTATTTTCAGCCTCTTCCCTCCCTTCCTGTTGGTCAGATTAGCCAGACTGGGCAGCACAGGACTCTTACTGGTCAGAGGACTCTTGTTGCCAGTGTTAGACGGGGAGGAGCGACCTGCTCCAGCTGGAGGTGAAGGAGACACCCTGTCTACAGGCCCGAGCAGAGGCAACGCAGGAGCAGGAGAGGACCTGTCTCTGGAGCCGGACTGAGTCGCCACAGGTGCTGGAGTAAGCTCAGGGGTCTTCACGCGCGTTTCCTGCTGCCGCACTTCCACTCTGGTGTTTGGTTTGGATTCCTGTTTGGGTTCAGGTTGAGGGTCCATTCGAGCTCGGACGACGAGCGGGCTCTTCAGTTTGGCAGTGGGTTCCTTGGTGTCGAAGAGCTGACCGATGACGCTCTTCTCGTAGCGGGATTTGTTGGCAACGGGGAGGACTTCGAGACGCACGGTGGGGCTGCTCATGGCTTGGCGGAACACTTCCTGAGACCTGGAGACAGAAAAGAGAGGTGTAGCGTTCAGATGTGAGCCTTTTAGAGGAATATGTGCTGCCTGCTGCTCCCAGCCCAGCGCGGCTCCAAATCACTAGCCAGACTCTTCTCCTCTGTTGTTCCCAAATGGTGAATGAATTACCTAATTCTATACGATCCACAGAGTCTCTTTCTACTTTAAGAGATGTCTGGAGACTCATCTGTTCAGGGAACACTTAGGCCCTTGATCTGACCCTTCTCCTTTTTGTCCTCAGGGGGAGAATGAGTCAGAAAGTCTCAGACTCAGCTCTTCATGAATTTTCAGCACTAACTCCAGAATGTTGGCTAGATTAGTGTATACTATTTAACAAGAATTACTAAACATTATTTAGCACTTTTGTCGCACTAACTAGGTTTTTCCTTACGTCGCTTTGGACAAAAGCCTCTGCTAAATGAAACTGAGACGAGCCGGTGAAGACAACATCTTGTGCATCTTGCACGGAGCTGTTTTTCAATTTGGATGAAGCTCACAGTGACTCCTCCAGCTGGTCTGGGACACTGCGGTGCTTATCAGATGTGGGAGAGACCTTACAGCGAGCCTCGATCGCAGCTTTAATAGACTACCATCAGCAAAACACTCACACGACACAGACAACACAGTGGGATGCGGTTAAATGGGCCCATTCTGCTCCGACAGAAGGGACGGAGGAAATAGAGTGAGCACGGGGACGAGGGGGAGGGCGAAAGAAGCACTTCCACTTGAGATAGGAGACACAATGAGGAGGATTTGTCTTGGCCTGATAAAGGCAGGTGACGCATCTTGAGACGATGACGACAGAGTAATGATATTTTTCTGCCTTCTCCAGCTTTATTTTAGCGTCTAATTACACCCCGGCACATAAAACCGGTCGTTTCTTTCTTGGGTCGGATCGATTGGTTTAAGGTCAAGCTATAATCTGCGCTCTGCTTTGTTACAGAGAGGAATCCAACTCTGCAATCAGACGTGGACTGTTTGTTTTCTCCTTACTGAGCGGTTTCTTTCTTTACTCTGTGGTGAAATCATCTCGCTGATTGCATCCTGTCAAGTTCAGACGTACGGATCGGTCAGTCTAACGGCTCTGAAGTGGCGGCTTTCCTGGAAAGAAGCACTCACTGTGCAAAAGTCTTGTCCTGCAGCGGCGTGTCGTTGATCCGCACGATAGACTCCTCCTCCTTGAAGAGCCCCTCCTTCTTTGCGCGGCTTTTTTCTTCGATGCCTTTAATGTGCAAACCCAGGGTTCTTAAACACAAGCAGAGCAGAGTCAACATGAATCCAAGGAGGTAAACATACATTATTGCATGCCAATGCTTGGGTTCTTTATGCCTTTCTACCAGTCAACATTACCATCTGGGGCTCCGTATGGATGTTACGTTCATTATCTGTAAAGTGTGTGTGTGAGTGTGTGTGTACCGTCCGCTCAGAGAGGAGCAGTAAGGGACCACGTGGATTCCTAGAGGACCCCAGTCTCCTGGAAACTCCACCGTCCTGGTCATGGTGCTGTTAAGAAAATAAAACACACATTCAGACATTTTTAACGAGTGAAACAAAGATTTTAGAGACTGCAAAACCACACACACTCCTCATCTTCTGTGTGTAAGCTCCTCAACATCTATTTGCATTTTCCTCCAGGCTGCACAGATAAACAAATTAGCTCACAGGTATCCAAGAGAATATGTGTATCTCTGTCTGTGTGTGTGCATGTGTGTGTGTGTGGAGGAAAATGCAGGTGGTGACTTCTCCTGTTTTTATCTACCTGCTCCTCAAACAGCCAATCTAGCCGGTGGACAAAAGACGAGAGCGGGAGATAAAAGAGAGACGGATGGAGGAGGGCTGATCAAGATGAAACAGAACGAGCTGCTCTAATAATCTCTGCAGAGTCCTGAACTGTGGCTTCGAACGGGAGATAAACAACAATACCAGCTTTAAGAAAAGGAAGGAGGCTGCTTTTCAGACTGTGGAGGAGTACGGTGCAATGTGGTGTGGGATTTTGTCCCTTTCAGCACACCATACTGAAGCTGCTGCAGAGTATTACTGCTTCCTTCTGACTTTCTGAAGTTTAGGGTTACACATTTCACTTCTAAATGACTCAGTCTCCAATAGAGATGGAACAAAACATAGAAAAAATAGAATTCTGAGATGAACAAAAAAATCACAAGGTTTGGATTTTAGTGCGTGGCTGGGGGAACAGGAGGCTACTGTTGGATAGAACATCAGAATTTTGACATACAGCCATCGAAATGTAACAAACTTTATTTAATGTTAGTTACATGTGATCGTATATACAGCAAAGCAGCGTCAAACCACCTGCTTCAACATGAAATGCCAAGTGCCAATCATCCTCCTTCTCATAAGCTGATGCTTGAGAGCTGAAGCTCCTGTACTCGTGCTAAACTGTTAGCTCCATCGTGCTAAGTGCTGGTAATTTTAATGGGATGTTGTTTATTTGAAGGTGTTAAGTTTAACTCTGAGCAGGAGAGATGACTTCACTGTTTGTTGTCAGACTGATCCACTGATAGCTGTCAGCTGCTTCATAAACACTCACACTGTTCAAAAGGGTGTGTTTGATTTATTCACCTAGTCTGCGCTGTAGGGCTGGGACAATATGCTTTCCATCCAATTTGATTCTTTTACAATTTTGGGGTGCTGATTTGATTTGAATTCTGATTCTTCAATATTTCAAATTTTGGCAATTTTTAGTTTGATTTTTGAACTCATTCGCTGCCATTGACGTCTATAGACATCAATACAAATTCAACCGTTTACTGCATCCAAAGAAGTGAATAATTTTTTTTAAAGCCGAGGAGAAGCGGGGTCTGGCGGGAGTGTCTATCAAAATCAAGCTCGTACACGACTGTGGGTGAGAGCGGTGCGCTCTTTGGATGAGAGCTCAGCATGGATATGAGGAGAAAGATATAAGATGAAAAAACTAAAAAAAGTATGTTTTCTTTTTTTTTTTTTTTTTTTTTGATCAAAACAGGAAGAGAGACATAAAAGAAGAGAGTCCACTCTTCTTAGGTAGCTTTGGCGTTTACATTGTCATAGAAAACAAGATTATTTGGGTCTTGAAAGATCCTTCAAGATGCTCTGGAAATAGCTGGCAGAGACTATCAAAAGCAATGTTTACTCAAAAAATGCACATCACATCTGAGTCAGTTTTTAGGATTTATGTAGGGGAACTGACATCCCAACTTCTTCTCTCTTAGCTTATAAACATAGACTAGATAGAAGGATTTAAATTTGAAAAAAAAAAGACGTGAGTGCCTCACTGCCATGTGAGTGGAATAGCTATTGTTGATTGGCGTCATTTTTCATTAGTATTGGATGTTAAATTTACAGGTGGACTCTGTTCTATTTATTCTGCTGTAATACAATAAAAAGTTGACTTATTCATTACACCTCCAGTCTCCAGAAGGTGAAGCAACAGTTGTGTTTGTAGCATCCTGACACCAGCTCTAAAGGTAAAAACTGACGTGTTGTGAAATCTTTTGGAGTCTGAAAACCAGAAAGATAGCATTCTGGACTCCTTCACCAGCCGTCTTCTTGTGAGCAAGTGTAAATAACATTCACATGTCGCAGTCTGAAAAAAAAATTCTTCTCATTCTTTTCTCCTTCAGCGTCTGAACTGCACGAGAGGCGGCGATGAAGAACGGTCCCGGGAGAGCGATCTCAGTTGGAGGCCGAGGAACATGCAGGTGTTGTTTTCTGCACAGCGAAAAAATAATGTGAAAAAAGAAACAAGAAGAGGTGGCAGGAGTTCAAGGTTTATGCACCTCCTTGAGGAGCCCGAGGACTCGCTGGGATCATTATAACGCTCTCCTCTGTCACTGTCACGCTGCTCTCGTTAACCTCCACCAGGGTCACACACACGGGGTACTGTACACACACGCATGATTTGCATTCTTATTGCTACATCTACTCACAAACACTTCATCAGTCACATTCCTCTAAACTGAACACACAGAAACACACATGCATCAGATTTAACGGTTACATCTAAATCACACCTGTGTGTGCGTTTACCTTTAGGTGTAAACAACCAGGGTACACACAGTTTTAAAGCTGGAGCTGAGTGGTGTATTTTTTAGTGTGTGTGTGGCACAAACACACATCAAATCACACACATCCCATTTACATTCAAATAAAAACAAACGGCTGCACAAACAAGCTCATCAGAGGCAGCCGAAGCTTGTTAGCGCTGCACAGGAATATGCAGAATAGCTCTGCTCGCCTGTTTTAGCGTCCCACTGACACAAACACAAACACGGTGGTTCCACTGGGGCCTGGAGAGGAAGAGGTAAGGGACAGGGAGAGGAGCAGCGAGGAGCGAGACAGATGGAGCTCCCACTCTTGGTTGACTTCCTCAACGTCGTCGTCAGAGGCCAGGCGCCCGCGCAAACTCGCGGTGGATGCGCCCTTGCTCTGCTCACCGTGGCTTCCTCCACTGCCAACCATCTGTTTCTATGGCGAGCTATCCACGGGAGCCGAGCCTCCATTGTACCACAGCGCTGTCAAGGCACCGCTGCACTGTAAAAATGCAGAGAAATCACCATCTGTCACTCCGACCGCGGCTCTCCTGAGAGCCCTTTGAGTTATTTTTAAAAAGGAGCAATTTTCCAAACGGAGAATCACTCAGGTGAAGATTACGGCGCTGAAATGATCTTTTACTCCGGGAGGTTGGTGAAGGAGGGTTTGATTGTTGCTTCATGGATGGAGGGTGACACTCAAGTCCTGCCAGAGGTCAGTGATGGAGTTCGCTCTGTGGATGTCTGTCTTCGGGGCATCCTCCTCTGGGAACAATGGTTAACTCGAGATTCTTTGTCAAAAAATCTTTTTTTTTTTTTCAAATTCAAATTCTTTATTCAGTCTTTGTTTATAAACTGGATTGGAAAAAAGTTACCACTTTTCTCTAGCAGAGGGCATAACGTTTCTCTCTGACAGACGTGATGTGCATTTTATGGGAAATATGGCTCCTAATATAGTCTGTAGACATCATCATCATTTCACTTTTTCACATGGTCTGGTGTTAAAAAAGGAAACCAAAAACTGTAAATCAGGGGTTTTTATTTTATTATAACTGACAGCATATACCTTCAATGTTTTTTTTGATTAAAAGTAATTGAAAAATACCTGTGAAACAATAAAATCTTTATGGTGTAACTTAAACAACCATAGACTGTAAAAAAATTGGACGTCCGCTTGCTCGGCTCGAAGTGAGGTCTCCACAAAAACTGCTCCCCCTGGTGGCTTGGAGGTTAAAAAAATCCGTCTTTCCAGTCATTCCAGATGGGCTGTGGTCAAACTTTAAAAAATTTATACTCCTCTTAGAAATGTTTCTCACGTCCGATTGTTGTGGTGATTCGAAGACATTTGGCTGTCTTGTATTCAAGTCCTCTTTTTTCTGAAGAGTTTCGTTTCCATTAGTTATAGGAGGTTAAAAACGAGCTTTTACGTCACGTTTAACGATGATTGACAGCTGTCGTTCTTGTGTATTTTTTTTCGGGGATTGTAAAACATGTCGGGAGGTAGAGTCAAGAAGTGATTAGACTCTCGAAAGAAAAAAAATATATATTTTTTTGTCACTCAGCTCCACTCAGATTCTCCCAGAATCCCTCATCATATCTACTGCGCAGACTCAGACTAAAATTGCTGCCAATGGCTTCGCCTGTGACAGGAGCATTTTGGCTTCAAAACCGTACAATGATAAATGGCAGAGCCATGTTGTCCACTCTATATACAGTCTATGTAAACAACCAATAAAGTGTCCTGAGTTTTAGGTCTCAGAGCAAAAAGCAACAATATCTGGCTGTCAGACCTTTCTGGAGGTAAACAAGATCAGTTTCATATGTAAGGATGGGCCGATTGCTGACCCCCAAAAAATTAAGGAAATTGTCAGCGATTGGTGCATGTCTACTGTAAATATCAAAGAATCGCAATTTAAATCAGATCAGCTCCCCCAAAATTGTTATCGTAGCATATCCCTAACATGAGGTGAGTCCCAGTTTCACTGTAAATTCTAAAGAGATCCCTAAAAAGAAACTGCATCTGCTGAGTAGTCTTGTTGTATCGCCTGCAACTTTCACAAAACTTAGAGTAAACATGACTCCTGGCGTGAAGAGGAAGTGGAAGGACTGAACTTCAAATCCACACACGCAGAGTGTCACAAATCCACACCAGACTGTTTAATCCAGTCTGGGAGTGAGACAAAGACCAGGGTTAATCCGAGCCTCCATCCCCTGCGAAACCTGCGCACTCACCTGTAGTTCACTTGGCTCATCTTAGCAGGTGCTCGAAAATGACCGGCAGACTCTTCTGTGCGCAGTCGCTCCAACGCTCCCTTCAAAACATGGTTGATTTCCTGCTGAGGAGACACAAACAAGACAAAGTCAGTCACATGATTCAGGTTAGATGACGGGCATCAAGATGTAAACACACCACAGGAAGTTAGAGAATCCGAGGAGGCTGGTTGCTAATCAGCAAAACGATCAAACGCCGCAATCAATCACCTTAAGAGACAGCGACGAGAGAGCAACCGCCGGACGCTGCCGTCCCGTCTTCACTCTGTGTACATTTCTACCCGTCTACCTCTCCCTCCCCCCCTCCCTGCCCCGTGTCAGCGAAGGCTCTATTTTTAAGTCCACAAAATCAGCAACCCCGAGGGGAAACAAATAAAAAACAAAGAGGGAGAAATGAAGGAAGTGAGGACAAGCGTCAAAATGTTGCGAGACACTCAGACACACTCGAGGAGCGCTGGAGCCAAATTGCACCAAATCGCCAACGACAAGAAGGGTGCAATTAGGTCCTTCTGCCCTGTCACTTTCATTGTGTCACCAGTACTAATGGATAAAAAGCTCCCGCCCACCCGCCTGCTCCTCAGCACCCCCCCAACTCCCTGACGGACCCTCTGTCACACACACAGAGTAAATATTCACTTCATAACACACACACACACACACACATATAAATCCCCTGCAAATATTACCTCCACACATCAAGCCTGCAGAGCTGCAACAACACCAGAATAATGGTTATTTATGAACACACACACTCACACACACACATATGGGTGCTGCCAGTACAAATACTGACCCACTTATCTGGGCAGTGTGAGATTACCCCACAATAGACTGGTGTATGTGTGTGTGTGTGTGTGTGTGTGTGTGTGTGTGTGTGTGTGTGTGTGTGTGTGTGCTGGGGCAGAAAAGGAGCTGGAGGCTCTATTGTTGCATCTTCCCCGCCATTAGCCAACACACACAGGCTTCTCCTCCTCCTCCTACAGTACACACACACACGTCATCGTCACTGACACATGGTTCGCAGGGGAGAAGGTAAACAACACATCTGCACTTGTTGTTCATCCAGTTTTACAGGAATCCAGCGTGAAAACACACAAACCTTTAGGAGGAATTCATGGAGGAAGAAGCTCACCAACCTTTTCTGTAACGCGTCACAGTTCAGGGATCACGACATAACGCCGATCTCTGATTGAGAGCGCTCCTCCGTTCATCCGGACAGAAAAACAGCAGCTCTGTGCACCCTGCTGCTGCTCAGCCAATCAGATCGCTTGGGCTCACAAAGGAGGGAAGGAGAAGCATCCCTCCCACCCTCTGCCCTGGAGTCGGAGGCTGTGATACAAGCATCATGTAGGGATGTGACTTAACTTTGCATTCAATTAGGAGTCAACTGCAGCAGCTTTGAATAAACCAGCTGAATCGCTGATGTTTCCTTAGAATATGAAGTGATTTCGCTCAGAATAATGTTTTTGTCGCTGACTGATGTGGAAGTGGCAGGCTTTGTGGTCCCAGGATAACCACACAAAATAATTTGTGAAACCTGTCGAGGAGCTCGTCTGAGCACAACTAACAGCTTGTCTGCTCTGGCATTGTGCAGCACATGTTTTTCTTTGTGTGTGTGTTTTGGGTGCTGTCTGTACGCTGAGGTGTGTGTGTGTGTATGAGTGACAGCGCCGGGCACACCTTTGAGAGATGAGGTGTTTGTGTGCGGGGTGTGTGTGTGGTTCTTGTCAGATGGATGAGTAATGAGGTGTGTGGCTGTGTTGTGTGTTTTCTTGGCAGCTACAGTGCATGTCACCGCACACGTGTGTGTCTGTGTGTGTGTTGAGTGTTTCTGTGTATGCACTCTGCAGGATCACAACTTGAGTGTGTTAGCCGCTGCACCTTGACCCTCATCGTATCCATCACATCAGCTGTTGGAAAACACAAACACACACAAGCAGTGGAGGCGCAATCCTCCAGGGACGGACCCAATGATACACATGGCGTCTGGCTGCAAGTACGAGAAGTGAGGAGTGGGAAAAACCAAGAAGAAGCAGAACTTTGCAGCTCTAATGAGCAATCAAGAAGTTTCTTGTAAGTGTCAAATAGTTGTAAAGTTGTATACGTTTCCTTTTGGCACTACGAAGAGGAAACATCCCATACACTCTCACTGTTTGCAGATGATACTCAGCTTTACTTGTCAATATAGCCAGAAGAAACGAACAACTTATCTGAACTGAAGCATGCCTCAAAGACCTGAGAAGAACATTCGTACTGCTGAACTTAGAGAAGACTGAAGTCAGTCACCTCAGAGAGGCTCTCCACTCTCAAATCCAAGAGGTTTCAAGGACGGCATTCTTTCATCTTCCTAATATTAGGAAAATAACACACATTTTGTCTCAGAGTGATGTAGACAAATTAGTCCATGCAGAGCACATCTCTCTAGCATTAGCATTTCTACACTGACTACCTTTAATATCAAGAAGAGAGTTTAAAATTCTGCTTCTGACTTACAAAGCTCTTAACAACATCAGGGCGGCCTATCTTAAAGAGCCCGTTGTTCCATATCATCCGTCTGGGTCATTGCGTTCTCAACATGCAGGTCTGCTCGTTGTATCTGGAGTCTCTAAAAGTAGTATGGGAGGTCGAGCCTCTAGTTATCAGGCACCTCTTCTGTGGAATGACTTACGGGTTGAGGTCCGAGGGGCAGACATGGTCTCAACCTTTTAGAGTAGACCTAAGACTTTCCTTTTTGATTAAGCTTACAGTTAGAGCTGGATCAGGTCTAAACCAGCTCTTAGTTCTGCTGCTATACGTTTCGACTGTCAAGGGAAAACTGACACATGGGGCTACTGTTGCCCTCTATCCTCTGTTAGTCTAACTTCTGATCTAAGCCTGGTTTCCACCAAGCAGTCCGGTTTGGATCAGCACAGTTTGGCACAGGTTGGATCAGTTAAGCCTGGTCCTGTTTGCGTTTCCACAGCCAACCGTGCCCCTTTGTGGTAGGCGGTTGTAAGCCGATAGATGCGTCAGTTACATAATAGCATGACGCAATAGTAGTGCGGCACAGTGTACCCCGCTAATAAATCCAACAAAGAAGAAAAACTTCTTTGTAATTGGCATGTGGCTTTTTGTTACAAAGTGCAATCAAGCTTTGTTTCAGAGAAGGCTGTGTGCCTCCAAGAGAAATACAGCAGCCACTGTAACATAGGAAGTGACGACTCTTTCAACCAATCAATGGTTTGTTGCAGCTCTACCTTTTGGGATCAGATCAGTTTGGTCTGTAACCTCAACAGCGGAGTTCTAAAAAGTGGGACAGCCTTTTGTGGTTATTTGGGGATCTGTCCCAGGATTAGTCAGTACATGTCTCTGGGAGTGTCTGAATTTGTCTCAGAGGTTCCTCTTGATTGTTGGTGTGGAACTTCAGTTTCATCATAATCAGCGTAACATCATCACCAACATTTCTCTCTTTCTTCTTCGTCTAAACCACACAGTCTCCTCAGATGCCTGTCGAACATGAGTCTGGTCCTGTCCGAGGTTTCTGCCTGTTAAGGAAAGTTGTTCCTCTCCATTGTAACCCATGGTGGGTTAAGATGAGATCAGACTTCTTGTCTTGTTCTTATCTTATCTTGATGTTGGGCTTATGAAACTGTATTTATGTTAAATTTCCAGCGAAAATGTTTGTTATGATATGAACTAAGATAGATGTATAGTTGCAGAAAGTTTACTACGATCAGGAGAAGTTGCTTTCAGGTCACCTTACAGCTTTTACAGCGTGTTTTCAGCAGCACTCCTCTTTAAGTTATTTAGACTCCAAAGCGTGTTGAAAAAGAGGAAACAGGGCCCAGGTTTAACTTGTAGGAATCCCCCTTTACAGTCTCGGCTTCTTCCACCACGGCTGAGGGCACAGCAGACAGACTGTAACATATTAAAGTCTGACTTTCTGCTGTGTTAACATGTATTGCATCAGTGCACCTCGAGGTGTTGAAAACCAGCCAAAAAAACGTGGGAGGCAGCGCGAGGGGAAGCAGGACAGGAAGAGGGGATGAGGAAACATAACGAGGAGGAGGAAAGAGGAGAAGAAGTAACGAGAGTTGCTAATAAACGTCAGGTTTATTGGTGATGAACATAACAGGAAGTCTGAATCGATGGAAGGAGGAGGGTGTGTTTAGCACCGCTCAGCCTTTTGCCAGTTTTATTTTCTCTTCTGATAAAGACAGAGGGACAAAGAGAGGCGTGTGTGTGTGAATCAAAGACACAAAGACCTCAGCTTTCACCAGAACAGGCAGCAGAATCAATTAAAGGGGCAGGTCGCATATTTATCACCAAATCGGTCTTAATTACACTTTATCTAGCTTTCAATACCTCCTCTGAGACAAAGAGGGGTGTGTGAGAGCTTGTGTGTGTGTGCGACTTGTATGTTAGTGGTGGGTGTGTGGAGATAAGGGGCTGTAGAGGAGTGGTACAGTGGATGAGTGAGGATGAAGTGATAGCGTATTGATCTATGGGAGTCCATCAGGCCTACGACTCGATATGTCCAAGAGCTGTGACGGACTTCTGGTCTAACACAGAAAACATGTATGTAACAGAAACACACACACACACACACACACAGAGGAAGCTCTTTGTTTTCCTTTGTGTGAATATAGATTTCATGGTTTATGATTGGAGCACAACTACAAACACAAGTGTCACCCATGCATGCAACAGTTAATCCTTTAACCAAAGGCTCACATGCAAAGAAACTTCATAATCACTAAAACCTGATTCATGAGTTTGCATTTGCTCCCTGATACCATTTACATGCATATTAAACACCCCATTATAAAGGCAGATAAGGAGTCATTTTTAAGAGAGTGAGGAGATATGCTAATTTGTAAGTTGGTGCATGCAACAGCTCCTTAAAAAAAGAGGATGAGGTTTGAAGACTTGGATTGTGTCTCCAGAGGATGAATTTGTATATTTCTGTGAAGATGTTTGAAATAATCTCTAATGAGCATGCTCAGTCTGGCCCCTCTGTGTTGTTTGAAGAATACTCAGCCTGACAACAGAAAATAAGGACCCTGCCATCACGTCGAGTTTTGCTGAGTCACTGCTGGGGAGAGCTACAGGACTCCCCCCCCCTGCCCATCTCGCCACAACATAACAGTGTGACCTAACACACCCTGGGAACACACACACACAAACACACACAGAGGGACAAGAAAAGGCAGCGAACAAAGCGGCCTCCTTAATGGCGGCATGTTTGAAAGAGATGGAGAGCGCTTGAAAGGCCGAGCTTTGTGAAGTCCAGCCTGGAGCGTGACGCCGGAGCACAAGAGGAGAAACACTTCTCCATCTTCCATTAGGAGTGAGCACGCCACAGACATGTTAATGCAACATGAAAAGTTGAGGCTAAACTGTGTGTTTTTGATGCTGGAAATCAAAAGTAGTCGAATTTGTTCTGGGACGGAGCTCCTGACTCAAATTACTTGTATGTTAAATAATTTTTTTTCCCATTGAAATGAATTGAAATGCCATAAATTAATTCTGCCCCCCCCCCCAAAACACCACAATTTTTTGTTACATGTTCTTGAATCAGAAAAATTAGGTTAAATTCAAAGCATATTCTACAAAACCACATTACAATAGGATGTCCTGCAATAAACTTGTTGGGCAGGTGGCATTAAAATGCACCATGGCACCCCCAGTTGCAACTTTTCCAGGGTGTTTTTTTTTAAATTAAGTCTGAAAGTTGTGCTTCAACAGTGAGCTAACTGCTTCTAGCAAATGATATTTTGGTGTTCACGAGTAGTGGTTACCTGAAGCTGGATCACAGGAACACACTAATCCAACTTTTTTCTGATACCAACACTGATACCTGCAATGCAAAAAACTGCAATCTTATCAAGCGTTTTTGTCTTATTTTGAATAGAAACTGTCTTTTTACACTTGATATGAGCCACATTCAACTGATCAGTCCAAAAAAATGTTTTCTTTCAAGTTGTTTACAGGGAAAAATTAGGTCTAAATTGTTGTAACAAGTAAAAAAAAAACTACCAGTGGAACAAGAGAAATTTGCTAAAAAATTTGCTTAAAACTAGAACAATGTCTTAATGCAAGTAACTTTTTTTCTTGTTCAATATTAAGTAAAAAAAGAAAATTTTACTGAAAACAAGACAAAACACTTGATAAGATTTCATTCATTTTGCAGTGTGGCCCCTGGTGTCAACCAGGAAAACACTTTACCTCAGAGGTCCGCAAATTTCATCACACTTAGGTAATAACTAGACAAGTTTTTTCTTATTTCTTTGAAACTAGCACATAACTTCTTTGAAACAATGTCCAAATTTATTGTTGCAAGTCACAATTGGTAGGTTACTGGTTTTTTTCCAGTTTCTTTGAAATTTACTCCAAATTGCAAGGTAAGAAGGTGACGATTAGCAAATAATTTGAAATAAAATCACAACCCACCACAAAATGTTTTGTGGTGGGTTGCTATTTCCAGAGAAGCAGGTGATAAATAGCTGCTTAGTTCTTGAATACAGAAGTTAGGTTCATTATTTCCTCTTTGAAATGTTCAGTGAATATTTCAATTTCCCAATAAGCAGTTTATAGTTAGCTATTTGTTATTTCATTTCACCAAGTTCTTTAGTACCCTGTTTGTTGACATGCATAATTGAGATCAGATGCAAAATGATAAACCTTTATGATAAGGCCTTTAATGTTTTAAATGATACAACTGAAGGCTTCAGATGTGATATTCACTAGTGTGGGGTTGTTAATTGGCCTTACCTGATTGTGATAGACACTGGAAGTACAGGCGCACTGCAAAACAAAATCTGGCCAGAATTTATGTGCTAATTTCAAAGAAATAAGTAAAAACTTTGTCTAACTATTACCTAAGTGCGGTGAATTTTGTGGACCTCTAAAGTAAAGTGTTACCTAATCCAGTATCAGTGTCAAATAATAACCTGAATGTCCAACTGTGTGATGAGTGGTATAAATTCTTCTTTAAACTATAAAATATATCAGTGTTTGCAACCAGCTTGGTAAAAACAAAGCTTAAGAATGTTCAGGAATTAGTATTCAATTGTGAACTTTAAAACCCTGTAGCCGGTAAAGCAGAAAAAAAAGGGTAACATCTCGAACAAGTAGCCGAGAGCACCTGTTAAAAAAAAAACGCCAAGCGCTGGTTGATGGATTTGCGCCTCCTCACCAATACCCAATCCAGCTTTGAGGGGCTGGATCTGACCTGTACCCAATACCAGGATTGTAACCTAAATCTTACCCCTCAACTCAAAGCAAAAATTTTAAGTCTGTGCAATTTATGTGTCGGGGAACCCGACTCACCGGTTCAGGAGACCCATTTCTGAGGTCATTAGTTGAGGACGTGGCTTTGATCTCCAGAGGCGGGGCCAAGGCTGAGTCACTGCTGCTCCTCACCAGCAGAGGTGTGTCTGGGAGAAAGATGGAGAAAGGAGGTGTGATGAATATACACTGACTTGAACATCCACAGTCAGCACTAAAACACACTCACATGCAAACACTTTGTGAAAAGCTTGAACAGAGAGAGGTAACACATGCAGGTCTGAATCTATAACAAAACAATTCAAAAGATTCTAATTTGGATCTTTGTGCTGCAGCGTTTTTCATATCCAAAGGGAGTGGTGTGGGTTTTTTTCCTGTGGATGTAAAACCAAAAGCAGGGTGTTTTCAAATGTAAGCCGACAGAGGAGAAAATAAAGACAGGAGAGAGAAATAAGAGAAAGGGCGAAGTAAACAAACAGAGAGAGCCCAGAGAGATAGTGACAGGGAAAGAAACCTCGAAATCTTCAGACACAGAAAAGGGGAAGGCAAACAAAACTCTCCTCTTTCCTGTAATCAATCTCTCTTTGGAGGGTCAGTGACAGGGTCCTGGTCCAACGTGGACAGAATGCAGAGAGCAGAGGAGGAAAGAGGCCGAAAATGAAATAACACCATCGAAAGCTTCAATCGTTGTTTTTTTTAATTAGGACGTGAGATGACTTCTGCTTTCTGGAACTTTCAGTTTGTGATATTTCCCTTCAGTGGAACAATCAACAGCATGTGAGGTCTTATCTAATTTTTAAAAAAAGCAGAACTCAAGTCAAAATGTTAGACAGAAACTACACAGCAGGATTGCGGTAATGAAATGTGCTTTGATTTAACACGAGGGGAAAAAAGGAAGCGTCTCAGAGCCGGCATCAAAAGGCATCAGATAAATACATCGCACAGCGCTCGCAGGTATCAATGGCTTCATCTGATCATCTATTTATCTCGTCTGCATCTAAAATAGGTCAAACACTGCAGATACTTCTCAGTGTGACTGTAAAGGTGTGAGTAAACCAAGTCAGACACAACAAGGATGTTTTTAAGCGTTTAAGCATAAGAAACAAATTTGTGCACATGCAGAGGAGTAATACCACACAAAAATGACTTTATGTCATCTTAGAAATCGCACACACACTCCCGCCCACACAGGGTCAGCGTGGCTGCTCCAAAGCTTGCAGCTACGGTCAATACAGCTGCACTCTGGCTGGAAAGTAGCACAGACTACTCCAACAGTTTTACAAGAAGAAGACGAGGCGTTGCTATATCCCGCCTAAGGAGGATCTCTGAATTTGCAATGATAATTCACCACATGGTGTTTAGTCGAGAAACTTAAACATCTGCAGGGGGAATATCGGTGGAGTGCTCTTACAGGATGTGATGTTTGGCTGAGATTTGTAAGACACAACAAAAAGTTTGAGAAAACTGCTGCGAGACTGTTTCACCTTCAGTAATCTCCACAAAAAGTTCAGGGAAGTGATACAGTGATGAATGCACAACACGGAGCATAACAGCAAGGACGATCAGTGCGTTAAAATCCGAGATACCTGCGCAGGAGCAAGGCCAGCTGGGTGAGGAAATGTCACCTGAGAGGACTTCCTGCAGATTTAAGAGATAGGTTGTGATGAGCTGTGGAGTTACGACACCACGCTCCATGACAGTGTCAATGATGCCACTTTGAGAGGTGGCCAAGGCCGCAGCATGGCCACAGTCAGGGGCCATTACCCGGTGGTCAGTCCCATAAATCCTCCTCCGTTTATCCGCCCAGTCAAATCCGCCTCCATCAATCCTCACAGCACTTACAGCGAGGCGTGAGCGTGTGAAGGAACCTGAGGGTCACTAGCTTTGACCTCTGACCTGCGTTGACCTGTGAGGGGTCAAGAGGCAGCAGAGAGGGTCAGAGAAATCAACAAAATTGACAGTTTTGATCCTCTTAGGTCAGCTCCTGCTTAGACGGTCATCAACAAGATTGTCTCAGAGCCATTTCTAATCAAAGGTGACTGGGTTAGTGGACGTGGGCTGTAGCTGTTTCTGCAGAAGTTAATTTGCCTTTTCTTCAGAGCAACCACACTCTTTTGGAAAACAGTTATTCTATTTTTAAAACTAGAAAAGCACTCAGAGAGTGCAGACTGTCTGCTACAATTTGGTGATTGTTGTGGGTTTGTACGATAATTTGTTACCTGACCTGATCTATCTGACCTGTAAGAAATTATGGTGACCTTGTCTTGTATTGTTTTGCAAAGCAATCTGACCATTTATCCTGAGTTAAATGTACATATGGTGAAAACAGCCCTGTCTCACAATGATAAAGAATCCTTTAAAAAAGTCCTGGATCCAGACGGTGATCTGAATCACCTCCAAAATTTAATCACTTCTTCCTTATCCCATTTTGAACATTTTCTTATGATTACATCAAGATCTGTTCATTAGTTTCTGCTATGTTGTTCACAAAAACACAAAAGTAAAAGTTAAAAATATCAAATCTCAAAAATGGCATTGTTGGATAGACGATATGTCTTCACTGTTTTTATTTCTGACAGTCCAACTGTGTTGATACGCACATGGAAGATTCTCTCTCTGCCTCAACGACCTCAGCCGTTTGAGTGTGACGCTGTGCCAGTTTGCGCCTGCCTTTCAAACATGCTAATTATAGACACAAAATCAGCGACCACTAACAGTTTTTGGTTTGATGAATCCATAGACTGTATAAAACATGGACGTAGTATCTCTGACGTCACCAGTCTATTTGTGAAACGGAAAATGAAGCACATCAGCTATAGCGGCCATATTGGTAGTGGTAAGGGTTAGCAATAGGGCGCCTGTCGGTCACGTTAACTGAGCTGTGACTCTGATTGGGCAAGCTTGCGATCTTAATATCTGAACCAGGAACCAGAACCAGGCTGTAAATAGGTTAATTTCTGCTCTGAAAATGGCTTTTTTTGGCTCTTCAGCATTGTCTCATATTCTTAGACCAGGGGTTGCGGCTTGGATAAATCACTCTGCAGGCGCTAAATGACTAAATTTACATCTCATCCTCTAAGATATGATTGGCTAATCAAATGTCAAAATGCTATCCACCATGTCTCATATTTCTACTGAGGAAAAGTTATTTCTCAACATATGTCTTTATTGTTTAATCGCAGAGGCCTACTCTGCAGTATTCTCTGTTTATACACAGTGTACTGCTACTATAAAAGGGTAGAGAGAAGTGGTTTGCCTCCTGAAACAGAGCTGCAAAGCCACAACCACGAGGTACCCTTCGACTTTAAATATCCCTCGCCCACCACACTCATCCCGGCCACCTCCCGCTTCAAGGCCGGAGAAACAAAACTGAAACAGACCCAAGCTGTGTTCCCCCTCCCCGTTATCTTTCCGTTGAGATTTGTGTAATTGGAGAGACCTGAAGAGGCTTTGTGGACTCTGCCAGCTCCGTGTTTATCCGCCTCAGACTCTCCATCTGTGGCTCTCTCTGTGTCTAACTAGGCTGCTTATGCAATTCAGGGTTTATTTTAAGAATTCGCTCTTGTTTTCAGCCGTGGATGCTGTAGTGGAAGTTCACTGGCGGGGCAGGGATCAAAACACGGTGGAGTCATGTTGCTGTCTGACTGAGTATGTATGTGTGTGTTAGGCTGGCTAATAATCGGAGCGTTTGCCTTTCAGTGTGAGTAATATTTCTGTGTGTTTTCCTGCCACGGGACAGGGTGGTCTTGTTTTTCTACCGATCGATAGCTCAGGCTGCTCATGGGATGATGCGATAAGGACTCAGCCTTGTGTGTGTGTGTGTGTGTGTGTGTGTGCAGGAGCAGATCAATGCAGGTCTAATCATCCCACTGGGGCAGTGTGAAGTCCAATCAGCCTGTTCAAACAAGCAGCCAAACCTGAAACACAAACACTTTGATGCCTGACTGATTACTGAGCTACTTCCTGTCCTGTGTGAATGCTAATCAGCCAAACTTAAAGAGAGGATTCAGATTAGCTTGGGTGTCTCCTTTGCTATGAAATGATGTTACAATCCGTGAAGTGTCAGCTGATCTCACGCCATCCTCAATCTGTGCTGCGTTGTTTAACCAGCTTCTTTTGTCACATTCAGAGAGTCTGGCGAGGGGCGTCACGGGGTCACATCATAACTGAGTTAGTCAGGGTTCAACAGGGCTGGGGTGCAGGATGTATAGGAGGTGGGGGCAGGAGGAGGTCCCACTGGGGTAAAGACAAGGCGGGTAGGACTTAAAGGAGGAGGGTTGGAATTAGTCTATTCACGCTCGGCTGGAAACAGGGCATGCTAACAGGCTACAGTGCTAATCTAGTTAGCGCTGGGAGGATGGGGGTGACGGGTGAGGGTCTAGAGGGCCTGGTGGGGAGCTGGACAGCAGGTGGTGGAGGCTGAATAGTAGAGTGGGCAGAGTGGAGAGGGGTGGCAAAGGGCAGGTGTGTGTATGAGCGGCTGTTTTCTCCAGCAGATGGAGAAAGGAAGCAGGGTGGTCTGCAGACTTCTCGTCTGGCACGGACAAAAAGGATGTTGTGGATTATTTACAGAACGTATTTATAGCTGGAACTTAAACCGAACAAATAATTCACAAGACAAAATCCCCCTCAGGCGGATCGCTGACTCGTCTCGTGATGTTTCCCAAAATTCATCCGCTTCATCCATACACAAGAGGAGCAACCACAGCCGCACATTCACGAACTAGAGCCTGAGTTTCTCTCATTCTGCTTTAAAATCTGTGACCTTAATCAAGCCTCTGAGCCCTTTAAGCAGAAAAAGAGGATTTTTTTTTCTCCCTGCGACACTTTTAGCACAGGGGATCATTTATTAAATCTATTCAGCAGTAATAGTATGACTCCACACTCTCAACACTGCCTGACATTGAAATTCTCTCGCCTTTCTGCTGTTGCATTCACAGATGAAAAAGGAAGATAAGAGCAACAGCTAGATACCGAGGGGAGCTGAAGGAGCAGAGAGGAGCAGAAAATAGACTGGTGGAACAAAAAAAACTGTGATAGCACGGAAATAAAAAAAAGAGGAATGAGAGGCTGAGTGATGCAGGATCAAAAGCAGCTTTTCGCTCATTTTTCTCATTAAGTTTTCAGGTTTTATAATTATTGGAGCTATCTGAAAGCATCATTTAATCCAGTGAGGTCTCTTTTTTTTGCAGCTAGGGACAAAAATGATGCAACTTGAACTAAATGGATGATGTGTAAAGCACTACTAAAGGTGGTGGTAAGAGTATTTCATTGGTTTTAACGCGATAAAAAATGACGACATCATGTTTAAAGTGTTAATTTATCAAGATAGTTTCAGGGTACATCCATCACCCTAATGAAGCACAGAGGGAAGCTTTCGTCAGTGAAGGAAGAACAAAGTCCTGACAAAGACAGAATGAAGAAGCAGAGTCGCTCTTATTAATCTCACGTTCATCATTAAATCAAACAGCTTAACAGACTTCCTTTAAGGAAGAAGGGGAAGAAATTGACACATGAGCGACAATCTCTCTTTACAGCTGTTTCATAAATGTACTTTTTGATTTTTCTCACACATCAACCCGTAAAAACTTCCTGCTGTTCCACAAATCTCTTTCTCACATGCAGAAAGATTGTGAGAGTGTTGATTGGGCGATGTTTCATAAGGTGTTTGATGATTCTGCGGAGATTAAAACTTTGACATGGATGTGAAAACAACAAGAAAAAACTTCACACTAAGTTGGGAAAGTTTGATGATGCTACGTACTTGCTTTGAGGCTGGCTTCGTTCACTTCGATCTCCCCTCTGGCCGGCTCCAGGTACTGCAGGTGGGGGTAGTAGGCGATGGGTTCGGGGCTGGCGGTGGCGCTGGAGTAGCCGTTGGACATGCTCTCTCTGGGGCTGTCCGTCCTGCTGCGAGGGACTTCATCGAACACCGCCACAAGCTGGAAAAGACACACACACACAGCGTTAAGCTTCAACACTTTGCTGTAGGGTGCTTACAAGTCACATGTGGGACACGGAGTGTGTTTGTGTGGGACAATGCTGATACCGTGATGCTAATACATGGGTTAAATTTTTAAATTATGTCAATCTAACCCTGAAAAAATAATATTTTTCAATGAAACCAAGCTTATAATTATATGAATAAAAACAACTGATTTGGTTGCACATTTGTGTTTTGTTTTTTTCTCCCTTTAATTGAATTTTTCTGATTCAAAAGTCAAGGAATGCATTTGTCACAGGAAAACAATAAATTGGTGATTTGTTGGTCGTGGACACCAAACCACCACTACTTTTGCTCCTGTGTTTGTCTGGAGATCCTTTATGTAACCATGGCTGCATTGTTTACATGTGAAATCAGCTGATAGCAGCCTGTAGCATGTCAATGCTAACTGGTGCTAGGCCGGATGTTTCCCCACAAGGTGAGGAGAAGGGGGTGAAGACGCTGTGCTGGTTCTCAGGTGTGAGTTAAGAAGTGACGACATCAACCTGTCCTTCCATCCATGGCTAACAGAGCTAACACTGGACACCAACGCCACATTGGAAGAGCTGGAGCATGACTGCTGAAGAAGCTCAGTCCTGGACCCTGTGGAGGTGGAGGCTGGCTGAACTGGAGAATGATGGACAAGCTGACATCATTTATTTTCTTATGGACCTTTTTGCACTTTCTATACACTTTCTTACTTTTGTTTTTCTTTATATATTTGATTCTTTCAAACTTTTTAATATGGTCTGGAGTCAAAAAAGCAAACTAAAAAACGCAAAAATTGTAAATATCCATGAATTGCAATTTAAATCAAATTGGCACCCCAAAAATCAAATCGCAAGACCATCCTGATTGGGTGAGCTGATTTCTGTCTCCTCAGCAACAATATTTGTCTTATTTAACCAAACGTCGCAGCAAAGACTCAGAGGTTCAGGGCAAGGCGAGGTGTGCATGTATGAAATTAGGAGTCAAATGAGATCTGACAGGAGAATGAGAAGCTGTCAAACACAATGACACGGCTGCCACAACGAGACAGGGGCGTCCAAATGAAGCGGGGATAGAGGGCAGAGGGACGACAAACATCCCTAATTGAGACAGGGACATGATGGCAGATAGAGCGAAGGGGAACGCGTGTGTGTTGGCGAAGACGTGGGTTTGATAAATGGGCGTGTGGCGGCGTGACGCTCTCATTAGGTGGAGGAAATGACCACTTAATGAAAAGCAATAACCGCAGAGGAACAAGGGATGGGAATAAAACAACAGATGAGTGGAAGACGTCAATTAACGACAAAAGGAGAGCGGATGCTTTGAGTGTGTGTGTAAACAATAAGCAAAGAGGAGGCGGTGAGATATGTATCATCCATCAAGCCGCAACGCCGCCTCTCACCTCAACCTCCTGTGATTCAATATCCTCGTGACACCTGGACGGCGCCATGCAAAGACGATTTGACTGTTTTGTGCGAGAGAAAGGAGAGATGAGGAAGAGGAGGAGAAAAGAAATGACAGAACGCCGAGAAAACAATCAGATTGCGCCGCATGATGGATGCTCCTCCAGCTCTTTCTCTCCCTCCTTTATCTGCCTTCCTCTTCCTTCTTATCTCCCCGCGACTTTCTTTCTCCAAACTCGCTGACAGCATCAATCAAAGCAGGCAGAAGTCTCGGAGCGTGGTGGTGATGATGTGCGCGTGCGGCGGCTCAGTCGTGAGGCGCCATCAAAAGCGATTCATTCGTTTTGAACAACAACAACTTCTTTAATGTGTTGGAGGAAGGAGGGAGGGTGATGATGATTTGCTTTTCTGGAGTTTATTTTTTTTTACGGCTGACACAGGCAGGGGAGTGATGCGGATGAAGGCCGCCCTGCTGCTTTCTCTCATCACTCAATCAAACATGAGTATCAACAGAGTGAATCATGCATCGCTTCATTTGGAGCAAGAAAAATGGCCCTTTGGCTCCTTTAATCACAAATTTTACATCATAACCTTAGAGGTAGGGTCTGCAGGAGTTCCCTTGAAACAAAAGTCAACTTTTACAGGAATAATCCTGCACAATCATCTCCTCTGGGCCTCTATACATGTGTGTCAGTGTCTATGTCTGCCTCAAACCCTCTCCTCTGCCTGGGTGTTGATGTTATGGTTATGTCGGGATGTTTCTGGGCTGAGCCTATCACAGAGAGCCCAGCGTGCAAGTGACTTTATGTGTAGACATTAGCAAGTGGAAGCTAATGTGAGTAGCTACGATAGTGGACATAACATGGAGAAAGAAAAACACAACCAAAGTGAAACAAAAAGCCAAACAGTTGCATTTTTTCACTTAACAAGGTTGGCTAGTGAGCGTGTTAACGTAGCTTCAGTTGGAGGATGTGGGTGTGTGCTGCTGCTGGCACTGAGCCAAGGAGGAGGAGCCTAGTTTGAATGTTGTGTTTACTAACAAGGAACGAAAATTCCTGCGAACCCTACCTTGGAAGTCGGGATTGGCGAGAACTGGTATCCGTATAGGGCCAATACCGGCCTTTTTCAAGGTATCCATACTTGCAAAGGCTGCAGATACCAGCAACCGATACTCAAAGCAAAACAATCTTACGACAAGCAAGTCCCTCTGTTCAAACAACATGAATGAACCAGGGAAACTTAACAGATAAACTGTTTATTTTCTATTTCAGTTTTTTCATTTTTTCAATAGGGAGTACTCGTACTGGTGTTGTTCTGATAAGAGTGGTATGGAACATCCCTACTTTAAAGTGAACTCCATGCTATAAGGTGACGACTCAATCTTTTTTAATCCTGCATTCAACCAACCTAAGTTTCTGCAAACTTGAACAATCTGCATATCTCTTCGGGTGATCATTAAAAAGAATTCTGTTTGTTTTTCTGTAATTCAACCCAGACTTTAATATTCTAACTTTCCTCCCCTGTTGAAACAGAATAATTCTGCTCAACGCACTTCAGGAAACGCTGCTTATTTACTCCTTGTTACAGATCATATTCAGCCAATCTGTGCAGAAGGGATCATTAAAAGTGTAAATACCACCAGGAAAACGTGTGGAGGGTTTATTTTTCCAAAGCAAACAGCGGGTTTGCGGCGCTGAGGTGTTTTTTTGGAGGACCTGGTAACCCCTGGATGGAGAACAGCACCTTGATGGCTCGGTGTGTTTATCTAACACAAAGGTTTCTCTCCTCCCTGCTGACTGCCATTAGTATTCCAGGTAACAAATCGCCTTATTTTTCCTGCTGCGTCTGTGGGGGGATATTGATATGGACCTGGGGAGGCTGCATGTCAACTACTGTTGAATAATGTGACCCCTATGTCTCATTTCCATAACACACACACACAAACACACACTCACACACTGATACCCGTGCCAAATACAAATGACTGAAGCCTTTTTGTTGTCATGTTATGATCGTCGGTAAATCAGGACGTGGCGCTTATATCCAACGTGACCAGACTGGCTGTGAGGACTGTGTGCGTCTGTGTGTGTGTGTGTTGCAGAGCTAAAGCGATAATCATGACATACATGAAAGGCATGAGCAAAACCATGCGTGAAGCAGAGAGAGAGATAAACACTGTCTGTGAGGATCCCCATACTCGCTGCCTAGAGGTAGAAAATACTGCACTTTACGCTCAGCAGTGAAATAACACACTTATTTTTCAGAGAGGAGAAAATACACCCACCCACACCATGTATCCTGTAATGCTAGAACACATTAGTATTTTGCTAATTTTGATCAACCAATGCATGTTGTGAAGCCTTGTGCATGCTTCGGTTTAACCTACATTACATCAAATGGCTTTGCTGTGTGCCAGGGTGCATTTAGACTGAACTACTTACAGAGAAATGAGGGGAAGCAAGCACAAACAGGCTCAGGATGTCTTAAAGCTGTGTTTTATTTCTGGTTATTTCAGTCTTCAAACTGTGGCTCTTTGACTCCTTTGCAGTGGCTCCTTGTAGCTTTATAAAATATAAGTGAATTAAAGATTTTTTTGATTTCTTACAGAGGGTATTGATGATTAGCATTTAGCATTTTGTTGAACTAATTCTTCATCCCATCTGTCAATAAAGCCACCGCTCTACTTCGACTCCTACAACATCAACAGCCCACCAACTTTCCATGCACCTGTGGCTAATCTCAAGTTTTTCAGCCCTGGGAAGATAACTACATCTACAAAAAGACAAATCTGGAAGAAATTACAGATTTTTATTCTGTGTGGATGGATTTAGTTGACAGACAAAACGCTGGCTTAATTGGATACTTAATATGTGGCAAAACATAAGCAAACAACAACTAATGACAAGTTGAGTATTTAATCAATATATAAAATCAAATTAAAGAATTCTTTCAAAATTTTAGAAATTTTAGAATTTTTTTTTTTTTTTTAATTGATTGAAATTTTGGCAGATTTTTAAAAAAAATTTGTTTTTGTTTTTGACAATTCAAAAACGTTTACAATTTTTTAAAAGATAATTTCTTTTGCATTTAAAAAAATCAAATAAAAAAGCACTTTTTTGGCAAATTTTTTGCAGTTGAAATTTTTAATTCAAAAAATTTGTGCAATTTTTTTACAGTTCAAATTTTAAATTAAACTTTGACATTGTTGAAATTTAAAAAATTAAAAATTTCAACAATGTCAGAAAATTAAAATTAAAAAAAAGTTCCAAAATTTTTGGAAATGTTTTGAAATTTTGGGAATTTTTTGGGGTGTAAATTTCAAAATTTGTACAATTTTAAAAAAATTAAAAATCTAAGACATCGAGTACACAGTTCCAGAAATCAAAACACTTGTTTTGATTATTATTCACTAGCTTTTATCATTGCATAGAATTTTTTTACTTTATAGTATTGACTTTAATCCAGGTGAGCTGAGGCAAAATGCAGTTTTTCATGCACTGCTGTTTTTTAATTCTCACCACCAACTGCTGCAAACACTGCAACAGCTTTACATGTTGCAACCTCCACACAGAAGTGTTGAGCATTTTAATAACTGACGCACATGCGAGGAATTAATTAGCTCCATGCATCACACACACACAATCACACATATATGAGCCATAAAGGATGAGCAGGCGCTGTAAAACATTGTTTAAACGCACACACACACTTTACCACTCATAGAGGATGAACAGTGCCCCCTTGCTTTAGTGGAATGCGACTGCATGCTGGTGCTCCAGGAGCCTCCAGCCTTTACATAAGCATCACTACACACACACAACCTCACAAACAAACATACACACTTCCCTATTTCATTCTCTGGTACTAATCAACCCATTTTTCTTCCCCTCTCTCATCTCTGTCGAGCACTGCTGCGTGGGTGTGTGTGTGAGCGTGAGTGTGTGTGTGTGTGTGTGTGTGTGGTAGCAGTCTATTGAGATGCTCTGCTTTGTGCTGTTGTCATTTATCTTACGACCGCTTCCCTCTTCTGCGTTTTCTCCCTCACACACTATTCTTCATTCTCTCTTTGAACGAGGGATGCATAATTCAGAAGCATCTCGGCGCGCGGCGTCCTGACAGTGGTGTGGTGGTAACCCAATCATCTCACATACATACACACGCTGAGGCAATCATATATACAGTACACACACACACAAACACACACAGGAAGCTTCTGACTCATGCACTTCTTTTTTTTTTTTTGTCAAAGTGAGACGATTTTGGACAGAGCGCGAAAATCTGAATCAGAAAGGAGAAAATAAAGGCCTCCACTACTCCACGATCCAGCCGGTGTGTGTTTTCAGAAAACACCACAGCTGTATCTGACAGCCTTGCATTGTCGGATTGGGATGTGTTGCAAGGCCTACTTTTGCATCTCAATGGAGTCTGGGTGCTGTTTAACATCTGTTCTTTCCTTTTTCAAAATAAGGTGAAGAAGCCCTTTAATATTCTCTACAAAGAGCAGGCATAATGTGCAGAGAATGGGTTTCTCCACGGTTGTAGAGTGTGGTGAATACTGACAGTGTTCAGGTTTAAGAGGTGTGTCACCACAGCTGAGCAGAAATCCAGCTCCTGATACCCATGGCATCATCAATTTAGAACAAGACTCAGGCACTTCTTTGCTTTTATAATAGACGAGCAGGTAATTGTAATTCGTGACGCGTTTAGTGAAATATACCAACATCACACTATGGTATAATACATGTGAAATCAACTCACAAATGGGTTTAAAAACAATAAAAAAATTGCTCTGCAAGTAAAAAATGAAGGAGCTTAAAGCCTTTTGTCTCCTCTCTGCAAGTTTCAGTTACACAAACCTGTTCAAAGATGTCTTCATGGAGGATTATCCACTAGACCTGGTCCATTTCTCGAAACGTCCCTCGCGATCCATCTCCAAATGTTCTCAGAGTGATTTAGATCAGGGGAACATCAGGATGGCCCAAAGAGTGAGCTGATTCCTCTGGAAGAAGTCCAGAAACCAAGTCATCACCACAGAGACCAGGGCCCTCAGTCATGAAGGAGGCCCCCTGCAACATCTCCACAGAGCCAGCCGCCGTTTGACGCCCCTGACCAACTTGGAGCTCCATTGGTCTGTTGAAGGATCAAGTCCAAACGGCGAGTTTGTGGCGTTGAAGGAGACGAGGCCATTGAAGATGTGTTTTGTTCTTTAAGCTCTTCTCTCTCAGACGACGTCTAATGGTTATTGGGCTCCAGTAACAGCCTTTAGTTGGGTCCAGGATGGTCCAATGTCGGATCTTCTGGCTCAGTGCTGGTAAGATGTTTCTGGGTCTACCTCTGGACTTTTTAGTTCCATAATCCTCAAGATCTCAGAAGAAATCCAAAATGACCTTTGCTTGTGAGGCTCAACAATCAGACCACGTTCACCGAGAGAAAATTTTTTAGCCTTTGACATCAGGAAGAGGCTGTGATCTTCATTTTTTGATCAGCTGATGAACAACAGACATCACTCCCATTGCTTCTTTTTTTGAATTTTGAAACTCTACTTTTCAAGATCTAGCAGTGCAAAATGTTAATTCCTGCAATTTTCCAACTGTGTATTACGCAAATCGTCCACAAAGCAGTGTTCAAACAACACTCCAAAGAGGTATTTACATGAACTCAAGCAGATATCAATAACTAATCCACGTTCAAGGGCACAGCCAATGCAAACAAACACATGTGCACAGACACACGTTTCCAGGCCATGGGAGGAATGTTTGACCTGTGTTTTTTGAAACAAGTAGAAAATCGTTTGTATTACCGGTGAGCGCGGGTGTAATCCTGCTTCTCCTCCAGCCTGAATCTATACAACACACTACCAGATGTGAGGGATTACCTCTCAGGAACACACACACCTGGCTGCGGGCCCACACACACACAGCAAGTCAAATGAAGCAGGGAAGATTAAAAAAGAAAACAAAAGGCGGGTACAGAGACACGCTGACTGCCACTCATGAAGTGGAGCATATAAAACAGATGCATACTGCAGCTTGTCGAGGCAGCGGTGAGCCTGGCGTTCACAGACGTCACTGTTTGAACCTTTAAATGTCTCTTTCTTACTGTTTGAAGAGAAGCCAGCAGATCCAGTGTTCGTCATTGAACATAACGCCTCTTTGATGCTTCAGACACAGCGATCTAAACACTACAGAGCAAACAAAACGCAGCCTGTTTTTAGTCAGCGCGGCTGCAGTGGTTTAAGCATTTGCATCCATGCAAATTTAGCAAATGATGACCCAGATATGTTGTTTTGCTTCAGGGACAATACAACAGGAGAGGAGGATGGACTCTGCCGTATCTCTTCAGACCTGGTGTTCAGCAAAGGCTGACTCAACAGGGGATGACAGGAAAGAGGAATACATGCAGAGAAAATGTTGCATCAAAGAAAAGTTACAACTAGCCGTGCCTACTATTTTATCTAAAATTCAGTATGCAGTAGTCAGTATGCGAAAACTTGCAAAATCTGCAGTATGCCAAAAATCCCCTGATGCCCTACTGATCCAGGAAAATTTCTCAGTGTGCAACGGACCAGTCTAACTGGCATACTGTTTCCCACAATGCATGACGCTAACGCTGTTCGTCAATGCAGGTTGCAGGTTTTGGTGAAATACCGCCATCTACTGGAATTAGTCAGCATTATAACTACAATACAACAACACTAACGTTAGACGGAAGTGAATCGGTTAATCTCGTCACTTCCAGTCGTAAAACAGGTGAATATAGAGTCAATGGCCCGTTCTTACGGGCTGTCCAGACTCTGTATTTCCGGAGTGAAAGTTTGGTCCGCATTGCCAACAGTAAGTCAAACTTGTTACCAGTCAGGGTTGGACTCCGCCAGGGCTGCCCTTGGTCACCGATTCTGTTGATTATTGGTAGGATTTCTAGGCGCAGTCAAGTGGCGGAGGGAGTCAGGTTTGGGGGTCTCAGGATCCCATCTCTGCTTTTTGCGGTTGATGTGGTCTTGTTGGCCTCACCCAACACTGATCTCCAATTCGCACTGGAGCAGTTTGCAGCCGAGTGTGAAGCAACCAAGATGACGATCCGCACCTCTAAGTCCAAGGCTATGGTTCTCAGTCGGACAAGGGTGGATTACTCACCCAAGGTGGAGTGAGAGTCTTTGCCCTAAGTGGAGGAGTTCATGTATCTCAGGGTCTTGTTCACGAGTGAGGGGGAAATGGAGCGAGAGGTTGACAGACGGATCGGGACGACATTGCCAGTGATGTGGTCGCTACACCGGTCTGTTGTGGTGAAGAGAGAGTTGAGCCGGAAGGCAAGGCTCTCAATTTACCAGTCAATCCACGTTCCGACCCTTACCTATGGCCACGAGCTATGAGTAGTGACTGAAAGAACAAGATCCCAGATACAAGTGGCTGAAGTGAGCTTTCTCTGAAAGGTCTCTGGACTCAGCCTTAGAGATAGGGTTCGGAGTAGAGCCACTGCTCCTTGGCATCAAGAGGAGCTAGATGAGGTGGTTTCGGGCATCTGGTGAGGATGCCTCCTGGACGCCTCTCTGGGGAAGTGTTTTGGGCATGTCAAACTGGGAGGAGACCCGGGGATTGACCCAGGGCACGATGGAGAGATTATACCTCTCAACTGACCTGGGAACACCTTGGTATCCCTTCAGAGTAGCTGATGGAAGTGGCCGGGGACAGGGGTCATTGGTCTTTGCTGATGGCACTGCTGCCCCGCAATCCGGATAGGCGTTGGAAAATGGAATGGAATGGATATAACTTTTGGTGTAGGATTAAAAATCAAATTTGATGATTCTGTGTACAAAATAGATTCTTAACAAAATAACTGAAATGCCAAGATCTACCCACAGATTGTTTTTTACTTTAATAATTACGACAACTGCAAACCAGAGCAGTATGCTACAAAACAGACCCAACAGAACAGTCAGACTACATACTGCAAGCAAAAGCAGTAGGTAGTAGGTAGTGCGTACTATATACTACATTCACATGCAGTATGTAGAAGGCAAAAACAGCCACTCACGTCCGTCCAAGAGGCTGCAGTGATTGAGCATGTGCGAGCACACACACTCACAAAGCGAGCCACCAGCTGAGGTACCGCAGCGCCCGCTCTGCACCATGACAAGTCACATTATTATTTATGCACACTCATAAAGGGAGAGGGTAAACTCTTCATAAATCACACATGCCCCAGAGGCCGAGAGGGAGGAGGAGGGAGGAGGGCGGAGGGGTGACGGGGGAGCTCCAGGCCTCATATTTCTCAGAGCGGCTACACACAAATATCAAACCGGCTCGTTCATCATTCCTGCAGTGCAAACACATCAGCGCTGGTTACACTGGTTTCACATCTGTGGACATGACACACAAGCACACAAAGGACTGCATGCTCCCCCCCTGCAAACTCATAACCTCCCCTCATAAATGTGCATGAAAACACACACACTCACACACACATAGAGGAGGAAATCACACTCATGTTCCAGCTCTCTTCCCCAAAAGTCAAGAGCCGGAGACTAATAATCAGCTTTCTTTTCCCTGTGGCCGCCGCAAGGCCAGCTGCTCCCTCCAACCACCCGCCTCCTCCTCCTCCTTCCTTCCTCGCGGGATCTGACAGAGAAATAGAAGGAGTGATTAACTCTGAGCTGGGAGGCTGGCGCCCTCTCACCTGTGGCTCTTTCTCCTCCACAGGCTGCCTCCTCTTCCCTCCATCTGCCCTCCCTTGACATTTCAAACCATACGTCACCTTTTTTCTTCCTGCATTTGCTGCTTTTGACTGATATTAATGGCTCTGCAAAGGTGTTACCTGCTCTTTTTATTACAACTCTTCATAAAAATATTAATAACTCACTCATTTCCTGAGTGGCTTTGATGTAAAAGCATCCATTTCTGGGTCAAAGGGCTTCCATGACCTCAAAATTTCTCCCAGATGCCGTTCTTCAGCTCGGATTACATCTTCAGGCGTAAACACACGCAGGTTGGTGTATAAATGATCTATACATCCTCGGCATTCAGTGCCTGCCGTTGCCATGGAAAGCCAGCATCACTCAGCCTGAGGGTGTTTTGTGCAGGAAAAGAAAAAGCTGCCTCACCTGCAGCTTTTCACACACCCATCAACATATGTGTTCCTGCCAACGCGCCTTATTAGATAGTTATTGACTCAACATCAAAGGCTGCAGGGGATTTGTGCAGCATTACATGTCTGCAAGACTCACAAGCGGAGAACACCTCTTGACAGCATCATCCATCTGTATATACAGAGGTGAAGGGTTAGCAGCTCCAACTACACAGTCACCTCGACGAAGGAGCTACTCCGAGTACGTCAGATCAAAAACTGCACCTCCTCCTTTCCATATGTCGTTCCTATATCAGGAGTAGGCTGGCTAATGAGTGGAGTGGCCTATTCAGACGCATTACCACTCGCAGCGCTCTATTCATTAGACCAATCAGTTCTCTGACGAGGACGAGAGGCCGTGAAAAAAATGACTGACAACAATAATCGTGTGTTCTGGTGTGCAAAACAAAGGGCACAGATGTGGTTTCAGCTGAAATCATTAAATACTCGGAGCTAAATGAGCGAGATTCAGTGTTACACACATTTCTCCTTCAGTAGCTGTGGAAGTACACACTGCTGCTGCACAAACACACACGTCCGGGAGTGTGACTTTCTGCTGATTTGAGTTATTAGCAGTTGGAGTGAGCTGAGATTTAGAGAGCGGAGGGAAAACACACTTCGCTTTCACACGCCGTCAGTTAAACACACACACACATACACGATCGGGGCGATGTCATGGAGGAAAACAGATGGTGTGAGGCTGCTAAGGTCAGAGAGTAGATTTGCTGTAAACAAGTTGATCTATAAGAGATCATTAGCTGGTGTGATTAGCTCCTCTACAGGCTGCTGTGCCAAAAATCACAGCGAGCTGACAACAACAAACACAGAGCAGAACAGGAAGATGCTCCACAACGGTGTGAATGAAGACGTCAAGGGTTGTTGTTGGTGTTTGTGGAGCATCAGCCGGCTGTATGGAGAGCAAAAGCAGGCAGGGGAAATACGCCAAATGTTTTTTTGGTATAAATGTGTTTATTCACTTAATGTGCATTGGGAAAACACAAAAAAGCTGAAGAAAAAAGGCAAAATAAACACAATTTCACACAAAACGCAAAAAATAGGCTGGACACCCTGCACACCCTTCGGAGGAAATAACTGACACCAATTACTTCTTATAACCATCATCAAGTTTCCTGCACTTCTCAAATGGAATTCTGGACCACTCTTCTTTTGCAAACTGCTCCCGGTCTCTCAGATTCGAAGGGTGCTTGCTTGCATGAGCAAGTTTGAGACTTCCCCCTAGGTCAGGGGTGGCTAACCAGTCAGAGATCAAGAGCTACAAAAATGGTCGTGGTACTACGGAGAGCCACGTCACACACGTGGTCTTGCAAACACAATTCCTCTCACACATAAACGAAATGTCATTAAATAAAAATCAAAACATTTCCAAATTTTAAAGCGAGATTTATTGTGTTTGTGTGTTTAAATTGTACTAGAGAAGAGAAACTGAAACTTAAGTATCAATCCCAACTGATCCCAAAGTTGGCATCCATATATATATATATATATATATACCACACACCGAAAGGCAAAGAGCCACAGGTTGGCCACCCCTGCCCTAGGTGTTAAATGGGATTAAGATCCGGACTCATTGATGGCCACTCCAGAACTCTCCAGTGCTTTGACTCCAACTATTAATTGGTGTTTCTTGGGTCATTGTCTTGTTGGACCACTCATAGCCTCTGACACGGACCCAGCTTTCTGACACGAGGCCCCACATTGGGGCTCAAGAGATTTTGATAGTCTCAAAGGTTTTATGACTCCTTGCACACTGCCAAGGCACCCAGTGCAAGAGGGAGCAAGACAACCCTAGAACGTCACTGAACCTCCACCAAAGGGATGGTACCTTTCACATTTAAATCAATACGATACAGATGCCCGTACCTGGTAAACGGTATCAGTACTCAATGGTACCAATTTTTTCAGCACTTTTGCTTGTTTATGTGGCAATAATCACTTATTTTCTTGATTATAAAATCTCACAGTTTTTTTTCAATTTTGCTCATTTATTCTTTAATACTCTTTAATACTATTACCTTTCCACTCTCTCACAGTCACAAGGATGCGTTTAGGTACCTAAACATGGTACCTTCTGACTTTGCGTGAATCGGTACTCGGTACTACAGACAGAATTAAGATGGTACCTATAAAAGTACCTGGTTTGGTACCCATCCCTACTCCACTATGATCAACTGTAGGCACTGTGCTCTTTTCTTTGTAGGCCTTATTCTCTTTTCTGTAAACAGTAGACTGACGCGCTTTTCCAAAAAGCTCTACTTTCGACTTGTCTGTTCACAAAAAAGTTCATTCTGGCTTTTTTATGTCTCCTTTATTGATCTTGATTTTATGTCTGTACAGCACTTTGGCCAACTGCAGTTGTTTTAAAATGTGCTTTATAAATAAAGTTTGACTTGACTTGACTTGACTCTTAGTCAGCATAGGGGTTCTCCTTGGTGTCCTCATTCAGATGTCCAAGCTGACACTTCTGCACCCGAGTCTGCAGGACAGCTTGAATTAGTGTGGAAGTTCACTAAAGATGTTTATCCACCATTTGAACTATCCTGCCTTGCATTCTTCAGTCATTTTTTTCTTTAGTCCCTGTCCAGGGAGATTAGCCACACTTCCAAGGGTTATAAACTTCTTGATTATATGACCCACAGTGGACAAAGGAACTTCAAGATCTCTGGATATGGTCTTGTATCCTTGAGATTGTTCAGATTTTTCAAATTTTGCTTCTTAAGTCTTCAGACACTTCTCAGCTCTTCTTTCTCTTCTCCATGCTTGGTGGGACACATGTACACACAAAACAAAGGTTGGTTCAACTTTTATGCATTATAACTGGCATCAGGTGTGATTTTTAAATTGCGAGCAACTGTTGATGCCACAGCTGAGTTTAAACAAGCATCGCCTGCTTAAAATAAAATGTTTTACCCACAGTTCTAAATGGTGACAACAATTTTGTCTGGCTCATTTTTTGTATTTTGTGTAAAACTGTCAATTTTGGCTTTTTTCTTTTTCATCAAAAAAGAAATACACATTTATACCAGAAACATCTGTAATTGCAGCAATTTCCAGGAAAAATGGTGTATTTTCTAGAAAAATTCAAAGGGTGCCAATACTTTCATTTACAGCTGTATCTGCATGCACGAGCAGCTAACCTCAGCGTCTTCATGTCACGCTGATTATGAACACGAGTCCAACCAACGTCGTGCACCCCTGGCCTCTAGCACAGGTCGGGTTACAGCCTGACCGTCTCACTCCATTAGGAGCTAATGGGTGGTGTGATGGTGACACAGAGGGCAACAGGGAGTCCGTGTAATTAACAGGACGAGAGGCACCAGAGGACAAGATCTGAGCCCGTGATGACCGTAAGTCACACACACACGCGCACGCCAGCGCAGAGAAAACTGAGACAGGCCTTATCCTCGCTGAAACCCAGCCTGGTGCTTCAGTGAGCTGATAAATCACTTTGGAGAGGTGCCATTATTCAAAGTCAAAAGGTAGAGCAATGGATCATCTGGAGGAATTAAAATTCCAGAGTGCAACTTTAGGAGAAAGCTCAATGCACGCGTGCAGTTAAATGAAAAGCAGACAGGCACGGCAAGAAGTCTTCTCCATCCTCAAGTTCTCTCATCATAATTACAATCAAACTGAGTTTCAGTGACTCTGTGTGTGTGAGAGGGAGTGTGTGTGCAGGGGGTATTGTTAATTGAATATAATCAGATGAAGAGCTGTCGTGGAGCTCAGGCGAAGGGGGGGGTTGAATCAAGGTCGAGGCTGATGAGATCAAATCAGCTCAAGTGACCGAATCCCGCCGGGCGAAACATTCAGCCGCTTGAGTCTGATCTGATCTGATCTGCAGGCAGCCGACTGACACCGAGATAATCTTGCTTTATTCAATAAACTGTATGTTTACTGGAGATTTAAATGTAATAATCTATCACTGTCCACGCTTCGTCTTTATTATGCATTCCCTTTAACTTCTAAGCAACTTCCCTCGCCTTGCTTCCATTAATCTCTGCAGCACATCCGGTTTTTATGAAGCTTAGACGACCTTCAACAAGTTTGGGGTAAAGTCTGGAGTTGTCAGGCTCATGAGACGGTAATCCGTAAGTTCAATGGGTTCAAAATGAAATCATAAAATTTGATTTCAAGATAAGATAACTAAACAGTGACTATTCTGTTCATTTTTCCTGTTTTATTTGCATTTTTATCACTTTTGTGCTCTTTCCCTATCTCCTCCCCGCCTCACATAAAGCACTGTCTGTGAAAAGCGCTAAAAATAACCCTGCCTCGCCCCGCCATGCCATTTTCTAATCAGCGCACTTGAACCTCATGCTCCTGCTCATCACTGCCCATTCAGACAGTGCGCGGAGTTATGTGACTATTCAAATGCCAATCAAACACAGTCGGCGCTGCACTGAATGCTGGGAGCGGGAGGTGAGGCCGCGAGGTGTCACGGAGCGTCGAAGGCTAATCAGCACGTCTGCGCCTCGCAATCACGTCCCATTCACGAAACTTTTTTTCCTGCAGAGGGTTTGCACGTTTTGAGTAATGCCTTATTGTCACCTGTCGGAGGCGCTGACACCTGGCATGGTCGGGATTAAACCGAGGCAAATCAACAGATATGATTCACACAAAGACTTCTTCTGTAAGAGTAGGGAATAAAGAAACAAAGATGGTGAGAAAAATGACAACAACCATAGGAAAGACTGCTGACGTGATGATGAAAGGTGATGTGGGAAAAGACACACGAGCAACAGGGATGTCAAGAGATGTGGAGAGTTTCATGAGGAGTGGACTGAGGCTGGAGTCAGAGCATCAAGAGATACCAAGGCACGTCTTCAGGAACCCTCGAGACACTTCTCGGGCTGGGTACCCCAGATCACCAACGTCGACCAAAACGCTTCGGCAGTACCAAGTATCAAAACATGCCTTGTCTTTCAGTGCAGTAACAAAAGGATTAATCACTCAATCAAGATCTGATAATACCACCGGTAATTGGCTGTCACGTCGCAAGTGGTTGTTGCCAATTTAGCGACTCTGTCGATGTACTTAGCAACTTTTCAGACAGCTCATCGTCTTTTTTGTCAAAAAAGCAACTAGCGACTAAACTAGCGACTTTTCTGGATTTTGGGGACTGATAGGAAAGCATGTAATGATGCTGAGCCCTTTCCCTATCCAGAACACTCACAGAGGGACAAGTCCTCCTCGCTCTTACAGCAGTTCCTCTCAGAGTGTAGTCACACTGGCCATCTGAGCCTTCCCAAAGCACACTTCAACCTTAAAGTGATACTCCGGGATGGAACAAGTTGGGTCCTACCACATCACCCCTTCAACAGTGTTTTTGTGCAGCAGAAGCCCAGAGCGCACACACCAAACACCCCCTACCTGCTCCTCTGCCGATTTCCTCTGCACTCAGACGGGGCCATATTTTACTTACTAAAGTGTGAATGCAGACCGATATCAGATTTTTTCAGTGGGAGTCCGTTTATTTGTGTTTTTGGTCAAGTCAAATATGGCCCCGTCTGAGTGCAGAGGAAACCTGCAGAGGAGCAGGGAGGAGGTGTTTGGTGCGTGCATCCTGGGCTTCTGCTGCACAAAGTCACTGCTGTAGGGGTAATTTCTGCCCTAAACCTTGTGATAGGACCTAACTTGTTCCATCCCGGAGTATCACTTAAAGGCAGGAACACACTACAGGATAATTGGGCTAAATTTGTCCCAATCTCCTCCTTATGATCAAAGCCAGCAAAGGCCAGATTGTTTGATGTCTACAAATGACATCGTGTGTGATTTTTATATGGCGTGGGACGTGTTAAGAGTGATTTTGTCTAGTTTGAGCTGCTCAGAAAGCCTCTGATTGAGAGATCCTAGATAATGAACATGTTTAATATTCACAACTACAAATCCTGTAGTGTGCGGGGCGCTCTGCGAGGAGCCAAGCAGGTACAGCGTGTAATGTCTCGTGTACCAAAGCTAATCAAGATGACAGCTGACTCAACTGACTACTGAAGAGGAAGTAAGAAATCTATCTGTAATACTTCTGACTACTTTACTCACCTCAAACTCGCACTGTTATTCATACAGCCCATATCCCCATGAAAAAACGCCATAAAAAAATAATAGTTGTGTTAAAAAAAAGATCATAATAATAATAAAGTCATAAACGCTGATGAACTCGAAGCAACAACAAAAAAATAAATAAAAAAATAGATGAATAATGAAAAATAATACTAATAATATTACATAACCTACATAACTAAAAAAATAAAGGAAAATATAATAATTAAAAGTAATCAATTAGCTGATCTATAGATAAACCAATCAATTCATTAATCACACAATAACTAACCAATTCAAATATGATGAAGGAAAAAAAAGAATTAATAGTGAAAATAAAAAAAAATTCAGTTAAGTATCTGGCAAAAAATAAAAAGTAAAGGCATCGGTATCGAAGTGAAGGGGAGCCACAGAAGAAGTTTCTGCAAAGAAGAAGAGGGATGATACAGCTCAACTTTTGAGCTCTCTTCTTGGTGGATAACTTTGTTAATTAATGAACACATCAGGAGGAGATGCAGCTCTCTGATGATGCACATCTTTTCAATTTGCAAAGCGAAGTGTGTAAAAGTTTCCATCTGAGGTCATTACTCAAAAACAGGTGCCGCTTCCTCTTTAAAGGATACGGAAGATGCTCATGGCCGCAGACCTACTTTAAATACCATCAATGCATTTCCGTGTGACTGCTCCGTATTTCTCGCACTGTGACATGCAAGCAGAAGAGATGGATGATGGGAGACAGGCTGGTAATCAAGCCCTGACATTTCAAAGAGAGATCAGCTGGGATCTGCAGCATTTACATTCCAGCAACCAGAGGCTGCACAGGAGGCTGGTGGACGCCTTGTAAGCCCGGTGATTAAAACCAGCTAATTAAAGAGAGATGGAGGAAATCATTCCAGGTTTTTTTTTCACCATTAAATTTCCCATGAAATTAGATTTCTCGTTTGGCTGCATGGGATGGAAGGTTGACTTTTTTATATGTGTGTTTTTTCCCCAACACTTGGAATACAAGGTCCGTGTGTCTCTGCGCACATGCAATGAGGAGTGACAGTCCACTTATGAGGAGATGTTATGCACCCTGAGTTTAATTCCCACTCTGGAGGCGACCTACGTGACAAGAGAGGACACTTACACAAGGAGAACATTCAGACATCAGCTGCAATTTGGTTTAAAAGAGAGACAATGAAAGAGCCTGAGAATAAAACGTCTAATCTCTGCAGGAATCACCTGGAAACAGCAACAGCCATACAATACCTGAGGCCAGGTGGAGAAATGTGTGCAGATAATGCATCCAAAGCACTCTTAATATTGGGGAGAGGGGCAGCTCTGGTGGAGGTAAAGGTGTGAGGGATGAGGTCTGTTGATAAGTGCCACTAGCAGTTCCCAATTGACCGACAGCTAAGCCCCGCCCCCTCCACGCAATGAACAGTTGGAGACAGAAAGGTAGGAATGGGTACCTTTCACATTTGAAACAATATGGTTCCAATGCCTGGTACCTGCAGTCGGTATCGGTACTCAACAGTACCAATTTTCGGTACTTTGGTGTGTGTTTATGTGGCAACAGATATTAATTTGTTTAATAATATATATTTTTTTCAATTTAACATACTTTTTCTTCAAAATATCCTTGTAATTCTGTGTTTATGTCCAGCATAGAAAATTGCCTACTCTTCCACTCCCTCACAGTCACAAGGATGCTTTTAGGCACCTAAACATGGCACCTTTTGATTTTGCATGAATCGCATGAAAAGTACCTAATTCAGTAGATATCCCTACAGAAAGATCAGATATCATCTAGAAGTCACCAAAAGACTCCAAAGTCCACATTGGAGGAATATATGAATAATTTTATTATTGAAAAGGTCGATAAGAACTAGGGATGCATCAATCCTGCTTTTCTGGTCCCGATACCGTTTCGATACCTTGGCTTGGCTTTAGGTATCGACTGATTCAATACCAGTGTTACAAAAAATAGCCTGGATGCTCTACTGTGGGATAAGACTGGGAATGTTTTGAGTAAAAGACAAAAACGATCAATATGGAATTACTGAAGTTAATATTTATTTAAGAAATGACTATTTGATTGTAAAATTTTGTGTATGTTTATTATGTACAGGTCCCAGAGCAAAGCTGATAAACAGCATCTGGTTAGCATCAGCATCTCAGACAACAAGACTAGCTACAGTATCTACACTGAACCATTCAGCACACCGTTCGACAACCTTTGTTATCTTGGCTACTACAGATAAGCTAATGAAGCTAAGCTCCAGAATCTAACGTTAGCTTAACTAGAGCCCTTTGGATAACAGCTGACAATGATGTACAATCACCAAAGAACATAGACTACAAAAAAAAGGCCAATGAAATTCCAACAAACAAAGAGACATGAAGAACAACTATGGATGGGTACTGAATTAGGTACTTTTATGGATACTGACTGAAGTCTGTCAAAAGTACCAAGTACCAATTCACGTAGAATCAAAAGGTACCATGTTTAGGTACCTATATGCATTCTTGTGACTGTGAGGGAGTGGAGGAGTTGGCAATTTTCAGTGCTGGACATGAACACAGCATTGCAAGGTTATATACTAACTACTCTCAAACAAATTGATATTTTTACCACATGACCACAAAAAGTCCCGAAAACTGGTACCGTTAAGTACCCCATTGTTTCAAATGTGAAAGGTACCCATCCCTATGAACACCGCAGGTAGAAGCTAACGTTAGGCTAACTTTAGCTAACGTTAGAGAAAATCCCAAAGTCATCGGACTGCAGCGGTGGTTCTACTGTTAAAGATGACTTTCTATTTCTAAAACTGAAACTGAACTTTCTAAACTGAAAATCTGAGAAAAACCTCATAAAACTGAACGAAAACTGTTTTTCTGCAATGCATTACAAGAGACGTGAATTGGATAGGCTATACACTCTGTGATTGGCTCATCGAGTTTAAGGGCGGGATAGCCTCAGGTCAATTCTGTTGGAGGTCTCTCATGATGAAACCCCATCTACATTTCAAGTTTTGGGCATCCTCCATCAGCTCTCACACTCCCTGTGCAGGCTTTGCAGCTCGCCTGTTGTTTTTCCTTTCCTTCACACATCCATGCGGATCCAAACACTGTTAACAGACACTGACGTCTTTCATCCTCGTCTCATTTCACTCAGTCCATAATTTCAGACTCGTTTCACTTCCTTCTCTCCTGTTTTTGTAGCAGTACGACAAACAAAATGCTGGTCTAGCTCATGCTTTGGCATTCCTTGAAATCCAAAGAGCATGCACAACATGTCAAAACTGCGCTGCATCACAAATAACAGATACACCAAGGCGACAATTTGTCCCGTCACTCCACATGTGGAGGGAAAGGCGAGGTATCTTGTCACTTCACTGCAGAGATCCACCCAAAACAGCTTGGCGAAGCAGAAACTTTATTATCTACACGCCTCATATCTGCGTCAACTCATACTGAGGTGTGTGAAAGGCCAACGACTCCAACCGCCATGTCTCCAGCTGTCATCTGAGAGCTGCAAGGCACACAGAAACACACTCACACACACACACACACACACAGATCTACAGGAGTAAAAGGTCAGAAAGCTCCTGGGGTGTAATCGCCTCAACGCTGACCTGCAGCTTTCTCTTTATTCTGTGCTGCTTTGTGTGTGAGTGTGAGTGTGTGTTGTGCAAATGCGGTCACACCTTTAGCCCACACCCCACGGCCTCCTCCACATTCATCAGATTGATATTAATATTCATAAGGAGGCTGGTGGCCGGCGTCTCGAGATGGGGTGCTAATGAACGGAGTGTGTGTGCATGTTGCACAGATGCGGGGGGCAGAGCTGTAATCAAATCACAGCCGCCCCCTCATCTCCGCCCTCATCAACCACCAGTGGCGCTCCTTCCGTGCGGGGTAATGCTAACACGCTACTCGACAAGCCTGGCACAGCAGAGACATGCGTGTGTGTGTATGTGTGTGTGTGTGTTGAATAATGGTCGTGGGCTGGCCCAGATAAAGAGGTCTGGACTCGCGGCTAGGCTAACCACTAGGCGTACAAATAGTCAACCATTATCTCTCATTAGCATCCGCGGCTAACACAAGGCCCATGCTGTGCGGCGGCGGGCCCTCACAATGGGGCCACTCCAGTATGATTGATGGTAAAACAGCATCAGCCATAATAACAGAACAAAACGAGAGAAAAGCACTAAAGATAGAATCTGTCGGCTGCGGCGGGGAAATAAAAACGTAGACAAACAAAAGGAAGTCAGACTAATCAAGAATGCCAGGCACCGCTCATTAATCTGTGAGAGCCGACGGCGTGTGGAGGCCCGGAGATAAGTCGGATGAGTGGCACGTTTTGAGGATCACGTGTGCTCTTCCTTTCCCGACTATCTTTTCATCAGCGGCGTAAAAACAAAAGGATAAAATGAGGAGGGGTGATGAAAGCGGGGAAGGGGCGTAGGGAAGAGAAACAAAGGTAAATAGGACGCTTCTTTCTGTGCGCTCCGCGGAGTCTCCTAATCACCAAAAAGAAGCACAGCTGGGGAGGAAAAGCCGACGTCAGGGTGAGTTGTTAGCGGGGGAATCTGATCAAATGCTACAGTTGGATTTGATCTGTGACACTCCTTCATATCTAGGAGAAAGCAGGTGTGAAAATGAGTCATTAAAACCCATGATTCACTCAATTGTGCACAAATACGGCGCAGATCTTGTGATTATAACTCCATCATCCCGGGAAATGAAGCCCCTGTGATTGAAGGAACACTTTTTGTTCCCTCTGCTGGAGTTTACACATCTATTATTTATCCGTGTCCCCTTTTCCACAAAGCGGATTTTGCCAAACTTGCAGTCCTCACAAACTCTATTGTTCGTGGAGTTTAAAACAAGCATTGTTAGTGTGACGGGAAGAGTCAGCTGACTCAGTGTTGATAATTCAGCATTCATCTGAGCTCAGGGCTTATGAATATGGATTTCAGGCAGTTTATTAGCACATCTTAAGAATGCATTATGGGAAATTAGCAAGAGGAATGGAACCAGCTCTCTATATAGAAATTGGGCCACCGCCTGTGTGTGTGTGAGACGTCAGCTCCCAACTGTGAAGTTACATCACGTCTGTTTGGGGAAACTTCCCTCTCCGCACACGGCTGATTGGATTCAAATCTTCAAATTGTGTCCTCTCATGTTTCCGAAAAGAAGAACGAACATGACAGCTAAATCACACGGCTCGTCTTCCCTCTCTTTTTCCGAAAGAGCAGGAGGGAAAACAAGTTTGAGTCCTCACCCGGCACATATGGAGCCAATGACGATTGCAATTGGATCCAATCAGAGTTTATTTTCCGCGGTGGGGAAAAACGCTTTCTGTCACATTTTGGATTTGTTTGTTCAGACGCCTAACAACGAATGACAAGCTAACCAAGGCTTAGATTTACAAATACTTTCTTTATTGGACGCCCTGTCACTCTGCCAAGCTGGAGGCTTCACAAAAACGACACAGAAATCCACAACCAGACTCTGAGTGCTGCTTGAAACAGAGGATTTCTGCTCTCTGCTTTCACTTTACCACACACTAGGTGAGAAAAGTAAGCAGTCATTTCTTAAAAGTTAGCTTAAATAAAGTTATATAATATGGTTACCTTGTCTCTGTCCTCCACCAGATCACTCAGCATGTCATCCATGTCCAGAATCCCTCCGTCCATGTGCTCTAAGTGGTGGGTCTTCACTGCAGTATCTCCATCCTGAAGAGACCAGTATATGATTTTCAGCATTATGTTATAAAATGAACACATGAATACACTAACCTGAATTTGGAATCGAGATGTTCTGTGGCCCATTTATATGAGGTAAAATTTGTGCCAACAGAAACTGAATTTGAATTAAATTGTTGAATTTGAAAAAGCATGATGTGTAATGGAATTGCATCAAACCTTTGAACATTCAACCCTTTTATACTTTAAATTCAAAAACACAGGCACAAATATATCCTCACACATTTAACACATTCCAAAAAAATATTGCAATATCACTTTGTTCATGACATATTTTTTGCATTATATTCAATAAACTGGGTAGTTTTGCAACTTTCTGGTACGGTTATAAGTACATATGCATTCTTTCAATGTAATAAGTACTTTTCTAAAATAAAATAGGAGAGAAAAGGTCAAGTGCCATGTGATTAACACAACTTCTTTAAATTTAACAATTTTTTAAAACTTTTTTTTTTTTAAGGAACAAAACATAAATAGACAAAATAAAAAAACCCACAATAATAAAAGCAGAAGACAGGGTTTATACAGGTTCAACACATAACGTCTCATGGGGTCAAATTAAAACACTATTACTGAATATCATATTAGTTCACCTCCTATACAGTTGTAACAAGAAACAAATCAAAGAAACCCAAAGAAAAATGGATAAAAAAAAATAATACACAAAGTGCCAAGTGACATTATACATATGACAAAACAAGCACCTCCATTACTTTCCCAGTATCGTTCAAATTTATCTCTGGCATATCTTAGAAATAAGGTCAAGTGCCAATTTCTTGTTATCACTTTTTTGCAACTGGATAAGAAAAATGTATCAAGTATCTGTCTCTTTTCTTTAACCTTAGAGGTAAGTCACCTAAATACATAAACTTAAAAGACAGAGCTATTTCTGAGCTAAAAGTTAATTTTATTTCTTCAGAAAACAGTGACAGCACTGGGCAGTCTCAGAAAATATGAAATTATCCAGCCTATTTATGCCCACATGTCCTCCAACAGCCACCAAGCTCAGGTCTATTAGTCTGTGATTCTTTCATCTTTAAAGTTATGAAGTATCTTAACATATTCTTCCAAGTAAATTCCCTCCATAGACCGAAGCAGGTGGTGGAAGATAATGATGATGATTTGCAAATAACATAAAATGTGGAATGGCCTCTTTCTTCTTTTAAAGATTTACAGACTTTTAATATCAGTTTTCTGGTTGCATTACCCCTGTTCGCTCCAAAAAATATCTTAATCAGATGTAATCCTCCCTCAGTTGTGAGCTTAATATTTTTGTCAAAATGGTTTCTTATTTGGAGGTATCTATAAAAATAACTTTTTTCTAAGTTATATATTTTAGCAATATTTTATATGATGGTCGGTTTTGTAGTTCTTTTTCCACTGATGTTTTACAGGCCTGTGTGTGTTGTGAGTGTGTCTGTCCAGGTAGTAGGTGAAGTTATGTCCAATCACTGTTGTGTCAACACCCACACACACACCCTTTCACACTGTTGTAACTGGAGCCGGGTTCAGAGTGCGGCTCACGCAAAGAAGCGGGAAAAAAGATACCCAAGAGGTGTTTCCAGCTGGTGTTTCCATATTCCATATATTGTTGCTATATTTAGCTTACTTTCCAAACCCCGCTAGTGACTCTTTTTCAAAAAAGCAAGAATTTGGAGATTCTGACTTGAAAGTGTGTATCGATGTTACACTTCTAAACCAGCAGTGGGTGCTGCCATGGGCCGCTCTGCTTTCCAAAACAATCACATGCAGACAAGTGTCTCTCGCAGCTGCAGCCAGAGCAGGAGACAGCGTGCAAATGAATCACGTCTTCTTTCGGGTCACTTTGCTTGTCAAAAGCCCAGATAAAGGAGTAGGGTTGATATTTTGAAAGTTCATTTATAGTAATCAACATAGTTATGGTGATTTTTAACCTGATTTCTGTCTCTTCTACAATGTTATTCCTCTCTCCTACAGCATCCCTGACAATTACATGCTAATGGCTTATTATGCAACTTAACTGGTGACCTTAGTTACTGTTAACTTGAAATTTAAAGTAAAAAACTAAACTGAAACATTGGCCCAAGAAAATAAAATATGTATTGAACTGAGTGTTTCTTGTACCATTGTACGCCTTACATCTTCAAATGCAACAGCAGCTTCTCTAACTTTCCAGAACTGTGGAGAAGATTACGTCATCAAGAAGTGTAATAAAAATAACTCAATAATAAAGCAGAAACTATGACCCACATCCCTCTGCAACATCAGGTTCACCCTGAGTACAGTTTGTACAGAAGAATGTCAGAGCAGGGCGGGAGAGGAGAGAAGAAGAGGGAGAGGAGGGGAGGGGAACTCTTTCCAGTTTTGCCGGTCTGTGGGAAACAGGCGGTGGGCACATTCCTGACTGGTTTCACTGTCAGCGTGAAGACGAGAGGTCAGAGCGAACACACCCTCAGGGCAGGAAGAACCAGGCCTGCTAACTGAGCCGGGATCTGCAAACTGAAAGTGAACTACACCAACAATAGCATCTTCCTCTTTTTGTGGCAAAGTATGTGCTCTATTCTGCTCCAGCACAACAACGCTATCTGCTCGGGGAGAGTTTAAAGATGAGAGTGATGATAACAGAAATCTGACGCTCAGAGATAGTTTCACTGCTTCTTTTTGTACAATTTCTAATAAAACTAAGACATCTCCAGCAGGCCTTATCATCTCTAACACTGTGTGCAGCAGAAAATGACCCATTAGAAACCAATAAACAATCTGTCAACACCACACAGCACTGCATTACAGGCTGAATTAACAGCTACAGGCCGTAAGCCTCTGAGGCTGGAATGAGTTTGGCTCCCGCCATTGTGAATGAGCTCGTTCTTGCTCTGCTGCATCCGAATGCGAATCGCAGGACCCACAGGAAAAAAATAAAAGAGGGCGTCTGCCTCACACAATAAGCCAGAGTCCATTCTCTCGGGAGAGTCTGAGATCTCAATCACAGGAATAAGGTCTGAACCTTCAACCTCGCTTTCCTCACAAGTTCCCATGATGACCGGCGCCAGAGATGTGAGATGTAGAGCGAGGAGAGGAATCTGCAGCTGCAACGAGGAGGGGGGGGATTCACAGCATCGCTGTCATTGCAGGGCTGCAGAGAGCCGTGCAATCTGCTGCTGTGTGTCTCTGCTCTGCCATCCATCACAACCACACCGCTAACTCTCCTCATATAAACATAACGTTTATAGAAAGTTTTAGGCATTTTGAGACATATCCTAAAAAGTCTTTCACTTCTTAGTTAGGCCTGGGTGATAAAATGATAAAGATATATGTCGCAAAATAACTTTTCCTGGATAGAAAAATGAGCCATGGTCGATAGAATTCATTTGTTCATGTTTTGACAGACGTTATATTTACTAATCATATCTAAAAGGAGGAGATGCTCATATAATCCCTCGCGGAGTAATTTATCAAATCCAAAAATGTTACTGGTCACTGTTTTGGATCTAAACTTAGCATGTTTAAAAGGCAGGCGCAAACCGGCACAGTGTCACACTCAAATGGCCGTGGTCATTGTAGTGTGGAGGTGAGCCATGGTCGATAGAATTCATTTGTTCATGTTTTGACAGACATTATATTAACTAATCATATCTGGAAGGAGGAGATGCTAATAAAATCATTTAGCTCTCACAAAGTGATTTATCAAATCTGAAATTGTTAGTGGTCACTGTTTTTGCATCTAAACTTAGCATGTTTACAAGGCAGGCGCAAACCGGCACAGCGTCACACTCAAATGGCCGTGGTCATTGTAGTGTGGAGGTACAACAGGGGTAGGGGGTCTGTCAGAAATAAAAACAGTGGAGACATATTGTCTCATACAACGCCATTTCTAAACTTTGTTGTTTTTTTTTGACTGGGGTTTTGTGGTTTCGCCAGCAGCACTGGTCTCCACCCATGTTCAATGGACATTCATTTGCAGATTGACCTCCCTCTTCATCTGCCGAAGGCTCAGTTGAAGGATCACTTCCACTGAATGACCTCCAGACTGTTCAGACTGTTGCCAGGGCATTTACAATCAATGTCAGCCCAGATGTGGCACTGACCAGCTGCTACGGCGAAGGGCGCGCACCACATTGGACACAGCTCTCACCTCCTGTGCAGCAGTCTGTGACCTACTCTAATTTCTCCACCTCCATGGCTTCAAACTTCATTTTTCCTGTACAGCCACTCAACTCCTCCAAACTCTCCATGGTGACAGCAGGTAGCACAGGAGATGTTTCTGTCTTAGTTATCTGAAGTAGGTGTGTAATGTTCTTCTGTACGTCTATCTATTTGATTTCTAAAATCAGTACAAAATGCAAATGAAGTGTTGTGTTTCTCGCTGAATTCAGAACTCACACTCAAAAATGTTTCCAACAGAGGCAACACATGCTGGATAGAGATGTCGAAACACGCAGCTGGAGCCGAGACATCCGGGCGAAGCATTCACACCTCGCCAGAAAAACCAGCCCAACCTGAACTACAGCCAGCATTCTTCTCACCGACACTGTTTACTCATCTGAGAGAGTGTGTGTGTGAGTGAATGTGTGTGTGTGTGTGTGGCAGCAACGGCACACAAGGGAAGGGCGCTAATTGGCTCTCTTACTATTACATCACATCATAAGCACATTAAGACACACACACCTTTAGGAAATAAGGAGCATTAGTGTGATTTTTCCAGGGGAGAGGATTAATTCACATGGTTGGATTAGAGAAAAAACAATGGCTAAGTGTTAATTAGGTTCACCTCTGCAGGCCTCAGCACACCTGGCACACTTTAGCTCCAGTTTCCTCAGCCAAGGCTCGAGGAAACACCCTTTCTACTAGCGATGAAAAGGGATGAATATGATTCTTCAGAAGAAAAACTCCTCTGAAGTCTTGTTTTCAATCCCTGTTAATTCCTCTTTGTACCCCGGACCCCCCCCTTTCATGGAATAAAAGAAGTCAGGAGTCAGTCAGTCATGAGTGGGGAAGAATTACCGTGACAGTTGGGAGAGTAAATTCTCTGCAAATTACACCATTAAGTCCCCTCGCCATTTATCTCTGCTTCCTCGCGCTCTCTGGTGAGCAAACATGACACCACTCGAGAACGGTGGAGCGATTAGTGAAGCAGAACTCGCAAGTGTGGCGGCGCTGGTGTTGGTGGTGGTGGTGATGGGGGGGTGCTATTTCACACTTTGATCCTCAGAAGAATGTGTAATTACACAGCTGAAGGAGGACGGCGTGGATTAGGCCGTGACGAAAAACAAAATGTCTTTAATGAACACAACGATGAGGGGCTGTCTTCATGACAGAAAAAGGGGGTAAAGGAAAACTGTGAGGTGCTTTTATTGTGAAGGAGGGTGGCAGGTTGACCTCTGTAGCCACTGACAGCAAAAACATATGCTGAGGTACCCTCTTAGGAGCCAAAATACATGTGAAAGTGTCCTCCTGGAAGCCAAAACTTGCGCTACGGTACCATCCTTGGAGCCAAAAAGAGTGTAAAAGTGCTTTCTTGTTAGTCAAAATGTGCATCGAACTAATTTCAGGAGCCAAAATGTGCGCTTAAATGCCCCCATGACATTTGAGTGTTCTCCTGGGAGCCAAAATGTGAACAGAAGTGCTCACTTGGGAGCCAAAACATTTGCCTAAGTACCCTCTAAGGAACCAAAATGCAAGCTAAAATGCCTTCTTAGGAGGCAAAAAAAGTATAAAAGTGCTTTCTTGGGAGTCAAAATGCGCACCAAACTATTTTTCGGAGCCAAAACGAGCGCTTAAATGCCCCCATAGGAGCAAAATGTGTCTTTAAAAAAACATGTTCTGAGGCATCCTCTTTAGAGCCAAAATGCATGCTGAAGCCAAAAATGCGCTAAGGTACAATCTTGGGAGCCAAAAAGGGTACAAAAGTGCTCTCTTAGGAGTCAAATTACAAGCTTAAGTGTCGTCCTTGGAGCCAAAATATCCTGAATTGCACCTTTTGGTAAAGGAAAAGCTTTGAACTGCCTAAACCAAAATGCAAGCTAAAATGAATCCTTAGGAGCCAAAAAGAATACAAAAGTGCTCTCCTGGGAGGCAAAATGCACACCAAAGTTTCCTTTTGGGAGCCAAAACGTGTAGAATTGGCCTTTAAGGAGCCAAAATGCTCTGAGGTACCTTCTTAGGAGCCAATATGTGTGCTTAATTGCCCTACTGGGAGCCAAAACAGGTGTTTAAGAGTCCTCTTGATCTTGGGAGCCAAAATGTGCACTTAAGTGCCTTTTTACAAGCCAAAATATACACTAAACTCCCCTTTTGCTTGAAAAAAAAACACAAGGAACTGGGAGCCCTCTCTAGTGGCAAGAATATGCTATATGTGCCTTGTTTTTCTCTTTTTGTCCCTGCTTTACAAAAGTCTGTGCGCACCACTGGATGGAGTAGGTGGACTGAAACATCCTCTTGCATTAATTTTTCATTCAATATTTTGAACAGCCAGATCACCTGTGGTTACAGGGGATGTTAAGCAGGGTGGAAATCTTTGCGTGCCTTTGTTGTTGATAAAAAAATGTCAGATTCACAGTCATCTTCTTCCAGAATATAAACCATCTGAGTTTGAACACTCTATCAAGTCTTTCTTTTCACTCTTTTCAATCTTATCCTGAAGGAGGGCGGTAGGTTGACCTCTGTATCCACTGACAGAATTAGTCCTTATCCCTCTGTAGCCGCACACATCAGGGCAAGGACTGGCAGAAAATGATACAGAATCTCACCCGTCTCTTATGTCATGATGTCTGAGATCCTCACGTTTAAAACCACATGCTAGCAGAAATCTGCTGTAACAATGCCCTTCAGCTAAAACAGTGAACACCCAGCCTCAGTATGCCGCTCTGTTGCCATACTGGTTCTGGCATTCCCCCTCAGGCACTAAAAGATGTAACACAACATACATGTACACAATTACAGACGTGAAGCAGTCAAAAGCACTCGACTGCAGCGCATTACATCAAACTTTAAAAATGTAATCTGCATAGCTGAGTTCTGACGCACTTACCAACCCACAGTGGACAACTCCTCTCCCTCCTACACACTTTAGAAGGAGTAGGAGGGCAGAGTGCTCTTGCTGGTATTAGTGCGCTGTCAGGTGTCAGCAGGGAGTTGGAATAGGGGCTGTAATCTGAGCAGACACAGTGAGACGGAGAGAGACAGCTACAGTACCTGGCTGATTCCCCTGAGAACGTGGAGCAGTCACAGTCTACATGCTGGTCCCCCAGGCTAAAGTGCACTAACACAGTGAGCCAGAGGAACAGAGGGGAGTCAGCTGTATTTTCACCTGATCACAGTTAACAAGAAGAAGCCTGGAATGATGAAAATCTACGAAGATGAATAAACTTGTGGAAACTTCACCAGAGAATCTTGAGATCACATGAACTCCTGCTTCACAGCACGGTGGAGTAATCAGCAGCACGCCAGAGGCGTTGCTGATGCTGTTTCCTCACCAGAGGAGAGAGAAAACAGCTGAACACATACAAAGTCACAGCTGAGATCACATTAAAATAAACTGCTAATTAAGAAAGTCTACATGCCATTACTGCAACGCACGGCGCAGGAGCCTGTTCAGCACGGCTATAAAACAACACACACCCTCAGTGATTAAACCCAGGTTTCTGACACTGTCCTTGCTGTCAGCAGAGAGGAGAAATGTGTGGTTAATGTGGGCGCTAAGTGGATTCTGCTGGCAGGAGCTGGTCAGATCCATTCAGCCCTCTGACAGATACAGAGCCGCACTGTCCTCATCCTGAGCCGCCTGTATTACAAGGAGAGGCAAGAGGATGCTGAGTCAATGTCTAGGAAAGGCGCCTAATTAACATGCACCAGGAGAAGCAATCAGAGGCCGGTTTATTCTGATCACACAGCAGCATTTAGCCGACTTCAGCTTGTGCACCGCAGCATGTCTCGATGAAGATCAACAGGGACCGCTGGGCAAAGAGAGGCAGGGCTGTGGATGTTGGTGGAGCAGAGATGAGACAGCTCAGGGGAGCAAGATGAACTTCTCTGTATGTGTGTGAGTGAGTGTGCGTGTGTATGTGTGGTAGCAATCCATCCAGCCACCAAAATCAGCTCCACCATGTGCCAGCCCCCTGCCACCTGGACGAGTGGCTCTGAGAGGGGGACCAGCCAACCGATAAGACCCAGGCCTGTCACCAATCCTAATCCCCAATCACTCACAGGACAAAGCCTCCTGTCCGCAGCGCACCTCCCCGACTGCAGCCACATTGAGGAGATCAAACAGCAAACTTCCACCTGCCCGCTGAGATACCAGCGCTTAAACAGGGAGCTATTGTACAGGTAGACGGGCAGTGCTGCAGCTGAAACACACAACTGCACCCTATCACACTGGGACACACACAACGCTGCTGATTAATAAAAAGGTCACTCCGGCAGAATGATTTATGTTCCAGTGATTGCAGCATCAGGGTGCAGAACACTGGGGTTTTATATCTGTGTGTTTGTGGGAAATTCAAAACAACACAACAAAGGAGTCACATGAAAACAACAAACTACACAAGTGGTTCCCTACACCTGTAAATATTAACAGCTAGGTTTAATTTGCGCATTGTGCACAAGGGGGATGTTTTCTAACAGAGCATTGTATGCTGATGTCTAAACTTCCTCCTCAATTGTCTACTTCTTTATTTCCCAGAGTTAAAAGACTGATACCTCACCACAGCTTAAACACTGACCACTTTGCATGTATTTCCACCACATATTTTGCAGTCAGAGGCACAAAAACTCCACAACCCAGGGGTCCTAGAGATGCAGTCCTAGAATCCTGGTCCTGAAACTGCAGCCTTCAGCTCTGCACATACATAATATTGTAGCAAAAAAGTACAAAATGTGAACTAATGCAGCAAGATAAACTGGAATATTTTCTAGATAATTTGGTATAAGTGCATTGTAACACACCAAACCCTCTCTCAGTTACTAATTGAGACAAAAAGAAGCCTAATATGCCCTGTAACTGCACTGCATTCTGGTTTTATGAGGAAAATTGCTTCTTGCTATGAGTTTTTTAAGTTAAAAAAAGACAAGTTCTCTTTTTTAAATTAACAGACCTATTGAGGAAAAATATATCATCAACTCAGGCTTCACAGATTAGGTTTAACTTTAACCTCAGTGCACAATAACATATATAAATTGGGTTTCTGATTATTTTTTGTTATTTGTTTACAGTCAAAGTAGTTGAATCCGTTTGTATGAGGAGTTCTAAGCCGAAAGTTTACCTTTATGTTTTGAAACATATCACTTTGAAGAAAAAAAAACTATAACAGTGTAGTAGTGTAGTATTGTGTAGTGTAGTCTTTTAGTGTTAAAGCTAGTTTTACATGCTAGCACCCAAAAGCTGGCATGAATACAAAAGCAAATAAAATACAGTTCAATTATTCGATGGGAGGTCGTTATTAAATCACAAATAACAATAAAAAGCACAGTTTTAGTTATGGAATACGTATTTAATCTCTAAAATAACGTGTATTTTTGTTAAAAAGTTAAGCTAACGCTAGCTTCAATTAAAATGTACGTCACACAACAAACCTGACACGTGACCCACACTTTAGCCAAGTTGTGAATATTAGCTCGAATAAAATAAGAGTAATAATACATTTCAGACGTATTTGAGCACGTTAAAGGGGAAAAAGTGCACTCTTAAGTTGTTAAAATGTGAATAAGTTAAAAGTTTAACTATGCGTTTACCTGCTCCTGAGTCCTCCGGTATCTCCGTGCTGCTTGGTCGATTAAATCCCGCACTGTCCATCCAGCTTTACACGGGACAACCACCGAAGTATCCCCGAAAGTCACCGTGACTTTCATTGTACCTGAAAAATGTAACAGTTTGAAGAATAGTCCAGGAATTAGGTCAAGTTCCGTGTGTTTCCCGAGACCCGGGAGTGCTCCCTGTAGCACCTGTCCGTCGAAACTGGAGCAACAGGTGTCTCAACAAGGATGAAATCACGGAGAAGTCACTTCCACGTCGTTACCGAGCCAAAGTGTCAGATAAGACTTGAAGAGAAGTCATATTTCCAGGCAAAAAAAAGTCTTGTAAGGGGGAGAAAAGCGCTGACTAAAGCTGGGGAGTGAGACTTTGAGGCATGTTGTGCTCCGCTGGTCCACCCAACCAAAACAAACTGGCACAGGAACCAGGAAGAAATCACAGCGACACCTGTCCTCCAGGAAACTGCACTCCCAGGGACTCTGCTGCACTCGAGTACTGCTTGCTGCAAAACACGCTTTACCTCCAATACCTCAAAATAATGAGATATTTTAACAATAAAGACACTTTTTTATGTTTGTAAAGTTAATTTTATTTTCATAAACAACATTATTAACCATAAATGAAACCCACAATGTACTTATTTGATTTATTGTTTGACAGGAACCCTAATTTTCTGCAGCATATTGATGGGGGTTTTTTTTCACTCAGCCTTTTAAGCTGTATTGCAAAGTCAAAACTTTTAATGTACCACTGCCTCTGCTAGAAATGTAGCCTAAAACAGGAAATAAAGAAATGCCACGACTATATGGCACAAATAAAAAAAGTACAAAGAAAGCCAGTAGCATAGGGAAATAAATAAAAAGGGACAATGGACAAAGAGGTAGAAAAAAGAACTAGTAGCCTATTAAAATACTACTACTGCAGGTGACTTACAGAAATTAAGAAAAATCAAAATTAAGATCATTTCTTCTAAAAAAAAAAAAAAAGGTTAGAACAAGTTTTAAGTCAGAAAGAGGCACTGTGACTGTCTAAAAACATTTGCAGAGAAATTTTAAAGCCCCTATTACTCTCTTCCCCCTGCACACACCACACACCTCTACACACACACACACACTACACATACTAATCACCTCCCTGTTATTGTCTGTCATTTTATGTCATTAGGTGTGTTGTGAAATTGCCTTTATGGATATTAATGGCCCCTGACACGCTCCTGCGCTTCATTCCTGCACATTGTTTGCCGTTGCTCTCGGGAATTTCCTTTCCATCACATCAGAAAGCCGCCACGGCAGATGGATTCATAATTGGGACAAGCAATTATTTCCGCTTTCACTGTAATTCCCCCTAAAAAATGTGCAAAACGGGATAATAAAGGGTATGACAGCCTCTTTGGCTCTTGTTTCATCTCGCTCCCTTCATAAACAAGGTGAGAGTGGAGGTATACGAGGACGGGGACAAATGGAGGGATGAAGGGAGAGAAAGACAGAGATGATCCCTAATTAGTAAATCCTACAGTGGCTGCATCCTCTGTCTATAATCCCCCAGCTCTGGTTTTAAGAGGAGCATCATTTCATACCTGGTTTAACACGCTCTTTGAGGAGTCTATGCTGCTGCTTGTGTTCCCACAGTGTGATCATGGCAGCTGCTGACTCATCACCTGCTACAACTTAGTTAGCAAAACCCTTTAAATGAGGGGAAGAGGAGAGATTTTGTGTTTGATTGACTCTAAACAAGGATGCAGTTAGTGTTTCGCACTAACTGTTGGTTTCAAGGGGAAATTTCTGGTGACATTTTAGAGGATTTATCATCCATAGAGTGTCCACTAGGCAGAAGAGATAGAAACAGATTATGAGGGGAGAGTTTTGTTGTTCTTTATTTTATATATCTCACCTGAAGCAAAGTTTTAATTAAAGCCACAGGCTGTTAAACACACTGTACAGTCCTCATATTACCCCGCGTGTTATTACTGCACAGAGAAGCTTTCTGTTTGTTCAAGGTGGCTCCTTCCTCTGCTCACTTCTCATTTCTCTCACAGCAGAACAATAGCTTGGCGTTTTGTTCTGCCTGACGGAGGCCTGGATAAGTCTCCACGTTGTGAAAATACCAGAGTGATAAGATGTCAGTGCCAGAAATGTGGAGTGTTGTAAGAACACAAACACACACACACGGTGAGAATGTGATGTTATCTAGTCCTGCGTGAGGAAGAAAGGAGCTTCTGTCTGACCTGAGACGAGTTTGACAGCAGTGCCTGGCTGCAGTTTACTCAACTTGTTGACTCTGTGATGTCACTTCCTCTAGTTATAGATCGGCGTGGCTCTGCTGCAACTTTAATCCCAGCTAGATGCCTTCCTGCTTTTCCTTATACACATGTGTATGACATGACAGCTCCCCCAAAGTGAAGCCAAAACACTTAAAGCTCTCCCTGCAGAACAGATCATGTAGCCTGACTTTTACATGACGGAATACTTGCTTGGATTTCAGTTTTGCAGTGTGGATGAAAGGAGTCAATGGTGTGCACAGACAAAGGGTTGTCTTCCCCTCATGTGGCCTGATTGCTAAAAAAAACATGCAAAAAATGTGCTGTTTGGGAGCCCGTTTTGGGCTAATGTGCCCACATGGGAGGGCAAACCAGAGCTAAATGGTGCCCACTGGAGGGTGCTAAGGTACCATCGTTGTAGAGTACAAAAAACAGTACAAAAGTGCTTTCTTGGGAGTCAAAATGCACACCAAATTTCCCTTTTGGGAGCCAAAATGAGCACGTAAGTTCCCCCATAGGAGCAAAACATGTCCTGAGGCACCCTCTTCGGAGCCAAACGCATGCTAAAGCCAAAGATGTGCTAAGGTACCACCTTGGGAGCCAGAATAAGCTCATAAGCACCATTCTGGGAGCTAAAACATGGCAGATTGTCCTTTAAAAAGCCAAAATGCTGTGTAGTATCCCCTTAGGAGCCAAAATGACACTTAAGTGTCCTCCTTGAGGCCAAAATTGCGTGCTGAATGGCCACTCAGGAGAAAAACTTTAGCTTAAGTACCCTCTAAGGAGCCAAAGTGCACACAAAAGTGGCCCCTTGAAAGCCAAAAAAGTACAAAAGTGCCCTCTTTGGTTCCCTTTTGGGAGCTCAAACACTCTGAGGTACCCACTTAGGTGTCAAAATAAGGTCTAAAGTGAACTCCTTGGAGACAAAATGTGCACTGCAGTGCTTACTTGGGGGCCAAAACTACTGCAATTCCCTCTCAGCAACCAAAATGCAATCTAAAATGTCTTCTTGGGAGCCAAAATTGCCTTCTGGGGAGTCAAAATGCACACCAAGGTGCTCTTTTGGGGGATAAAACATACATTGAATGTTTTTTAAGAATTGTGTTTAAAATTATCTGAGGTATCATAGCCAAAATGGGCACTTTATTGCCCTTCTGGGGGCCAAAACACATGTGAAAGTGCCCTCTTAATCCTGGGAGCCAAAACGTGCTCTGAGGTGCCTTTTGGCTCAAACACATTGAACTTAGAGCCCTCTTTAGTGCTTAGAACATGCTGTATGTGCCTCTTTTCCTCTTTTTGCCCTGCTTTTGCCCTGGGAGACAAAACATGCTGAATTGTCCTTTAAAAGGACAAAATGCTCTGAAGTACCCTCGTGGGAGCCGGAATGACACTTAAGTGTCCTCCGGGGAGCCAAAATTGCATGCTGAATTGCCTCTCAAGAGAAAAAGCATCAGCTTAAGAACCCTCTAAGGAGCAAAATTGCACACAAAAGTGGCACTTTTTTGCCCGACTGGGGGCCAAAACACATGCGAAAGTGCCCTCTTGATCCTGGGAGCCAAAACGTGCTCTAAAGTGCCTTTTGGCTCAAACACATTAAACTTAGAGTCCTCTTTAGTGGTGAGAATGTGCTGTACATGCCTCTTTTTGCCCGGCTTTTCAAAAGCCTGTGCACACTACTCAGTGGAGTAGCTGGACTGAAACATGGATCATTCTCTTGTTAGAATTTCTAATTTCATTTTTTGAACAAACAGATCACCTGTGGTTAAAGAAGATGCAAAGCAGGTTGGAAATCTTCGGGTGCCTTTGTTGTTGGTAAAAAAAAATCTCAGGTTTACGGTCGTCTTCTTCCAGTGTACAAACCCTCTGTGTTTGAACGCTCTATCAAGTCTTTCTTTTCACTCTTTTCAATCTTATCCTCCTCTGGAAGTAAAGCGTGCCAGCCAAAGTGTTGCCCGTCAATAAAAACCCAGTGATGGTTTTTGTTGTTTTGTGCGTCTCTGCGAGTGCAATTTACAGGGTTGGCTTGTCTGGGTCGATAGCTGCGTTGATTTGCTTTCAGTCTTCAAGCAGTACCCCTTTTCTAAAGAGCAAAATTGACATGTTCTCAGCGGCAGTGCCACCACCCCCGTGTTTTAGCTCAGTGTGAGTCTGGGGCCACTCAATAGCTGAGACTTGCTTCACTTCCTGCTGCGCTGCTTACAATTACAGGCCCCGAATCAGCACCGAGGATTACTCATAAAAACCTGCTCCCCCTCTTTCTGAGTGTGTGTGTGCAAGCCGACAGGAGAGATACTGTTTGCAATCACAAAATGTGACTTTCCTTCAGCATGAGGATTTCATTTCAGACCTCAGGTATAATATTCATGCTGCAAAATTGCATTTCTTTTGTGCACGGCTGCTGAAAAGCGCCAATCGAACAGCGAAAGGGGCTCGAATTACAAGTGTTGCCGAAGTTGCCCGAGTTGTTGTTTGGAATAATCACAGTTATTCAAAGCAAAAACAGCTACCATCAGGCACCATGATCCAGACACACACAGGTTGTAGTTTGGAGAAGTCTAATACTCAGGAGGAGGGCTGTGAAGCACTGGCGGCAGTCCACTTCCTTTTGGACTTGATTTGAGTAGAGGGTGAGGGAAAGCGGGTAAGACTCTTTGATGTTTCAACAAACCAACGGGGCGAAGATGGAGTGTGCTTAAACTCCAGCTCAGACATCTCAGTCCAGTGCTGCATCTCGTCCTCCACCTTTTATTTTCTGCAACAGTGCAGAGGGAAAATGCAGACAGATTCACAGAGTCTGCATTCAGCAGAATCATCCTCACTCTGTCTGAAGCCTTCTGGAAGTGATCTCTTTAACCTTTTTCATATTGGACAAGTGACCCAAGAAACACTGGGCTCTGAGTGTTAAGGGCTCAGAGCTGGGTCAGGCTCAGTTCAGCACAGAGTTTAACCTTTCTGCTGCACCCACCATGAAAACAACCATCAGGGCTTTAAAAGGAAAACTCCAGTGCACTTATTTCCTACAACATTTCATCTTAAGGCAGGAGGAATACACAGATGTCTTCAGTGGCATGCACAGACATTTCGAAAGAGGGGCAGAAAGAAAAAAAAGAAAGTGCAGGCATCCAAAAAGGGACCCCTAAGCACATGTTTTGGCCCCTGAGAGGGAACTGTAGCATGTATATTTATAAATATATATATCCTAAAATAGAATCTGAGAAAATCTAACTCCAAAGAGGGCAATAAAGCGTATGTTTTGGCCACCCAGAGGGCACTTTATAGTGCATTTGGCTCTACAGAGGGCACTTTAGGAATTATTTTGGCCACCAAAAGGGCACTTAATCATGTCTTTTGGCACCCAAGGTGGCACTTTTGTACACATTTTAGTACACATTTTGCTCCATAAAGGCCACTTGAGCATGAGTTTCGGCTCCCAAGAGAGCACTTTAGCGCACATTTGGCTCCCAAAAGGACACTTTAGCACACATTTGGCTCCCAAAAGGACACTTTAGCACACATTTGGCTCCCAAGAGGACACTAGAGCACACATAAGGGTCCCAAGAGGGCAGTTTACCGTGCATTTAGCTCTTGAGGGGGCACTTTAAAAAGTGTTTTGGCCACCAAGAGAACACTTTGTCATATGTTTTGGCACCCAAGAGGGCACTTTGGTGCACATTTTACTCCCAATAGAGCCCTTAAGTGTGTACCTTGGCTCACAATGGGACTTTTGGGTCCCAAAAGGGCACTGTAGTGCAGATTTTGCTTCCAAGAGAGCACTTATGTTTGCATTTTAATTGCAAGAGGGCACTTGAGCGCACATTTGACTCCCAAGAGAGCATTTTTGCACACATTTGGCTCCCAAGAGGGCACTTAAGCGCACATTTGGCTCCCAAGAGGGCACTTTAGTGCATGGTTTTTTTCCCAAAAGAGCACTTCAGGATGCATCTGCTTCCTAAGAGAGCACTTAAGAATTTTTTTTTTTTAAGGGGGCATTTTGGTGAGCATTTTCGGCTTCCAAGATAGCAATCTAGCAAGGATTTGGCCCTCAAGAGCCCACTTCAGCGTGTTTTTTTCTCCCAAGAAGCCACTTTGGTGATTACTGCTGGCTCCTAAGATAGCACTTTAGCATATGTTTTGCTTCCAAGAGGTCACTTGAATGAATGTTTTGTCTCTTGAGATGGCTCTTTAGTTCATACCGCCACTCCCTGCCACCCTGCACACTACTGGATGTGTCAGTGCAGGAGCTGTATGTATTATATTCTAAATCTTGTAACATGTGGATGAGTCAGATTTCCATGTTTCTTTCCATTAGAAAGAACCCAGGATGAGTTATATCACCAGCTGCAGGAAAGATCACAGAGCAGGTTAGGACGATCAGACGATCACAGTCAGACTCTGTCGTCTGCATCGACGCGTCTTCACATATTTCCACACCCTCGTCAAGCAAAAACATATTTTCTCACTTCTCTCTGGCAGCCAGCCTCGGCGGAGAAGTCGTTCCATCTCTGACTGTTGCACACGCCTAATTAGACTAATTAGATTTTTCTCAGCTGAAGCCTGAGTTTAACAAGACACGACTCTCGCCCCTTGCACCCTGCGCCTTGATGGGTGAGAATGAGACTTTATATTCACCAGGCAGGTAGCACATCACACACTCTCACACACACACACTCTCCCCCTAATGGATCAAATTAGCGCTCTGGCACATAAACCCTGTTTTTCACTCCTTTCTGTCTTCTTCTTTTCTTCTCTCTGTCAGAGACAATCGTCGGGGTAATTAAAAATCTACATTGAGACAAAAGTTGCTTTAATTTAAGTTCATTATACCGTGCCATCCTTTGGATTGAGGAGAGATCTTTTTTAAGAAACCCGCCGCCATGAAACCATAGCAACTGCAGCATAACCTCGTTTTCCGCCTAATCGTAGCGAGAGAGACTGCTAAACATTGATTTGAACAATTATGGGGCTGCATTTGCAACAAAAGCAAACAAGGCAGAGGCATTGGTTGGGAGAGGTGGAGAGGGGAGGAGGCAGGGTGAGACTTAAGTGCTTACAGGGGAATCAAGGAAGGGATGGAGGGTGAAACGGGGCCAAAATAGCACCTTTTTCTTCTTCTGGTGCCTTTAAATGTCAGGAAAATGTCACTTTTTCAGATTTGTTTCACATCCTGTTGCTCGGTAAATGCCTGGTTGAAACCTATACAGAGCTTACTCCCAAAAGTTTGATCATTAAAGTCTTTAAAACAGGAATTCCCTTTTAATTCAGCTGCACAGCTCACCCCATCCTGTGCATGTGAAGATTGGGAGAACTAATCGCAATCCACGGACCAAACACTCTCAATTAAGTTATGCAAATGCTCTAATTGCAAATGCGGAGCTGTCCTGCCTCATCACTTAACCCCGGCTAACCTGTTTAAAGGTTTTCATACTGCTTTGGCTGGGATCTGTCTCTGGCATTCAGAGACGGATGAATGCAGAGGGAAGAGGAGGAGGAGTGTGGGCTTTCTTGTGGATGTACATGAAGAGGGGGCAAAGACAAAAAGAGAGATCAAAATTGGCCCCCCTGCCAATCAAAAAACTCAATTATCATCCTCAATCAGCTCTGGAAAGACACAAAGAGCTGCTCTCCTACAATGGATCAGTGGTCTAGACCAGAACAATTACTGCATAATTAGTTCATCAGACACTCCCAGATTGATCCAGCTTTGATTTGCATGCAGAAGTGGGTCGAATCAGAGCCTCTGCAAGATGTTCCCATCGTGCACAAATACAGCTTGAGCAGGGACTAAAGACTCAATGCTTGAGGTGTCTCTTTTATGCATCATCATCCAGCTCTGCTTGGGTTTGCATCCTCTTTGTGCACCTTTGGAGCCAAGCCAACAATCTGAGTGTCATGCAAAACCTGCAAAATCCCTGAGTGTGGCGCTCAGCTTCTTGAGAGCCCACTTGAAGCTGTCTCAAAGAATCCAGAATCTCTGACTTGAGCACTTCTTTTCAGACGCCGACTAAACATTGCATCTTTCTAATTCACTGGTGCTGAAGTGGTTGCTAAAATCCTGCAGCTTAAGGCCACAGAGCGAGCTCCCATCTTTGAGCTGTTAGTGAGGTTGTGAAAATTGGTTTAAGTGTCCCAGATTGGAGCGGTCCAGAAAGGCAAAAATGACACAGCAGGGAAAGAATCGAGCCTCATCGCCCTTTATCCTCCATTACTGCAGCTTTTGCACCACTTTTAGGGAAGATAGAAAATCAAAGAGTGGAGAAATTACTTTAGTGTCTCTTCAGTGAACACAGAACGGAGAGATGAAGCTCTTTTTAACCTAAACGCCCTTAATTTGAATCTTTCTCCATAAGTGAAGACTCGGGTGATGAGGCTGTCTCTGCAGAGCATGATTGCGAGACGGAGGGTGTTATTCACTTGACCGGCTTGGACTTGATTCCAAAGTGAGGGAGGCCGTCAGAGCCCCCCCGATCGATGATGAGGAGGAGGTGGAAGGAGGAGAAAGTGGTCTGGACTTGTCATGGGGGGAAAGCTTCACGCTGCGTTTCTTTCAGGAGCCAGACTCGATGGCTTTCAGAGAGAAAAGGCGCCCTGCTTTCTGTGAATAGGCCGTGATTGGCTGTGGTACAAAAGGACTGGTGTACAGGTAATGACTGTGGGCTTTTGACAGACACCACCCAGCAGCGGCTGCAGGGTTGGCTGCGGCTGTTTGATTCAGGAGTGCAGTTTTAGAGATGCATTGGTGCTCTGGTTTTTAATTGTAGGAGTGATTTACACTCATTATTCCCTGAAAAAGTATTATTTCTAAGACAAGGCCTGCAATCCTTCACTTAAAAAAAAAAAAACACGATTAAATCAGAAGATAATTGATTATATGGATTTGTTTTGGCTCCCAAGAAGGCATTTTAGCATGAATTTCCTTTTGGGATAAATAAAGTATTTTTCATTCATTTAATGTTTTTTGGCTTCATAGTAGGCACTATAGAGCATGCATTGTGGCTACAAGATGTAGCCTGTGTTTTGGCACCCAAAAGGGAACAAAGGTATACATTTTGGCTCCTAAGAGGGCACTTTAGCTCAGTTTCGGCTCCCAAAAAGGCACTTTAGCGCTTTTTTGACAACCATGAGGGCACTCAAACATGTATTTTGGCTTCTTAGAGGACACTTCGGCTCAGTTTTGGCTCCCAAAAAGGCACTTTAGCGCATATTTTGACACCTGAGAGGGCACTCAAACAAGGATTTGGGCTTTTAGAGGGCACGTCAGCTCAGTTTTGGCTCCCAAGAAGGCACTTAAGCACAGGACTTGGCTCACAAGAGGGCACTTTAGTATGTTTTGTTTGCCGATTGGGCACTACATTGCACATTTTGGCTCCCAAGACAGTACTTTAGCGCGTTATGGTTCCCAAGAAGACACCGTACATTGCCTGCATTTTGGCTCCCAAGATGTAAATGGACTTGAGCTTATATAGCGCTTTTCTAGTCATGGACCACTCAAAGCTGCTGTACACCACAGGTCACACTTACCCATCCACACCCATTCCCTCTCACATTCACTCAGTGATGGTTCCTATCTTTACTATGACAGCTATCCATCAGTACATCTAACACAGTCACGCTCTTTCATACCCATTAACACACCACTGACGCAGCAGTGGGACAATGGGAGCAACTAGGGGTTAAGTGTCTTGCCCAAGGACACATCGCCATGTGTCGCCCAGAGCTGGGCTTGAACCTGCAACCTTCCGATCACCGATCACCAAGCGCATTCTCCAACTGCGCCACCGACGCGTAGTGTGTTTTGGCACCCAAAATGGCACATAAGTGCAGGTTTTGGCTCCCAGGAGGGCACTTTAGCATGTTTTGCCTTTCAAAAGAGCTCTGAAGCATGTGTTTTGACTCCACAGAGAGTAGTTGAGCGCACATTTGGCTCCCAACAGGGCACTTAAGCATGTGTTTTGGCTCCCAAGAGAACAGTTTAGTGCACATTTGGCTCCAAAGAGGGCACTTGAGTTTATGTTTTTTTTTCACCAACAGGGGTATTCTAGCATTTTTTTTTTGTCTCTTAAGAGAGCACTTTGTCTCCCAAGATTAAGTGCCTGTTTTGGTAACCAAAACAGACACTTGAGCACAGTTTTTGGATCCCAAGAGAGCACAATAGTGCATTTTGGCTTCCAAAAGGGCACTAGAGTGTGTGTTTTGGCTCCCGAGAGAGCACTTAAGCATGAGTTTATTAACAACTGTGCCACTAGGGAGGCAGGGCAACCCCCCCCTATTCTCCCCACTGTGCACACCACTGGTTGGAGGCTGCCCCTGTGATAATCTGTACTCCTTCTCTTGCCCACTCACAGCTGGCTGCAGCCCCTTTTGACCTCAAATAGGATGAGACATGACAGCAGATGGATGGATGCTTCACCGGATATCAGGTAAATGCATAAAGTTTTTACAGCTAAGAGCATTGTCAAGACTTTCCTGCAGCTGAGATGGCGGTGATTTTTGGCAGTGGCAGCAGGTCAGTTCAGTGTCTCTATGAACAAAAGGTGTGGTGTTTGGGGATTTTGCAACCCTGCAGCACTGCCTGAGGCTTAAATTTGACCTTTGACCTTAGTTTACCAATGTGAGGGGTTGTGAGCAGAATTTTCACCTCACTGTTTTAAAATCCAAAGAGAATCTGATGGGAGACGTTCAAAAAGCCGGGAAAGGAGGGCCTCTTTTTTAAAAAGTCAAGGCTATCACATGCTAACAGTTCCTCTAATCCAAGGCCCATGTATCCCCATTAATTCACCAATTCTCTGCCTCGTCTTTTTCCCATCCCTCTAAATCCAAACCGCACTTTCCCAAGGAGTCGTATAAATATGGATCGGGAAAAAGCAGCCCGGAAAATAAAAAACCCTCTGCTCTCTCTCAGCTCTCAGGTCGATCGCGGGGTTAAGTCCCGGCTTACAGCGGCTTCATCTAGACTACACCAAGGCTGAGGATGAAAGGAAGCGCTATTTCTGTCCGGCTCTCCTTTGTAATTAGGGAGAAATCCATACGGCGAAGTTTCTCAACCAAGTCTACAATTCTGCCGAACCATAATTCACTTAATTACCCGGAGACGCCTCTTTGATTCAGTCAATATCAAAAGGAGCTTTTCAGGAGGAGAGGTAGGGAATGATAGTAATTTTGAGGCTCCTGTTTCGCTGCTGTGAGGAGCAATAAACTGATTATAGTTGAGAGGTTGTCAGATATGTCTGTGGAGCCTTTTTCACTCAGTGACAGGGTGATTTAAAAGTGAGGACTTAAGTGAAAGAACTCTCTGAGTCTCACAAAAGCTTGTATTGATCCCATCTTTCTGCCTGCTTGATACCCTTCAGACATTGTGTAGACTTACACGGCTGCAATTAGCTGTAGATTGATTCAGAAAGTAAATTGAAAATAAAAATTCAGACTGAAGAGGGAGCAGCAAAGAGTTTAGGCAAAATAAATCTATCGAGAATCTAAAACTGGTGGTATTTGAATTCCCAGATTCAAATCATGGATTTCTAGTAGTTGGATCCCTTTTTGGAGGCTGCCCCCAGTGGCCACTTGAGGAACTGCACCCTTCTTCTATTTACTCCTGGTTGCCACTTGATTCCACTCCACAGTGCATCATGCACACAAACATACGTCCAGCAGAGCTACATGAACCTTGGGGATTTGTAGGACCTCTCTACAGCATCCTTGCAGGGACAAAAAGCAGGATGCCACTTACCTCCTGGAAACCCTGAAAGCATTCCTCCCCTCTAACCACGGAGGGGAAAACGCCAGGTCTTACTTGAAAGCCCCTCTCTGCAGGGCTGAGATTAGAGGACATTCTTCTCGTGTAGGGAGCACGCCAGTGGTCACCGCATCACTGATGTAACACGCTGTCTCCAGCGTCTTTGAAGTGGCTGGATAAGCCGGCGTTGGACGCCAGCGAGTTCAAAAGGGGTCCGGCGAGGGATTTTTTGAGACGGAGGAAGGAATCCAGCTCTTCCTCAGATCATTTCCTGCCTCATTTCCCGCAGTGTCAGCCGTGGAACGTTCAGGAGGGAGGAAACGGAGAAAATCCTGGAAGGTTTGGAGGCGACTGAGTGACTGATACGTGGAGGATGAGTTACTCTGAGGGGACAGGAAGAGAAAAGGAAATCCCTGAAGAGCTCCTTCATTCCATGTCCTTGCTGTGATGATTGCAAAGACTTGTCGTTAGGAGGATGCCAGGGTTTCTTGGCTGAAACATGAACTCATAAAACATACCTGTGTGTGTGCAGAGGTATGTTACTGTTTCTGGAAGCTTCCACCTGCACGCTGCAGAAAAAGACCATGCAACCATTGAGATTTTCAATCAGGGGGCACACACATTCAACCATGGCTCGGAAAGCAGACATTTTCCATCATGTTTTCCTTCCTTCTCCCCCTCCCATCATGCACCTCTGCCTCCTGTAAGCCTAATCATGCTGCTGTCATCATTTCGCTCGCTCAATCACTGCACAAAGTGCTGACAGTCAAAGAACAGCAGGCCTGAGCTGACCGACCCACAGAGGAGGAAACTCACCCTGACCTTGACGTCAGCCTCATTTCCAGCGCCAAACTGTCCAGCCAGCGTCCAGACGGGCTCTACGCTTTTGACTCTTGACTGAAAATAGTCTGGAAGTTATAAAAACATACCCTGTGCATGCTTTCGATCACAACAACCCAGGAGACTATCGTGCATCTGGCTGCAAAAATGGAAAATTCGACAAATCCCGAGCATCACAGTGCAAACGTTTCACCATAATTCGCTTTGACATGTGTGATATCTTTGGAAACTTCAGGACTAGAATTCAGAATGAAGTGCAGTGGGTTTGATCAAAGCCTGGCCGTGCACCAGAAGCTCAGTCTGTGTGGGATGAAGAGGTGAAACCTGAACCGAGCTGGCAAATGAAACAAAACTGTTCAATAATCTCAAGTGTTATTGTTGGACAGGTTTGGGAGCATGAGTAATGTGTAACCTCTGGCCAGAGCTGTGGTTCAGACAGGGCAGTGATTGTATCTGTGATGAGGAATGGCCTTATGCTTAACAGTTTGGGTATTATCAGCTGGAGGAAGACTTTCAGTGGGGAATAAAAGCTGCAGCTGATATATTTATAATTTCTTCAGTTAAAGCTAATGCTATTTTTCTAGACAGTTTCTACACAAGCAACAACTCCCGGTGTTGACGAAGCCACTTGGGCAGAGGAGTGGGCAGATCTTTTTGAAGGGCAGGGGGCCTCTGGAAAAAAGTCTCATTCCGTGCCTTTTGCTCCCAAATGGACAGTTTGGCATATGTTTTTGTCACTAATGGGGGCAGTTTATAGGCAGTTCGGCGTGTTTTGGCTCTCAAAAGGGCACCCAAGCATGCATTTTATCTCTATTAAGGGTTCCAAAAAATGCACTCATTTTGGATCCCAACAAGGCAGGTCAGCGCACACGTTGACTCTGAAGAGAGCACACTGGAGCATAATTTGGGCACTTTGGCACACATTTTGACTCCCAAAACAGCACATAGGCAAGGATTTGACTTCCAAAGGGGCACATAAGCACCCATTTTGGCTCCCAAAATGACACATTTTTGCATGTTTTGGATACATGAAAGCACACTGGTTTACTTTTGGTTTGCACACATTTTGACTCCCTAAAGGTAACTGTAGTGCATTGTTGACCCCCCCCCCCCCCCCCCCCCCCCCCCCCCCCCCATGGCATTTAAATGCAAATTTTGACTATGAAGAAGGCTTCATGGCACACTTTTGTGTTCTGGAGAGGGCACTTTAATGCACATTATGGCTCCCAACAAGACACTTTAGCCCACATTTGACTCCAGATAGGAGACTACAGTGCCATTTTGGCCCCAATTACAGCACTCTAGTGTACATTTTGACTCCCAAAAAGCTTTGTAGTGCATGTTGAGGCCCCCTAAATTGCATTTAGATGATTTTGACTATGAAGGGAACTTCTAAGTGCACATTTTGACTCTGGAAAGGGCACTTTCACGCACATTTTCACTGCCAAAGGGGACTTTAGAAGAGTTTTGGGCCACAAAATGGAACTTAAACACAGATTTTGACTCTTTATATTATATTTGACTCTTTTATAGGGCTTTTTAGCCCACGTTTGACTCTGAAGAGGGCACTTTGGCACACTTTGGCCTGAAGTGGGCACTTTAGCACACATTGTGATTCTGGAGGGGGCACTTTTATGCACATTTTGACTCCCAAGAAGGCACTTCAGTGCATGTTTTTTAGGGCAAGTTTTGACTCCAAAGGGAGCTTCTGAGCGCACATTATGGCTCCCAACAAGACACTTTAGTTCACATTTTGACTCCCAAGAGGTCACTTTAGTGCCATTTTAGCCCCAAAGACAGCACTTAAGTGCTCATTTTGACTCCCAAGAGTGACTTAGGCGGGTCACAATTTTGTCTCAGATATTTGATTTGCACACGTGCTTACAACAAGTGGGAAACTCTCCTGCCTGCAGGTGAAACAGAAGTGACTGACATCAACTCCCAGCGCCTGCACTGCACAGGCCGTCAAGTTGCAAAGTAAAGTCGCCCTGAGCTTGCTGCCCTGAAGCTAAAACTCTGCTCCAGGTGGGGTCTGATCCCACACAGTGACCGTCTGCACCGGTGGAGCTTGTACTCTGCTTTTATGCATCTGCGGCATACATTTCCCCCTCTCCACTGGCCTGTCAAATTGCCTGCTGGAGGAAAAAAAATGAAGGAGGCTGATGTTTTTTCCTTGAACCCACGGACAAAAAAAGGACCCACAGGTTGTCTGTCCGTGACTAACTGACAGGTGTCCAAAGCTGAGAGTGTGAGCGTGTGTGTACGTGTGTGTGGTCATACAGCAGATCCTGCTAATCCTGTCCGTCCCAGAGGACAGGCAGTGTGACTGGGTAATTGGCCACTGACTGAGCAAGACCACTCTGGAGGCGCTGCTTATTGAACCACTGTCAGGGAGGAGGAGGAGGAGGGGAGGGGGGAGAGGTGGTGGAGGAATAACGAGGCTGGAGAGGGATGGAGATAGAGAGGAGAAAAAGAGGACAAAAATCAAGAGTGAAAGGAGATTGAAATAAATAAAAAAGAGCAGGAGGAGTGCAAGAAGAAATACTAAAAATTTGGGAGCGACCCTGAAGGCACCATTCGCTCCTCTCTCAGCTGAAATGTGACACTTTCATGATTACACCGGACCCCGTTTTTTGGGGGGATTAATCTTAAAAGGATGAGCGGGTGAGGCGAAAAAAGGGAGAGTGGGAGGAGAGGGGGGCATGGTAATGGAAGTCTAGGTTAATACTTCCCTCCTCCTCTTCCTCCAGCCGATGGACAAATTGCCTTGTAAAAGCAGCAGCAGCAGCGATGGATAAATAAAGACGGGAATAAAAAAAAAGTAGATCCTTCCAGCAAATTGGCTGTCATTGGATTATCCCCTATAAAGCGGGATTTGTGCGTGGGTGTGTGTGTGACCACCTTCTTGCATCATATGGATGCTGGGTGTGTGTGTTTAGAGATGATGGGGGTATCAGGCATGGGCAGGAAGGACAGATCACTGCTTCATCGGCTCCATTAAACACACCAGCGGGCTGTAAATCAGGCTGTCACACACGCACACGCAAAGTGATGACAAAGTTATACAAAGTTTAGAAAAAGTTCCTCCATAAATCTGCATTTCATCAGTGATCCAGCCGTGAAAGCTCAGGTACAAGAGCAAGTGTTGTTACAGTCTGTAAGTAGTGCTGTAGAACCAGCTGCCCTCCGGGTGATCCCACAGTCTGGCTGCCAAAAACTGAATCAGCACTTTCTCGCTCTCTGATATCATCTCCTCCAAGGCTCGTCACATTCAGAAAGTTTGAGAAAGATGGAAGGTCAGAGGCGGGAGAGAAAATCAATGAATGAGACGCAACAAATGCGCGGTCAGTGTCGTGATTCAAGCTCATTAGCGCAGAGTTTGACTCGAGTGTTTGACCTTCTGCCCACGCCGTCCACCTCTCAGGGTTTTTGGTCGAATCTCAGGGAGATAATGAGCTTTGAGAAATTGTTCAAGCACACTCATCTGTTAATGAAGACAAATCCGGTTCGGCAAATCAAACCTGGCACATCAACTGGAAATACAAACACTTCGCTCGATAGGAAAAAATCAAAAGCTTCAGGGAGGATTCTTTGTTTTTCTCTCATATCCTCCAGAAGAAAAGCAATAAACTGCGAGAGAAATAACCAAAAGCCCCCGTCGGATTCCCATCCTTCCTCGCAGTCATTTAAAATTAAATTAAAATGACTGATGGCGCCCAATCAATGGCGGTAATTTCAGCAAATGATGCAGCAGTGTTTCGAAGTGTAGTAAAAGTATTGATTCAGCTGCAGCCTGCAGTCAGCCATTTATCTCCCATTAAAAACAATCTCTTGTAATTACCTTAAACTGCTTTTTGGTATCATGGAAAGAGGGATTAGCTGCAGAAATCACATGTCATTAAAGTAAAACGTATTAATGTATGCAGTCGTCTGCAGCTCCGGGAGGAAATCCAGTAATGTATGCACTCATTTTGAATTCTTATAAACTACAGCAATCTGAGGGATGAGCTTCTTTCTTCAAACCAGGGAGGAATATAAAGATAGTCGTGCATGCATCAGGAAAGTATTCACATCACTTCACTTCACAGCTTTGCCACAAAGCTTAGTCCTCCTTAAGATGCAGCTTCACTGGAGTCCACCTGTGCTAGATTTGGCTCGTAGACATGATTTGAAAAGGCAAGGTCCCACAGGTGACATGAAGTCAAAGAAACTGTCTGTAGACCTCTGAGACAGGATTGTCCCCAGCCTCATCTGTGAATGGAAGAAGTCCAGAACCACCAGGACTCTTCCAAGAGCTGGACCCTTGTCTAAACTGAGTGATCAGAGGAGAAGGGTCTTCGTCAGGGAGTAGACCAGAGCCTGTGGTCCCTCTGTCAGAGCTTCAGCAGACCAGATGGAAGCCACTCAGTAAAAGGTCATGGCAGCACACCTGGAGTTTACCGAAAGGCCCTTGAAGGACTCTCAGACCATGAGAAAGACAATCCTGTGCTCTGATGAGACAGAGATTGAACTCTTTGGCGCTGGTCACCTGGATAATACCATCCCTACAGTGAAGCATGGCGGTGTCAGCATCATGCTGTGGGGATGCTTTTCAGCCGCAGGATTGAGGGAAAAGCTGCGTTTCCACTAAGCAGTCCGGTTTGGTTCAGTACAGTTTGGCACGGTTTGGTACAGTTAAGCCCGATCCAGATTGCGTTCCTACAGCAAAACTGTGCCCTCTCGTGGTAGGCGGCGTAGAAGCTGGAAGCCACGGCAGTTTAACAATAGCTTGATGTTGCTAATAAATCCAACAAAGAAGAAAAACGCAACAGTAAACAAAGAGCACAGACGGAAGACATGCAGGATTTCGTCCTCTCTGTGATTGACATGTAGCTCTTTGATACAAAGTGCAATCAAGCTTTGTTTCAGTGAAGACCTCTTGAGAGCGGATCGGTTCAGTCTGGCACCCATATGAAAGGGTCCCAAAAAATGGGACAGCTCGTCTCAGTTATTTGGGGATCTGTCCCGGAATAAGCCAGAGGAAACGCCCACAAAATACGCGCCGTACCGAGGCGAACCGAAACGGTCTGCTTGGTGGAAAAGCGGCTAAAGATGAAAACCTGTTCTGGAGCTGGTGCGACCGTTCATGTTTCAGCAGGACAACGACCCTCAGACCATAGCCAAGATATCAAAGGAGTGGCTTCGGGATGACTCTGTGAAGGTCCTCAAGTGGCCCAGAGCCTAGACTTGAATCTGATCAAACATTTCTGGAGATATCTGATGGAGCTTGAGAGGTGCTGCAAAGAGGAATGGACCAAACCGCCAACAGACAGGGTGGTCAAACAAAAGAGTTGAGGCTGTACTTGCTGTCAAAGGTGCATCAACAAATGATTGCACAAGGCAATGTACTTGTGTACATGTGATGTTGTTGGGTTGTGTGGAATGAGGCTGTAAACAAAACACGGAGAAAGTGGAACTTTCCAGTTGCACTGTATGCATGCAAAAACCTGGCATGAAAGTGAGAATCTGGGAGAGGTATGACAGGAGTATCCGTGATAAGTCTCTTGTTTCCAGTCCGACCCGCGCACCTGTGCAGCTGATAGAGTCGTCATTGCTTCTGCATTGTTCCTCTCCCTCGGCATCATCATCACCGCTCCTATCGATCCGGCTGTCTCACCAACGTGAATCACGCTTCAGGCTGGATTTTTCCCCCCTTTGATACAGAAATCACAACCCTCTCTGATGACCGCTCAGGACGCCCCCCGGCCAGTTTGAGGTAGCGGCGAGATCTTTTGACAAGGTTAACAGACGATCAGTGAAGAGTGGCTCCCCGTGGCCTCCGCTCCTTCCTTCCTTCCCCTTCAGTATCAATCAATACCTGTTAACAAAAGCTCTGTGGGGCTCCTCTCCACTCTCCACACTCTTATTCATATTTCAGGATGTTATTAGAGCGCACAGTGAAATGTCAAGATCTTTACAAGGTAAATACCTCGGCGAATGTCACAGGGAGAGTCAAGAGGGGGTGAAACTACTTTCCCTGCTGCTCTGTTTCTCACTGTCAGAGCTGCGAGCCGCAGACATTAAGAGCCAGAGTGATTTCTCTGCCAGCGGCTATTTCACAGAGTCGTTTGTTTCTGCCGTGTTTTCAACGATCATATCGGCGTGGGCGTTTTTGCATTTTAATGGCTGGCTGCAGAGGAGGAAGAGGAGGAGGAGGAGGAGGAGGGGGATGCTGCGTTTTAATGCCAAAGAAACCTTTAGCGTGAAGCATATCAGCAGAGAGCTGGTGTGGCAAAAGTGTACAAAGAAGATTCCTATCTGAATTTTCCCATACCTCATCAGTAGCCTATGGTTTGTCTCTGTTAGGTTGCTGTTTGGGACTTTGCGAGTTCACTCCACTCGCCTGAGGACAAGTCCTCGCTTTCAGAGCCTGCTGCAAGAATCAAACAAGGCAACAAGGTCGCCTTTTCTCCATCTCCGCTCTGCCTTTCTTTGTAAATCAAGTGCCTGACAGTCGTGTCTGGAAATACATAAATCTGATCACAGCTCAGGCGTAAAAGCTCCTCCGTCCTGCAGGTAGGAAGCAGTCAAACGGTTTGGAGCTCATTTCCAGTCGTGCGACGTGGTCTCAGCTGCACGAGAGGCCTGTTGATGGAGCCCGACGTGCCTCCATCTCCTCTCCCGCTCTGTTTTACACATCAGCATTGACAACAACAACACCCAAAGACATGAAATGTGTTCTCTCCACCAGGGGATCATGTCTATTTTTGAGCTGTTTGTGTTTCTTCTCCTTGCTGAACATCTGTGTGATCCTCCCGAGCGACAGCTTGATCAGCCGAGCAGAACAGCGGAGGAGAGGAGGGAAGGGAGGGAGAGGGAGGTGTGTGGTGTTTTAGGTGATGACAACATCGCAAGTCAACCTCTGGGATTATGGGTAATGAGGCTCTCGCAGGGGGAAAAACTTAGGCGCTGTTGCCAGTTTGGTGATGTGGGAAACGAAGAAGCAGAACCAGAGATTTGTATGAGAGTGTGACTCCCACTCCTCTCTTCTTCCTTGGTAACGATGTGAGTGGGGACGACGGCTAAAGTGACACAAAAAAGCTCCTTTAGATAAATCTGAAAGAGAAACACTGTTACATTTAACTCTGGTGAATTATATCAGCATGTGGTGGGTTTCAGCTTAACTGCAGACAGTACATCACACAGAGGCTTCACCCTGTAGGAAAAAGAAGCTGAAACTGTTTCTCTCTGTCTGCATATTTCCTTTTTGCACCCCATGACAGAGCCGTGCACAGACTATTTGAGGGCAGAGGTGAAATTAGGGGGAAAAAAAAACAAAAAGCAAATGCAGGGCATCTTCATCACTGAAGGGGGCACTAAGTTCCGTGTGTTTTCAAAGGCACTGAAGGGCGCACTTTGACTCTTGAGAATGCACTTTAGCACAGTTTCAGAGGGGGAACTTTAGCAAGGTCCTAGCTTCCAAAAGGGCACTTTAGCACAGTTTCAGCTTCCTAGAGGGCACTTGAGTGTGATTTTAGCTTCCAAAAGGGCACTTTAGCATGGTTTCGGCTATCAAGAAGGCACTTAAGCATGGTTTAAGTTTCCAAGAGGGCACTTAAGCACAGTTTCAGCTTCCCAGAAAGCTATCTAGCTTGGTCTTAGTTTCCCAAATGGCACTTAGCTTGGTTCTTGTTTCCAAAGAGCACTTTAGCTTGGTTTTAGCTTCCAAAAGGGCACCTTAGCTTGGTTTTATGTTTGAAAAGGGCAATCAAGAACAGTTTAAGCTTCCAAAAGGGAACTTTTCTGTGTTTTAAGCTTCCGTGAAGGCACTTTAGCTTAATTTTAGCTTCCAAGAGGGCACTTAAGCACAGTTTTAGCTTTCAAGAGGGCACTTTTGCTTGGTTTAAGTGTCCAAGAGTGCACCGTAGTTTTGTTTTAGTTTCAAATAAGGCACATTAGCTTGGTTTGAGTTTCCAAGGGGGCACTTTAGCACGCTTTCAGCTCTCAAAAAGGCACTTTAGCTAGGTTTTAGTTAGCAAAAGGGCACTTTAGCTCGGTTTTAGTTAGCAAAAGGGCACTTTAGCTTTGTTTTAGTTAGCAAAAGGGCACTTAAGTTTGGTCTCAGCTTCCTAGAGGGCACTTTAGAGTATTTTTCTTTTCTGGATGGAACTTAAGCATGGTTTCAGCTCCAAAAAGGAAACATTAGCATAGTTTTGGCTCCCAAGGGGGCACTGTAGAGAGTGTTTTTTCTCCTAAGATGGCACTTTAGCACACATTTTGTCTCCTAAGAGGGAATTTAAGAAAGTGTATTTGCTTCCAAGAGGGGACTTTAGTAGGGTTTTAGCCCCCAAAAAGGCACTTTAGCATGTTTTGGCACCTAAGCAGGCACTCTAGAGTGTGTTTTTGCTACTAAGAGGGGACTTTAGTGTGTTTTTTGTTTCAAAAGGGCATTTTGGTGCCCCCCCCCCCCCCCCCCCCCCCCTGCTGTTGCAACAACCTCTCTGGAGTAGCATCACCAAGCTTACAGCTTAAATCAGCCCTTTTGGTGTCTCTGAGGCCTTCATTTTCCGAGTTGTGGTTGGAATAAACTACGTCACTCACTCTTGTCTTTGTCTTCTTCTCCTGCTGCTAAAAAGCGCTCAGTGCTTTCGGGGATAATAAGAGAAGAAGAAGAAGAGCCGGACTCCTGAAGTACACACCTCATTTTACCTTCCAACCCTGCACTTCTGAGGTTTATGTGGTTACTTCTCCAAGCAGCTGCAGATTTGGAGACTTCTTGTACCACAGTGCCACCTACTGACTCATCCAGGAAGTGAGTATAGCTCTGAATGTCTTTTTAAAGCCTGATGAGCTTTTGTAATGTTATATTTGGATTACAAAAAAATAGTGTATTGGCTCTTAAAGATAAGAAAGGTGGAAATAGAGAGGGGAAAGTACATCTTTCCTCAGAAATGCTGCAGGAATCACTGGAAAATGGCAAATTTATTAAGTTATTCCGCCCATTTGTCTGAAATAAATGCCTGAATGTTGCTGAGGTCACCAAAGGAGGACTTCAATAGAGGAAAGCAGAACAAAACTATTAAATCTTCCATCATTTCCTCCTCTCCTGTAACCTTGTTGCACCGCTGGAGCTGAGGTCTAGACATCGTGCTGAGGCAATCGCCATCCATCATGTCCGATTATGCTGTTTAGATGTAATTGCAAACCCTTGAGGATGGACGCATAGACACACACATGCACGGAGGATGGAAACACACACCTGCGAGGAGAAGGAAAGAGAAGGAGGAGGAGGAGGCAGCCATCTTTATAGACATTTCACACACAATCAAATTACAGCCACCGTTCGATACATCACTGACAAATTGTTTATTAAACAAAGGCTTGGATTGCAGCATAACTGAGAAGGATTCAGGCGGTTAAAGGAAGAGAAAGTTTCCTTCCTGCATTGTCTTCAAATTCTTAAGATATTTATTCAGGTATTTATAGAAACAGATCCATATGCATCTACGCTGACACTGACACGCACTCGTGCCCTCAGGGGACGAGGAAAACAAGTGACACGAATACACGAACAGGGACTGAGGAGTTATCACGCTCTGAGGAGAATAAAGTGGAAACAAAAATAGAGGTTTCAACAAGTTGGAAAACTTTCCAAATGTTCACCCCTCTGAGGTTTGTAGGTCAAAGGTCAGCTCAGGCTGTCAATCAAACCCAGCTCTAGACCTTTATAGAGCTGCAGAGCGAGACGAGAAATGTCATGGACACCGAGATAAAAACGAGGTCGAGAACAGAAGAAAGAGATGCTTTTTCCGGAGTGTTTTGTGTCGGCGTGGCCTCGCCGTGTCACCGCCTCGCGCTCTTCTCACTAAATGATACATCAGATGTTATTGCAGCGCCGGGAGATCATTATCCCCTTGCAGATGTGTGTATCTGTGTGTGTGTGGTCGCTGGGTGACGTGGTGTGATGCATGTTTTTAATAACAGTCCATTAGCTCCCTGCGTGTCTCTGTGTGTTTGTGCATGTTCCCATGTGTGGTTCCCACTCTCTCAACCTTAGCTTCACTTTCTTCCTTTTCTCCTCATTTCCTGCTTCCTGACAGACGGACGGTTATTCCTCCAAATGTGCAGAATATGGCACTTTGGACAGGAGCCACCGCTTCGATATGACACTACAGGAAGCTCTCACACGTTATTCTGGACGGTGGATGTTGGACGGGCCCTGCTTTCACTCAGCCGTCTAATTATGGATTGAAGATCCACTTGCAGAAATGGGTGCTGGAGGGTCACCCAGATCATCACATTTAGCTGCAGTTTGTGACGCCTTCACTGTCTTCCCCTCAAACACACACAGATAGTTTTCAGCAGGAACAACAGGAGTGCTGCCAGCTACTGAAAACGCAGCCAGCGCCTCTTGGAAGACAAAATATCCCTCAGAAATAACTCTCCATCCCACGCAAAAACCTCTCCTCTGACACAAAAAAACACACACACTCACTCAGAAACGCGCTGATCTCGCCCACCACAACAGCAGGCCCCTAACTAATCCATCTCCCACTACATGTTTTTAATGAGCCTCCATCACCGTTATCCGTATGCTGCAGAGCGGCGAGGGCCAAATCGAGCCGTTTGCATGACTTTGTGCTGTCAGCAAAACGAGACCAGGGACGGGGGAGTGTGTGTGTACGAGTGTGTGTAGCTGTCGTTGAGCATCTGCGGCGCCTTTTTCCATCTGGTGGATGTTTGTATGTGAGCATGTGCGTGTTTGTGTGTGTGTGTTTACCTGCATCATCCTGTCCTTGTCTCCAAATGCAGCAGGATTATTGGAAACAGAAGCTGAAGGGAGTGGCAGTGTGTATGCATGTGTGTGTGTGTGTGGATTTAGAGGCTGCCAGGCCCCTTTCAGAAGCCCTCAAGGGGGCCACATTAGGACCCTCCAGGGGCCAAATTAGAGGCAGCTAACCAAGTTAGAGATCAGCAGCAGAGGGGGTCTGACTGGCAGGGATGGACTCGTTTCACACACATCTACACGCACACACACACACACTACTCTTTGTTTTGCGGCTGATCAGCAGAAGATAAAAGCCGGTTCCTGACAACAGCAGCCTGTCTCGCTGGGGGTCTGCAGGGAGCTCCTGACAGAAAGAGGAGCTGTAATGTATTCCTGGAGGTCAGTGGCTGGATCAACGGAAAGTTTTCATCAATTCATCTCTTAAAACATCAGATTTATCTCATGATTCTCATTTTTTTTGCTCTGGAGATGATCAGAAAAATGCTACAAATGCTACAAATGTTAGGACAGCTGATTTCACCTCAAGCCCCGCCCCCCTGACCTCCTCTCACATGTCACACACAAGCTCAAACATCAGGTTTGAGAAAGTCTCTCCGAGGAGGATCATAAATCTGGCTTTTACGACCGCTGACCTCTGCAAAAAAAAAAAAACCTGCTCCCTGAGAGCGACGAGTGATGCGTCTCAGGGGGGTCATGAACGCCACACACGATTACAGCCCGGCATGTTCGTCATCATAGAATAGAATAGAAGAATGGAATTGAAGTCACAGCAGCAATCAAGAAAACAAAAGTAAGAAAGTGCATAGAAATTGCAAAAAGGTCCATAAGAAAATAGATGCTGACAGCTTGTCCATCATTCTCCAGTTCAGCCAGTCTCCACCTCCACAGGGTCCAGGACTGAGCTTCTTCAGCAGTCTGTTCAGTCTCTGTCTCCTGGATCCTGTCTGCTCACAGCAGGTGAAGCTCTTCCAACATGGCGTTGATGTCTGATGTTAGCTTCGTTAGCCATGTCTTTGAATAGCATGATGCTACTCTGCCCTCTGCTAGCTCGTCCATCTTATTGGAGATAGATCTTACGTTCCAGATAACTATGGATGGAAGGACAGGTCCATGTCGTCACTTCTTAGCTCACACCTGAGAACCAGCATGTCATCCTTACCTCCTTCTCCTCACCTTGTGGGAAGACATCTGGCCTAGCACCAGTTAGCATTGACATGCTACAGGCTGCAAACAGCTGAGTTTAAATGTAAACAATGCAGCCATGGTTATATGTAGGATCTCCAGACAAACACAGGAGAAAAAGTAGTAAAATTGTCACTGAAGCCACAAAAAGTTTGGTGTCCATGACCAACAAATGAGCCATGCAAAGAAAAGACCCACTCCAAATACAAAGATTACGAAAAAGAGACAAAAAAAATTATAAGAAACGGACAAAGAGAGCGCCTAGCAACCAAGATAGGATCCTTCATTAAGGATTCAAGACACGAGGGGAGAAAAAAGAGCTGATCCACCTCTTTGATATTAAAGTTTTTGTGTCAGAGTGAGCGCTCTGTCAGCGTGAGGATCTTTCCTGCAGGATCACCTCACATATTTAGATTATTCACAGCATTTTAGGCACAGATTGAATTTGAAACGTGTGTTTTATTCCTGCTACAGAGCTCCAGTTTGACTTTTTGAAGAGGCCTTGTGTTAAAAAGACAGAAAGGAGCGGAAAAGCTGCAGATGCAGGCACAAAGAGACAAAGAGAGGTGTAAGAAAAGGTCTAAGAAGAGGGGAAAAGAGATGGTTTATGTATTTTGGAGATCAAAAGAAGTAGGAAGAAAGAGAAATGCTTTTTTGACCGTTTAACTCATGACCGTAGATTCACCAGAAAGGAAAAGCCTCTGCAGGAGTTTGAAGTGCAAAGAAGCCTCCAAGCTCAACTTTCTGCCTCTGTCTGTACTTTCAGTCCAAAGGAAGTGAAGTCAGAGGAAGAAGAAGAAGAAGAAGAAGCAGAAGAAGAAGAAGAAGAAGATGCACTCCTGCAGACTGGACTCCAATCAAGTCATTAGGAGTGGGCGAGGCCTAAGAGGAGCACTTCCACCTGAGCCTTGAGGAGCAGCAGCAGCTCTGTGGAAACCTCCAGAATTCAAAGATTAGAGGAAAAAGTTGTGATGGAGTTCAGGGAGGCGTGCATGTTCACGTTCGTCCTTCTCCTGTCAGGAGCTGCAGCACTAAACGAGACTCTGCACCTGAAAGAGCAGAAAACGACAGGTCATCACTCAAACTGGAGCGGGCGCAGCAGCCCACCTCGCTCACCCGTCAGCTACCGGCTCAAAGTCCACGAGATCTGGAACCCCGCTGTGAGGAAACACCAACACATCCAGGACTCATCTGTGCAGAGTTTTCACACCCCGCAGAGATGGGAGGCCAGAGAGCTGACCTCAGAGCAGCTGGAGGAGTGGGAAAACATCCAAGTGAAGAAGTTCTTGACGCTGATTCGAGGCCCAAATCTGAACCCGCCTGTGACGCAGGAAACAAAGGTGTGAGATCTTTTCACTGTTTTCACTTTTTAAAGCAGTTTGATGACGTGATGTTGATGTTTCAGGTGGAGGTGAAGTTTGAGAAGCGGGTTCCTGTCCCAGCAGAGAGCGTTGCAGTGAGATGTGGTGAAGGAGAAGTCACCGTGGAGGTCAAACAGAACTTTTTAGGTAACATCGTCATGTTTGAGTTAGAAGCCAGCGCTCGATGCTGATTACAGCAAACAGCACAGAGATCAATAAGATGTTTCCTCTTATTTCTTCCCTCTAAATGCTGACTTTACTGCAGGAAACCTCTGAGTGTTATTGACTCCAGCTCCTTTCATCCTCAGGTAACGCTCAGCTCATCCATCCAGGTGATCTCACACTCGGAGGCTGCGCTGCTGTGGATTCTTCCAACCACGTCTTGATGTTTAAAACAGAGCTGCAAGGCTGCAACAGCACGATGACGGTGTGTTTTCCTCCTTCTTAAACGCTCATCTCTCCATCCCTGTTTTTTTAAAGTGACTGTTTGTGATTTCAGATGACGGAAGACGCTCTTGTGTACTCCTTCTCTTTGATTTACTCGCCAACACCCATCGGGAACACCTTCATCCTGAAGACCAACCATGCTGAGGTGGGGATCCAGTGTCTCTACATGAGGTGAGGCCTGACTGACTCACTAAGGCCACCGTAGGTCAGGAAAACTCACAAAAGAACATCTTTCATCCTCACAGGAAGCACCAGGTGAGCAGCAGCGCCCTGAGGCCTACCTGGTCCGCCTTCGCCTCCAACGCCTTAGCCAAGCAGCATCTACACTTCTCCCTGCGCCTCATGACAGGTAAGGAGGAAAAGAAAGACGCGTCAGTGACAAAACTCCATTGATTTGCAGCAGACGGCTGTGGCTAATTTCCCCGGCGGTTGCGGCGGCTAATTGCAATCACACGAAGGAGGCCTCGCGACTGTTTGAGATGCTAAATAGAAAGTTTTTGATGCATGGTGATGAGCTGAAATTACAGGCCTCGGCGGCAGCACCCAGCCCAATAAAGGGATCAATAAACAGCTGATTATGTTTGCTAATTGATCCAAGGATACATGCTGCAGAAAGTTTCCTTAGCTTTCAAAGTTTGGAGCTACTTTTGCAGACATCTGTTTCCCATCCAGGTTAATAACGATGCTGCATCTGTAATTCATTTGTCTCCTCCTTTCCAGGCACTTCTCTCTTATTGCTCCTCTACTTATTTCCTATTGGCCGTCCCCACTCTCCCTCACAGGCATCATTTAAGCTTCATGTAATCAGATCGATGGCCCCAGCATTATTTTTCCACTTCTTCTGTATTCGATTAGAGGACTGGCAGGCGCAGAGGGCTTCCAGTGTTTACTTCCTGAGTGACGTGATGCACATCGAGGCGGCCGTTCTGCAAGGCCACCACGTGCCGCTGAGGGTCTACGTGGACAGCTGCGTCGCCACTGTGACGCCTGACCTTGAATCTGAGCTGAGTTACCCCTTCATCAGAAACCACGGGTGAGAAAGCGTCCTAACACTTCAGATTGAAGTCTGAAATGTGCAGCTCTGCACCTTTTTAAGAGCATTTGTTGTCCCATGAAGCTGAAATGTGCTCATAAGTCTAAATCCTGTGCCTGTATTTTACCTTTTAAGGTGTTTAAGTGATGCTAAGCTGACAGGAGCCAAGTCTTACTTCATGCAGCAGAGCCAGGAGGATAAACTTCACTTCCAGCTGAAAGCCTTCAGGTTCCAACAAGATCACAGGAATACAGTGAGTGCAGAAAGTACAGACGAAGTGTTTACGTTTGGCTCCTCTTCGCTGCTCACAGGATGTGGTCACCTGACTCTCAGTGTGTTTAATAAGCGTTATTTCGAACACTTTCCATCCAAGGAAACAAAAATCCTCTCAGGTGACGCTGAGCTGAGGAGCTTTAATATCCTGTTTGTGAAGTCAGAACGGAGCTGTGCCATAAATGTCATCGTTTTGATGACTTCAATCGGAGGTGGAATTAACTCCTGCCAAACAGGCGAGCCAGCATGGAATATTAAATCATAAACATGTTGTTCAAATATTATCAGAAGGTTTTGGCACAAAGAGAATGAGGTTCATGGCCACGGACAGGGGCGCGCACAGATTTTTTAAAGGCAGGGGCAAAAAGGAACAAAAGGGCACCAAAACATGCACTTTAGTGTTTTCTACACTCAAGTGGGCAGTTCAGTATGTTTTTTTACACCTAAAAGGACACTTTGGTGTATGTTGTTCAAAAATGGGGCCAAAGGGGGCCAAAGTTTTTTTCACCCAGACAGGGACGTTCACTGATATTTTAAAAGCAGGGGCAAAAAGAAAAGGCACCCACAGGTATTCTCACCACCCAAGGGGGACTTGAGTGTTTTTTCACTCAACTGAGCAGTTAGGCACTTTTGCACATGTTATTTAAAAATTTGGCCTCAAAAGAGAGGAGGAAGCACAAAATGGCAATTTTGCACAAGATTTTTCCACCAAAGAGTATGTTTTTGGCTCTCTTTCAGGCACTTTTGCACACTTTTTGTTTTCAACAAGTAGGCTATGAGTGGGGGTGACCAAATAGGGCTTTTTTGCACAAGTTTTTGCCACCCATTGCAAAGATTTTTGAAAGGCAAGGGGCAAAAATAAGGCACCTACAGGTGTTATTACCACCCAAGGGGGACTTTTGTGTTTTTGCTCAAGTGGGCAGCAAAGCGCACTTTTGCCACCCAAAAGGGCACTTAAGCTAGTGTTTTTCAATAATTGGGCCATTTGCTGCTCCCTTTTGCACACATTTTTCAAAAAGTTGGCCTCAAAGAGTAAGAGTGGCCGAAGAGGGCACTTTTGCACAAGTATTTACCCCCTCTTGCACAGGTTTTTGAAAGGCTAGGGGCAAAAAAGGCACCTATAGGTGTTCTTGCCACCCAAAGGGGACTTGAATGTTTTTTACACTCAAATGGGCAGTTAAGCACACTTTTGCAAACAAAAATGGGCACTTTTGCACATGTTTCTAAACTACTGGACCTCAAGGGAGCAGCGGAAGTAGCAGAAGGCAGTTTTGCACACGTTTTTTTCCACCCAAGAGTGTGGTTTTTTTTTTTGGCTCCCTCACAGCCACTTTAGCACACTTTTTGTTGTCAGCAATCGGGCCATGAGGGGCCCCCCTTCTTTGCACACCCCTGGAAGTTTAGAGGAAGATGTAATCTATTTATCCTCCTCAGGGTGACAGCACATTCAACATTTTCCTATTTTTCTTGCATTTTTTGCTTAATTCATCTTTAATTCTTTGAACACATGATCTATAAGCGCCCTAAGTGTCTGTTTACTTCCTCTCAGCTCTACATCACCTGTCGCCTGAAAGCAACGTCCGTCTCCGTCCCCATCGACGCGCAGCACAAAGCCTGTTCCTACCTGATGGAAGCCAACAGGTCAGCTCCAGAGACGCCAGCCAGATTAATTTCTCCCACTTTGCTTTTTCTTTTTTTGTTTCTACAGTGTGTGATGTGTTCTCGTGTCTCTGCACAGATGGGTGGCATCAGGTGGAGACAACAAGGTGTGTGACTGCTGTGAGAGCAGCTGCAGCCTGCAGAGACGGAGGAGAAGTCCTGCAGCACATGTTGGTACGTTGTACTACATCTCCTCTGCATGCATATTTTTTTCTACACCCACACTGAACTTACTGGTTGGTTTTTGCATCCAGGAGTTGATCCAGAACCAAAGTGGGAGGGCGTGGCTGTTATAGGCCCCATCCTGGTGGAGGAGAACATCCTGCAGGTGGAGTTTCTTCGAGAGGAGGCTCCTCAGCTTCAAACAGCAGGTAAGTGTTCAAGTCGACATTTCATGTCTTTCTCCTTATAAACCCCTGACGGGAGCTTTAAAACCTGTGGTAACCTTAATGATCCTTTCTCCTCAGACTCCTCTCCGTCTCTTGCTCTGCTGTGTGGAGCGGGTGGAGCGCTGGCTGCGGCGTTGTTGCTTCTCATGGGTGCTGTCATTTGCGGCCGGCGCCATAAACCCACTGAGCATGCTGTCTGTACCTGAATAAAGAGAACTGAAACTGTCTGCCGATTATTCCACTCATACTTCCCAACTTATATAAGAGGCTGAAGAGACAGGAACACTGAGAGATCACACTATCATTTAAGAGACTTCCAACATCAGTAGACATTTTTTTGTGTCTCAATTAGCTAAGCTGACCGTCTAAGAGACAAAATCACACAAAACACGATTAAATTAAACAAATGAGGAAAAACAAAACTGTTCAGCAAAGTAAAATATCTGTTTCTACGTTCATCCAATCAAAGTCAGGTGTTAACATTTAAGTGGATGCACTTTTTTAAAGAGCATAGATGAACAGAAATATGTGATATCCATCATAAAAGACTTCCAAGAGGTCACTCTAGCTTAGAAGTGGCTTCATAGAGGTCACTTAATCATAGATGTTTGGCTCCAACAATGGAACTCTAGTGCACATTTTAGCTCTCAAGCTAGCACTTTAGCTCTTTTTTGGCTCACAAGGGGGCACTTTAGCATGTGTTTTTCAACAACAGGTCCACAAAGGGGTCTGTAAAGTGTGTCCTCCAAAACAATATAGTTTTAACAATTAGCTTGTGTTTTAGCGTCCAAAGGGACATTTTAATGTGTATTTTTGCTCTGTAGCATGAGTTTTGGCTTTGAAGAGGGCACTTTAGCTTATTTTGGCTACCAAAGTGGCATTTTAGTGTAACTTTTTTCTCCCCTGCAGGCAGTTCAGAATGTGACTTTCAACAGTTGGGTCAAGAGAGGTTTTTCAAAGTGAGTCCTGTTAAGCCTCTATAAGTTTGGCTCCCAAAAGGACAATTTGAAGAAGATATACTTTATTAATGAGCAGTTGGGCATTTTGGTGCACTGCTCAAGGGCACCCAACAGTGCTCATGGATGTAGGCCAACACCTTCCCAGCTATCAGCCCTATTCCCAAGCTTGGTCCACACCTGGGCTTGAACCAGCAACCCTCCAACCACCAAGCCAAGTCCCTACGGACTGAGCTACAGCCGCTCTCAACTTGGAGTGCAATTTGGCTTTCAAGAGGACACTTTGTTCTATCCGTTGGCTCCCAAGAAGGAGCACTCTAGCTTGTGTTTTTCAACAATAGGGCCACAAAGGGCTCTAAAACAGTATAGTTCTCCAAAACAATATAGTTCAATATTTTTTTAAGGCTTTTATACCTTTAATTGGCTAGAGAAGAAGACAGTGGAGGTGACATACAAGAAAGAGCCAGACATGAACCTGGGCCACCTGCACAAGGTCAAACCTCATAGAGCGTGACCTAAACCACCTGGCCATCTGCACTCCAACACTATTAGCTTTCAAAGAGACATTTTAGCTTTGTTTTAGCTCCCAAAGGTGCTTTTTAAGGTGCATTTTTGCTCCCAAGAGGGCACTGTAGCACGTGTTTTGGCTCCCAAGAGGGCACTATAGCCTGTTTTGGCCCCCAAAGTGGCTTTTTAGTGGAATTTTTTTCCTCCCCTGCAGGCAGTACAGAATGTGACTTTCAACAAGTGGGCCAGGAGAGGTTTTTCAAACTATAAGTTTGGCTCCCAAGAGGACACTTTGCAAGAGGAGCCAGCACGCTTTGTGCATTTTGGCTCCTTAGAGGTCATGTTAGCTTTTTTTGGCCCCCAAGACTGCACTTTAGTGTGCATTTTGGCTCCGAAGTGGGCACTTTAGCTTGTGTTTTTCAACGATAGGGCTACAAAGGGGTCTAAAAGGTGAGTTCTCCAAAACAATATAGTTTTTTTTTTTTTTAGGCTTTTATGCAGTGACATGCAGGAAAGAGGCAGCAGGCCAGTCTTGAACCCAGGCCACCTGCATAAGGTCAAACCTTTTTCAATATATTTTTTTAATTAATTCTTATAATTTAATTTCTTTTCTTTTTTTTTTATTATGATAATATTATTTTTTATTTTTTTGTTATTATTAATTTATTTTTTATTTTAATTCTAATGTAATTTTTTCTTTTTTTAATTAATGTGCAGTTTTGCTCCCAAGAGGGCACTTTAGCCTATTTTGGCCCCCACAGTGGCTTTTAATTCTTTCAATTTTTGTTTCCTCTGAAGGCACTTTAGAATGTGATTATCAACATTTGGGTGAAGAGAGGTTCTTAGAAGTGAGTCCTCCTAAACAACATAGTTTTGGCTCCCAAGAGGACGATTTACTGTGTGTTTTGGCTGCTTAAGGGGCACGTTAGCCTATTTTAGCTCCCAAGATGGCACTTTAGCATGCGTTTTACGCCATTCTACGCATCTCGGAAGTGAGTCTTTCTAAGCCAAAATAGTTGAAAAAAGGTTTCAGAGTCATCATGTGTATGTGGACAGCCATCAGAGGAGTTGCCGACAGCTCATCACTCAGATTGTACACAAAACAAGAGCAAACTGTAGGGCTACTTTTGTCTTCATGATTCTGTCTCAAAGAGCAGTGTGTTTCCAGAGTTTGTGGGTTTTAAGGAGGAAGCTGCATTGTCCAGCCTTGCGAAAAAACAAAAATGGCCTGGCTATAAACGTGCATCACTCTGTAAACCAGCATGCAGTCAGTGTAAAACTGTCCAAGAAAGCAACTCTGTGATAAAAAAAGAGCCACACTTTTGTTAGATCCATGCTTGGATGATTTGTTTAGTTAATTTCTATGCATGCAGCTGCTTCAGACACCTGGATGATTTAACGCACACCATAACTCGGAGGCTGCCAAGTAATTCTGTGAAGCTGCGTGAGATTTCTACCTCTTTGTACCAGCGTACGTCTGAAACAAAGAGGCATGAAAAAGCAGCGTCATTGGCTCCGTGCTGCGAGCTCAAACATAAAACAGCTTCCCTGTAACAATGGTCATATTTTAGCTCCAGGCCATGTTCGCCTTTCCCTTTAACTCCCCCCTCCAGCTCTCCGCCAGTGGCAGGAGTATTCGTGAAATGGGGCTCATCATGAACTGTTGCTCACAAGCCCAGGAAGACGAATAGACATAATTAAAAAGCCCATAAAGGCGAGAGCAGGGGCTTTTATTACAGTAATATGTGAAGGCCTGGCTTTAATGGGGTGTTTGTTCCTTTGTGCAGCGCTGACGGCTACGCTGGTTTACTGCCGAGCCACGCTGACCCCCCTCCCGTCTCTAACTCACCAGAGGCTAATAAAAAGCCACAGCTAACGATGCAATCGCAAGGAGTGTGACAGCGACACGGGAAGCACAAACAGAGAGGCAGTGACAGACACACGCCGACAAACCTCGCCCTGAAAAAGCGACGAGGGGAGAGTTTCCTGTTGAGGGAGCCACATGTTTCGGTTTCTTCTCAAAAGCATCAACGAATATTCCCCAGCACGCTCCATCGATAGCAATAATATCACTCCGTCTGCCAGACATGAGAAGACTCTCCCTGTCTGCCACTGGACACACACCATTACTCCTGATGGCCTGTGTGTGTGTGTGTGTGTGTGTGTGAGGGCCCTGAGGTCACACATCCTGTTGGGGAGGGAACGGCGCATTCAGGACTCAAGTACGCCGCCATAACTGTTAGACATCTGTGGGCGTCGGACGTCTATCTCCTGTATGATGATGATGATGATAGTGATGATTCTCTGCGGCTGTAGCTTCACATTAACGCCTTTTACACTCCGCTGACTCCTCTTCAAGCTGCAGGGGAGCAAACTCTGTCTACAAATAAAACAATATTTGACTGATTTGATCTCCTGAAACTGAAGCTGTGTGTGTATTTGTTTGATTCTCACTCACCGTGTTATCCTCCGCCTCTGATACAGATTGCACCATTACATCCGGTCCACCGTGGAGAATTCGCACGCACACAAACACGCACACGACCTCTGTCCAAGCCCATAATTAACCCTCTTAATTAAGAGGGAAAAAAGTTGCTAACGAAGGAAATGGATTTAATTAGCCTGGTTTTAGATCAGGCACATGTGCACAATGTGATCACACACTCACACACACATGCGTGCACACACAAAACAATTAAGCCTCTTTTATCCTGGCTAATGGCTTCAGTGACTCAGAGCCTTTCTCATTAAGACTATCAATAATATGCTGATTACATGCAGCCAGTCTCTCCTTTATCAGGGCACAAAGGGACCGGAGTGTGTCTCTGAGGTTTCAGGGGTGGGGCGGAGCGTGTGCGCGACCTTATCTGCTGGAGTTGAGGCCTTGCTTTGCTTTACTGTGTCTGTATTTTTCCTGCAGTTTATCAGAAAGGAAATAAAGCTTGTTCTGCTGAGAGCTTTATTGTGTCACTTGAAAACTCTGCCTCCAAACAATAAAACCCAGTGGTGTGCACAGAGACAGAGGCAGGGGGGGCGGTCACTCTTCCTAGCTCAAGTGTTGATAAACACCCACTAAACTGCCCTCTTGGGAACCAAAAGTGCACGCTAATATTCAATCTTGGAAGCAAAAGCAAATAGCAAAGTGTCCTCTTAGTAATCAAGATGCTAACTAAAGTTTTCGTTTTCTTGGGAGTAAGAGCACAATGTAGTCCCTTTTGAGGCAAAAGATAACGCTAAGTGCCCTCTCTGGAGCTGAAACATGTGCCCCTCGAAAAAGCTAAAGCACGCAAAAGCTTTGGCTCTCTTTGGCTCTCTTTGGAGCCAAACTTGCTAGCTAATGTGCCCTTATAGTACCCAAAATGGTACACTAAATTTCAAATTTGGAAACCAAAGCTCGTATGGAAGTGACATGTTGGGAGCCAGTGCACACTAATGTGCTCTCCTTTGAATAAAAATGCTTGATTTAGTTCCCTCTTGGGAGCCAAAACCCTAGTTATAGTGCCCCTATTAAATGATTAGCGCCACAATGAATGGTAAAGTGTCCTCTTTGGAGCCTAGATGCTAAAGTCTTGGCTCTCCTGGGACAGATAGAGCTCTAGTGAAGTTTCTTGGTACCCCTTTATGAGCCAAAATTGCACCCTTAAGATATGTCTCTCTTTGGAGCCATAGTTGCTAGCTAAAGTGCCTTATGGCAGCCAAAATTGTGCACTTAAGTTCAATCTTGGGAGCCAGAGCTTGCATGGAAATGTCATCTTGGTAGCCAAAATGCATGATTAAGTGCCATCCTGGGAGCCAAAATGTGCACTAATATGCTCTTTTGTACACAAAAATGCCTACTTTAGCTCCCTCTCAGGAGACAAATCCCATGCTATAGTCCCCATATTAGGAACCAACATTCACGCTAAAGCTTTGGCTCTATTGGGAGCAAAAATTGGTGTACAGGTGCCACCTTCAAAGCAAAAGGCTTGTTTCAGTGTCCTCTAGGGAGCCAAAATGCACACCAATGTGCTCCCTTGGTTGCCAAAAGTAATCCTTAAGTTCCCTCCTGGTAGTGTGCTAAGGTTCGATCTTGGGAGCAAAAACTTGCATGGAAATGTCATCTTGGGCACCAAAATGCATGCTCAAGTGTCATTCAGGGAGCCAAAATGTGCACTAATACGCTCTCTTGTGAAAAAAATGCTAACTTTAGTTCCCTTTGGGAGCCAAAATTGTGCACCAATGTGCTTTCTTGGGAGCCAAAAGTAATGCTTTTATTTAGTGCCAAAACTTTGGCTCTCTTGGGAGCCAAAATCTTTGCTAAGATTTTGGGAGAAAGGGGCTTGTTTAAGTAACCCTTTGGGAGCCAAATTGCACACTTGTGTACTCCATTGGGAGCCAAAAGTAACCCTTGAGCCCCTCCTGGTAAAGTTCAATCTTGGGAGCCAAAATACAAGTACCCCCTAGGGTGCCAAAATGCATGCCCAAGTGTCCTCTCAGGAAACAAAATGTGCACTAACAATCCTTTTTGAGAGCAAAAACATTTGTTGTAGAGTGAAAATTGTGCATGAAGGTTCAGTCTTGGGAGCCAAAACACGCACTCAGGTGTCCCTTTGGTGAGACAAAATGCGTGCTAAAGATTTGGTTCTCTTGGGAGCTAAAAGGTGTCCTAAAATGTCCTCTTGGGTGCCAAATTTTTGCACTTAAGTTAAATTTTGGGAGCCAAAATTGCGCTCAAGCTCCTTCCTGTAAGCCTCCTCAGTGGCGAGAACAGGTTGTATGATGTTTCCCTTCCGCCCCTGCCCTTCAAAAAGTCTGTGCACGCCACTGATAAGGCTTCTGATGGGTTTTAGGACTAAAGCAGGCGTGTTTGTCTCATCTGTCGATAGCTTTAAAGACTTTCCAGCCCTCTCTGCTGCACTCAGCCTGCAGCTAAAATGTCAATGTTTAGCTAAAACTTCATCTCTAAAAGGAAAAGTGCATTTGTTGGGCACTACTTTAAGCGGCGTATTAATGCACACTTGATGCCAGAGAGTGTTGAGCAGCAGGAGAGTGCTCCAGATTGATCCTTTAGTGTCCATTTCAGCGGGGGATGCAAAGTGAAGCAGAGGATGTGTTTTAGAAAGTTTTAGGAGCATGAATCCCTTCAGGGGTTGTTTGATCCACGCTTTGTCATGGCCGTCTTCTACCTTTATCATCCAGATAGACAGGCGTCTGTCACACAGGCAGGAAGACAACAGGCCTGCGCTTTGACCTTCACTCTCTTCCTGTTGTAACAGACACAGGGGCCCCCTCCCCGAGGAGACGAGAGGAAAGCGGAGCTTTGACCTGCAGAGGCACACCTTCAACATCCCTGATGGGGGGCAGGACGCTGCCTCTGATCTCAGCGTTTTCCTCTTCGTGCTATTGTGAGATTTGTTTTTCATTCTGAGTCCTGAGCGTCTGGTGTGGCCACCTGAGGAGCTGACAGACGGAAACCTTTGTGTGGTTCTCCGACCGTGACACGGAGCAGAGAGGAAGCTCAATAAAAGGATGCAGAGCACTTTTGAGCATCTCCTGAAAGGAATGAGTGCAAACAAGAGATGTGAGGCAGCAAAGAGCTGAAGTGTGCAATCTAAAAATGAAGTCTTTGAAGCCTTTTTACTGAGTGATCCTCCTCCATCACTAGAGCCACATGAGCCAAACCCAACAGCTCCCAGAGTAGAAATCAAGTCCTCCTTGGAGGCCTCACGTTCCCATGGATCCTCGTCAGCTGTGCCAACAGCTCCGTATGCAATCTCAGCTCAGGCCCAGAAAACTCCCACCACACCAGATAAATAAATCCCCGCCACGCTGGGAAGTTAACACGGATGTGAGTGAGCACAGAACAGATGTCTTCTCCTGACTGAAATAACATCGGATCCTCCTCAGAGTGAGCTCAACACCTTCCTTTAAAACACCAGGAGGATCGCTACAACAAAAGCCTCTGCTTCCGTTTTATCCCCACGTCATATGTGAGCCATTCATCACACAATGGATGAAAATAATCTGTCCTTCATGTTTGATGTGGACTTCATCTGGGGGTGTACTGGGAACTGTGTTTGGTCACAGCTCTCAGATGCATGAGAACAAACTCAAGGACAAGAAAACCATCCTAATGTGTAAGAATCCATCACCTTTAATCCTGATTGGCACGCTTAAAGTGGATGCACACACACGCCGTAGACACACACGCCTCTTTTATCATTCAAAGTGCGCCAGAGCTATCAACCTGAATAAATAAATCCCCCTCTTATCTCACAACGCAAAACTGGATAAGCGCTCCCGCCGGGTCTGGATGGAGGAAGCTGTCAGCACCTTTATTTTGGTTTTCAGAATCCTGTTTTTCTCTCCTAGTTCTCAATCCCAGGAGAGTCATGAATGTCCCTCCACAGCATCCATAGTGATCATGATGCCCTCGTTTTCCTGCTCATGTGTGACACAGGGAGCGGGTGGATCTGCAACGCTGCAGAAATGCACAGGAAGAGGATTTTTCCACTGCTTCCTATATCACACCCATGTGACCTTTTTGTCCAGGCTGGCACCTGTAGCTGCAGGAAATTTGGTTTAAACCCTTGAGTCTTGCAAACGGAGCCTCACTTCTTCTGTGTGTGTGATTGGAGCTGTGTGCCTACACTCTGCAGGTTTTCCATTCACCAGAAGAACAAAAGGAACACTGACACAGGGAGGCAGCACAGGTGGTTTTTCCCTCATGGAGCGACACTGCCACCTGCTGTCCAGAGAAAGACAGTGCATCAGCCTGAAGAGGCAAGATAAAGGATATGCTTTTAGTCTTCTGGAGAAACCTATTTGATTTAATTCCTTTGGTTTGATAGTTTGTTTGGCCTTGTCATTTGACACATGACCAGTGGTGTGCACAGACTTTTTAAGGGCTGGTGCAAAAAAGAAGAAAGGGCACATCCAGCATGTTATTGCCATAAAAAAGAGTTTTATGTATTTTTAAGGGCACTTAAGCACGCATTTTGCCACCCAAGAGGGCAGCGTAGAATGTGTTTTTTCTCTCAAGAGGGGTTTTCATATATTTTGGCTCCAAAGAAGGCATAATAGATAGCGTTTTGGCTCCCAATTGGGCCCTTTAGCACACATTTGGCTCCTATTAGGACACTTTTTGGTGTGTTTTGGCTTCCGAGAGGGTAATTAAGTATACATTTCTGGCAGCCAATAGGGGACCAAAACAGGGGTTCCCAGACTTTACTTTACCAAGGCCCTCCAAACAGTATTTGCATCTGGCTGGGGACCTCCCTTTGAAAACTAGCAGACAATGTTTCAAAATATGTGAAGAAACATCAACTTTAAGAATATTTTTTCTAACTTTTATTCACTTTTCAATAATTATTACATTTGTTCAGAACAGGAAATTTTAACAAACAAAAGCCAGACTCCCACAAGTAGGTAGGTAGATGCAAAAGGGAGAAGGTGTTCCAGGGCTCTGTTAGCCAAAGTGGGATACTCCTTTCTTACATGTAGTCAGTAGTTAGGCGCAAACTGCCAGGTTGATACAGATCATGACATCATCATAATGAAGTTGCAGCTGTCATACTAGGTGCAGTTAGGTACAATCAAAAACTGTTTGTTCAGGACAAATAGTTATGAAAAAGGAATTAAAATTTAAAAAAGGAATTAAAAAGATTAAATGATAAAATAAATAAAATATAAATAAAATAAAATAAAATAAAATAAAATGAAATGAAATAAAATAAAATGAAAAAATATCCTATATTTCCTTCCTTCCAATTTTCTAAGGCTCCCTGGTGCCCCCTGGTGGCCCTCACTTTGAAAACCACCGTACTAAAACATACATTTTGTCTTCCAAGAGGGCTCTTTAGCAAGCATTTAAGCTCTCAGCATGGGATTTCAGCATCTGTCTTGGCTCCCAAGAAGGCAATTTAGCAAGAGGTTTGTCCTCCAAGACGGCATTCTAGTTCGCTATTAGGCTTCCAAGAGGGCAGTCAGTCTCAAGGGGGCACTTTGAGTATATGTTTTGGCAGCCAAGAGGGCACCTTAGCACAGGGACTGAGCCAGGATTTCAATTTTGGGTGGGCCAAACCAATTTCGGGGAGGCCTTAAACTACAAAAGTTAGTAAATAACTATTACTAAAAATATATGATTGCTACTATGTATGTTTTAAAGCAGATTTGATTGATTTAATCCTATAATATTACATCAGACAGCCATAGCTCTCAGGGGTAGTGGCCAAAGAGTGGCGCTCTAATGCACCAATGGGCTGCGCCACCTCAACTTTCCATGTATTATAGGCTATAAGAACAGCAACATTAACCACAGTTAAATCAAAGACAAAGTCTTCCTCAAAATCACTCTCTAGTCCTTACGGTATTACATGAGACTGAATGAGTCATAACTTTTTACCAACAGGCTAAAAGTTTGCCAAACTTGGCTCATTTTTTTTTAAAGACCAGGCATCTGTCAGTAGCAAACCGAGCCTAAAGTGAAAAAAATATATATATTCCTCTCTAAAACTGATCTAAACTATATAAATAAATAAATAATTATCTTTTTAAAGAAAATTTTGAGTTGGGCCTGTAAGAAGGTGGGTGGGCCTGGGACCGTTAGGTCGCCCCTGCTTTTGCATAGTTTTGGTTTCCAAGAGGGGAATAGGTCATGTTTTGGCACCCTCAGAGGAGACTTAAAATTTGGTTGTCTACTAAGGGGACACTGGCTTGCGCTTTGTCTCGCAAGGCCCTTTGGTGCACATTTTGGCTTCCAAGAGGGAAATTTAGAATTATTTTCAACAACCAGGCCATTGTTCCCCCTGTGTACACCACTTTACATGACCCATCCGTACTTGATTCAGCTTGAGAGGCACAGGAGATCCTCTTGTTCCATCTATTCTTTTATGAGTAAATGAAAAAACATTCTGCTTCCAATTTTTCAGCCAAAGAAATGCATTTTTTGTATTTTAAAACCACTTTTTCAATCCTGCTGCGCGCTTCCTGTAGTTTCCTCTTACAGCCAGCAGATGGAGCCCTAACACAGCTCTGGGCTTATATGCATCCTTTTCAACAGCTACAGTGAGAGGCTTTAGAGTTTAACATGAGGTCACTTCAGCTGTCACGGTTTAACACTGAGATGTTTGCAAATCTTCAGCTTTACTTAAAAGGATTAAAGTTTCAATCTTATAAGACTTTGTAAGAGCTTTTCTGGCTCGGATGAGGCAAAGAAGCTGATTTAAACAACTTCTGTGAAGGGATCAGATTAAATTTAAAGCTTTTTCCATCAGGGTTATCATTTTTGGCGTGTTATGTGGTTTGGAGAGCAGTTAGATGATATTCCCCTGATGCAGCTTCTCTCTGAGCTGCAGAAACAGATCAATACATCATGGGGTGTGGTGCTAACCCATATTTTGAGAATCCCGGTGTCCACTACGCATCCCACAGGCAATCAGATCTGGCTTTTCGCCTTGTCAATGCTAGTTCCTCTGCTCTCAGTTTTCTACTTGTTGCTCTCCTCTTCCTCCATGCACAGCATCCCACTGACAGACATCCTCCCGTTTGCCTTGTGTGACAAACACATGCAGCTGTCTGTGCACACAGATGATGTTTTTCTCCTTGATGACAGCATTTCCCTGCTGCAACCTTGAGCTCCCGGAACAATACGAGCTGTGTGCACAGCGTCAGTCATCCTGGAGTAATGACTGTGTGTGTTTAGTGTGTGTGCGAGCTAAATGTCACAGTAAACACGAGGAGCAGCAGAAGTGGCTGTTAGTGAGGACATTATCCTGCAGAGCTGCTGAGCCTGATTTCAGTGTTTGTGTGTAATGGGTCATTTGTGCTGCAGGATGTTCATTCATTCAGATGAGCATCTGACTGCTGCTTTGGAAAACAAATATCTCACACTGAGATGAACACGGCTGTGTCAGGAGGAAGGCGCCTCCATTAATGAGTTGTGCAACTTGAATAGTGCAGACATGCTTGTGTAAATACAACAGGCTGTAATGTTGTTGTTGTTTTTTCACAGCTTCTCTTAGAAGATGTCCAAAGACACACCTGAAGTTTCTCCATGAGCATCGAGCAGAAGAAGATCAACAGGTGATTGTGAGTAAACAAAACGTTAGATGTCATTATCACGCAGTCACATGAATCTGATGCAGTCATATGAAGCTTAGTGTGGATATGAAGTAGCACAATTGTGTGCAGCTTTTCAAGTTTCTAGCCAATCAGAGGGAAGGGGGTTTTAAAGAGTGGAGACCCTTAAAGAGACAGCGTTCAAAGCAGAGGCAGGAATAAGGGTTTAGTGTTTGTCTGACTCAAAAACTGTTAAAAGAAACATGGATGACAAAACAGCTCCCAAAAAGTGAAGCCAAAACACTTAAAGCTAAAGAACCTACTAACTGGCCTGTGTCACAGTGGTGGAACAGGCCTCAAAACGCCAAGGTTTGACAATAGCTCCACCTAGGACAGGCCTCCTGAGGGCTGGCCATTCAGAAGAAAGGGGGTTCATGGAAGACGGAGCCTTAAAGAGGCCTCATCCACACGTAGCCTGCTGTCTGGGAAACCACATATATTGCTATATGCCTGGACGTCATCCACATGACACCACAGTTATACGTCACTGAAACAATGTTTTCTGAAAACTGTGGACAAAGTAAAGCTTTTAGAAAACACTTTCATGTTTTAGTGTAGATGCTGGGAAGCAGAGTTTTTGGTTCATTCTGACTGGATGCGTTCTGAAACGCCCTTTTTTGAAAGACAAAGGTGTTTTTTTTTAATTTTGGTAAGTCATGTAAAAATACTGCTGGGGGCATCACAGAGACAGTGTAAGGCCTTGAAAAAAAAACATACTATACCTCTCTTTAAGTTTCTTTGGGCTTTAGACTCTGAGCTTTGTGAATCCTTTTTTTCTAATTTTAGGCATTAATTTAAAGTAGTTTTAGTGTACTTTTAATACTCTGGTGATAGATTGATAATTTTTTTGTCATATATACATAAATATAAATACACTGGATCTCACACTAGCTATGCAGAATATGGTCATGCTTCACTTTTATATTTGTTTTCTCTAAATAAATAAATAAATAAAAATTCAACTCCTATAAACATAAACTCCTGCTCATGGCTTTGTTTTACGATATTTCTGTCTAAAGTCACCAAGTTCTAACCTTTATTTTTTAATTTCCCATGTCAGCTGAGGAAAGAGATTTCATTACATTGCAAACATCAAAGGCTTCTCCACATAAAAGTGTTTCTCCTCTCCCTCTGTTTGAAAAAAGAAAAAAGCTGTTTGGGGTTTGGACAGACAAATGAGCCACAAAGCTATCTCCAGAGAATGTATGGTGTTTTTCAGAAACAAACAACAACAACTAAGAGACTTTCAAGACGTCAAAATGCTCCCATCATTCAGAGTAAAATGTAAACAAACGACGCATTTTGAGTGATTCCACCTGCGCATTGACGCTGAGCTTTGTTCGTTCACTCGGATTGAAATGTCACTAACGCTGTTATTCCGGTCCAGAGACCTCACGTGCACATCAGGAGAGCAATTAGGTTGTGTGTTAATGAGGTTTTCCGCGCGCGCTCCGAGCGCAGCGAATGAGGATTCAGCACCGCGGACAGCTCCGGGAAACACTGCAGCATTTCCAGCGCTTTAATCTGCAGAGGAGGGAAGACATGCAGTCTGTGCACGAAGCGCTGAATGTGCACCAAACACTCCAAGAAGCACCTGTTTGAGTCATTCATCTAAAATGTTATTGTGCGTAAAACAGACAGCAGACAGGAGAGGAGCAGGGTGCATGTGCAACAGGTGTGAACATTCACCATCAGAGAAGGAATCGACGTGAAACAGCGAGATTTTTCCACGAAGTCTGCGAGATCTGGCACACAGCAGCAGAGAGAGACTCAGGTATGTTTTGGTGGTTTCGTTTCCATATCAGTGACGCCATCTCGCCCCCTCAACCCCTCCTCAACAAATGTTGCCGGTTACGGTTCCAGTCAGTCCACATATTGACGGAGTGGGAACCACGTGTCTACGTAACTGCAAACAGCTTCCCTCAGTGAAGCTGCGTCAAGGTGGAGCGGAAAACCGGAAACAGGGGGTCGCTTCAGAGCAAAAGTCGAGGATGAATGAGATTGTTTTGAGAGTTTTATGAAAAAAAATTGGACGAAAAATTCTACAATGTTCGGTTAAGCATTAAATATTTTTTACAAATGGGAAGAAAACATCTTTTTCACATTAAATAATGTGCCAGATTCAACCTATGCTTTTATTTTGAAAGTACATCCGGATGAAGTGTTCGGTCTAAGCGCCCAGCCTCAGCTGCTCGCTGGGTATAGATAGTCAGTGCACCTCCTCGCGCCCCACCGGCCGTCGGTCGTCTCGAGCGCTGCTGAAGAAGACACTGAAGCACGAGAAGAGCGCGAGAGCAGCACGAGCCAGACCCGGTCTCCCTCTCCCCCCTCGTCACTCCAGAGACCCTCACACAAGAGAACCTCAAAGTCCAGCATCACGTCTTCATCAACAAGGTGAGGAAGAGGAGGAGGAGGAGGATCAGAGAGGAAGAGGAGACAGACAGCAGCAGCAGCAGTATCTTGGCGCATTGGAGCTTATGGATTATTGAGAAGTGGAGGCCGAAACGCGGATCAAATATTCATTAGGACTTTTGAAGAGAAAACACTCAGAGTGGGAGAGGGTGCAGAGATTCCCTGCAGTGATTTACCTGCCCTGTCCACGCGCGTCCACTGACCACAGAGCAGAGAGCACAGAGCCAGCGCTGCCGCCGCTGCTGCTGGAGGATTCTGCACCCAGCCTGTGTGTGCGTGCGTGTGTGTGTGAGTGTGTGTTTGGAAAGGAGCCCCCCTGCTGCAGTACTTGCCTGCTGTACGGAAACAGGGATGCCACCGACTTTCTGACGGACTCCCGGTTTTATCTGCACCCCCCTCCCTCCTCCTCCCCTCCCCCGGACGGACGGACGCACCGACCCCTGCCATCCTCACTAATATGCAATGGTTTTTTGTGCAGAAGCCGACAGCTGCCGCGTACCGCCGACTTCACGCTAGCGCCGCCGCATGCCTGTCCGCCGCTGCCGCTCCTCTCCCCGCGCCGCGCGGCAGACGACGCAGTTTGAAGAGGAGCGCTCGGGGGCTTTTCACGCCGCGGCGGCCGGGCGGCAGCAGCAGCAGCGACCCTTCCTCCGCCGCTGAGGAGCACCGGCCGCTGGAGCAGCCGGAGGCGGAGACCGCGGAGAAAAGCGCCGCAGCGGTTGCTCTCTTCCTGCCGCACGAGGACGACAACGACGCGGAATACGTGCGGCTGCTGGTTTCTGGGCTCGTGGGGGAACCGGGCGAGAAACCGGGCGACGAGCCTGACTTCCTGCTCTTATTCTTGTCTATGGTGCAGATTGGGGGGTCGAAGCACCGCCGAACTGAGCCCAACAGCTGGCCGGCTCTGCTGGCATGCAAACAGGGGGGCGGATCAGCCCCCATGCGATGGGTGAATTTTAGGCTGCCGCATCCGGAGCGCCTCTCGTCCCCCACCTCCTCTTCCTCCACCTCCTCCTCCTGTTCCTCCTCCTCCCCCGTCTCGGCCAAATCCATGCGGTTTATTTGGAACAACATTTTCAGCAAAGGATCGCATATGCTGCAGTGTCTTTGTGGCAGGAGCCTCAAGAAAAACAAGAACCCAACTGGTGAGTTGCTTTATTTTGAAATGCACGACTGTGCCTCTTCGTGTGCGCGTGTGGGTGTGATTCAAAGACTTTGCTGCGCGCGTGTGTGCGTGGATTCCCTTCGGAGACTGCACTGTTCCACTGCTTGCTGGTGTTTCTCTGCAATCGCAGTTGTGCAGCAAGTGAGTGCACTACAGGGAGGGGAGGAGAGGGGAGGGGGGTATGATTGGGGGAGGAGGGGTGAGGGAGGGGGGTGATAACTTATTAGCACAGAAACTGACTACAGTGGCAGGCAATGCGTGCGAGGGAGAGTGCGTGCGTCCTGTGCGTGGCAGGGATGCTGCAGAAATCAAGTCTAATGCAGCATGCAGACCCGTTCAGGCTCCAGTAACCTGCATGATTAAACAGCACATGGCCTTATTTAGACTTCCACTGTGGAGGTTCCACTGAAGACCAGGACGCTGTGGGCTGCAGACGTTGAGGTCTCACTGGGATTCAGGGGCTCCATGCTGCAACTTTTCACGCTTAGAGCAACATGTCTGTGCACATGTGTGGACACTCCTTCACAATCAGTTTGTTTTCCTGCTGCATGTGCAGATGCTGATATTTGAGTGTGCACCTGCACATGTAAGCTCTAAAGTTTGCATTATTTCCTCCTCCTCCTCTGAGTCCAGGGCAGGGATTGATGTTTGCATTGCAACAGGAAGTGCAAGTTGTTGACATTATTGGTGTATTGATGCTGCAGCAGCAAAGAGTTGGAGGGCAACAGCAGCCGTGCATGAGGGGTCTTTGTGAGCAAAAGATGTGAGTCCTCTAGTCTGTGTTGTTTAAAACTTTCAGGATGATTATGACGACTCTGAAGCGACACATCAGGATTATTCTGGTCCCAGCAGGGGGCTGGATCAAGCTCTTTTGGATGCATTTAGCGTTTTTATGCAAAAGTAGACGTTTCTATCCTTGTAGTTCCTCCTTACAGGGTGTGCTCCTGCAGATGAACAGCATATGCTCTGGCTAAAGTTAAGAGATGCTAAGGAGGCCCGACAAGCGACAACAACCACACACAGGCGACATATTTAATGCATGTCCCATAAAAAGTTTTGCAAAGAGAAAGTTGGAACATTTGAGGACGCACAAACCGAAAACAGCCAGCCATGAATATCTGATGCTGTGACGAGGTCACAGACTTAAATGCTGTGTCTTCTCTTTGTCCTGAATGCTGAAGAGTCATTTTTTGGAGCTGTTTGAGTGATTACAAAGCGCTGTCCTTTTAGCGCTGCTGCTGATGTGTGGAAAGGACAAACAGGTTATAAAAGCAGACGTGTAAGAGATGAGAGAATGTTTGTGTGAGAAAAACAGTGCAGCAGGGAGGCTCCAGCTCCAGAGATAAACCTCTAATCTCGCAGATTAAAGGTGAAAACAAAGAAAACACGATCAATATTGATGTGCTGGCACAGGTGAAAGGACTCATTTGCCTCACAGAGCTGAACAGTTGTACTCGCTGGCTTCTCTTCAGCGCCTGCCAACACAGAAACACAGCGTGTGGTTTGATGTCCTCTGAGCTCGCTGCTTTTACTCCTTTTGCTTTGTTTATCTGATGAATGGCTCAAAGCGAGCACCAGCACAGAACTTCCTGACTGAGTTTAGACTGGATTAAACTTTCTGTTTAGATCAGGTTTTCATCAAATCCAGACTCTGATCAGGTTTCACTCCTCCCTGGACCAGCTCTGACTGAGTGAATGGAGTTCAGGGGTTGTTACTCAGCATCACTAACATTCATTGTTAAAAGGAAGAACAGAGTCTTCTGTCCTGTGTGGCGTGACCCAGATAGAGACGTTTATAGCACACACACACACATACACACACATGCATGGCTCACCTTCTCTGGAGGGCTGCCATTAAGGCGTCGTACTTTATATTTTATTCAAACACTGGAGTATAAAAGTGGGGTTTGTGCCAACTCCTATCTGTCTCACACACACACACACACACACACATTTATCATCAAACTGAATATATTTAGATTTTATTTTCATCTCCAGCCTGTCAGGACTTAAACAGAAGTCTGCCTCCAAAGTCTGCATCACATCTTCCTCCCTCTTGCAGCACTTCCTGAGTATGTTTGAGTGTGTGTTTGTGTGTGTTTCTGCGTGCTCTTACAGTGTGCGAAGGTGATGACTTGACAAAAAAGTGACACACATCAACGTGATGTCTGTCCTCTAAGGTCACATGGAGGGTGGCTGCTGCACTTCTCTAATGTGCTGCCTTTACACGCCTGTGTGTGCATGCATCTCTCAGTGTGTGTGTGTGTGTGTGAATTCATTAGCTCATGGCCTCATTGTCCAAACACTCTGACGCTGCAGAAAGACTTTATGACTTTGTCGGCTTTCACTGAACTCTCATGTACGTCACACGTATATATAACACGCTCTTATGCTGTCAGCTTGTCACACACTCTGCACAAACACACACATCGTTTATATAATCAGACCAGAGCAAACCAGATAAAACTCAACTCAATGATTTTTTGTGCAGTAAACTCACTTTGCAGTTTGCAGCTAAAGAATAAAAGGTATAATAAGTTCAGTCAAATGTAACCTGACGTATATATCTACAGGTGTCATGTTGTAGACCAGTAGTTTGGAAGGGGTTGGGGGTTTGTTTTGCCCCATTGTAAGCCAATATTTGAGAAACAGGCAGTAAGTGCTCTCTTTAGAGACAAAACAGGCGCTAAAGTGCCCTCTTAGGAGACAGAAAAAGCGCTAGTTTGTTTTGTAATGCCAAAACAGTCGCTACAGTGCCCTCTTTCGAGACAAAACAGGCATTACAGTGCCCTCTTTCGAGACAAAACAGGCATTAAAGTGCCCTCCTAGGCGACAAACAAGCGCTAGTTTGTTTTTAAAAGCCAAAACAGGCGCTAAAGTGCTCTCTCAGGAGACAAATCAAGCACTTGTTTGTTTTTAAAAGCCAAAACAGGCATTTAAGTGTCCTTGTAGGTGACAAAACAAGTGCTAGTTTGTTTTAAATAGCTAAAACAGGCATTAAAGTGCTTTCTTAGGAGACAAAACAAGTGCTAGCGTGTTTTAGATAGCCAAAACAGGCATCAAAGTGCCCTCTTTGGAGTGAAAACTGGCACTAAAGTGACCTCTTCGGAGCCAGAACTGACACTATGAGGCCCTCTCAAAAGCCAAAACAGGCGCTTAAAGTCCTTTTTGAAAACCAAAACAGGCTTAGGGGCTAAAATGCCCTTTTAAAAGCTATAAAAGGGGTTGCAAAAGTGTGCTTTTGAAAGCCAGATCAGGAGCTTAAGTGTCCTCTTTAGAGACAAAACAGGCCAAAGCACTTAAGTGCCCTCTTAAAAGCCATAACAGGTGCCAAAGTGAGCTTTTAAAAGCCGAAACAGATGCTAAACTGCCCTCTTAGGAGCCAAAACAGGCACTAAATTGCCCTCCTTTGAGTCAAAACAGGCCCAGTCACTGAAGTGCACTCTAAGGAGCCAAAACAGGTAAGGGCACTGTAGTACCCTCTTAGAAGCCAAAACAAGCACCGAAGTGGACTTTTAGAAGCCAAAACCTGGGTGCCCTCTAGGGAGTCTTTTTGGAGGACAAAACATGCAATAAAGAGTTTGTTTAGGGTCTTAAAACAGGCCCTGTGGAGTGCCAAAACAGTGAGAAAAAGGTCCCTCTTGAAAATCAAAACACACAATTGAGAGCCACCTTGGGGGCCAGAGTGCGCTGAAGTGTCCTCATGGGGGCCAAAACATATGCTGAAGTGTTTGTTTGAGAGCCAAAATTCAATAAACTTGCTATATGTGCTTTTTTTTTTTTTTGCACCCCTGCCCTTCAGAAAGTCTTTGCACGGCACTGACGTCAACTTTCAAGAGTCGTGATCTCAAGACATCACAAGCTCTATACCTTAAAACATCGCTAAATCTCCACCTGTCTTTGCTTTACGAGCTATGTATAACAGCACATCATCTGCGTATGACTTGATCTGCTCAAATTCTACTTCAAAACAACCCAGCTAAACTACAAAGCGCAAACCACAAGACTTAGTGAACAGCTTGTCTTCCCCCAAAAGGCTACATACAAGAACATATCATCTGCAAAGAGCTTGACCTGCAGGTATTTGTAGAACACACACCCCAGTTCCTCTGAGTCAGAGAGCAAGAGAGTCGCTGTGGAGTGTTCTTCTGCTCCTTATCATTCAGTCTGTGAAAACACTCCTTCACCGAGCCTTTGATGCCCTGCTGCTTTTTAAGTGCACTTGGAAAAATAACACTCAGCACTCACTCGCTCTTGACAGAAACCTGGAGCGAGAGCTGTCCAAACACACACACACACACACACACACACACTCACGCTCACACATACACATCTGTCCTCACCTTTCATCAGCTGCTCATTGCTTCATTTAGAAAATTGCAGTGTTTAAAATGCTGAGGGCGACTCTGTAATCAACGACGGTGGTTTCTCATCGGGTTTTTTTAACTTCATTTGACACGCTTCAGTTTGCTCTGATTGAACACAGCACTGCTCCTTTAAAGCAGGAGCGATGGATGGTGGTTAGAAGACAGTTTGGGCTCAAACACAACCCAGAATCAGGATGACATAAAGTTCCTTACAGTGGCTTTAACACAGGGCCAGTATCCTGATGAAGCAGAGACGAACCAGACTAGGATCTGGTGGAATTTAACTTGTGTAACTTGTGTCCAACTCGTCACAATTTTAGCCTCTTACATAAAACTCAATCATAGAAAATCTGGATAAAGAAAGTGTAAAAATAAACTCTGAAGTCAAAGTTCTGCAGCTCACATCACAGATGTTCTCACTCTTTATCTCCGGATCCTCTGGTCCACCTCTCCATCACACACACTCCAGCCGACTTTCAGTCTTAGCTCATCTGTGCTAACCTTTAGCTTGATGACAGCCTTGCATGACATAATCCCCATATCTATCCCGCTCACGGTGAGTGTGTACGCTTTTCTGCAGGTGCCTGGGCAGTTTAAGACGGGAGTTTTCATGAAGGAGTGCAGTGAGTTGGTGTTTTGTGCAGAGTTAGGGATGGACTTTGAGTTTATTCTGAGGGTGGCGGAGAGGAGGATAAGAGCTGCTTTGGGTAGAGCTGAACCAGGTACGAGACTTTTTATTCTTTAAAGAACAGTCCTGAAAGGCTGAAGACATAATGCTCGCTTATTGACTCTGAAATTTAACTTTTCTTAAACAACAAACTCAGTATATAGGAGTTGTGGCTTTGTTTGGTTGTTGTTGGGCACTATGTTTAAACCAACTTGAAATACAGATCACGTATAAGGTCCAGGCTCTGTATGGTGGATCAAGCTTTTTCTGGAAGTTTGTGCAGCGATGTGGATTTAGATTCTTTCAAGCGTAACTGCTGCTTTTATTTTCATTAGCTGTAGTCGTTTAGGTGCAGTTTGTACGCTTGTGATTGGTCTGCTGGTTAGGGTTGCAAAGTTGTAGAAAATTCTCAGGAAACTCTCAGGTATGTTTCCTGAAAAGTTTAGCTTTGGACAATTGAAATTTTTCAGGGTTCTGTTGCTGTCACCTTTTTTTTCTTGTTAACTACTTGCTTTAAAAGTGTTGAATCAGACATGAATAGGAACGTCCCAAAGTTTGCGACTTTGAAAGTTCCTGCAATTTTGCTTTTTTTTTCTGGACTCCCCATAAATCACATCTCTAGAGTCTAAACTCCTGTTCAGCATTTATAAGCACCAAGTTCGACAGCCTAAACCCAGAGTTGCTGCTGTTTTAAGATCGGTAGCTGGCAATTTGATTGGCTTAGAAATGGGTTAGCGTGTTGACCCCTCAGCAAAAAGCAGCAGCACTTGGAATAGGGACGGAAATTTACAGTAAATCCTGTATCAGTTACTCTGAATATCTAATGAACGAGGGTTAAATTACTCACAGATTATTTTGATTTTTATTTTAACTGTAAACAGAAACAGGGTCCATAAGATGTGGACCTTCTGGACCTTCTTTGTGGGGGTGGCTTGTACTCTGGCTGGACAAACACCTTCAGCTCTCTGAAACCTTCACCTTCCACAAAACTTAATGTTAGCATATCACCAGTTAGCTTTTTGGTTATTAGCCGGCTAATCTTCCCTGCTTCGGTTCATCAACAAATTGTGCTAACAGGGCTAGCAAATGACGCTAGTTTCTCTTTGTGCTTTGAGTGTAGCATCAAGCTAGTTATTCTATGGTGTACAAGTTTAATGCTGCATATCTGTCACTGCATATTAACTTCATTGTTTTTGTCATTTTTGTTTTCCAGACATCACTTTTCTTGACTGACATGCCTCAGGTGTAGCAGATGGTTTTGTATTTGTTGTCCTTTTGTTTTCGAGGAAAAACATGTTTCTAGAGAGTTGCTGTTACTGCCGTAAAGCAGTTGTTTTTGCTGAAATCTAGCTCATTGTGCTTAAGCTGTGACTTGAGAAGTCATAAGTTTGTATCCGGTTAATTGTTTTCCTACCTTGCATCTTTAGTTGGGTGAAGACAAAATGCTGGGTCACATATGTAACAATGCATGGTTCAAGTTATGTCGCCAAAAGCAGCGCTTACACAAGTGCCTAGTAAGAAAATGTTACTTGAATAACGGGGTCAGCGGAGAGTTTTTGAGTAATGGATTACCAAACAACTCCACATATATATGACTGATGGTTTTGAGATATTAAAGGGCCACAGAACACACACATCACACTCAGCAGCTCTCAAACACACAACATGAATGGCCTCTTATAGAGCAGCTGATAAGTCAGGCGTCACTCTGTAGACTCTGTCTGTACTATTCAGCTGTCTGTGATGTGTGTGTGTGTGTGTGTAGGAGATAAGGTCATGATGCCCTAGCTTAAACTGCTCATATGTTCTTCATGTTTCAGTCTTATTTGAGTCGAATGAGGTCAAATGAGGTCAAAGTGTCCGTTGATAGATTTAAAACCTACAGCTAAAGTTTCTGGAAGAACTTCATCGTCGTTTCTCCCTGACAATAGCTTTCCTTTCCACCCAGCGTGAGCACGAATGTGCACAAAAAGCCTCCTTTGTGGAGCTTTAGAGGCGTGACAAAGTTTGTCATGCTGCCCACGCCCTCTGTTCCCGCTCTTCAGAACTCATCTCCGAACTAATTCTGGGTCTTATTCAAAAATCAGACGACTTCCTTTGGGGAAAATGTGGGAGAGCTGGTTGACATATTGTAATTATCTGCCGTGCTGTGTCTTGTTCTGTAAAGTGTTTCACGCCTGAGTGACAACAGAGGACGACAGGTGACGGAGACGAGGGCTGGGAGTCGTAGTTTATGTACAGCTAATGTGGAGCTATTTAATGCTCTGCTCTGAGTGTGAGAGCTTTGGGATCCATATCGCTGCACATCACAGAGACAGAGAGCGTAAATTAGTATTGACAGATGTATTAGATTTCTCCATCGGTGGCACAGGAAACCCAAGGGAAACCCACGAGTGTATGAATGGACTGGCAGCTGCCCTTAGTTTGACCCATTTATCCTCCTCCTCCTCCTGCCACAATCACCACGACCACTACAGCCTCATTATAAACCTCATTACAGGCAGGAGAGGCTTATGACCCCTGCTGAGCTATTTTTGGTGCAGACAGGGTCGACCCTGCAGAGACGTCAGGTAAACGCGGCGGTGAAGTAGAGAGGGGATGAAGCGGTTTTTGTGACAGTCTTGTTGACTGACTGCGCGACGTAATCCATGTAAAGAGATTTAAAGAGGATGAGATGATGAGATTTTAATACCCAGCTGGAAATGCATCAGGATGTGTTTCCAGATTTCATAAACTTCAAGTTCAAGTTTGCTTTTTAACCCTTTCACCCATCGCTCCACATCCCAGCAGTTCCTCCCCCTCCTCTCCTTTCCTCTCGTCTTCTACTTCAGACGTTTTTGGGGGAAAGATCTGGAGCGATTATGTAACCCGTCTGACGCAGAAGTCTCCTGTTTCTGAGTGTCATAATTCTTGTGTGAAGAATCAACGCTGATGAGACGAGCATGAGTGTGACCTTTGACCCTTGCCTGGGAAAAAATCTAGAAATAGAGGCGAGGAACTTCTAAGAATACTTGGCACAATTAGCCCATATTCGCAGCAACGATGCATCACGAAGAGAGACTTCACACTTTAAAGGAGCCAGGACACTTCCTGGGAATCTCCCTGAAGGCTAAAAACGGAAAAGAGGGATCGATATCAGCGGTGTTTGGAGGAGAATGAGTGGCTCGCTTTAGAGAGAAGGGGATGAGGATTCAAGATGACAGACATGAAGGAAAGAAAGCGAAGGAGAGGGTGTGGATGAATAATTTAGTCCCTCCATTCCTCCTCTCCTCCTCCCTGCTGACTTAGTGATGGTACAAAGTTAGATGAGGAGAGGAGAAGGAGACAAGGGAAGGAGTTAAATAAAGGGGGAAGGGAGAATGGATGATGAGGAAGGAAGGAAGAGGAGACAGAAAAGGAAAGGAGATGGTGTGTGTGTGGGTGTGTGAGTGGGAGAACGCTGCTGATAAAGCAGAGATGAAAGTCAGAGACGCAGAGCGATGAGTGTAAGTGACGCCAGGTGTGTGTGTGTGTGTGTGTCCTCTCAGCATTCAGCAGGTGTTTTCTCCGCTCGGAGATCCACCTGCGTCACTAATCACCCGTTACCTAGGTAACAGTGGACTTCCCCCTGTCTGTGCCTCTGTGTTAGTGTGTTAGTGTGTGTTTCTGTGTGTGTGTGTGTGTGGGCGGGAGTCTGAGTGTAAATTATGACTCATCCTGCTCAGTTCAGAGTGGCTATCCTCACACTCCTGTCTGGGGAACACCCACCCACATCTGTTCCTCCTCTCCATCGCTCTTTCTCCTCCATCCACCTCCCCTCCTCTCCTCACACTCTTTTATAACACCTCACTGCGGAGTTTCGGTGTTTACCTGTTGCTGTCTCTGTGTTTGTGAGGTGAGCGTTAATTAGCATGAGAGCACCACCTACAGAGGAGCTGTTTGCCTCTGAGTCAGACATTCATTGATAAAACAGAGGCTTCAAATGAGCACAGAATCTTCTGGAACAGTCTTACCAAACAGATCAGACACTTTCTTTACTGTGTACCTGTTCTGAGACTGCTGTGAGCACATATCAATAAACTGCTGAATGAATGATTTGATGAATGCACATAAGCACTCTAAGGGCCTGTCTCCACTGACAGCAGCAATTTTAGGAAGAAGTAGGTCAAGATGACTGACTCATTGGCTGAGAGCTGTTTTCATACCCAGCCATTCTAGAGCATTTCACCCAATCTTTCAAGACCCACAGATAGTTGTGTTCTCTGTAGAATCCAAACCAACCAAAAGAAAAAAATAGACTCTCTTCTTTCACCAGGGAAAAGATTGTTTTATGTTTTTCTGTTGTTTGGTTATAAGCAGAAGAAAATAGACTCATTCCATCTGTTTTTGACCAAAAAATTGATTTTCTTTTCTTTTTTTTTCTTTTTTCCCTTTTTTTTCCCTTTTTTTCCCTTTTTTTCCCTTTTTCTCTTTTTCTCTTTTTTCTTTAAAGAAAAAGAAAAAAAGGGAAAAAAAGGAAAAAAGAAAAAAAGGAAAAAAAAGTGGGGAAAAGGAAAAAAAGGGGGAAAAAAGAAGAAGAGGGAAAAAAGAAGAAGAAAAAAAAGAAAAAGAAAGAAAAAAAAAGAAAAAAAAGGAAAGGAAAAAAAACAACAACTGACAGATACGCCCCCAAATAGAATATCACTCTCTGAATGGACGCTGCAGCGGCTCAGACTTTACATGAAACTTCACAAACACAACGGAGTTTAATGAGAGAAAGACAAGCTGAGGACAGGCACAGAGGTAATAAAGTGTTTGCTGTGAGTTTAAAGCACAAAACACTGGACACAACCATCATCAAATCAATATAACAGAGGATTAATACAGAAAACTGACTGATAAATAATATCTTCTTGAGACACAATAAGGTGGGTTATAATAATAAGCTTCAGAGGTCACGATCAGATGGGCTCTAGATAAAGGCTAAATAGTTCATAAATAATCTAACAATTACTCATTTTACAGGAAAAGTGATCCATATGAGCTTCTAACAGCACACAGAATAAACAGAGAGCAGGTTTTCTTCATGGTAACGTGTGTGTTTAACAGGTCAAAGGAACAGACAAATCTCTGTCACTGTTTCTGTTTGATCAGAGTTATCACAGTGCACATGTGCAGATGCACAAACAGCTGTTAGAGCTGACTGACTGATGATCCAGAGGTGATCAGCTGATGCCGTCATCACTGAAACACGCTTCATGTGACGCTCCGAAGGAGAGGATGTCCCAATGCTCTAAAAAACTAATCTCCCCCATCCTCTCTCCTCTCTTCATTTCCTCGTCTCTCTCCCATGCATCTCTGGTGGGAGGGACTAAGACGCAAGTGAATGACGCATGTGGAGGAAGGAAGGATGGAACTTTGAAGCTTTGAGACGCACCCATTGTCTCCGTCATATCATATCTTCTTCTCATTATCTTTGCTGATCTCTCATCCAAAGAGAGTACCGCTGCCACCTACAGGAGGCAGTTCAACAGAACACTGGTTTAAAGACCTGATATTGATGAAGATACTCTTCCATACTGTCCCCCAGAGCATAAATCACACCCCTCCTTAATTTTGATTGGCCGGGGAAAGGCAGGATTTTCCTAAAAAAAAGTAAATAGTCAACTTTTGAAGGAATAATCCTGCTCAGTCGTCTCCTATGGGCTTCTATACATGTGTGTCTGTGTCTGCCTCAACCCCTTCCTCTGCCTGGATGTTGATGTTTTGGTTGTATCAGGACGTTTCTGGGCAGAGAGTGAGCATGGTTACCTCAGCCAATCACAGAGTGCCTAGTGTGCAAGTGACTTTGCGTGTTGATGATAGCAAGTGGAAGAAGCTATCCTGAGCAGCTACAATAGTGGATGTAGCACAGAGGAAAGCTTTTTCCTAAACAGAGGTGAAGCTTGGCTCAACTTTCACTTATGTTTGGGAACTTGAAGATCAGCACGGGACGGCGAACAATGCAATTAGATATATGTCAAATACTCGTGATTAGCTTGTGCTAACATGCCAAGTCAGGTGCACGGCTGTCCAATCTCTCCCATGTACAAACACAGTGCTACAGGTGGTTGCTGGGCTGCATGTTGTGTTTACTAACAAGTCACAAAAGTTCTAGCAGACCCTACCTTTAAGTGACGCAAGAGAAAAACAAAAAGCTGATGTTGTGGGCAATGGAAACCACTGAATTGGACTGGTTTAAAATAGGTGGTGATAGCTGCTGTTAGTGGACACAGGCCCTAAGCATTCAGTTTCAAATCTGTGCATCAACTGGGTTCTTGTGTAAAGTGCTGAATTTGTAATCATAGTTTAAGAGCAGCTGTTCAAAAACTTTTTAGCCAAAATTGTGCTGCTGGAGCCTCATTGGTCAACATAGCTGGACTCTTGGGCATAACCCAGCAAGAAAAAAGACAAAAAGTGCAGAAATGTCTGCAGACTTGCTCCAGTTCCCGTCTGGCCTCTTTCAGTCCCCTCATTGTTGCTGTTGAACACATAGAAAACAAACACACTCATCGTCCTCCCACACCCAGCATGTTCTCCAAAGGTAGCCGAGCAGTTTATCAGCTGCTACTGTACAATAACTGCTTTATTTTCCTTCTGTTAGCGTAGGCAGCGCTGCCGTTCTTGGTGTTTGAGAACAAACACTTCAGAAATGTCACAGACAGTCGTGTTTTCAGCGTCGTGGTGCCTCTGATGACAAGTTCACAGAGTTTATTCACATGGTTGGATGCTTTGAGTTTGAATAACACAACATAATCAGAAGATATCAAAACTGTTCTCTTAAAACCTTTCTTCTACTGTTTTTACTTTTCACCTAATGTTGCAGCAGAAGAGGCGTAATCCTGCTCTGCTAAAGGGCAAAACTGACGAATCTCTGCTGATGCATGAAAAATGATGTTTGCAAAAAAGGTCACTGATTTTGCAACAGCTTAGAAACTTTTTTGCAAACTGTGTTTTTCTCTCTTTGGAAACTTTGTGCAGTTTTGTACAATGGGTTAATGTGTAACAGAAAAGAGAGCAAAGGGTGCAGTAATGTTTTAGAACCTGTAGAGGGAGCTGCTACCTCTGCACAGAAATTCAAGAACATTGTGTCAACACAGTTGGTGCAGAAAAATCCACACAGAAAAGAAAAGAAAAGAAAAGAAAAGAATAGACGTGGTAGGGAGGGAAAGATCCACATTCTCTTTTTTTGTGTTCTTGCAAAAGATTGCATGCTCATATTTCCTCAGTTTGTTTTTACACGCTCATGGAAAAGAAGAGAAAAAAGAAGAGGCAGAACAATTTGCCATGCTTTCCTTCTTATCTTCTGTACCCATGAAAAGAGGAAGAATGAATGAAAGGAGGAAAAGAGCGCAAAGAATTTCCCTTTTGAAGTTTAAAAGCCGCGTACTGCCTTCCTCCAGTGTTATAAAAAGCATCCGGAGAGATGAATTTTAATGTAAATGTAGCTTTGATTTATTCATAACTCCTTCACTTGGAGCTGACCTGGATAAAACAGCGGGCCGCCTCCTCACACACTCATCTTTTTCTTTTATATATTCCCTTCTTCTTCTGCAGTCTGAGAGAAACAAGTGTTTGAATAGTCGTGTGTCAGCAAAATCAAGCCGGAGAAATGAAAGCGTGGGATCCTGCAGCAGAGGCTTCTCAAAGGCAGATGGCTGCTGCGTCTATATGTGTGCTTAAATCTGTGCTGTGATGTGCTCGAGCAAAGAGATGAAAAGATGGAAACATGTCCTCAAAGACTCTTCATTTACAGCCTTGTTTGTTTCTCACTGCGCCTAAACAAGCTGGTTTTTCATGTCATCTCTGCAGGGTTTCACACACTTACAGATCATTATGCACTCACACACACACAGACCTACTGCTGTGTTATTGATGCTGTAGCTCTATTAACTCTGCTGTCTGAAAGGAAACTCCCTTTATAGAGCCAAGAGACACACTCTGGTGCCACCTAGTGGGCGTGAGGAAGGACATGCATCATGTTTCTGAGACGCTTTTGCAAGAGAGCGTTTCTCTCTATCTTTTTATGTGTGTGTTTTTGAGACAGGCTCACACACGCTTAAACATCAGCAGGGAAAGACAGCCAGGAGCATGTCGCTGTCCGTGGTGCTGGAATACCTGAGTCCAGGGATCTGACCCTCTGCCGCTGTTGTGAACCCTCAAACTGACATCTGATTATTTTTTAATAGCAGATGAGTCACTGCATGTCCAGCTTCCTTCTTTTCACGCAGACTTTTGGTTTGAGCAGAGGCCTTTAAATGACACATGCAGGCCACAACAAAAACAACTGCATGAATTTTCAGATTTGATCACGTTTTGAATATATGCAAATCTTATATATTTGTGTGATATTTTTCATGCATTTCACCACCATCCCACGTACAAACAAAGCCCACACTGCGCTCAAGACGTGCTGCAGTCAGAACACCTGCAGGGGGATGTGTCCCTGATTCAACAGCCAAACTCTGCTGTCCATTATTCATGCTGAGGTCAGATAAATTGGAAAGGGTTTGGCTTTTTTTCTCTTTGATATCAGTTTCCCCAGAAGAAATGGACATTTCATTTCAGTTTTCATTTCAGTTCTCTTTGTGTCCAGCTGGGCCCCTGCCCGGCCCTTTCTTCTGGAGAGAGACTGCTGACCTACATGCTGCACTGGAAAGACAAATTTATGCTGGCTTAGGAAATTTGGACAAAACTTAAATCAGAGCAGAACTTGGAGAAATAATTGGCTTTGTAGAGAGCAGCTTTTCAGACTTCTCAGAACAACCTGCACCAGATACTTCCACATGTACACAGAGGAAACGTGAGCGTCTTCTGTCCTATAGTATACCCTTACACATGAACACACAATCTGAACATGTGAGGCCATCTATCAGCCGTCATCGAGCCCACCTCCTGCATTTTTAATCCCTCTGTCTGTCAGTCACACAGCATTTCATGAGCTGAGTACAGACGGTACGACTGTTGTGTGGGATGAGATAATGAATGCAGCGGCCTCATTGTCTCACCTGCCTACCTCTCACAGGCATAATGAGTCAAATTTAAGTTTTCAGAAAGAAAAGGAGAAGCAAGGTCTCTTTGAAATATAATGCAAATAAAAAAACTCATTTATTTCTATTTGTCAATTCTCAGTAAGGTGGTTTTATATGTAAACAAGAAAGCCTTTTGAAGGAATAGTAAACAACAAAATCCCATGAAATGCAAAAAAAATTATGGCTTTTAAAATAAAAAAAGAAAGGACTCAAACCTTAATTTCAGCAACTTTGAGTCTTTTGTGCAACAAACTATACAAACATAACAGAGCTCTGATTCAGCATACTTCAATTCTTAATTCTAACCAAAAATGTGGGATGACAAATGCACATTGCTGATATTACTTCAGAAAAAGCCCTTATCCAGAAAGAATGCACTCTTTTAGGGAGTAAGGGACATTTTGCATCCGACTTTATTGATAAAAACAGCTGAACATGGATAAATAATGCAAAGCTAATTTTAATTTTTATGGTTGAGAACAAAAAACATCTGCAGTTTTAAGATTTTAACAAGAATTAAATAAGTTTTTACCGCTATTTGTACTTATTCCTCATACCTTAATCATTAGTAACTGTTAACTAACATTAAATTTGAATTCCTTGTAAATTTCGTCCTCCTGTTCATTATCTTTTTCAATTATCTCTATAGCGCTCGAGAGATATCTCGCCCGGGAGCACAATTTAATACAACACCGGTTCCCCCCAACCCAAAACGGTGACGTCGTCCTCCACACCTTGAACACTCACCTGTCCACTAACAGGTTGTTGTTGAGAGCGCGTGTGAGGCTGCTCGCTCTACGCGTGGCGCGCTCGCCAGTCAAGCTGTACACTACGGCTACATTACGGACTTCCGGTCATTAATTTCAAAATAATAACCACATACGGCTGCTTTTTCTTGGTTTTCTTCCTCCAAGAACTTCATGTTGCGCTCGTTTTAGGATTTTAGAGTAACCTTAACAAATAAATATTGAATAAATACATTTCTTGAGGAGTTTCGTAGCCTGTAATTCAAAGCTAATGTGAAGTACGGGATAAATTAGAAGTGTAAAGTGTCTTTAATAACACTAGTCCTTGAATTAATTTTGTTTTAAATTGAACTAATGATAAAATGACACAAAAAAAATAAAAATCTATTTATTTCGATTGAATTGTGACCACTTGATGGCAGCAGCAGGACACAAAAGTGACACAATGATAATAGAAAAAGGTTTAGATAAGACTGTTTTAACTCTCCACACACTGAAAGGTTAAATATCTGCATCAAAGGCGAGCGATTGCTTTATTTAAACTTGTTTTAGTACCACACATGGGACGAACCCGTGACTTTGAAAGGAAATCCGCCCAGCTTCCGGTGTTGCTCTTGGTAACTCTCGCGCGCTTCAAGCAGCTGGAGCAGCTCGCGGCTGCACGCGCGCCTCGCGCTCCTCTTGCCAGCGGAATACAAACGGAGAAAGGACACCGAGCATCTCTCTGAAGGCTTTACCCTCCGGTTCAGACGTTTTTCCGCCTCCTCCATTCACTATGGGAGCTCAGAGTGACAAACCGGGTCCGGTAAAACCGTCTGGAGGACGCGCTCTGTGACAACAGCTGGTGTTTGACTGACAGACAGACCGGTGAGACGTGACGGACAGGTGAAGCTTTGTAAATGGGAAAATGGTGTAACGTGAAGTGTTTAATTCGGACTTAAGAAGCTGAAGTATGGGGAGGTTATAGTCGGTGAAAGACCGGGGAGGCTTGCGTGTGGTTTTGTGTGCGCTCCGTCTCCTCCGGTGGACACAGCTGAGGAGACCGGAGACACGGACGGAGACGGTGTCGGTGTCGGTGTCGGCTAGTTCGGCGGAGACATGGCAGCGGCTATCGCGAGCGGTTTGATCCGGCAGAAGCGGCAGGCGAGGGAGCAACACGCCCACCGACCGACGACCCACCGGCGTCGGAAGAGCCCCGGGAAGAAGCAGGGGCTGTGCAACGGGAACCTGGTCGACATCTTCTCCAAAGTCCGGATATTTGGCTTGAAGAAGAGGAGGCTACGGAGGCAAGGTGTGCGGGGAAACGGGAGGGGTGGAGGGGAGGTGGGGGGGCACTCACACAGGCAGGCGGCAGCCGCACGCGCGTCAATGTATTGAAATGCATTTGCCACACCAGTGCCACGCACGCGCATAGCTTAGCCTACACTTTTACATTCATACATGAGCTGCTTCATACATGCACGCCCGGGGTGAGCGTGCGCGCGCACACACCCCAATCATGCATAAACAGGTCTGTCTTTCTCTCCCTCTCCTTTGGGGTGACACACACTTGTGCAAACACACACTCTCTCTCTCTCTCTCACACACACACACACACACACACACGCACACACACACACACGCTGTCATGTCTTGTAGTGCCCTATGGTTCACTAGTTTCCAGCTCCATCCATTATTGAAGCCACAGATTAGTCTGTCTGGCCTCTCTGTCTGTCTCTCCATGCATCTTTGCCTCGCTGGCTCATGGTTTAAAAAAGCACCAGGAGGACAGGAACAAAAGTAACACCTCTCTTTTCTTCCTGAATGTGCACTCCTTTCTCTAACAGCAGCTCCTGCACAGAGGAGTGAATACGTCGGCAGTGAATGCAGATTAATGAGTGTTGTGATTGTGTGCCCCGGTAAGTAAGCGTTCAATAGCAGAGGCGATAAGTGCTGCTGTAATCAATTGATTGTGTGGGAAACCAGCAGGTGACGGCGTGCACGGAGGGAGGGATGGGCGAAGGGAGGAGGAGAGAAGGAGGCAGGAAATGAAAAGAAGGGAGGAGGGCGTGACAGAGGAGGAGGAGGACGTGAGGAGTCATGTTGATGGGGATTGGTTTTCACCAGTTTGGTCTGGTCCTCCATCGCCACCCCTTCCTATGTATCAGTTTCTCTTTCCGTTACACTCCTCCTTCCTGTGTTTCCCCCTTCTTTCCTCACCTCTCACCTCACTTTCTTCCTTCTCCACCCTCCTCTTCTCATAAAACCTCTCCATTTCCCCCCCAAATCTCCTCCTTCCCTTCCATTCCAGCCGTCTTGCCTCCTTTCATCTCCTCTCCTCATATCCTCCTCTCCTCTCCTGTCCTCATTAGGTCGCTGCATCTTCATCCTTTCCTTCTCTCCTCATTTTTCTTCTTTTTTTCGCCACCATGCTTTCTACACCTCCCACCCTTCTTCTCCTTTCTCTATAGTTTCTCTTTCTCACCTCTTTATGTCTCCTTTGTATCCTCTTTCCTTTCTTTTTCCTCTCCTTCTCCAGATCCTTCAGATTAAACCCTCTCCTAGATCTTTGCATCCCTTCTTTCAGCATCCTTTCTCCCTCTTTTTTCACCTTCCTGTGTCATCTCCTCCTCCTCCTCCTTTTCTTTATCTTAATCCTCCATTTCATTCCTCCATCCTTTTTTCTGTATTTATTTTTAATAACCTTTCCTTTCTCCTTTCCTTCAATCCTTCCTTCTTACATTAGGTAACACTCCCTCTTTCCTTTACCTGTCGCCTTCACCACCTCCTCATCATCACACCACTTTCTTTACATCCTTTCATCACCTCCTCTTCTCTTCGTCAGCTTCCTTTGTTACCTTTTTCCTCCGCCCTCCTCCTCTCCATCCATCCTTGGCTACACTCCTTTTCATCCAGCTTCATTTGTCCTTCCTTTCTTGAGTTTTGCTGGTTAAAGCTTGTCAACATCCACCTCCATGCTCTTTCTTTGTGTGTGTGTGTGTGTCTTCGAGAGGTTTTGTGAAGACGGGACCGGCAGCCCGTCTCAGACTGATCTGGATTCTTCATTACTCGATCAAAGATGGTTCAATACTGCTTCAATTTGCATGCTGGAGTGAGAGTGACAGAGTGAATATGGGCGCTTATTAAAAATGTGATATCAGTCCACTTCCTGTCTGCAGCTGCTCCGAGCGTCTTGTTATTGTTTGTGATGAATTGATGTATTTTAACCACGTCTTTCTGTTCTTTTAAAGGAGAATTTCGCATCATTTTCATCTTTAGACTTCAGTTTTTGAAGGTTAAATTGTTAAAATTTGTTGTAAAGTACGGCTAACCTCGCTTAAGCTAATTGCAAAGAAAACCCAGTTAAATAAATCCCCATCAGCTGAGTCACTACACCGACCACGACAGGTGTTCTGATCTGAGACGCTGACACTGAAAGCCCCTGCTGTAATGCATCAAACAGGGTTTAAACCTGACACACAGGCCTCCACAAAGAGGTCTAATCCAAGCCAGAACACAGCCCACAGTTCGTCTGACGGATCAGATAACATCCATAACAACCTGATGCTTCTTTAACAAGATAAGACTCACTAAATGACACCTCTCCTTGTTTGTGCGTCACGTAAACAAGTGCAGAGAGATTCAAATGTGGTTGATTCCAGAGCGCCTGCAACAGGCAGCGAGTGTGCTGATTTCTGTGCAGGTGAACTGTTACTCTGAATCCAAGAGCTGCAGAAATATCACAGCTGTCAGTTGGAATGATGTTTACTTAGCAGGAGAAAAATACAGACTGTACTGTTCTGCGTTTGGAGGACAGAGAGGACGTGGAAAGGAGATGTTGGAGCATCTTGTAGCGAGTTAAGAGTGAGCTGTTCAACAGGCAGCATGGTGGAAATCAAGGGGTACTTGGGGTCAAATAAAGCCAGAAATGATCCCTGTGAAACAGAAAGAAAGGAGTTTATCATTTCCTTTAATCTAGATTAGAAAAAGGTTGCATTTTGCAGCATTACATCTTGTACATCTTGGGCATCCTTTTTTTTCCTTTTTCTTTGTTTTTTATTTTTATTTTCTTGTCCTGTCCAGCATCACGACAACAGAATTACGGTCTGGCTGCTGTATTGTGCAGAACATATTTTCTCTTCCAAGAAGATCTGTTTGTGTATAAGGCTCCCTTTGAGTTTAAAATGATACTCTTTATTAGTGTTTTGAAGGGATGCGCAATATATCAGTATCAATATCGATATCGGCCGATGTGTAAAAGTGGGCTGATCTTGACTGATCTTTCAAGACCCAAATAATCTTGTTTTGTCAGACAAAATGTTTTTTGACCACATTCATCTAGGGCGCTCCATCCTTTGACCCTCTCCATGGTCGTCTTTTCTCACGATGGCGCTGCTCTTTCTCTCTGAACTACCTCGACACATCATCTGTGTCAAGATCGTTTTTTTTTGTTGTTGTTGTTTTTTTAAACCAATACTGATATCGATTGATATCGGTCAATATCGGAAAAAATTGGTAAACATCGGTAAATATCGGTAAATATCGGTAAATATTGGCCATAACAGCAATATTAATATCAAATATCAGTATCGGCAAAACCTTCATATCTAGGCATCCCTAGTGTTCTCTAACTTTTTTTTTCTGTAAATTGCCAAGTTTAAAGATTACTGCTTGACCGGTCAAGCAGTAGCTGGGTATTTTCAAAAACAAAAAATGGGCAAATCTGCTAAAAGGTGCAACTCAAAGCATGCAAAACCCATATTTTGGTCAGCAATGGGGGTCAGCAATCGGCCCATTCTTACATAAGAAACTGATCTTATATACCTCTGGGAAGGTCTGACAGCCAGATATTGTTGCTTTTTGCTCTGAGACCTAAAACTCAGGACACTTCATTGGTTGTTAAAGTAAAACATTAAAAAAATATTGTTTCACAGGTAAGATGAGAATATTGAAAGTATATTCTGTCAGTTATAAAAAATGAAAAATAAAAATCAGTAGGTGATCGATGATCGGTGATCGGCCAGAAAATTGTGATCGGAGCACCCCTAGAAATATCTGCCGTTTCCCACATACCCGACTAAGTGGCGTTAATAAGGAGCAGGAGAATTGACTTCTGGGTAACACTCAACGCCTCAAAGCTTCTGACGTGGCAGGTTGTTGATCCACCATGCTCCAACCCTGCACACGCGTGATGGGCGGCGTTCAGACCTCCTGTTCAACGTGTGTGTGGCTCCCTGGCTCTGTACGTCTATAAGTCACTCCTGTGAGACGCCTTCTTGCTTTTTAATCAATGCATCATAATAAACATGCACCGATAATCCATAGTCTTCATCAATTGCTGCTCTGGAGACGTCTGTCAGTGCAGCGTGAGCCTCTGGATGTGAGTGTGTGTGTGTGTGTGTGTGTGTTATTGATTTAAGAGGATAAAAATCAGACAAGCTGCTTCATTGTGAACATTCTGGACGCTCAGAGTGTGTGTTCTGATGAGGAAGCCTCCTTTTTTAGCTCTCTAAGTGTTTCTCTAATCACTAATCACTCTGATGTTAATGAAGATGAAATGGTTGCATTCAGAAGCGGCTGTCTACTCCAGTGTGTGTGTGTGTGTGTAGTAAAGAAGACAGAGTCTTGCTGGTGCGAGACACCCATGTTGATATTTCACCCCCGTGTTAACCGCCACATCTCCACTCAGACTGAGGCGAATTAGCCGACAATACGACACGTCAAATCAGCTCGACGGCGTGACGAAGCTGACTGATTGAATCACATCACGTTATGGTGGAAATGCAGCTTAGCGTCTGAGTGTGTGCATGTGCAAGTGTGTGTGTGTTTCAGTGTGGATGGGGGAATACCCTTTCACTGGAACAGTCTGGAATCACGAGGCTGTTGCTGTGGCAACGCGAGGATGGGAATTTCCCTAGTAACAAGGCGGGATGCTGGGGATGCTGGGAGGAGTGGGAACATGCATCACCTTGACGAATGTGGGAATGTCACCGTGGTCAGAATAGGAATGGAGGGATAAGTGGAATGTGAGGTGGATGAATAGGCGCATAAATAGATGATGAGGTGGATGTGTGTAGTGCTATCGTCTCCTCACTTGTCGCTGCAAACACAACAGCAAGACCACTATTTGTAGAGCTGCAGATGACTGTTATTACTCCTCTCTTTAAACCCAGGGATGATCCTCACTTCCAAAAGAAAGACCACCCTCTCCTCCATCCTGAATATAAAACATCACGTTTCACCAATCAATATCTCACAAGTCACAAAAAAGAAGTGAAACCTTTTTTGGAAATTTCACTCTGACAGAGCAGAGACATAATAACCGCTGAATATTGGCTTTCGCCGCTTTGATGAGAAAATAAATCATCAGAAAACTCCCGTCTGCTGAGTCACGACACCAGGCCAGGAAAGGTGTTCAGGTATCACATGTCGCCTCTGAAAAGAAAGGGATGAAAACCAGCCACACTAACACAAAAACCTGTTTGATACCAAAATAAAAAGCACAACAACCTGATGGCTCTATTTTAAAACAAGTGACATTTCCAGCAGCTTCCTGCGTCACATAAATGAACCCCGAGATTAAAACGCTGATTTCAGTGTGAGCTGGCCAGGTGTTATTCTGATTCAAAGAGCAGCAGAAATATCACAGCTGTCAGTCTGACTGATTTTTACCCAGTGCAACAAAAGAACGCTAACGAAGTCATCTTCAAAACATCAAACAGTCTTCATTTTGGAGCCCATACAATGAAATATCTTCGGCTGTACATTCTCCTCATCCTCCAGCCGAGCAACCCTGAGAATGTGGAGGCGAAAAAAAAAAAGTCTGCATTCTTTCTGCTGGGATTTGAGTCGGCTCCTGAGGTGACAACAACTAGAGGGATTTGCAAACCCACTCCCACCCACTCCTTGAGTTACTCTGCTTCCTCCTTCAAACTTTGAGTTGTTACCAGGTCCTGTTCTTCTCATAGGCTCACCATGTTTATCTTGGTGTTTTTCCACCATTGACTTCTCCATTGACGCCAAACTGTCCGCATTTGCAGTGGTGTTTTTACTTCTTTTTTGCTCCTGTGCGTCCAGAGATCCTGCATGTAACCATGGTTGCATTGATTTCACATGAAATTTCACCAGTCATGTCGATGCTATCTGGTGCTAGGCCCAATGTTCACCATGAGCTGAGGAGAAGAAAGCAAGGACGACGTGCTGGTGCAGCAGTGTGATCTAAGAAGTGACAACATCGCCCTGTCCTTCTATCCAAGGTTAAGGTGAATGTAAGATATATCTCCCAGCACAGGGAATACCAGAGTAGCATCATGCTATTTGCAGGCATGGTTAACAGAGCTAGCACCAGACATGGGATTTGAGTCGGCTCCTGAGGTGACAACAACTGGAGGGATTCTCAAACCCACTCCCACCCACTCCTTGAGTTACTCTGCTCCCTCCGTCAAACTTTGAGTTGCAACCAGGTCCTGTTCTTCTGTTTGGCTCACCATGCTTATTTTGGTGTTTTTCCACCTCTGCATCCATATGTCCCCTGTCATTACGGCTCATTTTTTGTCCATTGACGCCAAAGTGTTTGCACCTACAGTGGTGTTTTTACTTCTTTTTTTGCTCCTGTGAGTCCATAGATCTTACATGTAACCATGTTTGCATTGATTTCACATGAAATTTCACCAGCCATGTCGATGCTATCCGGTGCTAGGCCCAATGTTCACCATGAGCTGAGGAGAAGAAAGCAAGGACATCGTGCTGGTGCAGCAGTGTGATCTAAGAAGTGACAACATCGCCCTGTCCTTCTATCCAAGGTTAAGGTGAATGTAAGATATATCTCCCAGCACAGAGAATACCGGAGTAGCATCATGCTATTCACAGGCATAGCTAACAGAGCTAACACCGGACATCAACACCACATTAGAAGAACTTCACCTGCTGTGAGAGGACAGGATACAGGAAAGTGAGGCAGAAAGAAGTTCAGTCCTGGTCTTGTCGATAACCCCAAAAAGTGGCGTTATATGAGATCTTTAAGGAACAAGAATGATAAAAATTATGAGCTGCAGCCTTGGGGGATTCTGATTATTCTGATTTGTTTTCTGTTTTTTTTTTTTTTTTTTTGTAGCTGTACTCTTGCACGTGATGTGTGTAGTCGTAGTAACAGTCTTTAAATCTTAAAGATGTTTTATCGATGGCACGACATGCTGAGCAGTGTGAGGGGAACTTCTTCAAGGCTTCACTCCTCTGCTGCACAAGATGGATCCTACACAGCGATGGAAAACACCCTTCCTCCCCTTTCTCTCTTACACACACACACACACACACACACACACACACACACACACACACACACACACACACACACACACTTGAGAAAACTAGGCCAGCCCTAGCTTTTTTCCATCTCTGTGCATTAGGGTATACCTCCACACACCCTCTCTTACACACACATGTTCAAAGGGGATTCCCACCCTGCCCTGCTTTCGCTGAGCTGCTGCCAGAGGCAACATCCCCGGATTCTACGGAGCGAGAACGGGGTGTGGCTGCGTGGAAATGTGCAAGAGGAGCCATGTTTAATAACCAGTGTCACCAGCAGTCGTGTGTGTAGGTGTGCGTGTGTGTTTGTGTATGGAAAGAGCGTGCAATCTGCTGCAGAAGGTGTGATGGAGGTGATGGGAAAATGCCTGTCTGTACCTGCCAGGGAGCTGTGACTGTCATATCACCTCACGCCTGCTCTCCGTCTTTATCCTGTGACTCAGCTCTGTCTTTGCCACCCTTTACCCTCTCTTATTACCACTGTGGGACCAAAGTAGATCTGAGGGTCAAAAAGCTGCACAGACTATTCCATTCTGTGCATTTTTGTATGAATCAGAACTCACCTTGGAAATCTTCTGATCCAGATGTTCTTCCTGAAGCAGCTCCATGAAAGTTTCAGGAATTATTTATCACTGCTATTCAAGTGGAACAATGACCACAGGGGACGGATTAGTCCAACAATCCTGTAATGGATTGGACGTGCCTGACTAAGTCTCCACACAGGAAATCCCCCAGGATGCAGCGAGTGGTCGCATTGTTCTTCAACCACAAACTGCATCCCAAAAATGTGCGTGAATGAAGAGAAATCAGATGGCTGTGTTTCTAATTCTCTGTTTTGTTTGTGTTTTTGCAGAACCACAGCTGAAGGGCATAGTAACCAGGTTGTTCTGCAGGCAGGGCTTCTATCTCCAGATGGGCCAGGATGGAAGTCTGGACGGGACCAAAGACGACAGCACCAACTCATGTAAGAGCACACAAGCTTAGGTCAGATTGTAGATGAGTGTGCAGAGCCCTGCTGAGGATCTATAATACAGTAACAATCATTACATTCATCAAAACCTGTCCGAAAGGCCGGGCGGGGAATAACGAATCTGTCTGCTGCTTCAGCACCACGGACAGCGACATGGATTTATCAATACACAGAGGAGGTGATAGATTCTAACCTTTCAGTCACATGCTACACCAACTGTAAAATAAACTGCAGGGGGAGCAGAAAGAGGAGGACGCTGTTTTTAAATATTCACATGAAGCATGTGTGACCATCTGGATCCTTCGTCTCACCCTCAGAAAGAGACAGTCATTGTGTTTTCATCACCGGCTGTCTTGTCCTGAGAGCGACAAGTGGTTTCTGAGAGGATTTTGTTTTTTAAGGAGCAGTTTACTGGACCTCTGCACCGGACTCTGCCCTCAGGGAGGAGCTGCAGATGGACGGCTTATTGATTAATGCAGCCTCCGCTGTACTCGGAGAGAAAATCAAATGCTAATCACTACAGCCGGCATCTCGCTGCTGGTTCAAAGTGTCCTCTCCACATTGGCTGAGCCGTCCTCGTGTTGTAGCAGTGTCCCTCTTGTTTACTATGGCTCCTCTTTCAGTTTTTGGCAAAGAAAATCTATGAATCCATTTTTTAAATATCATCTGCAGCTCAAGCTTGTCTCTAATGAAAGTGCCTTGTAAACTCTGAGTATGTTTATTACAGAGATTTAACACCTATTACCAAGTAAGCCTCATTTTGACTGACAGTAATGGACTCAAACCAACAACAGAAATTAGCATCCCAGCATCTGTCCTGGGAGAATCCTTTCTTTGGTGAAACATTGATCCACCTGTCTTGCAACACTTAACCTGAGGCAGATTATTGGCAGGTATTGATGGTGAAAATCAAAAGCTTGACTGAAAAAACAGACATGTGCGTCTGTTAAGGGTTTTTTAAAAGAGCCTAATTTGTGTGTCAGGATAATGCAGACTGGTGCAAAAACTAAAACATAAGCAGTGTTAATGTCTTTTTTTTTTAATACAAAAATTGTTTTAGTAAAAAACTATAAGCCACATTTACCCGATTGGTAGAGAAATATTTTAAGATATAGGAGAATTGAATGTGGCGTTCCACAGGGTTCAGTTTTGGTGCCCAAACATTTTCATTTATATATAAATATTTGTGAAGGCTCAAATCTTCTACTTTTTATGCAGACGTCGCAAATTTATTTTGTTCAAAAGACAATGTGGAAACATCTGAAATCACTGAAAATGAAATGGTTAGGCTTAAAACTTGGTTTGACGGAAATTAAGTTATCCTTAAACTTCAGAAAAACTAAGTTTATAGTCTTTGCTAATAAAAGGAAGGACCGTATTCCAGTAGCTCTTGATTTAAAAAGAATTTTGAAAGGTGGCTGAGTTAAGATTTTTGGCAGTTAGAATGGATGAAAAAAACGAGTTTTAAACATCATATATATGTTAAAAAAGGTATCTGAGAATATCGTTATTTTGAACAAAGCCAAGTAAGTTTTTTAATGTCATACCACAAGAATGTTGTATTGTTTACTTGTTCTACCATATTTTAGCTATTGTATAAAAGTGCGGGGAAACATGTTCAAACATAATGACATTGTTTTTATTGTAGAGAAGAGCCATAACAACAATTCACAAAGTTGAATTTAGAGGAAATACACATAGTTTTTGTTCAGTCTGATATAGAAAATAAAACATTACCGGAATGTATTAAAAAATTGTTTGTGTTTACTTCAGATGATAAAAATCACAAGATCTGATTTTAACTATCAAATTACTCAGACAACCTCAAAACAAAGGTGTATTAATGCCATGTCTTCTTGTTGGACTTTTTCTTACAGGCATTAAGCCTGGGGTTGATGGTGAAGTCATCTTAAAGTTTTGGGTTCAAAACAGGGGCTGTCAAAAAAAAAATTCTTCTAGCCGCTCCTTTCTCATCATCATGTAGGATGTCCATTTGAAATGATTAGGATAAATTTGTATTCATTAAAATCACTGTGAGGAATTTCTGAGTGATCTTGAAAGATTCTCCTTTCTAGAAATATGTCTGATCCTAATCTACACTTTAAAATGAGATTACCAGCACCAAATACTACTTCTTTGCTTCCTAATCGAGTTGAGCCACTCTGGATTGATTAACGGCGCGTCTAGGTCTCGATGACAACACCATACGGGCTAAAAAAATTTAGTGGTAAAAAGAGAGATCTGTGATTAATTTTGTAGTGATGGTGGACACTGGAGCCTAACTGTCAGACAGAAAAAAAATAGAAGAGCAGAACAAAGATAAACAGGAGAGTGATAGAGCACGAGCTAAAGGCTAACACACTGGCTGAAGGCCAAAACATGCACTAATGGTAAAACAGGTACTAAATGCTGAATCATGAGCAAAAGGCTAAAAGTAAAGCTAAAGGCTAAAAGACAAGCTAAATGCTTAAACAGAAGTTAAAAGCTAAAACATGAGCTAATGGCTAAAAGATGAGCTAAAGGCTTAATCACAGGTTAAAGGCTAAAACACACAGGCTAAATGCTAAAACATGAGCTAATAGCTAAAACACAGGCTAACAGCCAAAATATGAGCTGAAACCTAAAACACGAGCTAGAGGCTGAAACAAACAGTTTAAAGACTAAAACACGAGCTAAAGGCTAAATCACAGGCTAACAGCTAAAATATGAGGTAAAGCCTAAAACACAGGCTAAAGGCTTAAACACACAAGTTAAAGGCTTGAACAGGAGCTAAAGGCTAAAACACGGGCTAAAGGGTTCAAACAGATTAATACACACGCCTTAAGAAACATGTCTTCACGACGGTGTTTGTGAGATTTGAGCCAAAGGTGCCACTGCAGCCCAATTTAAACAGATCCTCCTCATAATATCTTTAAAGATTAAATTGTTGTGCATTTTAATAAAGGGATAAATAAAAATGAATATTTATGAATGAATGATTATAAAAGAGAAATATGAGGCTTGATTTGTTAGTTTGAGTAAAAAAAAACTGCAGAGCCATCAAAAAAAACTCATTTGTCTTGTCCTGTTTGAGGAAACATAAAGCGACACACAGGTGACTTTCTTTGTTCTGTCCTCCTCAGCTCTGTTTAACTTAATTCCTGTGGGTCTGAGAGTCGTGGCCATCCAATCAGTCAAGACCGGCCTCTACATCGCCATGAACGGGGAGGGTCACCTCTACTCATCGGTAAGCTGCAACACACACACACACAAACATGGCACCTTAATCTGGTTGGGCATAAGTTTTATTGTTTTAATCTGCAAGGTGAGCACAAGGGGAGAAAAGTTAGGATGCTTGTTTGCATATTTTGTGTTAGGAACAAAAGTTTTGGATTGCTTCAGCCTGCAGGAGAGAGGTGGGCTGCAGAGTAATCCTGCAGGAGGAGAAAGTGCACAATCAAAGAGAATGCAGTTTTTTATTTAAGTGTCCAGAAGAATGTTAGACTCCAAACTCTCACAACAGAAGCAGAAACTGCAGCTGCTCTGGCTGATTCCCCCTTCAAATAGTTTTAATTAGTGCTCAAAAAATGCAAAATAAAAGCATAAAAAGCTGAATTATACGGACCTTTGTTGAGGCATTGACACTAATAGGAGACATAGAGAACAAAAGGAAAGACAGGATGGAAAAGAAGGGAAGGAGAAGATGGTGAGGAGCGAGTGGAGTGGAAATAATGCGGAGGAGAAGCCGCTCGTAGATCTGCTGGAGAGGAATATGAATTATTTCAACGCTGACTCTTCAGAGAGAGTTCACACTCCTCCTCTTCCCGACATCATCCCTCCTTTCCTCCCCTCCGTTCTTTCTTTCAACGAGGATGACAGCAGACAAAAAGGAGGGGCAGAAGAGGTTACGGGAGGAGACTAGCAGAAAGGAGAGGTGACGGAGAGAAGGGGACAGGGGAGGAGAGGAGATGAAAGGAAGGAAATGAAAAAGGGAGAGGTGAGAGGGATGAAAGGTGAGGCCGGGACAAATGGTGAAGAAGCAAGAGAAGAAAAGATGAGGTGGGAGGAGAGGGGACGGAGGTGACGGAGAAACGGGACGAGGACAATATGAGAGGAGAGAAGAGAGGATGAAGGAAACAAAAGGTGAAGATGACACAAGAAGGGAGAGACTGGAAAACAACAGAGGAGGAAGGAATGGTGGTCTGAGATTGTTGCCAGAGAATAAAGAAGAAAGATGGAAGACAGGATGAAAAAAGCAGAAAAGAGGAAAAGATGGGGAGGAAAAAAAGAGTCTAAACGTTGTAGACGAAAGGATGAGGAGTAATCTGGAGGAGACAGAGAGGAGATCTGTGCTGCTCTGCTGGGCTTTCTCAGCCTGTCTCTGAGAGGCACAGATGCATGAGGGCTTCCTGTAAATAATTGAAGAGGGGGAGTCCCCCCCTACACACACACACACACACACACACTCACACACACACACACACACTCTGCAGAACAAGAAATCCCCTCTAAAGCTGCGTTGAGGGAAAGTGTGGCTGTTTGATCGTGCTCCAGCTCTGCGACGAGTCCCAGGCAGCTATATGATGACGAATGTATGAATTACAAACAGCAGGTTTGATCTACGGGGAAGCTTGATGTCTAATTGGCTGCCAGAGATCTCTCGACAGGTGTAACGTGTGGAAAAGGCTGCAGAGGAGATGCTCATTAAACATTAGCGCGGCGCGATCACAGCTTTGTTTTATCCCGGCCTGAACCTGGGCAGTTTCCCTCCGCTCACGCCGGCTGAGCGGCTTATTCATCAGCTTGAATTATGTTTCATCATGACAGGTTAGTTATTACGGAGGTGTCACGGAGTCGATACAAAGCAGATTATACTCCTCTAACTTACACTAAAAATGTCAGCAGGCTTTCTCTGGAACATTCTGCAGATAGATGTTGAACACGCCTCCTTGGACTGCAGCTAAATGTTGTGATTGTTGTTTCGCAGCGTGACGATTGTTACAAGGACAAAATGTTCTAAAAAATGAAAATGTGATGGAGGGGGAACTTTATTTACTTTGGTAATTTTTCAGTGGATTTGATTTGAGTCTGTGACTGAAAAAAAATCAAACACATTTACATTTTTATTAGTTGGTTCAACAACAGATCGTCTTCACTCCAGCTTTAACTCTTTAAGACTGACCATACCAAGTCTGCCGGAGCATATCTTTACATTTTCACATGCTGTAGTGTCAGTCTTTAAATATAACTTTTATCCATCGAATCCAACACTTATATCCCAAACTTAAACAAAAGTAAAGACTTATGACCAGTGTAGTTTAGTTTAGTTGGTCTGTATTGCATTTATGTTGACATAAGAATATCCTCTTCACTCTGAAAATGTTAAATGCACGATCAGAAAATACAAAAAAATAAATAAAAAAATAAATAAAAAAATAAAGCAAAACGATCGACAGAAGTACAAATTTCCATCAAACAAAAAACAAACAAACAAAAAAAAAATCTTTATTACAATTGTTATTAATACGTTTTTTATTATACTCAATAAATTGCTAAAAAAATGTAATAAACCATAAAAAAGAGAAAATTTGGATCGTTAGGTTTTTGTTGTTTTGGCTTGATACTAGATTTCTGTGAACACATTAGTGGAAGGAAATTGTATTTTGGTTCATTTTGGAAACAAAATAAGGAAGTGGAACCCCCTAATTTTTATACCTAAAAAGAATGATCCTTCAATCTGATCTAGTTTCACGTGTACCGCCATTTAAAGCATAAGCTGTTTTCCAAATTGCCTATCAAATGAAAGCCTACTGCGTCAGAGAAAATTAAGTCTGTTGTAGCCAGTATGCAAAAAAAACAACAACAAAAAAAACATCCAAAATCCGTATTTCTCAGCATATAACGAACCACTCTACCTGGCGTACCATTTCCCACAATGCACAGCACCAACACTATGCAGTTGGCACGCACTTGAACAAAATCCTAAATAAGGGTGTGTAGGAATTTAGGTTACTTGTTAGTAAACACAACATTCACACTAGGCTCCTCCTCCTAAGCTCAGTGCCAGCAGCAGCACACCCACAACCTCTAACCTTGACAATGTGAACACACTCACTAGCCCAGCAACCACCTGTAGCATCACATTCTACATGGGAAAGACTCAACTGACTTTGGTTGTGTCTTCCTCCGTGCTACGTCCATTAGCGTAGCTTCTCTGATTAGCTTCTTCCACTCACAGCGCTATGGGTGTGATTAGCTGGGGTAATCACACTTACTCTCCACCCAGAAATATCCCACAAAACATCAACATACAAGCAGAAGAAGGGGTTGAGGCAGACACTGACACTGACTCACCAGTATAAACAAATAATTCACTTTTTTTTTAAAACCATATGACAAAAAGGCTCCACAGACCGTCAGACTACAGGCTCCATGCAAAAGAAGCTTAATGTACAAACCGTGATGCTGTGGCTACGCCAGGCTCTACAGGGTTAAGGTGGCGTCTCTTATTTTACAAACTAGCTAATCATAACTCCAGGATTAGAGTTCATTTCCTGAATATTTCCCTCCTGTTGATATTTACGGTGCCTTTTATCTCCGTCCCCTCTCTTGAGCTTTATCTTGTTCCTAAATTCACGCTGCTCTGCTCTCACCGCACATCCTTATCCTCTTATTGCAAATTGTTAATGATATGCCGCAAACTTAGTTATACATGGAGGAACTCTCTTATTAATCCCAGATCTCGAGCATCTGGCAGTGTGTGGTTGTGCAGGAGCGTGTGCGCGCGTGTGGGTTTTTTGGGTGCACGCGCACCGCACTGCACTGCACTGCACACGCGTCTAGCTAACAGATGGCGCCGTGTGCAATGAGCTGCTACGTGATAATTATGGAGCATGCTGGGGGAAAGTGGGAAAAAGTGCTGATGAGTTTGGGAGTGTGTGTGAATGAGGCTGGAGTGATGAGTGTTGACATGTTGTGTGCATGTGTGGGGGTGTGTATCGACTGTGCGTTGACTTTTTTCGTCGCTGCTTCCTGTGACTTCTGCTCCTCCTCCTGTTGATATGAACTCCTCCTGAGGAAGATGACGAAGTTAGAAATTAAAACCAGAAAATAAGGCCCCACCGCCCTCCAACAAGACGATCACATGAAGCTTCTTCTGAGGGAGAAACGAGGCGTGACGGTTAATGTGGTCACGAGCCCTGTCTCAGTCATGACTGGGGCTTGTTTTCGGCAGCAGTGCTCCCCTAAAATCTGCTTGTTTTTCAGATCTGAATAGTGCTGACTGTCCAGCAGCCAAGATTAGAAATGGAAATGTATTCCTTCATGCCAGCTCCTGTGACTCAGCCTGTTAGAGCCCCAGTCTGTCTGCTCAAGAGGACCCGGGAGTCTGAACGGCATCAACTCCAGCCCGTCAAACCGTCCAAGTTTTCATCCTTTGTTTCTGGCTAATGAGTTGTCTCATTTTTCCCCCTTTATCATTTAATCTTCAGGTCTTAGAAATAACTTAGAGATGGGAATCAGATTTGCTTCATGCCAAAAAGCTCTGAATAGTAGGGCTGGGACGATACGCTTTTCTCCTAATATGACTCTTTCATGATTTTTGGAGTGCTGTTTAAATACAAATTGCAATTCTTATGCATTTAAGATGTTTGCGATTTAGTCATAGATTTTTTTAAAAGTCCAGACCATGTAAAAAAAATGAATATTGGTAATGATGGCACCTACAAGCTAGGGATGGACCAATATGAAAAGTTTGGCTGATACCATTATTGGATATTTACATTGTTGTTATGGCCGATAACTGATATTTACTGATATTCACCGATATTTACCGACATTTACCGATATTTACCGATATCTACCGATATTGATATTGGTTGAAAAAAATGTAAAAAATTGAGATAATGTGTCGAGGTAGTTCAAAGACAAAGTGCAGCACATGATCAAAAAATACATTTTATCTGTTTTTTGGATCAAAAACAGGAAGAGAGACGTAAAAGAAGCGAGTCCTCTCTTCTTTGGTAGCTTTGGTGTTAACATAGTCAAAGAAAACAATATTATTTGGTCTTGAAAGATAGTCCAAGATGCTCTGAAAATGCTGGCAGCAGAGTAAATATCGGCCAATACGAATAACATATTGGCCGATACCAATATTTTAAAAAATGACCAACATCGGCTGATACCGATATTGGATATTTGTATTGCTGTTATGGTTGATAACTGATATTTACCAATATTTACCCATATTTACCCATATTTACCCATGTTTACCCATGTTTACCGATATTTACTGATATCTACCAATATTGATATTGGTAGAAAAAGAAAATAACAATCTGAGATGATGTGTCAAGCTAATTCATAAAGAAAGAGCAGCACATGATCAAAAAAGTGCATTTTGTCTGTTTTTTGGATCAAAAACAGATGTAAAAGAAGAGAGTCCCCTCTTCTGAGGTAGTTTTGGTGTTTACATAGTCAGAGAAAACAAGATTATTTGGGTCTTGAAAGATTGTCCAGGATGCTCTGAAAATGGCCGGCAGCTAATGAATAAATATCGGCTGATACAAGACAGTCACATTACAAGACAGTTGAAGAAAAACATTTTGCGGTCTGCTTATAAACAGAGTGAAGAATTAAAATGTTAAAAAAAAAATTTTTGAACAAAAAATAATGCTAATCAAAAATTGTAAAACCCCCCAAAATCCAGATACTTTTGTGAATTGATTTTTTCCCCACCCCTACTGAATTGAATTTAGCAGACTTCTGTTCTGTCACACTTCTTCTTACTTTTTTCTTCCTCCCAGTAGGAATTCTTAATTTTTGCTTGAAAGAGTCATGACACAAATGAAGTCTTATTAAAACATTTCTGAGGTGGCGTAGTCACCCAAAAATAAAAAAAAAATTCTCCTGTTTTTCTTGATTTTGATTTTCCTGTTTTTATGAGATACTGTCTTATAAAAACAGAAAATAATGATTTTTGAAATCTGAAAAGTAAAAGAATTCCTGAAAATATTTAATCGTCATCTCGATAAAAAAAAAACACGCCTCGCCTTTCAAATTTTATTCAGTTTTATTTCTCTCTTGGTTTGAAACACTGGGAGACACTTGTGTCTTTAAGAGTGTATAGATGATATTGTATGTTATTGTGTATTAGTTTGTCCTCTACAGGAAGACACCTGAGGAATGCATCTGAAGTGCATTCAAGCTAGCTATGTGGTAAGATGATTTCATTGGTAAAAAAAAAAAAAAAAAAAAGACAATTTCAACGCCTCAGTTGCACTCCATGGGAATCCAGTACTTTCAGCACATGCCGGCTTGTTTCTCGACTATCATAGCCAGCTTGAATGCACTTCAGATCATCTGATTGGTCCAGCTGATCCTGGAGAAAAACCTCAATGTCGACCAGATCTGAGTGGGCTTTAAACAAGATGACCATCAAAGATTTTCAGGAATTCCTTTACTTTACAGATTCCTGTTTTTACGGGATACTCTCTCGTAATTTAGGTTTCCCTTTCCCACGTTTCCTCTCAGCCTTCTTCACATCAGAGAGTCTTTTCCTCCTCCCTGCCTTTGCGTCACATTTTCAAACATGTTTCCATCAAGCATGCTGTTGTGTGTCTTACATGTCCCTGCCTCTGCGTATGTGTATGTGTGTGTGAGAGAAGCACTCGTTCAGCGTTTCGTAGGCGTGCACTTTTCATTCATAGCGCCGTCGCTTGGGCACTCAGACGCGAGTGAGTCCTGTGATGTCTGCATCCAGGGAGATGAGAAAGGAAGAGGGAATAAATGTTAGTCATATGAGTCACACACATGCTTCTGCAGAGACTAGAGTCTGCATTTGTTGCTGGTTTCATCTTTTAGTGATCTGAAGATGTTTGATTTTACTTTTGTTGCACTTTAAGAGTTTTGTTTCTATCCCTCGGCTGTGTCAGCGCTCTGTTTCTCATGTTTCACCAGAATCTGTTTGTCGATGTCTGATTAGCCTCTCTTAAAGAAAGCTGATCAGCCTGCATTTTAAGCCCAGCCCCAGCCTCAGGTGATGTATAAGCTAACATTAGTAATGCATTAAAAACACATCGCTTTAATAGATTGCACTGAAAGCACCGTGTTGGCAAAATAAAGCTTTTGTACTTCACAGAAGTTCACAGAAGAAGAAGCACCTGCGCTGCGAGCTGTAGCTTCCTGCTCTAACACACCTGATCCAATTACACATTTTCATAACAGGGTAATTGGATCAGGTGTGCAGGTCTGGAGCAGGTGAGGGTAACGGCGGTGTCCCCGACACCCCGAGAGCGCAGCTGTGATTGGAGTCAGATTCCATCTTTGATTCCAGGGCTGGAGGACATCCTTTCAACTCGCTCTCAAAGCTTCCTCTTCACTCCTTCGTCTCCTTCTTCCTCCTCCTTCTTCTCTGTGGGCTTCGTTTCTTTAGAATGATTTGTTTACCCACAATCCCCCTGGGTAATTAGTGCTGTGATAATAACTGGTGTTGGAAACAAACACACCCACTCGCTGAGCAGTGAACACAAACAGAAACAGCACAATGGGATGAAAAACAACTTTCTGGGCTGAGTGGCGTTAAACGTTGCAACACGTGAAGCAGCTGCACCTCACGTTAGCAGCAACCAGACTTCATCTGAGACGCTTTGATGCTAGTTTTTACAAAACACAGACATAAAGTGGGAGATTTTCAAGCTCAAAGTGACGATAAACTCAGCCACAGCTCTGTTTTTGGCTCTTAATGGAAAATAAAAAACGCATGATGTGCATTTCAAAAACAGCCAAACTTTCACTGTCAGTGAGGATTTCTTCCTTTGTGGTGTTGCCAGCGCTGAAGAAAAGACACCATGAGGAGTTTCATGGTCTGGCTTTCATTTTTTAAGCTCTGCTGTAGTGAAAGAAATGATTTTATCCTGAAGTAAGAATTGTTTTGACATATCCCAGTCGAGATGGTAAAAAAAAAAAAAGTTATTGATTAATTGCAATTATGCTATGAGTGAGTATGAATCAATTATCAGATTTTTAAAAAACAATTACATGCAATGTAGTTCGTTATGAGAATAAATACATTTACAATGTGGTGAAGCCAGTCCCAGAATTGAACCTGATGCGATTAAGCTAGTGAAAAGAAATATCAAAGATCATCTATAGAATTAAGAGCGCTCACTCTGACGCAACTTTTGAAAACCAAACAAAAACAAATACAGAGCTCTCACTCTGTCACTTTTTCTGAAACCCAACTGTGACAACATGCGAGGAGATTCAAACATAATGTGATTCCTTTACCTCTCAGGTGAAGTTGTAATCCAGTCAAAACAAATATTTTAGTGACAGGGTAAAAACATTAGACTGTGTAAAACATGGGCGCAGTCTCAGTGACATCACCCATCTGTTCTTGATACCGTGAAATGAAGCCTATCCACAGACACAGCCACATTGGTTATGATGCCAACTTTGAGCTTCCTTTTTAACAGCTACAGGGCACGTCATCTGAGCTGTGTCTCTGATTGGACAATCAAAATCCTAATAACTTCTAAACCACCGAATTACCGCTGGTAATTGCTAAGAACCTCATGATTAGATATTGATTGATTTAAATGCTTGATTTTAATGCCCATGTGGTATGTCACCTCACGTTTTGAAGAAATTAAGCAACCCAAATATAAAATATTTTTACGCATACCTAAAATTCCCCCACTGTACAGTGTGTGCCGTTAGCAAAATTAGCATCTCAGACCCAAATCATTTTTTAAACCAGGCTGTAAATATGTTTTCTAATGCCATAAAGGCCAGTTTATTGACTTGGTGTGTTCATAACTTTTGATTTGCAGCCAGCCTCAAGCTGCTCCTCGATGAACAGCAACTTTTAGCAATTCAGCATAGGCTTAATTTTGCTAGACCAGATGTCACCCATGAGAAAAACCTGAGACAGTCGCGTTTGTGTCTGACATTTACATCTGTTGTCTTGCACCTTGTCATCAGAGTTGTGTTTAGAGCCTCTCGTAAATTTCTGCGTTCTACAGTATATATGCTCATAAAGCTACAATAAGTTTTGCCAGTTAAGTTCAGTTGTCACAAAGGTACACAGCTGTGAACACACACAGTTTTAAAGCTGCTTTTTTGTCGGTGATCATCAAAATTGGTTGATAGTCAATCAGGAAATCAGACAGATCAATCACCCCTAGTCTCTCTCAGATCATCACTGACACTTGTCGCCCCCAGAGTAACTTTGCAGATAGAGATCAAGTCTTAAGGCTACATTTGACTCCAGATAAGTGGTGTGTGGCTTTGGTGAAGCTGTGTGTGTGTGTTTTGGTGTTTTGGCCCAGCCCAGCGTGACTCCTTGCAGCAGGCACCCTCTCAGCCCATGAGGCTGCAGAGTCAGACCTCCAGACTTGAACTTGTGGCCTCTCAGTCATTCAGCAGCTGCCCCGGTCAGCGGTGCCTGAACCCTGTTCCTCCCTCAGAGTCAGCGTGACGTGACTCCTCCAGCTCCAGGAGACGTCGTCTGTGAATTCGACGTATACGCTGGACTTTATGAGTGGAGCTCTGTTGGGGAGCTCTGAGCTGCTTTCCCCACTCTGTGTTTGACTTTCTTATTTTTAGCTCTGTAATGGAAAAGGCACAAAGTGCTGCCTCTATCAATTTGGTATGTTTTGGAACAACATGTTAATGGGCTCTGCTCTATCTGATGACAGCTGCTGGGGGAGAAAAAAGCTGCTTTCAGGCAGACGAGGACACACAAATGTTTTGTGCATGTCATTGAAAAGATAACAGCGTGCACGCATGTTTGCAGCCTGTTCACTTTCAGTAAATCTCAGCACAGCGAGGAGAAAAAGCAAAGAAATACTCCGATAAGAGCGGGGTGAGGGAGACAATCCCCCGCTGTTTTTCCAATCAGGAGGCGTCGCTCTCCTCGCTGGGTGATTTATTCTCCTTCTTCTCCTTCATGTCCCAATTTCAAAACACCCCACCCTCTGTTTTCTTTCATTCATCCTTTTTTCTCCCCGTCTTCTGTCTGTGGGCAGCTTGTGAAAGCAGCTATTTGGAAATGACGACAGAAACACATTCAGGCGAGCAGTGTTGTTAAAGTGACTCACCTGAAAGGGAGCTGAGGTTTTTGGTATTTTTTTCTTTTTACAGTGCACCTCTTCTTTCCAAATCCAGTCGTGGGCTCTGAGACACCTGGACAGCAAGCATCTTTTCTTTTAAAAGCAGCTTTAAATGATGTATGACCTCGCTGGCCAACATTAATAAGAGTCTGGCACCGCTCTGAGGATCATCCTCCCTAACAAATGAATAATGAAGCAGAGGTGTAGGTCAAGGCTTAATATATTATTAACTTCATTTAATCCTGGAATGAAAAGTATGAAGCTCCACTGAGAACCACCACTCTGCTCTATTTTTAAACCTCTTCCATGCATAAAAACAGCTCCAAACATTTTCTATTTGCTCCCATTGATTGCTCCAGCCTGCAGCCGCGCATCAGGCTGTTATGGCTTTAAGACAAATCCGATCAGAGTGCAAAATCAGCTTTTTTTCCACCAACTTCAGGGTGGAGGAGAGAAATCCTGCAGAGACAGACCTCTGTGTGCTCTTAAAGTGGACAGTTGCTGCAGATTTGTCAGCTTAACATCCATGATGAGAATCTTCCGTTCCACCACATCCCAAAGCTGCTCTATTGGATTGAGATCTGGGGACTGTGGAGACTTTTTCTTCATTTTTTTCCCCTTTTTTTCTTTCTTTATTTATTTTTTTTTTTCCCTGTTTCCTTATTTTTTCTCTTTTTTTCTTTTTTTTCTTTTTTTCTTTTCCCCCCTTTTTTTCCTTTTTTCTCATTTTTTCCCCTTTTTTCACCTTTTTTTCTTTTTCCCTTTTTTCAATTTTTTCTTTTTTTTCCTTTTTCTCTTTTTTTCTCTTTATTTTTCTTTTTTTCCTTTTTTTCTTTCTTTTTTCTATTTTTTTCTTTTTTCCCTTTTTCCTTGATTTTTTCTCTTTTTTCTTTTTCTCTTTTTTTCTTTTTTCCCCTTTTTTCCTTTTTTTCTCATTTTTCCCCCTTTTTTCCCCTTTTTTTCTTTTTCCCTCTTTTCCATTTTTTTCTTTTTTTTCCCCTTTTCTCTTTTCCCCCTTTTTTCTTTTTTTCTTTTTTTTCCTGTGGACTTTAAACCAGGCTCAGTTGGTACTAAGGGGCCCAAAGTGAGCCAAGAAAATATCCCCCACACCATTACACCAGCAGCAGCAGCCTGAACCGTTGATACAAGGCAGGATGGATCCATGCTTTCATGTTGCTGACGCCAAATTCTGACCCTACCATCTGAATGTGGAGCAGAAATCCAGACCCATCAGACCAGGCAATGTTTTTCCAATCTTCTATTGTCCAGTTTTGGTAAGCCTGTGGGATATTTTCTCTTTTTGGCCTTTTTTGACCATTCTCTGTAAACCCTAGAGATGGTTGTTGGTTAAAATCCCGGTAGATCACAGCCATGCCATGTTCAAAGTCCCTTAAATCACCTTTCTTACCCATTCTGACACTCAGTTTAAACTGCAGCAGATCGTTTTGACCATATCTGAGTTGCTGCCATGTGATTGGCTGATTAGAAATTTGCGTGCAGTTGAACAGGTGTGCCTAATAAAGTGGTTGGTGAGTGTAAAGGAGCTCTAAAGTAGTGTAATCCCCCTTTAATACACATCACAGCCGATCAAAAGGGAACATTTAATTTGTGTTGGTGTCTGACGGCGCTGATAAATAGAGCATCCATTCATTAAAACCTGTCTTGTTCGTTTAGTCGCATTTCATATCCCAGAAAGCCCTCCTGCACCTCGCTCCATTCATCCCCTAGAGCCACAAGTGTGTGCTTGCCTCTGAGTGTGTGTGTGTGTGTGTGCTCCACGTCAGGAGTGGATGTGGTTTAGCATGAGATACAGCACATTATATGTAAAATTAACAATTCAAGTGTTTGGGTGTGTGTTTCTCCCTCCCTGCTCCACACACACACACACACACACACACACACGCTCTCACAGCCCACCCACCCACTGACACCGACCCCTCCCTCTCGGCGCTGGTTGGTTGCCATCGCTACAGTGTCGCCTCTCTTCCTCATGTTGCTATGAGACTCGGACCGACAGACCTGAGCTGAATGACAATGTGTCTGAGGCCCACATCAGCCAATAAGAGGCCGTCTAGACAAACACTTCCCAATCTGGGATCTGGGGACCTCGGGGTGATTGTTTGGGTTGGCAGGAGCCTCCTCAGCCGTCCGAAGAGTGGTTTATTATTAACTCGACTTTTTAATTTCCTCAGCAATCACTGCAACGAGAGGAGCGTCTCCTCGGTTTGGAGCTGAATGATAAGCGGGGTTCTTTAATGAAATCAGGGTTTGATAAGAGTGACAGGGAGATTCTTGTTAGACAAGAGGAGATAAGATTGATTTGAGGAGCAATTAAGACAGAGACTTGGAGCTGTGTTCTTTTCTTTTAGCATCGGATGAATGACTTAGAGTGAAATCAGACTCAAAAAGTAAAATCAATGCATCAAACTGACTCTGTCATGTTGCGTTCACGTTAATATATCTGTGGCTAGAAGAATTCGACTCTGACCTCTCTGATGACAAATCCGAGCTGCGTTTTCCCCCCTCGCTGTGACTCACCAGGGAGGACGATTTCTCACCCAGTGAGAATAACACCTTGACTCGGCGCTGAAATATGCTCCAACGGAGGCGCCGGGTGAAACCGCAGAGAGAGTTTTAAAGCCGACGTCTGGGAGCGCGTTGAAGGTCTCGGGGCTTTGTGTCGCCAGAATCTGCTTCTTCTTCTTCTTCTTCTTCTTCTTTTTTTTGTTGATGTCTCTTTGGTTTGTTGTCTCGTGCGTACAAAGGAGATGTCAGAGGAGGGAGTGACACGAGTGCGAGTGATACATGAGTCAGCCTGTGATGTGTTTTTAGTTTGTGGAGCAGATGTCTCGATTCGTTTGAGGCGAGGACAGATCCAGAATTTGGGTTGTTGGTCTTAAAGACTCCTCTTGAGCATCAAAGCTGAATTTATGTTTCTATTTGTCTCCACAGGAACTGTTTACAGCCGAGTGTAAGTTTAAGGAGTCGGTCTTTGAGAACTACTACGTGATCTACAGCTCCATGCTCTACAGACAGAAGGAGTCGGGCCGGGCCTGGTTCCTGGGTCTCAACAAAGAGGGACAGGCCATGAAGGGGAACAGGGTGAAGAAGACCAAACCAGCTGCTCACTTTCTGCCTAAACCTATAGAAGGTAAGACAAACTCACACACGTTCAATTTGTTTTTTAAACTTTTGATGGGATAAAGAGTAAAAACTTCTCTTCTTTCCTTCATCCGCCCCCTTATCCGGTTTATCCCCTCATTTTCCCACCCAACACACCCTATCCTCCCCCGTCTCTTCCACCACACCTACAGTTGCGATGTACCGAGAGCCTTCGTTGCACGACGTCGGGGAGGCGGTGCCTAAACTCGCTGTGGGCCCGCCTTCCAAAAGCACAACCAGCGAACCGGTGGTCATGAATGGTGGGAAACCAGTCAGCAAACCTGACAAGGAGGAAACATAACCCCTCCCTTCTTTTTACCCCCCCCTGACCAATCAGAGGCCCCGGAGGAGACAGAAACTCTCCCCACTGCTGCGCAATCAAAAACTGCTCCTGTTAAGTTCTGACTGGTCAGCAGTGGGGCCCCCGGCCCCGCCTCTCCTCTCTCCCTGCCTGCTGGATGGATGGAGCGTCAGAGGGGGTCAGGGCTGGAGGGGGATGAAGAGCGTGGACCAGTCAGATACCCTGACTCCGGGACAGAGGCGTGCCCTCTTTGAGGGAGACAAAGACTTCTTTAAAATATAGACCAAGTGGAAAAAATGTTGTCTTCACCGGTATTTTTCTGTGACAATCTGTAAGAATGAGGCCCCTCCTTTTTTCCTTTCCTGATGTTTTCTGTTGCCAGGTATGCTTGCTTGCTGGTAGCCACACACACACACACAAACACACACACTTACTCCTCCTAAAATTCAACCACTTGGTTTCGATCTTTGATCGATGAGATAAAAAAAAACATCAGGCTGATCAGTCATGAAATGATCAGGGAGTGATTCTGTCACTCAGACGCTGAGGTGCTTTTCAACCAGGAACTAAAAGGTTCCTGTGTTCCCACCGAGGCCTGAAGTCCCGTGTAGATTATGCAAATCAGGCCAGTGACGTCTGGAGAGTGAGTGTGTGATGTTGTGGATGGAGGGTGAAATTAAACACTGCTCTAATCAGAAATGTTCGAGACAGTCCAGCTGCAGACCTCCACTCTTGGAGGCTCGACTCCTCCACAGTCAAAAGTAAGTGACGTCGAGATATTAAGTCAAAAATCTAAAAAATACAAAGAAGGGCTGAACAATTCATAGATTGACTAGGAAGGTGTTATGTCATAGTGTTGAAACTTGGCAGGCATTAAATTCAACATTTCCGGACACTTACAAAACATCAACTGTGTTGAACATAAACCATGCCGTAAGTGTCAGGAATGTTGAATTCAATGCCAAGTTTGGTCACTACGGCATAACTCCTTCCTAAAAAAAAAGTAAATGTATAAAAGTCACATCATCAAAAACAACATGAATTGGTGGGCACCTCAATTTGACAGTTTTCATTTCCTCAGTCATTTCAATATCAGATTCATGGTTGCTGAAGAATTGATTAGAAATGGTTAAATCCATTAACATCATTAGCCTTAATGCTTGATGATTCAGACTTTAGCTTAGCATGAAGTTTTACTGTAGAACATTACTCTTTCACGAGAGATTCCCATTCAATATGTCATATATCTCCGGGTGGACCAAAAACTATACAGGAAAAAAAGTGCTAGCTTGATGCTAACATATATGGGAAATCGCATTGATATGCTAGCGGTTAGCATACATCAATGTAACTAAAGTTTCAAACCAGAATGTCAACTTTTATCGCAGAGACTTATTACAGTTACTCTCTATGAACAATAATGAAAACTTTAAATTTCAAAATACTCAGAGGTGAACGTTTCCAACAGGAAGCTTTTGCTATTACCACTCCAAGACACTAGATGGCCTACTTCAGTCAATAATGTCAAATTGCAGGTGACGTGCAACTTTCATCTCTTTTTATTTAATGATGTCCAGAGATATCCAGAACCATTGACCAATCTCATATTTATTGAACCGTAAACTTGTTGAAAACCTGATGTCACTTCCTTCTGATGGTGGAGGGGTGGAGCCTCCAAGAGAGTCCCCTGAGAGTGTAGGTCTGCAGCTGGACCCCTCTTGAAACGCTGAGAATTGCAGACCCCGCCCACTAATACTTCCTGGTTTAAATGTAGACTGTAGTTCCTGTGGTTGAAAAGCACCTTTACACAAATCATGGCGTGACCCTTGATTTACAAACAGCCTTCGAGAGTTTTCAGACTTCCTTACTTCCTGTTTGTTCAGGAGTGTTATCCAGCACACACTAGTGATTCTCTAAATACATCTGTACAGGCACAGAGCAGATTTAACGCCCTCTTTTCCCCCTTTGCATCACACGAGGAATCCCGGCACCATATTGCTGGAGTTAGCGTGTAGCCGAAACCCAGAAGGATTCCCCCTAGTTGTAGCATCACAGATCGTAGAGGAGGCGTGCTGGTGTCTGGTAGCAGTCAGTGTTTACATGGAGTAGCAGATACTGTAACAGAGGGAGGGTCAAACCTCAAGTATGGTGAGAACAGCAGCTGTTCCTGTTTGCTGCTGAGGCACTGAAAATAAATGGGAAGAATGAGGGTAAGAGCGAACAGGGTATTTTAAAGCCAAGATGTGCTGAGTCATATCATATCCCAGGATGTAAAATCGCATATAGTGGCTTTAATCAGCAGTTTCCTTTTAGATACTTTAATCTCTTTAAAATATTTTTTTTTTTCAAAACTTAAAAAGCACACTTTGATTTTCTCATCAAGCTGATTTCATCTTTCTTTTTTCGAGACCAGGCGTAAAATCAAAAACGCCTGGAGCTGAAATGAAACCAAATAGATTCCCGTGCTTCGCCCTCTCACTGTGACAGTCAACATGGCGCCAACCTGTTCAACGTTTCGGCTTCTCTGTTTCACCTTCCTTTAGCTCCTCGAAAAGTTCCTCTAGAGATACTGTGATCCCACACACGCACACTCATCCGCGATTATTTTCAGCTACGAGCAGAAACTGTCCCTTCTGCTTTCTCTCTGTTCAAACTACTAAATGACCTCCATCCTCCCCGCCCTTACAGAAACACAAGGCTGGATGATTAATCCTCACAGTTTCCTCGACTTTCCAGCGAGCCTGAGCGAGCTGCATCCCGCCTCAGCAACAGGTGTGTGTCTGTGAAGCGCTGCTGCACACGGTGAAGAGACGGCGTTCCTCACATTTGTTCCTTGTCTGCTTCTCTGATCTCATTCGCTGTGTGCAAATATGTGAGTTTCTGAATTTAAAGTGTCCGTCTGTGACGTTTTACTCACGTCCTAAAAAAGTGGGAGCTTTTTCAACCGGGGCCTTAGTCTTTGAGGATGTATCTTAAAGTACGGCCCAGGTTCAAAAACATAAAAAGTAAAATCAGTTTTAATCTGTGCAAGTGACGTGCGTCGTTTTATCAGGGTGATACTGTAGATTTTTGCTGTGTGAGTGCCTCTTCTTCATCCAGGACGGCTGGAGCCGAGGGAAACCCGACGCTTCCAAAAACGTCCGCCCTTCTGTCTCGTCTTGTTAGCGAGCAAAATGAGACAAAAGGGAGCAGGAGATGTCTTTCGTTGTGCTCGTTTTCGCGTCAAAGAAATGTGGATGTAACATTTATCGACTGTTGTGTCACACGAAAAATGAACCCTGGACAATCAGGCTCTATCTTTTACTCTGCTGCATCCTGTGTTGTCAGACTGGCTTTAATTACAGTATAGAGGACAATGTTTGTGCCTGCCTGAGCAACCATTAGCAGATACAATCAGTTACAAGAGTCTGGGACAGCAACTGTTATCCGCTGAATGATTATCAAGCTGCTAATTTGTCCGACGCTGCTGGCAGAGGGAAGAGACGAGGCGAAAGGAGCCGAGGCTCTGCTTGTAGCGTCTTGTTAAAAAGCAGCGATTGAAGATCTGTGGCACATTCTCAAGATTTAATAACGGCGAGGCCAGGGAAAAATGGCCCCGTTTCCTGGATACTGACCAAAAACACTGCTACAATAGTGTTTCCAGGCTGGTAATCACAGTTCAAACAACGAAGGCGCAATTACTGTCAGCGTCTCCGGAGAGATTTCTCTCCACTGGTGGTTAGCCAGGTACCAAGGCTACAATTATGAGAAATCTAACAGCGGGTTGTGCTCAGGGAGAGAGCGCCTGATTTAATTAGAAGTGAGCAATCACGACAGCCTGGGTCATTTTTAATTCTCCACATACAAGCACCACTCATGTACTAATGGCAGGTACACATGTAGCCATCTTAACTCCGTCTTTCATGGAGCGTAGCTCTGAACCCAGACTCCACAGGACACAAAATGAAGCCAGCATCACAGGACGAAGAGGCTGCTGTGACCTGGTGCACTTTAGAGACGCAGGGACGTGTTATGGTTAGCACTGTACTCTCGCTGTAGCTCGTCTCCCTCAGGTTTTTCTTTTGCAGCTTTCCACTTTATTCCTCTTACAAAAGGCTGCCTTATTACATCTGAATCAGTGAGCGCGCTCTCCTCCAAGCTGTTACTTTCTGCGAACACTCATCCCACACAGCAGCAGACACTCTCCATCCTATTTTAATTTCCAATTATCCTTAAATCTTCTGTTCACTGTAACTAGCTGGCTCTTTGCTCGTTTTGTAATCATGCAGCCGGAGAACTTTTTATTCCCACCTCCTCCTCCTCCTCCTCTTCAACTCTTCTCTCTGTTTGGACTGTTTCCCACTTGTTGCATGGTTTAAAAGAGGACAGATGACAGGGGCTAATGCATGTGGTAATGTAGGTAATGTGTTATCGAAACAAAACAATCATTTACAGCAAAGCACTGCTGAGGTTTTGCATCTGGCTCCAGCATTGCTCATCGATTCAAGTCCTGAAAATCTGACGAAATCCTCCAGAGAAGGAGGTAGATTCAACCAGAGCCAGAAGCAAAACCTCACCTGTGCTGACCTTACAGGAGTTTACCGTCTGTCAGTCGATGTACAGTTACACTTTACATACATATTATGCAAACAGAGTTTGTCTGCACTGTACAGTTTGTGTCCGATCCATTGTATACACACAGAAAACGACGATATTGAATAAAGGATTTATAGAAAGAAGTGTGACTCTTTCATTTTTAGGCGCTGTCCTTGAGTTTCTGCACCCATTCACCGTTTGTGTGTATGCCTACCTGTCTCACACACACCTCACGGCTCCCTCAATAACTCTCTTTCATCCTTTGTGTGGACTGAAGGGCAGCCTGTGTTATCGGCCTGCAGAAAGGTGCAGGAAGTGACCGACAGCAGACAATTCAGCCAGAGTTACCAGTGACTCACCGCGACTTTGACACAATAAACGCCTGTGAAGAACGAGCTATTTTTAGAAAGAGAGGAGCGCCGTGTTAATAGCTGCACAAATAAAAGGTTAATGGGCTGTGAGAGGAGAAATTACCAGTTAATTTGATGATCTTTGGAACATTTTAGTGCTTTTTCAGGCAGAACTGTCAAACATTTGTGGGTTTTAGTTAGTTTAAAGTTGTGTGCTGCTGACCTTAAATGTTAAAAATCTACAGAACAGCAGTTTGTAGTTTGCAGAGCCATTAAACAGCTCCATTATCAGACAGATATGAGAGCAGAGATGAGGAGAGACAGCTCTGCACACACTTCCAGACAGGTTGACAGGCAGGATGAGACTTCACACACACTCACACACTCACACCCGCACGTCACATCTCCTGGCCTCCTGGAAGTGGCAGATGAACCAGCAAATACTGTAATTAGGTGTCTGTAATTAAAATCTGCATATGTTAATGTAATGTAAATGAGGTGTACTTTGAAGGGCAACATGGTGTTTAATTAGCAGGAGGACTGGAGCTTTAATTATATCTGGAGAGCTGCATCCTTCACTTGATTCAACCTGAAGACCCAGATCCTTTTGTCCAAGGAGGATTTCATGTCCTACATCCTCATTTTTCACTCTTATTACATCTCTCTCCAATCATTCTTTATCATTTTTAAAACCGTTTCTTCCTCCATTTTTCTGCATTTTGTGAAAAAGTTTGTCGTCTGATTTCATTTATGGAAAACTTTTACGTTTAACCCTTTGATTACAACTCTGTCCTCTACCAAGACTGCAAAAAAACCAAAACACTACCCTTTATTCTTCCTCAAATCTTTCCCTAAACTTTTTTCCTAATCAAAAATACCAAATTGATTCTTTTTGTATCCTTTTAAACATTAAAATGCCCATTTGGTTATTTGATTATGGGTGAGTCAATACCAGGTATTAGAGCCCGACTGAAATGGGATTTTTGGGGTCGATGTCGATACCGATATTGGGGGCAAAAAGAAGCCGATATCTGATATAAAGGCCGATATCTGATATATAGGCCGATATCTGATATATAGGCCAATATCTGATATATAGGCCGATATCTGATATATAGGCCAATATCTGATATATAGACCGATATTCGATATATGGACTGATATCCGATATATCGGCTGACATATGTAATAAGTTCACACAGGACAAATACTGTATATGAACACAAATTATGACTTGCTATTAAAAAGTTCCATCTTCCATTTAATGCATGGGGCTAAACTAGATTTTAAGTAACAATGTAGCTGCTTTCAAAACATGCAACAAATACAATTACAACAAAATACATTGAAACATTTTCAAAAATTATTTCAACCAAAACAATAACTTGTGAATTTATAAGCCCAGGTTAATCCTGCATGGCGTTATGAAGTGAGACGCTGTGTAGTAGCCTTATTTTAATTAACACACAGGAGCAGGAGCGACAGAATCTCTGCGCAGCAAAAATTTTATTATTCCGCTACATTTTGGGCGATGTTGATTAATAGGTTACAGGCTATAATTGGGCCGATTAATCGGTCGGGCTCTCCAAGGTATCAGTATCAGTATCAGGCCGATACTAACCTTGACCAGCATCTAATACTCAAGGCAAAATAATATTGCATTGAGTAAGTCCTCCTCGCCAGAAGTTGGCGCTACACCGCCAGGGTTTAACAACACTGCAAACCAGCACTTTAAAAAAGGTAGTGTCTGCAGGAATTTCCTTAAAAAAATCTTAACGTTTGCAGGAATAATCCTGCTTAATATTCTCCTCTAGGCCTCTATACATGTGTGTCAGTGTCTGTGTCGGCCTCAACCCCCTCCTCTGCCTGGATGTCGATGTTTTGGTTGTATCAGGATGTTGCAGGGCAGAGCGTTTACAAGTCTACATCAATCCCAGCACGCCCAGTGCACAAGTGACTTTGCGTGTTGATGATAGCGAGTGGAAGAAGCTAGCCTGATTGGCTACAATAGCAGGGAGAAAGAAAAGCATAACCAAAGTGAAGATGAGCTTGTGCTAGCATGCCAAGTCAGGTGCACAGCTCAATGCTACAGGTGGTTGCTGGGCTAGTAGTGTACTAATAACAGTCAGAGGCAGTGGGTGTGCACAATCAGAAGAGGAGGAGCCTAGTTTGAATGTTGTATTTACTAACAAGTAAGGAAAATTGCCCCCAGTGTGTTGTTGACCTTTGGAAAAATTTGAATTTTGAGATTTTTCTTAAAAAAAAGAAAAACTACAAAAAATCAATTATGCAACACAACCAAAGTTATAGCCAAAAATGAAGCAAAAAGAATACCTGAGAGGACAAAAATGAACCCAGAGAGAGTTTGTGATTAGCATCTTGTTTCCCCCACTTCCCTCCAGTCTCCCCCTGCTGGCCACACAAAAAAAACACAGTTTCAGCACTCTCCTTCATCTACTCTCCTTTTGCTTTCCACTTCTCCCATGCAGCCTGTAGGCCCCGAACAAGCCAATGAGATCACTTTTTCCTGCGGCTCAAACTAAAACTCTATTATGCACAAAGCAACATGGCTGCTCGCTAATCTCTTATTAAAAAGCAGCCAATTATAGCCGGCAAACAAAATGACATTCTGTTATCAGAGAGCACAAAATGTTTCGATTTCCTCCTCTTTTTGATTAATTTCATTAAAACAGCGTCGAGTTGGGGGGGTTTTGGGTCCCTTATCTACACACACACACACACACACACACACACACACACACACACACACACACACACACACACACACACATAAAAAGATACTATGCCCATGCTGAAGCAATGTGTTTGAGGTAGTGATGAGAGCTCACTTGAGAGCCAGTTTCTGTCTGCCTCATTATCATCAAACACAACAGGCGCTGCAGCACATGTGCACACACATACGTGGACACACTTACATGCATATGCACACACATGAACACACACACACTCACATGCGTCATAGATGGTTTTCATCGTAATCAGGACCACTTCAAGCGTTTATGTCTCTTGCAGCTGCTGCAGCATGACAACCCTGCCTCTTCAAAGCGTCAGGTGCTGGGAAACGTCTCGGCTCCATTTTTATAATTATTTATCTTTAATAATTCGTACACGTGATATTAATCTTTTTTCTGTTAAAGAAAGAGAGGGTCTGGAGATGAAAGATGCACACAATAACAGCCTGAGATTAGAGAGTTTTCAGCAGTAGTGACAGAAAAATGGTCAGATAAAGAAGTTAACACAGAAATATGTTTCCATATTACTGAGTTATTGTCAAAATAAGACAAGATGAGATGTAAACAGTCAGGCCTCTCACTGAAACACAGAGGAGACACTGAAACAACATGTTCTGGCTTCTTTTGGAATATCTGGATCATTTTCTAGTGTTGAAACAACACACCACACTTCCATTGGCCGCACTTAAGATGTAAGAGTGATTGTATGTTTAGGGGTACATTTCAGGTTTACCAAAAAGTGAAAAGAAGCCTCCAACCGTGACTATGTGAACACACTCACTAGCCCAGCAACCACCTGTAGCATCGCATTTCTATGCGGGAGAGACTCGAGAGCCGTGCACCTGATTTGGCATGTTAGCACAAGCTAACCACGGGTATTTGACACAAACCGGGTTAGCAGAAAGCCAACTAGCGTCACTCACCGAGTTCCTGAAAGCAAGTGACAGTTGAGCTAAGCTTCACCTTCGTTTAGGAAAAAGCTTTATCATTTTGGATTTTTGTTTCACTTTGTTTTCCTTCCTCTGTGCTGCGTCCACTATCGTAGCTGCTCTGATTAGCTTCTTCCACTTGCGATCATCAACACACAAAGTCACTTGCGCACTGAGCTCTCTATGTTTGGCTGATGTCACCACACTTACCCTCCATCCTAATACACATCCTAATACAACCAAAAAATCAACATCCAGGCAGAGGAGGGGGTTGAGGCAGACACAGACACTGACACACGTGTATAGAAGCTCAAAGGAAACGATTAAGCAGGATTATTCCTGTAAAAGTTGACTTTATTTTATTTTTTTTTAGGATAATGAATCATGCGGACTCTACTTTTAAGTGTTAAAAAAGGAAATAAAACCGTTCATTTTTTTGTCAACTGTGTAATGGACAAAGGTTGTGACTTTTTTTCAACTAAATTTCATATTACATAGATTATTATGAAGGCTTGGCTCTCTAGAAATGTCCCTTGTCTTTTATATCACCAACATTTGAAATAACTATGGCGCAAAAATCACAGGTAACACAGTAGACATCTATAGTAAGTACACAAGGCCATAATGATAACACGTTTGATGAATGCGCCCCATGTACGGACAATTATTCTGATGAAATATTGATGAGGAGGAGCTGAAATTTGCCATACTTTCTTTGAGATTCCCACCATAAAGGATGTGACCTCAACTGATTTAGGTCATGTGACTTTGGAGCATTCATTGCTGATATATTGGGTTTTCTTCAGCGGGCAACACAGTTGTAACAGATTTCTGAGACACACACAAAGTGAATTATTTATTCATTTTAATTCAGTTTTGTCATGTTTTAATGATTATTTTGAACAAATAAAAGTGTAAATAATAAACACAAACATGTATCCTAGTGTTAATTTTGAAGAGCAAATTTGACATTTAAGAAATGGGACAGCACAAAAACTGCAAATTCCAACACATTTGCATTTCTGCTAAATAAATTAAAGAATATGTAACTTTTTTTAATAAATAAAGGTTGAATATCAAGCAAATGACAAAATGTGAAATTGGTTGCTGCTTCCCTGTGGCGCTTTTAGCTACTTCCAAAACTATTTCCTGTGCGCTAACTTTTACAAAATCCAAAGAATTCACACCATCTTTTTCCTCCAGTGTTTCTTCTTTATGTGTTTTCCTCCTCCAACCTTTGATTTATCCCTCTTTTCTCCTCCTCCTCCTTTATTTATCACCTCCCCGTCATTTATCACCTCCCTCTCTCCTTCTTGCTCACAACAACAGGGAAAGCGAAGAAAAGGTTGATGAAGAGCAGAGACACGTGACGGCGGGAGCAGAGAGGAAGAGGAATAATTTATCTCTCAGGTGATAAGTGACATTTGATGGACACACACACACACACACACACACACACACACACACAGGGTAGGGCAGAGCAGCATCCAGTCAGGCAAGCACGTCGTCTGAATACTGATTAACCAATCAGAGCACATTTCTGCCTGGCACCAGAGACACTCGTTGACTGCTATGGCAACCAAGAAAGCATCACAGGCGAGAGGAGAGGGAGGAAGTGCCTCGGTGTGTGTGTGTGTGTGTGTGTGTGCTGGAGTGAGAGGAACAAACTCATCTCTCGCAGCGTTTAGAGTCGAGAACATTGGAATTCATTATTCATATTTTACAGGTTGTTGGACAAATTTGGCGTCTTAGATTTTTAATTTTTGCAACTTAAGCAAGATGGAGGATAAGGGTCTCTGCTGCCTGCTGTTGCTCTCCATACAGACTGTTTTTAACTGTTATGAAACCCTACATTTACTTGTGTTATTTTCAGAAGTCTTAAGTAACTGTGCTCTGCGTCCTCTCTGGACAGAGCTGAGAGGACGCTGAATCTGACACACTTACGAAACGTTTTATTGCGCGAGAGTCTCTGAAAGAGAGAAAAGAGAACCAAATTAAAGACGAGCGGAGCCTTTGTCTCGCTGCTTTGGCAATATTGTTCTCAACTGTCATGCAAATGAGGAGCAGTGGACTGAGAAATACAGGGAGAGATGGGAAGAACAGAGAGAGATAGTCAATGAAAATCCAGCCTGCCCAAAGCAAAGAGTGCACTTTAATTCCATCTAAATTAAATCTGAAATATCGCATTCACACCCCGTACGCCATGAAACAATCATTTACTCCACACCACTGCAGGGAATGTGATCGTGGTTCTCGGCATTGAGATGTTTGCTCTAATATTTCACACATCCAGGAGTTATATTCACAGATTAAATCCACACAAACACTCACACAGCTGCCATGAGTCACTAGGCCTTTTTTTGTCTCAGTAATCACATCCACTTACGTCACCTATCATCTCTGTGGATCAGCTCCGTGTTCAGCTTGACCACCAAACGCTCAGCCGTTCAGTCTGAAGTCACACTGTAAAGACATTTGGATCTTATGTAAAAGTTTTGGATGGCAAAGTATAAACCCACACAGGGTTGGAAGATGTTCGGACACATTATACCAAAAGACAAAATAGGTGTGAGGCTTTATTATTTGCAGATTTGTTGATTGTGAGCTGGTATCAATGTTCTTAAAAGGGTGGACACTATTCAAATGAATTGGTTATAAACATGAAATATTGAAAGGATAAGTTATGCTAACATCATATTGTGCTGTTTCCTCATGCTGTTTAATAATGAAATGGTTGTGTTGAACAGTATCTTGTGGTTTCATTAGTATTCTATCATGTCATCACATAATGTGATGATATGCATCATTTCATAAGTATCATTTAGTTTCAAAACACATCATAAAGTATTGCTACTTGTCTTAACATGTCTTTTCTTATCAAAACATTTTGTGATGTTGTAACAAATCATAACTCATCGATAAACCCCACACTGTAATGCACCCCATGTATTGTAGCGTAACACACCCTAGGTAGCAACATAACACATATATCTCATTGGTTCACACCCAGTGTAGTGGACCCAATGTAACATCACCACAGACTGTATAATTAATAGACGTAGTCTCCCCGATATCACCGTCTGTTTCTGAAACAGATTTTTGAAGCAGATCGGCCATCGCAGCCATATTGGAAGTGGCAAGGGCTTTTAGTACAGCTATAAGGCGCCTGTCAGTCATGTGACCTAAGCTATGCCTCTGATTGGGTGAGCTTGTGATCTTAATATCCTCTGAACTGGGTTAGAAAAAAATTCAACCCCCATATAGTGTGTGCTGATAGTAAAATTAGCAACTCAGTCAGGAGAGGTTTTTTGAACCAGGCTGCCAATTGGTTAATTTCTGCTGTAAAAACAGCTTTTTTTGGCTTGGTGTGGATGTGACTTCCTGTAATTCCAGAGCCAGCCTCAAGTGGACACTCAAGAAACAGCAGATTTTAGCACTTCAGTGTTGTCTCATATTCTTAGACCAGAGGTTGCCACTTGAACAACACACCCTAGGCAATGCATTGTAACACACCCTAAATGTTGCATTATAACACACTCTATGAATCCTGTCATAATGCACCCTATTTATTGCATTGTTACACCCCTGTATTGCAACGTAATGCACCCTGTGTAGCAACTTTTCCTATGCTACTTCACCTTATGTGTAAACACCTATTCTATATAACAACTAATTCTATGGGACAACAAATCTAATGTAACACATCCAATCTGTTGCATTGTGACACATCACAAAGCATCCTATGTAATTTCTTATAACACATCTTATCACATTTTAAGTCTTCATGATTTTTTATAATTCTTCAAAACTCACCCAAATCCTGTTGTCACATAAGATCATATAGTATCATGTGGATTGTAGCATATTGCATCATTTCCTGACATACCGTAAGGACTCGTTTAATATGTTGAACACATGGTTTCATAACATATCGTAAACTTTTGTTACTTCTTGTCACGTGCCTTTGTTGTCTCATATTGTTTCATATGGTAAAAATGGTAAATGGACCAGTACTTATATAGCACTTTTCTAGTCTCTCAGACCACTCAAAGCTAGTCTTCATTCACCCATACACACCACATTCACACACTGATGGTGGATTTTCCTATTGGAAACCATCGGTTTTATCTAATCCATTTACACCCACCCACACAACACTGACTAACAGTGGGAGCAATTCAGGGTTCAGTGTCTTGCTCAAGGACACTTCATATTGTTACCCTACTGAGCCGCAGTTACATGTTAGCATAATGTATCGTCACGTATTTAATCCTGTGGTGTCTTAATGTACTTTTTCGTATCATATGGATTCATGACATATTGAATGGCTTCAGAAACTACTATAACTTGTTGTAACAAGACTTTTTAAGTCATATTGTATTATATCCTAAGATAAAATAGTGCAATATACAGGAAAGTATCAAACCTTAGCGTGCTGTAAAGTAACTTTTTGTTTGAACAAAGTCTAGGATTTTTTTTATGACATTAAAAGTAGAAACAACATTAGATAAGGGTGGTTTATCTTATAAATAAAGTTTATGTAAACTGTGCAAAAAGTATTTTAACTACCAATCTAAGAGTGAGCGTCAGTATTTTTTTGATATCTGTGTGTGCGAATGACATTATTGGATACAGAGGAGAAGAGTGAGTGCATTATTACAGCAGTTTGAAGGGCACCTCAGCAGGTTTAATATTAAAGTTAGAGAGCAGGCTTTAATATCAAACTTCATCAATATTTCATTTCATATGAATATGATTTCACTGGCTGCTCTCGTCTCACAAACACACACTAGTTTTCTGTCAGAATTTTGGGCTTTCAATCACATTTGATTCTCTATAAGAGGCTGAACACTAGCTGATTCTCCTCAGACGACAAAAAAAAAAACAGATCTGTGGCTACGTTTCTGAAAACTGAAATAAAAAAAAGCAGAGTATTTTCAAGAGTTACAGGTATCGAAAAACCAGGCCACTTTGTGCGTTTCTTATCCACTTTTTTACAGAGTGGATTCGAAGTCTCTGCTCCAGAGAAAAAGAGAGAAAGCACTTCTTCTTGTGAGAATAGAACATTTTATTTTGGCGGGGACGGAGGGGGGAAATGGACTGGAGCAGAGAGAGAAGAGAGCCGGGTACAGGGAGAGATCAATGCCCCGGCTGCTGCACAGAGACGCAGAGAAGAATCAAGTGTTTTTCTTGCTTTTAGGTAGCCGTAGGTGTGCTGGTTTGGTGACCTTGGCAACTGGCAGTGGAGCAGAACATTTGATTGGTGTGTGTGTGTGTGTGTGTGTGTGTGTGTGCATGTGAGTGTGTGTCACATGCAGGGAGGTCAAGATGTCCAAATAGAAAATCGATGCATTCTTTGCTTACAGATGCACAACTCCAAACTGCTGTTATCTTCTGGAATAAAAGCTGCTTTGTCCTCCTTTGCAGCCGTTAGTTTAGCCTCACAATTAAGTTTTTCTTTTTTAGAGAAAGCTTTTTAGTCTGATGACTCAGACGGTTTTGTCTGTTGATCATAGTGTGAGAGACGTCTGGCCTTCAAGCAATTTCACCCGCGGTTTGTGCTGCAGACGCTCGGCTATTTCGGCTTTCAGAATGGGTAATTGCTCAGGTGTGCAGCGGCAGTCGTTGCAGGCAATTACTCTAGGTTGTTAGTGGGAAAAAAGACAAGTCCAAACTTTGTTAACCTGCTCTGGTTGACACTTTCCCAGCCTCTCAGCTGAAGAGGTGTCAGGAGGATGTGGAGAGTCTCATGCTATCATGAGATGAGACTTGATGTGTGATGTGTCTTTCCTGTTAAATGTTAAAAATGCCGTGGTACATTCATCCAACATGAAGCAGACAAACAAACAGCTCCGCCCTGCTGCCTCCTGCAGCCCCTCCTGCCTGTCGATGCGTCCCTCTTTCTGTTTTCGCTGTCAGTCAGGGAGAGGAGATGGTGGCATTTCCAGCCTTGCAGACAGCTTCTCCCATCAGGCCTCATGACTGACGGCAGAACTGGAGTGCATGGGTATGAATACAAGAGCGCTAATCAGCTATTCTTTGCTCATCCTTTAATGTGTCCGTCAACCCATCCGGGGCGTCCTGGCTGAATAAAGATCTGGATGTGGTGCTAATGCGACACGTTCGATGACTGGAACCAGAGGAAGAGCACGTCTGCAGGCCTGGTGTCTATCTAGCTGTTTGTAGCAGGGCTTCATAAACAGGCAGGGGCCACTCTACAGTCCCTTAGGGCCCTGGGCAAAAAACACAGGGGGGCCCTCCAACTATTGGCCATCAGCCTTAGATAATAAATATCTGAGAGGAACAAACACAATACAGGTCTTATTAAAAACAGTTAAAAAAGCATAAAGCTGAGTGAACACACATGGAGAGTACAATAAAGTAATAAAACCACTGATGATAATATTTTTGATTATTATTGTTTCTTAATCTTTTTGTTATTTTTTTATTTTATTTTAAATATATTTTTTATTTTAATTATAACATTATTTTTTTTATCCATTATTTATTTTATTTTTTTAATCCATTATTTATTTTATTATTTTCATTATCCATTACTTATTATTATTATTATTATTATTATTATTATTATTATTATTATTATTTTAACTTGTGTTATTAATATCTTTTATTTATTTATTTGTTAATATTACTTTGTAATGTACGTCGTGAGCAAGTGGCACTGACGCACACAGTACAATAGCTTCCATTCAAGGCCAGTGTAATTCATTATCCAAATATCTTGCCTATGTGTTCTAAAACTTAGCTTTTTTAGCGTTTTTAGCTTTTTTTTAGCTTAATAGTTAAGTTTTAAGTATTGTCCAAGTTAGCTGTTTTTGTTTGCAGCCTGCTAACTCAGCAAACAAGTTGAATGAAGGCATCCTTTTCTGCAAGACTCAACAAGAGCCACGTTCAGACGACAACCTTAAAATGCAAAAAAAAAGGCAGTGAAAAAAAATCAATGGAAACGCCTTACTAAAAGGGCTGTTGTGAGCATGCCAGGACTGTAGGTGGCGCTATAACTGTCATCCAGAAGCAGCTTTTGGCAGATCTCCAATGAAGTAGAGTTGGGCTGATCATTAGGCGCCAGTTGTACAATCCTAGTTTTAACAGTTTGTGTTGTTTAGAACTTTTCAGTAGGATTTGTTTCACTTTGATCCAAAGAACAGGATTATCCTGATCCCATCAGAAAGTGGAATTCAGGAATAAATTATAGTAAAAGTTTAAAATTGGTCAAATAATACAACATTCAACAATAAAGTGTAGAAACTTTGATTTTTATTTTGCACTTGACATGTTTAACCATTACTGTGATAGAGTAGATAAAGTTAGCTTAGGCGTCTGCTTCTGCTCTTTCAGTATGAAAGTAAGAGAAACTGAAAGAGCAGAAGCAGAGATGCTCCTGGCAGAGGAACAAATCAAGTGAGCGAACTCCAGCAAACTGGAAAGAAACTTCAGATCAGCCTTCTAAACATTTTATTTATTTATTTATTTTTGCATTTCAGACTTTTTCAAAACATCCACTTTGTATTTTTTTTATGTATATTTGCTTTTCTTTTTTTTTTTCTTTCTTTTTTTTTTTTTTTTTTTTTAGCTCAGATTAGGGGTCATAAAAGAAATTAAAACTAGAAGTGAATGTTAATATTATTTTTGTTTTGTCTCAAAATAAATTAACACTTACAATGACCCCATCTCCTACCTGTTGTTCTTTACAGAGCTGGTAGTCCACATTATGATATGCTGTCCCACTTGTGAAGCCCTGGTAATCTGGATTAGGTAGTCTTAAAAACTGTGTATCTGGATGAGGGTGATCCAATCCTCTGTTGCTTTGAAAAAAAAATGGATCATTTGGATCCAGGTTAAATTCTTTGAGCATCTGACCCCTGGTGTATTGGTGAATGCTTAAAGAGCAGCACCACTACTTGATGTAAGTTGCCTGAGTATGAAATGTCTAGTGGGTGAATTAGTGACCTTTGACCTCCTCTGGGGAGCATGCATGTCTAACTTCAAACCTTTCTTGATCTGAATCCATGAACACAGATTTATTTGTGCAGGATTACTCATACATCTGCAAAAAAAAACAACCCTTCCAAGAGTTTCCTGCATGTTTCCCAGCCCCCTCCTGACCTTTACAGAGGTATTACACCTGCAGAGCTTTGGAGATCTGTCTCCTGGAGTATTCACTCCTGTACCAGCACATGCAGCAGGTTGATAAAGCTCAGGGAGGGACAGGGCAGCTTCAGGGGCAGTGGAAGAGAAATGTCACACAGTGCTGCTAGTTAAAACCAAAAATTGAAGCCTTGAAATCCCTCTAAGTGTCGAATTATCCTTTTTTCTTCTTCAAACTGGCCTTTTCACGCTTGTTTTCCTCAGCCTCGCCGCCTTGCAGGGAGAATATTCCAGCCCCTGAGTGTAACAAGACACAGCTTCCCCCGCTGAGACCCTGAGCGGCGTGTTGACGGGCAGCTCTGCTGTCCTGTGCACGCCGAGGAGCTGCGGCGCCGTGCACAACAAGGAAATCATTTGATCAGAGCGGTGGTAGCTCAGCTGGAACCGTGTGCATGCTGTCGAATGCTCCCTCCTGTCTGCAGCACACAAACTTTCACATTTGAATCCTTTGCTTTAAACTAACACTCCTCTCTTTTAATGTCTCAGGAAGGAGACGAGGCTGCACTGCTTCACCTAGACAGCTGAGTGGAGGGTTCAGAAAGGAGGAAGAGGAGGAGGAACGAAAGCCTGCTGCAACATCAGGAAATCCAGAGAGATGAAGAGAAGTCACCTGAATCAGTTTCTGGAGGTAGATGCAGACACACGATGAGGCTCTAATTGTAGAAAAACAAGCATGAGCGACCGGGGATTCACTTCAAAAGTAGAGGAGGTGAAAAAGATCCTGAGGATTCTCACGTTTGTTTAGTTTGCGGGTAAATCTACCAAACTAAACCTACATCCCCTGATCTGCTGGCCTAATTAGCTTCATTATCATCCCTGCTAATGCAAATGTCCAATTACTGCAGCACAAGTTATCCTCAGGACTCTTGTTAGAGCAAACAGGAACAATAGGAGGTGGAGGTCCCGGGCACAATGCAGGGTTTTTTAAATTTAGGTCTTCAGCGAGCTGAAACGAGAAACCCTGATCTGATCTGCTCTGTTCTTCTGCCTGAGCTGAGGTTTAAACTAAACACACAGCAAACTGTGGATTCAGCTGGCAACCAGGAGAAAGACAGAGACAGGGGGAGAAATCATCCATCTGATAGAACTCTCTGTGATACACCTGCTCCTAGAAACGACGTTAAATGTCAGCTGTCTCTTCCTGAGATGACGACGCACTCACACCCTGACGTTTCCTCGCTTTCCTCTCAGGGAGGGTGTTTGATCTGAGCCTGGTGTTCACAGAGAATTAACGCGAGGACAGAAAAAGGAGAAACAATGACATGAGGGATGCTGGGAATACTCAGAGAAACAACTGATTATTTTGAACTTGAAATGTAAAGCACATGCAGGAGAAAAAAGCAGAGTAAAAAAAAATAAATGAACATCTGGGTTTTGTGTCTGTTCCAGCTCAGCAGTCAGGACTCTGGGCCTCTGGGGACCCCAGCTCTCTAAATTGACAATTTTCTCCGAGTGTTATCCACAAAGATGAGAGGTTGTTATAGTACGAAGGCGTGAAGGGATGGCTCTCTGGACAAATAAACAGGTACTCACACAAACACACACACACACACACAAAATGCACAAAGCTTTAGGACGAGGGTTTTGAGACTGAAATGAAGACTGGAGAATATTCTGCAGGAGGAACGAGGGTGAAAACTCCTCCATGAAAACATCTTGAGAATAAATCCAACAAAAACTCTAAGACTGATTTAAAAAAACAAGCATCTTTAGGAAACAGATTCATCAGACTGATAAGTGTGACACAGAGACAGAAAGGGCTGCTACTCCCTCTAGTGGTGAACCCTGGTACTGTTCAGGAACAACTGTTTCCAGTGTGTGTGCAGAATCCACACATTTCATTTTATTTGTTTATTTGAACATGTTTGAAAAAGACTGAAAAACAGATTCATAAAATGTAGGATGTGTTCTAGCAGAAAAAAAATTAAGCAATTAGACAACTCTAATAACACAAATCATTCCCAGCACACATCAGAAACAGAAACATTGATTGACTTGCCTCCTTCAATTCAAAACAATCAGTTTCAATCTGCATTAAAAAATCCCACTGATTAATTTCAACTTCATGTTACTTTGGTTTATTTTTATTCATTTTCACTGAGTTCTTTCTTTAGGTTTAAACTGATTGTAAAGTGACTTTGAGTGTTAGGAAAGGTACTTTAGTCAGGGCCACTCAGTTCAGCCAGATGAGTTTGTAGGAAGACTGAGATTTGTAAAACTATACATGTTAGGAAACCTTATAATGTACAAATCAGAAAACCAATGTTGCCATTTTTTCTGAGGTCGTTATAGCAGCCATCTTGGAGCTTAAAACAGGCTTCTTTCAAAAACCAATTTCTCTATATCTTACCTCCTAGATTACCTAAATTCATGATTTCAATGGTTGAATCTACATTTTTGGGGCAAGGAATCCAATGGAGTTGACTTTCCTTTTAATTGAGCCATGCATGGTTGTGTATTTAGCATCTTTACATGATAAAATGGTGTTTTATGGTCATCCTATATATTGACTTAAGCAACCTGACTACTTAAGGGAGTACTTAAAAGGCAACGCCACCTGGAGGAATTTCACCTCTGGAAAACTCTTTTAGTTAAATTGTCTAAATAAATACACAGGTTCATTAGACCACTAGGAAATGAGACAGAGGGATACTTACAAGAGCGCTATATTTATTTTATGACAAATCTTCTTCTAAATAAATAAATAAATAAAAATCACAACTTCATACACAGCAAAAAAGAACCCTAGAATAAAACAGTCCTAAAGTAACTAAATTCAGATGACTCCAACAGACTAACGGCAAGCAAATTGGGCAAAAAAAAATCACAAGATCACAAGTAATCAAATAAAGATAAACACAAACATGCAAATCACTCCCTCAATACAAAACTAAATGCAAAAGATTAACCTACAAAAATAATCACACTCGTGCAATTCAAAATATCAAGACAGGTAACCTAGATGCAAAAATAACCCATAAAAATAACCACAGTCATCCAAAAGACAAAACCCCTCAAACTTAACACAGAAATATAACACAAAATGACCCCCTCACACCATGAGAAAACAATTTAAAAAATATCAGCATTCCGTATTTAATCCCAAACCTCTCACACGTCCCACAGTCCAATGCTGAAGAAAGAGCCAGATGATGGCTTGCCGCTCCGTTCAACTAGAGGGAAAGTGAAGCTTTGGTAAATGTGCAGCAGGAAACCATGGACACATCAAAAGGCAGACAACAGATACTTACCCCAGAAACACCAGGAGAGCCACTAGCAGAGCAATCCGTCCACCCAGCAGCCACAGCCAGCCCCAACAGCACTACAACAGGTGGAAACTGAGTCACCAATACGCACAGAGCGCACCAGCATCAATGGGAAAACGGCAAGGCGCATTACCCGGATGGGAGATGAAAGCACTAGGATCCACAGGTACCCAAAGACACGCCACGTCACCTCAAGGAGTGGAAGCAGGGGGGAAGAGGCTGACTAATTACCCACACCTGTATTTATAGACACGCGGTGAGGTGTGGCACACACCGGGCGCACAGTGCCAATAGCGGCCTGGAGGAAAAACAACCCGCGGCCACACTTTTAAAATGTTTTATTATTATTATTTTTAATAATTATTATTATTTTTTATTTTCTTTTTTTTTTTTGCTCACAGGAAGCATTTCAAGACAGGTGGGGGACCCGAGTTAGACCAGAGATGATTTGGGAAACCTGTTGAGTGAGATAAATGAAAGCCTTGAATTTAATTGTGTGATCCTTTCAGTAAATGTGCCCAGTTTGTCATTGGCTACCCTCTTTGTTGCATGGGAACATGTGATCATTATAATATTCAGCTGGTGGGTCGATCACCGGATACGCGCTAGTCTTTCAACCCAAGACTAGAATAAATCTGGGACTATTGTAATCCATATTTGGCCTCTGTGTTTCCAAGATTCATGGACTCTGAAGTGGCTAAAGCTCCCCCTTGTGGTGGGTAAGAGGAGAGCAACTTCTGCAAAAAGAACATCTTCAAATTTATAATCTTGTCGCTTGCTAAACAAATTGTCGTGATTATTTCTGAGTCAATTAAAGAGGAATGTGACAGGAAGTAAAAGTCAAACAGGAGGTCATATAAAAACATTTTATTATTAAAGAAGAAGCAGGATGGTTTGTTTCCCTGTATTCTATACATTATGTGCTATACAACGTGGAGGACAGACAGACACAGGAGGAGGGCGAGGTTTAGTTCAGTTCACATGAGCATGACGGGGTCTGGGGAGTGTGAGACAACAGGTCATGTGACCAAATCCAGCACCAGTTTGTTTCATGACCCTGCTGCGAGGTGGAAAGATAAAGTTGTTAGATCAGGATTGGTACAAATTGTCTGGTTTTAGTTGCAGCAAACGGCCACCAGGGGGAGACTCAATTTAACGCATGTCATCACATTTTTTTCTTTGCTAGATTTATCTTTATCGTCTCTCAGAGGAAGAAAAATGACACTTTTACGGTCAAACACGGACAATTCAAGTGATTAACCACAAACACTTCTTCATAGACCTGTGTGTGAAAATAAACCGCCAGAGCTAATATATGTTAGCATTACATTCTCTGAAGATGGAGGATTATGTACAGTTTCTTAAAGACACATCTGATAGTTCCTGTTCCTGGATGCAGTGAGGTTGTCGTGGTTGTTGTGAGGATTGTTTTTCAGGCGTGGGGGCTTCTCTCGCACAAACACAAAAGTAGGATGGAGATCTTTTATTTTTTTGACTTGCGCCTAAAATTGGTCAAGAAAAAAGGCAAAGCATCCCAGATTTCTAACTTTGAACCCGTCGAAATAAAGAGAGGTGAAATGAAACGTCTGTATGAGAGAAGTCTTCACGCCTTTGGAAGCTGAATTGTCTGGTGTGTATTTGTGTGTGTTGAAATCCTCTGTGTGATTGTGATTGGACAGCTGACCTGACACACAAGAAAACCCTGCACTTTGAAGGAGGAGGAGGAGGAGGACTAAGGTTCAACCGATGTTTCCTGACACACATTTCTGTGCCGCCATATTTCAAATTTAACCTTTTTGACTCGATGCTACGGATAGAAAATGAAACAAACTGTCAGACAGAAATCGGTTGAACCCTAGTGATCGATGCAAAGCCACACGTGTTGAAGTGTAAAGATGCAAATACACACACACACACTTTTTGCATAAACTCTATTTACATACATTAGACGTTTCTGAACCACAGGCTGTTTAAAGAGTGGACGTAGCATCACAGTTCAGAGTCAAATATTAAACTCTCATGTGATTGGCTGATAGGTACAAGAGCACCTGAGCTTGAGGTTTAAATTTGGTGGTTAACTAACCAGAAACTGGTGCCTGCAATGCTGCGTCCACTTCCTGTGTGCGGCTAGGACGACATTTGGCGACCACGCTGAGCATGTTTTTCTTCGGATAAGGCATGCCATGTGAGGTGGCGCGGTGTGACTCGCTCCGACAGCTTTTGCAGAGTCCTCGCCCAGCTCTTCCCTCATGATGTCATCTCTTGGCGACTCCTTCCAGAGCAGCGCTGCTAGAACCCTCCTCCAAGGCATGACATCATCAAAACACGCAGAGCTCAAAGTCTGCAGGCTGTGATGTCACACCCTGCGCTTCAATGACTGGAAGCCACGTGCGGATGCTCAAGCGTCAAGTCAGATGTTTGACAGTCGTCGCCCGCGGGTGGCGCCCAGAGAGGCTCGCAGCCTGGGCTCTCTGGCCCTGCAGATCAAAGAGAGGTTAAAGGAAGCCAGCACATGTCAGCGTTCAGCTACCCTGCAATGCTTGAGGACGAACCTGTAGTGCTCGTTGAAGTCCAGCCTGAAGCTGAGGAAACGCAGACTCTCATCTGAGCTGGTCATCAGCAGCACCAGGAACTGCTGCACAGTGCCCTTAAAGAAAAAAGCGCAGACTGGTTAAGAGCTGGACCATGAGAGGGATCGGCTCCTGCTCCTGGAGGGGGTCAGGCTTTTACCTGGTAGCACTTGGAGAGGCTGTCGAACTGAGAGCGCGTCCTTTGCACCATTTCCTGGAACTCCTGAATCCTCTTCTTCTCCTCTGCTTCCTGCTCGGCGGTCACTCCCCACTCACCCTGGAAGACACACATATTCAGACAAAGCAGGGGCACAGCTACTTCCTGTGTGGAAGACTGGAAACTCCTCCTACCTCCTCCTCTCTTTGTGTCTTCATGGCCTCAAACTTCAGCCTGAGGGCGAGCTCCTCCAGTGCTGAGCGGTACAGGGAGTCCTGCTCGTTCTGGAAAGCGATGATCTGGTTGAAGATGGATCTGAGCTGGTATAGGAGGGACTGGATGAGGAGACGGACGTGGAGTTAGTGCTGGGGTGCTGTGTGAGCTGTCTCTGAAGCTGTTAATGAGTGAGTGTTACCCTGCTGCTGTTGTCCAGCAGACATCTTGAGAAGATGGTGTCCAGGAAGACTTCGTGGGCGGCGATGATGTGGTCCAGATCCTGAGCCTGCTGCACTTTGTTCCACAGTTCATCCCAGGAGCACTCCAGCACCTGCATCAAATCACACGCTGAGTTTGAAGTGTGGAGTAATCACAGCTCTGAAATACTCTGACACATCCATATCTTCCTCTCTTTCAGGAAAGTTCTCACAAACAAACTTCCTCCTCCAAAAACTCAGTTCACCTCGCAGCTGATCCTGTAAATCTGCTGCTTTTACACCGCAGCGTGAGCTGTAATTACAACCGCTTTACAGCCGGAGACAGTAACAGCACTGCTAATGGTCTGACCTCAAAGGTGATGTAGTACTGCATCTGGTGGATGAAGTGGACCATCTCGGAGGCCAGGATGTGACACTGATGCAGGACGCTGGAGAGCTCTGGAGGGGAAAAGGACAACAGCAGGCTGCAGGTGAAACCCTCTGATGAATTCACTTTTCAAACCATAGTTTTAACCCTTTAATGAAAAATAAACATAGGTTAGACGCCACCCTGTTGGTTGTGGCTGCCTGTTGCAGCAGCTCTGCCTTCTTTGTCTGTTTCTTGTGATTTTTTCATCTTTTATTCATCGTTTATTCGGCTCATTTGTTGGTCGTGGACACCAACTTTACTATTTTTGCTCCTGTGTTTGTCTTGAGATCCTTCATGTGACCATGGCTGCATTGTTTAACTGTAAAATCAGTTGTTCGCAGCCTGTAACATGTCAGTGCTAACTGGTGCTACGCCCGATGTTTCCCACAAGGTGAGGAGAAGGAGGTAAGGACATGCTGGTTCTCAGGTGTGAGCCAAGAGGTGACGACATCGACCTGTCTGTCCATACATCGTTATTGGGAACGTAAGATCTATCTCCAATAAAATGGACAAGCTAGCCGTGCTAACCCAGCAACAAGGGGAATGGTAGATGTTAGCATCTATTTTCTTATGGACCTTCTTGCACCTTCTATACACCGTACCTGGCATCGTCTTTAGCAGCTTGGCGTTACACATCTGTCCCTTCCAGATGTCGGTCAGCGTGTACTCCATCCTCTTCGCCCTCCACAGGAAGCTGAACACCCGCAGGTAATGTCCCATGCACTCTCTTGTAAACACCTGAAACAGACACATCCTGTTGTTTTCTGCACACAGACGCACAGGAAGCTGTGTTTTCAGGCATGTGTGGGGGATACCGTAGCAATGGGTCCATCCACATGATAGTCCAGACTGAAGACGTCCCAACCTGTATCACCTGGAGACACCTGGGGAGGGAAGATGTGGAGGAGGTTGGAACTTGACGCCTGAAAAATGAGCAGTTTAACTTTTATAAGAACAGATTACCTCCAGAAGACGAACATCCAGCCTCTTCAGGATCTCTGCGTTGTCAAACTGCGCGTTTGTGGCTCTGACCGCCGTCTCTAAGATGCCAGTCAGATTATGCTGGTACAAAGTCGTTGCAGCACGCCCCAACTCTGGTCTGTGGCAAAAAAAAAAGACTTTTGTTACAAAGAGAGCAAACTTTTCTGGCATGTTTTGTCGAAAAGTGTTTTCTTACTTGAGCAGGTCCATGAGGTGCCTGATGAAGTCCCCCTGGCCCAGCAGCAGGTATCTCCTCATGGCCTGCAGGTGCTCCAGCAGCAGGTAGTCACGGTTGAGGACGTCCAGTAGATATTTGCTGGTATCGAAGTAGGCGGCGTCGATCTTCTCCTGGAACGCCCCCTCCAGGTCAGACAGCAGCTCTGCAGCTGGAAGGAAAAGAGAGTTGGGTTGGGATCAAACACATGCTTGGACAGTAGAGATGTCGCCAGCTGATCCAGTAAGAGCTGGAGATCAAAGCTGAAGTCCTGCAAACTGAATCGATCAGAAAGCTAAGTATACCTCCCTCCTCTTCACCGTCTGAGGCAGAGGAGGACGAGGTCAGCGAGCGGTAAGAGTATCGATCGCTGCCAGTCAACTCAGCTCCGTCAATACGACAACGTCAATACCACGAGGACACTAAACTGGCTGATGTCATGAACATGAGACTCAGGAGCAGAAGCCAAACACAGATAAAACACAATGTAACTATCTTTAACAGTAAAGGTGTTGATGCATCATGATAGAAGTCTTGTAAATCTGCTGCAGAGGTGCAGGATTGCCGGAGCTGGGAAGGAGCAAAACACATGACAGAGCCAGGAAGCAAACACACTAACTGAGGTAAAAAACTATAATCAAAATCAAACACTGCGCATCGCTTTGAGTGGTTTACCATCTTTGGTTGTGTCTGCAGACTTGTACGCTGGTGTGATTTTGCCGGGTGGCGTTCTGTCGTGGCAGACCTGATGCAGGAAGTTGATGGATTTCCCGATCAGCAGGACCTGGAATGAGGACAGAAGAGGAGTTGATGTTGATGGAACAATCTGGATGTGTAGGTTTGAGGCGGGGTGCAGGTGTGTTCACCTTGCGGGCCTGGTCCATGGTGATGAAGGTGGGGATCATCGACTTCCTGAGGGAGTATTTATCGTGCCACAGACGGTCTGTCTTCACATTGGGATCTGATGCTACGAAAAACTGAAAAAGAAAAAAACATGAATATTCAGATTTTTAGAACACGTTAAGAGATCATTACAACGTTTGTCCAGCAGAGGGTGCAGTCTGTGCAGATTTTAGGTTCTAAACCTTTAGAAATAGAAATTAAAGGAGCAGTTACTCATGTCTCCGTCTGACTAACTGGATCTGCGTTTTGATTATGCACACATCTATTTACAGCAGGTTATTCCAAGACTCTGAAATGATGCCAGTGAAACTTTGATGAGTGTCAGACATAAATAGATCTGTCAATGTTGGAGGCTTTTATCCTTTGCTACGTTCACTCAGAGTCCATTTATTGCAGCTGCTGCTCAAATGGGCATGCTGACGTGACTCTCAGGAGCTCCAGGTCACAGGAGTCAAATCTTAGGACAACCCAATTGTTACAAAAACTCTGATTCTAGCTCATTTGACATTTAAATGGTAATTTTTTAAGCTAGGGCTGGTTTTATCTGAAGCTCATGAAAGTTCGGGATTCATTCCACTCACTGCAAAAGTTTTGAGGAAGTTTTCCTCCAGTAAATTTCCTCCTAAAAGGCTCAATAACTTTGTCTTAAACACAGCACTTAAGCCCTGTGTCCAGTGAAGACGAACAGTTAATCCTGCACACTTTAAAAACAGAGGAACACAGAGAGACGGAGAGGGCAGGGAGAAGTAGAGGAGAAGCATCCATCACTGAGCTTTCCATTACGCTGCTCTCATCAGTCCTCATTTAAAGAGCTGTCCAGCCTCTCCTTTATTTCTCTCATCAGGGTCAAACATCAGAGCGCTTGAAAACAGCAATGTTCCAGAAATGAGCTGTAAATTCCTGCCTGAGCCAAAGAAAGCATCCAAATGACTAAAAGGGTGTGTGTGTGTGTGTGTGTGTACCTCGTGGTAGGTGTCCTCCAGCTCCCCGTCATAGATCCAGCGGTACAGGGAGTTGAGGATGGGGTTGGACACCAGGCTGAGGATGTGCTGCACCAGCGCTCTCATCTGTGGGTCGCCTGTCTTCCCGTAGGAGTGGACGGCTGAGGCCAGCTCCCCTCCTTTACGACCTGTTCGGCAAACGACGAACACGGTTAGACGTGGTTATTTTTTTAACGCAGTGACGATCCAGGATTTAGAGGAGCTCACCTTGGCAGAAGTCGACGAGGGCAGCCAGCGTTTTGAGTCGCACTTTGGGGTCGTACGTCCAGACGAGGAGCCTCCTGAGAGTCAGAGTGCTTTCTGTGCACACAGTCACACCCTGCTCATCCTCTACCTGTAGCTACAACACACACATACACACACGCACGCTGACCTCTTAACCTTTTCATCACAGCACACTGTGGGTGATCATTTCAGGAGTGTTTCCTGCGTGTACCTGTGAGTGCAGCACAGACAGCAGCCTGTAATACTCCTTCAGCTCCTGGTGGAGTGATGCACAGAAGCTCTGAGGAGAGACGAATACACAGGTGTGTCAGTGGGAACAAAGTTTAACACATTTTCCAACTCATATTTTACACTTTCAGGTGCACACACACCTGTCCCACTAGCCCGAAGGCCCGGTCCAGGCTCCTGGCGTCGGTGTACTTCCTGACTTTGTTGTGGAGCCAGCCGAGCTCGGCCAGTCTGATGCTGGTGTCTCTGAGGGACTTACACAGCACCACCTGGTGGGAAACAGCAGGTATTACAACATTAAGTTTAACAGAAATTAAACTCCAGCATCATTACCTCCACCACAGAGATGTTTATGTTTTTGGGAGAGTGTGTCAGTTTGTCTGTGAGCAACATAACTCAAAAAGTAATGAACTGATCTTGATGAAATTATCAGGAAATGTTCAAAATAGGATGAGGAAGAAGTGATTACATTTTGGAGGTGATCCATATCACTGTCTAGATCCAGGATGTTTTTAAAGGATTCTTTATCATTGTGAGATAGGGACGTTTTCACCATATGTGTATATAACTCCACCGTAAATGGTCGGATTGCTTTGCAAAACAATACAAGACAAGGTCACCATAATTTCTGACAGATGTAAAAGTACGATCCAGATCATGATAATATTCTGGATGCTAAGATCTGGAATATAAAATATGTCCCGGGTCATCATAGTTTTCAACACTGTCAGGAAACAAATTATCGTACAAACCTGCAGCTAACACCAAATTGTAGCAGACAGTCTGCTTCAGGTTTTAGATCAATTTTCAAAGCTCAAAATAAAACTCAAATGTGGTTGTCGGACAAACTGAAGTGACACTGATGGAGCAGATTCAAAACAAGCTTCAAAAAGTGCAAAAAAACATCTCAAACAAACAGTCGTCTAAATCATCTCTGCTGACAGCAGACTGACCACAGTCTAAGTTTAGCACCGCTCAGAGATCGTGGGACAGGTTACATCTGAGGCTTATCGACAAAAACCGAGGGGAGGAGGAGGAGGAATGAAAGGACGGTGAAAAGAGGAAAACAGAGGTCGATGTGGATCGGAGCCAAAGAGCTTCGTATTGATCTGTTGAATCTCTCTTTTAAGTTCAATCATCCTAAATAGATATGATATTACACACACACACAGACTTATTCCTTCAAAATAAAAGAGGGAGAAGATATTTTTCATCCCCTCCTCCTCCTACTCCTCCCTGCTTCGCCCTCTGCTACCTGCTGATCTACTGACGCTAATAAAAGTTTTACTGCGCTGTGCTCCGGCTCCAGGGGCTTCGGGTACCTTGCTGTCTATTTTGTAGCAGTTCTCCTGGGCGCTCATCTTGATGAACTTGCCATCGATTCCCTGGAAGACGTAGAGGATGTCCCGCACCAGCGCCGCCTCACTCACCTCTCCTGTGGGCGCAGAGGACAAGTTAGGAACACAGAGGAGAGGTTTTTTAAGTTCAGCTTCAGAACAAAGATGTGTTCACAGCTGCACTTTTATGTAGAATAAAAACATCTGCCCTGTCAAAATCACATCATGTTGTTGTGTTTTATCCTGCAGGATCATTCAAAGAGTCCGGTTTCTCATCACTGACCGTCTCTGCGAGGTTGGATCACTCTGCTGGACGGTACCACAGGCCCCAGTGTTGGCCGAGTGGCGGGCAGCGCCAGAGCAGAGGACGGGGAGCAGCTGACAGGAAGAGCCCAGGCTAGACGAGATCCCAGAGGCTGAGCTGCAGCAGCAGCTGCTGCTGCTGCAGACTGAGGAGGCTGACTGAAATATGCAGAAAGACACGCAAACATGAGAAACATTCTCAGTTTTCACGTCTGAATGCAGCTCCAGGAGACATTTCTTTGACTTTGAAGTCTTTAAAGTTCGCTTTTACATAATTGAACACCCTGCAGAGGCCTTTCAAAGTTTAACTTTAACTCAAAGACTGGAGACAGTTTTAGACATTATATTTTAGTGCGGAATTGCCCTTTTTTTTAGCCTGAAAGGTGAACCCTAACAGCCCTGGACTGAAGGCCTTCTGCATTATTGAGCAGGATGTTTGGCTAACAGCCTTCTGAAGCCTCGTAAAACAGATTTAGGGGAAGTTTATTTCCTGGTGCTAATTGATGCTCGCTTTATAAAGCGCTGAGTGTTTTTACAGGATGACGAGCAGATAAATAACCTTCAGGTCCCCTGAGATTTCACAATGAAGCAGCTTAAACACATCTGACAGGTGAGGCCGAGCACGGCACAAAGATGACGCTCGGAAAACATGTGAAAGTCAACGTTTCAGAAATGTGTCTGATTTGATTTCAGCTGATTTGAAAATAGCTCACCCAGCCAGAAGAGACTGTGGTGTTGGCGTTGGGCCGTTCAGTGTGTACACGCCCAGGCTGGAGATGCCGCTGGTGCCGACGCTGCCTGACAGAGCAGCAGTTCTGTCCCCGTAACCTAAAGCGAGGCTCTGAGGCCGGGTGCAGTAGAATGGCGTGGAGTGTGCATCCCTTGGGAGAGCCTGGGCGAAGAGGGCGCCGTAGTTTCCAACCTGACAGTGAGTAAAAACAAAGACATGATTATTTTCATGTTTTTTTTCTCAGCTTGAATCACAAAGGGTGAGAGATGACAGAAGCAGAGTGTGTCCTCACCCTGCCGGATGGTTTGCGGGGGTCTTCAGAGAGGCTGAGCAGCAGGTAGAGGACAGACCAGCGATGTTTCAGGACACTCTGTCAAAAGCATCACATAAAAACATCATCTCAAACCATCCATCAGAAAATCACTCAAACTAATCTCAAAATCAAAACCTGATTTGACTCATGGGGTATCAGCTAAATACGAACCTGTGTCTGTAGTTTCCTGTGCAGCTCAGAGAACAGCGCAGCGTCTGCTTCTCTCCTCTGCTTCATCACTGCAACAAGACAGAATCTGTCAGCTCAGGTGTTTGAGTGTCAGAATAAAACAATAAAGCGCCTCAAAAGTCTTATGTGGAGTGCTTTGAGGAGGCTCTGTTCTCACACCTGTTTCATAAAAACCTCCAAAATGAAAGAAATGCTTTTAACTTTGCAGGAATCACCATTTACATTTTAAAAAGAGGGGGATCTTTCAGAATTCCAGTGGCTGCTTTTGTTATTAAGGTTTAGATTAGTGTAAATTAAAGTAAACAGACCACAGTTTGTCACATTTGTCTCAAAGGTACGTACATTCTTTCTTGATCTTCTCTGAAACCAGGAACTCATCTCGCTCAATAGTGGGGGCGTAGTTACTGCCAATGACTCGCACTGCGTACTGGAACTGGTGGGCGACTTCAGCTGGAGACAGGATTAAAAGGAGATCTGGGTAAATTACCAACAACACTCAAAAAACACTAGAAGTCCTTTCATGCATTTAACCACATTTTCACACAATAATGTGTCCTTGAAAGTCAAATGCATTACACTTTGAAGTAAGAGTGTACATCATTAATATAAATGTGCTTATGCTGTGTGAAGGATGTAAATAAAGAGCCAAGATGAGAGGCTACAAGTCATGTTTTGGATCACAGCTTAGCATTACAACCAAACTCCAAAGCTTGGGTGTTTTATATCAACTTAAATCAACCAAAATCGACGAAAACACTAGATTCTATTGACATATTTCTGGATTTGTTGCTTTCTCTGATCAAACATGGTAGCCCTCCTCTCAGATGTCTGCATCCAGCAGGGGCCTGCAGCGAGTACCACACAAACAACACAATCCTTTTAGCATCCATGCAGTGTTTTGAAACAGAATAAGGATAAAACTTATGATTAACTAACATACAGCTTGATAGCAGGAGGATCAGCTCTATATTTTGTTAAAATGATGCTAGCGGTGCACCGACAGCATCCATCCCCGCGTGACTGACAGCTACGCAGCGGAAACCTAGCCCCGTGTCGTGCGGCTAAACACAACTACAGACAAACATTACAGTTTTAACACAACGATATGTTTAAATGTGTTTATCTTTCAACACAAGATCCTTGAAGAGCCTTTATTTATTTCGGCACAGTTTAGGAAATCAAACAGCTTGAACCTCATTCATAGTTTAACTGTTTTCTCAAACAATCTATAACTAAGACGCATCACCTTTAGCTCGCACCAAATGAGTAAAGAAGTAAATATGAGGAAATGTATTACTTTTTGGTGTAAAAGAGCAAAGCCGAATTGTTAAAAAGAGGCAAAAGAATCAGGCACTTGCTGAGAATTTAATTTGAAGTGTTTCTGGTAGCCGAATGTACTCGTAAACATGAAGTGTTCATATTCTGTTCGGGGTTTGGTTTGCAACGGAGGATGCTAACGCTAAGTGATGTACCTTCGCTTTTCCCCGTGATCCTGCAGCAGAGGCTCTGGAGGAGCACGTTGGGTGATTTCTGATCCAGAGTCGCCATGCTGTTGGAGCGTTTGGTGTCCTACGGTGGATTAATAACAGAAATTATTAAGAACTAACTGAAGTCACCCACTACGAACAACGCCATTTTGGCAAGTCCGGTTAAGCGTAAAGGAAGCAGGAAGAAAGTTCCGCCGTAGCTGCTACAAAATAAAAGCACGGAATCTCCCTCTCGCTTGACGTTCCTGAAATGTGTGATAAATATGATCTTCAGTAGTAATTGTTTAACCCACACATACAGCTTAACTATATAAATAATATTGAACACTAATATACTGTTCTTTTTCCATGTATATTCCAGTATTTTTTAAGTTAATAACTGATTGTTTTAAAGGAATTTGTGGTGAAAATAAACGGTTTATTCTGTAGCTATAAACCGGATATGCTAAATGTTACTGCGGAACGAGTGACGTGAGTGTTCCAACATAACCCGCCGAAATGCGTCTCCAGGAAACAGAAGTCGGACAAATAAAGCAAAACATTTCCCACTGGAAACAAAGCGAGTTTAAAACCTTGGTTCTGCTCCCAGACTATTCAATTCAACCTTATAGAATAGATAAATATGACTTGTGTCACTCTCAGTTATCACTGCGTTTTTTTAAACAATGGATAGACATCACTGAAAAATATGATTTTTTTTTTTACTGTAATTTATTTTTTTTGTGATGAATATTTATGTTTGTACTCAGTTGTATTAGTAATGTACCTCCTATTTTTCTTTTTAGGGGGTGGAGTTCTTATTCCAAGATATAAATTAAATAAAACCTTCAATAGAAAAAAATGTTTGAGTTTAAAACAGTGTGATAAAGCATGCGTAAGTTGTAGACTGAACAGACTTGCAAAGAAGTCCAGCTCAGTCCTGGGCTGCTCTCTTGACCCTGTTAGGTTGGAGGCTTACGGAAGAAATGGACAGTATGTGCATTTTTTTTCTAAGTTTCTCTCGCTATATTATGCTATTTGAGCTATTCTCAATAATGAATATTTTCACCACACACTTTCTTCTTTGCTGCTGCAACCCTGCAAATTTCCCTATGGTATATATTCAGCAGATTTGGAATGTTAGGTGTCCCTCCCCGCCAACTAACAGTATAAATAAAAAAGAATAAAATAAAAAGACAGATTAAATTAAATTAAATTAAATTAAATTAAATTAAATTAAATTGAATGTTATTTAAAAAAAAGAGAGAGATAAATACACGCACACACAAAATAAACCACGCCATCAAAAGAAATCAATCCCTCTAATTAACTCATGTCCGATCAATTACACTAAAATCACCAGTGTACGCATGCGCTTACCTCCCGGGACAGACACACCACCACCTGGTGACGTAGATGAGAGAAAAGCTCCTTTCGCCGCCGCGCGAGACAAGAAGATTATTACCGAGAGGAAGCGCGAGGGAGGAGGAGGAGGAGAGACCTGATACTAGTTTCTTCCTCATAGTCTGAAGAGGAGGAGGAGGAGGAACACACTTGTCTGTGCCTGTTTGAACTCAGTGAGAGACGCTCACACTCCCACACACACACTCCTCCTTTTCTATAGAGGTGGAGGTGAGCTCAGGTTTACACTCCGTCCTACTTTTTTAATTCAGGAAGAAGAGCGGGAGTCATGGATAAAGGAGGAGAATTAAGAAGTAAACACCTCCTGTGAATTAACGACGCGTAAAAGAGAAGAAGAAGAAGTGTCCGGGGAGGAAAGAGGATCAAGATGGGGATGGATTTCAGCACTCTTCGGACCCTCATCAGCAGATATGTGAGTTTAAAACCCCTAAATGTGTATTATTTCTCCCACTGTTCGTATCTGCACACACATGTGCTCACAAACCATAAAGATAAACAGAAAATGTGAGAGTTTTCATCTACTATGGGTTTCAAATTCCGCCGAAGCGGCTACTCATCCGGATTAAGTTTCACTCGCGAAAGGGAGTGAAGAGTGGGTCATTGAGAGATGATAAGGAAGCCGTTAGAGAGGAAAAGAAATGAGTTGGAAAAATATTTAAAAAAGGGTACAATTTCATTTTTAGAGGTGTTGTTTTTATATAAAACATTTGTGTATAAAAGTTTAAAAACCGGGAAAGTAGATGTGCGTTTAAATTACACAAAACCTCTTTTGAAATATTGCGAATTTTCATCTTTATCGTGATTTCTTTTTATATTGACACCTTGTTTAGTAATTTCTTTACAGAAAACTCTAGTGTACGGTGACAACTAGTATTCTGTGCAGTTTTTATATCACATTTAGCTTTTACTTTTGTGTTATCAAGCATAATGACACGTTTATTGAGCATTTTGTAATATGCGAAACCTGTTTTAAATTGTCAGATTTTTGAATGAGGTTTGGCGCACAACAAAAATGCAAAATTTTAGTTTGTACAACTTATATTTTGTGGTCAATTACCTTTTGTAATATGTTGCAAAGAAATTTCAACTTGTAAGATTATTTTTGAGATCATAAACTCTTGCTTCATTTTGAGAAAATGTTATATCTCCTGACAGAAAAGTGTGTTAAAGCATTTTTAACAGTTAGTACATGCAAAATCTGTCAATAGTGTGTTATAAAAGGATTAGTACTTAAGGTATCAGCAGAGCAAATAAGTAAACAAATCAGAGTGCTGCTGTTACTAGTGAAGGTGGAGTTACCTGCCATCACCTGCTGTAACGCAGCATTTAGAACAGTAGGTTAAATACACAGGCGTGACAGAACATGTAGAGATATGCAGACAGACTGCAGTTGTAATGTTATGTATTGTTTTATGGTTGTTGGTGGTAGGATCTTATTTAAGTGCTCTCCCAGTCGCTCCACAAATGGAGCCCCATCACTCCCATGAATTATGTAATCCCGTTGTTTTCTCCCTGCTCGTTGAAATCGATGCACAGCAGAGGAGCGTCCAGCCTGTGCGAGCTTGCATTAGGCTCCACTGTAGGTAATGTGTTTGACGCTAATCCAGACGGTGCAAGCCCCACCACTCGCACTAGAGCCAGCGAAGGTTCATACGCACTGGCTCCACGCTCGGCTCCAACTTCGCCTCCCAAATGGCAGATAACATAAAAGTCCCGCTGTGTGGAGGCTGAAGTGGAGCCTTTGTAGACAGAAACATGCAGAGACAAGCATGTGAGGGTAGGATGTGGGATGCTGATGAAGGCTAATTGATCTGGATAACTGCTTTAGACAAATGGGTTGGGGTTTAAATTGATTGTATTGCTCCTGCAAAAAAAACAGGAAGAGACTGTCTGCTGCATGCTTAAGATTAGAGTTAGGAACATTCATCTGGCTGTCGATAGCGGGGCTTTTTGGTAAATCAGTCAATGCAGAAAGTCGGACACACAATATCAGATTTTTCCTCTGTAAACATCTTGTTTTCAGTTCAGAGAATCCCTCATTAAAGCTGTGAAATATGACAGAAACACTAACAGGGTTGAGCTGCTCCTCTTAAAACCAGTCAGGCTGTCCTCACTCCTGTGTAAAAACCAGAGGATGTTACACAATAACTGCCTCTGAAATGTGTAGAGCTCATTCTTTGAGGCTGAGTGAGGACTAAATGTAATCACTGACACTCGCTGTAGTTGTGGTGGATTCACTCTGCTTCCCTCCATTAAACCAGAGACGCTGAAGAGGTTTCACGGCTGTTGTCTTTTCTCTTTCTGTTTTAGCTTTTCAGGAAAACAGAGCCTGAGATTTGGAACCACAAGTCCTAAAATGCCAGGAATCTGTCCGACTAGTTGGAATCAGCTGATAGCGGCATTCAGCTCTCCTCCTTGATTAGTTTTTGGCACTCTTAGGACGTCATCTGAAACTACCAAACACTGAATTTAACCATTATTCGTCATATTTTGTCGTCCACATCATGAAGTTTTAGTGAATGAAACTGATTGGGATCTTGATCATGCAGCCCTGCTTTAATCAGATGCACCGTGAAGAGTTGTGCAGGTTTTCAGCTGAGTGTGTAGAAACGATGTGTTGATATCATGTCAGCGTGTAGGTGGGTTAGGAGCAGCCGGGCGGGCAGCATTCCTTCACTGATGACTAATCTGGAATCCAGGACAAAACGCCTCCCTCTTTCTCTTTCTCTGTCTGGCTCTATCACCTCCTGGATTAAAGGGTTACTGGTGTTCACTGTACCTTCAGCCACCTAATCCAGTTTACAGCTATACTCCCCAATCCAAGCCAGTCAGATTTCCTGCTGCTTATTCTCCACCTGCTGATTGGTCAGACGTTTCCTCTGGTGGAGGTTCTCGATGGCAGCGGCGGCGATGGTGCACCTGAAGAAGGAGTTAGATCTCAGGATGTGAGAGGAGCAGGTGACGCAGAGGGCGGAGGATCACATGAACGCCTTGCTTCTGTCTGCTCGTCAATAATTCATAAACAGAGTGGCGGATAATGTGAGCTGACGTCTGTGCAGATTCAGTGGGGAGGCTCAACCTGCGGTTTGGGGATGGTGGAGATTCTACAGGGTTAAAATCAGGTTTTCCCCCCCTTGGCAGAGGTAACTAAGAGTTGGGTAGTTTTGTACGGAATCCCAAGAGTGCCAAAAACAAAAATAAAGTGATAAAATGATAAATGAGAAGAGGAAGACATCTCTGTTGCTATGAAGTTGTCTCCTTCCTCCTGATAATTGTTTAACCCTGAGCTCCTCATGCTGTGCAGAGAGCAGCGAGTTAACCTCATTACCTGAGGGATTAACTCAGTAAACCTCCCCAGTCTGCTCAGCGCCGCTCCACTGCTTCACTTTACGGCTGTGTTTGGAAATTAACTCATCAGTCAGACACAAATTTAATCCCATTCTGATTCAAAAGCAATTTGTGTGATCGTAAGTCAGATTTATGTTGCAGGACGAGAATGTGACGCTTACTTTAAAAGCTTTAACTCCCCCTTTCTTAAAGTTTTATCTGCTGATGCATAAAAACACGAAAACCCACAGTTATCGCTTTTTAAACCGTTTATCTCCTCCTCACATTACCTGCTCTGTACCTGCGGCAGACTGAGCTCCATTAGGGCTCGTATCAGACCTTAACAGCGTGTTTCAGCTCAGTGAACAGGCAGACAGGTGATGGATCGCCCGGGGTTAATGGTGCATGGAGGTTTCTATCCAAAGAGAGCGTCTGTTTGAACCCCACAGAGGAGGACAGGTACACCTTAATGTTGAAAGTGCAGCCATGAGAGTTCAGTGTGTTGTTAAAAACACGAGCAGTCAGTTTGCGTCAACGCAGCTTGTGCATCCATTGATTATTGTGTAACATTATCAATACACTTTGGCAGGCGGCGTGGAGCAGACGGCTGTGAGTCCACCATTACTGTACTGTCAGGCTGCCAGAACACACACACACAGTGTGATGCACACTCCTCACACTCACGTCACTGCTTTCTGAAATGCATGTGGTGGAGCTGAGATGGCATGTTGTCACATTAGAGACGAAAGATGTTTTTAGACGTTAACTCTTAAATAGCAGCACTTTATGACTGACAGGAAATACTGAGAGTGTGGGCACTGCAGTGCAGTCTGGGTAGTTTTTATAAGAAGTCCTGTGAGACTTTGTTATGGAGTCAGATCAGTCTCAATATTCACAAATGCAAAATTTGTGTGTGTGTAAATGTGTGAACTGATCTACAAATGTGTGAGTGAATTCACAAATGTGTAAACAAATTTGCAGATGTGTAAGATATTTACGAATGCGAGCACAGGTTAACAAATGAACACAGAAGGATTCACAGATGTGACATACTTAGATCCCAAATTTACACACTTGTGGATTAGTTTACGCATTTGTGAATTGACTCACACATTTGTAAATTGAATTGCACATTTGTGAATTGACTCAAACATTTGTAAATTGAATTGCACATTTGTGAATTCACTCACAAATTTGTGAATTCACTCACACATTTGTAAATTGAATTGCACATTTGTGAATTGACTCACACATTTGTGCATTGACTCACACTTTTGTTAATTGACTCACTCTGTGCACTGACTCACACTTTGTGCATTGACTCACACTTTGTGCACTGACTCACACATTTGAATTGACTTTTACATTTATGCATTGACTCATAGATTTGTTCAGTGACTTGCACATGTGTTATAAGCTAACACATTTGTCAAGTGGCTCACACATTTGTTAACTGACTCACATTTGTGAAGTGACTCACACATTTGTGAAGTGACTCACACACATATTTTTCCATTAAAAGTTTTGAGACTAATCTGACTCCATATTTTAAACTTATACACAGATGTGACATACTTAGATTCACAATTTACACATTTGTGGATTAGTTTACGCATTTGTAAATTGACTCACATTTGTGAATTGACTCACATTTGTGAAATGACTCACACATTTGTAAATTGAACTGCACATTTGTAAATTGACTCACGCATTTGTGAATTAAATCCCACATTTGTGCATCAATTCACACATTTGTTAATTGACTCACACATTTGTGCTTTGATTCACACTTTGTGCACTGACTCACACTTTGTGCACTGACTGACACATTTGAATTGACTCTCACATTTGTGCATTGCCTCATACATTTGTTCAGTGACTCACACATTTGTGAATTGACTCACACATTTGTGCATTGACTCACTTTTTGTTTATTGACTCACACTTTGTGCATTGACTCACACTTTTGTTAACTGACTCACATTTGTTCAATGACTTTCACATTTGTGCATTGACTTACACATTTGTGAATTGACTCACTCATTTGTAAATTGACTTACACATTTGTAAATAAGCATTTGTGGATACTTTAACACATACACATATATTCCTTCTGTAGATTTTGAGACTGATCTGACTCCACACTTTGAGTTCATACACAAGCGGGAACAGGTAAAACACAAGGGAGCCGTATAAATAATAAAACAAAGGTCACATAAATGTTTCTCCCCGCTTGAACTTAAGTGACCCCCTAATTCCTTTAAACCTGCGTGCAGCATTTTAGCATTAATAAATAATCACCGCATTAATATTTGAGTGTAATTGGCCCAAACAATAGAGGCTGCAGCTAAATCTGCATCACAGCAGCACTTTTATTTTTACGACTGTGACCCCCGGGTTAGACGAGCCTCTAAATCTGCAGAAGAAGCTGCATCTAAACATTCATGTGGGAAAAGAAAAAGCCTCTTGTGCTTTCAGATGTCTTCGAGATACTCGATCAAAACTGTGGCAGCCTTTTTTAAAAATAGTCAAAGCCAGAACAGGCCGTACAAGAGGCAGGCGTTCTTCCAGGATTTGATCAGCACATGAGCAGAATGTTCCTCCAGAGCTCTGGGCGAGGAAGGGAAAGTGTGTGTTTGGAGCGGAGTGCGCTCAAAATGTAAATAAAACTCAAAGCTTTACTCACACTGCACAGGAATGTCAGGATTTTTAACTTCTCTCATAGAGGTATTCAGCCCCCCGTCAGGTGACCTGGTCTCATGAGGGCCACATGATGCCTTCAGGCTCATCAGAGCTGTTGCCAGGCAGATAAAAAAAGAGCTGGATATGTGTGCGAACAAATCGAGAAGAAGAGAGTAAATTACGTTACGGAGGAGAAGAACAAACTGACCGTACAGTAATTTTCTCCTCTCTTGCACACACACACACTTTGGGTGTGTTGACATGGAAGGGCGTCAGGATTCATGGGGACGTGTGGGGTGAGCAGGAGAAAGGTGCAGCTTCTCTTGTTCGATTTCACTAAATCTTGTTGCTAAGCAGAAAAAAGAGAGTAAGACAGAAAATATTAAATCTGAATCACAAAATCTGACAACAAATCAGACAAGCAGGAAAACCAAGGCGGAAGAATCTTACCTTTAGAGTGTTTTAGTTTCAGTCTACAGGAAACAAACTTCTCATTGTTGTTTTTCTGAGAATCTGTCAGGATTCAGTGAATAAACTCCCAAAGAGAGTGGGGTCCAAAGACGGGGAGTGAGGGAGTGAGGGGGCAGAATTAGGATTACCGCAGCTCAGTTGATCGTCATGTGATCGATTTTAGAGCCTTAGACCTGGAAACCAGCAGAGTGGACCAGTTTCACAGATGGAGACAGAGAGAAATGGAGGAAAAAGATCTTATACCTCTTTAAAGCAGGGTAACTCATCTGAAACATGGCCGACCGGGCATGAGTGGATTATTAGCGGGCTGAGAGAATGAAGAGGGTGGTTCAGGTAAAGTTTCCTGCTTTTATTCATCCATGAATCCAGGAGTTTACGAAGTTTGAAATTTTGCATGGGAACTTTCCGTAATTGGTGAGGACTTTCAGAGATGTGACCTCATTTACCTGGTCATATGCATGTTTAAATATTAACATTTTGTTTTTTTATAAGGAGACTTTCAAGTTTTTGAATCAAGTTGATAACAAGAAAAAATACTAAAAGTTTCCAAAGTTTCCCAGATTTTTTTTGGGAAAAAGTTAATTTAAGTTGACAGCAGCAAAACTCTAAAAAGTGAATATTCTGTAGCTATGAAAACTTTCAGGAAACTGTTGAACGATCTCTCTGTAGCGCCTTCTCCTGAAAGTTTCCAGCTTATCTGATTTCTTGCAGAAATTTTACCCGAGACAAAGGTTTAAAAAGTTGTTTTGGATCTACCTGCCAACTTCTCCAGACCATAGACGAGATAAAATATGGCCATAGTCCCTGTGACATCACACATCTGTTTCTGATGCAGAGTAATGAAGCCAGTCGTCGGATGCAGCCATATTGGATATGATACAGGCATTGAGTTTTTTTTTTCTAACAGCTACAGAGCCGCCATCAGTCACATGAGCTGAACTGTGTCTCTGATTGGACAATCAGATGATCAGACAATCTTAATACCTTCTTTTCTTTACACCCCACAAAGTTGGTAACCGTGTTCTTTCTCCTCATCATCAGTGAAACTGGCAGCAGGTGCGTTTTTTTCCTGCTGCCTTTAAACATTTGTAGTTACAGGCCATATGTAATAAACACCTGGTTCAGCTAAGGACGTGAGACACAGTTTATGAAACCCTGTCTAAGTTGATCTAGTTTAACTCTGATAATGATGTTATTGTCATCTTTTATCTTGATGAAACTGAAGTGATGGGCATAGTTCAAGCTGCTGAATGTAAACATGTACTGCCTCATTTTTCAAGCTAGCTAGGGTTGCCAGGTTTTATGACAACATGAAAATACAAGCCCATAGGCCAAACTACCTTTTTTTTTAACATTTTTACCACATTAATTTATTTTATTTTATTTTATTTTTTATTATATATTTTATTAAATATTATTATTATTTTATTGTATTTTTATTTATTTATTTATTTATTTTATCTATAAGTCCCCCTAGGCGTAATTTATTTAATATAGTCTGTTTTCTTCTGCAGGTTTCCGAATAGATTTTATATGTTTAAAATTTGTTTAAAAAAAAACAAAAAAACAATAGCACTTCCTGTAAGGTTTCATTTCTCTAACCCGGATGTTGCCCCTTGTTGTCCACAACCATTTCAGCATTTCCTGTTTTTTATTTTGAAACACCTGACAGCCAACCTTATTGGAGCGATTATTCACACTTTTTCCTGCTCACACCTATCACTGATTCTTTAGTTTTTAAAGCACAGACATGGGATGTTTAAAGTGGTTATCGAGGTGTTTTCATTGCATACTGCTGGAGTGATTCCTGGCATCACAAACAGAGTCATAAACACCATTAAGACGCTGTGTCCCTGCAGGACGAGCATTAGAGGAGTGCTGTGAAAAAGTTCAGTCAGGAACAAAAACAGGAGGAGATAAAAGTATTAAAAGCGTTTTTGTACGCTCCCTCTCCCTGAGCCCCGGGGAGACGTGCAGGAAGTGGGAGCCCGAACAGAGCGAGGTGAAACACGTGCTCACTTCAGCTAATGGCACTGTCACCCTAAGGAAAATCAAATGTCTGTGCAGAATGGACGCATCATGAAGCCCCACAGGAAGCCAGGTCGTTACCCATAATGCAAATGCAGGCTGAGCTTTTACTGGAAGTGCTCTGTCGGAGGATGAGTCGAGGAAAGCAGAAACGTGAGGATTAGAAAGCAGCGAAAGATTAAATCTGTGAGCAGCGTAACCGTCACCATGGGCGAGTGTCAGCTTCAAACTTCTGCAAATACAGTTCTACAACTCAACCCTGGAGGCCACGTTCTAGGGGATCATGTGACCTGAGGAGCTGCCTCTCACAGGTCTGCTCTCAGTTACACTCTGCAGCAGACACAATGAATGAAGAATGAACTCTGTGTGAGTTTAGAGTCTGCAACAATGGAGCTGCTATGCTGCACGGAGCTCAGACGCTGCATCAGAAGCTGCAGAGGTTATTACAGTTCTACTGTTCTACAGTTTTTTCTTCTTTATTTTGTTATTTTTTTTTATTGATGTTGAATAATGTGGAATAATCTAGCCAAGTAACCACAATCAATTGCTGCAAAAATATACTTCAACCTTCAACAACATTCGGTAATCGTGCTGAAAACTCACTAAGAGCTGGGTTTGAGTAACCTTGCAGAGCAGATGGACCTGCCTGATTCAGTTTCTGAAATCCTGCAGATCCATCTTGCCAGGCTCTATTGACCAATAATTTGCGGGAGCACTGGAAGTAACAATTCTTGATTGGTTGATTCTTAAGTTAACTTTCAAAAACAGCAGCAGTCGTCTGACGCCGTTATCACAGCTGTTTCTTGTGTTCCTGTAGTCGTTGGTCTGTTGTTTCTCAGTAGCAGCGCACATAAGCTACATCATATCTTAGCTTGACGTGAATTGGTCTGTGGTGAGTGTGTCAATTACCACGGTCATCCAATCACCAGCTGCAGATTTTTTTTAAAGTCCCGCCTCTGAAAACAAATCTGAAGAGCTGCTACCCAGATGGACTAGTGAAATATTTCTGTGGTTGATATTTGACTCATTCTGCCCCTGGGGACAAAGAGGAGAATGCTCAGATTAAGTTCCTAAGTGTTCCCTGAACAGATGAGTCTTCAGACATCTCTTAAAGTAGAAAGGGACTCTGTGGATCGTATAGAGTTTGGTAATTCATTCCACCATTTGGGAACAACAGAGGAGAAGAGTCTGGCTAGTGATTTGGAGCCAACAGAGGAGAAGAGTCTGGCTAGTGATTTGGAGCCGTGCCGGGCTGAGAGCACCAGGGGTCTTTCACAAGCAGAGGGTAGAGCTTTGATTTGATTGGAGGGAGGCCTGCCAGGAGGGAGTTGCAGTAGTCGATGTGTGATATCAAAAGGGTCTGTACCAGAAGCTGCGTGGCCTGTTGTGTTAGGTAGATGTAGTTGAGATGAGCTCTGTGAAAACCAGGCTAATGAACGTCTCTATAGAGCTGTTACAGCATCTCTCCTCTCCTCTCACCCAGTTTCAGAGCCGAGGGAGACGTGTTATTTTCTAAAAGCTGCAGAAAGCTGTGATATAATCTCACACAAATGCTTGTTCATAATAGATGATGAGTGTTATGTAACACCCTTTATGAAGCAGCTCAGGTACACGGCCCACGCTGGGCTGTGGAGCGGTCTGCTGACCTACAAAGGTGACTGAAACGTCTATTTTAGCTCCTTTAGACTCAGTGACGCAGGATCCACAGCCGTCCTGTTGATGCTGTCACACCTGTAAGTGGACAGATGTGAGACGGACGTTCAGGACGTCTGGATGAGGCTTTATCTTATTTGGTGTGCGCCTGTTCGACAGATGGGAGGCACAGCTGGTGTTTAATCTGCGACTCAGGTAGCACACACACTCTGACTGTCTGATATCAGATATATTCATCACACTAAATCTTTAATCCTGTCGTAGTTGTGCCATCTGCACCTGTGCGGAAAGCAGAGTGGTACAAAAAGTACGCTGCAGCTTTTTTTAACCCTGTTTCTAAACTGGGAGTCCAGCGGGAGCAGAAAGTGGTGACTTTGGAGAAACAGAGGCAAAGAGTAGCAGCTTTTATCTGACGCTTGTGTTTAACACTGTGATTTCACAGAAAGGACTCAGGGTTTGTTATCTCTTCAGCTCAGAGGTGTTTGACGCAGAATCAGGTGTGAGAGTGTGTGTTTTCCTGTGTGCTATCAGTCAGAGCAGGTTGTGTGTGCTGGCTTTTGTTGGGAGCTGTTTCCAGCCTGTTGCAGCGGCAGATAAAATACTCTGGTATTGGTCATCAGTGGAGCAGCAGCTCTTAAAGCTGCTGACTAACAATAGGCCTGTGTGTGTGTGTGTCAGTGTGTGTGTCAGTGTGTGTGTGTTGCAGGGATTCCTCTGTGCTCTGTCCTGTTAATGTTATCTTTCCCTTCCAGGCGATATGAAGCAATAAAACAGTGTTATAGTGGAGGAAGAGGACATTTTCAGCGCTGGAGGGGAAACTCCAGTGACAGACAGCCTGAGTGTGTGTGACTGTGACTGTGTGTGTGTGAGTCACAGTGATCAGTAAGTCACGTCTGAGTCATGTGCTGCTGTGAGGATGCATTTAGTGGATGCTTCTGCTTTGAAATGCTCTGAAAACAAACTGACATGACGATAGAAGTAAAACCAAACGGAGGTCTGACTCCTCATGGGGGGTCAGCTGCTGGGTTCAGGAAATGTGTGTGTGAGTGGGTGTGTCCGGCACTTCCTGTTTACAATCTGCTCCTGTGTTCCTGATCACAGAGGGGCCTCAGTTCCTGGATCGTGATGATGCGTTCAGGTCCTGTTGGCTCAGATTACAAATCCAACATCAGCTTCTTGGATTGAGTCTGTCAGTCTAAGGCCAAACCTGAACGCCTACACCACGTTCACATTAGGTTCACCATTTGGTCGTCTAACCATGACTCCACTTGGATGTCTAAGCAGGACGTCCTTTCATCCTCATTTTTGGTCATATAACTTTAAAATATTAGTTTTGTATCAAAGTAATATTTTGTTAGTTTCCAGTCTAAAATGCTGATGTGTTTTCCTGGAGCTTCATTTGGCTCAGCAGCAGCTTTGAGGTGGAAATGTATAACGTCTTTGTCTGTATTCACAGTTTCCATCAGCTGCTGAGAAAATCAAATAAAGCTACGGGAACTGGACTACAGTTAGACACAGAAACTAGAAGAAGTATCAAAACAAGAAGACGGACTAATAAGTGACATTAGATCAAATCATAGGGACTTTGCTTTGGAACTGGAGGGACGCTGGTTCAAGGCCTGGCACGAACCAAGATTTGAATGTCTTCAGGCGTTGGAAAATTACGTTATCTGGAGAAACAGTCTGCAACTTCAGGAGACTAAAGTTAGATGCCCAAAATTGATATTGAATGACATAAAATTTATATTATGATAAATGATATAAGAAAGTCGTTTCAACGTCTCTTTGTCAGTGGGTAGTTGAACACTATTTTGATCTAACTTAGTCTCACTGAAATCTCCAAGTATCAAATCTTTAAAAAGGTGGAAAAAAAGATGCAAAGTCCAATCACTGGGGAGTCCAGTCAGGTTGAATCCAGAATATTTTATTTATTGCACATTATCAATCAATCAATCAAAATGTATTTAATTAAGCACTTTTCATACAAATTAAGTGTAGCACAAAGTGCTTTACAAACAGACACATGAATTAAATTAAAGAATTATACCCCAAACCCACTCCACCCAGCAACCCATACACAGTATTAATAAAAAGAAACATAGATAAAGACAATAATAAAGCACACTGCTGTACCCAGTAGGTACTGAGGAAACGCCGTCTTAAAGGTTTAACAATGAGAGAACACTGGAGGTTAGGTAAAAAGTATAAAATTAAATATATCATGATATAAGATAAGAAAATGTTTTTTAAGAATTAAGAGTAAAAAGTACTAGAAATTAAGTTTATATCTATATCTATATATATATATATATATCTATATATATATATCTATCTATATATATATATATATATATATATATATATATATATATATATATATATATATATATATATATATATATATATATATATATATATATATATATATATATATATAGATAGATAGATAGATAGATAGATAGATATATATAGATATAGATATATATATACACACATATATATATATAAATATATATATATATATATATATATATATATATATATATATATATATATATATATATATATATATGTAAGAACAAAACAGGAAAACTAGAGAATAAAATACGGAAAATAAAACAATTATTCATCATTGCACATTTTTCTAAGGTCAGCACTTAGCTAAGAAACCAACACAGGCTCTGAGGCTGAAGCTCAGGGATATTCTCTTCCTACACGATAATTTAGGGCTTTCCATGGATGGACTGTGGAGGTACAAATGTAATATCTTCTCACAGCTTGGGGCTTGTGCAAGTGCAGTAGGCTCTTACCTGACAGCTCTTAATAAAACAAGGAGTGAGAGGTTGATTTTGAGGTGTTTTCCAAGTTTTATTGTCAAGTTTGCAAATGCAAAGCACACAATGTCTCTGACAGTTTTCAGCTTCAAAGGAGACAAGTGAAATTGGAATTAGAGACAAATCCTCTAGGAAAAAAACTTGGTCCCCTTGAACCAGACCAGAAGCTGGGGTCTCTTTTGCGATCATACGAATATTTCAGGAGCATTTTCTGCTTTCTTCTTCTGATGCTAGTAGTTTAAATGTAAGGTTTCAGTGGTGTCACACCCTGCTGTTGCTTTAGCTAGCACCCAGTTTCACTTCTCCCCTGTGCACCTGCATCCAAATTCTGCAGAAAGAGAGAAGTAACACACAGATCAGCCTGAAGTGCATCTGCGATCAGACAGACACAAACCCCGCCAGCTCTCTCCATCCTTTCTCCTCAGACCACAAATGTTTCCCTCCCAACTATAAATACCCCGCATCCTGTAACATGAAACGCTGTGAAAAGTGATTATCCCGGGGTCCAGAATAGCTCCACAGTCTCCACTTACATCCAACAGGCTAACACAGGGCACTTTTATTTTATAAAGCCGGCTTTTATTTTGCGATGATGCCGCTTTGATTTGATTACGCGCAGGCGGGGCTGGGCTTTCGTGTAGAAAAGCTGGAATCCGGATGAAAGCTAAACAGAATCGATGCGAGATAGACGGCGGGGCTTAGAGGCCCTGCTTCAGGTTGTGGTGAGAGATGGAGAGGACGAGGTGAGAAAGCCGATAAAGGTACATTAAGAGGAAAATGGAGGAGGAGAGAGCACTCTGAGTTTTCATCTTTGTGTACACTTTCTCTCTGAAACAGATCCATAAAAGTGGGAATTCTTAAACAAATCAATCTGATGTTGTTCTTATCCAATCCCTGAGCTGAATGTGGCTCATATCAAGTCTAAAAAAGAGAGTTTCTACTAAGAATAGGACGTAAACACTCGCTTAGATTTCACTTTTTGCAGTGTAGAAGTGTCATGAATCATTAATGATCCCATCACTGTGGTGAGCCCATACTTAAGTCTCGATTTCTGGGTTTCAAGACAGATTATTGCTCTCACTTCTGAGAACAACTAATAAGCAATGGCATCCCTGATAATCTTATAAATGCATGAAAAAAAACATGCGTTTGAGTGTGTGTAAACTGTGTGAGGAGAATCAGAGCAAGAAATAGGAACACGAGCGCCGTGTCTTGACAGAAATCAGCTGATTTTCAGAGTTTCAATCTCGACACAGGCCTCATTTTTCCTCCCCTTGTCCTCGCTCCCTGCCGGATAATTGGAGGTCAGAGGATATAAATAGTCCTCCGTGTTAAACGGTGTAATCTTAGAGCGAACAGGTTACTGTGTGAGACAGTGAAGAAAGTGGGACAGCCTCCTGACACTCAATCTGACGGATTACTGTCAGCTCCCGTTAGGACGAGCTCCAGCCACTGTTTGGTGGAGATTTAGACCAGAATCTCCAGGTTTGCTCCCGTCTAGGCCTGCCCTGGCTCTTTCTACCTCCAGGTGTTGACAGATGTCGACGGCCTGCTCAGACATGAAACCCCTGTGGAGAGAGTTTCCCTCCTTTTTTCAGTCGTCATGTTAGTTTCCCTGCAGAAGTCTTATCAGCGTGTGTGTGGAGTGTGTTTTATATGCGTGTGTAAGCATGGTGCATTCCAGTCAGAGTCACATGCAGGTCTGTGTATCCGTGCTAACAAAAGCGGTCATTCATCCAGCAGTGGTTTCTCATGCTGTGTGTCGCTGCGTGGGATCAATTTCACTATTTATGAGGCATCATCAAACATTTGGAGTTTAATAAAAATGCATAAAATATACATCACTGCTTAGATTTGAATTGTTTTACTAAGAAAATGTGTTTTTTTCTGCACAGTGTGTTGGTGAGGAGAACTGGGTGGACAGCAGGACCATCTACATCGGTCACAAGGAGCCTCCTCCAGGGACAGAGGCCTTCATCCAACAGAGATACCCAGACAACAGGATAGTCTCCTCCAAGGTCAGGACACACCTCCACAGACGCAATAAAGTCATAAATCCAGCATTCTTAGATACACCCAGGTGGCTAACCTTGGAGACTGCATCCTGCTGATAGACCTCTGCCAGCTTTGTTGTGCTCAAAACTCCTGTTGGTCAAACCTCTTTCTTATTTTACCTTGCCCCGATCGTAAAAAAATCATGTGTTTGTCCCATCTTTGTCAGACGGAGCCTTTCACATCTGGCTTATAGACCATTCTTTTGCATCTTTTGAGCAACTAGGAAGTAAATCTGATATTCCCAATCTCATTTTTATATAGGTGCCAACAAGCCCCGGCAGGCTTACTCCACATGTTTTGGGCCTGTCCAAGACTACATGCATTTTGTAAATCAATTTTTGATGCTCTTTCCAAAATATTAGAAGTGCCAGTAGATCCCCACCACCACTTCATCAACATGTTTTACTCTACAGCAGGGGTGGCCAACTTGTGGCTCACGAGCCACATGTGGTTCTTTGCCTTTCTGTGTGCAGCTCTTCAATCCATTCATAAAAAAACTATAGATATATATAGTTATGAGTAGTGGTGTGCTGATCAATCTGAAATATTGATATATTGATGCCTACATTGGGATTAGTATTGATCAATACTTGGGTGATAAGATTGATACTTAAGTTTCGGTTTCTCTTCTCTACATACTGATCTACTGGTTTGAATATTAGTACGCTAGTTTTATAATTTGTTCTGTATGTTTGTTTTCCATCTTCCTGCCCAGGGACCACTAATGAAAATTAGCTCTGCAGCTAACTCTGGCTTGACAGCTTTCTTGTTTTGCATGGCTCCTGTCAAATACACTCATTAGCTCTGAGAATAATATGCTCGTCTTCTGTACTCTGATGGCCAGGTGCCTTATACTGTATCAGTGGAAAGACCCTCTTCCCTCCTGAATATTCTCATTGGATCAAAGAGATTATGCGATATGTCAAGCCTAAGAATATAAGATACTTTCTTGAAGGGTCTGTCCTAAGATTTTATGAAACCTGGAAGCATTTCTTGATTTTTGTTGTTTATTGTTCTACTAGTTGTGTTGGCCAGTGCTAATGTCGGACGACTGATTACTATCTGTCCAGTGGGTGGATTAAATTTTGGAGGTGATCCAGATCACCGACTAGATCCAGGACTTTCTTAAAGGATTCTTTATCATTGTGAGATAGGGCTGTTTTCACCGTATGTGTGTATAACTCCACCATAAATGGTAGAATTGCTTTGCAAAACAATACAAGACAAGGTCACCATCATTTGTGACAATAATCCTGGATACTAAGATCCTGAACATGAAATATATACTGGGTCGTCATTATTTTTAACAAATTGTAGCAGACAGTCTGCTGAAAGAGAGTATAACATTAAAGTCGGACTAAAGTGTTGGTGGCAATCACACTATGCTTGGTGGAGGTCTGCGCTCTCTAACTGCTTTTTTAGTTTGTATGTATGCTTTTTGATATGTCTGTATATTGCAAAACTTTCAAAAAGAGACCTTGATATAAAAAAAAAAAAATCGACATTCTCCAACCTCTCTATTGTTTTTAGTACACGTTTTGGAACTTCATCCCCAAGAATATGTTCGAGCAGTTCAGGAGAGTCGCCAACTTCTACTTCCTCATCATCTTCCTCATACAGGTAACACATTTAACACATTAAATGTTGCATATTTTAAAGTAAATCTGTGTCATTGTGACTTCATCTCTGCCTGTTTCACCTCAGTTAATCATCGACACTCCCACCAGCCCCATCACCAGCGGGCTCCCACTTTTCTTCGTCATCACAGTCACCGCCATCAAGCAGGTGAAGTTCAAAGCCCTGATTAAATGTTGCGTATTGTTTTATTCTTCTGCATTCACACTCCTTTGTGTCTGTTTCTCTCTGCGTCAGGGTTACGAGGACTGGCTCCGACACAAAGCCGACAACTCCGTCAACCAGTGTCCAGTCCACGTGGTCCAGCACGGGAAGGTGGTCCGCAAACAAAGCCGCAAGCTCAGGGTACGAAACACTCTGTTTAGTGCATTTGTTTTATCGGCTCGTGCGGAGGGATTTTCCTGACACTAAGCCGTGTGTGTGTGTCTGCAGTCCTACATTTGAGAGCTTTAAAGTCTGTCGTATTAATGTTTGTTACATAATATCTGAGAGAGTGACGCTGCAGCTTGAATAACAGACAGAGAGGATCTGTTTCAGCATCAACAATCCTGTGCAGGAACAAATGTGAGCGTCTGTTGGCTGGAGCTCAAAGCTCTACAGGTGGTGAAGCAGACGGTTAGCTTGTTAGGCTAACTGCATTAGCAAAACTAATGAGGATGAGAGGCATGCTATCCCTGCAGAGTCAGTGTGGAGTTTGTTTATTGTACAGGAGGTAAAGCTGACTCAGTATGGAGAGCAACAGCAGGTGTGCACTCTGAAAAAAAGAACTACTTCCTGTCTCTCAGGTTGGAGATGTCGTCTCGGTAAAAGAGGACGAGACGTTCCCGTGCGACCTCATCCTCCTCTCTACATCTCGGGAAGACGGAACATGTTTCGTCACCACGGCTAGTCTGGATGGAGAGAGCAGCCACAAGGTGTGTACCTGTAGTCAAGCCCCGCCCATCAGCTCCTCAGTGCATGCTTAAGTTTCACTTTCTGCACACCTCTGTGTGAAAAAGTGAATCAAAAAACAAGTGATTGGTTGTTTTTTTGCTCTTATTGTGTTGAAATCCCAGATTAGTGAAATGTTTCGTCTGCTTTGGAGATTTTAAAGATTAAACCCAAGAATTAATTTATTCATTTTTCAGTCTGAGCTTGCGCTGCTGTGGAACAATAGTTGGATTATTTCAGGCATTTGTCGGGAAATACTTGACCTGTTAATTAAGTTTAAACCAGAGTGTGAATCTAAATGTCTCTTCTTTCAGACCTACTATGCAGTCCAGGACACCAAAGCCTACAACACAGAGAAGGAAGTGGACTCCATTCACGCGACTATTGAATGTGAACAACCTCAACCGGACCTCTACAAGTCAGTACAACACACCTGGACAAACACAGTTTTTAAATCAAGTACTGCATGAAACACTGACCTCTTTGCCCCCCTCTTGTGGACGTCTTGAACAGGTTTGTTGGACGGATCAACATTTACATGGATAACGAGCCAGTGGCCAGGTTTGTGATTTTATTTGTGTGTTTAAATTTAAGTGTGTTGGGAGGAAAAATGAAGCTCAGGTATTAAAAAGAAGCTTGTTTGCATTCACAGGCCTTTAGGATCGGAGAACCTGCTGCTGCGAGGGGCCACGTTGAAGAACACAGAGTACATCTACGGTAAACACCACACAAAAGACCACAAAACGTTTGTTTTCAAGAGAGCACTTCAAAGACATGCATGAGAGTGAACTTCATGTGCACATCAGCACATGGATTTCTGCACCACTAAAATAAAAAGTGATAAGAACTCAGGGTTCCTTTCTCCTTATTTAGGCTACACATTTCTAAAACCCTCAAACAGAGGAGGTCTAACATCAGGACCATGGAGGATTCCATCTTTAGAGAGTAATATTTCCATTGGAGGTATAAATGTTGAAGAAACCCAAACTCAGTTTTCCATGTTAATTTATCAGAACCTGTAAAAACCTGAAACACATCACTATCCTCTACACAAACCTTACCATACAGAAAAATAGTTTTGCTAAAGTTTATTCAGAGGCACACATTTTTAATGCAAGTTTTGTTGGGGGATCCAACTGGTGGCCTCCTTCATGCCTCTGGCCAGGCTACTGGTTTTTGGACCTGACGTCCTGCCAGGAGTACACCCCTCTTCTCTCAGGAGCCTGTTGGTGGGTCTCCCGGTGGCCTCCTTGCGGGCTTGGCTTATGAGCAGGTGTAGCAGCTTGTTGAACTGGCCGGCCTCTTACCCCCTTCTGGTCAGGTGTCCAAAACTTACACCAGAGTTCCTTGCGGGGCAAAGATTCACCATGTGCAGGAAACTGTTGGTGGGGTTTCATGCAGCCTGCTTCCTGCCTTTGGGTAGGAGCAGGTTGGGCAGCTTGTTGACGCTGCTGGCCTCCCTCCCCCCTGTGGTCAGGGCGCTGATTTTTGGACCTGACGTCCTGCCAGGAATACACCCCTTTTCTATCAGGAGCCTCATTTCTTTTTTCAGGTGTTTGATTTTTATACCTATGATCAGAATCACAAACAGTTTTTGTTGAGAATGGATGAGAAATGTTTCAGTTCACCGATATCGTTAGCCTTTGTGCTGAATGATATACTTATCAATTTTTAACACTATGCTTGAGCTTCCGGACCTTACGTCGACTAGTCTGCTGCAGCCATCTTAGCTTAGCAGTAAGACATAATTTCCTAAGAAAGCACTAGGTTCAGGATTTTCAATTTGAAGTTTGACTGAAAAACTGAACTCACAAAATAAATTATATTACTTTTCTACTAGAGAGTCTTATTCAAGATACTCCACATGATTTGGCTAGTATTATGTACTACAAATGATATGAACGGAATTATGCTAGCTTGGTGGTAACATAAATGTGAAATTGCATTGATATGCTAGGTGTTGGCGCAGAAACATATCACAGAGACACTTTGTAAAATTTACTGAAATCTTGAAATGCTAAAACACTTGGAGGCAAATGTGACAGCTCATGGATGGTTTCATATGTAGAGCAAGGTTCCAAACAACTTAAAATACTGCTTTAACCATTTTGAGAAACTAGATGGCGCATTTGAGTAAATTATATATAACAAAACAGGAAATCAAGGTCACATGACACCAGTTTTGACCTTTTTTCTGTATATTTAAACTCAAAGATATCCAGATGCAGTGACCAATTTCATTTTTATTTAGTTATAACCTTAATTTTGTGTTGTTGACCCAGAGAACCTGTGAGGCTACTTTTTGTACAGAGGAATCAATAAGGGAATCCATAAGAAATCAAATATAAAAACAGGATCAGTAGTAGTATGGTATCAGTAAATCTTATCGAAACACATCTCTATTCATACCTGATGTCCTGGCAGGAGAAAACTCCTCTTTTTTCAGGAGCCTGGTGTTGGGTCTCCTGTTGGCGTCCAGCTGTTTGTGTTTTGGACCTCACGTCCTGACTGGAATACACCACTTTATTTTCAGAAGCCTGATGTTGGGTCTCCTGTTGGCGTCCAGCCTGTGTTTTGGACCTCACGTCCTGGCTGGAATACACCACTCTGTTTTCAGGAGCCTGATGTTGGGTCTCCTGGTGGCCATCCTCCTGCCTTTGTCCAGGTGTTTGGTTTTTATACCTTTGGATGAGAATCACAAACAGTTCTTGTTGAGAATGGATGAGAAATGTTTCAGTCCATTGATATCGTTAGCCATTGTGCTTAATGATTTACTTTTGGATACTTTACACCATGCTGCAGCTTTCTAAGCTTAGCAGTTGGATAATGTTTACCAAGAAAAACTCAGAGTCAAGATTTTCAGTGTGTAGTTTTACTGAAAAACTGAACTAACAAAGAAAATTTATTACTCTCTTGCAGGAGATTCATAGTCAGTCAATTCAGCATGGTATAAATCTCCTCAATAACCAAATATGATATAAACAAAAAAAACATTAGCTTGATGCTTGAATGTAAGGAAATTGCATTGATCTGCTAGGTGTTGGCATACATCGGTATAACAGCAGCTTTAGAATCAAATTTCAACTTTCATCACAGAAACATATCAGAGTGACACTTTGTAAAACAAAAAAAAGATATCTTTCAATATTAAAATACTTGGAGGCAAATGTGACAGCTCATGGCTGGTTTTGTATCTATAGCTAGGTTCCAAACAACTTAAAATAAAGCTATAACCACATTGAGACACTGAGACACATCCAGTGACCAATTTAATATATATTCAGTTATAACCTCAATTTTATGAAGTTGACCTAGAAAACCTGTGGAGCTTCATTTTGTACAGACAAAATTCACGAGAGGAATCAATAAGGAATCAAATAAAAAAAACAGAATCAATAGTAGTATTGGTATAAGTAAATCTTATCAAAACACATCTCTCTTCATACCTGATGTCCTGGCAGGAGAAAACTCCTCTTTTTTCAGGAGCCTGGTGTTGGGTCTCCTGTTGGCGACCAGCTGTTTGTGTTTTGGACCTCACGTCCTGGCTGGAATACACCACTCTGTTTTCAGGAGCCTGGTGTTGGGTCTCCTGTTGGCGACCAGCCTGTGTTTTGGACCTCACGTCCTGACTGGAATACACCACTCTATTTTCAGGAGCCTGGTGTTGGGTCTCCTGTTGGCGTCCAGCCTGTGTTTTGGACCTTACGTCCTGGCTGGAATACACCACTCTATTTTCAGGAGCCTGATGTTGGGTCTCCTGGTGGCCATCCTCCTGCCTTTGTCCAGGTTGTTGGTTTTTATACCTATGGATGAGAACCAAAAACAGTTCTTGTTGAGAATAGATAAGAAATGTTTCAGTTCATTGATAACGTTAGCCTTTTTGCTAAACAATTAAGTTGTCAATTCTTTACTTTTCTTCTATCTGCTAGTGGTTAGCATTTATCGGTATAACCTGAGCTTCAGAATAGAATTTTTAATTTTCTTCACAGATACATATCACAGTGACACTAGGCTTCTAAATGTGAAAATACCTGGAGGCAAACGTGACAGCTCATGGCTGGTTTCATATCTACAGCAAGGTTCTTATTAACTAAGAATAATGCTATAACTCCTTTGAAACACTAGATTGCGAGCAAGAAGTGAATAACAGAAAATTACATGAATGTGACATGATATGCAGTTGTTTACTTATTTCTGTATATTCACAGCCAGAGATATCTAGATCCAGTGACCAGTATCATATTTATTCATTTATAACCTCAATTTATTGTTGTAAACCCACAAACTTTTGGAGTTACTTTTTGTTAAGAGAAAAAAAAACAAAAGGGAATCAATCAGGGAATCCAGAAGGAATCAAATAAAAAAACAGGATCAGTAAGAGTATGGTTATCAGTGAATATTATCAGTACACATCTCTCTTCATACCTGATGTACTGGCAGGAGAAAACACCTCTTTTTTTAGGAGCCTGGTGTTGGGTCTCCTGTTGGTGTCCAGCTGTTTGTGTTTTGGACCTCACGTCCTGACTGGAATACACCACTTTTCTTTCTGGGGCCTGATGTTGGGTCTCCTGCAGCTGTGTTTTTTTCTGCCTTTGTGCAGGTTGTTGGTTTTTGTACCTGATATCTTGGCAGTAAAACACTCCTCTATTCTCAGGAGCCTGATGTAGGGTCCCCAGTTTGTATCTTTCCTGAGTTTGTCCAGACATTTGGACCTTGGACCTCACATCCTGGCTGGAATACAGCACTTTTCTCTCTGGAGCCTGATGTTGGGTCTCCTGCACACGTGTTTCCTGTCTTTTTTCAGGTTGTTGGTTCTTGTACCTGATGTCTTGACAGGAAAACACTCCTCTTTTCTCAGGAGCCTGATGTTGGGTCTCCAGTTTTTGTGTTTCCTGCCTTTTTTCAGGTTGTTGGTTTTTGTACCTGATGTCTTGGCAGGAAAACACTCCCCTTTTCTCAGGAGCCTGATGTTGGGTCTCCTGGTGACCTTGGGACGGGCTGTAATATTTTTCAGCCTCTTTTTCGATTATATCCCACCAGGTCAGGGACTTAGGATGTGTGGACCTGCGGCTTCGATGTTTTTCAGCCTCGGTTTTAATGGGGTCTACCATATCCATGATGGTTCCCCAGTCCAGGGACTCAGGAAGTTGAGTTATCTTCATTTTGAAGTGTTTTAGTCTTGTCTCTGTCAGATCTCTGCGAGTGATGTGCTCTCTTCGATCGTTGGAGTGGAGTGTGAGATTTTCTGGGTTAGTTCTGCATTTGTTGCAACGGCTGTGATGTCACAGAACATTCAGAGATCTCACAGTGATCTAACAGAGGCCTGAGGACTCTTCACTTTCAGAACAGGAAGTTGTTATTGTTTGATTTGAATTGTGCTGCAAACACTTTAAAGTGAACAAAATGGCTCAAACAAATATATTATAACCATGTAACGGTCAAAACTTATCTTTAAACCTTTTTTTAGACTAAGCTCGTAATCAGTGGTCAGTTAGCTTAAGCGTTTTCTATCAGCTTTATCCAGTTAAACCTGAAGTGTCAAGACAAACAGATTTGTTTGTTCTACTGGAGTAATTTGTCTCCCATGAAGAGATGCAGTGCAAACTAATAGATAGATATGTTATAAATGTAAGGAACTGAAGGCTTAACAAAGCTGGTATTGTCCCAAGCAGCCTGATAAGCTAGTTTTGTGTTGCCCTTAGGGATGGGGATTGAAAACTGGTTCCTGATAAGAAATGTTTCGTTATCATAAGCCATTGTGCTTAACAATTCACTTAGCCATTCTTTCCACTATTCCGGAGCTGCAGGACCTTATGTCCACTAGTCTACTGCAGCTATCTTAGCTTATCAGTTAGCTAACGTTTCCAAGGAAAACTCAGGTTCAGGATTTTCAGTTTGAAGTTTTACTGAAGAACTGAACTCACAAAAAATGCTTATCACTCTCTCACAGGAGATTCATTGTCAGTCAATTCAACACGGTATAAATCCAAAAATGATACAAACAAAATAGCTTTAGCTTGATGCTAACATATAAGGAGAATTGCATTGATCTGCTAGCGATTAGCATTCATTGGTATAACTTAACTTTAGAAATGAATTTTAACTTTTATAACAGAAACATATCACAGTGACACTTTGCAAAAAATCCTGAAAACTCCAAGGGCTCTAATTTCGTGGCGCAGTGCAGGGGGCGCAAGCCTGGTGCGCCCCGTGCAGTGTTAATTTCTTGCGGCGCACCCCCATGCGCTGCCAATTTGACAATTTGGTGAACCGTCTGCGCAGAGATGGGTGTGACGGCGTGCCAGGGGGAGGTGTCAGCAGACTCATGTTGGCGCAGTGACAATTTTGTGCCATAAACAGCGCAGAAACTGTGCTGAAAGCTCACCAGCTCCAACCTGGTCTATCCTCGGCGCAAAGCGGAGGGCACCCTCCGCAGCTGTAATTTGGTGACAGGCGCACATGTGTGCACATGTCATCAAAGCCTCAGAGGCAGGTTTCCAGAGTGTCAGACACATTTTAATGCAATAAACAATCACAGCAATCACTATTTAATGTAACCGTCTGAACCAGCATATACATTTGTATCTATATTAACTGTCCCGTCACATCTGATGTCAGATTAAAGCCGTTTGTCATAATGGAAAGTTAACCTGACGGCAGCTGGAAGTTTGATGCACATCTTACAATTAAACAATAAACAGCCTTAACATCTGATACTGAGTATATATCTGGTTCTCTCATTTCATTTAATTCAAAGAAAAGAGGGAGAGAAAAGACGAAGAAAAAAGAGACAAAATAAATGTATGTCACACAGGATTTACCCTTGATTTCCCATATTTCTCTGTTTGAGTCTTTATTTTTAACTGTCAGTATTATTGTAAAAACTGTTGGATTTGACAAAAAAACTAAGTTGAAAAAAAATGAGAGTTTTGACCTTGTGTAATCCTCTTCCTCTTTTCAGCGGTTGCCATCTACACAGGAATGGAAACAAAGATGGCTCTCAACTACCAGTCCAAGTCTCAGAAGCGGTCAGCAGTGGAGAAGTAAGCTCTCTCCTTCATGATTCAAACCTGGCAGCACTTTGATATTTCTGACCGGTCAATCTGTACCAGCTGATCTCTCCCCCTCCATCTGGTGATATCATGCTTTCTGTATCCAGACGGTTCAGTCATAGACAGACTGGAGGTGGACTACATTTACACCTCACAGTCTGATTGACTCATTAGAAAGCTTTTCTCTGCTCAGCTGTTCACTCAAACATCTCTCGTTGTCTCCCTCTGCAGGTCAATGAACGCCTACCTCGTCGTCTACCTCTGCATCCTCATCGGCAAATCCATCATCAACACCATCATGAAGTACGCCTGGCAGGCCGACCCCAACAGAGACGAGCCGTGGTACAACCAGAGGACAGAGTCTGAGCGGCAGCGCCACATCGTGAGTCGGTTTCATCATCCTCTCAGCCCGGGGTAGCCTGTATCCTCTCTTTAACCTTCTTCCTCTCCCTTCAGGTGATCAGGGCTTTCACAGACTTCCTGGCTTTCATGGTCCTCTTCAACTACATCATCCCCGTGTCCATGTACGTCACCGTGGAGATGCAGAAGTTCTTGGGCTCCTACTTCATCATGTGGGACGATGAGATGTTCGACGAGGAGCTGGGGGAGAGAGCGGTGGTCAACACGTCGGACCTGAACGAGGAGCTGGGACAGGTAGAGATGCACACTATTGTACACACACACACACACTCATGTCTCCATGGTTACTCACTTTGATCTGTGTCCAGGTGGAGTATGTGTTCACTGATAAGACGGGGACTCTGACGGAGAACAACATGGAGTTCATCGAGTGTTGTGTGGACGGACATGTCTACGTACCTCACATCATCTGTAACGGACAGGTAAACACACACACACACACACACACACACACCTTTCACTTCATATATAGTTATAACAGAGCTAACTCAGTCATGTTTATGCTAACCCAACGTGTTTCTAGGTGATGCCCGGTGCAGGCGGGATGGATATGATCGACACATCGCCAGGTCCTGGAGCAAGGGTAAACGCCACCTCACAGCCAGTGTGTGTGTGTGTGTTTTAGTGTTTGTATGTTTAGCTAAGGCTGTGTGTGTGTGTGTACCTCCCATAGGAGCACGAGGAGCTGTTTTTCCGGGCGCTGTGCCTGTGCCACACGGTGCAGGTGAAGGAGGAGGAGACGGTAGACGGGATCAAACATGGCATCCATCAGGGGAAGTCCACCTCCTTCTACATCTCCTCGTCTCCTGATGAGGTGGCGCTGGTGGAGGGAATGAAGAGGTGCGACACACACACACTCACACACATCAGCTCATGTGGGTGTGGTTTTTATATGCGGTCTTTGTGGTGTGTTGCAGATTGGGTTTCACCTACCTGAGGCTGAAGGACAGTCACATGGAGATCTTAAATCGAGAAGATGAGATCGAGAGGTGAGTGATCCCTCCTTAAACTGCGTGTGTGAACTCTCTCATCTGTGTTTTGTGACGTTAAAAGTTATTTCCTGTGTGTTTTGTTGTTTTCAGGTTTGAGCTGCTGGAAGTTTTAACATTCGACTCAGTCAGACGGAGGATGAGCGTCATCGTCAGAGCGAGCTCAGGTAACACGCTCACCAAGTGTGTCTTATGTTTCTCACACACTTTCCTTGCTTCATGTGTGTTTCTGTGCACGAACAGGTGAGCTCTACCTCTTCTGCAAAGGAGCCGACTCCTCCATCTTCCCTCGGGTGATATCAGGAAAGGTAGATCAAGTCAAAGCCAGGGTGGAGCACAACGCAGTGGTGAGTGGTTGGACTGAGCATGAGCTGAATCTGCAGGACTTTAGAGTGAAAGTGACCTCTTTCTCTCCGTCCTGCAGGAGGGGCTAAGGACGCTCTGTGTGGCTTATCGTCCTCTGAGTCCTGAGCAGTACCAGGAGGTCTGCAACCTCCTGAACGGGGCCAAACTGGCTCTGCAGGACCGAGACAAGCGGCTCGCCGAGGCATACGACCTCATCGAGAAAGACTTGATCCTGCTGGGAGCGACTGCAGTGGAAGACAGGTCAGGGAGTCACACAGAAACCACGTCCACTCATGTTGTCAAATCAGAATCTGAATGTTCAGTTTCGGTCTCGTCAGGCTCCAGGACAAAGCAGCAGACACCATCGAGTCTATGCATAAAGCAGGCATGAAGGTGTGGGTGCTCACCGGTGATAAGATGGAGACGGCAGCTGCGACCTGCTATGCCAGCAAGCTGTTCCGCCGCAACACCCAGATACTAGAGCTGACGACCAAACGCACGGAGGAGCAGAGCCTCCACGACGTCCTGTTTGACCTGAGCAGGACGGTCCTGAGGCAGCACGGAGGCATGACGAGGGACAACTTCTCTGGGTGATTAAAACACCTGCAGCTTCACCTTTCAGCGTCTCCACAGGCGTCTGACACATCCTCTCTGTTTCCAGATTATCCAGCGACTGCACAGATTACGGTCTCATCATCGACGGCGCCACCCTGTCGGCGGTGATGAGGCCGGCTCAGGAGGACTCCAACTCAGGGAACTACAAAGAGATCTTCCTGGAAATCTGCAGAAACTGCAGCGCCGTGCTCTGCTGTCGGATGGCGCCGCTTCAGAAAGCACAGGTACTAAAACACACACACCTGACTGTGCAGGGAAGATGGCGTCACATCACACGCTCAGTTTTGATTTCGTTCCAGATTGTGAAGCTGATCAAAGCGTCGAAGGAGCATCCCATCACGCTGGCGGTGGGAGACGGAGCGAATGATGTCAGCATGATCCTGGAGGCTCACGTCGGCATCGGTTCGTGCTCCAACTTTTCAGCTGATCACACTTTGAGTTTGTTTACAAGCTGAGTGACTAACTCCTCCTCCTCATGTGTGTGTGTGTGTGCAGGTATCATGGGGAAGGAGGGTCGTCAGGCGGTCAGGAACAGCGACTACGCCATCCCCAAGTTCAAACACCTCAAAAAGATGCTGCTTGTCCACGGACATTACTACTACATCCGCATCTCTGAGCTTGTGCAATATTTCTTCTACAAGGTCAGCCGTCTGCTCATTTCACTAACATCGAATTTAAAATGATCGTTTTCTGACTCCTCCGTCTTCTTCCTCTCCAGAATGTGTGCTTCATCTTCCCCCAGTTCCTCTATCAGTTCTTCTGTGGCTTCTCGCAGCAGGTGGGTGCACACACAGGTGAACACAAAGGAAAGTAAAGTGAAGGAGAAACTTTTTTAAATCCTCTCTGTCCCGTCTCCAGCCGCTGTACGACACAGCCTACCTGACTCTGTACAACATCAGCTTCACCTCGCTGCCCATCCTCCTCTACAGCCTCATCGAGCAGCACATCAACATGGACATCCTGAAGAAGGATCCTTCGCTCTACAGGTCAGAGATTTAAAGTTGCTTTCTCATTTCTCAGTTATATTACTCGTGCTAACTCGTGCTTCTTTTTTTCTTTGCAGAGATATCGCTAAAAACTCCCTGCTGCGGTGGCCCATCTTCATTTACTGGACCGTGCTGGGCGTTTACGACGCCATCGTGATGTTCTTTGGCGCTTACTTCCTGTTCGACAACACCACCTTCACCAGCAACGGACAGGTAACACCCTCACCTGTAGCTCCTCCTTTATAAAACAGATGCTCAGGCTAACTCAGATTTTTAGCACACGTCAGGTTTTCACCTCTTTCTGTTTGGTTTCTCATCTGGAGCTGATTTCCTGCTTTGGTTTTCTTCTTCTTCTTCTCTGAGTTATGGTTTTATTATGATTTTCTTCTGGCTGTCTGCTCTGTTCGTCCTCTTCTCTTACCTTTGTGTTGCTTTTTCTTTTTTTGGCTTCTCTTTCCTCCTCCCAGCTAATGACAACCAACACACAGATGGTAAGCTGTCACTGTCTGTCTCTCTTTGACATCTCCTCCTTCAGACTGAAACACACACCATCTCATGTCCTCACTGCTTGCCGTAGACACACACCACACTCTGTGTAGTCATCCATACCTCCTCTAGCTTTGTTTTCTGTGTGCATCCTGTGTGTGTGTGATTCCTCTTACAAAGAGCAGGACTTAGAGAAGCAGCTGCACTCCTGGTTCCATTACGCAACATTTGAGACTTTTTACGTCTTTTTAATCCAATTCTCCTTCAGTTTTGAGTCATTTAGATTATGTATAGGGTTGTTTCTTCAAGACTAAAAAGGTCCAGGGATGCAGAGAGGTTCCAGCAGGAAGAAAATCAGTACGCTAATGGAAAGTGATGTGAAAGCAGACTTTGAGGGGAAGCTTTGCAGAGCGTGACATCAGGAAGTTTACCCCAGTTGTTTAACCCTTTACCTGGCATTGTGACCGCACAGTTGACTTGTTTCTAGCCATGATTCTGCTTTTTTAAAAACTCTGAAAACCTTTTTTTGGCTCTAAATCTACATTTAACTGAAAAGTGTTGATATTTCTAATTATCAGCTGCACAGTGGCACAACAGTTAGCGCTGCTGCCTCACAGCTAGGTCACCAGTTTGAATCCTGGTTTAGGCCCTGGCTGGTTTTTCTGTGTGGAGTTTGCATGTTCCCTGTGCATGCCTGGGTACTCTGACCTTCTCCCACAGTCCAAAAACATGCTCATCAGGTTAATAGTCACTCTGAAATGTCTGTAGGTGTGAGTGTGTCCCTTGTGAGACAGCTGGGTTAGGCTCCAGCTACCTGCAACCCTAAACAGGATAAGACAGAGGTCTGTGGCTCCTATGGTGTCCTATAACTATAGCTACGGGGTCCGCGTAATTATTAAAAGAAGATTGTAAAGGTGTGCTATATCACCGAAGAAGCATATCAACAAACCGGGATGTCTTGCACCAATAAAATCAGATTTATTTTTTTTTGTTCCCCCGCCCAGATTAATTCTCATGATCGTGACGTGTTTCTCACTTCATAATGAAATAGAAAATAAAAAAAACTCAAAACAAAACAAAAAACACCTTGTTACAGTGGCGTGCACAGACTTTTCAAAGGGCAGAGGCAAAAAAGAAAAGAAAAAGGCACACATAGCATGTGTTTTTTCCACCAAAGAGGGCAGTGTATCATATTTTAACCAGCACAGAAGGAAGTTAAGTGTGTTTTGCCAACCAGGACGGCACACGTGTGGCTCCTGGGAGGTCACTTCAGCGGGTGTTTTTCAACAACGAGGCCACGGGGTGGGTGACTGTCCCCCCTGCCCCCCCTCTGTGCACACCACTGCTTCAGAGGTGAAATGAAGTATAAATGTAGCAAAGTTCTTTTGTTTCAAAATGATACATTGTACACTTTATAAAGTACTAATATTAAGCTAATCATTGTCATGATAATGAGGGGTCCTTGGAAAAATGTCTAACATGAAAGTGGTCTTAAAAAAGTTTGAGAACCCCTGCTGTTGGGGGTCCGCGACATTTTTGGTGAATAAGGCAAATTTTTATATTTACAAATATTTGTACCTCCCTACTTACTGTACCCTGCAAATATGTCAAATGAAAGTATAAATATATCAACCTGTGTATTTTCTGGATAGCTTAGCATTGAATGCACAATAACAGTGTATGTTTAAACATGACACTAGGCCCCATTTAATAAAACACAATTTAATACACAGTATTTATACAGTAAGGGTTCATGCTCCATCTTGACATCAGTAAGGGGGTCCTCGGTCTGGAAAACATTGAAGACCCCTAGGATAAACAGTATAGGAAATGAATGATTGAGCTCCTGGTTTTTCCACTGGGGGGCGCTGCTGCTGTACAGAAATATTTTTGTCTAAAAGCTGTTGAAAAAGAAAGGAAGTGACACTGAGCATGCAAAAGTTGAGGAAAGAAAAAATCCCTATACTGGCAGCTCAACTGGCTGCTTCCTGTTTGGGTAATCTGACAAATAAAACCTGAATTGTAGCGAAATGAAGAGCAAGCTACACCATTTTACTGACTGCATGTTGAAGGGTTAAAGAGGGAGTACGCTACTGCAGGGGAACCACAGGGAGAGAATAGAGACCAAAGCAGTCATCTCATCTCACCTCCATCCGTCACCTGATGGTCTAACCCTCACTGTCTGAGCTCCCTGCCATCTGCTGGATTGATTGATTCCCTTTGCAACACGTGTGACTTTACACGCCTGAACCCCACCCTGAAACAGGATCAGTTGAATAAAACTTCAGCTCCTCTTTTCTGCGCTCTCTTACAGATGTTTGGGAACTGGACGTTTGGGACGCTGGTGTTCACCGTGCTGGTTTTCACTGTCACATTCAAGGTAAGCACATCAACAGGAGACAAAGCTAGGTAACACTCATGGAATAAAGGTCTGACAGTCTCTCTTTGCTGTCACAGCTGGCTCTGGACACTCACTACTGGACCTGGATTAACCACTTTGTCATCTGGGGCTCTTTGATCTTCTTTGTCATCTTCTCTCTGCTGTGGGGAGGAATCATCTGGTAAGTTGAAGTTGCCTGCATTCTTTCTCATGGCCAGCAGAGGGCCACATTGGCCAAGTTTTCTCCAGCATTCAGTGATATTCTCTTTGTCCTCTTTATCAGGCCCTTCCTGAACTACCAGAGGATGTACTACGTCTTCATGCAGATGCTGTCAAGCGGCCCCGCCTGGTTCAGCATCGTCCTGCTGATCACAGCCAGCCTGCTGCCGGACGTGCTGAAGAAGGTGATCTGGAGGGCGCTGTGGCCCAGCACCACTGAGCGCATACAGGTGGGTACTAAAACTCTCAGAGCATGTTGATATCTCAAGAAAGAAGTGGATTAGGTTTGTAAGAGATGTTAATGTGGGTCAGCAGGTGTGCGCTGGCTACAGTTACGTCCCTGCTCTGCTGGATGTAAGTCATAGAAGAACTCTGTGTGCTGTGCTCCACACTGTGGAAGTGTTTTTGATACTTAAAGCATCTTTAAAGTGTTTCCTTTCAACTTTTGCAGTGAGATTTAATCTTCTCCTCTCCTTTAACACTTGAATCTATGACAATTTTAACTCTTTCCCCTCCCTCCTTCCTGCTCCTCCTCCTCTTCCTCTTGTGCGGCAGAATAAGCGCCGATGTCTGGCCTCTGAGCCCTCCACCATCTTTATGCTGTCTCAGACCTCCAGCAGGATGAGTTTCTAACCCTGCCCTCCCTGAGGTGACCCTCTGCCTCCTCCTCCTCCTTCCTATTTCATTTCTCCCCCCTTCTTCTGTTTTTTGCACGTCTTGTTGCATCAGTTCGACGTCAGTTTGTTTCACTGCATCGTGTTTTGAGTATGATGTTTTAATCATGTGTTTGTGTGTGTGTAGCGTGTGAGGAATGAGAGGGAGCTTGAGAGAGCTCTGGCCTACCACAGCTCTGACTCCTTAATAGATGACGTAGCTGACACAGAAACCTAGAGAGCTGCAGCACGGTAAAACACACCTTCGAGACTGGGTGGGTGTGTGGTGTCATTTACTCTGCCGTGGTGTGTGGTTTGAAGGTTCTTACTCTTACGGTATGGTTTTTAAACTGTCGGGCTCTGCTTTCATGGAGCTGTGGCGCCCTCTGGTGGAAAGAGGAGATAAGGTTCTGAACGTTTGCGCATGCTATGAGTGGAGTTTCTGTTTTGCATGATTTGTTTTTGCTCTGTGGTGTTTTTATTCATGACAGCTTGGTCTTCATTCGCCTGGGATGCATCACCTGTTTCTGACTTTATTCTCACAGCTGGCAGAATAAAAATGTATTGAAATACATTTGGATTCAAAAAAAGACTTGAAATTTGAAGGTTTAAAGGTTGAAATTCTGTCCAGCTGGGATAAAAAGTCTCCTCCTCCTTCTTCTTCTTTCTGCAGGTTTTCTTTAAATTTTTTCTTTTCTCCACAGAACGCTGATAAACTCTACAAAGGCCAGCTGTCTGAGTTCTCCCCCCTGGCGGCTCTCCACGCTCCCAACAAGGCGTCCAGCCAGCGGCGCGGCTCCGGCCCTCAGAGGAACATCCAGAACCCCCGCAGGTCTGAACCCTTAACCAAGAAAATCATGTTCACTCGCTGGCGGGAAACGCGCAACTATAGCACCTTCAGCCCTCTCCTCCGATTCGCTGACGGCTCAAAGCAGGGACACGCCTACACGGGGGCGGGGCCTGACACTTCTGTTTGAGTTATTCCCGTTGCTGAAACTTGATCCTAAAACTGAACTGGGAACGTTTATTTAAGTTACCGTGAAGTGACCTTCACAGATACTCGGGAAGGACTCACTCGAAGGGCCTGGCTTGCTCGCTGCTCCAAAGGGCTCAGTGTTGTGATGTCACTGTTAAAACCCACGCACTGGCCCTTTAAACCTGCAGAAGTGTACTTTCATGTGACCTGTGATTGTGACGAAGACACTAACAACTCCTTCTCTGACCACACATCTCTTCTTTTCTTTCCCTCTCCGTCTGTTTCTTCTTCTCTTCAGGAAAAACTGGTGTTGCCTGTGTGCAAACTTACTGTCCCGAAATGCTCCCTGAGGTCTGCGTCACGCTCAGCGATGCAGTAAGGAGTGTAGAGCAGCAGGAGGGTTACAGTGTTGGAGAAGTAGAGTTGAAGTCTAGATGTTAGCGTATAGTTGGATTATCCCTGTATGAAGCACTTTAACGCTACACCTCCATGTTTAGAGATAGAATCCAGCTTCCTAGCTCTTTCTGCGAGCCTTAAAGTCCCGTGCAAAAAGATCACGTACCAAAGAGCAACAGATAGGAACTCTCAATCTAAAGTGCCCCAGACGACGACTTGATGCCTTAAACATTTCCAACATCGTAAGAGCAGAAACATTGGCACTTAATGAGCTGGATCGAGTGAATTCGTAGCTCTTATTTAGAACCATGTCCTTTAACAGCTCCGTCACATTTCCTCCATCTCTGCTTCTCTTTCTAGCTTTTCTCTGTCCTCTTTCTGGAAGTTTTTCCTACCTCTGAAAGAGCCGCCATCATCACCACCATCATCACCGTCATCATCACCACATCTCCTCTAGAGCGTCTGTGAAACCAAAGCCTTGTTGCTGCTGCGGATACTCTTAGCTGCTTCCTTTAGGTGCCTTGTGGTAGATTGTTTGATGCTCGACGGACGCAGGCTGACGGAATGTAAACCGACAAAACATCCACCGACGACGAACAAATTAACGCTGAATATTTCTTTTTTTATTGTTTTATTCCAAAGTTTTATACATGTCCACGTGGGCATCTGTCTCAAAGATGTTGTTTTTAATGTTTTATTTTATATTTAATGCAAAAAAATCCCTCTTTGCCACATTTAGAATGAGAAATCTCCTCTTATTTCACCCTGTCCTCGACTTTCAGCCTTCACACAGAATGTTCTTTGACTGTATTCTTCCTGTAAAGTGTTCAATATTTCACATAACCCTAAAGTATCTATCCTCTCAGATGCAGTATATATATATATATAAATATTTATAAATACACAGTATATAAATGTAGTTATGTTAATTCTTGTACAGTTTTGGGCTCTTTTTATAAACAGTTTTTAACAGAGTTAAATATGTGCTGGGTTTACGCCAACATGTAGTCATCGACGGCAAACGACGACTGTACATTTGCGTGGAAATAAAAGCCAGAAGTGGAAATGTTGACGCTGAAATCTTGTCTGTTTTGTTAAGTTATGTCCTTCACTGTTTGTTTATGTGTACCTGCACTTTCCACGTCAGCCACAAGGTGGCAGCGGTGTATTTCCCATCTTTCTGCAGCTCATCCAGGCCTTAAAGGATCTGACTTCACCTACAGCACCTGAGGAGTTTGTGAAGATCTCAAACTGATGTGAGATTAAAGTATCTGAAGGATCTGCACTGATGTGTGAGTTTAAAGAACACGCAGAAACGGTTCCAAACAAACCATATTTTAGGTTTTAACGCGTTCTCTGAAGCTGCTCCAGGGCTGCCGTCTGCACCATCCCAAGCCGTCAACAAGATTAGGATGGAGGTTCTGGATCGATTTGGATTCCCTTCATCCTTTTCACTTCTCATCTGCGCTGATCTCCTCGTCCTCCACAGCTGGCGAGACCTACAAGCGCGCTCATGTGTGTGTGTGTGTGACAAGAGGAGGCAGAAATATCTAGGGCACGACTGTCAGAGGTGAAATCAGGGAGAGCGGATGTGAAATGTGAGCGTCTGTGCTGGTGCATTGTGGATGCTCAGGCCTCTTTTTTTTTTTTACCTTCCCAGAGATATTTCCTCAGCGGTTAAATCGCAATGACTCATTCAATCATTTCAAACCTGAGAGCAGAACGAGCAGAGTCTGAACATTTTACCTCCTGTTTCATCAACTCCAGGAGCTTAAAACCTTAAATCTGACGTGTGTCTACCTGAGATTATTCTCTGAAGGTGTAGATCATGAATGTACACAGAGGTGGGAGATGTAATTGAAGGTGTTCTTTACCACTAATTCAGGCTCCTGTTATCTTGAGCAGCTTTAGCTCCAAAGTGAGACACTTTTTAAAGAATCTCAAAGCTGAATACACACCCCCAAGAGTGTGAAAATACTCCACATGATGAGTTGACTTCATGAAGTGTTTAGAAAGAGAGGTCGGGCTGGCAGAAAAACCTGTGGCTGGAACGAATCGAGGAGAAAAGAAGACGACGAGGTTATATTTTAAGACAGCTGCAATTAGCAACAGGTGGATTTAAGAAAATGGGAACTAAATTATAATCCTTAAAAGCAGAGTGTGCAGAATGTTCTGGAAGTGAAAAGACTTTTAACCTGGCTTCATGTTTAAATTTTGGTCCAGCTTTGGGGATGTTGTGATCTGTGTAGGGATCATTTCACATTTGTAAGTAAATGGTTTTGATGTCCAGTGCCTGGCAAATGGTACTGGTACTCAATGGTACCAATTATTGGTACCTTTTGTGTGTGTTAATGTGGTAATAAATATGAATTAGTTTTAAAATGAAATCTTAAAGTTTTTCAATGTAACATTTTTATTTGTCATTATATATAAACTTGTGATGCTGTGTTCATTTCCTGCATTTCCAGCATGGAAAATTCACCTACTCCTCCACTCTCTCACAGTCAAGGATGTGTTTAGGTACCTAAACATGTTTGATTTTATGTAATCTGGTATTCAGTACTACAGACAGAATTAATAATTTGTTTTGTCTATAAAAGTGCCTGATCAGGTACCCTTTGCTAGATCTGTTAGAGCAGTGTTTCTCAACCCTGGTCCTGGGGCCCCCCTGCCCTGCATGTTTTTTATGTTCCCGACTCCAACACACCTGATTCAAATGATCAGCTCGTCATCAAGCTCTGCTGGAGCCTGATAACGAGCCATTCATTTGAATCAGGTGTGCTGGTGTGGGGTAATATCCAAAACATGCAGGGCAGGGGGTCCCCAGGACCAGGATTGAGAAACACTGTGTTAGAGCAGGGGCGATGTTAAGGGTGGGCCCAAAGGTCCGGGGCCCACCCTAAATTTTTTGTAGAATTTTTATATTCTTAAATTGGTTTAATCTCTTAAGACCTGAGCTTCTGTCTGGTGTGCAATTTTCAATTCACCTTTCTGTTTGGGATAAGTAAGATCTAATAAGCACAATAACTAAACTTGGTCTTTGTACAGGAAATTTGATTATATTATATCATATTATATATGAGTTAGTTGTTTGTTATTAGTGTTATTCTACTTAAACACGTTATTTTGTCACTAGAATGGGTGTAATGTTGTGATTTCACCAAAAAATGATGTGGGCAGTGTCCCTAAATGTTGCTCAGAGGTCAAAGTTTTAAAAAATGAAGTATCATGGGTCTGTCTTTGTCAAGTAAGCCGTGTTTTTTATTCCGCTGAAAAAAAATTTAAAAATATATTAGACACTCATTTTCACGTGGCACAATATTAAGGGAATGATTGTAGATTTTTATTTATTTTATTTAACCATGTTAAACATCCTTGCTCCTACAGCTTATAATGCAAAAAAAATGCAAATTAAAGGTAAAAACAGCACTAAATCTGCTTTAAAAACCACACATAGTAACATTAGTCTATTGTCAGTCGTTTTTATTAATTATATAAAAAACTTTGTAACTTAAGGCCCAATAAAATTTGTCTTGCCCACCCCGAACTAAAATCCTGGCTCCGCCCCTGCGTCAGAGGCTGTTGCATATGCTGATGAACCTATGAGCCAACAGGTGGCTTTAAAAGTATGGGAACTAAAGTATGATCCTTAAAAACAGTGTGTGCAGAATGTTACTGAAATGAAAAGACATGTAATCTGGCTTCAATTGACATCTCATCCACATGTCTGATCTGTCAGGAGGCTCTTACTTATGCTGATCCACCATCAGGTCCTCTCTATCAATCTCTGTCTGTCTGTAAATGAAACTTAAATCACCTTGCCTCTACATCACTTCACACACACACGAGGAAAGAGTGTGTGTCTAATGTGGACATGTGTTTCTATTCAAAGCATTAAATGGAGGGAGGTGAAGGAGGCGTCCACTCGTGAAATCTATGAATTAGCTGTGAAATTGCTGTTATTTGCCACCAATTGTTTATGAGTCAGTGCACAGGGATGCTGTTGTGTTTAGAGGCAGGTTTGAGCGCCTTTATTCTAGTATTACTGTGTTTTAAAAACAGATTCATGCTTTAAATGTTTTACTGTAGAGATCCAGCAGCTGTTTTTGTCAGATTTTAACCTTTTTAAAATATTTCTCCTCCTGTCAGACAATTAACCCTGGCTCCTTCACTCTCTAACCTCCTCTATTAAACTCTCATCGTCTCCTCCAAACGAGGGAAATTGTGCAGAAACTTTATTCCATCTGTCCCCTCCCCGGTTCGGTCTCGTCTCCTCTTTGTCACGCTCGTCAACAACCTGACACACAATGGAGTCGAGCACAATGCGCGCAGTCTGAGCCGTAAAGACTCGCAGTTTAGCCGAGAGCTCGTAGGCGTCGACGGGGAGAACACGCGAACAATGTGCAGTCAGCTCAAGGATTTCTCATGCTCCCAAGGCCGGAGCTGAATCCTGTGAGTCATTCTATCAGACGTGCATCACAATCACGAGGAGATAAAGCAGATATTCAGCAGTTAGAGGAAGACTGCAGGAGGAAGGCTTTGTCTTTGACATGTTGATGTTTTTCCTCACTGTTTTTTGCACCAAAGCAGAAAATATCCACATGTAACACACACACACAAAAAAACCCATTTAAATCAAAAAGTTAAACATGTCTTTTAAGTTTGCCTAAAAAATACATTTCCACTGTATTGTATTTATTCCGGTGTTATGATAAATCTGTTTGTGTAGTTTGACACTCCCTTGACCCCTTCTTCTATTCAGGGTCATGGCTACTGAGGGCACCGTGCACGTGCACCCTGAGCTGGGTGGGACCTGGAAGAGAATCCACGCATGCTCACAGAAAAGCCTACCGATCAAGTTGGGAAGCGAACCGATGACCCTGTTGCTGTGTGGTTGCAGCGCTAACTGTTGCGCCACTATGAAGCCCTGCTGAGCGCACATTTTTTGTTATGTTTGTTTTTAAGAAAAAAATGGTACAACAAATAAAAATAGGTTGTTTTTGCGGCTTGCAGTCCAACACCAACCTTTAAGTGGTTTGAGATGTAACTTAACAGAAATTGTTAATCCTAATACTGATGACATGTTTTGCTTGTTAAGTCTTGTAGAGGCGTTGGTATTATTTACAGTCCAAGTTATTGGCATGTAAGACTCTTAAATAAAGGTGTACAGATAGCTTAATGGTTAGGGACGTGCCTTGTAGAGTACCATAGAGGAGGTGGTATGGGTTTGAATCCAAATTAGGGTGTCTTCACCATCTTTTCCTGTTCTATCCACTGTGTTTGAATAAAATAGTTCTACACACATACGCATATTTTTAAATCTTCTTTTTTAAAAGAGGTGTAAAAAAATATCATCAAAGTATCATCCAAGCAACGTTGATTTTTTTTTAAAATAAGGCTTTTAAAAAGTCTGAAATAATGCCTGGACAGCTCATCGCTGTATTTTTGCCAACCCCAATAGTTGAAGAGTTACGGTAATGAGAACAATTTGCGTTGTTATTGCTTAACATGAATTCCGATGCAATACCGTAATAACCCGATAAATCGCATCAACGTAAAGCTTGTCCTTTTGGAGGCAGCCGGTTGAATTTTGTCACTTGCCCACATGATAGAAGAGTTACGGTAATTTACAGAGCACGTGTAAACGGGTGCGCCGGAGTCATTAACGTCCAATTTAACTCATATTACCCGTTCAAGCATTCAAATATAAACTGATATTTGTTGTTTAACTATTTCAAACATATTTGACAGTGTTCTAAGAGATATTAAAGTATTTATTCATTGAATACACATTGGTTTTATCAGCATTTCCACACGCTTGCGCCCTCTATGGTTGAAAAAGAGTACTACAACTATAAAAGCGCCAATTACGCGACACCGCTGTTTCGTGATTAGCAAGGGTACGTCCGGTCGACGGTAACACGCAGTGGAGACAAAGGGAAACAGTTTGAGTGAATTAATAGTCAAATTGAACACCAATTCTGTTCAAATTTGAGGAGAAACTGTTGGAAGTGGAGAACTTTCGGATGAAACCGGCGTTGGACGCAGTAAGGGTCGCGAGCGGACTTTACGAAGAAGCTAACGAGATAGGCTAGCGGCTAACGGAGTAAGCTAGTATTGTGTTAGCGGTTAACGGCTAGCGGCTCACGGATATAAACAAACATCAAGGGCAGAGAGTGTCGTTGAATGTTCAGCTTCGCGGAGGAGCAAAAAGAAACGTGAGTTATAATCTTAAATTCTATCTAATCTTCTGTCTTTTTTAATACATTAATTCTTGTCTTGTTGGTGTATGGCTTTGTTGTTCTCTGTTTTGCTCCTTTTGTAGCTCTTATGGCGTTTCTCATGTAGGTTTTTGGATATTTCTGTATTCTTTCTTTGAAACCACCTGTTACCTGTGCTTCTATTGTTGGGGGTCAAGGGTCCTGTTTAGGCAAGGTAAGGCAAGGCAAGTTTATTTGTAGAGTACAATTCATACACAAGGCAATTCAAAGTGCTTTACAGCTAACATAAAATAAATCACAGTAGGCAAAATAAAATCATTGCATAAAATCACATGATAAAACATTAAAAATGATTAATTAAATTAAACGGGGAGAGTGCAGATAAAATACTTTCTGTTGTCCTATGCAATGCTAAACAGAACTGTTTTCAGCCGGGCTTTGAACATTGTCAGAGTTGACGTCTGTCTCACATCTTCTGGGAGACTGTTCCAGATTTTGGGGGCATAAAACTGGATTACAAGCCTCACCGTGTTTAGTCCTGACTCTGGGCACCAGCAGGAGACCTCTCCCTGAGGTTCTCAGAGACCGAGTTGGTTCATATGGTTCTAGCATGTCCGAGATGTACTTTGGTGCTAAACCATGAAGGGACTTGTAAACAAGCAGAGCTGTGTTAAAGTCTATTCTCTGAGCCACAGGAAGCCAGTGCAGAGACCTGAGCACTGGACTAATATGGTCGTATTTCCTGGTTCTGGTCAGGACCAGAGCAGCAGCGTTCTGGATGTACTGCAGCTGTCTTACAGCTCGTTTTGAGAGTCCAGTGAGCCGTTACAGTAATCTAACCTGCTGGAGACAAATGCGTCCAAATGAGTCCAATATCACCCCTAGATTTCTAACCTGGTTACTCACATTTAGAGAGAGAGTCTGAAGGTGACTGATAACTAGTGCTGCACGATTTGGGGAAAAGGTGCGATTTGCGATTAGGTGGACAATATTGCGATTGCGATTGTGCTTGCGATTTAATAAAAAAAGTTGTGTCATGATGAGTCTACAGACTTGCTTGGTTATCATGGAGAAAAATCTGAATTGCATGTGCTGACATTGCGATTGCGATATCCTCCTTTGCGATTACGTAATTGCATGTGCTGACATTGCGATTGCGATTGCGATAATTGTGCAGCCCTACTGATAACCCTTTCCCTTTGTTTCTGTGGGCCACAGACAATGGTTTCCGTTTTGTCTGAGTTCAGCTGGAGGAAATTGTTCCGCATCCACATGCTGATCGGTTCAACGCAGCGACAGAGTGAATCTACAGGCCCATGTTCGCCTGCCGTCGTTGACACGTAGATCTGAGTGTCATCAGCATAGCTGTGGTAGGACACATTACAGCTGCGTATTAGCTGACCCAATGGGAGCATGCACAAATTAAACAATAGGGGTCCCAGGATTGAACCCTGGGGAACCCCACAGGTCAGGGCCATTTGGTCTGAGACACAGTTACCAATTTCAACAGAGAAAGTCCTGCCCTCGAGATAGGACTTTAACCAGTTTAAAGCAGTACCAGAGATTCCCGCTCAGTTTTCCAACCTCTGTAATAAGATCACATGGTCAACAGTGTCAAAGGCAGCGCTCAGATCCAGCAAAACTAAGACTGAGACTTTGCCTGCGTCTGTGTTCAGGCGGATATCATTTGTCACCTTGATCAGAGCTGTCTCAGTGCTGTGGTGGGGCCTAAAGCCTGATTGGAAAGTATCAAACACATTGTTATACAGGAGAAAGTCAGTAAGCTGTTGGTGTACAACTTTTTCTAGGACTTTGCCTAAGAATGGCACGCAGATGTATGTAGATTTTGAAGCTGCATGTAGGTGCTTTGCTGTCTTTATGAGCTTGTCTGTGAAGGTGGAGGATTAGAATGGTCTTTATACCAGACTTACCTTGTTTTATAGCCATTAATTGATATATTTTTGACTAAATTTAGTCTATGTGACTTCCTCGTCAGACTTCTCGACTTCAAATGTAGTGAATCAGTCTCAAAGCAGCACTTCTTGTTGCTTTGAAGCCCAAGTTTGAATATTTCACCTGTAGTTTTTCATTTTGCTGCAGGATGCCTCCTCTCTTCCTCCTGTCCTCTCCTCTGTTGTGTCATCCAATCAGGTTGATTGATTTTACGCCTCTTCTTATCGAATGGCGCAGCCGTGTCAATAAATGTCGCCTGTCCTGTGGCCTCCTGTGCTCTCACACACACACTCATACACACACTCAGAGTGAGTTGTTGTGCGAGTGTTGTACATTTGAAATCGTGCCAAAGCGTTTGTTTCTGTGCCAGCAGCCTTTTTTTCTCCCTCAATTTCACACAGACGCGTTTGGGTTTTGTGGGTTATTTTCCTGGTGGTTTAAAAGGTAAAACAGCATCTAAAAGAAAAATTAGAGCATGCAGAAAGCAGACGGAACTAGAACCGCATCTATTCATTAATGATTTTATTTCATTTTAGGGTTAAAAATACTGATTGCTCTCTGTCTGCCTGGATTCTCCTTGTTGTGTTCCCAGATTCCTAGATTCACAATCTGAGTTTGTCAGGGATGAAAACAAGAACTTGAAGTCATGGATCCACAGATTTTTAACTCGTTTATAGGATCTTACCTTGTGTCAAAGCCGCCTAACCTGACTTAGAGTACTGGATCCACTCTGTCGGCGTCTCTCTGGTATCTGTGTGTGTGTCTGTGTGTGTGTGAGGCCGCTATTGATCTCACATAATTGCTCTGACCCGCCTCTCTGTTCAAAGGTCTGAGCTGTCACACGGCTGCTGATGGATGTGTGTGTTCTGCGGGGAGAGGAGCTGGACTTCAGCTGCTGTATTGAAGGGAATATGACAGTGCTGTAATTTTAAGGCTTATTTGTTTACACAAGTGTGAGTGTAAAGTGCTTTTTATCACTTATATAAACTATAGATGGTGTAACTGCTCTGACTCACCTGATAACGAATCAGCTGGAGCCTCTCTGCTCTCCTCTCCTCTGCTGTGGGAATAGGGAGGCCCGGTTTGTGAGTGTTTGCTGGAAACAGAGGGGAGATCCCCTTTCCCCCCTGGGTTGTATCATTACATGGATAATTAGAGCGGGTCAGCCACAGAAAGGAGACAGTAAAAGGCGATAGAGTGGGATTCAAAGAGAGCTCTGTGTGATTCATGGTGGATTTTAAGCTATCTTTATCACTGTGCATGCTTCAGTGATGTTTCACTGCATCTTTGTGGTTCTTGAAGGGGACATATCATGCTGATGCCTGATTTAATACTTACATATAATATAATAAATTTGAAAACAAGACCTTTTGCCCCCTGAATTTTCAAAAAATGAGACATTGTATTTTTTCTGATATCCTAGAACAAGATTTGATGCCTCTGAAAATAGGTCATTGCCATTTGGCCCCGAGATTTCAAACTTTGTGACAACACGAGGATCCTTTCTTTTTATTGGAGTAATCTGATAAAGCAGCTCCTCCTCTGTGATGTCAGTTAGCCACACAACCGCCACCGAGGAATACACCCACCAAGAGCCGACTGAGTGCTGGATGCAGGGACTCTGCTCTGCTGAGCAGCTCGGCTTTACATGGTGAATTAGCAGTTGAACACTGTAGTTTTAGCAGACGTGGTAATACTTGTGAGACTGTGATATTTGCATGCTTGTTCTGACATGAACTGTGAACCTGGACCACAATAATGCTGCGGTAATAACATAGTGACAAACTGACGGTAGAGGCGATCTTTAGACTACACTTTCAGGACTCTGCTCTGCTGAGCAGCTCGGCTTTACATGGTGAATTGGCAGTTAAAACACCTGGTCTGACTCAGGGTCCAATACAAAAGGATGTATCCTACACTCCGCCATTTTATTAGTGTTATCAATGCCTTATGGTGAAGTTTTGGCAAACAGCAAACTCGCTCGGTCTGCTCCATTCAATGTGGCGATTTTGTAAATACTGCCATGCTGCAAAAACCGCCCCCTGGCTCTACCCCCTCTGCCCCTCTGATAGAACTGACCAATCAGAGCACAAAGGGCTGTGACGTTGCGAGGTTACTGGAGGTCGTTCTCCAAACGGAGCGTTTCAACAAGATCTTCAGAATGGCCTGAAATGAGGATATTGAGAACGCTATTGCGGGGCAATGAAGGAACTAAATGACTTGTACTGAGGGCAGAAATGCTTTACAGGCATCTTAGTCTGGCATAGTGAAAAGGAGAAGCAAGCATGATATGTCCCCTTTAAAAACCATCAACCATAAGGTTAGGGGTCTGGAATCAGGTTTTATCTGCTTTTGCACCTTAACTGTCCCTGTATTATAATTAAAATGTGGTTTATGAGTCCTGTAAATCTCTGTGGTACATCTTGACTTCTTCCTAAACAATATCCAGACCTAAGAAATAAAAAGTATTCCTGCACTAGAGACCAGTTCAGGGACACTCATCCGGTGAGAAAAGGGTCTTTATATCGTTGTTTGTGTCCCTCCGTCTCTGATATTTTCCTGCTACAGTCGCTAACCTTGTGTGGAATCAATGGGTTCAGACTGAGGATTCATATTTCTCCTCGGTCTTCCATTTACATAGAAGACAAAGAGCTCATGCACCCGATTCAAACTCCCACACACACACACCGGGACGCACACACACCATCCAACATGTTTACCTCTCCTCGCAGTCTTCATTCAGCGCTGAATCGATCCAATCTGAGCAGCCTTGGAAAACTGTATTCACTTTTTGTTCAGCGCTCGTTCTCATCTCTCTCAGTGGTTTTCTCCCCTCTCTGCCTCTCCAGCTTTGTTTCTGTCTTTATGTGTTTTTTCTCTCCCTCCAACCTTGGATGCCTCATAGAGCCGCGGTGCTCGAGGTGGAGCTTGCGACAATAGAGCGAGTCTGGGAAGCAGCGGTGCTCGGTGAAGTTTTCTAACCTTCAAGGAGTTTTGAAGGATTGAGAGATGAATGCGGTATTGATGCAGGCTGGGATCGTTCTCACAGCCAATCGGTGTCATTGTCTTCTTTATCACCGAGCTGCTCCGAGCTGACCACTGCTGTGTATGTGTCAACTTTTGAAACACAGCAGCTTTGATGAACGTAACGTTTCTTAGGGTCCTAAATGATATAGCTTAAACATCTCAGCGCATGTATTTTTTTCTTCTAAGACTTTTTCTGTTCTGTGGTGACAGAAGTTGAGAACAGCTCTGTAAAGTAGAATGTAAGGCCTAACATACTGAGTGTGTCAAAGCTGTGGCCTCCAACGGACACTTTAGCTGCACCATCATGTTCTAAAGCTCTACTACCTGGATGTAAACAGTCACAGATGAAAGATATCAGCTGGTAGTGTGTAGGGATGGGTACCTTTCACATTTGAAACAATACAGTACCAGTTTTTGGTACTTATTTGTGTTTATGTGGTAAAAAAAATATCTTTTTTTTAATACTAAAATGTTTTTTTTTTCAATTGAACATATTCATTCTTTAGTGTATAACCGTGTAATGCTGTGTTCATGTCCAGCATGAAAATTCGTTTACTCTTCCACCCCTCCACAGTCACAAGGATGCATTTAGGCACCTAAACATGGCACCTTTTGATTTGATAAAAGTACTTAATTCAGTACCCATCCCTAGTAGTGTGTTTGTCTGGATTGGTATATTTTGAGAGAGATGAAGATTGGGGCATAGTTTTGGTGTTAGCTGTGTTAGCCATGTCTGTGAATAGCATGATGCTAAACTGGTATTCCGTCTAGAGCTGGGTTAGCATAGCTAGCTTGTTCATCTTATTAGTGATAGATGTTACGTTCCCAATAATGTCGTCACTTGTTAGCTCACACTGCAGCACCAGCTTGTCGCCCTTGCCTCCTTGTCCTCAGCTCATAGCGAACATTGGTCCTAGCACCAGTTAGCGTCAACATTCTACAGGCTGCTTAAGATGAAATCTTGTGTGTAACCAATGCAATCGTGGTTACACATAGTATCTCCAGACACACAGGTGCCCAAAAAATTAAAACACCACTGTAGACGCAACCAGTTTGGTGTCAATGAGCAACAAATGAGTGCATGGTGCATAGTTTGGATTTTTATTAAGTTTTTCTCTTCATGCACAATATTCCTTGCAATAAATGCACAAATCTATTTTTTTACATTGTGTTACCCAAATGAGTCAGGAATCATGGAGAAATTATATGTTTCCGTTTATTAATAAAAACACACACTGATTCTTCTTCTCTTCCTCTCACAGTGGTCATCTGATAGCATTTGAAAGGAAACTTTCTGATTCAGCGCTCAGGCTCAGGCTGTGATTGATGGGCGGCACTACAGGGACAATAAAGGCCGGTAATTACAGCATTTAACTCTGGACGTTAATACAGCTCCACACCCCTCACACATACTCTGACATACACACAGGTTAAAAAGGTTGAAGTTGTCATTGTCTGGTGTTTGGCATCTTTTCAGTGGCTAAAAAGAAATCTTAAATGTTGTTAAATCAGAGTGTTGTGTTCCTGAGAAATGACAACAGCAGAGAGATATCTGAGATCAGAGTCCAGTGAACTTTGAGTGATTTAAAGTGCTTGTTTCTCTGTGCCAGTTAAAGGATTAGCTGTGTGTTCCCATACACACACACAGTCACCGGGGTTATCATCCCATCGACTTGAAGTCAACCTGAGCTGCTTGAAGTCAGAGCTGTAGCAGTGTCGCGCACACACACACATCCCCAGGAGACTGAACTCGATCCACGGCTCTCCCAGCCGTCAGTCGGTGGTGGGGTTGTTTTACCTGTGATTGACGGCTGCTGGAGTGGATCCCAGCGGCAGGTAGCGCTCGACAGGTGAGGGCAGGGTGTTGTTGTGGAGGAGTCAAAGCAGCTCGGTGCTGATTAAGAGAATTATGTTGACAGGAAAGCTCCACAAAGACGTCACAAAGAGATGTTAGTTTTTAATCAGCGACGCGTAAAGTTCACCAAGTCTTTTCTATAGGATAAATAACAAGTTCTGTGGAGGTCACAGCTTCTTTTCAAAACTTTCTTCCTCTTAAAACTGCAAATTTTCAAGGACTCCTGAGACACAGCGGGGACAATGTGAACAGTGTGAAGTGTTCACCTGCAGGTCACGGGTATTGACCGTGTCTTTTTTTCACCATAACTCTCTGGGTTCACCTCATATAGAATCTTTTATGCTGAGTTTTGGAGGTCGGTGCAAATTTGAGAAATGTTAACAAGCTCTTGAAGGCGGAGGTTTTTCATTTCCTTCTCTTTTTCTTCCTTTTTCTCCTTCAATCTTTGACCTGGAATAGACGCACAGAGGAAGTTGCTCACAAGACTCAGAGACGGATGTTAGTGTGGAGGTATTTCACTCCACACATGTTGAATCTTGTTGTTATTGTTCTTAGAGAGCCCTCACGTTGTCTGTCCTGATATTTTAGGGGACTCGCTTCTCGTACATGATGCTGTCTTGTTTTAACAAGTCGACAGAGAGTAGGTGACAGGTGTATGCAAACCTGAAAGCCTTAAAATATGATTACAGTAAGCCCGTCCTATCCTGATGAACACATTGGTGCAGCATCGCGGCTTTTGGCCACATCTGCTCCAGTGTTGGATTTCTCTTTGCACCTGAAAGTCAGAGCAGGTGTTCTCACTGTGACGCTTTAGTCGCGTTTAACGGTTTGAGAGCTGTCACAGATCCTTTTTATGACGAGCCAGGCGCCTCGGCGTCCCTGTGAGTGAGGAGTGGGTTTGAAGAGATGACCTATAACTGTTTCTCACCTGCTTCAATCCCACAGTTGCCCCTTCAACTGAGGATAACAGACACGTTAGATAAAAGGAGAGGGGTCCAGCTGCAGACCTCCACTCTCAGCACTCTCATAGAGGCTCCACCCCTCCACTGTCAGAAGGAAGTGACATTAGGATGTGATGTTACAAAAGAAAACTGCAATTAATTGACTTTCCAACAATTTAATAAACATGAAATTTGTCAATGGATCTAGATATCGCTGGATTTAATGAAATGCAAATAAGCAAAAGTCGTGTCACCGGATGTTGATGCCCTATATTGTTATATGTTATTGACTGAAGTAGGCTATCTAGTGTTTTGAAGTGGTTACAGTAGTGACTTATAGCCTTGAGTAGGGCTGCAACTAACAATTGTTCTAGTAATCGATTACTGTGATGATTATATTTATGATTAATTGATGCATTGGGAAAAAAGGATGAGGATGCATAATAGTGAAATTTGCAAATCCAAACATGAGTTGTTGATTTAGCTGATGACTATTGTTTGCTCAGTTTAAGCAATAATACATATGAATGTATTGTCACTGAAAGAATCAACAGTTTGGGCAAAATAACAGGAAATATAATGTTATGACATTGGATTAAGAAGTTGTTGGGCCAAAAAGCAAATAAATAAAAAATGTGTCCTCAATCTTTTCCCCAGTTAAACAGTTCATCTCCTCTGTCCTCTGTAGCAGTTAATGCTAATGCTAACATTGGTTTAATGAATTCCTTGTGGTTTTCAAACAGGGTGACGATTTAATAAAAAGACAAAGCAAGCACCTTCAGCTAGCTGCCAACTGCTAAATAATCCAACGAAAAGGAAAAAGATAAATAAAGTGAAGACAAACTTTTTTTTTTTGTATTTGAGTTTTTATTCAATGCAAAATTAAAATGTGTTTTGCAGCTAGACAAAGTTACATTCATTTTTCAGAAATAAGGAAAAACAGTAAAACAAGTAGGACGTTATTTTCTGAGCATTGTTATAAAGTGTGGTAGTAAAAAAATAAAATAAGAAAAAAAAATGTTTTTGAAAGCAATTAAAAATAAAATACAAAAAAATAGATAATTGAAAAAAATCTTTTGTATCAAAAATGAGAAAGTAAGGGGTAGTTTAAGAAATAAGAAAGTCCAAACCAAATATGTTTCTGTGTAGACATATACCCAAGTTTGTGGTTATCATCAAGTAAACTGAAAACTGATGAATTAAAGTATAATTTTGGTAGGGAAAAATGAATAAAACATATAAATAAATAAATAAAATTAAATTAAATAAAATAAAGTAAGACAATGACATAAGTTAAACAACTACAGCAAAAAAAAAAAAAAAAACTCATTGTACTTTGGACCATAAAGAAATGAAGGAGTTCATAACAGATAAGAAAACAACTTCTGTTGTCAAGCCTTAAAGTAAAAGTGAGTTTCTCCATCATGTAAATATTGTGGATTATATCAATCCAGTTTTCTACTGTGGGAGCATTTGTTGACAACCATTTTCTAGTGAGTTTTTTTTTTTGCTTGATATTATCTCCCTCCAAGAGAGGGCACGTGTTGTTTTCCATTGTTGAGTGATGATTTTTTCCCTCGAATCAGCTTTTAATTTAAAATTTCCTTCCTTCTCCCACGTTTCCGTAACATGTGACGTGTCGTCCCCATGTAGTTCATACAAACCATTGTATAACCCAGATATGGTTTTAAGGCCACCTGAATCATATGCATTTAAGAAAACCTTCAGTATGCTAGAATTCATATTGACTAGGTCATCTTTACTTATTAATTTATCAGTAAGACAAACAATTTTGACACTTGTCGTTTTCAGTTTTAATAGTTTTTATTATTATTTTATTATTATTTTATTTAGTATGTCTTTTTTGACTTTTATGCCTCTAATAAGATAGTAGAGAGGACAGTGGATAGAGTTGACAACAGGGCAAGAGTGAGGAGCCATAGGCTAGATTTGAACCCATGCCACCTGCGTGATGTAAGCATTGTAGAGCATGACCTTAACCCCTAGGCCATCAGCACAGAATAGGTCTGATTTTGTAAGATTTCAAACTTTTTTTTGTCATAGATTGACTTTATTCTCATAAATCGATGATTTTTTTTGGTTAATTTCTAACTTTTTTCCTTGTGTGTTTATGACGTTACTCTTGTAAATTTATATATTTATTTTTTAACATGTCCCTCCGTGGTATCCCCCTCCTCCCCTCCATCAGTGACAGTAAACAGCCCCCCTGCTGAGCCTCTTCAACCTTCCATCCTCTCTCCTCCTTCTGTCTCCCTCCTCTCCCTGACATCAGCGGGTCGGTCTGAAAGCTAAAGGCCCTCTCCAGACACGGATAAAGAGACACAAGAGGTCCTGAACAATCAGAGAGGAGAGAGGACGAGGTCGAGGTGATGAGGATGACAATGAAGATGATGAGAGCAGAAAGAAGCGTCTGATGGTGGAGTTTAACATGAAAAATACAGGAGAGTGTGAGGAGAGTTAAGGATGAGTTTAGAGGATTAATGTTTTCAATGATGATGTTAAGGTCCAGCGCCCTCTGCTGTTTTAGAAGAGGATGCAGGGATTTGTTTTTCATCTCATTGATTAGTTGTCACAGTTGTACTTTTTCGTTGCGCTGTGTTTTCCCGTGTGTTCCTGAGCATATAAGAGTGTGAAATGTGCCTCTCTGTGGAAAATAAGACTGACTCTTAGTTCTCTCCTCAGAGAGTGATCTCTGTGGGGCGGGACCACTCCCCGCAGAGCTCGGACACACACGCAAAGCACGCACGCACACACACAGCCAGGTCAAAGCCTCTGAAGCCTCAGCGGCGACTTGGAGGGGCAGAATAATGACGTCTCCCTCCAGGGGGGGAGAGAGGGAGGAGGGGGTCAGAGAGGGAAGAAAGTGAGGGCGAGGGGAGAGAGCACTCTCCTCTCCTCAGAGTCCTTTGTCGCGCTCGCTGCGGGGGCTTTTAGTCCTCGCCTCCAACTTATTGGCTAAGGGGGGCGGCGGAGAGGGCGCTGAAGCCGGGTTGAGGGGGGGTGGTACAGTAAAACGCTCTGGCCGGGGTTTCTGGAGGGAGGGGGGAGGAGGGGGGGCTTTGTGTGCGCAGAGAGGTCAGAGCTTCAGTCGATGGCCCTCCCTCCATCCTTCTTTCTTCCTTTCTTTTCAGCTTTTTTCCTCCCTCCACATTGCTGCGATTGATCTATTTTTCACTCCTCAGGCCGTCGCGTGTTTGGAGACGTTCAATATGGGATTTCTAATATCATAGGCACCTGCAAATTGAGCATTAAATGCAACACAAACACACACATGCACGCACACACACTTGTTGTAATCCTCTGAAATTAAATTAGGTGAATCACAGGCTGTTATTGAAGGTAGAAACACACTCCTGTGTGTGTGTTTGTGTCAGCAGAAGTAGCAATGTGGAGATGTACTGTAGGGCTGCACTGAGAGGAAGGGGTGGGGCTTCAGAGGTAAAAGGAAGTGCTAACAGGTGTGAGTGATGGGTACCTTTCACATTTGAAATGGTACGGTACAGATGCCTGGTACCTGGCAATTATTACCAGTACTCAATGGTACCAATTTTCTGTACTTCTTTGTGTTAATGTGGTAAAAAAAATATATTTATATATATATTTTTTTAACAATTACATGTATATTTAAATATATACATTTACAGATATGTAGAGTATGTATGTATAGGGATGGGTACCTTTCACATTTGAAATGGTACGGTACAGATGCCTGGTACCTGGCAATTATTACCGGTACTCAATGGTACCAATTGTCTGTACTTCTTTGTGTTAATGTGGTAAAAAAAAATATTTATATATATATATTTTTTTAACAATTACATAAATATTTAAATATAAACATATACAGATATGTAGAGTATGTATGTATAGGGATGGGTACCTTTCATATTTGAAATGGTACGGTACAGATGCCTGGTACCTGGCAATTATTACCAGTACTCAACAGTACCAATGTTCTGTACTTGTTTTTGTTAATGTGGTAAAAAATAAATATATATATTTTTTAACAATTATATATATTTTTAAATATATGCATCCAGATTTGTCGAGTATGTATGTATAGGGATGTGTACCTTTCACATTTGAAATTATACGTTACCAATACCCAGTACCTGGCAATTGGTATCGGTACTCAATGGTACCAATTTTCAGTCAATTTATATTTCGGCAAACGTACAAAGAAAGAAAATAAATAAATATGTGAATTAAATCAAATAAATAAATGATAGCAATACATATTTTTCAAAACCAGCATCATAAATCTGTTTGCCAACACAAAAGTTGCTGTAATTATTTCAGAATCATTTCTCTCAACATGTTTAAAAATATAAATTAAATAACAAGATATACCATTTTTTTAAATCTAGTTATTTTTTATTATGCAAGCTTGCAACGCTGTGTTCATTTCCATTAGGAAAATCACCAACTCTTGGTACCTTTTGGTTTTATGTGAATCAGTACCCGGTTTTGATTATTATAAAAGTACCTAATTTAGTACCCATCCCTAGGTGTGTGTCTGCATCATGCATGTTCCCTGCATGATGTGCGCTGATTAGATGATTATTCGCAGATGAGATAAGTGGCTGAAATCGAGACTGCACACACAGACACGCACGCCATGCAAGATTGCATTACCTGTCCCCTTTCATAGATGCATAATGAGATCATGGAAACCTGACACGGACGCATTGAAGGGAAGAAATAGAGGAATAGAGAGGAGAAGCTATGAGATGATTCTTGAAAGTTTTTGGAGGAGTTTACCATTCTGAGTGATGAAAAAGTGTTAAACTCACTGATTTCTTTTGGAAAATGTGTGCAGAAGTCTTGTTTTTTCAGCTGTGTGTGAGATAATATGAGAAGTAGAAAGTGAGTGATGGAGGAGCAGATAATGGGTCTCTGCGCTCTTTAAATGTGTCCAAACAGAGCAGGCTCAGGTATCAGAGAAGAGTAACAGGAGAGCTAAGAGACCACACCTATGCAACAGGTTTCAGCCTGACCCTGGCGTCACATGCACACCCTGTATGGATGCTGTACTGTTGTCGGTCTGTGCTCATCCCTCTCTCAGTTTTTCAGGTGTAGACCAGCACCCTCCTGAACTTCAGTGTCTCGTCAAAGATCACTTTCCAAACCCACATCACAGCACCGCCCACACCGCTTTGATTGACAGGTGATGTCGAGGAAGCGCACAGGACCCTAAAAATAACCCCGGCAGGAATTTGAAAATAAGCAGTTTCATCTTTAATCTCCAGGAAGGCGAAACCTGCCAACGAGCGGCGCCGTGATGGATTGGAGACGAGGTTCTGGGCTCCTCCACGCTTCATTATGCAGCTTATTCTCATCGCACTGCCCTCGGTGAACGGCTGACGCAACAGTCAGCAAGATCACTCCTTCGCTCCCCTCCTCTTCCTCCTTTCATCCCACTCTTTCCTCTCCTCCTCCTCCATTCCTCCCCTTCTTCTTACCCACTTTCCTCACCTACTTTTTCTCTGTCTTTAAACTTTTTCTCTCTTGTTTTTTTTTCCTCTTTAGAAAATTGATTTCTTGCTCAGTTTTCTCGTGTAGTCCTCCTTTTTCTTTAGTTTTCCAGAACATTCTTTCTTTCCTTTCCTCTTTTTGTCTCCTTTGACTGCCGTTTCTTGCTTCCTAATGCGTAGCATCCTTCTTGTTTCATTCCCTTTCTTATGTTCCTTTTCATCTCTCCTTCCTACCTTTAATTCTTCCTCTTACCTTCCTAATGCCTTGCATCCTTCTTTACCTTATTTCCTCTTAAACACTTTGTGATTTCCTATTTCTTTGTCCCATTACTTTCTTGTTTGCTTGACTTTCCTTTCCTCCTTTCCCCTTCTTGTGTATTTTTCTTGCTTCCTTTCCTCATTGAAAACTGATGCTTTCCTTCATCTGTCCTTCTTACATCCTTAGTCTTTCTTACTTCTTTTCCTATTTCCTTGTTTGTCTAATGTCCTGTTTTATTGCCTGCATATATCCTTGTTTGCTCGACTTTCCTTCACCCCTTTATCTCGTTTTTTACAATTTTCCTCCAGTCTTTACCTCCTTGTTTCCTCTTCTTGCATCCTTTCCTCCTTGAAAATGTGTCTTTCCTTTATGCTTTCCCTCATTTTCTTTCTTACATCCTTCCTTCCTGTAATCATTCCTCCTACTACCTTGATAACTTTTCTAGAGGTATCTTTTTTTCCTTTCTTGCATCCTCAGTTCCTTCTATGCTCCCCTTTGTCCCTCTCATCCTTCTTTGTTTCCTTTCTCTGATTATCTTCTCCTTTCCTCCTTCCATCCTTGACTCTACATCTCTGTGATTTCATTCTGTCCTGAACTTTCTCTTCTTCCCACCTTCTTTTCTCTTACAGCCTTCTCTCCATCTTCCTTTCTTCCTCTCTATCTCTCTCCTTTCTTCTTTCTTTTTTTCTCTTAGGGAATGTGTGATGAGCCCGCAGCTAATCCCATCCCTAAAGCACCTTAGCAACGCTCGCTAAGGGAATTTGGAGGGAGCTTCACAAAATAAATCACACACACACACACATGCACACACACACAGACCTAGCGAGCAGCCCCCTGTTGGCAGCGGTTGGGTTCAGGATGCTCTAATACATCTTCAAATGTGCTTTTTAAAGCGTTTGGAGCGGCTCTGTTGTCGGGCGATAACTCCCCACCGGTTAAAGGATGGATGCTCCCGCTCGTCCTCCCTCTGTCTTTTCTCATCCTTCCACATCCCTCGCTTCCTCCTCTCCTCCAACCGAGCTGTCTACTTTAAAGAAAACAAGGGAGAAAGTTAGCGTGTGAACAAAAGGAGCATTGTTGTAAAGTTTCCTCTTGCGATGTTTGACACGAGTGATGAGTCTGAAGCTGCTTTCAGCTCATGCTTCTCTTGTTTGTGTCACGTTTTGACACAAACATTGAATGTCGGTACCTCGGACTCAGCCATGTAGACTTTATGTAGAGTAGTTTTGTGCATTTTAGTTTCAACATTTTGTCGCAAAGCTGAACTTTCAGCTTTTACAGCACATGCAGTGTTTGTTTTTTCAACTATAGGCCTCCATAGATTCTAACGTCCCTCTTTAAAGTGAAGGCAAAAAAATCAGACCTCCCTAATAGAGGTGTAATGATACAAAATACGCTCCAGGGCTCATGATCCAAAAAATCTTTTTTTTCACAATATCACAAGAAAGATTCAGATTTAAAAAAAGCAACAGCAGTGTTAATTTGGAACCATGTTTAAAATATATGACAACAGAATACCCCCTCTTTAAAGCAGAATACCCCCTCTTTAAGTATGGAGCCTTATGAGGGACAGGCTTCACAGAGTGGACCTGAGAAAGTATTTTTAGCATCTTAGTTTCAAATTTGCATTGCAAAGCTGAATTTCGAGCTTTTGCATTGTCAATTGCATTGTCCCATGTAGGGCACCATAGACTGTAACATCTCGCCTTTAAGTGAAGCCAAAACAATCAGACCTCTGTATTAGAGGTGGTCATGATACAAAAAAACTTTTGTTCAAGATATCACAATAAAGATGTACCCTAAAAAAAAGGAACACCTTTTGTTTCTTGCTGACCAGCTCTAGAGCAGAGCATTTTGATCAATTTACAGACAGATTCAGACATTTCTACAACATATAAATATCTGCATACAGAGTTTCAACATCCAGAAGGGTTAATTTGAATCCATGTTTAAAATATATGACAACAGAATGCCCCCTCTTTAAAGCAGAATACCCCCTCTTTAAGTATGGAGCCTTATTAGGGACAGGCTCTAGCCATGCGGATCTTACAGAGTATTTTGTGGATGTTAATTTCAAATTTGCTTTGCAAAGCTAAACTTTAAGCTTTTTCACTGATCATTTTGCCCACGTAGGCCACCATAGACTGTAACATCACTCGTTAAAGTGAAGCCAAAAGTATTGGAGCTCCCCGTGGTGGCTGGGTGTATGACAAATTTTAATACCTGCCTCCTCCTTGTTGCACAAATGTGAGCTGCAAACATTTTTTTTTCTTGAGTGCGTTTTGGTTAATATTACTGAATTGATGTTATGAAGAGAAGTGAGGGGGATGTGATGTCATGATTGACAGCTGTGTTGACCAACTGTAGAGTGAAGTTTTTTAATGAGTTTACAGACAGATCAAGGGATTTTAATGACACACATATAGTATAAACACCCAGAACAGTAACTGTAAATCCATGTTTAGAATCTAAGAAAACAGAATACCACCTCTTTAAAATTTTAAAGAGGGGTACCCTGTTGTAGAATAAAAGTAATGCATATCTGCAGCCTTAATGAGGACAGGCTTCTATGGGAGTCACGCTTTGTTTCTGTTCTGTGAAGCCTGACATGTGGTTGTGTGTGTGTGTGTGTGTGTGTGTGTGTGTGTGTGTGTGTGTGTGTGTGTGTTGATCTGGGGTCAGATCAGGTTTACCATCAGGTTCACTCAGAGCTGTGTTTGCTTTTGGCTAATGTGACGTCTTTGATTCACTGACTCATTCATCCTTTTGTCTCCACTTGCCTTTTTTCCGCTCAGTGCCACAGGACACGTTTCCCAGCATGCACTGCAGAGCCCTGATATTGTTGCACCTGCTGAATTTATCCACTTTTATGAACTTTCAGGGACAGAACGCAGGTTCAAAAAGTACGAAAATAAAAACCTGTTTCATTCAAATTGGGTGTAATCACAGTAAACAGATTAAGCTGTATAGGTGATAAGATTAGTGTGTGTGTATGAGTGTGTACGAGTGTGTGTGTGTGTGCTCATACTCTGAGGCTATAATGAGAATCTGTAAATACCCTCAGACTGAATCCCTCTCCATGTTTAATCTGAGTCCACAACTACGAGCTGCCAACACAGATCATCCTCCTGTACACACACACTCACACTAACACACACACACACACACACACATGCGTAGACATACACCTACACACACCAAACACAGGGATAATTCAATATGCAACATCCGCAAATGACACAGAAACAGGAAAAGCATGTATAGATGAAGCCGTATATTCCAGCAGATCGCACACACACGCACGTCAAACGCACACACACTCACACACACTTTCAGGCCTATGGAAGTGGATCAAGGAGGTGGGTGTCTGTAGGAATCTTGAGCCAGGCTATCACTAACAAGCATGCTCCCCTCTCTATCCTTTATGCACTAAATCCCTCCACTCCATGCCGGAGATTAGCATATTGTTTTACCCAAACACACACACACACACACACACACAGATACACACACTTAAAGCTGCACTGAGAATCAGGAGTGAGTTTGATCATTGGTGGTGAACGTTTTACTCAGGCGCTGATGGAGAAGTGGATGCTGTGATCAAATTGTGCTCTTTGTGTTTTCATTGGTTTCTCTCATTTTCTTTCCAATCAGCCATAAAATAACTCCACAGATTGAAGATAAATGGAGGAGAAGAGACCAAAAGTGTACGTAAAAACCAGCTTTTGTCTTGCTTTATGTGTTGCAGTGAATCAGATATCTTTGTGCAGGGTTTTCCTGAAATGTTGAACACAATAAAACAATCAATAAAAGCCTTAAATAGCAGCTCTTTCAGATCCCAACCCTGAATTGTTGAGCGTAAAAACCACCTCTCTAAACACACAGAGGTCCCCCGTGTCAAACATCCCTGAATAATTACGGCCCCTCGGCTGATGACTGGCACTAATTGAGCTGTGTTTTTGGTGCAGGGGGCTGCCGCGAGGTTGCCGAGGCGCGGAGCGGATCTCACCTGCGGTTCGTGAAATGACAGAGCTCTCCTCGGCCGAGGTGAGACGGAGCGTGCGGTTCGGCGGCCTCTGGACCTGCAGGAGACCTTTTAACTCCGGTGATTACCTGAGCCCCAGCTACAGGTGTAATCATGTTAGTGTTCCTGGCTCACTCTGCTCTCCCTCTTTCTCTTTCTCCTTCTTTATTCTGCAGAGAGGCTGAACCCTCCAGGAGCAGCAGCCGTAGTTGAGGTAATTGTTTGGAGGAGAGCTCACTTCTGCTCGTGCATTTAGCATCACTCTGGAGAGCTTTTGTCCTACATGTAAGGCTCAGATCAGCACATTTTTATCATTGCTCAATACTTCTTCCATCTATTTTTTTTTTTAATTTAAAAACATAAACATGCAGCTTGTCAAAATTAAGTGATGTCTTATTTTTAATAGTCAATAGTGACGTGCAAGTTAAAGTGTTCATTTCAGCACCTGGACAGCTCCACAGACAGACAGGAGCTGATCAGCTGATTAGGATATCAACTCTAAGTGGATTTAATTCAGTAGTTTACTGCAAAAATGATAAAATATAGATTGAGTACAGAGGAGAATTTTTCCTGCATTTTGTTGTTGTGATGATTACAGCTTACAGTTTGGTGTCAACATGAACGAGCATCAGGACCAGCACAGCTGTGTAGAAGATGGATCAGATGTATGTCTGTAGTACAAGTGATAGGGATGTGTACAAAATGAGATATTTTTATATAGGGATGCATAGGGATGGGTACTTTTCACATTTGAAACAATACGGTACCGATGCCCCGTACCTGGCAATCAGTATCGGTACTCAATGGTACCATCATTGGTAGTTTTTAGTGGGGTTTTTTTGGTAAGAAATATTAATTTGTGTAATTATAAAATATATATGTGTTTCAATGTAACATCTGTATTCTTCAATATATAACCTTGCAATGCTGTGTTCATGTCCAGTATGGAAAATCACCAACTCTTCCACTCCCTCACAGTCACAACGATGCATTGAGGTACCTAAACATGGTACCAGTTTTGGTATAGACTGTTGTTGTTAATTTTATTTTTACTCATTAGCTGCAGGCCATGTTCAGAGCATCTTGAACGATTTTTCAAGACCCAAGTAATATTGTTTTCTCTGACTATTTAAACACCAAAACTACCTAAGAGGAGTAGACTCTCTTCTGTTATGTCTCTCTTCCTGTTTTTAATCCAAAGAAAAGACAAAACATAGTTTTTAATCACATTCATCTTGGGTGCTCTATCCTTTGATCCTCTCCATGGTCGTCTTTTGTCTGGATTGCACCGCTCTTTCCCTCTGATTTACCTCAACACATCGTCTCAGTTTTTTTTGTCCTTACCAATATTGATATGGGTAAATATCAGTTTTCATAACAACAATATTAATATCGGATATAGGTATGGGCCAAAATGTTTCTATCAGTGCATCCCTACTTTTATAGGTACGTGTCAAATTTTGTGTGCAGTACCGAGTACTGGTTCAAGTGAAATCAAATTGTACCAAGTTTAAGTGCCTTAACTAGGGCTAGGGGTAAAGGTTTTTTTTTTTTAAACAATTAATCGGGCGATTATTGTATCGATTAGTTGACTAATGAAACGATTAATTTGATGATTAGTCCAACGATTATTTTGAAAACAATTAATGAGGCAATTATTGTATTGATTAGTTGAGTAATGTAACGATTAATTGGATGATAAATGTAACTATTATTTTTAAAACAATTAATCGGGCGATTATTTTATCGATTAGTTGACTAATGTAACAATTAATTGGACGATTAGTTTAATGGTTATTTTTAAAACAATTAATCGGGCGATTATTTTATCGATTAGTTGACTAATGTAACGATTAATTGGATGATTAGTGTAACCATTATTTTTCTGTTGTTCAGTTACTTCAAAACCATAATGTATCCCAAATAATGCCAAAACGATCCCTCTCATAACAGAGTTTATTAATCACGGTTATTTTGTGTTTCAACCTAATTTGGCCTTTAAAATGTGCAGACCTTTATAATTCAACCTGTGTGTTGCATTTTCACTGCATTTACCTGGAGTTGGAGATTTTCCATACTGGACATGAACACAGCACTGAGAAACTAATGTGTTTAATTAAAAAAATCTGAGCTTCTTTTTTTAAGCAAATTAATGTTTATTATGTTGTCAACACACAACAGTATGAAAATTTGGTGCTGTTAAGTTGTGATACAGACTGCCCAGGTACCTGGTGTCAGTACTGTATTGTTTCAAATGTGAAAGGTACCTATCCCTAACTGATGAAAGGTCACATGATGTGTTTTGGGTCAGGATGTAGTTTCGGTTTCAGGAGTTTTTTGGCTTGAGCCTTGATCTTGAGCTGTTTAAGTGGATGTGAAGGCATGTTTTCACCTTTGTTCATAATTTTGCAGCCTATCATCCTTTGTCTTTCTGTATCAAAAAAGTCCATTTTTTACTCGTGTACAACTGAGCTTCTGCGTAAGTGCTTCAAACTTGTTGAGAAGCAGCTGTTTTATTTACACTGCAGCATCTGGATCAGCTCCAGGAACCAAAGTTGAACCCTTAAACACCAAAAGCCAAGAGAAAACAAGCAGCACAAAGTTCCCTATCCAAGCTTTTTCATGTGGAATTGAGGACTCAGAGTGTAAAAATCCTTTAACACACCGACAGAGAGGAGGAGAAAGAAGAACCTAATCTGAAGTTTAACGCCTTCAAACTGTCTCCTCCGTGCGGCGTCCTCGTTCCTGGTGGGCGGGGCTCCCCGGTGCCCGTCTGAGACGGAGCAGACGGTGTGTGATGATTATAGGCCCCCGGGGAGATCCAGGGGGTACTCCCTAATTGATTGTCATGAAAGGCTGTAATTGAATTGAGCAGCACGGTGGAACAACACACCGCGCAGGCCGTTTGATGCCCGCTGACTCTGAGCAGAAAGAAAAAGTGGAGGCAACGGAGGACAGAGGAGATTTGTTTAGGAAGTGTTGAAGGAAGTTTTTACAGGAGCTGCAGCTAAAGCAGAAGTCGTTTGATCTGTACTTTTAGAGGTTACATTTTTATGCGTTGATTTTGAGATGTTGTGAGGAAAAGTGCTTCATTTGGATATGATGCACAGTTTGAATCATGTCTGAGCAGATTTGTAATGACTTTTATTGAATATTCACACCTTAGAGAGACACAAAAGAGTAAATTTGAGACTTAATGTTCAAAATAAAACTCATCATGTTGGCAAGAAATGTGGTTTCAGTCCCAAAAATGATCATTCCTCCTGAACTTTTTTGTAGCTTGTGCCATTTTTGTCATCAGATGTCCTCAGTAATTTGTATAAATCAGAGTAAACTTTAATTTTTTTCCTCTTCAACATTTTTCTCCAGAGTCAAACTGTGAACTGGCTCCGGTGTGTTCTGCTCTCTAACTGTTCAGCAGTGTTAACTTTGAGTGATAAAGGGCTGCAGACACAGAGCAGAGCAGCTCCCTCTGCACTGATAGGTCTGCTTTTGGAGACAGAAGGGAGGGAGGGGGACAGAGGAGGGAGGAAGAGGAGGAGGAGGAGTAGGGGGGGCTCTCGGATTAAGAGGCTGAAAAATGGTTAAAACGTGTCAACGTGTAATTGCACGATAAGGCCCCCTCGCGAGGAATCCGTTGGCCCCGTTGCTATTTTCTACGGCGTCCCGGCTAATCTCCTCGCGCCACATTCGGTCTGCTGCAATCGGTCCCCCGTAATCTCCCGTGACAGAGCCGGGGTCCAACGTCGGAGGTGAGCGTTTTTATAGGAGGAGAGGGAGGGAAGCATGCGGAGGCGTGATAAAGTGATGCCGATTAGCCACGTTTAGGACACCGGGAGCACGCAGGAGGGAGGAAGAGGGAGGGCGGGAGGTTATAAGAGGCAGAGCAGGAGGGTCCAAACGGACAGGAGGAAGGAGGAGACCAGAGAGGGGAGCATCCGGACTGAGTGTGCAGCTCTCACCCAAAATGTCCTGCACGTTGTTGCAATGAGTGTAAAATGTGAAACATCAGAGCATTGTTGCATGAAGACAAATGCTCCAATGTGGTCCTAAAATCACTCATCCCTCATTTATTTGTGTGAAGTTTGGTCAATAAAGTTGTTTATCCATGTCATCAAACACACCCTCAGAAGTGGACGTTAAATGTTTCACAGTTAGAGGCTTAGATGCAAAATACATTTAGTTGCAGAGATGTAATTTCTGCATCAAAACTGTTGCCGATGCATTTTTGTCTTTACTGTACCTTTAAAAAACAGACTTCCCGGTGTGAAAAAATCACAGAATCATTCCTGTGTTGAAGTAACTTGTGTTATTTGGCACTGATTGGCTAAAAACTCCATTTCTGCTTTGGCTTGGAGTTGTGTGATACTGTGATATCAGGGTTAAAAATGAGACTGGTCTCAGCTCATTGTTTTTTTACAACTGAGCAACTTTTTTTCATGCAACTGCAAGATCAGGGTGCTTGTAGAGAAGAAGTTAAAGTGTTGACAGAAAGGTTGTTGAAATAATTCAAGCAGAGTGGAGTAGAAAAAGTGTTTTTGAATGAGGAATACAATGAAGAGAGTCAATCTTGTTTTACTGCTGGGAGAAGTTAGTGGTGTGTGTATGTGTGTTGATGAACCTTGAATCTTCATTACATCACTGCATCATCATTGCATTTGTTTATTTAATGTAAATGCAAATATTTGTCATGTTGTTGAGTAGCTTAAAGGAAATATCCCTGAGCTAATTGTGGTTACCTGCTGGAGTTAGATGACATCAATCATGGTTGTTGTTTTTGCGCATGCATTTGTTAGGCTCCAAAAAGAAGCAGATACTTACAAACTGGTGCAACGCTGCCTGTGGAAGCTGCTCCATATTTCTGTGTTAAAGTGCTGCAGATTCGTAAACTGTGGTTTGAATGTGCGGTGGTGTGTTGTGAAACTTAGAGTTTGAGCACATCGCTGCTGCAACTCGCCAAAGAAAGTGTTGCCTAAAGAAAATGACATATAGGTTTTGTCCCTAATAATTTAAATAGGTGATAATAATAATAATTATATTAATTGGTCTCGTTATCTTAACCAATCAATGATAAAAGTGAAAGTATGATAAAAAGTTTACATTTTAATAAAAAATGTTATAATATTTTACTGTATTTGCAGATGGTTTTCTGCATCTGTGTGCTATCTCCCATCTTTCTCTTCTAGCAGTCATAGTTTTTTGCTGCTTCAAGTAAAAGATTGTCCCCTGAAGATTTTGATTCTGAAAACATTCAGTTTGATTTTGTCGTGGCTTCATCCTGAGTGTTTCAAAGAGTGTCTAAATGTTTTTGTACCCTACAGTTTTTTGAACACAACAACACACCTGTTTTGGTGGACACTGTGATGTTTGAGTGTTCACTTGCATCGTTAGAAAAGGCCTTCACCTGTAGTTTGCAATGACACCATTTGTTTTGAAGTAGTGAAACATATTTAGTGTGTTTAATGAGTTGTAGCTGACTTGTAGTCACACAAGTCTTGTGATTGTTTTGTAGGTGAAACTTTGAGCTGATGTCAACAGGACAAATTTGAGCTTCGTAATTGTCTTGCAGAAAGGTGATAAATATTATATGTATTTTTTTGTCCTGTGTTTTTTAGGAGAGCTGTTTAAACAGTTGTTGAAGTCATTCTCTGTTGGAAGTTTGTGCACAGTGAGTTTGGAAGCAAAGTGATTTTCTTATCCTGATTTGTTTGTCAGACAGGAGTCAGTTTAAAACCTGCAGTAAGGCTGTTTTGAAGCTACATTGGTGGAAATTCACACACTTTTAGGATGCAGATGTGTGCGTGTGTATTCATGGATTGTTAGGCTGGCAAAAAACAGATGAAGAGGATTTTTTTCAGGGATACAATTTGTGAAAATATGTACTTTTTTCCATTTAAAATAGTCAAACTGTTAGGCTGTTGTCCTGTTAACGGTGCTGATTTGAACTCTGGGATCTTCATATTGTGGCGAGCCTGTATAAAGATATAGCAGATATTTCAGTGAAAGATTATTAGAAAGTTAAACACCTGTAATTTTTGCAGAGATTTGAATGATATGAAAAAGAAGAGTTTAATTTGTGGTCTGAAGTGAAACAGTATTTTACTGAAACTGAAGTCAGGGTGAATGTGCGCTCAGGTGGATGCAGTTTACAGTCAGATGGATTGAAAGTGAGGTGATGTTAATTTAAAGGTAATAAAAATACATTAAAGTCATATGAGTAGCTCCAGTTTTAACCCTGACATCTTTATCCCTGTGATTTTATCCTCTCGGTTTGAAGTCTGCACCCGAGTGGGAATTAGTCCCATAAAACCTGCCGTGTTGTTTGCCGGCCTTTTGTTGGGAATGACCCCCGGGCGGCCCCCAGCTTACACCCGGACTAATCCCCTTTCTCCCCCGACACAAAAACCTCCTCCCTCCTCCTCCTCCTCCTCTTGGCTCATTCATTCCCCGCAGAATGAAATCATTCAACACACACACGCATAGACACACATGCAGGTGTTTGCTGCAGAGAGGGGTGAGGTTGGAGGCCTCAGGTGGAGGGAGGCGGGGAAGGTGAAGTGGGTCTGGATGAGGAGTCGAGAGGGGGGTGCTCTTCATGTGGGATTTGGTTTGGAGATGTGGATGAGCGAGGTCAGGACCCCCAGGAGGGAGGAGGAGAAAGTTTGAACAAAATGAAAGCTAAATGACAGAATAATGTGCCAGATATCAGTGTGTGAAATAAAATGAAAATCATGAGACTTATCTCACACTGATCTGAGAGTAGGCAGGTCTGGTAGAATAAATAAATCATCAATGTAAATGATCAAAAGCTGATGCATTTTCTGCCTTTAATAAACATGGAAGAAGAATAAAATGTTGTTGAACTTGTCAAATAGATTGAGCTTTGTTTTAAAAAAAAAAGTTGTCAACACTGTCATTATCTGCACAGTAAAGGTCAGTTAACAGGTGTTATACAGCTGCCAAATTAGAAATTAAGTCGTGTAAATTAATAGAATAAGCAAACAGGCCGTGGTCACCGTAACTAAAGAGATATTAAAGGATTAAAATGTAGAAATTGAGACCAGAGAAAAAGAGTTGTTGGCGCGTTTTCTGACATCAAAGTGAAGTTTGTAAGATCACTCCGCGTTTTTAACGCGCGTTAAGTCATCATCATCATCAAACCCAGCCTGGTTGAATGTGATTGCAATGAGTGTTTGCGAGATTAAAGAAGGTAAAAATTCATCTTTGAAAGATTTATCGGGCGTGTTTTCATGTATTTATTAAAAAAAGAGCGCTTTATGTACAGGGCATGCGTGTGATTATGGTTCCGTTTTATTTTACAGATGATGAAATAATGGAAAAGACGATTATTTTAAAAAATAAGGAAACAAATCAGTGTCATTTTGTTTTGTAGTTTTTGGTTTCATTTTATATTTTTGGAGCATTTTAAGACAGTGAAACGAGTCTTTATGAAAGCATATTCAGCACAATAAAAGAAAAGCCCGTGTGAATAGATTTTCTAGTTTAAATAGTTGAAAATAAAGCAGATGAATGCGTTTTTTTCTGACATCATTTGTCACATTTGTTTAGGTTGAAATGTACGAGCCTGTGCGTCAAATGTCCCCGCGCGTCTTTTTTCGCAAATGATGTCCCATTCCATAAAGCGTTTGTAAGTAGGGCCTATTTATTCACAATGTACAAGATTTTACAACAACAGAACCAGATTCAAATTACAACGACTGACTCACAGGTTTTACAAGCATTAAAGTGGAAATGAACTGAAACCGCAGCCCGAAACTTGGTGTACACACATCCTCCTCCTCCTCCTCCTTCAAACACTCAGCCGGTGCTTTTTAATTCCACTGAAGAAAGTCGGAGAAATGAAGCTTTAAAAAATGAACAAACAGAGCACCAGGCTGTGTGCGCGGGGTTGGATTTGAAGTGAAAGGTTGGCATGTTCTGTTCTCCAGAGAGCAGGGAGCGCTTTGTGGAGCGCGCAGACAGAATCCATGAGACAGAGAGAAAGAAAGGAAAGTTTGCTCAGAGAGGTTGCATTTATGGCTCTCAGCGCCTTCACTCGACAGCTCTGGATCGTCACCACACTTTGATATTTGGTAGTTTGAGTGCTTTGACAGCGACACGCTAAATGTGCGTGAGAGGGACCGTCCCGTTGACCGGCGCGGAGCCGCCGCTCGCGTAGTGCTGCGGGTGGAGCACGTGCAGTCTGCTGTGAACGCTCGAGTCCCCCGCCGCCTCTCCGGTCGGCAGGTACATGCTGATCATGTCCCGCAGGTCCCCCGCGGGGCAGGGCGCCGGAGCGCGCGCCGTGGAGACCGGAGGGCTCACGCTCGGTTCCGACTTGACGAGCGAGCCCAGAGTCCCCCCGAGGGCCCCGGACACCGGAGACACCCCGGAGCTCTGGTGCTGGTGCGTGTAGCCGGTGATGCCTCCGTAGCCCGGCGGGGACGCGCTGACGTAGCTCTGAGAGTTTGAGATTGGGCTGTAGGACAAGGCGCTCATGTCGTACCTGTGCACGGGCTGCGGGTTGTGCGGGTGGTGGTGGTGGTGATGGTGCGGGTGATGGTGGGTGTGCGGGTGATGCGGGTGAGCTCCGGAGCCCGGGTGCTGCGTGTACGCCAGCTGCGCCTCCTGCATCATGGCGTGCGCCGCCGCGGCCGCCGCCGCCACCTGGCCCGAGTAGGTTCCGTTGGCCCACCCGTTGACGTGCGTGGCGTAGCCCGCGTTGGCCCCCACGTGCCCCCCTCCGGGGCTCTCCAGCCTCTGCCCTCCTGGCATGCCCGCAGCGGAGCCGAGGAGCCCTCCTGCCAGGGAGTACTTGTCCTTCTTGAGCAGGGTTTTGGTCTTCCTCCGCGGCCGGTACTTGTAGTCCGGGTGCTCCTTCATGTGCATGGCCCGGAGCCGCTTGGCCTCGTCGATGAACGGCCTCTTCTCGGCCTCCGTCATGACCTTCCACTCGGCGCCCAGCCGCTTGCTGATCTCGGAGTTGTGCATCTTGGGGTTCTCCTGCGCCATCTTCCTCCGCTGGCCCCGGGACCACACCATGAAGGCATTCATGGGTCTCTTGATCCTGTCCTGGGAGACTTTGCTTCCGACCCCCCCGCCTCCTCCTCCTCCTCCCCCTCCTCCTCCCGCGTGTCCCCCCGGGTTGGCCGGGTTGGTTTGGGGCACCACGGGGGAATGTAAGTCCGTGTCCATCATGATGCTATACATTCACCTGGTCGCGTTGGAGTCAAACACACAGAAACATTCAGGGCGGCCCGCGCGGCGCTCACCCTCCGAGGAAGAGGAGGAGAAAGGAGAGTGACACTCGGGTGCGGAGTTTGTGAGGAGAAAAAAAAGTATCCACTCCACAGGTGAAGCTGCTGTGTTTTTTCCTGCCTGTCATCCACGGGTCCGCGGGAGAAAGAGGAGCCTCCGCTCGGAGCTTGACTTTGGTTTGACGCTGAAGTGGGAAAAGTTGTCGGAGCGTGGCCGGGCCGCGCGCTCTGACAGCAGCTAAATGAGCGAGGGACGGCCAATGGAGAGAGGCTCGAGCCGAGCGCAGACGTGATTTGCATGCAGGGGGGCTCGAGGCTGCGGTGACGTCAGAGCGCGAGAGCTAAAAAATACTCCCTCTGTCATGTGTTTTCCGTGCGTGGAGCTGAAAAACACGCAACATGTCAACAGTTTGTGTGTGTTTGTTCCACGGGGAGCGTGTTTGATTTATTGAAGACATTAAAGAGTAAAGTGACGCATAAATGAGGATTAAAACCAAAGCGTGACAGCTGAGGAGGAGGTCCCACGGCAGAAAAAGTGTGTATTTAAGAAGAGCTGCTAACACAAAGGTGGGAACACACTCCTCTGTGCATATGTGTGTGCGCGCTGTGCGTCCGCAGCCTCTCTATTGAGAGCCACAGGTGCCTTGTGTTGTGTCCGTTGCTAAGAAACAGGTGACTGACGCCCGGAGCACGTGCCTATTGAAAGCGGCCCTTTTGTTTGTTTCTGCAAAAGCTGATGTGAGGAGAGCAGGGGAGACAGAGAGGGGGGAGAGAGATTTAACCCTTGCAACAGCCCGCTGCAACAAATGGAGAGTGTTTAGCGCTGAACGATGGGAAGGTTTGAGTTTGTCCTAATGAGGGAGAGCTGAAGGCCGCTCTGTGGCTCAGAAAGCAGCTGAACTGAGCTGAGTGTGTTTTGTTCTCAGCAGAATAAAATGAATAGTAGATAAAAATGAAGTAAAGAAAATGGAATAATTTATTTGTGATAACACAGAGGATGACAGTAATAATTATTAATGGAGTAAGAAGCTAGCCTTTATTTTTAAATTATTAAACTGTAAAGTGACGTGAAACTACAGAAAGATACTAAAGAAAAGCGGAAATGAAATATGAATCTGTAAAAAGTATTATTTAGATGAACAATTTTCCGTTGTGACTCTTTGTGTTTTGTTGAAATTATCAGGTGATTGTTTTGTGTCAGAAATTCACGTATTCCGTCCAAATGTGGAGCTCAAGCACAGGCCCCAGAAATGGCGCATCACGTCCCCTTGTAGCAGTTTGGTATTCCAGTCTCCTCCCGCTCCGCTGGCTTCCCGTCATGTGGAGGATCTTTTGAGCCCTGTGGGATTTTCCCCCCGAGTGGCATCTGTCAGGTGCTGCCCTCTCAGCGAGCTGTAAACTGTCCCGGCACGCTGGCAGGGACTGGATGTTGGACTAAGTAGTGCTGTGGAGTGTCTCGCAGATTGTGTGTTGCACAGAGTTTGTCTGTGGTGTTGTCCTGTGCTGTTTTTGTGGTAGATGTGAGCACAGACAGACATGTGTCATTTTTGCACTCTTTGAAGTGCAGAGATTGTCCTTTTTGTTAGTGTTTTTTTGTTTTTATTCCTTTGGAAATACGGGAACAGATCTTGAATTGTGCTGAATTTCCCCAAAATAAATCCGCTGAGATGTTTTTTCTGAAGTTGAGGCAGATTGAGATTGTATTTGTAAACAAAGTGAAACAAAGTTTCTGCTCAGCACTGAAAAAGTTGGAACAAATTCCCTTAAAATGTTGAAGAGTTAAATGTGTCTGTCACAATTTTGGCCGTGAAGTGTGTGTGTGTGTGTTGTGTTTTTGAAATGGCTCTAAATGTTTATGTGTTTGTATTGAACTGTGTGTTTTCAGATCAGAGGCCTTATTGCTGTAATTGTTTAATGAAACTGGTGAAATGAATGAACCTGTGTTAGCTTAGCAGCAGAGGAAAGCACATGAGGAAGAGCATGAAGCAGCTTTTGTGGTTGGGATTGTGATACCTGGGCTTTGGGTATGGACTGATAGTGATCCTGATGTGATAACAGCGTTAAATAATTACCTGCATGCTGTACTGTGGGATAAGAGTGGTAATGTATGTGTTAGTAACAGCATTTTGGTTATTAAAATGTGTCCTAGTGTAAGTATTAAATAATGAAGATGTGTAATCCAGCCTGTAAATTTAAGTGGAACAATTGAGCGGCTTAACCCTTTAAATATGTTTTTATTTTTCTCTGCAGTTGAAGCTTCCGGCACAATGAAGGAGGTGGAGTCCATGAACGTGAGCACAGAATGTGGAATGACCAGAGCTGTAAAGTCCACAGCACAAGTAGAGGTTGCATGTTTTCAAAAGTGTTTTTGGGAGCATGATGAGACACTGGTGAAATCCACTGTTCATACCCACCACCACCACACTGTTTGTCACATATCTGTAGCTAAGTTACATTTGTATTTCTGGGCTCTTTATTGTCTTCTGTGATCCCGTATTTTTGTTGTTGTATGTTTTTTTTTGTTTGAAATAGTATTTATTGAAGATGTTATTAATATGCACAATACCCCTTACCCACCCCAAGTGACTTTGTGTTTAAGTAAAGAGAGGGTTAGAGATGATAATTGAAAACAATTGAAAAGTAATGTAATGGATCACTTTTAAAAAAAGAAAACATGTGTACATACTCACATATATGTAAATGTAGATGTTGTTAGTCTTGCATGTATACATGTTTGTACATGAAAAGGAATGTAAAATGAAGAAGAAAAGGAGATATGTCAAACTTAAGAGAGGTGGGGTAAAAAAAAAGCTAGCTTCCAGGCCACTGTATGTAGAGGGAGGTGTTGTAAAAGAAATCATCAGCAGCCTGAGCACTGTATGCATTCCACATAAAAGGGTTATGAGAGGGGTATTTTGTAGTCAGAAAAAATGTTTACCCATGAGGAGCAATTTTGTAAGATCAGCTGATAGAGACTCTAGAAAAGGTGACCAAGTTTTTAAGAGCAGCTCCTGTTTTATATTTTTGATTTCCCTTTGGGGATAAATAAAGTGTTTTGTATTTATATTTATATGTATATTTATATTTTCCTGTTATAACAGCTTTTAATTGTTAATGTGGGAGATGTAGATGTAGATGTAATGTTGTGTGGGACATTCCTGATCCAATTGTGCAAGAAAAATATTTGTGCAATTGAAAGAGGTTTTTAAGGAAATGATAATATAATGAAGGGTGGTGTGGTGCTAGAAGAAAGTCACCTGGGTGTTTCTGTACTTTTAATGTAAATGTTCAGCTGATTTCTTAGGAGATGAATTTCCAGAATGTGGAACTGAGTTTACAGTCGTAGAAGCAGTGTAAATATGTTCCCTTCAGAGTGGCTCTTACAGCATGGAGGAGAAAGAGAAGGATGTGTTTTGTGCAAGATGACAGGGGTGAAATGCAGCCTGTGTATGATGTTGTACTGTGTTGCCCTTAATTTATTACACATGAAAATGGGTGTAATGAGATCTTTGGCTTTTTGTCAATGTATTCACTGTCTAAGAGTGTGTTTTCTTAATAATGAATTTTTTGTAGTTGATAGGAGATACAGGTAATAAGAAGAGAATGAAATGAGGATATGAAATGTTTTTCATTTGCGCACTCACTATATGTGAGGTTAATTTTAAAGGGAATGACCTGAGCACTTTTAAAGTGTGTAATTTGCAGGTATCCAAAGAGGGAAAGTGGAATTATGTGTTTAAAAAGGGGTGGTTTTAAAATGTCAAGTGGGGCAACAAGAGTAGAAGCACCTTGAGTGTGTGATGAGTTTTTTGGCACTTCAAGATAAAGAAAGGAAGAAGTTGATCTGGGTCGTGGTAAATGTAGTTTGGAAAGAGCAAGGGAAGTATATGCAATGGGTATGTGATTCAGGGGAGGATACTCATGTTAAATTCAGTGTTTCCACCAATTAGCAAAAGCGGCAGGTTATGCAAATGCTTCAGATGTTTTTGAATTGAAGAGTAAATGGTGTGAAAATGAAGTGTCCATAAATGTGTAAATTTGGGGTGTGTTTTAAGTGTTATGTAAGATTAAAAGCCAAATATTGTGTGACACTTTTTTATGTCAATGTCCTAACAGCATAGGCTCTGATTTCTGAGAAATGATGTTGTGTTATCAGATGTGGCACTGAAGTGATTGTGAATTTTAAGGACAGAATCAATTGTTATTGTAGGAGGTGATAAAAAGTGAAGGAGGTTGTTTGTGTATGCGGCAATTGTACGCTCCATATTTCCCATCATTATTCTGTGTACTTCTGTATGCATTTGTGTAGTTGTAGCTAATGGCTGTAATGTTGAGGCAAAGAGTGGACTGAGTGGGCATCCCTGGTGTACACCTGTTGCCACAAGGAAGTGTTGAGAGTGTTGACCATTAGCTGTAGTAGTAGCAGTTCCTGCTTCAAAGTATTATTAAATGTAATGAGCATGATGAAAGTAGGTGTGGTCTGAGTTGGTAGGTAGTTTGTGGAGTTGCATGGGAAAAAGTGGTGAAGTAATTTGTAATGCACTGAAATCAAAGTAATCGGTGTGTGGGAGGCAAACATATCAGGGGGGGTTATGTTTTGTCAAATTTACAGAGGTATTGGCAAGGTTAAAAGTGGAGGAGAGGCAACCGTTGTTGCAAGAATGAAATTGAGGGGAGTATGTGTGAGGGGTTGGCCTACTATTTTGGGTAAATGTTCCTATAAGTCAGGGCCCAAGCCATCTGGTCTTGGGCTGTACCTTTACTTCTGATACTTCTGCTTTTGTTGTGGCAGATTGTTCCATGTGTTTTAAAGGCACCTGAATTAGAAGGGGCCTTAGCTGCTGTTGTGACAAGTGTGCACGGCTGAAGTAATGAAGAGTAAGTGCATTACTCATGAATTGTGTCCATGGTCCATTTATGTATCATATGCAAGCTCAGTTTTGTGTTTACTTTGTGAAGAATGTCCTTTATTGAACGAAGCACAAAAATGTGGAAGAAACCTTTTTTTCATGTCATAGTCACAAAAATGTTTTGCATAAGCTACTGTCACCCTGTATGAAAAGACTGACCCCCCACACCTGCACTGACTGCCCTAATAAACAGAATTGCACCCATCATGAAGCACTTGAGTCTAAATAAATGTTTGAAGTGAGATAAAGTGGCTATGTAGTTATTTTGCAGTTAATGTATTTGTAAGAATGTGATGCATAGGCCTTAAAAGTCATATCAACTTCAAAGTGTAATGATTTTGGTGTGTAAGAGACAATAAAAAATGTACTATACATCTTTAGTCATTGGCTTGCATAGTTGTGTTTTGTGGTAGCTTAATTGGGTTTGGTAAGTGGCATGTGAGAAGATGTTCCTGTAAGTTGATGTACCTGGTAAGTAGCGTGGTTTGAGTAGCTTGTGTCTTTGCTGTTGGGTGTAATTATTGGTTTTGAGCAGATTGTGTAGAATCCAGCTGTTTTGGCAGAGAGGTATGTTGAGGTAGTTTGCAGAATGTTTATGTTTTCCTTTAGGTGAAGCTGTCTGTAGTGTCCTTTGTGTGGCCTGGTGTGATGGATATGGATGTCATCATGTATGAACATGTATTGTGTAGTGGATTCACAAAGGATAGAGGGACTTATATGTGGAGTATAAGTGTGGAGCATTAGTGGCTGCCATTGTGTAGTAATATGCTGTATGAAGTAATGATGACTTAGTGGATAAGTATTTAGATGCCATTGTGTACAGGCCACTGTGCTATAAAAAGAGAAGTAGTGTTTAGGTGAAAAATGTGGTGGGGAAATGTTTGAAATGTGAAATGTTTGTTTAAAGGATGCAGACGTCATACAAATCCATGGTATTGTCAAATTGTGTGAATGTGGCACATTTTGAGCTTGCTGTCTGTGTGTGTTATTTGTATGGTGTTGTGTTCAATGCGGGATCTCAGTACAGGTAAGCAAATGTCATGTACTTCAAGGCGCTTAAGGTGTGTGTGACATTGGGCAGTAGTATTAGCCACAATGTGATAGCAAAGCATGCGATCGTTATGTGTCATGTTAACCTTGGTGTTAGCTACGTGTGAATGATTAGCTTTGGAGCTGGTTCATTGTGAGGATGTAAGTGTTTTGGATGTGTTCCTCTTCTCCAGAAGGAGTAACTGGAGAGTGTTGGGTGTAGTCATTTGAAAATAGGCACTAAATGGCATTAGAGGCAGGAAGTAGGCAAGAACCATCCTCTGACTCTGAGCGCTTCATAGGATCACAGAGAGTTGTGTGTTGTGTGTTATGCGTTTCAGTGATGATTGAAGGAGCGGAGCGCTTTGAAAGTCAACAGTCTAACTGTGCTGTGGGGTCGCTGCTGCTGCCGAGGTTTTTCACTTCCAGCGATAGGTGCATCCAACCCCAAGCGGCTGTGGCTGTGGCTGCTCCATGGATGGATGTTGGTGGAATGCTGGAGACCCTGAAAGTACCTGAAGCTCCACTGTACGTAGATCAGACAAAGGGGTGCTGTTGTGTAGTGTGTCACAGGACAGCTTGCCATAATTTGTTTGAGGCCATGTCCTTTGGCGGCTTGAAAGCAGCTGTGGTGTCCACCAGCAGGTTCAGGGATGGCCACCATGACCAGCAGTGCCACAGCTGTGGGATTGCAATGATAGTGGGAAATGTAATGTGTTTTTGGGAGCTATCCAATCATTCAGAGTAGTTGAATGGGAATGTGTGGGAAATGTAAATGTGGCAGCTGTAACCGGAACAATACCTGAACCAATGAGTGAATGTAGTGAATTGATTGTTTCCCTTTACTGCATTTGACTTTGTGGGTTTTTTTTTTTTTTTTTTTTTTTTTTTAGAGAAGTTAAATATGTGGGCAAGGGTCCTTCAGACATGATCAGTAGACAGCAGGCCTTTCAGTGGCTGTTTCCCAAAGCTCAGGTACCTTGCCTTGCCTTGCCTTTGAAGGCAGTGCCTCCGAAGCCACTTCCTTCCAGTCCAAGGCAAGTGTCCTGCCTCTGCTGAAAAGGGGATGGTAGTGGAACAGCCTAGAGAGGCATGTTTGTTACCATCAGATTCGTTTCACAAATGTTTGTGTAGTTGGAGTTACACTGTGTCAGATATCATGTGTTGCACTGTGGACAGTGCTTGGAAAGTGAAATAGAAACGTGGGAGTAGACTGTATGCTGAAGCTGCTACAAGTACTGTCATGGCTTTCCACTTTTGTGCACTTTTTGCTGTTTTTATTGTCACATCATTGACACTGTGCAGGTGTGGCTTCTGAGTAATTATAGATACGTGAGTGACACAGAAGAGTTAAGTGTTGGACATGGTGTAAGTTGTTGTATTGAGAAGGTGTATTTAGTAGCTTACATTTGAATTGGAATGTACAGTGCGCCTCCACTGGAGCGTCTCTCTGTGCTGCATCTTTTCCTTCCATTTTTTTCCTTTGTTGTGGATTCACGCGTTGCATGTTGGGTATTTGTAGCCATGGCAAGGCAGTGAAGGATACACCTGTGTATCCTTGGTCAATTAGGCACATGCTAACCAAACGGAGGACATATGCCTCCGGAGGACATGAACATTGGAACAGCACTTGGGCAGCGACTGATGATGTGGATGCCTGCATCGGAGCAAGGCAAGGCAAGGTACGTGGGCTTTGGGAAACAGCCAGTATGTACCTATGGACAGCCATAGACAGTGCAGTTGAGGGCTAATGAGCTTGTGCTGACATACAGAGTGAAGTAGCATTTCCATGCCATCATCCGGCATCCAGCTGTGTTTTTGAAACATCCTGATGTAGTTTGACTGTGCAAAGTGTGAGCTTAAAGTCAGTACAACATGCAGCCTTCCCAAGCTGGTGGTCCTTATCAGCTGATTGTTGCAGACATAGACGCTGTGGCAGCATGTAGAGGCATTAGTAAGGGAGTGTAACATGGCATAACAGTACAGCAGTGTGTTGTTTTAGATGTGTGTGTTAATGTTGTGGTCTTGTGTCCCATAGGTGGAGGAGCCCTGTTGGATGTGTCCTTTTGACGTCCACGAAACCCAGACTACCAAACACGTAAGTAATGGTGGGTGTGGTCATTTATGTGTGTGGCCATTATTGGTTAGCTGTGATGTTATGATGTGGTAGATGATGAATGAAATGAAGCATGTGGTTTTAAACATGGGAAAAGAGGGCGGACCACATGCATAGTGCATGAAGGATGTGAGACTGTAGGTTCTGAATAAAGTGTTTTAAACCAGTGTGCAGTTCTGATGTGTTTTATCTTTGTTTGTAGGGTGTTCTGAGAAGAAGCTGTGATGACAAAGGCATGGAGATGTGTGTATGAAGAGCAGCTGGTGGAAATTGTATATGTAAAAGTGTATTGTGGAAACCCCAAATGCACATTTGATAAAAGGCTGATGCAATGCACCACAACATTATGCCTGTGTCATGTGTCTTTTTTGTGTTGTTTGTGTTTGTGTATTATGTGTCAGGTTTATTGTGTCCCAGAGTCATGAGATGAGAAATATGTTTTTAGCAGTGTTTGCAGATGTAGATTTGTATGAAGAATTTCACAAAGTAGAAATGCCAAAGTGATGTTGTTTTATTGAAAGAAATGTTTGAAAGTAGCAAGAAAATGAATGATAGGTTGTAGAAGAATTGTAGGTTATAGAGGTGTGGTGAAAGTATAATGTTTGCATGTCAAGAGTTCAGGATGTACTGTGTAGGTCTGTTAAAGCTGACAGTGTAAGTGCAGGCGTGTGATGAGGATGAATGTCCAGCAGCACGTTCCTGAAGAGGCCTCAGTCGTGTCCGTTGGTCGGCGTCCACCCTGCTCCCGCCGTTCATCATGAGCTTGGTCGCCTGGGTCAGAAGTCACGGAGAAGGTGGTTTGGTGTGCTGTGTGCACACGAGAGCAATGATGTGGTGTTTGTGTGGATGTATTGTGATGTGTGGGCTGAGTTAATAAAGTGTGCATAGCGGTGTAATGATGTGAGAAATGTGAGTGTGGTGGTGAGTGTTTTTGGTTTATGAGCGTGGCTGTAGGTATCAATGAGAGCAGATGTAGTAGGCTCGACACGTGAGGAAGCACATGAGTTTGAGAAGTATTGTTCATGAATCTGGACCGAGGTGTGTGAATGTGTTGTGAGAGTATGATTTAGTGACTTAGTGTCGTAAGCATTTATGAGCTGCAGAAGCCACCTTGTAGTGTGGCAAAACAGCAGTCATGTGATGGCAATTGGGGAGAGGGATTGGATAGTGACAGGCCACGCCTCCTAAAGTAACTGATTGCTCATGTGTTTCAGCTGTGCTTGATTGATTGGTGTGCTGTGATTGGTGGGCTGTTGTTTTAAAATGGGCTGAGGTGTGTGAGTTGTTCAGCAGTGTGTTGTCAGCAGGCTGTCTTCCCCTACATGTGGTTCACCAAGTGTTTGCTGGAGCTGTGCTGGTCCTTGCAAAGAAGGTATGGTTTAGTACTGGTTGTACTTTGAATGTGTTGTTGTTTTTGAGTGGTGTGGTTGTACAATTGACTGACTGTGTGTTTTCTTCCAAAGTAGGTGTGCGAAGCTGTTAGCTTAGCAGCAACACATGGAGAGGAAGGTGGGTGCATTTGGAGTTGTTTGTTGGCTTGTAGCAAGTTGTGGCAGATGATTGTACTAAGTCCCTTCTGTGTTCACAGGCTTGGTGCTAGGCTAAGTGTGAAGGAGAGCAAGGTGAGTTGAGTTGGAGTGGTGTGACACGTTTTCCCAATGTGTGTTAGCTCAATGTGCTGACTCCCTGCTGTCTTCACAGGGTTGATGCTAAGCTAAGTGGCAAGGAGAGCAAGGTGGGTTGAGTTGGAGTGGTGTGACACGTTTTCCCAATGTGTGTTAGTGCAATGTGCTAATTCCTTGCTGTCTTCACAGGGTTGATGCTAAGCTAAGTGGCAAGGAGAGCAAGGTGGGTTGAGTTGGAGTGGTGTGACACGTTTTCCCAATGTGTGTTAGCGCAATGTGCTAATTCCTTGCTGTCTTCACAGGGTTCATGCTAAGCCAAGTGGCAAGGAGAGCAAGGTGGGTTGAGTTGGAGTGGTGTGACACGTTTTCCCAATGTGTGTTAGCTCAATGTGCTAATTCCTTGCTGTCTTCACAGGGTTTATGCTAAGCTAAGTGGCAAGGAGAGCAAGGTGGGATGTGTTGAGAGCTGGTACCAAGTGGTTGCGGATGATTGTGTTGTGGGAGCTGTGGTCACAGTTGTCACGCTAGGCTAAGTGTGAATGTGCGCAAGGTGGGTGCAAACACCTTTACCAACTGTTTTGACATTAATGTCTGTGCTGTGTTAGCAGGTGTGATGCAAGGCGAAATGTCTTGGACAAGCTGGACTGCAAGGTGGGTTAAGTTTGGCCAGGTTTTGGCAAGATGTTGCAGATCAATGTGTAAACTGAGTGGTGTCCTCATAGGTAAGTGTGAATTTGTGGCTGAATGTGTTTTGTCATTGCAGGTGTATTTGGAAGTTGCAGCACTTGGAGAGGGAGAATGAATCCCTCAATGTTTTAGCTGGTGAAGTTGTAGCTGTACACACAGGTTGGATGGTGAGTAAGTTTTCTGAGTGTTTTTTATAGCAGTGTATTATTGTTTGTGCAAATGAGGGTTGACCTCTATGTGTGTTCACAGGTGGTGTTTGCAGGTGCTGTGCTGTTGGACGTGTTGAGGATCAGGTGAGCTGTTTGTGTGTGAGTGATGTGGTGTGTGAGTGTGTGGGCTTTAGAATGTGTTGTGTGTTTGTATTGGAAGAGAACTAATTGGCTTTGTTGTTTTGTCCTAGGTGTGGTGTGGTTGCAGTGGACTTAAAAAGGTAAGGGTTTATTTGTGTCATAGAAGTGGAGATGTGATGGCTAGTTGATAGAGATGTTAATGTAAGTATGTATTTTTGTTACAGATGTGTGATGAAGGTGAATTGGATGAAGATGAAGAAGGTGTTGATGATGATGATGATGTGGATGATAATGGCGGAGATGATGGTGTGACGGCGGAGCGCTGGTTTACCCCACGTGGATGGCAGGTACCCCCATTTGTGTCCCACAGGTTTTAGGCTTTTATAAAAATCATCATCATCATCATCATCATCATCATCATCATCATCATCATCATCATCATCATCATCATCATCATCATCATCATCATCATCATCATCATCATCATCATCATCATCATCATCATCATCATCATCATCATCATCATCATCATCATCATCATCATCATCATCATCATCATCATCATCATCATCATCATCATCATCATCATCATCATCATCATCATCATCATCATCATCATCATCATCATCATCATCATCATCATCATCATCATCATCATCATCATCATCATCATCATCATCATCATCATCATCATCATCATCATCATCATCATCATCATCATCATCATCATCATCATCATCATCATCATCATCATCATCATCATCATCATCATCATCATCATCATCATCATCATCATCATCATCATCATCATCATCATCATCATCATCATCATCATCATCATCATCATCATCATCATCATCATCATCATCATCATCATCATCATCATCATCATCATCATCATCATCATCATCATCATCATCATCATCATCATCATCATCATCATCATCATCATCATCATCATCATCATCATCATCATCATCATCATCATCATCATCATCATCATCATCATCATCATCATCATCATCATCATCATCATCATCATCATCATCATCATCATCATCATCATCATCATCATCATCATCATCATCATCATCATCATCATCATCATCATCATCATCATCATCATCATCATCATCATCATCATCATCATCATCATCATCATCATCATCATCATCATCATCATCATCATCATCATCATCATCATCATCATCATCATCATCCTGTTTGGGCCCCCAAAGCGCGAAGACCCACAAACGAAAAGAGCCTGATCGAGACTCTGCCTGTGCAGAGACTCCGCCGAGCAAGAGACGACAACGAGCAGAGGGCGAGGGCCACTCTGCTCAAATACACTGTCGCACATGTTCATCGCTCACTTCTAACACTTTTCCTCTTTCTCCACTCTTCCAGATCCACAGTGCTCTTCCTGCCCTCTGGACTCACACACCTCAACACCATGGAGGCCTGACCAGGTTGTGCTACACTCACACAATCCCCAACTACACCTTTTTCAATTTTTGACTCTCAACAATTCAACTGCATGTCATCCCTTCAAATCTATTACTTTCCTAACATTGTCCATTCTGCTCACATATAAACACCAAAGCATTGCTGTCAACTTTGTCTCTCTCCTCTCCTACAGCTCCACGGTTTCTGAGCTCAGCCTCCATGGAACACTAACCCTGCCGTCGGTACTCCCACACCTCAAACCCACGGAGGCCCAAGGACAGTGCAGGTTGGGTTTCCCAGGACACATGCTGCAGCTCAAATAACCTACTGGAGCTTTAGCCCTGCAAAAACACATCCACACTCTCCTTGCAAATCCATGTTGGACCACTCCTGCTCTAAGTCACACAAGCATGCACACTCACAAACACCACCACAATACTTGCATCCTCTCCAAACAATACTCACTCATTCACCCCTGATACTCACAACCACACCAACCTCTTTACACAATATTTCAACATTCACACCTTTATCACTACCTCTATCAGCCCACACACTCAAGTTAAACATTGTCTACATTCCTAAACAACACCTTTTTGCACCCCTCACTCTGAAAAATACTAGAGCATTTCACCCCATCTTCACAGCTCCTACTACATCATTGTGTTTCCAAATGCTGTGCTT